>NC_143399.1:174291618-175541618 GCF_052110815.1 Crocodylus siamensis
TTGAACACCTTCAAGAGTAAATTGGATGCTTATCTTGCTGGGATCCTATGACCCCAGCTGACTTCCTGCCCTTTGGGCAGGGGGCTGGACACGACGATCTCCCGAGGTCCCTTCCAGCCCTAATGTCTATGAAATCTATGAAATGCTCCTTGCCATTGTATTTAAACTCACACTGTTTGCATAATATTTTAACACTTTTAGGAATATAAGGATGGTTTTTGTTCTGATTTTCTGGCTTTCTACTTTTGCCACAAAGCCAAAATGTGCCTAGAGTGACAGCTCATCATTCAATTTTTAAATTTATACTCATCTTAAAGTGTGTGAGCACACTCTACATACTAAAAATAACCCCTTAGGACAACAGATTTCAGCACTCCAATAGCCCATACTGTGAAAGCACATCCAGTACTGATTCAGAATAAAATAAAGGTGCATAAAATCCTGGAAAGCAAACCATGTATGGCAAACAAGCCCCAGCAATGGCCCACAAGCTAGCATGGACCTATGCCTGATGATGCAACGAAGGGGAAAGGGCACAATACACAAATAACACATGACGAAAGCCAACCTCCATACCTCAGCAAGCTGTGGCACCGTGCTAATGGTACTGTACCTCATGACAAGCAACACAGTGTGTTTGGTAAAGCATCCAAAACATTGTGCTCTTTCCTTAAAGTAGGAGGGCTCTCATATTAGTGTGATGCAGCTGCAACTGTGGGGTGTCAGAGATATCCGGAGAAATGTCCTTGGTCAACTTGGACTTCGGCAGCCATTACTGGTCACCTCAAATCCACAATACATCAGTCTATGCTTGTTTCATGGGTCCAGGACCAGCAGTATTAAAGGGCATTTGTTCCAAGAAAACTCCCTCCTAAAGTAGCTGCTCAATCTCATTGTTCTCATCCTCATTCTTATCCTCACACCCATTCTCCTTGTTCAAGCAGGAAAAGGGAAGTTGTAGCTCTAGCTGCTACTGCTCCACAAAGAAGTGCCAAAACTGTTTGAGAGTATGACAGTTGGCTTGCAAAATTGCATCTGGCCTGCAGCAACTTGTCAAATATATCTCTGCACAAACCAGAAGAGTACTCTTGACTCAAGAGCACTGCAGTGGTGAGCACTGTTTCATTTGTAATTGCCTAATAATGGTTTGAAAATGGTACTGCCTGCCCAAAAAAGGCAGATCATTACATGAATTGTGGAGTTTGTAGTGTGAACACCTTCCAGCTGTGCAAATGCCATGACATAGGGGCTTACTTCTGCCAGATATCCCACAATGCACAAGGTCTGTCAGCATCACCAAGGAAAGCAAGATATTCACTCCCAATACCATGCACATACATTGGAGAAAATTTCCCACAACCTCTGCAGAAGCAATGACTCAGAGTGAAATAAAAGTCATCTGGTCATTTGGACATGCCTACTGCATGCCAGTTAGTATGAAGCAGTCACAATGAAGTAACCCTTTTGAAGTAACCCTGCCACATGCACAAGCCCTCAGATTCAATCAGTTTAGCATAGAATCATAGAAAATTAGGGTTGGAGGTTATCTAGTCCAACCCCCTGCTCAAACCGGGACCTTCCCCAACCAGACCATCCCAGCCACGGCTTTGTCTACCAGGGTCTTTAACATTCTAAGGAAGGAGATTCCACAACTTCGCTGGGTAGCCTGTAGGGCTGTGCAAACCAGCACCATGTTGTTTTGACTTCCGTTTCACCATTTTGAAGGGACAGCATTTCATTTCAACATTTCATTTCATTTCGAAGCACTGTTCCATTCTGTTTCGTCAACACTGTTTTGCTGTTTTGACATTTTGCCCATAGGCTATAATGGGGAATCATGAAAATGCCTATAAATTTGACATTTCTTGCCTGATTCAAATGAAAACAGCCGGCCTAGTAGCCCCTGATGAGGCCATGAAGCCTGCCAAGTTTCAAGGAGGCAGGTGCAGGGGCTTCTGGGAAACTGTACCTCAAACTGTTCATAGCAAAACTTGTGTCATTTGTAAGTGTGAAGTTACAAAGAAAGCTCAGTTCAAACAATGCTTTTTATGCTGTTTTTCCATCCCTCCCCCAGAGCACTGGGATTGGAAGGACCTCAGGGAAGGATGACAACCACTGGCCAGCTACACAGTCAATATGAGAGCAGTCCTTCCCCCCTCTTCTCTCCCCCTTTCCCTCTCCTTCATTTCTCTTTAGCTGCAAGCAAGCCCAGCTTCGAAATGCAAAAGGTTTTGAAACTTTTGAAATGTTTTGAAACTTTTCAACTGCCCTGGTTTTGTTTCGAGGATGTTTCAAAGCCTTTCATTTCATTTTGATTTCATTGTTTTGAGCTTGAAACAAGTTGAAAACATGTCGAAACGAAACACCCAGGGAAATTCGTGCAGCCCTAGTAGCCTGTTCTAGTGCTTTACAACATCCCCCAGAGAAAGTTTTTCTTAATATCTAACCTAAACTTCCCTTGCTGCAACCTGGGACCATTGCTCCTTATTCTGTCATCTGCCACCACTGAGAACAGTCTAGCTTCATCCTCTTTGTAATCATCCTTCAGGTAGCTGAAGGGTGTTATTAAATCCTTGGTGTGTTCTCTTCTCCAGACCAAATAAGCCCAGTTCCCTCAGCCTCTCCTTATAAGTCATGGTCCCCATCCCTCTAACCATTTTTGTTACCCTCCTCTGGAGTCTTTCCAATTTGGCCACATCCTTTTTGTAGTGAGGGACCCAAAACTGGACACAATAGTCCAGATATAGCCTCACCAGTGCCAAATAAAAGGGAAAATTCACTTCCCTCAATCTCCTGGCAACACTTCTACTGATGCACCCCAGTATAAATTCAAGACTTTACACTTGTCCTAAGGAATTTCAGGAGATTTCTTTTAGTCCAATCCTCCTGTTTGTCTAGGTCTCACTGAATCCTAGCTCTGGCTTCTAGCAGATCTACTACTCCCCTCCATTTGATGCCATTGGCAAACTTGGTTATGGTGTACTCCATCCCATCTTCCAGGTTGTTGATGACTATAACTGGTCCCAGGACTGACCCCTGGGACACTCCCCTTGATACCAGCTGCCAACTAGGCATTGAGCCTTTGAGTCCAATTATCCAGCCAATTTTATGTTTACCTTACAGTCCTTTCATCCAACCCAGACTTCCTTAGCCTGCTTGCGAGAATATTGTGGGAAACGGGATCAAAACCTTGCTAAAGTCAAGGTATATCACATCAACTGCTCTCCCCACATCTACAGAGTCAGTCATCATAGAAGGCAATCAGGTTGGTCAGGCATGACTTACCATTGGTGAATCACATCGGCCAACTTCCTCAGCACCCTTGAGTGCATCATGTCTAGCTCCATGGACTTGTACATGTCCAGCTTTTCTAAATAGTCCCTAACCTGTTCTTTTGTGATTGTCAGCTGCTCACCTCCTCTTCAAATTGTGCTGCCAGGTACAGTCTGGTAGCTGATCTTGCCTGGGAAGACTGTGTTGAAAAAGGCATCGAGTACTTCAGCCTTTTCTGCATCATCTGTCACTAGGTTGCCTCCCACAGTCAGTAAGGGACCTGTGCTTTCTCTGATCTTCCTTCTTGTTACTCTTCACATCCTTTGTTAGCTGCAACTCCAGTTGTGCTTTGGCCTTCCTGATTTCATCCCTGCAAGCCTGAGCAATACTCTTACACTCCTCCCTAGTCATTTGTCCAAGCTACCATTTCTTGTAAGCTTCCTTTTGATCCATCTTATTGAAGAGTTCCCTGCTAAGCCAAGCTGGCCTACTACAATACTTGCCAGTCTTCCTGCACCATTGGGAAGGTTCATTCCTGTGCTGTCAGTAAGGTTTCTTTAAAATACAAGCAGCTCTCCTGGATTCCTTTCTTCCTCAGACTGGCCCTGAGGGGATCCTGCTGATCAGTTGCCTGAGTGAGTTGAAGTCTGCTTTTCTGAAGTCCAGGATCTATATTCTCCAGCTATCCTTCTTTCCTTTCCTCAGGATTATGAATTCAATCATCTTGTGGTTGCTGATGCCCAAGTTGCCACCCACTTCTACATTCATCACCAATACTTCCCTGTTTGTGACCAGCAGGTCAAGAAGAGCATGGCTCCTAGTTGGCCTCTTCAACACTGGCACCAGGAAGTTGTCCCTGATGCTCTCCAAAAAGCTTCTGGCATTGCTCTGTGCACTTCTGTATTGCCCTCCCAACAGATGTCAGCAGGGTGACTGAAGTCCCCCACAAGAAGCAGGGCCTGTGATCTGGAAACTTCTGCTAGTTATTTGAAGAAAGTCTCATCCACCTTGTCATCCTGGTCTGGTGGACTACAATAGACACCCACCATGACCATTACCCTTGTTGCTCTCCTCTCTGACATTAACCCAGAGACTTTCAACAGGCCTATCTCCAGTTTCATACTGGAGCTCTGAGCAATCATACAGCTCTTTCACAAAAAAAACAACTCCTCCTTCTCTCCCTGCCTCCTTTCCTTCCTGAACAGTCTGTACCCATCCATGACAGTGCTCCAGTCATGCGAACTATTCCACCAAGTCTCTGTTATTCCAATCACACCATAGTCTGTGATTGTGCAAGGACTTCCAGTTCTTCCTGCTTGTTTCCCAGGCTCTGTGCATTTGTGTACAGACACCTGAGTTAACTAGTTGATTGCCCTGATTTCTCAGGAAGCATAAGAGCAGCTTCCCTCTTGCCCCCTCCTGCTTGCTCTTCCTCCAGGTCACCCACTTTCCCACTTACCTCAGGACTTTGGTCTCAATACCCTGACAAACCTAGTATACGTTCATCCTCACTATTGAATGGGCCAGTTTGCAAGATGCTCTTGCCTGTCTTTGTGAGGTGGATCCCATATCTTCCTAGCAATCCTTCTTCTTGGAACAATATTCCATGGTCAAAGAAGTCAAAGTCCTGCTGGCAACACCATCATGTATGCATTGATCTGCAGGATGCATCTGCTCCTGCCTAGGCCCTTCCCCTTGACTGGAAGGATTGAGACAAATACCATCTCCTTTACCCTTTTACCCAGAGCACTGTAGTCACTTTTGATCTGCTCAGGATCACTCCTGGCAGTATCACTGGTGCCCCATGCCTCCATGGGGTAGTAGTCAGAGGGCCATCTGAATCTCAGTAATCCTTTGGTGACATCTTGGATCTGGGCTCTGGGCAAGCAGTAGACCTCCTGAGACAACAGGTCAAGCTGGCAGACTGCTGTCCCCCACAGAAAGGAGTCTTCAAGCACCACCACCACCACCTGTCACCTCCTCTTGGTGGCAGTGGTTTTGATCCTCCCAACCTTGGGGAGGCCTGGCCTCTTCCATTGATGGAACATGCACCTTCCCCTCTGTATCTAGGGATCCATATCTGTTTTCCAGGCAAGCCCCTGCAGATGCAGATGAAGACTTCTACTTGCTGCCAGAGGTCACAAGCTTCCATCTTCCACCTTTCTGGGACTCCATGGCTGTCTCCTTCTCTAGCTCTGCTTCTGGCAGTCCTTCCTTTGCAGACCTAGAGGTCTCCTCCAGCATCAGATTGACAAACTCCTCATGACAGAGGATGCTTTGGAGCTTCACCACTTCCTCCTGCAGCTCTTTTGCCTGTTCCCTGAGGGACCCCACCAGGAGCCACTGCTCACACCACAGGCACTCCCCCACCTGGCTGTCACTTGAAGGAACCTGCAAGCCACAGTCTCCACTGTGCCAAACCAGGACCTGGGTGAAAGCTGACAGTGAGTGGTCCTGCCTGGATGGATACCTGACAGGTGCAAGCAGCTGAAGAGCTGGCTGTGGCAGTCTCTCTGGAATTGCAACATCCTCCAGGCATCTTTCTTGGGCTACCTGCAGAAGTTAACTCCCTTCTCCCACTCAAAATGCATTTTACCAGAAGTAGCAGCACATTACTTTGACCCGGCTCTGCAGCATCTATATAAATCAGGCACTTCAGTGGGGCTTTTCTTCGCTTTTAGCTAAAGCTGATTCAATAAGCTATTTAATAAAAATGCTGAACATATCTCACCAACCTACATGCCAAGCCAGGAGTTGCACTGGTGAAACTAGTAGAGACAGAGCAGCTGCCCTGAGCAACTTCTCCACCTCATTTCTGGCTCTAGCATTCCTGAGTGGCGTGGGTGGCCCCCAATACATCCGCACCTCCCCTTGTGAAAATCTCAATGAAGAGGGAAACAAGGCTGGTGCTCTGCTGTAAATGTGTTCTGGTTAACATGCAAGTAGACAGATCTTCAGCTGGTATGAAGCAGAATAGTTCTACTTATAACTGCTAAAAATCTGGACAATTAGCACTCAGATTCACTAGTGCTGAATTTCCTAGGACTTAGCTGTACCAATGGTGAGAAATAAAAGTCAGAGCATTTGTTTGTAAGGAGGAAAAACTGCTCCAATATTTCTTCTGCCTGCTTCTGTCACGATTTTATGAGAATTTGACTTGGAGCTTTTTAGAGCTTTATTTTATCATTTTTCCCCATGGAGTTGCTACTGTGTACAACTGTTGATAATATACCAGCATAAACACTGAAACCATCCACAGCATTATTTCACTCTGGAATACCACTGCTTTCAAGGTCAGTCTCAGTTGAGCTGACATCTGGTATCACACAATTCTTCCATGAAATAGAGGAGCCGGTAGCTCACTAAAGGGCAGAGTTTGTCTAGCCCATGCAATGGGAATGGGTGGGCAGGAGTGGTTAAGAGGGTTTACCTGACTCAAGTACTGAATGGCTGGTATAAGGGATGGGTAAAATGACAGTCCTTGGCATCAGGGCCATGGATATCATGAATGTATGTTCACTTGATTCAATACTTTTTAAAGAGGAATGGCAGTCTGCACACTACAAAAGTCCTGGATAATTTTTCCCCACCTCGGCTATGAACAGCAGTGATGGGGAAGACTCTGCATCAACCACTCTCATTTTAGATCTGATTCTAAAAACAACTATCCCTGAAACAAATACGATTTAAACCAGGGGTGTCAAACTCATCCAGACCTGTGGACCACAGGAGCAGTGTGGGACCTGTGCATGGGCTGGATAAATGGCATAGGGTGGCCTCATGGGCCCAGCTGAGCCCACGAAACCCTCACCCCATGCCAGACCCAGCACACATGGCACCCACTCCAGCTAGTCCAGGTGCTGGCAAGAAGAGGCCCAGCATCATGGGTAATTTACATCCACTGCAGGAGAAAACCATAGTGCTAAGCCTCTTCCTGTGGTATTGCTGGGGCTCCAGCACTGTAGCTCTCACCCAGGCACTTGGTAGTTACCATGGTAAGGTCCCTCATCATAGCCAAAGTATGTGCAAAAGTCTATAGGCCAGATGACCCAACTCTGTGGGCCAGAACTGGCCCTTGGGTCATATGTTTGACACCCGTGATTTAAATAAAAACCTTAGTGACGCATCAGACCTGCAATTCAAGGTCATTGTGTCAATGAATCGGTCAACCAGGTCTCTCTGGGAGGCCTGGGTACTGCACAGCTCCTCCATAGCTCCAAGATGTGAACAAGAAAGAATTTAATCCTCAATGTTCGCTTAATCCTCAGGCTGTGATTTGTTTGCACAAATGATATGAACACAGCTAGGAAATGAACAAACAGGGAAATCAGGATCAGCTGGCAGGCCATGTGTGTACGGTATGGAGGGCCTCACTAGTAATAGCATTTATTATGAACAATTCATCCAGCTTTAGCTTTATAAACAATACACAATGCATCTTACCTGTATTTTGTTCCATTGTGTGTTACCACAAACACAACTGAAACAGGCCTTTGATATACACAGCCTTTCATTTGGCTCTGTTCTAGTAGGGAAAGAATAAACATTAGCAAACACTTACAATTTTTTCTGAACTGTTGCCATAAAATCATCCCGTAATTTATGGTTTGATTTTTTTAAAAGACTTTTCATTAGATGAATAAGCTCATACGTGCATGAAAGAGATCCTCAGTTAAGAATATAAGTTTAAATAAGAATTCCCCCCCCCCCGATACACCTAGACTGAGAGAGAGAAAGAGAGAGAGGAGACTCATTATTTCATGAAAAAATCACAAAAAATGGTTTGAGTATGGACTGAAATCCAGATAAAAGCATAAAAACCTGCCCTTCTCTGTGTTTTATGGTACTCTGGTATCTTTTCAAAGTTCTGTTTTTGTGTTAGCACTCAGCAGATTTAAGGTGAGATGAAGCATCCATTCTTTCTTATTTTTTTTTGCAGAGCATCTGGGACCTTTACAACCAAAAAAGACTTACAATTTATCAACTTTAATTGTCTCACACTGGGGTTAGAAAGCAGAGATCATTAGGACACACAGACACGAAGCAGATGTTCCTCCGATGACATGTCAGCAGCAGGAGTATATTTCTCTTTTCCCTCCTCCCTATTTCTCATCTAATCCTATTCCCCGCAACAAATTCCACATTTTATCAATGTTTGCAGTGACTTTCGCTGGTAAGAGAGATCGCAGCAGCAACTGTTGGGCAGCGTAACAGAACCCTGCCACTGTGACCATGAGCACAGCAGAAAACATCAGTGCAATGTCGTTCCTTTCCTTAGCAGAAAGAAGGTCTCTGCAACAGGATTTCTGTGTGGTGTATTCTAATCATGCTCATTTATTGCCATAAGTTTAGTCCACTCCACTGGACTATTGGTATACTAGGATGTGCACAACATATCAGATTATCCACATTCAGATGCAGCTGTGTCACAGAACAGATCTGAGGAAAACAGATTTAAATGGAGTGAGGAGTTTTCCTGGCTTGACAGGGTCAAACTGGACTGTTTTCCATGAGGCTGGAAATTTACAAGGCATCTTGATGAAAAGGACTCCTGGCATTTCAACCTCTGTAGCCTCCAACATATCACAAGTGTTCAAAACATTATTGTAAAAGTAGTCATTGCAGAAGAAGTGTCACAGTTCCCACTTTAGGAATAACAAAAAACGCTCAAGTTATTTTGATATGATTTCAAAATTAATTTGGGCAAGGAAATGAAGAAGAGCTTTTAGTTACCATTTTAAAAAAGCCAAAGAAAGAGAAAAAGAAAAAGGAGAAAGAGCCATCAAGCAGCTATGTTGATCAGAAAAAAAAATTACCCAAGGGAAAATGAGTGGAAACCACTCAAAAGAAAAATAACTTTTGCATGGTTGCATCACAAGTCATCCTCTCCTCCCCTAAAACATTATATTGCATGTATCATGTGTCTGACATGGCAAATGATTCCAACCTCATATTCATCTTCAGAAGAAAAGACTCGCCTGTTTCAAGTGGAATCCATCTGCATATGCAGTTATAACACATTCAGTATGTTTACACATAAACATGATGGACAACACTGCATTCCCTGCTAGATTTTTAACATGAGGAAGCCAGGAGCGAAGCCAGTCATACCACTCATCAATTTCCAACTTTCAATTCCCCCTTCCTCCTCATTAAAGAAACTGTGAAAAGACCAAGAGCCAACAAGGACTAAAGAACTTGCAGATGGTGCTTTCCTCCTCTGGCCAAAAAAATCATGAAGAAGCAATTTCCCCTTCACCCCACAGATCCTCTGGTTGTTGAGGAAAACACAGACCGATCGTAGCCCTAAGCTAGACGTAGTAAAGGTTGTGAACTGGATTTCAGTCCTGTCAGAACTTCTACAGATGAGAATGACCATTTCAGTTAGTACTTACACACACGAACTCTCCCTGTATAACTGAATAAAAAGATTAAAATTAATCTTCTGGGGAACAGATGTTTATATGCCTTTCCTGACCCATCTGTAAAATATAAACACATATATCCTTCCTTGTTAATTTCTCCAAATTATGTTTCACCCACAATTTCTTAGTAATTAAATTGTAGAGAATGAGGAGACCTATAACACGAACACCCAGAAAGGATGGTCATCGGAGACACAGAATCCTGTCCATTCTGTATGAGATTATATAAAAGCAGGAATGAAGCTACTTTTTCATTAAGCAATGGTGGTGGAGTGGTATGAACCACCAGAAAAAAAGCTGTTATCAGAGGACATTATAATAATTCTTCTAGTCCTTTAACAAGGGGTTGGGTGAGATAACCCCAGCAGTGCCTTTAACCCTCTGCTTTCTATGATTCTGTGACTCAGCCTGTGGTGACTGCTTGTCATGATAAAAATCTGAGCTGCAGAACTGAAAGTTGAGAGTTCAAAAAGCTGCTCCTGATGTATAATAAAGAAGAGAGGATTCTTACAGCCATGTACAACTAGGGACCTACCAAATTCATGATTATGAGATTTTCATGGAAACTGTGAATTTGATAGGTACCCCATGAAAAAATCAGACTCCCACAAAAAAGTGCAGGGACTGTGAAATAGCTGGCAGATGGCCAGCAAGTTGCAGGGGAAAGGAGAAGGCAGGGGAAGGGGAGCTGAAAACAGAGGCAGGAAAGCAGGAAGCCCTGGCATCCTGAAACACTAGGGAGGAGGGAAGGAGGGAGGGGGAAGACTTTTGCGGTGCAGCGTGGCAGCTTCCTCTCCCACGCCTCTGATGGGCCGAGTGACCCTGGAAGTCCCGCCCCTCCCTGGGGATTGGTGGATGGCCAGCTGTCAATTTCTGGGGAGAGGCAGGAGGGCCTCCCATGCCTCTTATTGACTGAGGGGCCCCAGAGGTCCCACCCCTCCCTGGGGATTGACAGACGGCCACCTGGACCTACTTCACCATGCATTCAGGACACAGTTAGTGAAGTTTCCTTAGCCTGATCCCGAGCCATTTGAAATTTACTCTAATTTAACTCTAAATGTAGATTGGATCTTTTAATATGTGCATAGAGTGCTTCACAGAACCCCCTGCTGAATCTGGAGCACACTGGAGAAAAAATCTATTACATTTACTGTTGTACATTAAAAATACACTTGCTATTATATTTGAGTGCATCCACATGTGCCGTTAAGGCAACATGATAAATGCTGGTGCAGTTAACTGCTCCCGGGCACAACATTTACATATGTACCTGGGACAGCAGAAGTTTGAACAGGGTTGGAGTAGCCCCGGGTTGGCAGCAGGCTTGTGGGGGTTAGCTCCAGGCTCTGGGGGATTGTGTTGGATGGCGCAAGGGCTGGCTGGGGCACAAGAATGCCCAAAAAACAGAGCCACGTGGCTAGGCGGCAGGCAGGAGACTTGCTCCCTGCTGCCTGGACTGACAGGGCACAATTTATGCCTGCGTCAGTCAGCATTTGCACATGAGTTTAAGTGCAGTTATTTTCACCACTGTAAGATACTACTGTCCCCAACCATACTATGTTACGGCAGTGAAAATTAATTTGCTGTGGTTTAGTAGCACCACGCATGTAGACTGTGACACTTTACACCACATCAAATTAATCTACTGCACAGTTAAGCACACATGTAGATGCAAAAATAATTTGGAAAATAATTTATCATAATAGATTTTATTTCCTTATCCATTAGCTTTATTACCTTATCCATTCCCCATTATTTCCAGATAGGAAGGGACTGTTGATGTATTTGGGGAAAACCTATTAATGGTTCACTCCAAACATTTATAAACAGAAGAGGAGAATGTTTATTTTAAAAAAAGGGATCTTCCCAGTTCCTTGCATCTTCCCCTCCCCCTCTGTATTTAATTCTGCAAATCACAAATGGGCTGGGACCAAGCTTGGAAAATTTTACTCCAGTAGTTATAGAAAAAGAAAACTCAAGATCTAAATAAGTTCATATTTTTCAAAGTCAGTTATCAACCACGACTACAGAAGTGGGTGGATGGTAATAGGATGGGGTTCAACATAGATAAATGCAGGGTGCTGCACCTGGGGAGAAGGAATCCACAGCATACATACAGGCTGGGGAGCTCCTCTTTTGTGAGCACAGAGGTGGAAAGGGATCTTGGAGTCATTATTGACTCCAAGATGAACATGAGCCACCAATGCCAGACCACAGCCAGCAAGGCCAGCCATACCTAGTCATGCATCCAAAGAAGCATCTCAAGCCGGTTCAGAGAGGTGGTACTCCCCCTCTACATGACATTGGTCAGGCCGCAGTTGGAGTACTGCGTCCAGTTCTGGGCACTGCACTTTAAGAAGGATGTGGCCAGCCTTGAAAGTGTTCAGAGGAGGGCCACCCGCTTGGCTGGAGGGCAACAGGGCAGGCCTATGTGGAGAGGCTGACGGACCTGAACCTGTTCAGCCTCAGCAAGCAGAGGCTATGGGGAGATTTGGTGGCTGCATACAAACTCGTTAGGGGAAATCAGCAGCAAATAGGAAGGGCCCTATTCCCTCACCAGCACCTGGGGTGATGAACAATGGCCAGAAGCTGCTGAAGAATAGGTTCAGGTTAAAGATTAGGAGGCAATATTTCACCGTTAGGGTGGCTAGGATCTGGAACCAGCTTCCTAGGGAAGTGGTCCTTGCTCCTTCCTTGGGTAAATTCAAAAAGAGGTTGGACAAACTCCTGTCTGGGGTCGTGTGATCCCAGCATGTGCTCCGGCCAGTGGCGGGGGGCTAGATTAGATGATCTATTCAGGTCCCTTCTGACCCCAAACTACTATGAAACCTTTTGTTTGGGGTGTGTTTTACCACAGTCTGTGAAGCCTATATTCTGATTTTTCCTTGAAGTTGCCTTTGGAAAGCTATGCTTGTTAGCCGGACAGATTATAGACATAGATACAAGATTCCAACTCAGGATTTTTTGTCTCTGTTTGTAGAAACGGTCCTTAATTTGGCAATTAAGCTTAAGGCTAAAAATCTCCTGGTACCAGACCAGGTTAAAAATGACAGTGAAAAATACTGTTGCAGAACAAATTTTCAGTTGTATCATGAAATTATTTGGGGATGAAAGAGGCTGACAATGTTCAAGGCCTGTCTAATGTTAAATCCCTAATGCTTCAAGTTATAACACACTATTGAACATATATTAGAATCTGTCTTTCCCACCAGCACCCTATGCTGCCCAAAACCCTTATCATAGAGATTCTTCCCCAAGAAAGATGATCTGTGTTACTGAACAGGGTTATTTCCCCATCTGTTTTCTAGTTATGGTGATCAAAAAACCACAGGACTTGATACTCCAATACATGGAGGTGTATTTATTCATCTAGGCAGACAAGGTTCTTTGTGTAAATGTGATCTCTTGTATTAGACCAACTAAATAGTTGGAAAATACTGTTCTTTGCAAACTTTTGGGCACAAACACCGTTCTTCAGGCATATGAGGGTCTGCTGTTGTTTTGTGTTCTCCTGGATGGAATAAAAATCAACAGTGCCTTTGTATACATCGTATAATGTTTGGGAAGATATCTGGATTTATCTCTTTTAAGTTGTTGCAGCATGTGTTGATTTCCTTCTTGAGTTGATCTCTTTTTGGAGTAGATTATGTGAAGGGGATGAATTTTATTTTTTTTCTGAAATTCTCCTGCGTACTTGTGAAGCATATTTGGAGCTGTGTGTAGTAGTCAGAGGATTGTAAATGTTCAGTCCTCTGGAAAAGATGTGTTTCTTGCATAGAAAATATATGTTGAGTTTGGTTTCTCTCTTCTTCATGTTGTGAAGTTTCCACAGGAAGAAACTATGAGTAGGAAACACAAGGGTGTTATCAGTGTTTTGGCCATTGCAAAGGCAGGAACTTTGTTAGGCAAAATATTTTCAGGTGATCCAGGGGAACATGCCTCACCAAGTAACTTCAGCTGTAACATTTGGTTCAGTTGTCACTGCTACTTTTAATTTGCTGTGATCCAGGCAATCTTCCAGATAATGCAATCATCAAAACCAGGGATCTGGGTTTTCCATTTGCCATGGAAAAAACATGGTAAAATGAAGATTTTCTTATTTTAGGAAGAAAAACTCTGATTTTCTCCTTTAAAGGAGAAAAACACAGGAAACTGCATTTCCCTTTGCAGGCTGACAGAGTTCTAGCCTGCAAGGGGCTGGGGGGGAGTAGGAGGAGGGCAGGCAGGCATGGGGTGCCACGTGCATGTATGCATGTACACATGCACTTGGCGACCAGCCAGTCTGGAGAGCAGCTCCTGCAGGTAAATTGGCAGGGGACTGAGGCCTGCATAGTGAGGGATGGAGAGAGGGAGGGAGGGAGTTGGGAAGGGCTGGAGCTACTGCCCAGCCCGGGCGATGCTTGGGGCCTGGGTTGGAATATGCGGCTCCAGGGCCTGGGTGGGGAGTGGGACAGAGCCACGGCGGCTCATCAGGTGTGGAGCTGGCTCCCTGCCACTGCATCCACTCGTGGGCGAGGGTACGGGGGACATGTGTCCCCTAAACTTGTGCACAGAGTGGGTGAGGGCTCAGTGGGTGGGACCCAGTGCAGCAGGGCAGAGTGGGGCTGGGTGAGGAAGTGTGGTGCTGCCACTGTGCGCCAAGCACCACCATGGCGAGGTGCCCCTTGCCTGCTTGGAAGCAGCAGGAGGCACAACTTCAATCCATCACTCCTGCTGCTGCCAGGTGGGCAGGGGGCACTTTACCAGGGCAGTGCTTGGTTCATGCGGTGGCACCAAGCTTCCTCATGTGACCCCACTCTGCTGCACTGTGGAGGCCCCAGGGAGAGGGCAGCAGGGCGGGGAGCCCTAAGCCGGCAGCAAGCAGCCTGCACCTGCCTTGCCCTCAGGCTCTGCTTTGGCCATGCTGCCTGCTGGGGAGGGGAAGCTGGGCTCCACACTCTGCTTTGCTGCAGCAGCCACCACTTCCCATGAGTGCAGCTGGGGCTTGGGCACTGCTGCAAAGGGAAAGGGGCTGGGGATCCGGGTTCCTGAGCCTGTAGCCCTAGCAGCTGGGGGCCCCCTCTGGCAGGATGGAGGGCAGGGAGGGGAAGACAGGGGGCTGTAGGTGGGGAGTGAGGGGCACCAGCAGGGGTGAGGGGGCTGAGAGTGGGGAATGACCAATTTTGGGGGTTTTAATCAGAGAATTCATGATTTGTTTTAAATCAAAGAATTTGTGATTTTTTTAACAGAGAAAACCAGGATCCCTGCTTATAAACACAAGAATTAAGCTTAGCAGTGATGAAAAGGTATGCAGATGAACAAAGCCCAGTTTTGTGTTCTGAGATCCTGTTGCAACTTCACCACTGGAATTTGCAACGGGGTGGGGGGAGGCTATGTACCCTGCAAATAAGATTCCTGTTACTGCCTTCTCCAAGAGAAAAACAAAATGGCTGCATAAAAGAAACTTCCGCATTACACACATTCCAGCTGTTACTTAGAACCACAGCACTTAACTCTGTCCAGATGTAACCCTTCACATCTTGCTTTCACAAGTTTGTTTTCCTTGTGAGGAAAAGATATTCAGTGAAAAGTACTGAATGCAAGGAATGAAGAAGGCACTGCATGAGATCAAATGGCAGTGATCAGTTTAATAGACTGCACTTCATAAAGATGCAAAGCACATGCAGATTCCCTTCCTCTGAGCAAAATGCAAATCCTTGCACAACAGGAAAGGGAAATGAAATCTATCCTACAACTTCTTGTCTGGGCACAAGTCAGCTCTGTAGGTCCTTTACAGCCACTGCCTCAGCATCTGGGCCAGAATAACACGTGCAGGCTTGGCCACACTCTACTCCCACTCCAGTCAACATGAATATTCAGTGGAAGTGCTTCCATTTTAGGAAAGGAGCTGTCCATCACTGTCTCTTGGTGAACTGGAAGGAGATCAACCAGGGTACAGGGTCCCACAGTATTAGCACTGCTAGGTATGCAAACATAATTCACAGGATGAACCCAGTGGCCACATCCAGACATGTAGGGGCATGCAGTCTGTGGTGCCGCAAACCTTTTTGTGATGCCACAGACTGCACATGGCAAATATTAAAATGTGTCCCACATGGCAAATTCGTAGTGCAGGGTCAAAATTTGCTGCCTGGATTTTCTGGTAGCAAAAAAACCTGGCACAAAAAGGAGCACAACAAGCACGCACCAGCACACAAGGAGGCTGGGCCAGCACCGGTGCTGGCCCCAGCCTCTAGCTGTCCCTGGTTGAAGAGCTGGGAGGAGCTAGGCAAGTGTAGTTTGCCCGTTGTGGGATAGTTTCATAGATTTCGTAGATTTCTAGGGTCAAAAGGAACCTTGTAGATCACCGAGTCTCACCCCCTGCTCTAGGCAGGAAAGAGCGCTGGGGTTAAAAAATCCCAGCTAGGTTCAAGACCCCAACACAGTTCCCTGGCCAGAGACAACAATGAACTGATACTTGGCCCCAGCCCTGAACCTACCACACATTCAATTTAAGGCATCATACGCAAGTTTTACATGATATATGGAACATTTTTATGACTGGTTTGCCATTTTATGGCCCATTAAATTGGGTGCAAGTGTAACAGTCTTGCCATTTATGCCATGATTACCACATCAACTGTTGGATAAATGTTATATCTGGAGGGGGGGAGCACAAGTAAAATAATTACACTAATTCCCTGCCAAGACATAAGTTCATGATCCAGAATTTCCCCAGCAGATGCTGAGAAGATAAACACTTCAACCAGAGCAGGAAGCTAAGGAACATGCCATTGCTCTAACTTAAGTGTTAATATTTTGTGGTGGTTTGATTGATTCTGCCTGAAAAGGAAATATAGGAGCATGAATTCGGTGCTTGGCATATAATTTGAGGAGCTGCATAAGCATTTTTATACTGTAAACATCATTGTAAATGTTCTGAGAGGGAAAACTATGTTTTGTAAAAGCCTCACTGTTAATGAACAATCCACATTTCACATTACAACTGTGAAACAAGCCAACCAAAACACAGACATGTAGTGTTAGAATGCACTCTTCATTCCATACTCCTCCCACTGAGTATTACTGTGATTTCTGATGATGATGTAAAATCTCTCTGCACTGATTCAGAGGTTTACCTAAATCCTATATGTCCTAGCCAAGATTTTAAATACAGTTAGTAATTTTGGGTGCATAGCTTGAGACGCCGTAAAGTGATCTGATTTTCAATGGGTACTGATCATCACTTTCTTAGGAAAAAATGAGGTACCCAAAACTCATATTGAAAATGTTGGCTTTTAATTCCTTAAATTCCTTGCTTATTTAAATTTACCTCTAGTCTTGATAGTCCTTAAATGAATATTTTTTTTCTTGATCAAAATCTTCTTCAAAGACATTTCATCTGGCACCATTTTTTCTCTAGATTACATATCTTTCGGTTACGAAGATCATCCTAGTATAACAGGAGGGTTTAGTGTACATCTAGAGCAAAACCATTCAATTTCTAACTGAATAAAAATGTTTTAATGTTGAATGTTCAGTTGAATGCTGAAAAGCTCCAGAAATGGCATGCAATTCCTTAGTAAACTGCATTTAATAGAAAGATAGGACACAACTCTTTGAACCCATGGACCTGAAGTTGAAAGGAGAGTTATTAACTATTAATGTCTTCTTTCTATCTGGACTGCTCTACACAACAGCTTGGGAAACTATTTTTACGGCATTTAAACTTATTAAAAATTTGAATTATATGTAATTTTAACTGGATACAGACTGCTAATAATGCAATATGCAGACTTTTTCAGCACACCAGAAATGATAAAATGCTGACATCACAGTTTCTACAGTTATATTCTTCCTTAGCTTAGTTTTTCTGAATATGACTATTTCAGTAGTCATAACTGTTGCCCATTGACTAAGCATAAAACTGCTGAGAAATATCCTTAACCAGTTTTATTGAATACTGTTTTGCAGAAAGAACGTGGAACCCATAGATCCCAAAGCTCCTCCACAGACCACTATCCTATGCTCCTTATTCATGTGGGCACCAATGACACGGCTCGGAGCACTCCCAGCCGGGTCATGAGGCACTACAGGGATTTGGGAGTGGGGCTTAAGGGTCTGGGAGCACAGGTGGTGTTTTCTTCAATCCTCCCAGTCTCGGGGTATGGGCTGAGGAGGGAGAGGAGGATCCATGTAGTCAACCAAAGACTGTGGAGCTGGTGTCATCGGGAAGGCTTTGGCTTCCATGACCACAGCCCGCTCTTTGGCGAGAGAGCAGCAGCACGCAGGGGCCACACAGGGAAGCTGCCTGCTGCTACAAGCTCTGTGCTGCCCGGGTCACACTTCCCTTGTGTGCATGGGAGCAGCGTGGGCAGCACACAGGGTTGTGCCCCTGACTGCTGCTCCTGCCTGCAGGGGAAGTGTGGCCAGGGCAATGGGGAGCTTGGAGCAGCAGGCAGCTTGTGTCTCCACTGTGTCCTGCCACACCGGGTTCCAACACTGCTCTGCAGAAGCAGCAGCGAGGACAGCACACTGGGGAGCATTGCCAGTACCTGCTGCCTCTCCAGAGCCCAGGGCTGGGATTAGGGCGGAAAGGCAGCAGATGTTTGCAGCTGGCCCAGGTTCTGGGTAGCTGCTGACAGCCACAGAGCCCAGGCTGGGGAGAAGGGGCTTTAGGTGGGGGGTAAGTGGCAGCAGGGCTGGGGGCAGGGGCTTTGGGTGGGGGGCACGGGGCATGAAGAGGGCTGGGGGGCAGGGGCTTTAGGTGTGGGCAAGGGGCAGCAGGGCTGGGGGCAGGGGCTTTGGGTGGGGGGCAAGGGGCAGAAGGGGAGTGGGGCAAGGGCTTTGGGTGGGAGGCAAGGGGCATGAAGAGGGCTGGGGGGCAGGGGCTTTAGGTGTGGGCAAGGGGCAGCAGGGCTGGGGGGAGGGGCTTTGCTGCTGAGCACTTTAAAAGTGCCTGATTGCATGACAAATGAAGGTGTTCCAAAGTGGAGCGCCTTCATTTACTTGTGTTAGTGTGTGCCAGGAGCAGGGCTGGGCTGAAGCAGTCCAACCCCATCCCTGGTGCTGTCAGGATGGGAGTGGGGAGGGAGTTGCATCTGGAGTTTTCCCAGCCTGTGCTGGAGGGTGGTGCAGGTGGATTGGAGCCCTCCTCCCCCGCCCCCCACTGAGGTGGGGAACTCCAATCTACCCCCACCCCCATTCCAGCGCAGGCTGGGTAAACCCCAGAATGGACCTCCTTCCCTTCCCTTCTTCCATCCTGAGACAGCACTGGAGCTGGGAGGGGCAGGAAGGGGGCAAAACTAGGTGAAGAGGCTGTGGACATCTAGCCTATCTTCCTGGATCAGCTCCAAAGTGAATGCTTGTTGCGTTGGGAGGGTCAGTCTAACTCATGGCACTTTCTGTGAAGCACCATGAGTTAGACTGAGAAGCTGCACATCTGGCAGTGACCTAAGTGGTACTGTTATAGCTGCAGAGATGTTATCATTCCTTTTGGGGACCAGAGACAAGCCCTCCATCAAACCTTGTGAGCACTGTCAGTTTGGGTCAAAAACCATGTAGTGGGTAATTTCTTCTCAGGCTTCTTTCTGTTCTCAGATGCCATAACTAGGCCTTATTTCTAATACATTCATCTTGCTAGTTAGTCTTTTGTTATTGCCAGTCAGCCCTCTAATAATCTCTACATGCTCAAAGGCTGTGGGTTCTGCTATGGCATTTCAAATTCTGCTCAGCAATACACTCTCTGTTCTCTTTGCAGAAACCTCAGTTGTCATTTCCATAATGTTCTTTATTTCCATTTTGCTCTAGTATAATGTCCTGCAAACTGCTTGCATAAGAGACTCAAGTGGTCTGGCCTACAATTAGGGCCAATGCCTGGAACCAGAGAGAAGCCAAAGGGTGGGAGTTGAAGTTACAAACCGGGAGCCAAACTGAGGTTCCTGAGCCAAGGGAAGAGACTAGAATCCTAGCACAGCTAGCCCTTGGGTACATAGCTGCATTCTTCCCAGAGGAGAGCCACACCCTGACACTGGCAGCTAGTGTTGGGGTGAGAAGTGGCCTCTTAAAGGTCTTGCCAGATCTGTTCAATGAATGGGCCTTTGACAGGATCGGATTCATTACATTTGTTTTTCTCTTACCAGTGTGGTAGCTGAGGGACAACAGAACTGTGAATTCAGTTGTTGGGTCATATTCTAGATATTCAGGTTTACAAAAGGGGACATCTGCTTTATGATACCAAGTGCCGGGGCAGTAGGCCATGATAAAACATAAAAAGGTAATGAAAATACCACAAAACATGTCTAGGATTGAGACCTCCATCAGTCTGGAGATCTACCAAGTTCTCATGCTCCAAGAAAATCCACATTGGAAGTTGGGTTCCCCCCAAATAATACTGCTACCCCTCCAACACTGCATTTTACTGCCAATAATTCTGTGTCCACGATGTTATAGTTGTGCTTGCTGAGTGTCATCGTTCATTAATAGTAGACTCATGGGTAAACCTGCAGCCGAGTTCAGGGGCAGACAATTATTTTGGCTGGAGGGCTGTTTAATGAGTTTTGGCAAGCTGTCAAGGGCTGTCTGGGTAGCCCTACCCCTTGACAGTGGGACCAGAAGTCTTGCCCACTAACCCTTGACTTTTGCCACCTGAAGTCCCTCTCCTTGCCTCAGAAATACTCCTTTTGGCAAGGAGGTTGCCATCTTGGAACCAGAAAAAAAACAAATTATGTTCTAAAAAAATCAACCATCTACTGCAACATATATTTAACTTCAAAAGATATTTTTGTCCTGATTTACATGTATTTGAATAGTGTACATACAGGTGATTACATAATAGCTTAAAATGAAGTCTTATTTTTGTATATTATACAGTGGGGTATGGGGATATGGATGGGTGGGTATGTGTGAGTATGTGTGTATGTGGGGTGTGGGGTTTGTGCAGCAATGGATAGGTGTGGGGAGTGTGGGTAGGTATGAAGTTTAGGGGTGTGTGCGTATGTGGGGTGAGGGAGCATGTGGGTGTGCGTATGGATATGTGGGATGTGGGTGAGTATGGGGCTTGCAGGGGCTATGAGTGTGTCAGGGAGGGTGTCTGAGGTATGTATTGGGGTTGTGGGCGTGTAAGGTGCAGGGCGATTGGGTGGGGCGTACAGGGTGGGAGGATGGTGGTTGTAGTACAGTACTGAGTGTATCGGGCAACACAAGCGCAGTTCTGGCCTTCTTGAAGCCACCCTAAACTTCCCATCTGCTTCTCCCCCCCTGCCTGCCCACCCACTTCCACTCCCCCACCACCTGCCCACCCGCTACTGCTTTTCCCCCACCCCTGCCTGCCCATCTGCTGCTCTGGCAACATGCAGTTTCTAACTGGCTCCTGCTGTGCCATGCAGTCCTGGTCATGCAGCCAGAAATTGTGTGGTGCAGAGCCAGCCTGACCTGGCTGGCACTGCACGGAGCCAGCTGGGAATCGTGGGGACCAGGCCGGCTCCTGCTGTGTCAGCAAGGGGTGGGGAAGAGCTGGCTCAGGTCTATAGAGTAGAGAGGGAGGAAGCCAGCCCGGGCTCTGCGCTCCTGCCACCCTGCCCTTGGTCCCCACTGGAGTAGGCCCTGTGCTCCAGCCCAGCTGTTGCTGTGCTCCTGCCTGCCTGCTTGCTGCTACTCCCCCACACCTGCCACCACTGACACCACCGCCACTGCTTCTCCCCTCCTCCCCGCCCACCCACTGGCTCCTCTGGTAGCTTGCATTAACTGGCTGCATGGCCAGGACTGGCCCAGCCCCTGTGGACTGGGGCAATTGCTGGAGGTGCTTCCCTCCCCCCTGTTCTTATCTGACTGCATTCTCAGGCTGAGGGAGGTGGGGAACAGCCCAGGGTGACTAGGCCAGAAGCTTCTGCTAGGTCTGGGGGTGGGGCAAAACCAGTCAGGCCTTGCTGCTGCTGCTCCTGGGTCCTGCCACTGCTGATGCCTTGTCTGCTTAGACTAGCAGCCATGGAAAAATAATAATTTTATACATTTTTAGGGGCCCCAGGCCAGATAGAGTGGCCTGGTAGGCCAGATCTGGTCCATAGGCCTTATTTTGTTCACTGCAGCTTAGTTGGTTGTGCAAGAACAATCCTGAAGCATTGGTTTGCAGGCCTGGGTGTATCAGGAGTGGAGCAACAAGGTTATGGGTATTACACCTTTTAACAATTGCTCATCAACCCTTAGAATACCTGAACTATGGTGACAAGCCCATGTAATATTAAAGGCAGGGAAGGATGCCTCTGGCCTACAGGCCAGTATCACTCCTGTGCCATCTTTATAGGCATTACGAACACCTTTTTCTCAATAGCCTCTCACTTCATATCGAACAACATGTAATAGCAGAACAAGACAGATTCAGACCAGGCAAATCCTGCACTGGCCAAATACTAAACATCACCCAGCATATAGAAGATGGGTTTCAGAAAGGGATGATAATAGGTGCTGCGTTTGTAGATCTAACACCGGCACATGACACAGTCAACCACTAAAACTTGTTTGCCAAAGAGAAGAAGCAGCAGCCAGACTTGAATTTCATGCTGGGCTGGAATTTCAGAAGAAAATAAAGATGTCCAAATAAATAATCACAAACTGGTCTAGGATATCATGGAATATTTTGTACCCCAAGTGCTGGGCTGTAATGAATCACTAGGTATTCAAAGTGCCCATACCTTGTTCTGAATGCTGCCCTCCGCTCTTGAACGCATGCCAGCTGAAGTGCTACTGTCAGGTTATGCCTCGTATACCTGCAGTGAGGGTCTCTGTAGCCAGTCCCACAGGGACACCAATCCTTCCATTAACCAAGGCAGAACTGCAAAGGGTAGCTTGTCCACGTGAGTCTGCAGAACATTTTTAAAGTGGCTGATCACTTGAGAAATTAACCGTCCTCAAATGAGGTATCAGAAGAAAGCATTCTGCTTTAGGGTTATTTTTCCACATAAACGGGGCTGGGTTGATGCAGCCCAGTCCTGCCCTGCCCCTGGGGCTGTCATCAGGGAGGGTGGGGGGGAGGAGGAAGGGTCAAGCCATCAGCAGTAAGCTGCTTCTTTCATGAGCTGTCAGCTTGCCCAGGCTGAACTGGGGGAAAGAGGATGGGTGTATTGGAGCCCTCCCACTCTGATCAACCCCCTCCTCCCTTGCAGCTCAGGCCAAGCAAGCCAGCAGCTGATTAAAGGAGTAACTTACTGCTGATGGCTTTCCCCTCCCTCCCTCACTGATAACAGCCCTGGAGCTGGGAGGGATGTGCGGGTCTGGGGAGAGGGGCGGCTTCTTGGCTGCTAGGCAGGCTTTATTCCCTGTTGGGTGGGGGCGGGGTGCTCTAACTCACAGCACTTTATGTAAAGTGCTGAGTTAGACTGGGGTACTGAATGTCTGTCAGTGCCTGTGATGTTTCTTTTAACTTACCTGTAGCAGACTCCAGCCCAGGCTGTCTATTACCCCTGAGCTCCTGACAGTTTGAACATTTAAGGATCAAGAACAAGCACAGTGATCAAGAGCTTTTAGTGTGCAACTGTCATGTCTCTAGACTTGTACCACTTATTGAAAATGGTATGGTTAGCAGTGGCTTTTGTTGCCTTCTTTTCCTCTGGGGAACAAACAGTATGCGGGAGTGTTTCTACTTTAAGGCATTCTGAATTTACAGAGCTTATCCTCGCCACCAGGATGGATTTCCTTCTTTAGGATATTCAACTGAAGTAGGATCTTCCTGTCATGCTATACTGGAAGGACGGTATTTTGACTTAGGCTCCAGGCACTTGCAGCATATAGGAGCAGACTGCAAAGAAGAATAGGTAATGGCTTCCTTGAAAAGCTTCCCTTTGTATCATATTTGTCAAAACTTTCTGCAATTTTACCTGGCTCTGCTCATCAACTATGACTAATGGAAACAACAGTTTTCTTAGGGGAAGTTTGGTCTAATACTCAATGAATAGAACAGAGTGTGAAGAGAGAGGAATAGTATTTGTATCTCTGTCACACTCTTGCTTAAGGCAAAAGTCCATGCTTCCTTTTCATATTTGTAAAATATCAACTGTTATTATGCCTCTACCTCACAGCCACAATCCCATCATCTCAAGATGTGAGATGGGCTAAAAGAGACCTCCCATGTTTCTCTTGAAGAAGAGTTTGGAGAGCGAAAGCCAATGATCCATTCATTTTATTCTGATTTAATTATTGACAAGTATCAAGAAACAAATTAGTCCCACACACTCTAACTATTTCCCATCACCCTGAATTCTGCTGTACTCATCATCTTCAGACTGTTTCTGGAAAAGATATACTAACGAGTAAAATAAAGGTTAGTATAATGCAGTTTAGGACGACAGAGTTGAAATGTACCTTATTAGCAGCTGCTAAGGAGACCAAACTTGGTACATCAGCAAGGTACATGAAAAATGTTGAATGCAAGTACCTGAAAATTAGATTGAAAAGTTATTTCCTGTCTTTTCTTAGAAAGCACATGTCTATCTGTACAGCAAGGCAGCCTGCTAAAGAGTTAATGTCCATCCAATACAATGCAGAGTCAAAACAAGCAACGGTTTTTAGATATTAAATACATTCCTGCTGTGTCACATCATGGCGCCAGCATAAGCTAAATTCAAGACTTTTTATTGTCAAGAGGCACTAGCATTACACTACATTTCAGCATGGATGTTTGCCAACAATCATAAATAAAGAGCTCACTCATAAACAATCCCTAAAGGCTGCATGTCAGGCAGACGGTATTTCATTAAAAGTAAAGTTGGTCACAAAGTATAGGAGTACCTTGCTGGACAGCCAGTTGGGACTCGCCTCTCTTGTGTATGTTTGACTGTTTATAAGTTGTTTGTCAGTTTCCAAATGACTTTTCAGATAACTCATGTCTTGTTGCTTGAAAATCCTTCAGGTTTCCACAAACAAGCCTAAGATGTAGGGAAAAATGTGCTATTTTCAGGAAATGTTTAAAAATGGAAACCTGGAGAGTCTCTTAACGCAGCACTTGGGGAGAACAGGAAATGTTTGTAAAATAATCCTCATAAATGTGACAACAGCCTTTTCTCATTAACAACTAGACAGTTGCTTGAAAATCATATTAGCTGTACAGCCAAGGTTTCAAATAAAAAGATGAAATCTATAAGGTGATATGATGGCAACATATCTACTTGTACCATTCACTGTTAGGTAAATGATTACATTTTCTGATTACTACAAAATGTAGATCACTTGATACTCTTAAAAAGTTAACCATATAATAAACATATTAGACAATCAGCTTTTCTTAAAAAAGGCATCAAGTTAATGTCTCCTAAGTTTATCCTATTGTGGCAGAGGTCATACCAATAAGTAGTTTATAGAAATTTTGTTTTAATAACTCTGGTTTTCACTCTTATGTTCTCAGTACCTACCAGCTCTATATATGCATGCTAGAATGTTACTTACCCAGAGAATAGGCCACATTCACCAATTAATCCCTGGTCTGACTCCATTAAAATGAATGGAGCCAAACCATTTAAGGGATAGAACAAAACGTAATTATACAGTACATATACTTGCATGTTGTCATTGCTTTGTCCATATACTGGATGCTGTTTCCCAAAAGGCTAACACTCTGAAGAGAAAGCTCAACACCAGCACTGACACCCAGAAGTCTCCTTCTCAAACCTGTTTGCAATTTTCAGCTGAATTTATCCACAAATATTGGAACCCAGAATTAAAGTCTTCAACCATCCAATGTTCCAGACATTACCATAGGGGAAGTTTAATCTACAAGGACGCAGAAATATAAAACAAAGCTTTTGCTCAAAGCAACTGTTTGTCAGCTCATGTGCCTCTAATTTGGTTTTCAGTGACATTATGCAGCTGCAGCCAATGGATTCCAGCCAGGCCCAGCAGTGACTGAGGTTCTTTTAGGTTTACATTTAGTATCTGAACATGCTATAGCCCGTCATTAAAATAAAATAAAGTGTAATTGCTCAAAACTGAAGCGTAGAGATTATAACTGAAAAAGACTTATTAGGTCATCTAGTTCCATCCTCCAGCCAATACAGGATTGAAAACATATTGGATACATACTAACACAGCCTTTTTTTTTTCTCTTTCTTTTTATTGTACTTATTAAACAGTATATTCAAAGGTTTAAAAAACAACAACAAATGCCAGTGTAAACATGCTTCAGGTACATAGGTAATATAAAGTATTGCACATACAAAAATCATATAGTCAGTATTTCCTAATGGTAATAAGTTCATCAGAGTAAGAACTGTGCAGATGATGTGAATTTACTCAGCTAGTCAATCTTAATTCTGGAAGTCCTACACACACCAATTCAATATTTACAAAAGATAAACTCTCTTTCTTTCCTTTTCCTCTGTGGATCTTAAATGTCTGGTTGCATTGGTGTGAATCTTGCCAGGGCTGGTTTTGCAATGGTTTTGTGAACTGAGCTCTGAGATTGGTATGTAAAGGATCAGTGCAAACCCAAACAGACAGTCCTCCTGACACTAGTTTTTGTGGTGGGACCAGGAAATAGCCAGGTAGTCTCATCTTGAGAAAACACAAAAGAAATATTCTCCTTTTCCCACCAAGTCTCATGGGCAGGTAGAGCAATGCTCTAGTAATGCTAGAGAACTTGCCAAGTTTTCCACAAAAATGGTGTTAGTCCTTAAAATGGAACTTTAGCACACAGATTTTCTGGCTATTGAGCCAGAGTTTATGAACTGGCTGTGGTAAATGAGCGGGATGTTTGCTGAGTTATTTTCTGGTCCTTCAGCAAGTCATTAGATCGACAGCAGTGGCCTTGCTTAGTGGTTACTTCTGCTTTAACAATAATAGATGTCAAGAAAGCAGCAAGATGGCAATTTAACAAAGCTTAGGAGGCAGCAGGATGGGTTAAAAAGAACCACTGGTTCCAGGTGGACGGCAAATTGGAAGCCCAGTTAGACTGGTGGGAAGGAAAGAAGGCCAGAGAACAAAGTGAGTTAATTTTCTTTTCTTAAGCCCACAAAACACAAGAAATTTCAAAGTTGCTGCCATCACAAGAGGTCCTTAGCAGATAATTGACACAGATCTACAGCTGTGTGACTCAAAATTAAACTAGGGCCATTCACCGATATCAAAGTAGGAGCTACTGGTGAACTAAACTGGATTCATCCATTCTTTTGTATCTTAAAATCAGAAAATAAACAAATCAATACTGTTACTGCATTTATCACAAAATATCTTTCCTTTTGTGGATCATCTCAAATTTGGATCATCTGCTCCTACTTATATACATCCAAATATTTCCTTGTTATAAAAAAGAATTGTAAGTTACTTTATCCAAAAACGTGATTTTGCCAAAATCTCTTAAACTCATTAACAATGTTTTTGAGGCTGTATTTTAAAAAAATAAAACAAAAAATGAGGCATTTCTTTAAGTAAATGAAGTGTTACCATCTATGGTACAACAGTCACAAATCCAACATGATACGCAGTAGAATTTTTAAGAGGATGTTTTAACAAAATAAGCACTCTGAAACAGAAGGGAAAGTTCAGTTTTGACAGAAAAGTAGACTAAATTCCTACAAACATCAACTGCTTTTGCATCAAATTATGCCAAAAAATGGATTTGGTTAACTGAATTTAGTACTGCCACCTAACGGTTTAAGAAGGTACAAGTGAGCTTTAAAATATTCTTTTATCATACACCCTGGACATGTCTACACAAGATGCTACCATGCAGTGGTTATTGTGCATTCATTTAGCACTTGTATAACCAAGTACTAAATAAATGTGCAGTAACCGGAGTTATTGCTCACTAGTGCAGGAGCATTCCTTTATTGACACTACTGCACAGTAGCCTAATAATACTGTGCGGTAGTGTATTAGCACTGCATTATTCAGCTACTGTGCAGTTGGTGTCTTGTGTAGACACCCCCTTCTCATAAAATTATGTATAAATTCCTCTGTTCTCCAAAATATCTTGCAACCAAGGGAAGTGTACTGAATTTATAGAAAGGGTTCTTTTTTATATTTACATGGCAAGATGATTGCCATGTTATGTTTTAGTTCTTGAAAAAAATCTGAATCTATGGTTAGATCAGATACTTATCCTAGAAAGGTGGAAAAAATAAATAATTGTGCCTCATTTATAAAGTACTTTAAAGACTATCTTCATTTTTCAGAAGTACTTTCACAGTACCAATATATTGCTTGTCTCCCTGAGCCATAATTTCATAAGAGTTCTTATCTTTAGGGAGGTCAAAAGTATTCTGCATGATACAGCAGTGTTTGAAAGTTTTGTCCTGGTCCATCTTTTAGAAGATACAACAATGCAAACATTTCAGTTTTGCAGATTTGGAGTTATTCTGAAAGTGTTTTAACCTACCACGGGTCCTCAAAAGTATCTTCTGAAATCTAGAATGAAGTATGGTATGAAAACTCTGCAGTGTGGTTGATTAGGTCTTCAAGGCAGCGATAAAGCTGCTTTTTGCCATGGATGGTCATCACATGGTGAATGTTCATAACGTTGCATAGCTCAGATTACAAGTTCATGTCACTTGCAAGTTCAAAGGAAGACTGTGGTAGAAGAAATCCTTTGTTTAATCTTTAGCACATTTCTACTTGTGAGCAGGGCTCCAAACTGAACCTTCACTTTCTTCTCTCATGCATCAGTAGTCTTGTCATTTGTCAGTTGTTCCCTGTCAGCCATGTCATCTTGAGGAGGCCTAGATCTGTCAAAGAAACCACACTAACGAAAACAAAAACACACATCAACAGAAGGTAACCACATGAATCTCTCTCAATTTCCAATATTCACCTTGCTAAATCTTAATTTAGGGCCTAGATTACAATCCTAGCTCTTGCAAGATGTGATACACTTGAGTAAGGGTAGCAAAGCAAGTTTACAAGTTCTTTGGGGAAGGAACCCTGCCTCTTCTCTGTTTGTAATTATAGACTTAAAACCACTGTATGTTAGGAATTTGAGGAGACTTCAGGAGTGCTCTGTCTCATACTGACTCTTATTAAGGGATTGGTCTTACAAGTTACAAGGCTCTGAGGACCCTCAGCACTCTAAGTCAGAGGGAGTTCAGGGAGATCAGCACCATGCAGGATTGCCTTAAATGTCTCAACATTTCTTTCTCTATAATTAGATACAAAAATTTCAAGTTTGATTGTATACAAAAGGCATCAACAGAACTAAAATAGCTAAGAAAATGTTCTAAGCATTTTTTAAATAATAATTAGCAACATTAGGTCACAAAAAACTTCTGATTAAAATAACTACAAGAACCCCCATAAAAAGAAAAAAATTGACAACCCTATATTTTTTTTCCATCGTATATATGGAGTTTTCTTCCTTTCCCTTCCCATTAAATGTACTTTGTAAAGACACAGTAATGAGAAAGGAAACATAAAAAGTGAATTAAAAAAAAAATCAAATATGCAGATCTATTCTTTCAGAAAGAACAGCACTTACGATGCTGCTGTTATTGGCATAAGAAACAAAATGTTTTCATCCCTTGGATAGGGACCTCTTTGCCCTACTTTTCTGACAAGCACCTTCTATACTTTCAGTGGAGTTGTGCTTGATTTCATTGGGGACGGTCAAGGTTTCAACTGTTTGGGTGCTATATAGCTAATACAGCATCCTCTATGGACAACAGTAGCTTGCAAACTTTAACTGTTACATTGCAATGACACCATCTTCAGAGGGGGCTGGTATACTATATTAGACTGACTGGATTATAGATTTTTTAGTGTCATTCTTTATGAAAGCTAAATATAGGTGTAAAAACACCATGGACCGAATCCCCAAGTTTAATGCAAACCTACATGGACAGAAGTTTCTGAGACGGACAGCATTTTGGCTGACTTGAATTTTGACATCAACAGTGATTCTTCTGTGCTTCTATTTACCCAGTAATGGTTAAAGCCCAAAACAAGTGTTGTTTAGGGGCTATTCAAATCAGTGATATTAAGAGACAAAGAAATGATTAGTTGTACTAAGCTAGGTAGCACTTTATAACCCAGTTTAAAGAACATTTGGGACATGTCTATTCTGCTTCTCTATAAGTCTGGAACTCACCACTGAGAAACAAACCCTGTCTACTTGTTCCACTGTGGACATGCCAAAGCCCAGCAATTAGGCAGCACAGGTGGTTTAAAGCCCCTGAACATGCACCCAGTGCTGCTCTTAAACTATTCTGGGAGCACCTGACAGCAGCACCAGGGGTGCGCTCAGGATCACCAGGTGTACTTAATTGTTAGGCTTTAGTATGTATAGAGAAGGAAAAATGGCCAGAACTTGTTTTTTAGTAGTGGGCCCAGGCTCAACAGGGAGACAGGACAGATGTAGCCTAAGAGACAATCCTTTTTCTGAACACTAAATGTTAATGAAGTGATGTCAGGTTCTGGAGTTCTAGGGGTGTTTCTAGAAATTTCAAATGGGAAAGACTGTCTTTAAAAATTGTGAAAGAAAAAAAAAAGTCTTTACTCATGGCTGCAAATTTTGTAAGGAAAGAAAAACCCCAGGACACAACCTCCTGATACTAAAGGAAATCAGATTTCTTTTAAAAGAAAATATCTCCCTAAAATTAGAAGGGTCAACAATTCCTTAAGGGTTAAAGGAAAACATACTGGAGGCATTTCTTTCTACTATGCATTATGAATCTAAACATCCTGAAAAGAAGATCATAGGTCTTGGGAACAGATCAAACCATGTATGCCCATTTATAACCAGAATTTAATAATAAAAGAAGACTTTGAAAACAAGTTCCTTTCATAAAGGTCAGTGACATAAGCATGTCAGATATGCCAAAACAAAGAAGACACATGTCTACCCTGGCCTCTGCTCCAAAATGTTAAAAATTACACATTCCATTTTCTTTTTCTTTATTTTTGTTAGTTTAAATCTTGCTAGCATCCCTTCCAATTTCATTAAGCTAATAATAGAAATGACAACAACTACATATTTACCTTCCACAAAGCTAAGGTCAACATAGCCAGAACCAGCAATCCAAGGAGTATTGCTAATATTATAACCCACAAAGGGATTATAAAGGAGACATTTGGAGTGGCCCAAATGACTGAAGTTTTAATCTGAAATGAAAAGATATAACATGTAAGATTTTGTAATAAATGGATCCTGAAATAGGGATACAGTGGTTATAAATATTTACTTATAAAAGTTACATTAATTTCCTGACTAGAAACATAGATTTCCCACAGTTACCGTATGTTGACTGACTTGCTGCAATTTCTTTTCAATTTGTTTAAAATAATCCCTAAAAATGAGATTTTTACATATACAGTAATACTTCTTCTACCAGGCATAATACAAAACATTTGTATTTTATGGATATTGGATGGCTTTTGTGAACACTTCTATTGTTAATATGTTAAAACCATACAAGAAGTCAAATTTGCCTCTCATGTTGCATGTAGAATTGAACAACTGTGCAAGTGTGGATTTTAGGCCAAATTCTCAATTGGAACTAAAATGTGTACCATGCAAATTACATGTTTTAATATAAAAATATGCTGAGTGATCAATACAATTTTTATTATATCATTTGTGTTTCCGCTAAGCAGCCCAAGAACTGGTGTCCATATATCCTTGGGTTACAAATTACAGTGCCCCAAAACAACATTCTTTTTGAGCTGTCACATTATGATCTTATTCTTAAAAGCAGCTTTGTATACTTGGAGAATGACAGTAAGTTACTACTCTGTAAGCGTGTCTGCACACAATGCTTTACTGTGCAGTAGCATAGTTTACTGCACGGTATTAAGTAGGGGTGTGCAATGCGAGCAGTATTTGATTTGGATTCAGGTTTAGCCTGATTTGGGATACAGTGATTCGATTAGTTGATTTGGAACACTGTCCCGATTCGATCTGGCCAAATCCGAATCTGAAGATTCAATGCTGATTCAGAGAATCAGCGATTCAGCCACAAACACAGCTTTAAATGTTTTTTCTATATACCTCATGGCTCGTGAATGTTGAGATGGTGAAGCATCCCCAAGGAGCATGGAGGGGTTCTGCGTGCTCGGTGGTGGACCCAGAAATGGATCGGAAGTACTTCCAGTCCACTTTTGGGGCCCTCCCATGCTCCCCTGGCTCTGTGATTGGCCTTGGGGGACCCTGGGTGCCCCTCCAAACCCAGGAGGCACCAGTTGCTGAGCCGGGGGACTTGCTTCTGGTCCACTTCAGGGTCCATCGTTGAGCATGCTGGGGACCTCCCCACACTCCTTTGAGACACTCCATCCACCCCAGCATCTTAGCATTCACGAGCCACCTGGTACCATGAGGTTTGTAGAAAAAACATTTAAAGCGGTGTCTGTGTCCGAATCATTGAATCTCTCTTAATCTCTCCAAATTGATTCAGAGGGTTCCGATTTGATTTGGAGAGATTAAAGGGTTTCCTGATTTGATTTGGCTTTGGAGATTCGTCTGCCAAATCAGGCCGAATCTTCGCCGAATCAAATCAGCGACCAAAGCTTTGCACAGCTCAGGTAGTAAGCATACACGTCTACATGAGCACACTTTTATTGTGCAGCAAATTATGCTACTCACAAGTAAATTTACTACTTGCAAATGCAAGTAGCAAATCTACTTGCGAGTAGTAACTGTGCAGTAATGCACATATAGATGCCAACTGGGACCAAATTTGCTCTCAGTCAGGCTTGCCACTGGGGGGTCAGCCTGAAGGTAGCCCCAGGGCTCTGGGGCTGGGAACCTCTTCTGCCCCAGGGCTGGGCTGGCTCTATGGCTGCCCCAGCCTCAGGCACTTAAAAGCCTGCAGGCAGTTTGACTCCTGGGACAAATGCAGGTAGCCTGAGGCCACTTCAGGCCCCTGTGTCCACCCCTGGGCAGGCTGCAGGCCAGCTGTACCAGCCTGCCTGCATCCTGGTGTGGCTGCCTGGGACTGCAGTGCTGCATGGCTGCCAGACCCATGACATCCAGGTCTGCAGGCTGCTCCAGGCTCCTGCCAGGCCTGTCAACACCTAGGCCCAGTTGCAGACAGCTCCTGGCTTTTCATAGATTGATAGATTTTCTTAGGATTGATTGGATGGATTTATATCAGGCAGCCCCCAAAACAAGTTGATTATTTGGTTTCTGAAGCCATCCTGTACTTTTAATGCTAGAGGTAATGCTAGGAAATCTGTCTGTTCTTGCTGAGTCTTCTGGTTACTCCTAGACCACTTACCCCATTCTTGGTTCCAGCCTAGTGCTACAGCCCTTCAGAGTTTTCCAATATTTTCTGCATACCCTTTCTAGGTTCTTGTCTTGCCAGCTTAACATCTTGTTTCTTCTAGTTTTATCATGCTGTCTCCTCCATTCCACTTTCTTGTAATCTCTGTCAACCCCTCTCATTACCAGAGAAGTCACTCATCAGGATCTAGGTCAGTGGTTGCTTGTTTGTTTTAATGCAGGGCCAATTTAGTGACTGATTATTGTCTCTTAAGTCTTAGAATTAATCAATCTAGTCACTCAGCTTTTAAGATGAGGGGAAGTGCAAAATTCATTTCACTCTTGTCTCTGTACTACTTTACCTTTTCAGTAATTCCAACATCTTCACTAACCATTACCCCATCCTGACCCAAGTCTCAGTAATGGTTTCTCAGGAATTTGCAGACTTCCAGCTATCATCATGTCTTTCTGTATGAGCTAACTCCATTATCTCACTGTTTCCTGGTCTGAGGCAGTACTTTCAATAGGTCCTACCTTTTGTGAGGCTCACACCTACATTTCTAAAATGCCCCTCACTGTGGAATCTGGGCTCTGGTACATAGTTCAGACCCAAAGTAAATATGTTTCTATGTTGAAGAGAGGAACAAAGTATATGTTTAGGATAATAATCCTGCCCCTCTCAAAGCTAAAACACCAGTCTCTCTGAGAAACTCTCTAATTCTTATGCTATTTAATACTCTAAGATTGGTATTGTCTGATGGGTTAAATGCAATGTTATTAATTTAGTAAGACACATTCAACTAACATGTTTTCCCACTGCAGCTGGGCATACTTCTAGAAGCAGGCATACTCAAATAGAAGTGGTGCAAATTTGAGCAGGGGCTTTTTGCTTCAGCTTCAGCGCATGTGCCCGAACATGCACTTTGGTGTGGTACAAGTTGTGCCACTTGGGGCAAAATAACCCTGCCTGGCTCCTCCCAGATTTGTAGCCAGGGGGAGCTAAAGCCAAGGGCCAGCATCTGTGCCAGCCCCAGCAGTATAAAAAGCTGCCCTGTCCCGGTTTCATTAGTACAAAAAGCTGCCCTGGCAAGTAGCTTAGGGCTACTAGCTGTCAGGAGCTTCTGGGGCCTGGCCAATTGGTATATGAGGACACTACCTCTTGTGCCAGCTGGACTGATGAATCAGCCCTGAGAGTTTCCACATCCTCTACCTGCTGCAACAGTCTGGCAGTGGGGGCTGCTGCCTGGCTGTGACCTGCTGCCACCTGTGACAGCATGTGGCCCCAAGGCTGTGTGCCTGCAAGACCCGGATGGGGACTGCAGAGCCAGTAGAGGCACCTGCCCCTCTGGGCAAGCTGCCAGTGGGCTGTGGCTGCTGAGTTGGCCTTTGTGCAGCAGTACTGCCATGTGTACCTCTGCCCGGTTATCTGGGCAGCTATTGCCTGGAAGACATTCCCAGTGGGGTGGCTTGCTTTGAACTGTCAAAGCATGTCCTCCTGGTCCCAATTGGCCAGGAGGTCAGCCTCCTCCAGGTGGGTCCCAGGTGCCAGCTCTGAGCAGGCTCCTCTGCCTGGGTACTGCCACTTGCCTCACTAGCAGGAATTCTGGTGATCTCTATTTGAAAACTAAAATATCCTGGATAAAAAAATCTCAAAGTCACTCTGTAAAATACCCTGAAATCCATAGCCAGCGTGTGGTCTGCTAGCTAATGCTGAGAAGTGTCCATGCAAGACACAGGGGCGGGGGGAATAATCCCTGCTTAGTAGGGAGAAGCCAGGCAGATGCTTTGTGCCTGCAAGTCTGTGCTGAGCAGATGGGAGGGGCCAGCTCTGCTGTGGAGCAGAGAGCCCCGCCCAGCCCAGAGAACATGCCAGGATGCTGGGGGTGTCTGGTTTATCTTAAACTACCACGGGGCCTGGGAGAGACATTGCACAAACTGGTTTGAGGCAAATCAGTTAAGTCTGATTCAAACAGGTTAATCTCAAACCAGTTTCAGCCATTTTCAAACTGGTTTATGTGCACTGAACATCTGTTCTGTTACAGGTTTAAACCAGTTTCTGATGACTTAAACTGATTTATGTGTAATGTCTGTCCCTAGCCATTTATGAGCAATGACTTATAACTTTCTCTGTTGTCATGGAGGGACTCACTTGGGGTAAACAACAGTAGGGACCTTGTGGTTTTCTAACATTCATATTGGTGGGGGGGCTGCCAAAGCTAAGGGTGGATCTGAGGAGTGCTGAGTGAGGGTGAAGATTTCCTGTGAGTATGGTTAGTGAGGGACTAACAATGACGGAGGCTAGTTAGTGAGAGGGCAGCTTACAAGACAGCATGGGTGGAGCCTTTATGCTTTCTTTAGAGAATATTAGAGATATGATCAAAGCTGAATTTATAACGGAAACTGCTTTTCAAGTGGAACTTTGGACTTGTTACTGTGACCCCATGAGAGAGTTATGCAACATCAAAATCTGGTTAGGAAATCATCTATCCCAAGGGCTTTTCACCTTAAAAAATGCTTGCCCACAATTAAACAAACTAACTAAACATAAAGAAACATTAACAATGTGGGCTAAGGTCCTGAGATGCATTTTAAAAACCCAGATTTATCCACAACTTTCTAATTTATCTGATGCTTTAAGTAGTAGCAGCTTCATATTCACAGTAAATCAGTTACCCTAGTAATGTTATTGCTACTACCATATATTATGGATGTTTAATCTGCCCTTCATCTAATCTTTAATCATGCTGTTTAAAGAGGCTGAAAGATCATAAATAACTCTCTAATACTCCTACATGTTACTATCAAACATTTACAGCATAATGTTCTTGTATGTTTTGAAAAAATGCCCAAAGCAATATGTAAAACCTCCCTTGAGCTTGTACCCATAATTAATATTGACATTTGTGTTTACATATTACAATTGCCTTGTATAAACTTTTTTTATAAGGAGAACAAGCATGTTTAAAATAAATATATCCAATCATTCATACTATAATAACAGCATTTAAAGTAAAAGAGTAACATGCTTATGCAAATGAGTATATGCATATGTGTTAAAACCAACCTTTTTCCCCTCCAGTAAACTAAAACAAACTATGCCAAAGACATGTATACTGGGATCCTCTTACATATTTAAGATAAGATAATTTAAGCCAACCAAAATTAGTAAAAAGATTCCTAACTGAGTTTAAAAAAAATTGGATCAAGTGCACTTATAGGATGCTGCTGCTGTGTGAGAGAAAATTGATTAACTTGCTCATCAGTGTTTTTTATTTATTTAGTTATATTGTGATAGCTTTACATTTATTTCCTTGTCATATCCTTTCCAACATCTGTCCTCTTTTCCATTTATGCTTAAGATAAACAATTTGTCCCATGACAACATATATCAAGGCCCCAGGCCAGTAAAGAAGGAAGTGAAGGAAAGGCAAGGATTTATGTGAGTGATATCTTTTATTGGACTAATTGCATGGTTAGGGTGGACTTCAACAAGCTTTTGAATTAAATGAATTTTTTTAGGTCTTCAAAATACCTTAAGACCTACTCTATATTGGACATCTTCAGAAGATCTAAGAAAGAATGAATCTCACGTGAAAGTTTGTCAAAGTCTATCTCAGCTATGCTGTTGGGTGAATAAAAGATACCACCCACAGAAATCTTCATCTCTCACATATTTCCTGGACCACTGCACCCACATCACTTCAACACTACCAAAAAATGTAAGTACACGTTTCATCTATAGACATATGAATACTCCCACTGAACTTACAGGATTATTCACATTTTTTACAAATGAGCATCTATATGAATCTAAAAGATAGTGATTGATGCATACAAGACATAGCAAAGTTGTGTTAGGTATTTTATTGGTATATCCTATATATATAATACACACACACACCACACACACACACATATATAGAGAGAGAGAGAGAAAGAGAGAGATTGATCAATATATATAGATCTATATATATATCTTCCACTAAACTGCCAGGTGCTGGCATTTGTGTATTAAAATTAGTTTTCAACATGATGATAAAATATTTGAAATATTTAACCCTTCATACCATCTCATAAAGAATTATAAGCTTTCAGCTAAATCTTTGGATTGATACATTCAAACCACCACTGATTTCTTTTAGAGGAGCAGAAATATAAAGCATCATGCAACTTCAAGGAAATTCTTTCTTTTTGCAGATGAAACATCAAAAGATCTTGTGCCTATATCACATCAAGCTGTAGAACTGGTAAATATCTGCTGTCATGAGTAAGTATGAAAAAACATAAAAGAACTATCTTTTTCAAAAATATTTAACAGTTGTCATGACAGGAATTGTGCAGTAAATCATCTGTACGCAATAACAAGTATGGAGCAACAGAATAAAAACATTTATCAGATTCTTTGGGAGATCATCTGCGAGTTGTTGAGAATAGCAGGCTATCACCTGTAGCAAAGTTCTCCAGTCCAGATGAAGGCAGCACTATCAACATTGTTCTACGGAACACATGTTTCTGTTAGGGAACACATGCTTCAAGAAAACCTAAAGAGCCTGTATCCATCTTTCAGTTGGAAGCCTTTGATCCTTTATGGATGAACACTCTATATTAAGCATCAAAACTCACTGGGTGAAATTCTGGCCCTATTGATGTTTATGGTAGCAGATTTGCCATTGACTTCAATGGGACCAGGATTACACCCTCTACATTTCCCAGCTAAATGCAGGTACTTGCGTAAAAAAATGAGTGGTCTAGATGAAGAAAAGCTTTAGAAGCTTAAATCTGCTAAAACAGAGGTGTCAAAATCCCTTGGTCTCCTAGCCTGGATCCAGACAGCATGGTTCCTCATGGGCCAGATCTAGACCCACTTCCTGCAGTGGGATGAGTAATGGTGGCAGCATGCATTGTCACTGGTTCATGAGCCACTGTCTTGGGTCAGGGAACCACAGGAATGAATGCATATGTTGCTCATTCTTCCACCACTGACAGATCCCCATCAGGACTGTCTGCATGCCATATCTTTGACACCATTTTCTAAGATATTTTATACTTGTTTAACTCCAAAAAAATCACATTAATGTCATGGTGTTATAGGTGAGAAAATAACTCCTCCTTTAATAATACTTTTTTATATATTGGGGTTAGATAAATTTGCCTCAAGATTTAATTTAAAAAGATTTGCATTGACTGTAACTTTTTTTTTCAAAGGACTGACCATGATAACCCTCCATTTATGTGTAGAATTAAGGTTCAAGTTTAGGTGAGATGAGTTATTCTGGTTTTCCTGTTTACATCCACATGCTATTTGCCTCAGCTAAAACTGACAAAATAGAGCATTTAAAAGTGAGTGCAATGTAAAATTAAATGACTATGAACAGATTCCTCTAGATTACTCTCCCATCACAGCAGTGATAAAAAATTAGACTAAACTCAAACCCCCAAAACTCCATCCCCTAGTAGTCCAGGGCCCACACAGATTTTCTTCTCTACAGGTAGGGGCATTCTTTAATATCTACCTACCCAATACGTAGGGTAATTAGATAACATGTACCTGGAAACCTAAGGCTGTGTAAAGGTTTTTTCTGAAAGCCCAGATGTAAGGGTAATCCCATAGCAGGCAAGGACTGAGCTGCTACAGTTCAGGGGTTGGCAATCTTTTTCAAATGTTGGCCACAGCTTGCAACCCAGCCAGTCCAGTGGGCCTCCAGTTCCCTCTGGCTGCTTCAGTGACAGTGACAGCGACGGCAAACTGCAGTGAGGAAGAGCAGCCCCTGAATGGCCTGTAGCAGCTGGCTGGAGAGGTTAGAGGTGACTGGCATAGCAAAAGGCAAAACAGATTTAAAAGATGGGGAATTGGTTTGCCATTAGTAAAATGAGAATCAGGGCAGATCTTCTTGGGTTGGATCTGGCCCCGGGGGGCCACAGGTTGTCAATCTCTGCTATAGGTGGTGCCTAAAACTTTCTTCCTGTGAGGTAAACTGAGTGTATCCTGCTAACTGAGAAGAACCACTGCATTTAAAAACAATGTATGCAACAATATATGTAACACTAATGTTTCCTTTCAGATTATCTACCTTCAAGCAATGGCTTATCACAACAGACCTGCCAAATGTTACCATTTTTTCCTAGATGAAAAAAATCTATCAATTATAAGAAAAGCAACCTGAAGTGCAGTAACTTCATAACTGAGAAATTATTTTAAAGCAGAATTCACTAGTATATATCAATATTATGTAGAAGAGTAATAAGGAATTTATCTTTAAATAGTGTCCACAGAACTCTTATCAGAAGCTGAGGAGATATTGATCCTGATTGTGCATCTCTGTAACAAAATCTTCTGAGATCAGAGTAATTAAAGTAATGGACAGATTTAAAATACTGTTTTCTGTGACACTTACTGCTATGCTTCCCTCTGGAAATTTTGCTGGCTGGACTTTATACGGCATCTTCTTAACTCCAAAGGACACATTAGAAGAAAGGGTATAGTGGTCATTTTTTCTCTGAAAATACATTTAAAAAAGTGTTAAGGAAAACAGTTACATTTAAAGGGTTAATAAAGAGTACAGCCCTAGTCACCCCCACTTTACTGTACTATTGCGCCAAGTGCAAGAAGGCAGTCAAAGGGTAATATGTCCCCCAGAAAAAAATGTCTTCCTTATCTCATTAGAGGTTGCCTTGAGCCCTGAAGCTTAATAGCTTTTCTCTTACAAACATGGACAACTAGTGCCTCCCAAGTCTGAGGGGAGCACCAGATCACCGATTTTTTTGGGGGTGGGGGGTGGGGAAGATCCCCCAGTGGCTCATTGCCGAGCCGGGAAACACCAGCAGCAAAACTGGCAAAACAGGAAGTGCATTTCTGCCCGCACTTCCGGTTTCATGGTTGGCACTTCCAGGGAATGCACAGCCAATCTCATGGGGTGCATGTGCATCCATGTGCACCCCCTATGCATTACTAATGCTTATAAATCTATATATATATCTCACTTCCTGTGATAAAAGAAAGAAAATTAAGGAATAGCATAGAGCTTACTAGAGGTCTTGTATTCTCATAACAGAAGAAAATTCAATGAGGTGGAAGAAACCAAATTCACAATGATGTTATGAATGTTGAGCTCATTGTTGAGCAAGAGCTTAATAATATTAGAAATATATATATGTATACACACACACATATATGTCCATGACTCTGTGTGTGTGTGTGTGTGTGTGTGTATTTCTAATATTACTAAGCTCTTGATGAACAATGAATTCAACATTCATAACAACATTTCAAATTTGGTTTCTTCCCACTTCATTCCCACTAGCGTCATGACCGAAAGAGACTTAGGGGTCATGATTGATCACAAGATGAATATGAGCCACCAATGGGATGCTGCAGCCAGCAAAGCAAATAAAATCCTGGCTTACATCTACCTATGCATCTCAAGCAAGACCCAAGATGTCATCCTCTGGCTTTACTTGGCCTTGGTGAGGCCACAGCTGCAATACTGCATTCAATTCTGGGCTCCACACTTTAAAAACGATGTGGAGAAGCTTGAGAGAGTCTAGAGAAGAGCCACACACATAATCAGAGGGCAAGAGAACAGGCCTTATGAGGAGAGGCTGAGAGGCATGGGACTCTTCAGCCTGGAGAGGTGTAGGCTCATGGGGAATTGGTGGCAGCGTATAAGTACATACGTGGGGTACACCAGGAACTGGGAGAACATCTGTTCACCAGGGCACCTCAAGGGAAGATAAGGTCAAACAGTCACAAACTGCTGGAAGACCATTTTAGACTAGACAAAAGAAAAAAGTCTTTACCATCCAAGTCTCTGCTCTGGTCTGGAATAGAACCCCCCCCAGAAATGGTGCAAACACCTACTCTGGACACGTTCCAGAAGCATTTGGATGATTATCTTGCTGGGGTCATCTGACCTCAGCTGACTTCCTGCCCTTTGGGCGGGGGCAGGATGGACCCAATTATCTTGTAAGGTTCCTTCCAGCCCTAATGTCTATGACATCTATTAAATTTTCTTTTGTTATGAGAATAGAAGACCCCAGTAAGCTCTGTCTATACTATTCCTTAATTTGTTTTCTTTCACCACAGGAAGTATGGCCAAGTGAGCAGAGCACTCTCCTGGGATCCAGGGGAACTAAGTTCTGTTTTCCACTCTGCAACTGACTGATTAGCTGAAATTGGGCAGGCCATATCACTCCTTTCTCTGCCTTAGTTTTCCTGTCTCTAATATGGGGAAATGCTACTGATTTTCTTCATACATATTTTGTGCTCTACTGATGAAAAGTGAGACAAGAGCTAGGCATTACGATTATCATTACGCCTCATCTTATTAGCCTCTACTCTCAGGAAGATAATCTCTCTTCATAAGAGAAGTTTTTCATATCCCCAAGATACCTGACACCCAACTCCTTTTAATTCTGTCATAGCACTTTGAGAAGAAACAACCAGAATTAACAGAGGTTTACTGCTGAGCATGTAACAAGAGGGGGGCCTCATAACAAAAGCAACCCAACAATTTGGCACCAGTTCCTTGCAAACTGCACTGAGTGGCCAAGGAATGATTTGGCATGGAGTCTGAATTATGATAGTGACATGAGCCAAGTATAATCGTTCCCTTACCCATAGGCAAAGCTCACGTTCTTTCAAAAAATTCCTAAAACACTCTATGAACTTCCCCTAATCTCCAGGACTACTAATGCAAAATGAGAGAAAGCCATTTCTATTCTTCTCGATTCATATTTTCATTTACTAAAACATTTGAAATAGTTTTTGAAGATAGGGAATATTGTGTTTCTAAGTGATCTCACTTTATATCTCATGTTTATACATACTGGAGCATTGCATTTCATTTTCTTAATCAATTAAAATCATGTTCAATAGTCTTGAAAGCTCACTGTTCCCTCTGTATCTAACTCCCAGATATTCTTTCTGTTTCTATCCTTCCCTACCACAATCTGGGTTCTGCTTCAATCACAAGACTCAGCTTTTATCGGCTAGCTTTTGTCCTTTCTTTTATATACGCTGATCATTAAACTTTATATAGGAAACTCTAGCATCAACTTTCTTGGTCCTTTTATTTCATATGTTTCCCCTTTCAGCTTCTTCCCAAGGCCTGGCTTGAGGTGGCTCAATGACCTTTTAAATTTATTTTAATCTCACTAAGAGGGATTTATGCATACATCTGTTCAGTCACTAAACCTGAATCTCTGCTTCAGAATGGAGACACTCAAAACTCTGTACATTTGCCAGCACACTGAAAGTCTTCCCATCTCCTTTTTAAACAGAGACTTTTCTCTTTGAGTACATTAGAGAACTTTTTGGTGACATGAAGCCACTGCACTTATTGCCTTATGGAATTAATTTGGCTGTGCCATAACTTAGCTCTTTTAAAATATTGCTGGCAATGGAATGTTTAATATTGCAACACATTCAATCTCTCTAGGCCCTTTTTAGAAACGAGCAACAGTGAGAAAACTGCTTCAAGTGACCACCAAGGGAGAGACAGACAAATCAGCTCCTGAACATAGGTGATCTTCTACTAGGTGAACACCTGATTTCAACTCAATTGTTTTTAGATAAATAATAGTGTGGGACAGGAAGCTGCTTGATAGGGATGGTTACTTACATATACTTTATAGTATTTACATTCTGTAAAATGGAGTGGTCAGAGCAGGCATTGTATCCTTAATCTCAGTCACAGGCTTCCCTCCCCCCCCGCCTTTAGGACTTCTTGCATTCTTATTTCACTGCATGATAATTCTCACAGGAAGTCCTATAAATACTCTGGTATTTCTCACACATTCTGCTATGATTTTAGCTATTTTCTCTCTCAAATAAACAAAGAGAATTTGTGTTAGGCCAAGTCATGGCACATCCCAATGTGTTCCAAATTCATGTTAAGAAATGCAGAACTCCTTATGCCTGAAAAAATGCCTTATGAATGCCAGGGTTTTCAGTGACATAGGCTATGGTCTATGATTTACAAAAAAGTGTTGTAGTGAAGTGGACAAGATGAATTGCTTTATCAAATTAACAGATGTAAGAAAAGAAGACCCACAATCTGATTGGCTAATGTACAGTGCAGGACATTAGTTCTCTTGAAATGCCCTATACAGAAAATGCATCATCTATAAAAAATAAATCCTTTGCCTACAGTGTATGGTTTATTTCATGTTCAGCTTATATTAGCAAAAGCAACCACAGAGTAGGACACTTCCTGGGGATTAATGTCTGCCTGGGGTTAATAACCTGAGGATGTGCCTAGGATCATCAAATCCTCCCAACCAGTCATTAAGCTTCAGGAAACACTCTGCACCTCAAATAAGAATGTAAAAGACTACAAGAGTCTTCTATGTCATTGTGGAAAAGTTGTTTGTGAAAAAAGGTACCAATAGAACATATGTGGTCATCCTCCACTGAAGACTGGAGCCTTCTCATTGCTCAAACACCTCACAGGTATTGGCAGCTATCTTGCACTTAACCTTGTATACAATTCCTGTGTAGATACTTATTTTTCCCCACCACAGAATCATTTTATGTTACTCCTGCTTAAATATCCTATGTTTACTGAAAACAGAAAAGCCTGAGGTTTGAAACTCATGCTAACGGGGTTTGATTATAATTCTAAGAACATGGGGAGGCGGAGGACATGCCCTGCTTGAGTGGAGGTGCCTAAAAGTAGGCCTGTGCAAATAGGAAAATATTCAATTTGGATTTGGCTGATTCAGAGGACAGTGATTCAATTTGAAGATTTGGATCACTGTCCTGAATCCAGTTGGCTGAATCAACTTCAAAAGATTCAGTGCTGATTTGGAGAGATTTGTAGATTCAGATCGGCTGGGGAGAGGCAGGCACAGTCAGGCAGCTGCAGATTCTCCTGCGGCTCCTCCAGCTGTGCCTTCCTCGCTCCAGGTTGGGGAGAAGCCCCCATGACTGCCCTGCCTGGCCCCATCTGCCACCTGACCCCAACTTAATCCTGGCACTTTATTAAAAAAAAAGCCCCCTACACCAGCTGCAGCAGCAGCAATTGGGTCTCTGAGTGCTTGTGGCAGAGCCTCCCTGCCATTCAGCATGGGGCAGTGGGGGGCAGATGGCATTGCCCCCCCTGCTTGGCACCCATGTGGCAGTTGCCCCATGGCGTGGGTGCAGTGTGGTTTGGCAGGCCACTGCGAGCCACCTGGAGGCTGGGGCTGAGCGCTGCCAGGCTCCGGGTGACTGCTGGAGCAGCCCCAGGTCCCAGACAGCACACGGCACCATGCCGAGCTGCATTGTACCTGTGCAACGTGACAGCTGCTGCACGGGTGTCAGGTGGGCAGGGGGGTGATCCCCGCTGCCCCCCACTGCCCTGCACTGCATGTACGGGCTCTGCCGTAAGCACCCAGAGGCCCTCAATCACCGCTCCTGCAGCTGGTGACTGTGAAGCTTTTAAAAAAGCCCTGCAATTATCAGCTGCAGCAGTGGTGACTAGGGCCTCTGGATGCTTGTGGCAGAGTGGGGCTTTTAAAATTTTTTTTATAAAGTGCTGGGAGGCTGGGTTGGGTGGGGGAAGAGACCAGGCAGGGCAGCCATGGGGACTTCTCCCGTGGCTCCTCTGGCTGTGCCTGCCTCTGCCCCTCCCAGCACTGCTGTGCCCACATCCTGTGCCTCCCAGCCCCATCTCTGAGTAACGCATCTCCTGCCCTGGCTGGACAGCTTGTCCCAGCCCCAATCCCCCCCTCCCCCAATTCCAACAGATTTTCCAGCTGGGCTGCCTGTTTAGTCTGGCCAAATCTCTGAACTGGCCAAATCTTTTCTGAATCTTTTCCCAAATCAATTTGGATGCTTTGTATCAATGTGGAGCTTTTACTTGGTCTCCCAAGTCAATTTGGATTTGTAGATTTGGTCCCCAAATTGGGCCGAATCTCCTCCGAAGCAAATCAGTGATCGAAGCTTCACACAGCCCTATCTAACAGCCATCAGCAGGCAGAATGGCTCCAGGAAAACTTGCCACTGGAAGTTGCACTACCTGTGAAGCATGTACAGCATGCTCTCTCACAGCTCAGTGCTGCAGCTGCTGGTTAGTACTTGCTGGCTGGGAAGATTTGGACTACAAACAGACACTGTCAAATGAAGCAGACCAGCTGTGTCAGGATATGTCCTGGCACAGCTGATTTAATTCACTGAGTGAAATTCATGTTGCCTGTAATCCTGTCCCTTGCCTTTTGTCCTGTCCCCTTTTTCTACAGATATGCCCCAGTAATATTTGGAACATGTCTCTGGAATTGGGGAAAGCCAGAGAGATGCTTCTTAGCCTTGTGGGTCCAAATCCTGCATTGGGGTTGCTGGTACAAAAGACCAAGTCCTGAGAGCACCTGCCTGGGGCAGCTGGAGAGTGCAGGCAGCTCTGGGCTGCCTGTGTTCTCCTGCCATAAACCAAATAGTTGTCTGCCACAAACTAAATAGATGTCTGCTAGGGCTGTGTGAAGCTTTGGGTGCTGATTTGACTCTGAGGAAATTCGACCTGATTCAGTGGCCACATCTCTGAATCCAAATCAAATCAGGGGACCAATTTAAAGGTGTGAATCGATTCAAAGCTTTCTGAATCTTCAGAAAAGATTTGGAGAGCTTTGATGATTCGGGAAGTCCCTGGTGGCTGCAGCAGGGAGCTGCAGCTGACTCTGAGCTGCTAAGTACTAGGGACAGCGGAGCCGGGACTGAGGCAGGGGACCAGGGGGGACCCCTGCCAGCCCCCCTGACCCCCTTCCCCCAGCCCCTGCATGGCTGTCCTGCCCACCCCAGCTCCTGGCCCTTTAAAGAAAAGACCCAGTGCTGACCAGGTGCTGCTGGATGAGGAGGCGATCCCTGTTGCCCCCCCCATTGCATGGGGGGCTCTGCCATGAGCCCCTTGACCCCCCCTCACTCCCCTGGCCCCCTGACAGGTGCCCTGCATGGGACAGCTCTGGCCCTCTAAGAAAAAAAAAAAAAAGCAAGAAAAGCCCCAGGACTCACTGCTCCTGCAGTGCCCTTGGGCCTTCGGGGGCTCTTGCAGAGCCTGCCATTTGGTGCGGTGCAGCAGGGGGCAGTGGGAATCATGCCCCACCGGCAGGAGTGGTGAGTCTGGGGTTTTTGGGGGTTTTTCTTTTCTTAAAGGGCCAGAGCTGGCTTGGGCAGGGCACTTGTGGGGGGGCTGGGGGAGCAGGGGAGGGATCAGAGGGCTCGTGCAGACCCCCCCCATGCAGTGTGGGGCGGTGGGGGGCAGTGGGGATTGGCTCCTGCCTGGCAGCACCTGGTGAACCAGGGCTTTTTTTTTTTTTTTAACAAGTACCAGGAGCCAGGGCAGGCGGGGGCAGCCATTGCCAGGCTGGGAGAGTGGGTGGGTGATGGGCCTGGCCTGGCTGCAGCTGAATCTCTGAATCAGATTTGGCCGAATCGAATCGAGACAGTGATTCAAATCTCTGAATTGAATCACTGTCCCCCAAATCGGCTGAATTCGAGTCCAAACTGAATACTAGTTGTATACAGGCCTAATGTCTGCCACAATGAAGTGGCACAAATTATTTCTAGCTTTTGTCAGGACCACAGTTGTGGCATGACAAAGGGTATGGACATTTATTTTCTTTCACTTTTTGCCTCTGTAGGATTTGGTTATGGCAGCACAAAGACAGGCAAGGTGATGTCTGTTTCTGACCTTGGAGATCATGGTCATGACCGACCTTACTCAAGCACTCCCTTGCTGGTGTATTCATCGCTGCTGTACCCTCCTCTGTTGCATACAATTACATCTAGTAATTAGAATAGTGAAGTACATTTTTTGCTTTGTTTAACAATTGTGAAACACGTTCCAATAAACATTTAGTGTGCTGTTTTTTGACCTGCTCTTGAGGCACACAGTGGTAACCTGTAAAGTGCAGGAGGCCCTTCAAGGATTTGAAATGTGTACTCTGCAGGTAAGCCAGAGATTGTAGGTGGCTAATTAGGTCCCAAAGGTGGGCAAGAGCACAGATTTGAAGTCTTACAGGAGCATTCTAAAGGAATAATCCATTCCAGGGCACTTTAGTCTGACAGCAGAGAGCAGTGTGGAAGGACAAACAGTAAATCTGAACTGCAAGGGGCACTGCTGAAGGTAGAAAGAAACGAAAGCCTTTTATGTTAATTGTACAGCCCAGTTTAATCTTGTATATCAGTGTTTCTCTTTGGCCTAAATAAATGCTCCCCTTTTTGCTCCAGCATTGTTGGAGCTCCACTTCAAAATGCCACAGCTCACTGGCTACCTTGAATGAACGTTTGCTATTTGTGAGATTATTTTTCCCTTTCAGATAGAAAGGTTTCCCTATTCCCTATGTGGAAGGTATAAAATTCCCTTGTGCTGAAACAGAACTCTCCCCACTGTCATTTTTTCTGACCGTGCTATTGTTATATTATTCTTGCTTCATTAAAACTTATTCCATATCATTTCTACTGGAGTCTGGCACAGAGAGATGAATATAAGCAATGGACTGTTACCATTTAAATATGTGGTTTAGGAATTCATTAACTTGCTCTGCTTGACCCACTCCATCTAGGAAGTGAATAACAGCTAAGAAATAGAGTGACTGCAGTATTGCCAGTGGGTTCATACAATTTAAAAAACACATGATAAGGGTTATTGAGTTATTTTATGTAGTTGTGTCTTAGGATTTAGTACACATAACAACACTCCCATGCTGTATTCCTGGTGCCACTTTCACAGTATATAAAATAAAACAAAATGAAAGCCAACAACAAACTGGCAAGAGCCAGGCCCCAGAGGTAGTCATGATGCCCTCTGGTGACCACGCAGCTCCTGCCCCATCCCAGCTGTCTGGGAACTCTCCACTTCTTCTTTCCTGCCATGCTTTGATATACATATTTAACTTGGCAAAGGGAGGCTGACCAGCGGTCCCAAAGCAAGTCCTCACACCCTAATAGAGTGTGCCTGAACATGCTAATTGCCTTAAGGTCTCATTTTGTGGCCTCTAACCTCCCTGTGGCCATGCCCCTCTCTCACAGGTGTTGCCATTCAATCAAGCTCCTTTGTTGGGGCCTCAGCTTTCTCCAGCTCTGCCCCTTTTCTCTCATCTAGCCCAGGTCCACTGTGCTGCACCTCACTTCTGGGCTCCAGCCCTTATCTCACCTATGCTGGCACTGGGCTCCTGGCCCTATCTCTGCCCTGCTCAGGCACCGGACCTCTTGGCCTCTTCTCTGCCTGGCTCTGGGCACTGCTGGGACCTTCTTCACCCCTGATAGTCCCAACCCAAACCACCCATATAAAACTTAGATGAAAACATGAGCACACTGGCTATAACTGAAACCCTTGGCCTACTGGCTATGGAATCAAACTTCCCCCCTACCCTGGGCATATGCTTCTACAAGTCTTCCACACCTTGCTCGCACTTCATGGGCAGCTCAGAGCACTCTCCTACAGCCTTCCTGACCAGGAGCTCTTTCCGTTATAGCTTCCAGGGCCAGACTGCTAGCCCAGGCTCAGGCCCTGAGCTTATATGCTCCCTAAGCCCCACTTTCTTCTACTCAGGTGACTCCACCTCCACACACAGGTGTATGTATTCTGAGCTTAAAGACCTGCCTGCCTTCCCTTGCTTCTGCTTAGATACTATTTGCAGCCCTTTGCCCCTGAGCAGCCTGGCTGTTCGCCCCCCTGTGCCTCTTACTACTGGTATCTAGCTACAAGTCTGCTAGCAGTTAGCTTGCTCTTTAGCTGCTAGCCCTTCCTGAGCCAGCTCACTCTGTTATAGTTTCCTCTTAAGTACCAGCAAGCTTTCTGGCTCCCTGTTACACAACCCGACTACAAGCCTCCACCCCTAACACATCTGAAGAGCAGAGAGTTTCACTACCAAACCTCCATTCCCAGTGGACAGTCAAACTTGAGTCCAATGTTTTCAGCCATAACATTTATTATTTTGCTTATTTTGTTTTCAAAATAACAAATAATTCTTATGGGTAAAGAAAGGAAAGCAAATTCACTTTACAAGTCACTTTTGTGTTATTATGGTATTGCTCCTGGGGCAACCCAACAAATTTATGGGTTTTAGTAATTAATTAATTAAAAAATCAGCTATTTAAATGCCACAATGTTTTTTATAGAATCAGTAGTATTCATGTTTTTTTTGCGTGAAAAGTTGTGTAGTCCAGTCTACTCTTCCAATTCATTCTTAAGAAACCTAGCTGGGCTGTGGGGTTATGTTTGGGAAACACCAGACAGCCCATGACAATACACAGGCAGGTCCATAGTCAGGCATCTAAGGCTAAATGCAGACTTTTGGGTGGGTTAGGCAGAAGTTACGTTGCGTGAAAAATAGCTACCCAATCTAAGGTGACTTGGGCTGGGGGGAAAGGGTGGCAAGCAGTATTCACAGGAATGACTGGCAGATGGGGGGAGGGGGGGCAGTTGGGATCCACAGCGGGGTCAAGGGTCAGGCAGGATCCATGGAGGGATTCGGGGGACAGGTGGCATCCACGGTAGTGATCAGCAGGGATCCTGGCTTTCATTGTTTAAAAATTGCAAATTCTCTGATTTAAAAAATATATTCAAATTATCTGATTAAAAACCACAAATCTGCGTTTTTCTGCAATTAAAATGAAATGCCACTATATATAGGTATTAGTTGAACACAATGTTTTATTGATATATTCACAATTTTAAAGCAATTTGGAAGCCTACCAGTGCCTCAATCACTATAACAAAATAAATTTTAAATACCTATACATTTTGGCATCTGATTTGGGGGTTTTTATCATGGAAAAATCAGAGCTCCCCCTGTGCCCTTCATTCACCAGGACACAGGTCCAGCTGCTGCTGTCACCTCCCAAGTGCTTTGTGGCACTGAGCAGTCCTGATATGCCATTGCCCCTCACTCCCAAGCCACAGCCCTCTGCCCCGCACAGCCACGCTGGAGGGGGCCCCCAGCTGCCAGGGCTATGTGACCAAGGACCCAGGTCCGTAGCCCGCTGCCCCCCTCAGCAGCACCCATGCCCCAGCTGCTGCTCGTGGGAGGTGGTGGCTGCTTTGGCCCAAGTGGAGTGCAGAGCCTGGCTCCCCCTCAGCCCGCAAGCAGCACCAGCTGGAGTGGAGCCTGTGGGTTGGGGGGGTTAGGGAGGGGGAGGCAGATGTGGGCTGCATGTTGCAGGCTCAGGGCTCCTTGCCCTTCTACCCTCCTTCCTGGGGGTCTCCGCAGCCCAGCAGGTGGGATCTGGAGCAGCAGGGCAGAGCGAGGCCAGGAGCCTCAATGCCCCCTCCCCTCCACACCCCCAATGTCCCACCCCACTCCCTGCAGCTCAGCTGGGCCTCAAGCCCCAGCTGAGTAATACAGCAAGACTGACATCTTTTGTAGCTACTGAAATCCATTGCTGCCAAATCCAAGTATGGGAAGGCTAGGGAGGGGACAACAAACACACAATAAAACATTAACCCAGCACTTCTATGGGGTCCTGTACCCCATCAGGTGTTTGACTTTCCTCACCAGCCACTTCCAAACTTATGTATTTGTGGGTAAATTTAACCATTCTTGGGCATTTTCCAAATAGAGTTAAACAACAGGCGAAGATGAGCTACAGTCTACTCCCCACAGTGCTGGTGAACAACAAGAGAAAGAACTTGGAGTCTAGACAGATGTCACAAATCAGGCACATGGTACCAATTCACCCCTTAGGAATGCATTTTTAAAGCAGATGTTTTCACTGCCCAACTCCCAGGTACTATATTAACATTTACCAATCAAAGTTCAAAGAACATTGGGAAAGATCCCTATAGATTTCCTTCTGAATGTTTGGAAATGCCTTGATTAGACAAAGTGTATATTCCTTGTGGAACACAATGTAATATAACCATGCAAAGTTATTCTGTCTTAGCGTGAATCAGACATCCAATGACTTGCCAGTTCAGCAAGCTGAAATGCAAAAGTTAACTTATGCGGGGGTTCATATTTATATCCATGCTTTGAAGTAAAGCCAAAAAAATGGCTTTGCTGCTTTTTGGCTTTTGTTCAACATCTTTCACTATCTGTTCACTAGTTAGGAGACTGGAGGTTGCTTTGTTTACTGAAATATGTCTAAGCATGGCACTTCATAGAAGTGCAATTTGTGATAGAAATTTAGTTTAAGGTGACAGATAACAACTGTCATGAGGCAAAAGGGTCAGTTATTATCAGTTATACCAAATAGAAGAAGAGAAACCATATCACTGAAGTTCAATATACAATCTGACCCATACATTCTTTTAAAAGGAAATGTGCATTCTTTAGCCCTAGCATTAATCATTTTGTATCAAATTTTCATCAGGGTTGCAGTGAGAAGAGAAAAATAATAGAGCACACTCAGCTGTCACAGTGAATAAATAGAAGCTTTATGCATTAGTGACAACAAGCGATTATTTCTGCTGATCTATGTACCTTCATTTTCATTACAGCACTGTGCAGGATTCTCATGTGTTAACACCATTGGTTCTATTGACTGTGCTACTTGTACACAATATTAAATATAATGAGTTACATGTACAAAAAAATGAGATAATGTTAACACATACAAGTCCTTCATTTACACCACACTACACATGTGGTGTAAATGAAGGCAGTCAGGATGAAGAATGGTGCTTGCTTACCAATACAGAATTCTAACTGCAGACTTCAGCCTTTGTGCTGCTCCCTCCCCTTCCCCCAAGAAATAGCCCAGATACCGGACTGGTTTCCTCTGCTACAATTTAATCCTAAACATTCACTGGAGGCTAGTCCTTAGATTTTGACCTAGCTCATTTGTTCCAGGCTATAATTTGGGATGTATTTTTTCCTTACTTCTAGGAGAAACTTGGGAATTAGAAGTTTTACAAGCTTTTTGGGAGCACATGATGTCCTTTTTAGGAAATTAACAATGGTCTGTAGGCTTTTAGGGCTATGCCTGTATAGCTGTTAATTTTAAAAGGGGCTCTGGAAAAGGGAACTGTTTTGAGGTGGGTGGGAAGAAGGCAGCCAGACTCCTTTACACTATTTCCTTTCTACTTCCCTTATAGATAAGGGTGGCTGTAAAGAGAGGGTTATCTTCTTACAGCTTCTGGGACATGAAGTTCAGAACTGGATGTAACAACTTTCTCATGACTTTGTTTGTTTCTATTAGAAAAGTCTCCTGATGTCTTAAGAGGACCTTTGAGCATTTAAGTTTATATATTTAGTTACCTTTTGGAAGATGGGATGGAGGTGAAAGTAGTTCATAAATCATCACAGATCATACAAAGGTAGTGAAGGAATGAAGGAGTTAGTTTGCCGGCCTGGCAGAGCCATTCACAGCAGCAGTCCCTGCATTTGGGGAAACCTTGGGAAGGTTTGCTCTGTTCCCCTTCCAAAGGGCAACCCAGGTCTGTGAGATACTTGAACCTGACATGAGCATCCGAGCTTAAAACTGCATTTGTTGAATATGCTTATGACAATTAATTCACAGTTTCACTTTATGTTCAAAATATGTTCTGTGCTTGCCAACATGGCAGCAATCTTATTTTCACCAATTGCTTAAGCCCTTTTATTTTTGGCCACATTCGGGTAAGTACAACAAGGTCTATGGCTCCACTTCTTCCCCAGTAGCTGTCAGTAGATCTTAAGCAATGCACAGGAGTACAAAGGAGGAAGAAATTACCTGCTCTCTCGTAATGCCTGGCAGATGCATTTTGGCCTACAGGGCAAAGATCACCTGGACTAGACTCTACTTAGAATTTGTGTCTTGGGAGGGCAACATGGTTTTATATTGTACCTTATAGTGAGGGTAACGCACTTTCCTTTCCATTAATACTGGAAGGTATTCTATCTAAAAGATAGCTGTTCCTTTCCAGAGGTAACGTGCATCAGGAAATTATGTACTTTCTTTTCAAGTTTCATAGATTCTAAGGCCAGTAGGAACCATTAGATCACCTCACATAAACATCTGTATAAAACAAGCCACAGAATTTCATTTTGAGCCCAGTAATGTTTTGTCTGACTGAAGCTTATCTTTCAGGGAAGCATTCATCTTTGGCTCAAAGCATGAAGGTGCTATCACTTTTCTTGGTAGTTTGTTCCAATGGTTATTCACTTGTTTTGGTAACATATTATACCTTATTTCTATTTGAATTAATTTAGCTTTAACTTCCAACAACTGGCCCTTACTACCCTCAGGGCTAGATTCACAAAGGTATTTAAATGCTTAACTTCTACTGAAAAGGGCGTTAACTACCTAGTATTTTCAAACAGGGGTCAAAGTAATTTGTTTTGGTTTGTTTACAAGACCAAGATTTCACCCTTAAGGAAATGGATAAATTTCATTCACAGAGTTAAAAATCCCAAACCTTGGTTGGTCAGATACTTTTAGTTTGCTCATGGATAAAGGAGAGGAAAATTCTACTGAAGTTTGGCACGGAGTGCTCAGATGTCACAGCAATGGATTCAAAATAAAAACAGTATCTAGGACCTACCTACCTGTCTTTCAACCTAAAAGTTACATATGGGTAAACTAGGTTAGCCATGATGAGGCTAAACTGCAACCACTGCCCAGAATCAAATAAAATCCTTTTTGGGTAGCATTTCCATTATATCTATCTTGTTATAGCTCTGCAATTCCAGGAACTGGACAGAAATAGAAGTGTTAGTATGTAAGAAAAACTGCCTTTGTGGTATTTCCTGTGTAACATGAGCTAGAAACACCATAAATCTTAGGATTTCTGGTGACTTTTGATAACTACATCTCCAGTGCAGATTTCCAGATTCAGGGAGTTAAGATAAGAGAAGCATCCAGATTTGGGGGTTTATATCTGAACCAAAGCTTTCACATTTTCTTTTTGTTCACTAGTAAATTCATCAAACGGATATACATTTATAGTCTTTGGTTCTTCCATAATAACAAAGTTGTCCATTTCTGCAAAATATGAAGTTATTTCCAGGTACTTTACCTGAATTAAGGGAACTAGGAAGTGGAGGTAAGAAACTGATTAGGATCCCAAATCACTGAGAGAAGCAGAGTATACTCACAGGTCACAGACTTCACTTAAAACCAGGGTATAAAATGAGATCATTTGGGTGCTTGTACATGTGATGGGGTTTTAGTCCTCAGGGTTTTATTTTATGCCTCCTAAATTGAAATGGGGGGGTGTTAATTGAAACCTACAATTTCAATTTTTCTGTCACATTATGGTGAAGGGCCCGTTCCTTTTTTTTTTTTTTGTCAGAGCTGGAGCCTGCCCACAGCCAGGGGGTGAACTGCTGGCAGGCTGCCCCTAAGCTGCGGAGGGCCCTAGTCCTTCCTTCTGATACCTGGGGCCACCTGGATGGGCTGCTAGTGGGCCAGGTGCTGCCCTAGCTTGGAGGCAGCACCCGGCCCGATCCAACCGTTCCCCAAGCCCACCCAGGGAGCAGTGGCCAGCAGGCTTCCAGCGGGTGGGCTTGGGGAGGAGTTGGATCGGGCTGAGCACTGCCTCTGAGCTGGGGCAGCACCTGGCCTGCTAGCAGCCTGCCTGGGGGGCCCCAGGGGGTGCCACCCCCACATAGGGAAGGACTGGGGCCACCTGCAGCTCAGGAGCCATGTGGTCTGCCAGCAGCTCCCCCAACCAGCTGTGGGAGAGGCAGGCAGGCTGCGCTGGAAAAAAAAAGGATCAGGCCTCTCACTGCTTCTGCCTTCAGCAGGCACTTGCTTTAGCTCCAAGAAAAATCACTGTAAGTATTGCTGTAAGGGCAAGTGTCTAAATTTTTAGGTTTCTCTTTCAATCTCAGATTTTAAATATAGGGTTTTTTCAGTTTTGAGGTTCTTGTTGTCCAAAGATAAAGTTAATTTTTTTTTAATGTTTATGTGTAATTCTAAAACATAGCAGGAGAGGAAAACATCTGAAGAACATGCTGAAAAATGCCTGCAACTTTACACGTAAACTAACTGGCAGTTAAGTGATGGGAAAAATGTATTGTTTGTACTGCTGTTGAGAAAATGCTGCTCTTCCTTCCTGGCCAATGCACAAGATCAGTTTGCATGGACTGTTCTGACACTTAGCCTTCCCACCACATCTGCATCCCATGCACAAGCAAGGATTTTGCTTGGGAGACAGCTCCCTCTGAACATCAACCATGATAAAAAGAATTGGGAGAGGCAGGGAGGGGACACGACTTCCCTTAACCTTTGACTCCTTGCTTGTGACAGTTGCAGAGAAGGAAACATTTCACCATCCCAGTGGTTGATGCAGTGTGTGTATACTTCCTTTGACTAGGGAGTGGGGGGGAGCTAAAGGAGGGGAATTACAAATTGAGATGTAAGCTCTCTTACAGCTCTGCACTGATCTCTATAGTCAAAGTTATGGCTAAATGTAACAATTCAGGCCTATATAAATGTGTATCGGATTGGTCTCATGTCTTTGCCATAAGTGTATAAACAGGAGGAAAAATCAAATCATTATAAATTGTGTACAAAAGGTAGGACATCGGCTATATGGTTGTGAGTTACAAATGTAGCCAGAAAAATGGAGAAACATACCCTCACAGAGCATATTAATGAGATCTTCAAACTAGTTTTAAAATAAAACCACAAGTAGCACAAGTTGATAGACAGAATATTCATTTAGGAAGACCAAGTCAGGTTATGAAAATTATACTAGGAAAAGGCAAAGTAAGGTGGGATTAAAGACCCTCTTAGAACATTCAGTGAAGACTGAGAAAGTGAAACTGAAATGGACGCTCAAGCGGAGGTAAAAATGAGCAGGATGCGTATAACTTCAGTCTGAAGTAAAAAGATTATATACAAAAATAAATTATGTCATTTGGTACAGGTGAAATCATAATACATATATTTAACTGGATAGACAAGGAAAGAGTTTAACATTTATACTACCTGTAGGAAAGTTTGGGCCCACAACCGAGACCTGATTTTTAGTGCTGCACTTGTTCCTCTGTCTAATTGTCCCACTATACAGGTGATTATTAAACACTTCACATTTGTACAGTTCTGTACACAAAACAAAACAAGACAAAAATAAGATTTTGTAAAAGGGCTAGTATTAGAATTCATGCATTAAACATTCCAAATTAGTAAAATGATCAACTGTTGCATAAAGTTTTAAATATCACACACTTTAAATAAAGACCGATAACTGAATCTAAAACAAATATATGAGATACCTGAAGTGTCTTTGTAAGAACTGAAAAACCATACAAGGGAAACTTGTAAGCTGCCTGTGATAGTTATCTACATATATTAACGAGGGCAAAGACATTCAGCCATCTGGTCTGAAGAAATCTTAAAAGCCCAGATGCTTATTATTGTTTACAGGGTTGTTCACATATCCATCTGCCATCCAGCCAATGTTTCCCTTCTCTGAGGCCAAGCTCCATTTTTGCAGATTCCTCTCTACCAATCCTAATTTTCCTATCAACATATAGCAGCCAGAACATACCAGTAGTTGCCTGCACTGAATCTTATTCTTTATGCAGTGCTTCTGCTAAGCATTGATCCTGACTGGAGAATAGGCCCATAGGAAGAGAGGAGATCACAAAGATAGGAAACTAAAGACTGGTGGTCTTTTGGAGGTGGGGCACAGAATGTAACTGAGTTATTTAACTGCATGGATATAAACCCAAAAAGCATGGTCTTAATTAAAAGAAAAGGCTGAGATTTCAACTGGTCTGTTTTCTCCACAACCTGTTACTCAAAGTGATAATGCAAAGCTGTTCTGATTATTTTAAGCAAAGATATGACCATTGTAGACAGCACTTCTTTGGTATGATACTTAGTATGATTTCTGTAAGAACATCCTCTTTCAATAATCATGCTGAAGGAAATTATTGATGAATAAAAGTGGGTGGCTACCTTTATTAACTGGATGATAATATATTATATTACATCAGAATATATTCCACAGAGTCTTGTATAGTTATTGTGCTGCAATAATATCTGCCACAAATCTCTAACTTATTAAATAAAAAATAGAGGGTGTAGGTTTCCTCACTACTTTCCATGTCCTCAAAGGTCTTAATGCTATAAACTTTGTTTAAAGTGAATATTTCAGACAAACTGTTTATTTAACTTTTTGTACTACAAAATTCTCCAACCAGATTAGAATTCTTGTAGGAAGCAGAAGGGCTGTTTTCTTTTCTAACTCATAATCATACCGGAGAAAACAAATATTAACAAAATAAATTATTAGGATGCAACCATTCTGTTTTTGGCTGACATATGAAGGCATGAGTAGACACTTCAGTTTTTCTTAATAATTCATATAGTCCTTCAGTTTTCACTACACTGAAACCCTTGACCTAAAAAGGAATAAATCAGATGTATAACAAACAACACAAACGGGACAGAAAAACAACCTGTCAGAAAATGGATTTTAAGTTTTTAGACAAAAATTAAAATCTCTTTTCTAATCAAGGTTTTGGGTTTCTTTAACTAAAAAATGGAAATGTTAAGTTTTGTTCAACAAATTTTCACTTTTGCGATGAAAAACTTAAATTCTATGTGGAATGGACAATATTTGTATCATATGCGACTGGTGCCTCTTGAGTGCCTGATGCCAGTCAGCCACCCAGGGGGCGCGATCGTGCTGACCGGGGGGCGGGGGGGGGGCGTTACCCGACAGCTGGTCTCACTAACAGGGTGGGAAGGTCGCTGGCAGCCGATCTCAGTCACCAAAAAGCAGCTGTGCCCCTAACGGCTACTTCCAGAAACAGCATGGACGCTTTTGCTGGCAGCCCCGCTCCGCAGCTGGTGCTCGCACCAACTTTCCCGCCTGCCCCCTGCCCATCGCCTAAACAAGGAGCATGGCCTGAAAGGGGGTGCACCCGCACTCTCAGGGGATGCATGTGCACCCCGTGCATGCGCTACGTGTCGCCACTGATTTGTATCATGTCAAAGCCCAGTTTGTTGTCAAAAGCTATAATGATGGAAAGATTTTTTGACCAATAGTAAACATAGAGGTGACATGGAATTATGAAAAATGAGCAGTATCAATGAGCAAAACAATATACTGGCTGACTTTTCTACACCCATTTTACCTAAATATTGTACCATCCCCCTTCATACCTCATGTGTGCTTGTTGCAAGGTTTTTAAAACCACCTTTTGATGGAGGTTGTTTAGGCCACTGTCAGATAGACTAGGTTGTCTGATCCAGTATGGCAATGTTATGTTCATACGTACTCAGCCAAATACTCTCTGGCTGGATCCAGCTGCTCAAAACCCTCTGGTTCTTATTAAGTAACAACATGTAGATACTGTACATACCTATGAATTTGGTTACTCATTCAGTTATTGCAGTTATTTCTACACTGGCAACGTAAGAGACTAATTAGTGAGAAAGATAGCTGGTGCTTAAGGTATTACTGAAAATCAGAGCAACAGTTTTATGGTGCTAAACCGTATGTCTTCCAAAACCTAGGGTCTTTCCCCTGTCTTGCTGGAATAAAATTCTTTCTAATGTATGAGGTCAAGGAAAGAATTAGGTAGGACTCAAGAACCACAACTGTTTGAAAAGTGTTAATCTGTGAGGCTATTTTTAATAAAATTATGTTATTTATTACTTTCAAATACTGGATTTTTTTTCCAGTTTGAAAACAGTAACACATTATTTTCAGAAATACTGTAAATATATGTATTCTACTACAGTACAAAACATTGATTTGAGTTAGTTCTTTCCTGATAAGTTCTGGCAATACTAAACCTTAACTCAAGCACATGCTGACACTGAATAACTTAAGATGCTGGACAGCATGAAAGAAACTTTGTCTTAGGTCCATAAAAATAAATGGAAATGATGGACATTACAAGAATCCCAGCTGTTGACCTCAGGGTCACTGATTTAGAAATACAACCTCCAGGCAAGAGGAACTGGTAATTATGATGCTTGAAGACTCTGAGATGAGGGAAATGTAGGAAAAAACAGACCAAAGACATATTATAGTTTAAATGTTCATGTTCCAGAAGACATTGAGACTGGAAATGCTCAGAAATTTTCTACTAGACTAGCTGAGACATCTTTGCTGTTGCCAATGTTTTAGACCCCTGCAATTTGTTATCCAATAGCCCATGAAGGCTCAAAAAACCTGATTAATTATACCAGCAACATTTTTCCTTGCTTGTTATACTTCAAGGAAAAATATACTTAGCATTCCTAGAAACCTGGACATGTATCAAGTATTTAATGAAATGAGCAAACATACTTGGCAGTACTTGCGGGTACAGCGGTTATTTTTAGCACATACTATTTAAGGGTGAGCTACTTTAGAGTTAAAGTCTCCTGTCACTTGAAACAATACAAGGTTAAAAGCCTGTGAAAATCACATGACCAAGCCAATGGTCACACTTGTGTATAGAGTCCCAGCATTAGACATTTCAATTATCTCACCAGTATTTTTGAAGAGCTCTTCCTTTGAGGTTCCGCTACTTTAATATCTCTCCTCCTGATATAATGAGGAATAGTGGAGTTGCGCAGAAAAGCAGCGAGTTCAGGGGTGTCTTCTTGAATAGCAAACTGCAAAGAGAAAGACGGTGAATTGTAACAATGCACCATACAATGACTCTAACAGATATGTTTTCTTCTCAAGGGTTCTGAACTTTAGAATGACTTTGTTTTTCCTATTTAACAGCACAGCCATGAAAACAGATACTGTTCTCTTCAGCCAGCAGAATGATTAGTAACAGCACAGCAGGACGCTGTCCAGTGATAGAAATTGCACTACATAACATTTTTTTTCACTTTTCATTCTTTACTGGAGTGAATGTCATTACTGAACTATTTTCCCCCTTTTGTTAGACTCCTGGGGCCAGATTCTGATCTGTGTTATAATGCAAATTAAAAGTAATTCCATTGAAATCTGGTCATCAGATGAGATCAGAATCTTGCCCTTGGGTTTAATGATTTTACCAGTACCAAATCTGCATTCTGTTATCATCACTTCTGTTGATTTCTAAAGAATTAATTTCTGCAACAAAAATCCTTCAACACACTCAAATTCTAACTTCAAAAAACTGTATAGGAATATTTGTAAATAAAGAATTAGAGAGAGAAAAATCTCAGAACCAAAGCCTGTTTTTATTGCTGGTGGGCTTGTCTTTAGATTATACAGAAGACATTCATAGCTTCTTCCTTTTCCTTTCCTTAGGGAATTGAAGTGTATAGGATCCTAATTTCTAAGGAAGGAAAGATGAATTATTCTCTAAATTAGCACATTCTTTTCACATCAACCTACAATGAAATATATGAGGAACTTGTGATATGATCTCAACAGGAATTCACCTGAATAAGCCCAATACAATTTATCAAAGTTCTCAGATTAGAAAACAAACCACACAACTTTATCCTATTAGTTCCTTTAAACTAAAGGCATAGCACTAGAATTTATATTTAAACAAATTCCCTAATATAAATGTTTGTGACTGTCAGAAAAATTTTGTGTCTGTCTTGGGTGTGCTCCCAGATCTGGGCAGGGCAGGGCAGGGCAGGGTGGGCTGGGCTCTTCCCAGCTGGGCAGATCCGGGGGCACACCCCCCATGCCCTCTTGGATGACCGTGCACAACAGCAGGAGCTGCCCCACCTTCCTTCCCACACCCTGCTGACAAGCTGTACCTCTGTCCCATGCCCGCCCCAGCTCCAGCCCACAGCTGTAGCCTACCTCACACCATGCAGATTTGGGGGACACATGCCCCTCTCCGCACCCCCCGGACGAGTAGCTTGCAGCTCTGTTCCATGATCCTCCCCACCCCGGCTGGTTAGCACCTGCCCCAACCCCAGTCCCTCCCTCAGCGCAGGGGCCTTGATCTGTCCCCCCATACCACTTCCCTCCCCTTCCACCACACCAGACTTACCAGCTGGACACAGCTCTTCAAGCTGAAGAGCTGCATATCCGAATTCGGATTGGTATCAGCTGATATGCCTCCTTAAAAATTGGCTACCATTATCAACCCCAAAAATCTCTATTGGTGTACCCCTACCACATATCTGGTATTAAATGCATCTATTCTGTCCCTTAGAATGCTTGAGTGACCATCTTAATAGCTGGTATTCTAATTTTAAAAAAGATGAGATTATGGGATAGATCATGAAAAATTCACAAGTGCCCTTTGTTCACATGCAACAATCTTCATATATTTTCAAACACCAAATAGATTGATAAACAACAGGATGAAGCTTTGAACCCTTCACAGAGACCAAGAGAAAATGTTTCTGAAAGACAAAATAACATTCACTATGTTATAACACCAATGTAAAATGAGAAGTTATGAAGCATACATCATATTTACTCAAATACAAGATGACCCCCCACAATAATTAGATTCTATACCTGGAAAATTTATAAATTTGTTACTATTTTCCAGGTACAGAATCTAATTATTGGAGGTTTGCCTTGAATTTGTCCCCTTCCCACTGCTACAGCAGGGAAAATAAATTGGGGGATCAGGTGGCCCCCTTCCTTTGGCCTCACAAAATTCTTACTAGTTTCCTGTGCCCTAACAGGGGCACACATATAGATGCTGATATGTTTACTGCAGAGCTAATTAGTCAGCTCCACAGAAAACATCGTGTATACATTTCATAGATTTCACAGAAAATTAGGGCTGGAAGGGACCTTGGAAGATCATTGAGTCCAGCCCCCTCCCAAGAGGCAGGAAGTCAGCAGGGATCATAGGATCCCAGCAAGATAAACATCCAATTTTCTCTTGAAGGTGTTCAAAGTAGGTGCTTGAACCACCTCTGTTGTCAGGCTATTCCAGACTTTGAGGACACAGACAGTAAAGAAATTCTTCCTTATGTCCAGCCTGAAATGGTCTTGCAGTAGTTTATAGCCATTCAACCTTGTTATCTCTTGGGGCACTCTGGTGAACAAACGTTCCCCCAGATCTTGGTGGACACCCCTGATAAACTTATAGGTGGCCATCAGATCACCCCTGAGCCTGTGCTTTTCCAGGCTGAAGAGTCCCATAGCTCTCAGCCTGTCATCGTAAGATCTGTTTTGCTGACCTCTGATCATGTGTGTGGCTCTTTTCTGCACTCTCTCAAGCTTCTCCACATCCTTTTTGAATTGTGGAGCCCAAAACTGGATGCAGTACTCCAGCTGCGGCCTCACCGAGGCCGAGTACAACGGGAGAATGATGTTCTGGGATTTGCTTGAGAAGCATCTATGGATGCAAGCCAGCGTTTTACTCGCTTTACTAGCTGCAGCATCACATTGAAGGCTCATGTTCATCCTGTGGTCAATGATAACCCCTAAGTCCCTTTCATTCGTAGTGCTAGCAAGCATAGCACTGCCGAGCCTATATGGATGCTGCAGGTTTTTCCTTCTAAGGTGGAGAACCTTGCATTTTTCAGTGTTAAACACCATCAGGTTCTTGTCCACCCATTTCCCGAGCCTGTCAAGGTCAGCCGGGATCACCCTCCTGTCCTCAGGTGTGGGTGCTTTACCCCAAAGTTTGGTATCATCAGTGAACTTGGCCAGTCTGCTTCTGACTCCAATGTCCACATCATTAATGAAGATGCTGAACAATGCCGGTTCAAAGACAGAGCCTTGAGAGACCCAGCTGGTCACATGGCACCATGATGAGTGACTTCCTTCAACCACCACCCTCTGGGTCCGACTGTGGAGCCAATTCCTCGGTCAGCAGATCGTAGTGGACCTGAGGTTGCTGTTGGGCAGTTTTGCCAAAAAGTGATCATGAGATACTAGATCGAAGGCTTTCTTAAAGTCAAGATATACAACATCAATCTCCTCTCCCTTGTCCAGGTGATAGGTCACCTGGTCATAAAAGGAAATGAGATTAGTCAAGCAAGATCTACCCGCAACAAACCTGTGCTGACTATCCCTCAGGATGTTGCCATCGGCCAGTCCGTTAAGAATGGCCTCTCTGATAATCCTTTCCAAGACCTTCCCCAGGATAGAGGTCAGGATGATGGGCCTGCAGTTTGCCAGATCCACTTTCCTCATTTTCTTGAAGATAGGCACCACATTGGCTTTCTTCCAGTCTCCGGGCACTTCACCAGAGCACCAGGAGTTCTTAAAGATCCATGCCAGGGGCTGAGCTATGATGCTAGCCAGCTCCTTCAGTACCCTGAGGTACAGATTGTCAGGGCCGGCTGACTGGAAGGTTTCCAGCCTCTCAAGGTGTGCCTTCACGAGGTCAGCACTGATGGAGGGAAAGGAGTCTTCCTCACTCGGGCCTCCGTGTCCTGTGATGGGCAGAGATGTCCCGTGGGACTGGTGAATGACCAATGCAAAGTACCCATTTAGTAGGTTGGCTTTTTCCTGGATGTTGGTCATCAGTTGTCCTATTTGGTTTAGCAGGGGTCCAATGTTGCCCTTGCTTTTCCTCCAGCTCCCCACATATCTAAAAAATAACTTTTTATTATCCTTGATCCTAGTAGCCAGTTGGAGTTCTGTCGCAGCCTTGGCTTTCCTGGTTCGCTCCCTGCAGGTCCAGACCAGTGCGGAATATTCCTCCTTGGAGGTGGAGCCCATCCTCCATTCTTTGTACCCTTTCTTTTTAGATGCAGGAGGTCCGCTAGTTCCTTGCTGAGGCAAGGGGGGTGCTGTGCCCTTTTGCTGCCTTTCCTCTGAGATGGAATAGCCTTAGCTTGTGCATCTACAATCGCTTCCTTGAGGAGCAACCACTCTTCCTGAACTCCCCTCCCCTTGAGGTCATGGTCCTTTAGGGCCTAAGCAACAAGATTTCCTAAACTTATCAAAGTCAGCTTTCCTGAAGTTAAGGACTTCTGTATTGCTGACTGACTTGCCAGCTTTACGGCGGATGGTGAAGGTGATCAGCTCATGTTTGCTGTCACCCAGCTTCCCTTCGATCATTAGGTCACTGATTAGGTCATCCAGTTGCCAGTACCAGGTCGAGCAGCGCTTTACCTCTCATTGGCCCGTAGACTTCATATGTCAGATAGAGGTCATCCATGCATGAGAGGAAGCTTTGTGACCACTCAGATTTAGCTGAGTACTCTTCCCATGAGATGTCTGGGTAGTTAAAGTCTCCCATGACAACCATCGACCTGGAGTATGTGGCCTCAGACAATTCCCTAGCAAACTCCTGGTCAAGCTCTTTACTTTGGGTGGGAGGTCTGTAGTACACTCCATGTTCCCCATGGATTTTAACCCAGGGGGTCTCCAGTCATCTACCCTGGTCTCCAATATCAGCTTGCAGGGACACGTAGCTGTCCTTAACATAGAGAGCTACACCCCCGCCCCTTTTGTCCCCTCTATCTCTCCTGTACAGGGTATATACCCATGGTCCAGTCATGGGTGGAGTCCCACCAGGTCTCTGTTATCCCTATGACATCATATTTCTTTGTGTTAAGTAGGAGGACAAGTTCCTCTTGTTTATTCCCCAAGCTCCTGGCATTTGTGTACAGGTAGGCAAGTGTCCCCTTGGGGGCCCTTGCCTTGCCTACAGATAGTTCCAGGACTGGGGCAGGGGTGGGGTCCCTTAAGTGCCTTGGCCTGATGGCTTTGCAGGGGTTGCTCAGCGGGCCAGCAGTAGTGGTAGTCCCCCTGTCCTGTGGCAGGCTTAGTTTAAAGCCTGATGGAGCAGATCAGCCAGTCTGGCTGAGAAAAGCCTCCTCCCCAGCAGAGAGAGGTGGAGGCCATCCCTTCTCAGCAGCTCACTGCCTTTCTCACCAAAGAGCAGACTGTGGTCATGGAAGCCAAAGCCTTCCCGATAACACCAGCATCGCAGTCTTTGGTTAACTACATGGATCCTCCTCTCCCTCCTCGGCCCATAGCTCAAGACTGGGAGGATTGAAGAAAACACCACCTGAGCCCCCAGACCCTTCAGCCCTGCTCCCAAATCCCTGTAGCACTTCATGACCCAGCTGGGAGTGCTCTGAGCTGTGTCATTGGTGCCCACATGGATAAGGAGCATAGGGTAGTGGTCAGTGGGCTGCAGGAGTTTAGGGATCTTCTCCGCAACATCTAGGATTCAGGCTCCCAGGAAGCAACACACTTCCCGGGTTAAGCGGTCAGGGTGACAGATTGTCCCCTCAGTCCCCCTCAGGATGGAGTCTCCCACAACAAACACTTCATGTTTCGTCTTGGGGAGAGTGGTGGTGGTAGCTACAGTAGAGCATGTGTTGCCTGCAGGAGCTGGCAACTTAGTAGGCTCAGCTGGGCTGCAAGAGGTTCATACCTGTTTCAGAGCTCCAGCAGGGCAGGGACCTTGGTGTGGTGGGCCTTGGGGCCCTTGGCCACCTTGGTCCAACCCCTGGGCTGGACAAAATGGGAGGTCCCTGAGTCCTCCCTTGTCCTGGAAGGAAACCACTACCCTCTACCTCCTGGGGGAGAAGGGCCTGGCAGTAGGAGTCGATCTCTTGTTCACAGTCCCTGATGGTGCACAGTCTCTGGACTGTGGCCTGGAGCTCCTCCAGCTGGCGTACCAGAGACCCCAATAGGGAGCAGACCTCACAAGTGGAGGTAGATGCACCTATTAACTTTGAAATAAACATGCCTGTAATAATTTCAATATAGGCAAATTACTATGGTACCCATAGACTTTAGTTCATCCAGAATTGATGCAATTTACCTGTTTTGAAAATGCTGCTAGCTTTGGCAAGGTGCTTCATAAACTTTAATGCAGCAGGTGGAGCAGCATTTTGTGCCTACTTACAAATACTATAAATTATATTAGTCCAAAACTAAAAGGATCATGATTTACCATACAGTTCATTGGGCTGGGCCCCAGCAGAGTCAACAGTGTTTCAAGCTATAGTGATCCCACAGCTCAGCACTGCTCAGTATAGGTGTGTGCTCCACACATCACCCCACAAAGGACCCATGTGCTAATTAGCCCCTCCTCATAAGTAGAACTAGATGTTCTTGTCATGAGTCCTGTGATCCTCCAAAAATGTATATGCCGATGAGGCACAAGGCAACCTGCTTCCGCTCCACCTCATAATAGATGGGGCCATTCTGATGATATGAGACAGGCTTAGTGACACAGGGATTCTGGATGAACTGTTGGAGGCCCTGGTTGGTGATGTTTTCCAGACATTTAAGACTGGTGAAAAAACAGGAATCATTGGAAATGGGAAAGGCACAGCTCAGCTGTGGGAGTGAAGAGGAAAGTGAAATTATGCAATGTAGTGGCTCACCATGACTTGAAACAGTCAGTGCTGAGAAGGACTGTGTGCAGTAGGCTGCAATAACCTATACTTGTGGTAGGTTCCCATCAGAATCTCAGCTTTTTAGCTAAGATCAAGTGATTATCAGAGAGCCTGATCAATACCTTAAGGGCAAAGAAAGAGATCTACGGAGCACCAGGATGGCAGGAAAAAACCCAAAGCCCAAACCAGTGACAGTGGTGGCTGACAACCAGGAAGTGGAAAGAGAAATGAAGAGTGGAAACAAAGGTTTGGAGATGGAGGAAGAGTGGATAAAGGTGGAAAAGTGGAGAGAAAAGAAAACAGAGAAGGTGAAAGCAGTTAAAATATCAAAGACAGCAACAGAAAGTCTAAAGTTGGGGCTGCATGAACTGAAATACTATATCACTGAGCACATGCTGCTTTTGGCAGCAGTTTAGTGATAGACAGTGTGTTTAATTTCCTTAGATGCAAATGTCAGATAAGGAGCTTTTTCCTCAATGCTGATTAAGGAAAAAAAAACCCTCATCTTATATTCGAGTAAATGTGGTACTTATGCATAGGTTAAAAAATTTAACATTAAAGTCTGCTTAGCTTCCAGGTCTTCATAGGTCATATTGCTAATCATCTTTTTACATGAACCACAACCATACTTTTTTCAGGCACTGCCAGTAATACTATGGTAAATCCTGCTTCCCAGTCTCCCTTCTGTACCCATAATTTGTGTATCTTCCACTGGAAATTAAGGGTATAGGCTCTGTCTGAACAGACAGAAATCCATCAGGACAGGAGAAGTAGAGACATTTTCTTGGAGACTGAATCTCCGCACTGGCTCACAAGGTTAGGTTAGAGATACAGTTTTTCCTTCCTGCGCCAGTGAGACTGGATGTGATCCAATGTTTCTACAACACTTCATACACTTACTCCTCATCTATGCCTCATCTCAGTTTCTACATTTACCTATCCCAGACTTTCTGCTTCCCTCAACACAGTCACCCTTGCTGGTGTGTAAATGCTTCCTCCTCTGAAGCGCTGTCATCTGAAACAGAATTTCTGAACTCCAAAGCTCCCCTGCCCCCAGTCTCCTCCTCCCCTATTTAAAACCTCATCTGAAAAGTAGACTGACTCTTTCTTTCCAGGCAATACTTTATGTTCTAATTTATTTTGAAATACTTCTATTCAAAAGTACTGTATATTTCTTTCCCAGTTGCATGCTTGCCCCTTTGGTGCATTTGCATGTACAGGCCCCTCAGAATAATTTTTAATCATCTGCCTTTCAGAATTGTTTTCCATGCAGAATATTCACCATAAAAAGAAAACCTGAAATGAAATACTAACAGCTGAACTTCTGTGCTTGGTGGAAAAAATAAAGGTTTCTGAGAAGAGATCCACAGAACGGAAGAAATTAAATGTCATATTATGAATTAAGAATAAGATTGCTGCTTCAAAGTCACACTTGAAAAGGGATTTGGATGGTAAGAGGAAATGGAGATTAAATGCTTACAATGGATTACTTTTCAGAGAGGAAGGAGGGAAAAGAAAAAAAGGGATCTCATAGAGTCGAGGTAATTTAAAGTACTTTCTTTTTACAAAAAACCCCCCACCAGAAGCAGTAAAGAAAAATTGCTGAAACCATGTGGTTTTCCAACCAATGAGAAAAAATAAAGAAAAAATTAAGAAAACCTTTGTAAAGACAAAACAGATTCAGTGAAGCAGAAGGATACAGCGCTAAGAATAAATATTTGAAACTGAAAAGTCCAAGTCATATTAGGCTAGGTATTTCAAAGTAGCCTAACAGGGTTACATGCCCAAATTCACTGAAGTCAATGAAACTTTGGCATGCAAGTCAGGCACATAATAACCTTAGATTCATTTGCTGCAATCAAAACCATGCAAGAATGATGTTTACTTTAACACTATTCATCATTAAATTCAAGACTCAGATATGACAACATATTCCTGGCTAGTCTCATTGATGCAACAGATATAAATATCACAGTACAAGAGGGCACGGGGAAAAGGAAATGGAAAAAAAATAAGAGTAAAAAATACACACACACGCACACACACATATCCTCTGCAAATGTCACTAAGAGCTGTAACACTATTCTTTCTGAGTATACTACTCCCAGCTTAATTTGCAAGTGAAAATTACAATTAAGAATTCCTGTTGAACCCAGTGGCTAGGAGGGGAGAGGGATATTTCATTTCTCTTTGTATATCACATGCCAGTAGGTCTTGGGTTGGTTAGCTTAAAAAAGCAAAAAGAAGCACTTCTGCCCGATCAGCCCTTCACTCCTAATCACCTTGAAGAGTTACTTAAGAGAAGCTCTACTGCTTTTGGGGCATGCAGCATTACTGTGATGGTCTGACTGAAGCTGAAGCATAAATAGGTTTTATCCACAGTGGGCATGTCAGCCATTGCAGGCCAGATATCAGTTTAACTGCAGTAGGTTAAGGCACTAGTTCATACTAGTTCATGGTTGCTAAAAAACAGGATTTGCTCATGGTTTGAACCAAGATTAACTGCCCATGGGTAAACTGTTAGACCAGTGGTTCTCAAACTTTTTTTTCACGGACCACTTGAAAATTGCTGAGGGTCTCAGCAGACCACATAATGAACTTTTTGATATATAAATCAAAGCATACAACTCATATTTTAATATCAGTAGTCTTAGCTTACAAGTACAGATATTCTCGATTGTGCTGCAACCTTTCTGTGGACTACCTGAATGGAGATCATGTGGTGGTCCACAGACCACAGTTTGAGAACCTCTGCTCCAGACTGTGAGAGCATTTCCTCATCAACATGCATCTCATAATGGCTTTCCTACCTACATGAACATTTTTATAGTTAAAAAAATTGTGGCAAAATTTACTAGGCTTTATGAAAAGCAGGAATTTCTGCAGTCAGTTCTGTTTCCTCTCTACTTCCTTTTCCTTCCCCTCACTCCCTTTCTGTAAGAGGAAACAAAAACAATACAAACCTGAATCCCAAACAATGCAATGTCAAAATTTAGTGAAAACATGCAGCCTGTTTTTGTCAATTCTTTAATCAGTAAAAATCTGGGTTTATAACACTTTCATCTCTCTAAACTGGAAGCTTGATATAGCTACACTGTTGCATCTACACATTCATTAATGCGACACAATTACCACACATTAACTTCAGTATCTGCAATGACACGTACTAACTTAATGCACCGTTAATTGGCAGTACCGTGCATTAACACAGATACTTTTTTTGGTGATGTTACTGTGCGTTAAACTAAATCTATTGTGCATCAGTGCATTAACTTGGGCTTTGTCTGCCATGCTAATACACAGTGGAATTAGTCTTCCATGCATTAAGCATCTTGGGTAGATGCGCCCTTTGATTACTAGCCTCCAGTGTAGGCTAGGCCTATATATATCCATTCATTACATTATAGAGTCTCAAATCCCTATTGACCTGCAGAGAATGTATGAAAGTACATGCATTTAGAACTCCATTTTTTCCACAAGATGTTTAACAGACTACTAGCTAAATTCAAGAAGTGCTGTTTATTTTAAGAAGTGCCTGGAATCAGTTATGCTTAATTAATTTGATACCTTATTTCTGATGATATAAAATGTAGAAATGTGGTTTGCTAAATCTTTTGACACTGAGCCAAACCCAGCTACTTTTGGGGTATCTGCCATCACAAACAAGGATATCTAAATATATGCTTCCAGAAAATGTTGCAACAATGCTTTAGTGGAAAGGATGCTACTAGGCCCTCATCTGTGTGAATTTTCCCTAAATTCTATTGCTGCTGTCCTATGAGGAAAGAACGAGGTCAGTAGAAAGGAAAACAGCTTAGACACAACTAGAGAGTGTTGGCAGCTCCAGACTGCCCATGCTCTCACATCATGAAGTAAACAGATGTCTGCTGCTAAATAGAGGCACACATTGATACCACTTCCATCACAGACACTATTTGTGGTGTGACAAGGAGGGTGGACATCTGTTTGTTTGGCCTTTGTGCCATCATAACACTTTTTATGGTGGCAGAAAGGCAATGTCTGTTTCTACCCTGAGATAATTAAAAAAGCATTTCAATGTAATATGAAACCAGTGATAGATTATACCAATAGGCCCATTCCTACTTCTGACAAAGGGAAAGCTTTTATGACTTAACAACACACTGTGTGAATCCTTTCATCAGGCATAATACATGAGAAGTCCCATTAGTTTGTCATATTCCATCTAATTCTATGCTCAGAAATTCAGTCTTGTATGATACTCAGAAACAATGTATATTTGTTGAAATATTAAAAAAAAAATTCTGAATCTTTCTGAAAGCTTTGTAACATAAGTAACACGGAACTGATCACTCATTTTCTATGGGCTGCAAGAATTACATTTGCAAAAAGCTGGAAGAGAACGGCAATCTTAAAATCACTGACTGTTTTTAAAAAGTTTGGGAAGTTTTAGTAATGGAAAACTTGTCCTGTCAAATCAGTGTTCTGCGGCAAAGAAAGGGGGGAAAATAAAAATAAAGATGCTTACTTAGAAATCTAGTAGAAGTTCTTGGAATTTAATGACAAAGAATCTTTTCCTGCCTCCAAATCAAAATGTTTGAAAAACTTCTTTGAATAGTGAAGGAAAGTGCAAGTTCTATGAGAAGGAACTGTAAGAGACTGAAAGGAAGAAAAGAAAAGAACACAAGATTCTCCTCTGTGGACATTGACTCAAACTAAGGGAGCACTCAAGGAATACAAAAATATGGCTTAATGTACACCCTAGAGGATTAGATGCATGTTTAAATGCTAATCTGTTACTTGATAAACTGGATGTATTAACAAAGTTTAAATGTAATTCTAAGTGCTTGAAGGCCGCTACAAAATATGGACTTTTAAAGCAACTCCTATGATGTTAAAGTTTATCTTCTTAGATAATGTTGGGCTTAACATGTAATATACAATGTTAAAAAAAAGAACATTATACATTGCACCTTAAATATACTAGACAATGACAAACCTAAGATTTACCCTATGTTCATTTCCTGTATCAATATAAATAATTGAAGGTGAGCATGATTCCCCCAACTCTCCCTATTCAAGAGTCCCTTCAATTCTCCTTGTTCTGCACTGGGACAAAATTGAGACCTGTAATTCCTTTTTTTTTTTTTAAAATGAGCTTAAAAAACAAATCTTCACCACACACTAACCAATAACCCACTGATTAGGACATTCACATGGGATGTGATTCAGAACAAGGGTATCTGCATCCCTGGAGAATCCTATAATTACTAGATTATTACAGTTGTTCTGTGTGGGACTCTCTTCATCTCTCTTAAATAACCTTAAATAAATTAAATACTTACTGGATAAGAAATACAGAAGAAGAGAGAGATAGACAGACTTGCTATCTAAGGTACTTGTATGACCCCACCATCAATATAGATTTGAGTGCTTCACAATGCCTAAGGGTGTACTTGGTAGTCGTGTTTGGAAACAAGAGTTCTAGTTTTTTGTATGTCACGATGTCTAAAGCATTTATGCTCAGAACCACCCTGCAAGTTATGGAATTACTAATTCATCACCATTTTGCAGATGGAGATCAGAAGGACAAAGAGACAAAAGGGTTCATTCAAGATCACATGAAAAGTCTCTGGTGAAGCAGGGAAATGAACTCAAGTCTTTCACGCCTTAAAACCTGAAAGCCTCCACAGAATCATCATGTCTTTGTTGCATGTTATCACGATTAGGGTACTGGCTTAGTATCTGGAAGATACTACCTGTAGTCTCTGCTTTGTGTGATTTAGAGAAAAGGCTTGAACCTGGGTCTCCAACACACCAGTTAACTATCTGAACTAACAGCTATCCTAAAGGGTTTGTCTCTTCTTCCCTGCCTCTAATCCATTTTGGATTTTTAAAATCTTCCTAACGAAAGCTCTCTACTGGAATTTACCGTTTTTGACAAATTGCCATTTTGTGATAAAAAAACTGTTTCACCAGAAAATCTACTACTTATGCTAAATGAAACTGATGAATGTTAAGCAATGTAATTATTTATAATGCCCCAATAATTGCTAATAACTCCAATAAAATCATGTGCAATGTGTTGTGTATTATCTAGGCAGGGCATGTCCATAAACAATGTAATCCAAAAACTAAATAAATACTGTCTAAGAAACGACTAAAGACTGAGAAATTTAATAAGAAAAAGAAATGATGTAATCATTACTACATACAGTCAACATAACAAAGCACAGAAGACACCTTCTGTAATGTTTTGTGTCAGGAGACCATTATTTTTCCTTTATACTTTATGCATGATGCAGAAGTTTGATTCTGTTCTGCTAAACAGTTCCAGACTTCGGGCGTGAAAAGGGAATAATAAAGGATAATAAGAAAAGACTGCAGTCTTAGAGTTTTTTCATTCCCAAGAAAGAAACTTTTGATCATAATGTATAATGTGGGAATAGGCTGGATTTGGGCTGGTAGATTTATGTACCATGCTTTATTTAATATAGCTGTGAAAGATACTTAAGCACCCCAAACAAAAACAAATGCAAGGCTGCTCAGGAATCTGAATGCATTAGATGGAAGGGCTTTGCAGATCATTGTTTTGGGGAGAGGCACATGAGGATGAGAGACTACTCAACTTGAAATGCATAGAAAAGCAAAAGAGAGGAAAGGAAGTACCAGCACTACCTGAACAAGCATAGTGAGAAAACCTAAGAGCTTTTGGGCCAGGGGGTCAGAGAGTGATGTTCGTAAGGATAGAATACCTGATTTGTCCTTTTGAGTTCACAAAAACAAAAACAAAAAAGAATTTTGTACATTCTTTTCAAATAAACAAGAAACGACTGAATCACTTGTTAATTTGCCTTTCTAACTGGAACAACTTATAAGACTGTAAGGTTTGGATATGTGCCTTCATCAGAACAGATAACAACACCAACAACCTTATTTATATGAAGTTAAGACTCCACACTATCTTTCACTGGAGGATATAAAAATGTTTTAATAAACATCAAGAGTAATCAATTCAGCCTCCTAGGGTGCTGACAGAAGTGATATTTGTTATGCAACTGGCCCCCTGATACCAGATAAAGTAGCCTAAATGCAGATTCCTCTCTTTTCTGCATATCCTTGTTGTTAATACCAAGAAGAGTACAGACAAGAGCTCTCAACTGGCAGCTGAATAGCATCCTGGTCACCATGTTCCCAAAGACAGAGCATAGATTTTGATTACAGAAAATTTGTTGTTCAACAATTTTAAGAAACATCCAGGGGATGAAGAAGCCATGATAGCCAGTCTGATCAATCTGATGAAAATATCAAACTACTAGTATTCTAGGTATCTAAGTATGTACCCAAATGTACAGGTAATCTTACCAACATTAGGAGACAACAGGTAGCACATTTAGACAAATCGTAATGATGGCATGCAATTCTACCCATAAGTTATTTCGAAGGTGGGAGGTGTAGACTCACAGAAAGTTAGGGTTGCAAGAGACCTTAGGAGGTCATTTAGTCTAACCCCCTGCTCAAAGCAGGACAATCTCCAACTAGATCATTCCAGCCAGAACTCTGTCAAGCCAGACCTTAAAAACCTCCAAGGATGGAGATTCCACCACCTCTCTAGGTAACTTGTTCCAGTGCTTCACCACTTTCCTAGTGGGAATTTTTTTCCTAGTATCCAACTTAAACCACTCTTGCTGCAGCTTGAGATCATTGCTCCTTGTTATCATCTGCCACCACTCAGAACAGTTTAGCTCCATCCTCTTTCAAACCCCTCTTCAAGTAGTTCAAGGTTGCTATTAAATCCCCTCTCAGTTACCTCTTCTCTAGTCTAAATAAGCCCAGTTCCCTCAGTCTTTCCTCAGAAGTCATGTCCCCCAACCCCCTCACAATTTCTGTTGCCCTCCACTGGACTCTCTCCAATTTGTCCACAACTTTTCTGTAGTGGGATGCCCAGAACTGAACACAATACTCCAGATATAGCCTCACCAAGATTGAATAGAGGGGAATAATCACTTCCCCTGACCTGCTGGCAACACTCCTACCGATGCAGCCCAGTATACTGTTAGCCTTCTTTGCAACAAGGGCACACTGTTGGCTCATATTCAGCTTCTTGTCCACTATAATCCCCAGGTCCTTTTCTGCAGAGCTGCTGCCCAAACGATTAGCCCCCAGCCTATACTGGTGCATGGGATTGTTTCATCCTAAGTGCAGGACTTTGCACTTGTCCTTGTTGAACCTTGTGAGATTTCTTTTGGCCCAATCCTCCAATTTGTCCAGGTCACTCTGAATCCTAGCCCTGCCCTCCAGCGTATCTACTACTCCCCCCAGCTTGGTGTCATCTGCAAACTTACCAAGGGTGAACTCTATGCCATCTTCCAGGTTGTTGATGAATACATTGAACAAAATCGGCCCCAAGACCAACCCCTGGGGCACTCCACTTGATATTGGCTGCCAACTAAATATCAAGCCACTGATTATTACTCTCTGAGCCCAATGCTCCAGCCAATCCACCTTACAGTCATTCATCCAGCCCATACTTCCTTAGCTTTCCTGGGAGAATATTGTGGGAGATCGTATCAAAAGCCTTGCTAAAATTAAGGTACACCACATCCTCCGGTTTCCCCGGTAGGGGGTGGGGGAAGAAAAGGGAGAGAAGGAACAAAAAATGTTAGTTTAGAAATATTTTTAAGAAACTGGATATAGATGTGGGAATTTTTTTCAGTGAATAATAAATTCATTATCCTGAGCAATTTATCTTAGATGTTTTTTCCACCTTACTTAATTTTCTCTCTCTCTGCAGTAAACTCTTTGAAGCAAAGATCTGATCATTCTACTTGCATATTTCTCTATGGCTAGCAAGATTTGGTTGGGTTGCAATTATAATATACGTAGCTATGTAAGTATCAGTTACATGATGCTACATGGTCTGAAATGAGTGCAAATGAAATTAGGCTCTAGTCTCTACAGTGCAGTTGTCGTTCTGTATCTGCATTCAACAGCAATTTAAATTAATTTACAGAAAAGGGGCATCTACTGATTAACTAGACATTTTCTGATGGATCATTTTACTTGATTCTCAAATATATGCTGTTAAAAGCATGCAAATACTTTTAGAACTAGATAAGAAAGAAGCAAGAATGAAAATGGTTTCTGAAACCAGAGAAAAATTTTAGAGAATCAAAAAAACAACACTTAGCAAATAATATAAAAATGGGGCAGAGTTATTATACTTCTGTAGTTAACACTATGATAAAATAGTAAGACCATGTACTTCAGTCACAAAAATCAGTCCAAGTGCATGTAATAAGATTTACCCAGAGTTTTATCAGGAAGTGAAATGTGCATTACATAAACAACTACTTTGATTTTGTATTAACAATCTGTGTGAAAGAGCTGAAGTAAAGAGCTTTGGTACATGTGGATATGTGTAAGTCTTTCCCTTAGGAGTTACATTTTTAATTCTATTTATGTCACTTGTGGATGTATGGCTTACTGGTATACAGAAGGCATTTGCAAATTAAGGTAATCTTTAGGGTATATGGATTTTCAGGGTACTATGAGTGCTACAAAGTCTTGCATTATCTATTTACAACTATAACAAAATGGCCTCTTCAAAAGAAAACAAAACTCCATTTCAGAAAGGGAATCTCATCTCTAATGCTCTGCTCTGCAATGCTACAGTGGAAACCAGATTCTTTTCATAGAAGTTTTACACACACCATAGTACACAGCTGGTCAGATTCCACACATTGTAAACTAACTATAACATGTTTTCCCATGTTTCCCAGGAAAATTACCTGGGTATTGTTCTGAACAGTTCTGTGAAAACTGCTAAGTGGAAGGTGGCAGTCAAAAGAAATCTGACTACCAATATGTACACCAACCTAGAAACAGTAGCAAGCATACTACCTTTATTTGCAATTCATTGATAGCAGAACTTGTTTGACACTGCAATGGTCCATGTGTCTGAATATGGAGAATGTAAAGAAGAAATTCCTCCCGACTGGACACAGGCCAACCAACATGGAGAAGGGTATCATTGATGGCACCAGGTCCTATATTGTGCAACTGTCAAACAAATAACCAAAAAAAAATAAATACACTATTTGTCAAGGTTGAGAAAAGAAACCACAGCTACCCAGACCTTATACATTACTTGATGTTACTTTGAGGTCTTTCCCAAAGCATCAAACCATAATGGTAAATATTATTCTAATTTTACAGAATGAGATTGGAGAAGTAAAATGACTTGCTTAAGGTGACAAAGTAGGCCAGTGGACATGCTAGGGCCCAGTCAATAAGTAAAACTATTTCATGGGTTTCCCACTTGTATTTTTCTAATCTGAAACAAAGGTCTGAAATTACCTAGAAAATGAGCAGGTAGCAATACAGCAGTATAGTTGCTTTTCATTTACAACTATATAAAATGGACTTCAGTTGAGTTACTGGAAATTGATAGTTGTTGCATCGATGCCAGAATTTAATCACATTTCAGGTTTAGGTTTAAGCTAGTTTCTTGTTAATAAAAAGTTAGTTTTCCTCATATCAGCTATTCCTAAAAAACAAACCGTTGTATTCCTGAAATCTCCAATCATAGCTCATTGTAGGAGAGAAATTTTTTTGGGAAGTTTGATAAAATTCAGGTAAGGAGTTTAAAAAGTATAGGCCCAGAGTCTATTACCTCGTTATTTTAACTTTAGCATATGCTAAGGCAAAAGTTTGAGAATGATATTCTGTTTGGTCATGTGAGAGGTGTGAAGAGCAGGGCAGGCGGCCAGGTGAGTTACTGGCAGTATCCATATTTATTTATTTATTTTGATAAAGCATAAGATTTTTATGAGGCAAACATAATGTTGGTTTCTGAAATATAACTGGAACCAAATGAAACAGACTTTCAACATTAGCTCTTTCCAGTAAATTCTTTGATTATGAATAAACAGTCTATGGAGATTCTTTATTCAGTGGAACAACTCAGGTGCCCTTAAATTTGCATGTGTGTAAAAATGCACTGCTGGAGCAGAGGCCAAAAAGGCTGTGATGGGAATATGTTTATTATAGTTGTAGAAATCTATCAAGCTGGGTAATTGGACTGTAATGTTTTATTTTTCATAGTCTGATCACTTTTAATTCAGTTTAAGTATAATTTTGTTTAAATTTTATTGTCTAGCTTTTCCTGACTACTGGCTTGTGAATTGTAAACACATGTGAAGTACTCTGTTTCACCCCCAAGAACAATGGTCATCCATCAAATTCCAAAGATAGGCTGTATCCTATATAATTCATTCAAAGTAGTTCAGTCTAAGCTGAACTCCCTCGCTTTTAATCAGTGAATCTTCACAAGTAAAAACACATGCAGGAAAGGTGTATGCTTCAGAATATTAAACAAAATGAAATCTACTTATGAAGTTTTTATTTTTAGAAGCTACAAATCATTTAATGGGGGAGTGGACAAGAGACTGTTTAATTTCAAGTTGCTGTGATTTCTGCCATTCAATTTTAAAGGCAACTTAGTTTACCATTGTTTATAGAAAGGGTGACCGTTGTCCTGGGACAGTCCTGGATTTCAGAGGCTGGTCCCAGCCAGCTGTTCAGAATTATAATAGACGTCCTAGAAACACAGAGGCATAAGATACAGTCTAGCTGAGAGTTGGAACGGCGCAAAGCACCTTGCAGGTGTGCAGGCAGGTTCCACAGTCTGCCTGGCACGCCACCCTGCTGCCACCAACTTGTGACAGCATGCAGGGGTGGGCAATGTTTTGGGCAGAGTCTGCCCTTGCCCCTCAGCTTATTCTCAAATACAAGAGGGGCAATCTTCCCCATGTTGAATGGAGCGGGAACCTTGTCTTGGATATGAGTATATATGTCAATTCCTTTCTCTCCTGTGAAAACTAAAAGGAGCTGTGCCCGCTTATTCCAGGACTGATTTAGGATATTTTCATTAAGGCTAGGGACAGATATTAAAAAAGCCACAGCCTGATTCAATCTTTCCAGGTTAGCCTAACCTGCCTAGGCTGAACCAATTTGGAAGTGCATAGACATTCCCTCTGGACTGAGGAAATGCAGGCACATGGCTACAGTTGCTCAGGCCAGGTGGTGGGGGGTGCTAGAGTGTGCCTATCACTGCAGAAAAGCTGTGCTGGAGGGGCACGGCCAGCCCAGGCAGTAGCTCAGACTGAACTGGCCAGAGTGGTGTTTAATTGTCCACTCCCTGTCCCACCAGCATGGATCCAGGCCAGGGTCCACTGGGCACTCCCCCCTTCCTGCTGCATAGGGCTGTGTGAGGCTTCAAACAGAGCTTCGGATCTGGAGAAGCTTTGGATGCTTTGAAGCAGCACATCTGGGTTGAAGCGCTGCCTCGCTGGGTTTCCCAAAGCGGTTCGGAGCTTCCGAAAAGCTTCGGAGCCACCTTGGAGACCCAGCCACAGGGTATAATGGGGAAACAATAAAACAGCTATAACTTTGTTGTTTTTTGTCCATTGTGGATGAAATTTTCAGGTGTGGTAGACTCTGCAGAAAGGATGAAGCCTGCCAAGCATCAATAAGATCAGTGCATGGGGTTTGGGAGGAACTGTACTCCAAATACTTGAAAGCAAAACTCCTGTCACATCTAGGCGCTATAACACAGGAAGGTCAAAACTGCAGGGGTGGTGGCTCTTACTGAGGCCACAAAGCCTGCCAAGTTTCAAGAAGATCGGTGCAGGGGTTTTGGGGGAGCTGCCCCTCAAGCTGTAGACAAGCAAAACTTGTGACATGGGTGCTTGTGGGACTGACTGTGTCTGTCTTGGGCGGGGAGAGGAGACACTACCTTAGGCCTGGCTGCTAAGCTGCTGTGTTACCAGTTACCAATCAACCAATCATGATTCACTCAGGGACCAGGGACTCAGGGAGCAGCTCAATATACACAGGACCTAGCTACTACATCACAACTCAAGGAGCATCAATTAGCACCTACAAAACCAGGCTAAGGAGAGGAAAGAATCAATACAATCAGCTGCCCCAAGACAGGCATAGCCTTGGCACAAGCTATGGGGCAGCAGCTAGGGGTGCAGGGCCTCAGAACCCCCCTGCACTCATCTCAACAGCTGGCAGGTGTCACAGCAGGGGCCACCACCCCTGCAGCTGTCACCCCGCTGCACCTTAATACACGCAGTGTCACCCATGGCATGAGTTTGGCTTGTCCACAGCTTGAGGTGCAGTTCCCCGCAAACCCCTGCATCTAGGGATCTAGCAGACGTCCTGGTGCAAAAAAGAAAGGCCTCGTGAAGGAACACCTTGAGAAGCTGGATACCTTCAAGTCAGCCAGCTCTGACAATCTACACCCCAGGGTACTCAAGGAGCTGGCAAGCATCATAGCCCAGACTCTGGCACGGATCTTTGAGAACTCCTGGCACTCTGGTGTAGTGCCCAAAGACTGGAAGAAGGCCAATGTGGTGCCGATCTTCAAGAAAGGGAGGAAAGTGGATCTGGCAAACTACAGGCCAATCAGCCTGACCTCTTTCCCGGGGAAGATCTTACAAAAAATTTATTAAAGAGGCCATCCTTAATGGACTGGCTGACGCAAATGTCCTGAGGGATAGCCAGCATGGGTTTGTTGCGGGTAGGTCTTGCTTGACCAATGTCATTTCCTTTTACAACCAGGTGTCCTATCACCTGGACAATGCAGAAGAGATTGATGTCATGTATCTCAACTTCAAAAAAGGCTTCGATTTGGTATCCCACGATCACCTCTCAGCGAAACTGGCCAACTGTGGCCTTGGGTCCACCACAATCCACTGGCTGGGAAGTTAGCTCTGTGGTTGGACGCAGAGGGTGGTTATTGACAGAAGTCAGACCCATATTGTTCAACATCTTCATTAATAATTGTGGACAGTGGAGTCAGAAATGGACTGGCCAAGTTCATCGATGACACCAAACTTTGGGGTAAAGCATCCCCACCTGAGGACAGGAGGGTGATCCAGGCTGACCCGGACAGGCTCAGCAAATGGGCGGATGAGAACCTGATGGTGTTTAACACCGAAAAATACAAGGTTCTCCACCTTGGGAGGAAAAACCTGCAGCACCCTTATAGGCTCGGCAGTATTACGCTGGCTAGCACTACAGAAGAAAGAGACTTGGGGGTCATCATTGACCACAAGATGAACATGAGCCCGTAATGAGATGCTGCGGCTGGTAAAGTGAGCAAAACGCTGGCTTGCATTCTTAGATACTTCTCAAGCAAATCCCAAGACATCATTCTCCCCTTGTACTCGGCCTTGGTGAGGCTGCAGCTGGAGTACTGTGCCCAGTTTTGGGATTCACAATTCAAAAGGGATGTGGAGAATCTTGAGAAAATCCAGAGAAGAGCCACGTGCATGATCAGAGGTCAGGAGAACAGACCTTACGATGACAGGCTGAGAGCCATGGGGCTCTTCAGCCTGGAAAAGCGCAGGCTCAGGGGTGATCTGATGGCCACCTATAAGTTTATCAGGGGTGACCACCAGTATCTGAGGGGACGTTTGTTCACCAGAGCGCCCCAAGGGATGATGAGGTCAAATGGTTATAAATTCCTGCAAGACTGTTTCAGGCTGGACATAAGGAAGAATTTCGTTACTGTCCGAGACCCCAGGGTCTGGAATAGCCTGCCACTGGAGGTGGTTCAAGCACCTACATTGAACACCTTCAAGAGAAATTTGGATGCTTATCTTGCTGGGATCCTATGACCCCAGCTGACTTCCTGCCCCTCGGGCAGGAGGCTGGAGCCGATGATCTTCCGAGGTCCCTTCCAGCCCTAATGTCTATAAAATCTATGAAATCCTTCTCCTTGAAACTTGGCAGGCTTTGTGGCCTCAGTAAGAACTATCACACCTGCAGCTTTCACCTCCCTGTGGTGTCACACGTAGCTGTGACATGAGTTTGGCTTTCAAGAATTTGGGGTACGGTTCCCCCAAACCCCTACACCAATATTCTTGAAACTTGGCAGGTTTCATGCTCTCAGCAGAGGGTACCTTCCCTGCAAGTTTCATCCAAATCAGACAAGAAAAACAAAGTTATAGATATTTCATTGATTCCCCATTATACGGCCAGATATCTGAGGCAGCTCTAAAGCTTTGGAGCCGCTTTGGCCAGATCAAGGTGGAAACCCGGTCCAGAGCTCCAGATCATATCATGGCCATCCAAAGTGGCTGGATCTGAAGCTGGATCGGATCGTGGGCTTACTCACACAGGCCTACTGCCGCAGTGGTGGGGGCACAGCCAGACACCAGCTAGCAGGGCCCCTGAGGCAGAGGGGACAGGAAGGGAGGGGTAATTCCCTCCTCCCTGCCCCCTCTACCCCCAGGGGACTGCAGCTGGGGTCTGTCTGCCCCAACTGCTGCCACCGATTGCTCTGTGCATGTGGAAAGTGGCAGAATAAGCCTTCTCCTGCCTCCTTCACTGGACACTGGAGAGAGGGGAATATAACCCTGCTCCCTGCCACCTTGGCTAAAGGGCCCTGCCAGCCAGCATCCGGCTATGCCCCCACCGCTGCAGCAGCAGGGGGGCAGTGCCCCGCGAACCCCGACTCACGTCCGTGCTGATGGGACAGGGAGTGGAGAATTAAATCCCTCCCTGGCCAGTTCAGTCCAGGCCTGGCCATGCCCCCACCACTGGAGCAGGCAGTGGAGAAATGCATGTTGGTGCTGGTGGGATAGGGGAGGTGGGGTGTGGGAATTAAATCTCTTCCCTGCTCCTTTCCAGGGCCGGCTTCTGGCCAGGACCCCACCCCTGCCTGTCTCCGCTTTGGCTGGGGAGCAGAAAGGTAGCGCCAGCCCTGCTCTGCTGAAACAGAAAGCACATCTCAGAGAGCATGCCAGGATGCTGGAGGATTCTGATTGAACTTTAACCAGGAAGAGGTCTGGGACAGAAGTTCCATAAACCGGTTTGACCCAAATCAGTTCAGTTTGATACTACATTCAACCAGGTTTATCTTAAAAGTTTCAGCCATTTTGAAACTGACTTTTGTGCATTGAACTTACATTCTGTTACAGGTTTAAACCAGTTTCTGATCACTTAAACTGGTTTATGTGTAAGGTCTGTTTCCAGCCCTCAAGCTTATGTTTCATAGTTTCATAGTTGGTAGGGTCGGAAGGGACCTAAGCAGATCATCAAGTCCGACCCCCTGCCATGGCAGGAAAGAGTACTGGGGTCAAACGACCCTGGCAAATTGTCTATCTAGCCTTCTCTTAAAGACCCCCAGGGTAAGAGTGAGGATCACTTCCCTTGGAATTTGGTTCCAGATCCTAGCTGCCTTGACTGTGAAGTAGCGCTTCCTGATATCCAGCCTGAATCTGCTCTCTGTCAGCTTATGGCCATTGTTCCTTGTTACTTCCAGTAGTGCTCAGGGGAACAGGGACTCTCCCATTGTCTGCTGGTCTCCCTTGGCCAGTTTATAGATGCCACCAGATCCCCTCTCAGCCTTCTCTTGTGGAGGCTGAACAGTTCAGATCCCATAACATCTTCTCGTAGGGCCTGCCTTGCTGCCCCCTGATCATGCAAGTGGACCTCCTCTGGACTCTCTCGGTGATGGCCACATCCTTCCTGAAGTGCAGTGCCCAGAACTGGATGCAGTAGTCCAACTGGGGCCTGACCAAGTATGCATAGAGCGGGAGGATCACCTCCTTGGACCTGCTTGTGATGCATCTGTGGATGCATGACAAGGTGCAGTTAGCCTTACTGACTGCATCCCCACATTGGCGGCCCATGTTCATCTTTGAGTCAATAATAACTCCAAGATCCTTTTCTGCCTCTGTGCTGGCGAGAGGGGAGTTCCCCAGCCTGTAGGTATGCTGCTAGTTCTTCCTCCCAAGGTGCAATAACTTGCATGTGTCAGTGTTGAAACCCATCCTATTCTCATCTGCCCACCTCTGTAACCTGTCCAGATCTGATTGCAGCTTGTCCCTCCCCTCTAGCATGCCCGACTCGCACAGGCCTACTGCCACAGTGGTGGGGCCACAGTCAGACACCAGCCAGCAGAGCCCCTGAGCCAGAGGGATCAGGGAGGGAGGGGTTATTCCCCCCTCCCTGCCCCTTCTGCCTCCAGGGGACCACAGCTTGGGTCTGCCTGCCCCAGCCACTGCCACCTCTCAGACTGATGACCTGTATCTCCTCTCAGACTGAGGATCTAATTCCCAGGGATTTCAGTGGCAACAGAATCAGGTCTTGTGAGAATCTACATCCTTGTAATCTATACCTCATAAATGTGTTCTACCAAAGGACCAAGGTCATCTTCTTTGGTAGGTTCATCTTTAGGTTCCCAGTTGTGAAGTGGCAAAACAATTTGTGGAGGATTAGACACTCTGTAATATATAGAGAGAAAGGTTAAAAGAGCCACAATTTCACAATTTCACATGTATTATCTTTAGACAACATTAAGACTAATTTATCCACTAGAAACTACAAAGAACTTTGATTTAGAGACTGTTTGCTGAACTGGACTCAGTAAATAGGGCAATTTTTTCAAGAAGTACCACAGAATCTTCAGTGGATTCAAATGGTCGCAACTTCTTTTTCAGCTTTCACTTGAAAGGTAGACTGTTCTTGAGAAGGGGTTGATCCCTTGTTGATTTTGATGGAAAAATATTATATGCCTAAGTATTTAAATCATATGCATCAGGGTGGTATAAGTTTTGGTTAGTGGTTTACATAAAACTCGAGGGTTTTTTGCTCAACCCATAGCATGTAGAAATTATCTAACACTTGAATTTCTTCCTTTTGAAGCATTTTTAAAGAAGTCTATCCTAGGCACTTCTTCATTTGCCTCTTGTTGTATGTATGAATGCCTTACAATCTCCTAGGTACTAAACCTTAGGGGATGCAGCAGAGTGTTCAGTTCTTATACAAGAAGAACTGAAGCATAGAGAGACCATGGGCAAGATAGGAATCCAGGCAGATAAAATGACATTTAGGAAGAATTTAAAATAATAGAATCATAGAAAATTAGGGTTGGAAGGGATCTCAAGAGGTCATATAGTCCAATCGTCTGCTCAAAGCAGAACTGTCCCCAAATATATCCAAGGCCTTGTCTAGCTGGGTCTTAAAAACATCCAAGGATGGAGATTCTACAACCTCTCTGGGTAACCTGTTCCAATGTTTGAGAAAGTTTTTCCTAATATTTAACCTAGACTTCCCTGGCTATAGCTTGAAACCATTGCTCCTTGTTCCATTATCTGCCACCACTGAGAACAGTCTAGCTTCATCCTCTTTGGAACCACCCTTCAGGTAGTTGAAGGCTGCTATTAAATCCCCCCTCAGTCTTCTCCTCTCTAGACCAGGTTTTAAACCTTTTTTAATAAGTGTACCCCTGGTGGCTCCCTTTTTAATAAGTGTATACCCCCAGAGGGGGGAGGAATGATGAATGGCCAGACATGGGGGGCGGGGGGCAGCAGGGGAAAGCAGTCGGACACAGAGCAGGGGGGTGGCAAGTGGTGGCAGCACAGCCTCTGTGCGGCCCTGCTCTTGCCCTAGCCCTGCTCCTGTGAGGCAGCAGTGTGGGGTGGCGGTGTCCAACACTGCCCACCCCCGCATATCGCCTGGAACCTTTCAAAGACAACCCCTGCTCTAAACTAAATAAGACCAGTTCCCTCAGTCTGTCCTCAGATGTCATGTGCCCCAGTCCCCTAACCATTTTTGCTGCCCATCACTGGACTCTCTCCAATTTATCCACATCCCTTCTGTAGTGGCGGATCCCAAAACTGAACACAGTACTCCAAATATGGCCTCACCAATAGCAAATAGAGGGAAATAATCACTTCCCTTGATCTGTTGGCAATTATTCTACTAATATAGCCCAGTATGCTGTTAGCCTTCTTCGCAATAAGGGCATGCTATTGGCTCATATTCAGCTAATTTGGACACCTATATATAAAGGGAGTGATTCACAGAAACATTGTTCATGCATTGGATCAGAAACTTTAAAGGAAAATGCATAAAAAGCACTGGGAGCAGGGACAGGAACCCAGGACTCTCTCTTCTCAGGAAAGAGCACTCTTTATTAGTGGTCTAAGGAGTTGTGCCCCTGTTTGTCTGGGCTCTTTGTTTAGCCCAATAAACTCTGCATTCCTTTCTGCACCTTCATCCAGCTGTTAAAAGAAAGAAGTGAGCCAGTTGCCTGAACATGAAGGAATGATTTAGTTGTTTAAAGGCCTTGTTACACCGTATGTTGTGAGCTGCACAAATATTAATGGCTTAGTGCTTTGAAGCAGTCACACCTTCAGTTTGAGGGACACATCTGTGGCGAGTGGCCACACCTTAATGGAACAGGAGCTGAGTAGTCTGAATCAAGAGATAATCCTGCCCTGGACTGGAATAACTGTGTTGCGTAATGAGTGCTTTAAGCCACATTAAGGTGTTCATGTGCGAACAGTCCAGGAGTTAAGAGCTCCAGGAGCTGCCCAAAATTACCATACAACAAGGCCCTAAATCCAGGCAGGAGTTCAGGTTGCAAATCTCAGTCTCACCCGGTGCCTAAAACAAAGAAAGGTGGAGTTTTGGTCTTCTTTTGGTGTTTCCTATCAACTGGCTTAGGTGTTCCCCTACTCAACTTACTGAACATTGTACACCCCATTCATAAGTGCCTAACTCCCCAGTTAAAGCATAGTGAATTGAGGCGGCTCACTTGAATTTGTGAATTTCACTTCCTGAGTGAGTCACCTAAGTTTTAGCTGCAGAAATGGTCAAAACTGATGCATCTAACTTCTTTGTGAAGGACATCCAAAGTGACTTTCCTAAATTCACTAAGTCCCTAAGTTCACTGGAACCAGGAACTGAATCTAGGGCTCCCAAAACCCCTGGATAGTCTCCTAAGCACTTGACTATCTTTGTTTTTGTTGATTCATGAACACAGTGACAATTTTAGAAAAATATTCAAAATATTATGGTACCCAGAAAATAAAAAAACATAAAAATGACAAGGACACAGAACAAGAATATTGTACTGAAACTATCTTCCTGTCCTTCCAGCTTCAAAATAAATTAGAATTTCTCTTAAAATATATATATATATGATAAATATTTCTGTTTTCTTGTTCTCTCTCTCCATCCCTTCCTCCAAAGAAAAAACACTGAGTAGCAGTCTTAAAATTCCTATCTATATTACAAACACTATTTCCTGCAGCACCTGTAAGTTCCTTGGAGGTTTCCCATTCAAATCATGAAGTTTAATCCTGTTTAGCTGTTGAGATCTTGAGCAATCACAGAATAATTTTTTTTTCTAGCCTGGCAGATGACTTCTGACCAGAACATCTGGAAACAATGCTGTGTTGGAAGTAAGTTGCTTTGTTAAAATAATAATCAGATAAAGTATTATCCCTTTGTTATTGGTCAACTCTTATTGCGATATCGTTAAAAAGCACTCTGTACTGATTTCAAAATTCTGTAGCACTGAGAAAAGGCATGGAGTTTCAATGTGGTCCTGGTCAGAACTGGAAGTTGGTGTTTCAAGCTAAAAGTTAATTATTAAAAAACCTAGAATTACAAATGAATATTTCACTCAGGATAATGTTTATTTAAAAACATAACATAATGATCATGGCCTTCCAACCTTTGATGTTAAAATTAGCTTTCCCTTCATTCTAAACATTACTGAAATTACAGTTTTTTCCTCAAGGAATACAACTAAGATTGAATGCTGTTGGTACAAATGCTGATTTTTCAAATGTCTCTGGAAGAAAAAAAGGGTTCAGTGTCCAATTCTAATGTCATATAGAACCAAATGTTTAAGAAAACTTTTTCCTGCAGAATATTGGTTCCCAAATTCAGAAGATATAAAGAGATCTTGGATAAGAGCAACTGGAAGGAATCTGGAGCTGTTGGGAAAGTGTGTTAAGGGAAGTCTTAACTATACTGCTAAAATACTTTCTTGAATTATAAAAAGGTACCAGATTGAATGAATTAAAGCCAACAAATAAGGATTATAATAAGTATATAAAAAAGAAAAGTAACAGCATTTTAAATTAAGCACATGGCCTAATCTGTTAAATTTCACTGTGACTTTTCTTCCAATAAAGATCTCCATTTTATGGCTACTTTAGAGATTGGGGAACTTGTTTCATTTTATGGGTGGGGACCTACTGAATTTGGAGTGGCTCCCCCCACCCTCCATTTAATGAGCAGAATGCAGAGCCAGACAGCTATTTCATGGGCAGATTGTGGTGGCCCTCCCCATGATTCTGATTGGCTAAGTGGCCCAGGTGGGCCCCACACTGCTGATTGGCTGTGAGGGTTCCTGCCATGCCACTGATTCATGGAGAGAGGCAGGTCCAAATGACAGTCAGGCCTTGCAGCCAATCAGTGGTGAGGGTTAGGGTGCCAGCTATCTTGCCCACACTCCCTTAAGCAGAAAGACCCTTCCCCCCACTTCCCTACCCTGGCACGCTACTGTAGCACCCTGAGGACTGCTGGCTCCCTCTGGGGAGCCAGCATTTTCTTTTCATTAAGTTTTCTCCTCCCTGCTGCCCTCCCCACCTGCAGATTTCACAGGCACTGCCCAATTTTGCGGGCAATGCTGATTTCACAAAATCCACAAAATCACATTTTCAGTAGGTCCTTATTTATGGGATGTTAGGAAAATCCAGACAACAGAATTTTTAAAAACTACAAAAATATTGCAAGAAACAAGGTGTACATAAATGAAAGGAGTAACAATATGCTTTAAAATGTGCATTTTCAATCATCTTAACTCAGTATTTTTCTCAACAGAACTACGACATGTAAAATATAATTTTAGCATCCAGCTAATCAATTTTACAACATATACGTAGGATTTCTGACATTTTTGTAATAAATGAAGCAATCAGGTTCACTTCAACAGTAACTTTCTACATGAATTTGTATATAATTTAGAAATCACAAATGTTGGAATGAAGAGCTACACTCCCCTGTAAGAGAGATTAAGCACTGAAACAGGCTATCCAGAGAGGTTATGGAATGGGCTAGGCAACTATCCAGAAAATCACTGAGAAACACAAGGCACACTGATAGTCCAATAATTCCTGACCTCAAAACAGCAGGGTCTTCAGCCAGTTGTGATGCAAGAATGTATCCACAATTGTTTCCGTCTCAGCAATAATTAAAAAAAAAATGCCTCAGTCTCACTTACTTCCCTGGCTGACACTGTTACTGGCATCAGACAGAAACATTACATCCCACCCCCATGGCACTTCTCTGCCAGGTTTCACTTATTTTGGGGATTATATTTACTGAGCAGTTCATAGAACTGGTTTCATTCTTTGTTTTAGTCCTTGCCCCCACCAAAACTTTTCACAAATACTAGTTTTCTTCCCAATAATCCTTGTTCCTAACTCTCATAATGTCATGACATTATGTAAAATTAATTATAATTCTTTACATTAAGAACAAACTTTTCTTTTTATAAATTAAGCACATTTAACAGTAACTACTGTTTTGTTGTTTCTCCTTCATTTTCCCTTCAAATGTACCTAGTCTCCCTTTAATCTTCTTCACCTGGGAAGCACTTGGACATAGGATCATAGTAAAGTAAAGCAAGAAGGGATCTCAAGAGTTCACTTAGTCTGGCCCCCATGCTTAAGGCAGGATCATCCATGGCTAAACCAGCCCAGTCAAGTGTCTGTCTGACCTGCTCTTGAAAATTTCCAGGGATGGAGATGCCACAACTTCTAGGTAGCCTGCTCCAATTCTTAACAACCCTCATAGGCAGAAAGTTCTTTCTAATTTCCAACGTAAATTCCCTCTGCTGCAATTACAAGATTTTACTCCTATTGCTGTTCCCTACAGATAAAGATAATAATCTTTTTAGATATTTAAAGACTGTTATCAGACAGACTTCTCTTCAGACTAAACAGTCCTAATTCTTTTAGCTTTTCCTCATCAGTCATATTCCCCAGGCCTCTAATTACTTTTGTTGCTCTCTACTGGACTCCTTCCAATCTGTCCACATTTTTCTTGAAGTGTAGAGACTAAAATTGGACACAGTACTCCAGGTGAGGTAAAATATGCTATAGAAACTTCTGAGATAGATATTCTTAGGTTTTACGCTTTTTAAGCAGTGTCTGTATCCCCTCTATGATCTATATAGCATACTTTGAATGATTTTTGGTGTTAGGTTCATAAATGGTAATAACAACACAATATTTATTATGTCAGGGATGCTTAAACCCCCAGCCCATGGTCCAGATCCAGTCTGGGTGTCAGGTCATCTGGCCCATTGGACTCTCCAAAGGTCTGACAATTTGATGGGGGGAGCAGTGGCCCAACATCTTGCTCCCAAACTTCCAGACCCACAGGGAGCCCTGTGGGCTGGACAGCATGCCTGTGAAGTGGACTGGATGTGGAGGGTGATACAGGGCCCTATCCTTGCACGTGGGTGTGTGTGGGGCATGGCACAAGGCTTCTGAGCCTGGTCCCAGCACAGGGGGGTGGTGAGGGGACTTCAAGCCCAATTCAGGTGCACGGGAGTGACATGGGATCCAATCCCAGTGCCTGAGGGCAGTGTGGGGCATTAGGTCCCAATCTCAAAGTGCCAGGGAAGCATGGGGCCATGATCCTGGAATATGGGACTGGGCGAGAACAGCATGGTGCCCAAGGGCCCAATCCTAGTATGCAGGGCCAGCAGGCAGGAGCAATGCAGGGGCCTAGGGCCTGATCTCTGTGCGTCTCTGTTGTCCTGCCTTTCTCTTTTCCCTTTATCTGAGAGAAGATAAAACACAGGACTTGTCAAACTAGGTCAGACTCAAGACCTGTTTAGTTCAAGGGTGTCAAACATATGACCCATGGACTGGATCCAGCCCTTAGAGCCCTATAATCTGGCCTGTGGGTCTCAGATTGACCTCTCTTGCCACATGCAGCAGACAGGGCTGGTCTGTGTGGAAGCCTATGACATTGTGCATATACAGAGAGTGCCAAGAAATTTGGTGAGGCTCTACTTGGACAAAGATGTCTACCAGTTTATTTTACTTGCCTGGATCCAGTTTTATAATTCCCATCCTACAAAGCTACTTGTGGTATCCACTCTGAAATCAGTTAATGTTCCATATTTGAAAGACCTTGGTGGACTGGGCCCTAAATAACACAGTATAGATAAAATAACGAAAACATGTCTATACTGATTATGAATAAGAATTGAAATGTTAAAGAACTTACCCTCTGATCTGTACTTGAGCCACAGCACTGATGTTAATTTGAAGGTTAACCAAATTGCTGCTGGAATTAACCTTGTTAGAACTAGAACAAATTTGTACACAAGTTAAAAACAGTCATTTAACTGAACTTTGATGTCATGGTTATTATATTAATCCCAGTGTCTACCATATACTAATCAGGTAGGGATAGTACTAGAAATATGATATCTGTGATTTTAGAACAGAGAAAAAAAACTGATTGTAGCTATATTGCATAGTTGTGTTGATATACACAGAGATATAATAAAATAAGGTATATGTACTATGTAGATATATAGATATAATCTCAAAAACCTGCTGTAACCTAAGAAAAGTATAACCTTTATTTTTATATCCTGAGTTTCTATTCAGTCTAAGTTATTTTGTATTTCTTTTTGCACTGTATATTAATGGGCTTCATTGAGTGTGTTAATATTACAACCAAACCAGGTTTCACTTTGAAAATCTTGTTATCTTTATTTACCTAAATTGTGAAACTATAGAAACTATTTGGCTTGACCCAGCTATCTGCCTGTGTGTGGGAATCCTAATGAAATAAGGGACAGTTTCATGCATGCAAGCGTGACAAGGCTAAAAACTGTCTCTTCTTCCAGTATATTGTGTTTTAAATTTGTGACTGAAGAATAAAACCATCACTTAGGAAAAAAGTCACTAAATGAAGTGGTTTTAGTTCCACCGTCTTTTCCTTCCTTAGTTCTTGCTCACCTTTAAAAATGGATCCCCCAATTTATGATCAGATGGTCTTCAGCTTTTCTATCACTAAATAGATAGTCCTGTTAAAGCCACAAACCTCTAATTAGTCTAAATAGCCCTTTTCACTTTGGCAGGACTATTCATGAAGTCAAGAATCTTTCAAGTGAGAAGCATCTGTGGGCTCAAGCACATACGCATATTCAATATAAATATTTAGAAACTTCACATTTATTTCATCTGGGACCGATGGTGCTGAGTTTATGAGTGTTCCTAAGCAGGCCTTTTCCAGCAGAGTTGAGATCCTATTACTGTCTTAGTTTATTGTTATCACATCTGGGTAGCATCAGCTAAATAAAAACATTTTGAACAGGCCGGCATTCTCAGTGGCTAACTATTGAGGAGTAATAGGGAAATTCTGCTTTGATCCAGACTTTTCTCATTCCAAATGCCTAAATTAGAGCAGCTTGAATTTAATTGTATTTGTATTTCACGAAATCCGCAAAATCACATTTTCAGTAGGTCCCTATTCATGGGATGTTAGGAAAATCCAGACAACAGAATTTTAAGAAACTACAAAAATATTGCAAGAAACAAAGTGTACATAAATAAAAAGGAATAACAACGTGCTTTAAAATGTACATTTTCAATCATCTTAAAGCAGTGTTTTTCTCAACAGAACTACGACATGTAAAATATAATTTTACATCCAGCTAATCAATTTTACAATATATATTTAGGATTTCTGACATTTTTATAATAAATGAAGTAAATCAGGTTCACTTCAACAGTAACTCTCTACATAAATTTGTATATAATTTAGAAATTACAAATGTTGGAATGAAGAGTTACACTCCCCTCCAGGTTTACTCTCTCCTGTAAATTGGTTGAAGCCTTACTCATATAAGAACAATTCAACTTTAGGAAAGGGCAAAGAATCACTGATATCATGCTTGTAAATTGGTCTGGAGAAAAGATGGCTGAGGAGGAATTTGATAACAATCTTCAGATACCTAAAGGGTGGTTATAAAAAGGGTAGAGGTGAACTGTTCTCTGTTCAGCTTGAATTTATTTGTAAATATAGGCATTTTCCCTTCAAAATATCAGTTTAAGTTTGGATTTGGTCTTCCACTGTCATTCTTTTGCAGCTGTGGAAAGCTGGTAGGAAACTAGAGTTAAAGCTTGATTTTTTTTTTCAATATAAAACTGATTATAACAATAATTTGTTGGGATAAGATGTATTCCAATTCTTAGTAAGGCAGGACCTTCACAGAGTTCAGTCAGACCAATCACACAGTATCAGTACTGGTTATAAATATTTGGGGCACTCAATTTTTTCTAGAGTCATGTTTCATCTCATGATATTGCATCTATTCACTAATGTTTTAAGTAAAGATGTCTATATACTTATATACACCACATACCTCTGTACAGAAAATGTTCCTAATAAAATTCCTCACAGCAGCTACGTGGGTGAAACCGTACAGCAACTATGCACCAGAATGGATTCTCAAATTAAAAATACAAAGGACAGACACATGCTCGCACCATTAGGAGCATATTCCTCACAGGACAACCAACCACTCCCTCTCTGACCTCACTATCCTCAAGCTCAAAGGGAATCTACCCAACGCCTGTAAAATTAAACTTGGGAACAAAAAATTATAAGCTGGCTGAATAGTAAGAACCAAAGGACTGAACATTGATATTGGTGTTATGGCATATTATATTTTACTTAACTTCTGAACTTTTTCCAAACATGAAAAGCGAGAATGAAACTCCGCCCTTTTGACACACTTTGTTCTCCCAGTAATCTAGTTCTTTTCTTCTGCTAATTGCGTATCAGCTACCCCTAGGAATTTCTCTAGCCCCCACCCAATACTGGTTTTTACTATGCTGTGCCTGGCTCATTCTGGTCAGACCTGATGAAGAATGTCTTGCATTTGAAAACTTGCCTAAGTCTATTCAACCTACGTATTTCATCCAATAAAAGGTATCACCTGAGAAATCCTTCTCTATCTCAAAAAAAGAACCAGGCATTACTGGTTATCTCCTGTAAGAGAAACTTCCCTGTTTACTCTGGGTGAGCTATGATTCTGAATACTGGTATGTAGAAATATTTATTGTTTACATACGGTTTTGGAGGAAATTAATGAAAACTTCCTCTGTATAACATGCTGACATTCACATAGTCATACATGCTTTCTGTTTATACTTCTTTCCATACTTGATTATTTCCTCTAGGTTCAATATGGTTTCCTGTTTCCTTATTTTTCATGAAGTAGACTTAAATTTAGAACATACATAAACTTTCCTACTTCTGTTACAAGAACACAAAAAACAATCTCCAAATACAGTGCTGGACATTTTCAATTTCAAGCCATAGTCTCTATGTTTTCTTCTGTAGGTGCACGCATCACATTCATTATTTGGAATATAATCTGTCCATTCCCTAAGAATTCATGTTTGTTTTGAAGTAGCAGCTTTCCACCAAATTCTTTCTATAGCCCTACCTTGCTACATATAAAGAATTTAGAAACGTTCCCTGCCCATAAAGACTTAGAAACTCTACCCAGTATAGTCATATGAAAAGAGAATCCCCACATATGTACAATGAAGATTTATGTTTTATACTTGGAATCTTATTTATTGTTATTAATTAAGTCAGTGTGCTTACAGCTTTGGATCATGTGTGTCTTACGAATTTCTGTTCATCTTCTGTAGCAAACGACTCTCTAAATTCCTGAATATCTTTCAATATATGTGCTGTACAAGAAACACCTTGTTCTTATTACATTTCTGTGTAATAATAGCTTGAGTCACTCCTTTGTTTTATGCTGACCACATATGTAACATATGGTTGAGTACTCTCATTGAAGCTAACCCTGCCGGGAAAGGGGTGTAGGTTAAGATGCTGCTGAATATCACTCCTTATACGGATTGTGCAACAGTGTGAGGTGCTGGGTAGTGGGAGGGGAATGTGACCAAGACCGCAAAAAAACACATTTGTTCATTACATTCTCTGCATACTCTCTACAAGTTGGGCACTAGAATCATCATCATCAAATTAAAATTGTTCCTACACTCCACGCCAGAACCCTGGGGAAGGACTGAAACCTGCTGAGGAAGATCAAGCTCTGCATGTGCCTTTCCACCCTTTCCCAGTATTCATGACTGGCTTTGCACCTTTTCTTTGATAAATGACATTTTGAAATAATATCTCACACATTTTAAGTGTCTGTGTTATTTATGGTAGTTAATGTGATCAAGGTGTTTGTTAAAGGCCATGTGTTGGCAATCAAGTCACTGAGAGTGGAGCAGGGAGAGGCCCCATTGAGAACTCTGAGCAGTGACTTGATAAGCATGATGAAGTAAGAGCTCTGTCAGCCACTACAAAAACACGGCATGTGCTGCCACCATTGCACCAATAAGTCTAGTAGCACTACCTCGTAAACAGTAACAGATGGACCTCCATCATATACACATGATCACCATCCTTGTGGGCATGGCTAGTAGAGAAACAGAAAAAAATCTTTCATCCCCAGGGATCACACTGGAAGCAGATTTTTATTTTTCTAATTAAAAAGTTTTAGAAAACTTTTCTGAAAAAAAAAATGGTTTTAAAAAGTCCATTTACAGGACAAATATTTTCTTCGTTTTGTTTTAATCTGCTCTGTTGACTTCCTATTTACTTAGATTGGTATGTTAGAAAGAAGCATGCATTTTTTGTCTCCTACTTCTGAGTGTTTCCACAACCTGGACTACAGCCTTCAATTAAACAAATCTGATATGAAGAACCAAATTTGAATTCTGTAAAATATGAGGAGACCTATAAAAATCACTAACCAGAACTAGTTAAATTAAATTCTGATACGACACTTAAACTATTCTTGGCGTTGATTTAACTACAAAGAAATGAGGTTGTCTGGTCTGATTTGAGAAATCCAGAAGACAGGTGCAAAGTAAGTGCTATAGAATAACCAGTCCTTGTCAACTTAGAATAAACCTTATAAGCACTAGTTTACATACACCTATATTTAGAGAGTTTTAATCAGTATGCTTCTGGTAAAATGTCTAACCTTTTTACTTGAAGTTCAAACTTGATGCTGAAATCTGCATTTTCAAAATGTTGAACAGAAAATCGGATGCCTGTAGAGAACTAGGAAAAAGAACAAATGAAATAACCAGTTATTAAAAGGTGGTAGGGCTTGAAGACATGACTAATAATGTGAAAACTGCTGTCTATGGTTGCAATTTTATGATTTGTACAGTGTTTAATTAAAGTTTAAATTATGATATGAGACCCAATAAGCCTGAAATTTAGGTAATTTAAAATAAATGCCAGCCATTTTTCTCATCAGATGGGAATCTTGATTGGACAGTGAAAGACCTAGAGAAAGGATGGAGGCTTTTTCTGGGAATGAAGGAACAGGGCCCTTCTCATCCAGAAGCTCGCAGTTTTCTACTGGCCAACTGAAAGGAAATGGTCCCTTGTTTCTGTTCCCCTCCCCAAAATAATTTAAAGCTTTCTCCCTGTCTTGCTCCCTTTAGCTGCCTCAGCCAACCTCCCTGAGTTTCATTGTAGCATAGGACCCATTTGTTTTTGGATGTTGTGGATAGGACTGACTGCTTGTTCAGAGGTCAGGAAAGTATCGCTCCATTTGAAGTCAAATCGGCAGATGCTTCATAGGGTTTGCTCATCTTCCCTACAGCACCTGGTAGACATAGTTCAGTTACTAGGACAGGAACTTTGAAATCAACATAGGAATTTGTACAAGTGTTTTGTTTGTCATGAGAACTTAAGAATTGCCATTTTGTGAGTCAGACCATAGGTCCATCTTGCACAGTGGCAGAGAGCGGATGCTGAAACTGCCAGTTTGTTCCTTGCAGTTAAAGGCCAGGAAGCTGGAATTTCACTGCTGGCCCTTGTGCCTGTAGCAGAGAGGAAATTAAGAAGTCTTTTCAGACTGACGTCCCCTTTTGGTACACTCTCTTCTCCTCAGAAGGAAAGACAAGAGGATTCTGAAGAGTAAGCTGTACCTTGGGCATGATCTGGAGATTTATGGTGAGGTATGGTGGGAATTTCCTAACCCCATGCTGGATGCACTTAAATGTCTGGGATACCACAGTCAGGCCAAAGTCAGAGCACGAGACAGGGCTGTTAACAAAGCTGTATGTAGTCTGCTAGTTACATCCATCTCAGTTTAAATGTTGTGGTCAAAGAATTATAGGCTAATGGAAATTGAATTGAGACTAGCAGATGTGTGTTCAGCTGGTAACCTTTCAAGTCCCCTGAATCCTTCTTAGACCACTTTCATAAATTCACTGCCTTGCTATACATTCCCTGGTTATGTACTAGGCATGCTCTGCTCTGTTCAGAACGCTTTTTGTGTTCCATACAACATGTGGTTTGTAGAATCCTCCTGAGAATTTCAAGTGTCATTGGAAAGTCGGGCTATCAACCTTCCATTTTCAACCAGAATCTGGGATGATTAAACTTCTTTTTCACCTTATTTTGCTTATCTTAAAAAAAAAAAAGAATGGAAGACACTTTCTTATCTTACTTGCTTCTCCATTCTTGGGTGATCTCTTTAGTAAGAGGTATATGATAGTCTACAAGGGGGTTTTTTGGATCATGAATTAGAGGAGCACATTTTCCCTTTAAGTCTTACAGTTACTCACTATATGTCATGTTTGAACAACTATCTTGTATTAATACTATCAGGGATACTTTCCTTTTGCTTCTATTTCTTCACTAGCAGTAATGGATCAGTGAGTTCTAATGAGTCTGCAGATGGAGCCCCTGGCTCTTGGCTGCGGGGGCTGCCTGTCCCTTTTTCAGGCTCTGGGGCCCGGGAGCATGGCCCTTGCGGGGTCTGCTCCCTACTGGGGTCTCTGGCGTGCCAGCTGGAGGAGCTCCAGGCCACAGTCCACAGACTGCATGCCATCAGGGACTGCGAGCAGGAGACAGACTCCTACTGCCAGGCCCTTCTCCCCCGGGAGCCGCAGGGGAGAGCACCGTCTCCCTCCAGGACTAAGGGGGACTCTGGGACCTCCTGCTCTGCCCAGTCAGGGGCATGGACCAAGGTGGTCAAGGGCCCTAAGGCCCGCCACACCAAGGCCCCTCCCTCGTCGGAGCTTAGCAACAGGTTCGCACCTCTTGCAGCCCCAGCAGAGCCTGCTCAGTTGCCAGCTCCCACAGGCAACCCAGGCTCAACCACAGCTACTGCCCCCACTCTCCCCAAGTCAAAGTGAAAGGTGTTTGTTGTGGGAGACTCCATCCTGCGGGGCACTGAGGGGGCAATCTGCCGCCCCGACCCCTTAGCCCGGGAAGTCTGCTGCTTCCTGGGGGCCCGCATCCGAGACATTGCGGAGAGGATCCCAGAGCTCCTCCGGCCCACAGACCACAATCCCATGCTCCTTATTCAAGTGGGCACCAATGACATGGCTCGGAGCACCCCCAGACAGGTCATGAAGCACTACAGGGATTTGGGAGCGGGGCTTAGGGGTCTGGGAGCTCAGATGGTGTTTTCGTCGATCCTCCCAGTCTCAGGGTATGGGCTGAGGAGGGAGAGGAGGATCCATGCAGTGAACCAAAGACTGTGAAGCTGGTGTCATCGGGAAGGCTTTGGCTTCCATGACCACAGCCCGCTCTTTGGAGAGAGAGGCAGCGAGCTGCTGGGAAGAGATGGCCTCCACCTCTCCCCCCTGGGGAGGAGGCTCTTCTCAGCCAGGCTGGCTGACCTGCTCCACCGGGCTTTAAACTAAGCCCGCTGGGGGATGGGGGGACTACTGCCCCTGCTGGCCCGCGGAGCAACCCTTGCAGAGCCAGCAGACCAAGGCACTTAAGGGAGCCCACCCCTGCCCCAGCCCTGGCACAATCTGCGGGCAAGGCAAGAGCCCCCAAGGGTACACTTGTCTGCCTGTACACTAATGCCAGGAGCCTGGGCAACAAGCAGGACGAGCTCGTCCTCCTGCTCAGTGCAAAGAATTATGTTGTCATTGGGATAATGGAGACCTGGTGGGGCTCCACCCATGACTGGACCACGGTTATAGAGGGCTATACCCTGTACAGGAGGGATTGTGTTGACAAAACGGGCGGGGGTGTAGCTCTCTACGTGAAGGAAAGCTACACGTCCCTGCAAGCTGATGTTGGCGACCAGCATGGACAGCTAGAGACCCTCTGGGTAAAAATTCGTGGGGAATACGGCACAGGGGACACAACAGTGGGAGTCTACTACAGACCTCCCACTCAAAGTCCTGAGCTTGACCAGGAGTTCGCCCGGGAACTGACTGAGGCCGCTTGCTCCAGGACCTTGGTTGTCATGGGTGACTTCAATTACCCGGACATCTCGTGGGAAGATCACTCAGCAAAATCCGAGCGGTCGCAAAGCTTTTTCTCGTGCATGGATGACCTCTACCTGACTCAAGAAGTCTATGGGCCAATGACAGGCAAAGCACTGCTTGACCTGGTACTGGCTACGGGGGACGACCTAATCGGCGATCTAGTGATCGATGGGAAGCTGTGTGACAGCGACCACGAGCTGATCACCTTCACCATCCGCCGTAAAGCTGACAAGTCAGTCAGAAAAGCTGACTTTGACAAGCTCAAGAGGCTTGTCGGTCAGGCCCTTAGGGACCATGACCCCAGGGAGATGGGAGTTCAAGAAGAGTGGTTGCTTCTCAAGGAAGCGATCCTCAATGCACAAGCTAAATCTATTCCAACACGGAGGAAAGGCAGCAAGAAGGCACAGCAGCCCTCCTGGCTCTCCAGGGACCTAGCGGACCTCCTGCGGCTAAAAAGGAAAGCCTACAAAGGATTGAGGACAGGATTCACCTCCAAGGAGGATTATTCTACACTGGTCCGGTCCTGCAGGGAGCAAACCAGGAAAGCCAAGGCTGCAACTGAACTCCAACTAGCTTCAAGCATCAAGGACAACAAAAAGTCCTTTTTCAGATATGTGGGGAGCCGGAGGAAAAGCAAGGGCAACGTTGGACCCCTGCTAAACCAGATGGGGCACCTGGCAACTGACGCCCAGGAAAAAGTCAATCTCTTAAATAGATACTTTGTGTCAGTCTTTCATCAGTCCCATGGGACGCCCATACCTGCTATGGGACAGGGAGATCCGGGTGATGGGGATCCCCTACCCTCCATACATGCTGACCTCGTGAAGGAACATCTTGAGAAGCTGGATACCTTCAAGTCAGCCGGCCCGACAATCTGCACTCCAGGGTACTCAGGGAGCTGGGGAGCGTCATAGCCCAGCCCCTGGCATGGATCTTTGAAAACTCCTGGTGCTCTGGTGTAGTGCCTGAAGACTGGAAGAAGGCCAATATGGTGCCAATCTTCAAGAAAGAGAGGAGAGTGGATCCGGCTAACTACAGGCCCATTAGCCTGACTTCTATCCTGGGGAAGATCTTAGAAAAGTTTATTAAGGACGCCATCCTTGATGGACTGGTCCAGGCTAACTTCCTAAGGGATAGCCAGCACAGGTTTGTTGTGGGTAGGTCTTGTTTGACCAATCTCATTTCCTTCTATGATCAGGTGACCTATCACCTGGACGAGGGAGAAGAGGTTGATGTCATATATCTTGACTTCAAAAAAGCTTTTGATGTGGTATCCCACAATTACCTCTTGGCCAAACTGGCCAGTTGTGGCCTGGGCTCCACCACGATCCGCTGGCTGGGAAATTGGCTCTGTGGTCGGACCCAGAGGGTTGTAATTGATGACAGTCACTCATCGTGGTGCCCTGTGACCAGTGGGGTCCCTCACGGCTCTGTCCTTGGACCCATACTGTTCAACATCTTCATTAATGATGTGGACATTGGAGTCAGGAGTGGACTGGCCAAGTTCACCGATGACACCAAACTTTGGGGCAAAGCATCCACGCCAAAAGATAGGCGGGTGATCCAGGCTGACCTGGACAAACTCAGCAAATGGGCAGACGAGAACCTGACGCTATTTAACACCGAAAAATGGTGTTCTCCACCTTGGGAGGAAAAACCTGCAGCATCCTTATGGGCTTGGCAGTGCTACATTGGATAGCACTACAGAAGAAAGAGACTTGGGGGTCATCACTGACCACAAGATGAACATGAGCCTCCAATGCGACGCTGCGGCTAATAAAGCGACCAAAACGCTGGCTTGCATCCATAGATGCTTCTCAAGCAAATCCCGGGACATCATTCTCCCCTTGTACTCGGCCTTGGTGAGGCCGCAGCTGGAGTACTGCATCCAGTTTTGGGCTCCACAATTCAAAAAGGATGTGGAGAAGCTTGAGAGAGTCCAGAGGAGAGCCACGCGCATGATCAGAGGTCAGGAAAACAGATCTTACGATGACAGGCTGAGAGACATGGGACTCTTTAGCCTGGAAAAGCGTAGGCTGAGGGGTGATCTAATGGCCACCCATAAGTTTATCAGGGGTGACCACCAGGATCTGGGGGAACGTTTGTTCACCAGAGTGCCCCAAGGGATGACGAGGTCGACCGGTCACAAACTCCTGCAAGACTGTTTCAGGCTGGACATAAGGAAGAATTTCTTTACTATCCTAGCCCCCAAGATCTGGAACAGCCTGCCATCGGAGGTGGTTCAAGCACCTACATTGAACACCTTCAAGAGTAAACTGGATGCTTATCTTGCTGGGATCCTATGACCCCAGCTAACTTCCTGTCCCTTGGGCAGGGGGCTAGACTTGATGATTTCCCAAGGTCCCTTCCAGCCCTGATGTCTATGAAATCTATGAGTCTGGAGTTCCATATTTCAGGTCAAGAGTTTCAACCACTCCTTTCATAGCCAAAGCCATATTATTAGCATAAAAAGGCTAAAACTTCAAGTCTTTATCTTTCAGACATTTTAGCAGCCCAATATATAATCATTTGGGGAGTTTCTAAGATGGGCCGATACCATTCCTGAAATAAATAGATGCTGAAAAGCTACTTGAGTCCAAGAGCCACTCTTACACATAAAGGCACTTTTACACATGCTCTGGTGGTGAGGTCTGGCATTTTAATTAGAGCGGCTCGAAAGCCACTCTAATTTAAGGACTGCCACACCTTGCGTATCAGCATCCCTGCGCTTAAAAATAGTGGCAGGAGTATTGAAGTAAAGCTTGTTCAATGAGTTTTAGATCAATGCCACCATTTTTAAGTGTGGTAATTGTCACGCTCCGGCAGACTCACTTAATCATAATTAAAGCACATCAGAGCAGCCTCCATTCTCATGTACAGGCACCCTAAGTTATCACTAGCAGCAAAATGCAACCATAATAACATAACATATCATGCTTCTTCACAAACATTTAAAAACAATCCTGAAACACTTAAATGTATGGAGCAAAATTCCTACAGAATAAAAACATGTAAAGAATTCAGAATCTGTCCTATTGTGTTCAGTTAAATGCGTGGTGAATTTGTTACATGAATTCTGAATTTTAATGGAACAGAGATGTAGCAAAGCAGGGATACAGTTCTCTTCTCACCTAATGAAGCAGACATGCACTACAGTTTTGATGATCTATTGGGACCCTGTCAGGCTGTCTTAATCCGTTATTTAGGGGATTTAATCCTTGAAACAGCACTGTAGGACTCTAATGAGCTACAGATGTTGACTCTGTGTGGTCATATATCTTTCCTGTGGCTAGCAGTCCTTGACACTATTAACAATAATTGGCCAAAGATGCTCACATATGCAACTAGTGCCATAAACTCCACTGAGGCCCAAGGATTTGTACCTGTTTACATCAGTAATGAATTTGTTGTAATAATTATTTGACCTTTTGGAGACTTTACAGGAGATTAATCTTTACTTGCATAAGTTTAAAACAGTTTTCATTTAATTTCCAAGTGGTTTATTTTGTAACATATTTTATTATTGTAACATGTCATATCCCCTACAGTTCTAAAGCTACATTCCCTGCATTCAACCTACAAAAACTTCTATTGTTTAAAAGTGTATTTTAGTACATATGGAAGACAGCCATTCTTTAACAATGAATTCTGTATGCACAAACAAAATAGGCAAAATCCCTACGCTCTTAGAGGAAGCTAGCTTTCTCCCCATTCATTTCTAATCTTTGTTCAATTCTGAGCCTCTTTTGCCAGTAAGTGGTAGAATTAAAAAAACTGGGTATTTATAGATGTGCTATGGGAGGTGGGGGGGGCGGGAGCACTTTAATTAGTGTGCTGCACAAATTAAAAGCGCCCAAGCATCATGTGCATCTGCGTCCCCATGCTGAAAACAGGCGGTGAGGTGCTTTGAATTAAAGCTTATTCGACAAGCTTTAGTTCAAAGTGCTTGCCACCATTTTTCAGGCTGGGACACTGATACACACCACGACGCTGGATGCTGCAGGAGCATGTTAATTTCCACACTCCAGCAGACTCAATCAAGTCTACTCCAACATGCTGGATTTACAGCACATTGGAGCAACCTCCCTGTTTGTGTGCAAGTGCCCTCTGCTCTTTATTTAATGTGCATTAAAGTAGACTAATGTACATTAAACATCACTTAAAAACTGTGGGCACTTTTACATGTGCTCCAGGGGTGGGGTAGGGGAGAACTTTAGAGTGGCTCCGAGACCTGCTCTAATTAAAGCGCCATTAGTTTTGTGTATCAGTGTTACTGCACTTAAAAAAAGTGGTGAGGGCGCTTGAACTAAAGCTCATTCAACGAGCTTTAGTTGAAGTGTCCCCGCCACCATTTTTAAGCATGGGGCGCTGATACAAGACACATGAGACTGTTGGAGCGAGTCTGCTCCAATGTGCTGGAGTTCCAGCATGTTGAAGCAGCCTCTGCACTCATGTATAGGTGCCCTGTGCTGTTTAGTTAATGTACATTAAGACAGGCTAATGTGCATTTTCCTAGTACCTCACAATGGAGGGCGTTTACAGATGTGCTCTGGGAAGTGGAGGAGGCAGTTTAATTCGCATGGCTGTGGGAGCCACGCTAATTAAAGTGCCCTGAATGTCACATGTATCTAGTGTCCCCACATTGAAAAATGGCAGTGGGGGCACTTTAACTAAAGCTCATCAAATGGGCTTTAGTTAAAGTGCCTTTGCCACCATTTTTTCAGCGCAGGGACACTGATACCTGTGGCATTGGAGTCTGCTGTAGCACAGTAATTACCATGCTCCAGCAGACTCAATGCTCTGTAATTACAGTGTATTGAAGCAGCCTTCCTGCATGTGTATAGGAGCCCAGAGGTACTAGTTTTAATGCACATTAACTAAAGCACATTAATGCACATGTAGATGCACCTCTGTGTACTATACAAACTATTCAGTTAAATAATTGATCTGAACCTATCCCTGTTGCCTTATGCAATAGTGCAAGTATATTTATTATGTAATAGTAATCTCATGCTATAGCTATGCTCTAGGCCACATTTTTTATGACTTTTTTTGCCTAATGTAGTTCAGCTAGCTGTATGAAAAAGGCCAAGGGCATTTCATGGATAGCAAATGGCCATGGATTCACAGAGCCAGAAATCCTGCAATTCTGTTATTAAAACATTTTCAAGATAGGAAACTGTAGACTGTTCTGAGTTTCACTGCAGCAATATTATGCTCTTGGGTATTTCACTGACATCTCTTGCCTAGTCCTCAGAAGTTGGTCATGGTCTTAAAGCTAAGGAAGTTCAGGGCACTGAACAGTCTCTGTAATGATCTAATAGTTAAGGGTTTAAGGAATGTCTGATTACGACTTGCTCCTGTTCCCTCTTTGCTGCCCCATATAACAAGTTCCACAAAAAAGTCTCTTTATGAGTGAATATTTTAAGAATAACTGATCTCTGGCCAGAACAGAATTGTTTTATAAAGTTGGCGTTAGATTAGAGCAGCCACTCATGATTTATGTGATTTGTAGAAATGGCTGGTATTTCTCTGTTGGAAGTGTGTTAACTTTGTTTGCCATCACAAATGGTCTGGTCTAGGAATTCCAGTCCTTTCACCTTTCCTGGGCCTCCATAAGAAATAGTTCCAGAGATGAACTTACAGTCTGAAGTTCACTTGGTATTTCTAGATGTTTTGATGTCTGTTTTTTAAAGGCTTCATATAATTTAACTTTCCAAAGCTGGCTTCACTAGCTATGAGAAAGTGTATACACTACACTAAAGTGTTCCTCAAGTAGTTTTATAAACTTCAATGTTCAGTTTTCTATTTCAATCTGAAGTCTATCTTAATGAGGCATTTTGCTTAGGAATGTTTGATAACAATATATATATCTCTGACTGGGACATGATCCTGAAAGAAAACGGGATTGTTACCATGTGAGAATGACTCAATTTGACATGACGATTTAGAGTACCTGCTGCTTCAGGCCTAGTAAAGTTTATAGAAAAGCTTACATTCAGTGGAACTGGTGGGACAGATGGGGAAGAGGCACAAATGCCAGGATCTTCCCCAACCTTGGTTTGGTTAGCATTTTGAGTTCAGGAGTATATGGGAGACAAGAGCTAGAAGGAGACCTTTGAATAAACAGTAAAGGAGTAAGAGGGCAGCAGTAGCCAAAGAAGCACTCTGCTAACATTCCATAGTGTGAATGGGCAATTCCAGAAGGATGCAGGGAACCAGACTCCTAGGGAAAGAAATGACTACCAGGTTCACTCAAGTTTCGTCCAGACTGTTCTGTTGAAGTATGGAGAGAGTGGAATAGGCAACACTTCTGATCTCTGAACCCAAACTTAAGTAAGAGCCACACATAATCCCCTCAGCACATCTTCAGTGATTGCAGCTGGAGTACTTTTCAAAATAACTGCATTACTAACTACAGTGATACTAAGTGCATGTCTCCATACGCTAATAGTGTCACGGAGCATTATGAAGGCAATGCAGTCCACTCATTTGCTCCCAGTCTATGCATGCCGAGTGGCCAAAATCTATAGTAGCAGCCTAGGCATGCAACTAGGATACACTTAACATCACTTGGTCTCAGACAATTATTAGAGTGGTTACATTCATTTTTTAAAGGCTGGCCAGAGTTGGTGGGCAAGGTGACTTTTTGCAACAGCATTTCCTAATACCATCCAATGAAGCTTAGACATGTTCTCTAGTATGCTAAAAATACCACACAGGCTACTGGATAACAAATCCTCATTCCAATCAAGGAAACACAAAGCAGGAAGGCTAGGGGAACAGATGCATATACAATGTCTCTGGTACCTGAAGGTACACATATCCTGTAGAACAGTATGACCAACAGATCAAAGTCTGTCAAGAGCTTTAGATTAATGTATTTGCCAAACCGTCAGTAGAGAAAAAAATTAAAATAGTGCATTACACCATGAAAGCCATCTCAATTCCTGTTTGTAGGCAGTACTATTGGTATCTCATTTATGTAAACAGAAATAAATATTTCTTCACCTTAGAAAACTTTTAGGGCAATAATAAGGTACATCTATGGGATAATAGTTTGATCCAACCTAATTCCACTGGTATAAATTAGCAAGAATAATATTATGCTGCTGTAGTTGCAATCAGAATCAGACCCAAGAGGCTTTCATTTACTATATAGGAATATTAAAAGGAATATGTGAACACATCCAGCATATTACAGATCAGGATTTTCCTTTCAGAGCATTCCTCCAAATCCAGTCATTTTAATGGTGTTAGTCCAATTTACCCCGAAGATCAATCAGAAACAGGTTCTAAAATCATTACTTTTTTGAAGCACCACATTATTAGTCTTTTAGAAGCATAAAGTTATATCTTATTACATCAACAATTTCCTGTCAAGATAAAGTATTTGTTTTAGTTCCTGCTTATCAGGACATATTCCACTAATGGAATAGTTTTCCATTTGCTCCCCTTAAAATTCAATTAGATAAACATCAGCAAAAGCATCTGGTTTTCTCTTACATTTGTTCCAGCCACCATGGGGTTTCCAAGATCACACACCACCATTCTAGTTTCGTTTTCCATCTTGTAATCACAGCTTAATACACGTAGTGCCTGTAACAAAAGAACACCACGCCAGTGGTCAAAGGTCAGAGCAAAATGTATCCTGTTGGGAAAATGATGCCTTTTTTACTGTGAAATTTATTTTGTACTTCAAACACCTGCACAGAGCTCTACATGGATATGTAATTGGTCACTGTCAGTCATGGAAGTAGTTTAACTGTGAAGAAGGGGAAAAAAGAAAGAAAAAAAAGAAAGGAAATAAACCAATATTTTAAGACACACAGAGCTATCATTTTATTTCTTCTAACACATTACATAATTGCTGCAGTGACTTATGCCTATGAAGACAATAACTGAAATATTAACTGGATTAAAGAAAGCTATGCAGGTTGATGCATATTTCACACAAATGGTATTTTTCTGGCACAGGTGACTGAGAAAGTTACTGTGGGACAGCTCTGGAGTTATATTTCCTAATATATGGCAAGGGTGCTTAGAGTATTAGCTATTTCTGTATATATTCACTGTGTCTACAATTTAACAACAAGGGAACTAGATTTTTACTTACATAAAGGGTAGACCTTTTCTACAGTCATCACAAGAACCGTTTCTGAAACTGCACATCTCCCTGACAAACAAACCCTCAAGTTGGATTTTTGACCTCAGATTCTGTTTTGCAGTGAGCCTTAGGGTCCCCTTTCCCAGGCAGTTCATTTTAGAGAGCAATTTTGTAGAGCTATAGCACTTGTCATGCTGACGTTTCAAGCAGATGTAAATATGTGAGTATTATGCTCAATGTTTTAATGCTGGAGAAAACAGAGGCACAAAATGATTTTTGCCTAAGGTCAGACAGCAAGCTGGTGGCTAAACTAGAGAAGTAATCCAGATTGCCTGCCTCCCAAGTGTGCGCCCCTTCCACTACCTCATACTGTTCAGAACTCACTTTACGATATTTAAGAACTAGTTAAAATACTCTCCCACCTTGTTTTCTGGAGGGGAGTAAACACAAAATGTTCCTGCTGCTTTCCTGCTGAATTTTCTTTTTCAACATTTCAAGCCTTTATCTCTTGCCTCTAACTGGGTTTTCTGTATACAAAGTAGAGTGCACAGAGGAAGGAACAGATGCATGATGTAGAGTGCACAGAGGAAGAAGTAAAGAGGTACAGACTAAAACAAGGCAAAAAAACCCCTCTAGTCTTTTTTGCTTTCCTCTTTGGCATCTTTAATAAAAGAAACAAACTGGATAAATGAACAGAGATAACGTATCTTCAAAAAAAAATCAGGATGCATCTGGAATTGCTGTGAGCTTGTCTAATTTTTTTCATTGCATAGTTCCCATGAATTAAGTAACACATGACAGGTCAGATTCTTTATAAGAAAGACCTGGGAGATCTCCAGGCCACATATAAATTCAACCCATGTCCTTCCTGGCTGGTGAAGGCCAGGGTGGACAGACTGAGTCTATTGTTAGCTGAAATTAGCAGAAAAGGTGGTAGATGTTCTAAAAAGCATTAATTGTGGTGTCTGCTCACTTAACAATCTCTTCCTATTAGCAATGTTGCAACCCCGCCTGCAGCTCTTCTTCCTCCTTTCCTGCTGACAGCCCTGGGGGTGGGACTGGGCTGTATCAGCCCATCCCCAATCCTACCACAAACTGACATTAGGGAACACAAGTTCCCTAAGGCACTCAAGTGGAGCACCTTCATTGATCGCTCATTTGATGAGGGTTAATTTGTGGTTAAAAACGCTTTAAAAGCAGTCTTAAAGTGCTCTGCAGCTATGCACATGTGCCATGGCAAAGCTGTAGAGCATTATCAGGGGGTCAATCACATGACAAACATAACTGCTGCCTGCACCCCTAGCTGCAAATCCCATCTATTTGCTCAGTATTTTTAGAGTTTACAATTAGTTTCTTTTCATTTGGTTCACTTTGCTGTGAAAGTAGGTTAACCTACTCTTTTCATGCATTTTAAAGGATTTCTCAAAAGTGGTTGAAACTGAGAATAGACACTCTTGTATTATAAATACATTGAAGTAAATATTCATTTACTCTTAACATTGTACTAAAATTTGCTTGGAAATCTGTAGTCATAAAATATTCAGCTTAGTCTTTCTTTTGGAAAATTAGCCAGAGATGTTATATGAAAGTCCAATCTTCACTATTTTATAGGTTAAGACTGTTATATAGAGGATGTACTATCCTCCAACATAAAATATGCTATTTCTTATCTCATTTCCTCCCAAAAAGTATGAGCAAAAAGTTGTGTTTTGCAACTGAGTTCTAGTGATCCATGAAAAATTAGTGGCATTCTCCTCAGATTTAAGATGGCTGATGATACAGACAATGCTAAAACCGATTTGTGCAATGCAGGGATGGAAGGTCAGCCACGTTTTAGAGGTGGTTAAATATAGAATAAGAAAATGAAAAGTGGCAGCAGGAGGGAAACAAGGGAAATGAGAGAGATTCATACATCCAGCACTGCCAGTTCCACTAGTTTGACATGTAACTAAGAAGGTTTAATCACAGAACCCTTTTCCTCTCCATGAGTAGCAATTCATATTTTGATAGAAACGCGTGGCCTTTTGGCAATCTCAAACAGCAGCAAAACCCCACTGATTAATACACTTGCTCCTAGGGCATACTGTAACTAGAAGACGCAGGCAGCTTACAAATATGAATTGCCATTACTTATCTCAGCAATGAACTACTAAATCGGTACCAGAGTAATAAAAGATTCTGGACTGCTGTACAAAAATGCATCTTTTCTTCATCCCACCTCCCACCCTTAAAAAGTTATTTAATTACCTTCACAATAATGTGCCATTTTTCTCAAATGGTGAGGCTGGATAAAGCTTTTAATTTACTGAGTGCTAGCAGCTGCTTCTCAATGTATCCATACATAAGAAAGACCTGGTCTGTGTTCTGAGAGCTTTTAATTTAGTTCCAATTAAATCATGTCTCATCTAGTTATCAACCTTGTATTGATTTCACCAAGAAAATTTTACAAGCAAGCCAGGAAAGCTCAGGGTTTCCCCTCCTTTTAAAGTAGGTATATCAGTATGCTGCTCATGGAAGTGGGGGACTAATAGTTTTCTCTATTGTTTCAGGAGATTTCATAAAAGAAAACACTCATATACGTGTTGCAGCCAACGCCCTCACTCTAACCTGTATCACCACCACTATTCCCTACCTGAACAGCCATGTCAGAATCTGCAGTGAATTTGTTATGCCTATACCCAAGCAGGAGCTAGAAAGAAATCACATCACTTATTTCCCTCTGTCACTTCATGAGACATTGGATTCTATTCTTCTCCAGGGTGGTAGGGCTGGAGTCTTTGCTCTTTGTGCCATTCAGTATCAGTTCTCCCTTAGGGGCAGGAACTGTCTTTGTTCTGCATATGTCCAGTATCTAGTAATGTAGTCCTGATTCATGACTGGGGTCCAGATGCTACCACAATACAAGTTAAAAACAGCAAATTTGATTGCACTGTATTTCATTAAGTAGCTATGAAGTCAAGAAAGAACTTTAATATCTAAGATAAATACAGGCATTAGTCTTTGCTGAAGGTCTGAATCAGCACTATGCACCTTGTATAGCCAGCTATGCCAGTACAAAACATCATATGATCTGGCTACACAAACTGCAATATAAAAGCAACTGAGACTCTGAAACAAGACAGTTACAATGCATACATATCATTTTTTCTAATCCATTTCATGCAGAGTCAGTAAGAACTACATTGAGGATTGGATCAATATTCTTTCTTTTGTCATTTTTCCTCTATAATTCAAATTTTAAATATTATCCTATAGAATCTTTCCATAGATTTCACTTTAACCCTAACACATCTTAGCCTCTTTAAAAGTGTATATACAATACATAAAGGATCAATCTAGCTTGTTGTATTTTATCTATTCTGACCTCAATCTAGCTGATATTGGATCTGATTGAGGAGAATATTATCTCTGTCTTATTATAGGATGGCCAGTTATAAGGACAATACGGAATACTACTCAGAAATGGCTACAATCTTTACTATAGTGAGGTGCCACTGGGGACCTTGAGTGCTGAGGTCTGATGGTAACTGGCATCATCACAAACCTATTTAAACTACTGCTTTAAGTTATTGTGCAACAGATCATTTCTATTACTGTGGTGCCCAGATGTCTCAAACAGGATTAGAGCCCAATTAACCACAATCATAAAGACATCATATTATATCCTGACCCTTTTGAAACCCATGGTAAAACCTCCATTAAAATTAATTGGACCAGAATTTCACCCATGCCCCCCACCTCAAAGAGATTACAAATCAAGAGATTTAGATTTTCTTTACATCACAAGTACACACATTGAAAGTTCTTTTGAAGCCAGACATGCTAAGAAGTCAGTTCTGTGCAAAATGTCATCAGAAGGACTGTGTATGACTTTAAATTATACTGAAACTCTATTTATAAATAAAATAAACATAATTCCCCCTTTAATGTATGCACTGAGTACATTAATTATATCAGCATATTAACCAGGAGCAAGCAACAGAAGGACCTACATCAAACTACAGTAAGATGAATAATAACTGGTTGGATCATCATAAAGAAGGTAGGGGAGATTTGCACCTTAAACCTAAATATACCCTGCCTTCTGCTTGACTTTAGGCTAACATGGCTAACTACATCTCAGAACATCATGCTTAAAGAGTAGTCAAAGGCACAATGTCTAACTGGGTGGAAGTATCAAGTGAGGTTCCCCAGGGTCTGTCCAAGTTTTGGTATGAATATCTTCATACCAAAGTCCTGTACTTAGGACAGAACAATCAAATGCATGCATAAAAACTTGGGGAAAGACTGAGTATGCTGCAGTACTACAGAAAAAGATGTGGGGGTTAGAGTGGATTGCAAATTGAAAGAGTTAACAGTGCTCTTGCTACAAAAAAGAAGAAAAAAAGCCAATAGGATACTGGACTACAGTAATAGGAATATTGCCTACAAGTTAAGGAAAGTGACCTGTGTGTATAGGTAAGGCCTCACCTGGAATACTGGTCTATTTTGGATACCACACTTCAAAAAACAGGTAGAGTCCAGCAGAGAACAACACAAATGATTAGAAGTCTAGGAAGCATGATTTATAAGGAAAGGTTGGAAGAACTGGGTGGGACCATTTAATCTAGAGAATGGGAGACAGAGGAACAGTCTTGATAACAGTCTTCAAATACATGAAGGGCAGGCAGTTTTAAAGAGGATGTGGACAGACTATTCTCTGAAACCCCAGGGTACAAGGCAATACTTAGTAGATTTAAGTTGCAACAATGGAAATTTAGATTGGATATAAGGAATAATGTTCTAACAGCAACTCTTTGGAACAGATTAGTTAGATGTTGTGGAATCTCCATCCTTGGAAATTTTTAAGAGCAGTTCAGACAAATGGTTAGATAAGGGTGATACTGCTTTGAATGGGGAGGCAGACTTGGATGGCCTTCTCAAATTTCTTCCACCACCCCCTTTCTATGCTTCTACCATCTGAATCTGATGTACTTGTAAGTAAGATCATTTGGGGAATATAATGATTAAAGTGTCTGTAAACACTTCTTTTTAGGAAATGTATTTCTCTATTAAATCAAAGGTTGAGTGCAATGTGAAAACATAGAAGAAAATGGATAAAAAAGGGTTAGGGATTCCCAGAACGTAGAAGCTATTTCTTTTCCATTTCAATTTGGCTTTTAAATATTTCAGTTTGGCAAAGATTATATATTCATTTTTGCCATGACTTCAACAGCTTTTGATGATTGTGCTAGCACAGAAAGGCAGTTGAAGACAGGGAACAAGGGGCCATTTTTAAAATTAAATACAAGCATGTACTTTTAGAACATGACCAAAGAGTTCAATATCAATTTTTCCTTTTGCAAAGATTTGTCATTTGTATTTGAGGATTTTTTCTTTTATTTACTTATACTAAACTTAATAATAAACTCTTGAACTGCATACCTTTATCAGTTCTAAAAGTGAGAGAACTAATTGCTTTCAGTACTATAGGAAATGCTTTTGGAAATTAAATGTACAAGAATTACATACAGTACAATAGGACTAATGTTCTGCTGTTTTAAATAAAAGACATAAATGGCGACCCCTGCATCTGACTAAGGAGATACATAAAGCAAGAACTTCTCAGTTTGCTTCTGCATGGAGAGCCTAGGACTGCAAATGCAGACAAAAATCAATGCAATCTCAAGTGGCTGTTTCTGGAAGATTCTGAAGCAGAGCCAGTCAGAAAACGTGCAAACAAATGCAAAGAAAATCAATATTTTAAATTATTTCTGAGGGGTGTCAAATAATGGAAACTCAAAATATCATTTGCTGGTATTGTCTGTAAAAAAATAAAAAGTCAGTCAAGAGCTAATTTTTAAAAAAATAAAACCCAGAAGATTTCCATGCCTTTTTGATAAAGAGAATTCTCCAGCTGAAAAGCTTTTTACTAGCTCTTTTCAGAAATTGTGCTCATGAGGATGCATGATGCAACCATTTGAAAGATTCTGATTAACTTTGGTGGGCTTTGTACACCTCTCCCCCTACCGTTGCTACATGTAGAAAAAAGTGTGTTTTCGTAAGGGCAACAAAGTCAAAAACCCAAGTAGACACTAATAAAGACAACTTTGTTTTGACATACCAGTTGAAAAAGCCCCAGAGATTGTATAGAGAAAACAAGAAAAAAAAACCCCCACTTGGAATCAAGGGGTCAGGAATGCTTTCTTAAATGCCTGTGAGTGGTGGAGAGTTTTGGTTAAATTCTAAAAATATAATCTTCAATAACATTTTCATTTCCTTTCTCCCTAGTTCTTGCTAACTGAGTTTGGCCCCATTGCAGCTTTCAACCCATCAATAAACTAGACTGACAGAAGTAGAATAAAGAAACACATTGTAGAATACCTTCAACTCAATTAAAAACATTTGCCACTAGAAAGGAAATTAACTTGCCCTTCTTTTCCCCCACTCCCTCACCTTGGGGCCTTTCTGTGCGTCACATTCCAAACATTGCAAACAAAAAAAAAAGGAAGTTAATGTTGCAACAGCTTGTGAGATCTGTGCACAGATGAGGTGACAGACTCTTACTGTCCAGCAGATGGTACATGAACGTTCTTTTTTTTTGTGTTTGGGCAATACAATTTCACCTTTGCTCTTAAATTAATCTAAAATGGGACAAAGTCTAAATACCTACAGTACAATTTGATTGGATACACTTCTGCAAATAGTCTTTTTTATACATATGAATATCATATATCCTATGATTTCCTGCTTTATTTTGCTAAATATAAAATAAAGCAATTGTTCTGAAATTTTGAATTTGTATTATTTTGGCCTCTGACTAAAGCCTCCAACCTTTTCTGTATCCTCAGCTAACACATAACCACTGCTGATTGGCAGAGGGATCCATTAGCCCTGCCGTTTGTTCCTGATGGCCAAGAGGCAAAAACTGTGATTTTCACCTCCTGGCCATCAGGAGTGAGCAGGAGCAGCAGGGCCACCGGGCTCCTCAGCCTATCATCAACAGGGGTTGGGGGGAGCGCACAGGGGGAACTCCAAGATTAAAGGAGCTGCCATGCTGCAAGCTGGGTCTACAATTTAAATCAGGCCCTAGATACAACATAAAGTTAAATTTTGTTCCAATCTCTTGTGATATATCATATAAACTTCTTGATCTTTTTACCTTGCTGTTGCGTTCGACTCCTGTGTAATCTGCTTCAGGTGGCATCTTTATATGGAGCTCAGCTTCATAAGCTCCTTCTCCATCATTTCTTGGGTTTATTAGAAGCACAACACAATTTTCTTCTCCAATTATTAGTTGATCTTTATCACTACACAGAACACACTTTTATTTTTAGAAATTTTACAAACATAATTCAACTACAGATACATATAATTAAACTATTCTCTTTGTTTCCATGGACCCTGATCCCAAAGCACGTGCACAGCCTACTACATATCTGGCATGGGTATCACAACACACACAGACGGCCCCGTATCAAAGCACTACAGAAAATCCAAACTTCAAAAAAAAGGGAATGCACTTAAAAACAGGATGGATCAGAGCAAATGCACCATGGACTATCCATTTAAGTTATAGCAGAATATGGAAAACAAGTTAACTAAGGGGTTGGCAACATAGGTCCTGTTGACTGGATCCAGCCTGTGGAACTATTGATCCAGTCCGTGAATATGGGGCTGTGGGCATTCTCCTCACGTGAAGACAAGGATCAGCAGTGGTGGGCCCTAGCATCCACCCCTGAGCAGGGTGGGTCTTTCTGGCCTACAGCCTGAAAACGTTGCCTACTTTTGAGTTAGTTGTATTAAACTCCAGAGCTCTTTGAACTCATATTCAGATACCTATATTCTATTAGCTATAACATACATTACTATTTATTTGAACTTACGGGGTGGCTGAAAGCTTCAAGTCAGGAATGCATAGGTTGTCCTCTCCACAGTCTACCAGAATATAAGCCTGTATTATCAAAATTTGTACCAATGATATTAGAGTTTTTCTTTAAAAATCCATGTCATAGAATCATAGGATTGAAAATGAACTCAAGAGTCGTCTAGCCCAATCATGTGCACAAATGCAGATTGTGCTAGTCCTAAACCATCCCAGACAAATGCTTTTCCAGTTATTCTGTCTCTTTTTTATGGCAGTCTTTCAAATATCAAAAATTGCTCGTTTTCACCCCTGATTTCCTTTCTCCAAACTAAACATACTCTAAACCTTTCCTCATATGGGTTTGCATTCCAGACCCTTTGTCGTCTTTGTTGCTTGTCTCTAGATTCATTTCAGTTTCTCTACACCTTTCTTAAAAGACCAGAGCAGACAATCCTTCAGCTGAGGCCAAGCTAGCACCACGTACGGTTCTACTATCACCTCACATGTCTTACATACAATACTACTGATAATGCACCCCAAAATTGCATTTGCTTTTTTGGGGGACTGTATCATACATTGCTTACTCACTTCAAGTCTGAAAACCTCCATAACATCTACGTCCTTTCCTTTCTTTTTCAATTTTCACTAGTAATGTTCTATATGAAGGGATTATTTCTGCAAGTCCTTTCCTACATGAGTAGTGTCAATGACTGTTTATATAACAGTTTTTAAGATATACCCATAAGTGAACATATGCATCTTCCATATTTTTCACAGTAATTTGGCTGATAAATCATAGTGTTATAAAAACATTAGATAAAACATAGCCCTGGAAATGTTTTAAAAGTAACATGGTGCTTTGTTTATATGAAATATGCATTCTAAACTAATTGAACCCTAGTTACATAATTTCTGGGCACTTGACAATATATTGTTTTAGGAAAGATATCCTAGATTGCTCACATTACATTGCAAGAACATAGATGCAAGGGCCTTACCTGCTCTGTAACAGCGCTCTCTTGGTAATAGTTCAGTATGGGTTTCACGGCCAGGCTATCTACAGACGTTGATTCATCCAAGCTGTAATTCAAACTAACACTGATAGGAGATAATTTATCTCGAAATTCTGTTTCGTCCTGTGGAAAGTAATCACTTAATTACAAACACACACTCTAAAAGCATTAATGGCAAATTATTAATTAGGTATGAAGTCTGGGATTTGTTTTTAATGAGAGAATAAAACAGTGGTTCCTGGCTTTTCTTTGGTACATGTGATGAAGTTAGGACAGCATGGTCACTCACCAATAACTGGAGTTTTCAGAATATATTGCCTCCACAGAAACACAGTTTGCTGAGCTACATATACTCAGAAATGTTTCAAAGCAGTAGCCTAAAATGAGACATATCTAAAAAGAGACATGTAGAACCAACTCCTATCAGTTCTTGGCTGCCTGGAAGGAATGGAGGGAGGGCACATGTGGATCTGTGGAGACAATATTGTTGGTTTGTTCCACAACCAAGGATGTGTACATAAAATCAGTCCTGGTAACACACTATCTTTATTGCCTGTACTTTTTTTTTTTATATACTGCCCAAGTGCTTCCTAACATGAGTGTTATCTATTTAGACCAGGAGCAAGCAAATTCCAGTCCACAGGCCAGCAACCTCTATCCACATCACTGTGGCCTGTTTCCACGGAGGCCCCAATAGCAATGGCACCATGACAGTGCAGGGCCAGGGTTTCCATGGAGACCAGCCCCAGCAGTGCTGGCAGAGTGCACAGCAAGGCAGGAAGCTGCCCTGGGGCCAGGATCTTGCAGTGGTGACAGCATGGTGCAGAGCCATGACCCACTGCCTGCACGGCCTGGACAGGGGAATGGAGGCAGTGGATCACTCTTCTGGACCACACTGTCACCACTGCAAGATCCCAGCTCCAGCCCCAGAGCTGGCAGGTCCCGGCTCTGCTGTGTACCCTGCCAGGGCTGCTGGCCATGCAGTCTCCATGGAAACCCTGGCACTGCACTGTCACAGCGCTCCTGCTCTTGGGTCTCCATGAAAACCAACCACAGTGATGTGGGTAGGGGCTGCTGGGAAATGGAGTCTGGCAACGGGCCAGACACACCATTTTGCCCACCCCGATTTAGACAGTATTAAGCAATGCCAACTACAGATGACTAACCAGCAACCATTTTTGTTTCATAAATTTACTACCAAAAAGAACTCCACTCTTTGAAACTGGGCAGCAATCATCCCAGAGATTGTTTGACACAGACAAAAGATAAAACATGTGCTTTACCTAATCAACAAACCTGATAAGGCAGCTATTTTGAATAAAGGTTGAAGCAATGTTCAAAAGGCCTCCAAAATAGATCTTTAACTAAAGATTCTCAGTTTAAAAATGTGCATGAGTTTGCTATGAATGTTCAGAGAGTTCTCATAAATCAGAAGACAGAACTCTCCCAACTGATTAGCTTTAATTCCTGTTTCCCTACACAGGGAATAAGCAGATCTTTACTTTTAGTTAAATCCTGATCTGTCATATAAAAAGGGCTCGCTGAAGGAAAGAGTGATGACAGTCACCATTATTACTATTATTAGTTTGAATTTACATAGCATTTTCCCTTCACAGATCTCAAAATGCTTTCTTAAAGGTAGCAGTTAATGTTTACACCTGACTAAAATCTTTTTTGTGTGTTCTTTGCTGACAATGTTTCTACTACTAATTTCAAAATCAAATTCTACTAATTTTATAGAAACTAATTTTTAGACTTAATCTGCTTAAAAGCTTTCCTTAAAAATAGGGATTGAAAAAACTAAATTGTCATGATGTTTAATATTCCAACCTGGTTCCCTGAAGGTACAATAAGTAATTTAAATGGTAGATACATGCACTGGGAGAGAATACTGGGGCAGAATTTCAGGAGGAAGTTTTTGATGGTAAAGCTTGTATGTAGAATACTCAAGAATATTTTAAACAACTTACTCTGAGATAAACAACAAAGTCCTGGCAATGCAGCCGTTCCTGTCTTTCAATCACAATGGGGAAGAGATGATGTGACTGATGGTAATCAAAGAAAAGGGTCCTTTTAACAGCTCCTTTCTGTTTCAATGAATCTAATTGCAATTCAGCTTTTAGTGCTGGAGAACATAAGTAAATCAAACATTTATTATGAAATGAAAAATGAGTGAACAAAATCATTATGTATTATAGGTAATCACAAAAACAAACACTTCAAAAGGGAAAAAAACAGAACCTTCATTTGAAAATGGGCTGCTTTGTGGCAGCATATTAGACTTTGATCCTACTTGAATTCATATTTGTAACACAACCGGCACCTAACTGTACAGTGAACCAAAGACTGTGGAGCTGTATCATCGGGAAGGCTTTGGCTTCCATGACCACAGCCCACTCTTTGGCGAGAGAGGCAGTGAGCTGCTGGGAAGAAATGGCCTCCACCTCTCCGCCCTGGGGAGGAGGCTCTTCTCAGCCAGGCTGGCTGACTTGCTCCACCGGGCTTTAAACTAAGCCCGCTGGGGGATGGAGGGACTAGTGCCACTGCTGGCCCGCAGAGCAACCCTTGCAGAGCCAGCAGACCAAGGCACTTAAGGGAGCCCACCCCTGCCCCAGCCCTGGCACAATCTGTGGGCAAGGCAAGAGCCCCCAAGGGGACACTTGTCTGCCTGTACACTAATGCCAGGAGCCTGGGCAACAAGCAGGAGGAGCTCATCTTCCTGCTCAGTGCAAAGAATTATGACGTCATTGGGATAATGGAGACCTGGTGGGACTCCACCCATGACTGGACCACAGTTATAGAGGGCTATACCCTGTACAGGAGGGATTGTGTTGACAAAAGGGGCAGGGGTGTAGCTCTCTACGTGAAGGAAAGCTACACGTCCCTGCAAGCTGATGTTGGCGACCAGCATGGACAGCTAGAGACCCTCTGGGTAAAAATTCGTGGAGAATATGGCACAGGGGACACAACAGTGGGAGTCTACTACAGACCTCCCACTCAAAGTCCTGAGCTTGACCAGGAGTTCGCCCAGGAACTGACTGAGGCCGCTTGCTCCACGACCTTGGTTGTCATGGGTGACTTCAATTACCCGGACATCTCGTGGGAAGATCACTCAGCAAAATCCGAGCGGTCGCAAAGCTTTCTCTCGTGCGTGGATGACCTCTACCTGACTCAAGAAGTCTATGGGCCAACGAGAGGCAAAGCGCTGCTTGACCTGGTACTGGCTACGGGGGATGACCTAATCGGCAACCTAGTGATTGATGGGAAGCTGCGTGACAGCGACCATGAGCTGATCACCTTCACCATCTGCCGTAAAGCTGGCAAGTCAGTCAGCAACACAGAAGTCCTTGACTTCAGAAAAGCTGACTTTGACAAGCTCAAGAGGCTTGTCGGTCAGGCCCTTAGGGACCATGACCCCAGGGAGATGGGAGTTCAAGAAGAGTGGTTGCTTCTCAAGGAAGCGATCCTCAGTGCACAAGCTAAATCTATTCCAACACGGAGGAAAGGCAGCAAGAAGGCACAGCAGCCTTCCTGGCTCTCTAGGGACCTAGCGGACCTCCTGCAGCTGAAAAGGAAAGCCTACAAAGGATTGAGGATGGGATTCACCTCCAAGGAGGATTATTCTGCACTGGTCCGGTCCTGCAGGGAGCAAACCAGGAAAGCCAAGGCTGCAACTGAACTCCAACTAGCTTCAAGCATCAAGGACAACAAAAAGTCCTTTTTCAGATATGTGGGGAGCCAGAGGAAAAGCAAGGGCAACGTTGGACCCCTGCTAAACCAGATGGGGCAACTGGCAACTGACGCCCAGGAAAAAGCCAACCTATTAAATAGGTACTTTGCATCAGTCTTTCATCAGTCCCATGGGACGCCCATACCTGCTATGGGCAGGGAGATCCGGGTGATGGGGATCCCCTACCCTCCATAAATGCTGACCTTGTGAAGGAACACCTTGAGAAGCTGGATACCTTCAGGTCAGCCGGCCCTGACAATCTGCACTCCAGGGTACTCAAGGAGCTGGCGAGAGTCAGTCTTTGAAAACTCCTGGCGCTCTGGTGTAGTGCCCAAAGACTGGAAGAAGGCAAATGTGGTGCCGATATTCAAGAAAGGGAGGAGAGTGGATCTGGCTAATTACAGGCCCATTAGCCTGACTTCTATCCTGGGGAAGATCTTAGAAAAGTTTATTAAGGACGCCATCCTTGATGGACTGGTCCAGACTAACTTCCTAAGGGATAGCCAGCACAGGTTTGTTGTGGGTAGGTCTTGTTTGACCAATCTCATTTCCTTCTATGATCAGGTGACCTATCACCTGGACGAGGGAGAAGATATTGATGTCATATATCTTGACTTCAAAAAAGCTTTTGATCTGGTATCCCACGATCACCTCTTGGCCAAACTGGCCGGTTGTGGCCTTGGCTCCACCACGATCCGCTGGCTGGGAAATTGGCTCTGTGGTCGGACCCAGAGGGTTGTAATTGATGACAGTCACTCATCGTGGTGCCCTGTGACCAGTGGGGTCCCTCACGGCTCTGTCCTTGGACCCATACTGTTCAACATCTTCATTAATGATGTGGACATTGGAGTCAGGAGTGGACTGGCCAAGTTCGCCGATGACACCAAACTTTGGGGCAAAGCATCCACGCCAAAAGATAGGCGGGTGATCCAGGCTGACCTGGACAAGCTCAGCAAATGGGCAGACGAGAACCTCATGGTGTTTAACACCGAAAAATGCAAGGTTCTCCACCTTGGGAGGAAAAACCTGCAGCATCCTTATAGGCTCGGCAGTGCTACGTTGGATAGCACTACAGAAGAAAGAGACTTGGGGGTCATCACTGACCACAAGATGAACATGAGCCTCCAATGCGATGCTGCGGCTAATAAAGCAACCAAAACGCTGGCTTGCATCCATAGATGCTTCTCGAGCAAATCCCGGGACGTCATTCTCCCCTTGTACTCGGCCTTGGTGAGGCCGCAGCTGGAGTACTGCGTCTAGTTTTGGGCTCCACAATTCAAAAAGGATGTGGAGAAGCTTGAGAGAGTCCAGAGGAAAGCCACGCGCATGATCAGAGGTCAGGAAAACAGATCTTACGATGATAGGCTGAGAGACATGGGACTCTTTAGCCTGGAAAAGCGTAGGCTGAGGGGTGATCTGATGGCCACCTATAAGTTTATCAGGGGTGACCACCAGGATGTGGGAGAACATTTGTTCACCAGAGCACCCCAAGGGATGACGAGGTTGAATGGTCACAAACTCCTGCAAGACCGTTTCAGGCTGGACATAAGGAAGAATTTCTTTACTGTCCGAGCCCCCAAGGTCTGGAACAGTCTGCCAGCGGAGGTGGTTCAAGCACCTACATTGAACACCTTCAAGAGTAAATTGGATGCTTATCTTGCTGGGATCCTATGACCCCGGCTCACTTCCTGCCCTTTGGGCAGGGGGCTGGACTCGATGATCTCCCGAGGTCCCTTTCAGCCCTGATGTCTATGAAATCTATGAAATCTATGAAATAAATGCTATTTCTTCCAACCCTGTCTTTCCACTGCAAAATAGTCACAGGCTTGTTTTTATTTTGAAACTGACTACTTTTTAGGAAGTAGGAAACTTATTAAAAATATGTAAGAACATGAATAATTTCTTACCAATCTTATCTGAAATACTCTGGCCTTCAAAAGCTGCACAGACTCTTACAATAAAACTAAAAGAAGTAACAAAGAAAAAGTCACTATCGACAGAATTACATACCAAGAATCACCAATTTCACAGTATCTCAATCTTCCCTTTCCCCTTTCTAAAAACAGTAAAGAGTATATACTTCTCTAAACCAACTTAGCTATGTGTTTCAAGAGCTTTGTTTCAGGCATCCTAGACCCAATTCCTTTTCCATTCTCTCTGATGAGGTAAAAAGGTATTTGTGCTCTCCGTCCTGTATTCCCTGCACATGCAAACCTAAAAGGATTATACCCACTGAAATTAATGACAGGACTTGCTTGACTTAAGTGGGCAGCAGGACTTCACCCAGAGACTTGAATAGCAGTGGTTTGATGTGCAAGGTTTGGGCCAGAGTGTTTTCTACTTCATTTTTTAAATGATGCCATTTCTCTCCCACCAAGACCTAAAGTAAAAGGGCAGAGAAATCAGACTGTTTTCTGTTGTTACTTACTACAGAAATGTACTGAAGCTGTATGCTAATAACTTTATTACTTTATTTTTTTTCACATTCCACAGCAAATGCGTTTCTGAACTTAAGGACTATCAACTCCCTGTTGCTAGAAATAAACTGTCCTACATACAATAGTTATATATTTAAAGCTGCCCACACATGCTCTTCTCTCTGCATGATACAATCCTGATCCTTGGTGATAAGGCCTTACTAGAAAAGGCCTTCTATAGCCATGTTGACTGACAGCATTTTATTTTGGCAGATGCGAAAAATTGTAATAACTGATTGTTTTATTTAATCAACATCTGTAAAAGATGAAACCATAATCATTATTAATGCATGTAGAAAGGTTTCATTTTGTAAACAGATGCTTTATTATGCCAGACAAAAGTAATATATATATTTAATGCAATTACATTCAAAAGCTTTCACAAATAACTACCAATGGTCTGTTAAACCATTTCAAGAATCTTGATGCTATTACCAACGCAGTTTTTCTGCTACTAGATACCACTTGAAATCCATCTTCAGTGACATGCTCTTGGCATCAAGTATTTGATGCTGCTTTCAAAGATCCAATTCTATAAATTCTGATTCTCATAGACAGTAATGGAATTGCTCAGTAAAGGCTACAAAATTCAGTACAAAACTTTGAAAATCTCTCTACTTACTAGTCTGTAGATTGCTTAAAAAGCAAAGCTCCTGCCTAAATGTGCAATGTCACCATGTTTCACAGAAGAAAAATGACAAGTTGAATAAAAAATAAAATGTTGTGATTTGGTCACAGTTTTTAAATAGTAATTAAACTAATACTACAGTATATATCTGCATACTTATGCAGTCAAATCAAAACCAGTAACATCACCTCTAAAATAACCTCTAATCAGATTATAATTATGGATCAGTTTCCTCTGACAAACGTAATGGAAATGTGCCACATCTATGATTTATATATTTTGCATGAGCTTATTTAACATCTTATTTCATGGTAAACAATCTGCCTCATACCATTAAGTCTTTACCACAGACTCCAAAGGATATTAGATATGTTGATTCAACTTTTACCAAGAAATTGCAAATTCAGACGCATTACCATGGCTCTTAGAAGTCCATTATCAGTAAAAGATGAATAGCTGACCATTTCTTAATGTAAAGGACAGCACTGAGTAAGCATTAAATGCAGAATGTACACTTTGCTGAACTGCTATGCAGTGACTTTAGTCATCAGTCTTTATAGATCGAACTGTGGTGCGATTAACACCATGCTGTGGGATACAAAGTGCTTTTGTTTTGCTACCCCAGCTACCTACATAACAGATACCTGTGTGAGAAGGAAAGTTTGTTTTCTCCCAATAGGAATGAGTTTGTGTAGGCTTGTCTTTGTTCCCACACCTCACCATGCCCTGATGGTGTAGCAATGCTGCTGTGTCAGGTAGCAGGCTGGGGATATACCCATCATTGTACTACTTCCCTGCACCAGCAAATGAATTCAAGAACTGATACCATACAGTTCACCTATGGAACTTGTAGGTTGCCTATATGTAAGAAGGAATTTAAATAAAACATATTTGAAATATATCATGCTCTTTGAACTCTGAATAAAAATAATAAAAAAATATCATTTACATGGATTTCAAATAGCTTAGAGAAGTTTTCCTGTTAAATTATTTAATTGAAAAAAAATCTGGAAATGTCAGATTTCGGGGGGAGGGGGTTGGGGTTTTTTTTGAGAAATGTCATCCCCCTACCATCCCAAAAAAACCCAGCAACAAAACAAAACACATGCACATCATAAAACTTTGGCGGAAAACATTTTGATCAGCTCTAGCATCTGCACAGTGAGGGGCAGTACTCCATACCTACCTCACCCCTATGATCAGTTTTTTCCTCCTTCCCAAAATACTGAGAGGGTCCTTTTATAATCCCTTCCACATCATGTAAGGAGGGGTATGGCTGTGGCATTAAGACTAGGGACAGAAGTTACACATAAACCAGTTTAAGTGATCAGAAACTGGTTTAAACCTGTAACAGAATATGAGTTCAGTGCACATAAACCAGTTGCAAAATGGCCAAAACTGATTTAAGATAAACCTGGTTGAATGTAGTATTAAACTGAACTGATTTGGGTCAAACAGGTTCATGGAACTTCTGTCTCAGACCCCTTCCTCATTTATATTAAATCAGAGTCCCCCAACATCCTAACATGTTTTTCAGCCCTAGGCTGGTTTGGGCTGGGCTGTCTGCTCCAGAGAGCAGGGCTGGCCCTACCCCTCACCTTCCTAGCCAGAGCTCTGGCTGGTTGAGAACAGGGTAGGGGACTACAGCCAGGAGACAGCAGCATCTGCCTGGCTTCCCCCTGCCCCACCCTCCCTTTGCTTGCTGCTCAAGAAGGAATCCCCCTGTCCCATACCAGGGACCCCAGCAGCATAGACCCTACCTGGCATCTAGCCACACCACCCCCGTGCTAGCTGATGCTGAGAGATGTTTGTGTGTGTATCTCCATGTTCACTTGGACAAAGGTACACAGATCAGTGTCCGCTTAGGGCTTTTTGCAACTAATCAGCAAGTCAGCTGATAATGTCCCTCCATTCCTTCCTTGGAAAAAGCTGTTTAAGAAGAGCTTGAACTAATGAAAAAGGCTTTGTTTTCTTGATGGGCTGATAAGTTTTGTGTTATCAGCTCCCTGCTGGCTTGCTTGCTTCAAATGCCACAATCTGTCAGTGTTCAAGAGGGGACCAAGAGAGGTGTGAGAAATGACCTGGTTTGCTATGAATAAAGTGCCTGTCAAACTTGCTGTAGACAATATGAAGAAGCAAGGAGAGGGAGATTGGAAAGCTCAGTATTATGAACAGATGCATGCACTCCACACAAGCAGTCCTCCCTCCCTGACCCCCGCTCCCGCTTTGCCTCAGAGTGCTAGCTGGGGGCTGGGGCCAAGCAATACTCACTGCCCATTGAGCAATGAGTGGTGGTGGGGAGAAGCCTGGTGAGGGCTGCTTCCCCCCCCACCTCCAGGCACACCCTAGCTGGGGAATGCGCAGTCCAGGGTGGGGGTTTAAACCCTCCCTAATCACAGCATCCTGCTGGGGCCTGGCCACACCTACACCAGCTCAGCACTATGGAAGGGAAGGGACGGCTTGCTCTAGCACCCTCCAGCTTCTAGCCTGAGCCACTGCATGTGCCTGCATTTTCTGAATCAAAAGTGAATGTCTATCCACTTGCAAATCAGTTCAAGCAAATCACTTCAAGCTATTCAGGTTAGAGTAACCTGAAAAGATTGAATCAATTCAGCCACGGGCTTTTTGAATATCTGTCCCTAACCTAAAAAACCTGGCCTTCTAAGCTTTTGAAAAGTGTACTCATCTTAGGATCCTAGCAGCTTGTAGACACAGCATAGGTAGGATTCAGATTGGACATCAGGAAAAAATTCTTTACAGTGAGGGTTGCCAAAATATGGAATAAGCTTCCAAGGGAGGTGTTGCTGTCCCCTTCCTTGGGGGTATTTTAAAGGAGATTGGACAGACACCTGGCTGGGGTCATGTGACCCCAGCACTCTTTCCTGCCCAGGGCAAGGGGTCAGACTCAATGATCTAATAAGGTCCCTTCTGACCCTAATACCTATGAAACTTCTGGTGGCAAAGGTAAGGGCTTCTGGTCCCAAGATGGTGACCACGGGGCAGGGCCCCTGTCAAGGGGTAGGGCTGTCTTTGTGGTTCTTGACAGCTCATCAAAACTCATTAAGCAGCCCTCTCAGACAAAATAACTGTCCACCCCTGGGTTAGATCATAAAACCAAGCATTTTAACAAAATCATAATAAGACTGATTGACATTCAGCCACATAGACACAAAATATTTTGATGATCCCAAACTTAATATTTTCTGAATTTTCATTCAATTCTAACTAGAACTCTATTGTATTGTTGTCTGTAATAGGAAGAGGTGGTTTTAGAGGTGTTGAGATTGGTAAGGCATAAGGAATTTCCACAGGGAGATATCCATAGGAAAAAAATAAAAAGATAATCAGTTCCAAATATTACTTACCTGTAATTGCTATTGAAAATTCATTCTGCCTCCAAGAATGTGTGTGGAGAAGATGAGCAAAGAATGATTGTATAAAAGTGCAGTTTTCTCTGTATGAATGTTGAGAAAATGAGTTGCGCTCCCAGGCTGTGCTCACTGCCACTTTCTGGTTCTCTGGAGCAGGCATGTATACTGGCAGGTGCTCAGCACCCCTGTGTAATGCCATGACATCTCTGACATTTGGTGCATGTACAGCAGGAGTGAAAAGGTGGGGTGTATGTACATGGCAGTACTCCCTAGCATGGTAATTTGTGATGTAGACAATTCCAGATGAGACAATGTCTACAGCAATGTGGGAGGTAGAGAGGGCTTGGAAGGTGGTAGGAAAAAATTAGCTCAGTTCTGGCCTGCAGCGTGAGTTGTCAAGAGATGATGCATCTGGGAGACTGTCAGATACACAGGAGGGGACCACAGGTATGGACAGTTAATTATATAAATTATCTGTAGAGATGGAAGATGAATAGATGAGGTCACTAAAGGATAGGGTGCACTGAAGATATACAGAGGATTGGCCTGGACCAAATAAGATTTCTGCTCAGAGCTGATTTCTTCCTTCTTTCTACAGGCTTCTAGAGAAGCAACAGAGCTCAATCTCTCTGTTTTTGGGGTAACTAAATATATACATGTGCTTTAAATTTCTGTTTGAAAATATAACATTTAACACCAACTTGAACCAGTCACTTTAAGATACTCTAAGGCTAGGTAGAGATGTTCAAAAAGCCTGAGGCAGCTTCACACTAGCTTTCACGGCTTTTTCTAAGTGCCCTAGATTAGTTCAAGAGTGAACAGAATTTAGGTTCATACTTGGGGGGAAGAGGGCAAGGAGGCAGCCTGCACTGGTTAAGGCCAGCAGGTGGGGGCACTCTCACATGCCTCCCAGCAGGTTGCTGAAAAATTCTGAGCCCAGCCAAGCAGTCCTCATTGACCAGCATGGCCCCTCGCCTCAGCCCTGCCTCCCTGCCAGGTGTCCATCAGCAGAGGCTATGGGGAGGAGGTGGGGGAAACGGAGTCATCTGCCCTGCTCAGGTATGAGGGAGGCAGGGCTGGGTCCATGTGGCTGGGGGCTCTGTTCACCCCCACACTGCTGTCCCTAGTTCCCAGCACTGTGAACAAGTGTGTGGCTCTGAGCTATGACTCCTGCCTGCAGCTGTCAGGAGGATCACACCATTTTCACTGAAATCAATAGGAAAAGCAAAGTGCTTAGCATTACAAATGACTGAAAATTATTTAAAAAACCCAGAACTCTGAAAGATTTCAAAATTGTTTCCATTTTGAAATTGATTGAAGAAAGGTCTGGTGTAAATATTTTGTTCAGCCATATTTCTAATTGATATTTAACATGCAAATAAAGAAACGTGTGCAGGATACAACCCTAAGAATTTTGTGCTGTGTAAAACAATGGTATTGTAGGTACAGATTATATTTTCCCCTTTGCTCCAGTTATACAGTTTACCTGATGGCTAAAATAATATTTTCCTAATATTGAAAAATGTACAAAAATCCACATTTTTAGACCTTTACATTTCCTGAAACTTTTCTGGTAGGATTGTTTCCTTTCAGTCTTTTAATTTAAAAATGTCAATCAGCAGGCATTTTATACAAGTTGCACAGCTGGCAAAGAGATACAGAAATCTATCCCGTGGGACTGAGGAATTATTTGCCTGTTGAAGTTTCCCTACTAATTGTTTTCATATGTGCAATACAAGGTTATATCAACTAAAGAGAAAAATTACAACATGGAAAATCAATGGTTGTTCTTCATATATTTGGAAGGAAAGAATTACTTTATATTAGGAGCTAAATCCTTATGGAAGTATATTTTATAACATAATTGAGAGAAATATAATTATACTACTATTAAGTTCCTGACATAATAGGCAGAATTCTCACAAAAATGAAACAAAATTTCGTCATAACATTCTAAATCAAACACTAATGTAAAGAAAATAAATATTTTTTCCTTTTGTCTTTTCCAAGCAATATATTGAAACAGGAACATGGCTATCACAGAGACAATTTTACATACTTCCTGTAAAAACGTGTAGGAATTTAATGCAGGTTTGGAGTGCATCTGTAATTTTTAAATTCCTGGCAAATTTCAGAATTTGCTGCAAACTAACATTTAGGAGAAAAAAATGGATTGGGTCAATCATAATTTTGACTTTGGATTTTTAAAACCATTTACAATGTAAAACAAAAAGTAAAACAAAGTCAGTTCAAAACAGATAACTAATAAGTTCTCTCCCCAAAACATCAAAAATACTAAAGTTATTTAAATTTTTCCTTTGTGAATTTCTGTTGAAGGACATGTGTCTGTGACATGTTTTGCTTTTGACAAGGTGATGCTTTCCAACAAATATACTGGCAACTTGGAACTTTGAAACTTGGAAATATCCAACAAGTTTCCTATCTCCATCTGCTGGTTGCTTTATTCTGTAGCTAGTATTAACAGTGAGCAAAGATTAGTGACAAAATGAACCTTTTTAAAAAGTACGCCTTTATGTTACATTTTTTTAAATCCATATTTTAAACAAGTGCTTCAATACAAGCATTTAAGGAAAACTGAGCATAGTTTACTACAGAACAATGTTCCCCGATTGGCCAGAAGAAAGTCTCATAGCACAAAAAATATATCACATTCCAGGGCACTTACAGAAGTTATATTTTTTGTGTGCTGAGGCCCCCAGAAGTGCTCTACAACTGTAACAACAAATGTTTACAGCTGCACAGCAGTTTTCAAATGGCCGAACATGAGAAAATTAAACCCTCATTAAATCAGCTATCAAAGGACGGCACTCCAGGGCAGAATGCCTTAGCAAACTTGTGCACAGGTTCGCTGCGGGGGTTAACTTTTGGATGATTCTTCCCGCATCCCATGAGCCTTTGTGCTGGGTTGTATTGTAGCCTAGGGTAGGCGGAGCTTGTTTCCTCTGCCTACCCCAGCGCAGGGCCAGCTCTGCCCCTAGACTGTCATCCCAGGCCCACCTTCTCCTTCCAGCCAGCTGAGAGCCACAGCCTGGCCAAGGGGTGGGAAGAGGGGATGGTGTCACTCCCCAACTTTCCTTCTGGGAACCAGCAGCAGAGCTAGGATGACTATATGGGACAATGTGAAATCCAGGAAGCTGTCTGCCTTCCCCCCCAAATGCTTCAAGCTATAGGGAGTTAGTGGCATATTAATGACCCATTGTTCTATGCTTCACCAGTTTTAACAATCATCTGTGAATCAAACAGTTAAGGTTGGAAAGGACCTCAGGAGGTCATCTAGTCCAACCCCCTGCTCAAAGCAGGACCAGACCCAACTAGATCATCCCAGCTAAAGCTTTGTCTAGCTGGGTCTTGAAAACTTTCCAGGATGGAGCTCCCACCACCTCTCTGGGTAACCTGTTCCAGTGTTTTACTACCCTTCTAGTGACAAAATTCTTCCTAATATCTAACCTAAACTTCCCTTGCTGCAACTTGAGACTGTTTCTCCTTGTTCTGCCATCTGCCACCACTGTGATCAGTCCAGCTCCATCTTCTTTCAGACACTGCTTCAGGTAGTTGAAGGCTGCTAATAAGTCCCCTATCAGTCTCCTCTTCTCTAGACTAAATACAACCAGTTCCCTCAGTCTTTCCTCAGAAGTCAAGTACCACAGCCCCCTCACCATTTTTGTTGCCTTCTCATGGACTTTCTCCAATTTGTCCACATCCTTTTTGTAGTGGGGTCCAAAACTAAACACACTTCTACAGATGTGGCCTCACCAGTGCTAAATAGAGGAGAATAATCACTTCCCTTGACCTGCTGCCAACACACCTAACAATGAAGCCTTCGTGGCAACAAGGACATGCTGCCAGCTCATTTTAGCTTATTGTCCACAGGTCTTTTCTGCAGAGCTGCTGCCCAGTCGGTTAGCCCCCAGCCTGTACTGGTGCACGGGATTGTTCTGTCCTAAAAGCAGGACTTTGCACTTGTCCTTGTTGAACCTCATGACATTCCATTTGGACCTAATCCTCCAATTTGTCTAGATCACTCTGAATACTAACCCTACCCTCCGGCATATCTACTACTCCCCACAACTTAGTGTCATCTGAAAACTTGCTGTGGGTGCATGCTGTGCCATTTTCCAGGTCATTAATGAGACACTGAACAAAACTGGCCCCATGATCGCCCCCTGGAGCACTCCACTTGATGCCGGCTGCCAACTAGACATCGAACCATTGATTACTATTTTCTAAGCCTGATGCTCCAACCAGTTTTCTATTCACTTTACAGTCCATTCATCTAGCCCATACTTCCTTAGCTTGCCTGCAAGAATGCTGTGGGAAACTGCATCCAAAGCCTTGCTAAAATCAAGGTACACTACATCCACTGGTCTTCCCACATCCACAGAGGCAGTCATCTCATCATAGAAGGCAATCAGGTTGGTTAGGCATGACTTTCCCTGGTGCATGGGTGACTGGTGCTGCCTTGTCAGGCCCCCAATGACTGGAGGGGCAAGTACAGCCAATCTTGTGCACTGCGGGGGGGTCAGGGGCAACCTGCCAGGGGGCAAGATGCCGTTGCACTTCTGGGGGTGCAACGGTGCTCCACTCCCCAGCTGGCACTTGCAGGGGAGGCACTGGCACTTTGGCAAGTCCCCACTACCCACTGCCTAAGTGGCAAGCGCGGCTGATCAGGGAGTGCACCAGCACTCTCAGGGGGCGCACCCCCTATGCGTCGCCACTGCCTTGATGAATCCATGCTGACTGTTCCTAATCACGTTTTTTTCCTCCAAGTGCTTAGAAATGGATTCCTTGAAGACCTGCTCCATGATTTTTCTGGGGACTGAAGTGAAACTGACTGGTCTGTAGTTCTGTGGATCCTCCTTTTTCCCTTTCTTAAACATGGGCAATATATATTTGCCTTTTTCCAGTTATCTAGGACATCTTGTGATCTCCATGAATTTCCAGAGATAATGACCAATGACTCTGCAATCATATCAGCCGGCTCCCTCAGCCCTACTGGGTGCACCCCTCCAGCCCCATGGACTTGTACACATCCAGCTTTTCTAAGTAGTCCCTAAAGTGTTCTTTTTCCAGTGACAGCTACTTACCTCCTCCCTAAACTACGCTGCCTGGTGCAGTAGTCTGTGAGCTGACCTTGCCTGTGAAGACTGAAGACAAAAAAAGCATTGAACACTTCTGCCTTTTCTGCATCTTCTGTCACAAGGCTGCCTCCCCCACTGAGTAAGGGACCCAGACTTTCCCTGATCCTCCTTTTGCTACCAATATACTTGTAGAAACCCTTCTTGTTATCTTTCACATCCCTTACTAGCTTCAATTCTAATTGCACTTTAGTCTTCTCGACTGCATCCCTGCATGCCCGAGTAGTGCTCTTATATTCTTCCCTAGTTATCCATTAGTTCCCTGCTAAGCCAAGCTGTTCTTCTGCCATAACTGCTAGTCTTTCTGCACATCAGGATGGTTTGTTCCTGAACTCCCAGTAAGGCTTCTTTAAAGTATAGCAAGCTTTCCTGGACTCCTCTTCCCCTCAGTTTGGCTTCCCAGGGGATCCTGTTCATGAGTTCCCTGAGCAAATGGAAGTTTGCTTTTCTGAAGTCAAGGGTCCTTACTCCGCTGCTCTCCACCCTTCCTTTCCTCAGAATCCTGAACTCATCTCATCTCATGGTCACTGCTGCCCAAGTTGCAATTCGTATTAATAGGGCTTCCGATTTCACAGCTCCTGCCACTCTGCCTCCATGACCCACACTCTGCACCTGTGATGCTCATTTAATTTTCACTGGCTAGCCAAGACCAGCCTCCAAAAGCCTTCATTCTCCTGCGCCCACAGCATGATCAAGCTAGCTTTCTGCCCACTTTGCCAGTTGGTTCCAGGGGGAAAGCTTGAGAGAGACACTACCCTTCTCACTCCCCTCCCTTTCCCTCTGTCAGGCTGTGGCTGTCAGCTGGACAGAATGGATGAGGTGGGGCTGGGATGAGAGGCTGTCAGTGACACCTGGGGGGTGCGACTACGGCTAGCTCCTTCTTAGCACACTCTAGCAATGGGGAGCCTGCAGAGCATGCTGAAACAGCAAAGCAGCTCTGACCTTGGCCAGCGCATGGAGGCTCTGAGTTCCTCCACCAAACACTGATGTCTGTTGAGTTTGATCATGCTATAAATTTAAGTGCTTTGTGTAAAACGCAAAAGTTACAGCGCAATTGGAAGTGCCTCCCAATCACTTGTTTAAATGCCCCCAGGCACAAGAATGAGTTCTCTCTTTCCTGTTAAAAAAACAAAAGATTAACTAAATGGCAGCACTTTGAGTCACATGAGCACAAGGATATAGTATCAATTTACTCTCTGATGCATCCTCAATAAGGAACTGAATCCTGGCCAAATAAGAGGAGGGGGTTAATTTTGTTTAAAAAAATCCATTCATATTTGCTGCACTTCACTTCAGGACCTTTTTCTCTGACACACTGAATATCCTAAATTGCAATACAAAACAATGGTACTCAGCACAGCAGTTTCTTGGTTTCACTGACTTATCACTGACTTACCATGCCACCAAAATCCTAGAGCTGGGAAGCTGACAGGTTTTATTTTCTGGGTTCACAATCATTGGGTTCAGCAAAAGTTGAGCATTCACTGTCACAACAGGCCTTGCTCTGGGGGAGGGAAACAAAAGTTCACTACATAGAGTAGGAATAAATGGGAGATCTAGAATTGCAGAAGGACCATTTAACATTTAAACAATATAAATTAACTGAAATGAGGCTGTAAGTAGAAGGTCATTAGGTAGGCAGGGTTTTTTCTGTAGCTCTTAATTCTTTTGAAGAAAACAGGTTTCTCTGGGTTGAAATAAATGCCACCTGAGCATCTCATTTGTGCCACATAAAAATTTGCAAATGCTGAGCAAAAAGACAGTGATACCCTTTGTTTCCCTGCATGAAAGGGAAATCAATGGCTCAACAAAAGGTGGCAACAGACTGCAACTACTGAAGAGGACATCTACTACTCTCTGTGGCAGAGAGTACAAGCAGCCTGCACTGCTTGCACTCTCCTGCAACCCCAGGCAGGTGCTCCAGGAGGGTTGAAGGCCCCTCAAGCCCCTTGAGGACTGGCCTGCTTTCCCTGCTTAGAGAGGGACCCCAGGAAATTTTGGGGTGCCTCTTCATATGCAGGGAAGCTGGGGTTTCCCACTCAGCCAGACCTGTTCCCAGTGATTGCAGGGGAGCAGATCTGCTGTGGCGGGAAAAACCTCACTTAGTCAGGATTGGGCCTTTTGCAGACATGTGCAGAGAGGGGACAGCTGTGGGAAGGCCTCCATGTGCACACACCTGCAAATATGGAGGTGGGGCTCTGTGAAGTATTCCCTGCTCCCCAACATTGGGGTGCTTCAGTAAGTGGGGGGGTTATCACACTTTCAGTTGCACCCCAAGTTAAGGTACAGCAACCATGGATGTCTGTAGATGTCCCTGGAGTGTAATCAGCCTGTGTTGTGACATATTGAGGCTGATTTCACTCTGCCAAGGACATCTGTTTTCAGCCCAACTGTCATGAAATGTGAGTTATTTCAGTAGACTGCCCATTTTGAAGTTCTTCACAAAAATCATTATCTACCTAGACCAGAGGCTGTCAACCAGGGGTATGTGTACCCCTGGGGGTACTTTGAAAGGTCCCAGGGGATACGTGGGGGCAGGCAAGGATGGAGCACCACCACCCCATGCTGCTGCCTCACAGGAGCAGGGCAGGGGTGGGGCAAGAGCAGGGCTGTCCAGATGCTGCATTGCCGCCACTCACCATGGCTCTGCTACATGTGCAGCCACTTGGCACCTCTGCCCCTGCTCCCTATTCAGCTACTCCCCACCCCCACCGCTGAGGTACACTTATTAAAAAAGGGTGAAAACCCCTGACATAGACAGATCACTAAAACACGTCTTGTATTTGCAATAGACATTAATAAAGGTGCAACATTCATTAAAAAGTAGGTGTTATAAGAAAATCCACGAAGCAACCAGTGTGTGTTCCAAAGCTGCTTGAATGCTCACAAAAGAACAAATTCTCTCTTGGGGGCTCTGGAGCCTGAACTAAGTTAAGCATTTTTGGACATGACAGAAGCTCTTTAGAACTTCTTTCATAATCCATCAACATTCTGCCATCATCCAGAAAGACAGGCTCAGACTTCCTATCTTCTTTATTCTGTATGGGAGTTTCTTTAAAAAATTAATGTGATTTGGTTCTACTGGAAGCTTTTGGAAATTAACCATAGGATACAGATTAGCTGACAGATCTTGAGTCAACTGATTTTTGGGAACCAGGGGTAACTAGCAGAAGTAACAGGCCAAGATGAATGTGTGTCTATCAGGGTAAAAATTGTTTTCAATGCAGCTTTGGGGAACAGCTGATGATTAGTCTGCTAACCTATAATTCAGAATACTTTAAAATAACATTGGAAAAGGTCTAAATTGAGTGTTCACAGAATATTATTTTATTTTATATTAATGATTCAGCTAGAAATAACTTATTACCAAGTTATTTCTCTCAAGCTTCTAACATTGAATTGAGGCTATACAGTCAATATTTCAGTGTAACATTTGTTGAACACGCAAAAACATTTCCTGCATTTTTGGTACAATATGGAAAAATAAACTCAAGCAAACTTGAATTTGTATAATTAAATGCAAATAACTATGTTTTTCCAACGTTCTAACTTGTACTTAAAAATATAAAAGACTGCAAATGAAAACTGGAGGTTTTCATATACCACTTTACCCAAGTTTCATACAACGCATTTTTGACTGCTCAGTGGAATGTGGATATAGACATATTGGCTTTGGATTTCCAATGCCTCACACCTCGTGCCAGTACAAAGTGACTGAATATAATTCAAGGCCAGATGAGTAACATTTTCCATTCCTTTTGTGCTAGTGTTCAGAAAAGTGGAATCTCTGGTCTATATAGAATTTGCAAGTCTGAGTTAGCGATGCTATTTCAGTTAACTTCTGCATTTGCACAATATAAAACCTTAGGGGAGTGTTCATGCTCTGGTTTTGCAACCAGGTAGTTAGTTACTGGAAAGATGCAAAAGCCAGGAATGCTCAAGATTACCGAGACTTTGGATGGAACAGCTATATCATCTGCACAGCAGTATATCTTGTTACACCTATGTGATAACTCTACTTTCTGTCTTAAGATTTACAAATAATTATGTAATACACTCTTAGAATTTTAGACTGGTCAGTACTTTTTGTTTGTTTTTCTTTTCCTCCCGTGAGAGGAGGAATTAAAAGTTTTTGTTTCTTAAAAATATTTATAATCTCTCAAAATATTTTTCAACAGCAGCATAAAAGAAGCAACTTTTGTGCCTATCAGGTATGATGCATACAGCAACACATAAACCAAGGCTACCTGAAAAATTAAAATCCTTCACAGGTGTTGCTGACCATGCAAGGAAATGACACTTCTGTCACAAGGCTTTTTTTCTCCTCATTAGGAATTATCAATTTTTATCTACAAAGTTTAAAGCTTCTGTTTTCTATCATCTAGGACTTTGTTTCATACAAAAATAAGTGGTCATAGTTTTTTTACTGGGTTTCTTCTTTTACAGTTTCTTCTTTCCCTGCTTGACTTAAAATTGTCAGAAGGATTTGATCCAACTTTCCAGAAATGTGTCTATAGAAATAGCAGGCAGTTTCAACTGAAATGGAGATTTTTCCCTGAAAATTATGAACAGGTTAGAAAAGGATATTAACAACATTGTACCATTCACTACTAAAATTTTGATGCAATTACAATGTACTTACACACTGCACAAAGCAACACGGAAAATAAAAATGTCATAGCATTTACAACATACCTGTAAACAACTACTTTCCCAGCTCCAAATGCACCTACAATTAAATCTGGAAAAAGAAAACAACTTTGTAACCACTATTTGCTAAACTCCAGCACATTTTCCAGTTTAAATTGTTTTATCTGTATTAATCTGAATATTCATATTTATTTGGATTTTTATCTATATCTATTGGGAATTTTTATATTAAAGTGCAGTAAGACAAAGCAATAATTATATCACTTTGTTCTTCCCAAGGCATTCTTCAAAAATATATCCAAGGAAAAACACTTCACATGGTCAGGGTCCTCCTCAGAGGTCTTTGTAGCTTGTCATTATAAGTGGTAGCTCTTTATAGAAATAATAAAGGATTTCAGTAGGCATCACATATTTATTTTACTCTAAACTTTTACCTGACCATCACCCAAACAGGTGACAAATAGATCCAGCAATTCTTTTTTAACCCTCATCAGTTGAGAATTATTTAGGTTAAGTTAGATCTCTGGGTGGGATCTCTGAACACACCATGATTTATTTGTTGGGATATATATTTAATATATTAAATTGTATTATTGTTAATTTTATAGTTTCTTTCATAACCATATAGTTCAACGGACAAATAAGGGTATGATCAACCACATTCCTTAAGAGAGTCAGCAGTGGTACACATCAGAAAGCTAAGTTAATTTACTTAATTATGTTAAATTAAAGCAGTTACAAACTATGTTTATGTTAATACATGCTCCCACTTATGCTCTGGCTAGTTTTACATGAACTGCAGCTGGCAGGCACAATGAAAGGATGTGAAGTGCCTGTAGCACTATATTAGCATGCTGAGTCAGAGTTAGGCCTGGTGATTTAACCCTGTTTGCTGGGTCACTCTTCACCTTCCACGTGCTGCAGAGTTTAAAAGTTCTTAAATATTTTTAAGCTCCTCCCTCTCCCCCATGCTCTCCACTGGCCAAGCCCTGCCCTGGGAGAGTACCAGCTAAGCTGCTCCCTACCTGAGGACAAAACAGATTCTCTGCTAGGTAACACTTCCTTGCCAGGCACTTCTGAACTGATTTGCCTCACACAAGATGTAAACCAAGGTAACTCCAGTTAACTTCACTGGATCGTACATTTCAGAGGAGTCAGCTTGAAACTGAAGATACATTAAGCCCTTGCTGAAGCTATTGTTGCAAGGTGTAACCAGTACCATTATGGGAATAGGTCAGTAAGCCATGTAGTAAAAAAAACCCTTCTCATAGCAGCTTACATCCCAGCTATGTTTCTTGTCTCTCACAGTAACCCAAGTAGACTGAATATTTATTTCTCAGGCAGAAAAATGGAAAAAAATCTCATGTTATATCACAGGCAGACAGCAAAAGACAGGTAAAAAGGATTTCTGCTATATTTATCCTCTACCAACCTAAGGGCACTTTTACAGCAACTGTTTAAGTTACAACATGTAAGATATCACTCTACTTTATATTAGGACTAGGTAGCACAGGTTTGGGGAAAATTATTTAACACATAGATGCAATAGATATATGCCCAAACCTCCAGTTTCTGGACTCACATGATATTAATATTTAACCTTTCATTAAAAAAAAAAAAAAAAAAGAAAGATGCCTCTCAGTCACCACAGTTACAAATAAAAACTGTAAAGCATTACCCGTGGGTTTGATGAAAAGATGCCTGCCTGAATCTGCAACAAGGTCTCATATGAACTGTTTTAGTCATCTCGGTGAGGTGTCAGTTCCAAGACCTGATGCTCGCGAGAGCCCACCCAAGTCACCGAAAGAGAGCTGTGAGGGGATTGTGTTAAAAAAAAGACCCATAGAAGTAGTTCTCAAGTGGGGTTCTAGGAAAGAAAGAGGTCGTGTCTCCAGCTAGAAGCAATCAAGGATCATGAGCAGCCAACAGAGTACATTTGTGTGGGGGGCCCTTCTATTACTTCAACCAAAGGCCGTTGCCAAGGAAGAGGGCCATCCCACAGAGGCAGTGCCAGACAGTCACCATTTGGGAGCATACTGAAGGCTTAGGAGTTATCTTCATCCCATTCTGATTTGGGATCTAAACCTGGCTCCCTGACGTGCCATTCAGCACCTGTGCTGGGTCAAGCTTCTCCCTGCTCCAAAAAACCTTGCTCTTTCAAGTTTGTAACTGTGAAAAGAATAGTAAAATATCTTTTGATTGATGGGAGGTGCATATAATCTACAGTAAGGTTATAAAGAAGAGGCCACTGTTCAGTCCAACAGAGAGATTTACTGGAATGCTCAGCAAGGACAGCGCTAATCCTGTGTTTAGTCTATTGTAAAGTAGTAGTTTCACTGCTGTTTCACTGTCCAATCCAATGCCTATGGTAACCAAAATGGAAAGTTCTTTTTGGTTTTGATGGGAGTTGGTGTGAGGATCTCAAGAGAAGGTTCCAAATGTATGAGTTTTGAAGAGAGAGTTTTGAAGAGAGAGTTTTGAATAATGTACATTATTTCAAATGTACGATAAGTTATAAGCAGAGGTTAAGTTTTTTTGTGTCTTGTGAGGGAATGACTGTTAATCATTTCTGTGAAAACTGTGCAAGATGTCCAAATTATCTAATGTCTGGCAACTTTCTTTTCCTAAAAATAGATAGGACTTGTCTTTATTCAGTGCTTTTTTATTACTACATATGATGTGTCCCTGATACAAGAGTTACTAGCTGAAAAATAAACACTGAACAAGGCATTTGGGATGTCCAAAGTAAAAAAAAAAGAAAAGATCTTAACTAACCGTCTGAATCTCTTCCAAATAAAGCCTGAAGAAAAACATTCATGAGCTAGAACAGAAAGCTTCATCTTTACATTTGTTGGGCTTTGTTTTCTTTTTCACAAATTCAAGTTACTATGACTCTAAGAAAACAGCTGCCTATGACTCAGACTCCAAATGTCCTTCTCTCCTCTCCCTTTCACCTTTTATGTTTTCAGGATGAATAGAGACCTTCCTTTTACAGAATTAAGGAACAGCAGGGTGGTACCTTGCAGGATTAGTGCCAGGTGACCACCTGGTCTATACCAGGGGTGTTCAACCTCTGGGCTATGGGCCAAATGATCCATGGAGCTATTGCATCTGGCCCATGGGGCTCCCCAGGGGTCCAAAAAATTGGCAGTGGGGAAACAGTGGCTATTAGTACATAACACTAATTGTACGTAATACTAACTGTATATAATATTAACTGTCCCCATCACCCCCCCAACCCCCACCATATCTGCATACTCCAATCCTGCATGTTCAGTCAGAGCCAAGCTATACCCTTTTCCCCTGTGGGGCTGGGTCATGCCCTCCCCCATTTTGGATTGGGCAGGGCCATGTTCCCTTCCCTCCATACATGGGTTGGGGCCAGTCCAATGGCCCATTCCCTCCCCATGGGGTCAGGCCAAATCCCTCTTCCCCTCTGTGGGACTGGGTTGGGGTCTGGCCTTGCCCCCTCTCCCCAGCAGGGCTGAGCCAAACCCCCTTCCCTCTTTGTGGGGCCAAGTTGGGGTCTAGCCATGCCCCCTTCCCTCTCCATGGGGCTGAGTCAAGCTCCTTTCCCCTGCAGGGCTGTGTTGGGGACAGCCCACCCCCTGCTCCCCTCCACAGTCAGATGGTGCCCACTGTGCCTGCCTGGGTGCTGAAGCAGAAACACTGGCTGGATCCAGCCTGCAGCTGGACCAGGCACTGCCAGTGTGGCCCACTGAGCAAAATGTTTCATTACCACTAGTCTATACTGTTTCCGAGAAACCCTTCAGCCAGAGCAGGCATTTCCTCTCAGGCAGTAAGGAGCCTGGGAAAAGAGAAATCCTTCAGTCTTCTGCAAGGAGGATTCTGTGTCTCCACTGGCAGCAATGTGAATGGAAATAGTTCTGCCCTATTGCAGCCATGGGATGAATGCAGCTTGGTGAGAACCACGCTGCACAGGGAAAGCCCATCTGCTGAGGTACATGAGGGGATCAACAGATGAACAAGCAGCAACAACACATTGTAGAAGAAGGCAAAGTGGGCTTAGAAAAATAAGCTCGCCTTTCTGCCTGACTCCTTAACAATCTCCATGTGTATGACCTGATGGGACATGTGCAGAAAGGCAGAAACTTTTCGTAGCCTGTACAATTGTGCTGACTGACCCTTCACTCGTGCCACAGAAATAAGCACAAATCCATCTCCAACCTCCTTAGGCAATGCTCATCTTCAGATGAAGCTGAACATTTTTATTACTTCCTCATGCTTTCTTTATCATATCTCCTTCCACTCTGTACAAGATCCAGCCTATCACAACTTTGACAATTATGCATCTTGACAACACAAAGTGGCATATGACAAAGTGTCATGTTCTTAGAAAAACCTGCTTTGTTTGAATCTATCCAGAAGTGCCAGATAAAATGGTTGCAATCAGATGCCTCATCTGATGCTTTGAGGGGATAAGATGATAAAAAATAGCAAAAAAATTCGCTATGCATTTTGTAAAAACCATACAGAATTGACGCAGACTCTGCTTAAGATATTAATGGGAGTAAGTTAACCAAAGGTTAAGTCAACCCTCACCACAATCCTACAGATCAAGATGCAGAGGTAAAAATGTTTGGTTTAAGGTTCTGCCACTTCCCAAACCTTTATGAGTATTTTGCCCAAAGTTAGGAAATATATATGTGTGTTCTGTCAGTTTAACTGCCTTGTAATGACACAGTATATAGAGCAATTGCAAAGTATTTTGGGATCTTATGAAAATATAGGTGTCACATACATGGAAAATATTAAGAGGGAGAAAAACTGCATAACTGAACATCCTCATCATGGATATTGATCAAAGTTCTTGTAAAGAGCCTACAACTAGAGGCCTGGCCACAAGAAAAGCTAGAGACCTATCTTTTTCAGCCAACCACAGTTAAAAACCTGAGCCCTTATCTAGAGATAACCGTTATGTTTCTCCTGACGCACAAGAGCCTGGCACTCTTCTCTGAGGGAAAACTTCCTTTTCCTTCCTTCAGGGGTGTAGGTTGTAGCCCCATTGGTCTATGGACATAGGCAGGCAAGGTTCTTTGGGTAAATCTGATATTTTAGTAGGTCTAATAAAATATATCAGATTTACCCAAAGAACCTTGTCTGCCTCTTCCTTCCTTCAGCCTCCTTACAGCAACCCTCTTAATAGTAAAAAACACTGGATTGGGCTGATCCACTGCTATTTTCTCTCTTGGTTGAAATTAACCCCCTGCCCTGACTTCTTGGTGGTCTGTTGCTGTGTTCTTTTCATTATGATACAAACCACTCAAAGTGGATCATTAAAGTTCACCACTTTAATGATTCCCATTTTCTGAGATTACAGTTATTTATTCAAAATTATCGAGGGTTGGGCAGGAGGTTAGTGAACATGATGAGATCATACGTTCAGTAGAGGATAAATGAGTTTAAATATATATATTCTCCCCCTCCTCATCCTCCACTTACATACTTACACCCTGTCCCTCTTATCCTTAATTGAGCATATGATCTTACCATGTTCATTAACCCCCACACTACCCCCCCCAAAAAAACTGGAAAAGTGTTTCTGAAGATACACTTGCAGAGAAGACTTACATATTTTCTCTTTGAGAAAATTATCCAGGAGCACATCTGCAAGGGGCCAGCAGGGGAGTTTATCACGGGTTCATTAGAGGCAGGTCCTGTCAGACTAACCTGGTGGTCTTCTATGACCAGGTCATAAAAGCCTTGGATGCAGGTATTGCGGGAGACGTAGTCTTCCTGGACTTTAGGAAGGCCTTCGACACTGTCTCATCCTCATTAGAAAATTAGGCATCTGTGGTGTTGACGCCTACACAGTCAGATAGGTAACAAATGGGCTGAAGGGCTGCACACAGAGAGTTGTTGTGGCTGGGTCATTTCTGACCTGAAGGGATGTGGGCAGTGGAGTTCCCCACGGTTCAGTACTCAGGCCTGCACTGTTCAACATCTTCACTGGCAATTTGGATGAGTGGGTGAAAAGTATACCTTGTTCAAGTTTGCAGATGACACTAAGATGTGGGGAGAAGTGAGCACACTAGAAGAGAGGGACAGGCTACAACTAGATCTTGACAGGTCACAGAGGTGGGCAGATGAGAATAGGATGGGTTTCAATATGGACAAGTGAAAGGTGTTGCACCTGGGGAGGAAGAACCAGCAGCATACCTACAGGTTGGGGAACTCTCTTCTCATCAGCACAGAAGCATAGAAGGATCTTGGAATCACTACTGATTCCAAGATGAACATGGACCGCCAATGTGGGGACGCAGTCAGGAAGGCTAACTGCACTTTGTGATGCATCCATAGATGCATCACAAGCAGGTCCAAGGAGGTGATCCTCCCCCTCTATGAGACATTGGTCAGGCTGCAGTTGGAGTACTGCATCTAGTTCTGGGTGCCGCACTTCAGGAGGGATATGGGCAGCATCGAGAGGGTACAGAGAAGGGCCACTCGCACAATTAGGGGGCAGCAGGGCAGGCCCTACGAGGAGAGGTTACGGGACCTGAACCTGTTCAGCCTCCACAAGAGAAGGCTGAGAGGGGATCTGGTGGCCACCTATAAACTTGCCAAGGGGGACCAGCAGGCAATGGGAGAGTCCCTGTTCCCCCAAGCACTACTGGGAGTAACAAGGAACAACGGCCATAAGTTGACTGAGAGTAGATTCAGGCTAGATATCAGGAGGCACTACTTCACTGTCAGGGCAGCTAGGAGCTGGATCCAACTTCCAAGGGAAGTGGTGCTTGCCTCTACCCTGGGGGTCTTCAAAAGGAAGCTAGACAGCCACCTAGCTGGGGTCATTTGACCCCAACATCCTTTCCTGCCCATGGCAGGGGGGTGGACTAGATGATCTGCTTAGGTCCCTTCTGACCCTACCAACTATGAAACTATAAAACACTCATTCATTATTAAAAAAAATCAGACTTCCACAAGATGATACATTTGAAAATGCAACAATCAAGAAAATGCATGATGCCAAACCAATTATCTGGTATAGACACCTTCACTTTGTTCTGCTGGTTGAGAGACTCTCTCCCCTGCTCTCACTCGTACACTATGCAATTCTCAAAGCAGATGCAGCTTTTCATGTTTTTTTTCGTCTATAAATCTCCTGAACTGACTTCATCATATAATCATCACTAGATTATGATGCAGTGCTTTTACTGGCGTACTGCCTGCTGTTTTCCACTGAATGCTAAATTGTTGCTTCTAGATTTAGCATTCAGAAACTTTGGAATCATTGCCTCAAAGAAACTTGAGGTTTTTCTTCCTGCTGTTCTAGTTAACATACTCAGCAGATGGAGCTACTGCAAACCTACGATTAGACTGGGTTATTGAATTCTAAGGAAAAAAATTCCTGATTATCACAGACACAGCTCTCTTAAAACATTTCCAGAGACAGTTAATTGTGTGTCAGTCTTTAAAGAAACTGCTGGCCAAGGGAAGGCAGTAGTTACTATAAAACTGTGTTTGCTTCACCTCCCCCTTCCCACCTTCGTCTCTGTGCCAATCAGGTTCAACATAAATGTGCCAGCACAAAACAGAAGTAAATTTAAGCAGAATCATTGCTCAAGCTGGGGTAATTTGGAACAGAAACTTGAGCCTCCCAGGCTGCGTGGGATTATTAAGGTTAATAAGGATTACTGCCACAAGTATTCAAACACAGAAACAATATTGTGTAATTCATTTCTACAATTATAATTTATCAGTGGAGTTTGAATAGTGAATAGAAACAGGAAGCTGCTCAAAATCCATTCGCTTTGTTATAAAAAAAATGGTTAAATAATTCTGGATGACAAATACACTTGAAGAAATCAGTCTGCTGGAAGATAAGCCATGAGAAGGAAGGAAGCCAAACTGGCTAAATAAATTGTTCATTATAAGCTATTTGCTCAGCTATGAGGAGCTGTCAAATGACTGAGCATGCATTGTAATGTGAAGGTAGAAACCATGCAGATGCAAAATGCTCAAGTTGTACAGTGATAGATGAACCAGTTGGATGCACAGCACTACTACCCTCAATAATCCTGAGTGCTCAACAGGGATCAACCTTGAACAGCTGTCCAGAAGCAAAGGAAAACAAATTAATTTTCTGTTAAACACGCTTATGAATTTCTCTTGATTCTGTCAAAACTGAGTTACTCTTTTTTAAAAAAAATACACCACAATTCAGAATTCAGACCTAGGGTGAGACCTCATCCCTGTTCTTCCATCTTTATGACATATAAAATGTCAGAACAGATTAAGGGCAGAGGCATAAAAGCCCATTTTTAGTCAGCTATCCCTCTGAGAATCCTCTCATACATTTTAGTGCAGAGGTTGTGAGAGGGAAAGGACCCAAGGACAGGATGTTTGTGCTGAGCCAGGGCTCTGCATGGGGTACAGTAGGGATTCTGGGCAGTGCCACAAGTCACAGAGTACTGCTCCAAGGAGGCTGCTATAACTGACACCCCTGACACATTACAGCCGTGGTGCAATTCATATGTTAATTGCGACATAAATAGTAACAGTGCTACATGTTACTAGCTGATTAATGGCACCATAAAATGGCAAACCAGCCATAAAGTTATTCCACAAAAAAGTGGAACATTTTTGTGGCTCATTTGTATTGGGCCATGTGAACATGTACCATTTCCATGCTGACGCTGGAAATCAACTAATTGTCAGTATCAGCATAGGGAGATCAGGTGTCAGCATCAGGGCTGGGACAGCCATAGTTCCAGTGTTGAAAATCAGCTGCTGGGAAAATGAATTGCAGGGAGAGCTATGGGGCTCTGAACATGGGAGATCTAGCAACAGGGCTGGCCCGTCCTATCCTGTGGAACTTGTGGCCACAGGGGGCCCCACAGCCAAGAGGCTTCCTGTGGCCGTGAACACTCCATGTTGCCACCAGATTTATATCCAGTCAGTTGTACCCGCCTTCTTCATGTCAGAGGCCCCCAAAACCATATCTTGCAGGGGGCCCCAAAAAATTATGGGCTGGCCATTTGGCAACCTTTGAGCCTAAAAGCCTTTCTTGCCTTGCCTAAAGCCCCTGGGAGTAGGAAGAGGCTCCCCAGTTCCAGGATCCCAGTTCTCCGGGACTTCTGAAAGCCATGCATGCAACTGGGCTGATAATCAGCTGATTGTCAGACTCATCCCTGACAGCCCAGAGTCCTAAACCCACCTAGGATTGTTGGGGCCAGTCTGACAATCAGCTGATTGTTGGGCCTTGCCCCAGTAGTTCTTAGTCTGGAATCTGAGTGGGTCTGGGGGCAGTCTTGGGTCTGGGACAGAACCAGCCCTGACTCCATCCGCTGTATCAGGTTGAGGGAAGCTCAGCAGTGGTGCAGTTGGGATCTGAGAAATTTTATGCCAGATCCGAACATTGCATCTCCCGCCATGCCAGGAAGGATCTAATGTGGATCTAGTGGTGTTCTTAGGGTGAAAGCTGTTGGATGGAGGCAGTTGTTGTTTGGCTTCTGATACAATCTGCTGGCAATGTGACCATTGCAAGTTTTCACAGTGGTGTCTAAGAAATGAATTACCACAGTTAGTTTGACAGAGGGATAGAATTTGTCAAAGTCACAGTAGAATTTCTTTAGAGATTCCTTCCTGTGTGTCCAAACAATGAAGATGTCAGTATACTTTAGGTATATCAAGAGGATGAGAGGGCAGCTGTGAAGGAAGCAGACTTTAAAGTCTGTATATTGGCATATGGCCTATAAATATACAGTCTATAAAGTCTTTAAAGTCTATAAATATATTGGTATATTGAGAAGTCATACATATGCCCATGGTAGTGCCATTTGTTTATAAGTATAGGGTCTCCCTGCAGTACCCTTCTTTCCTGCCCTCTATCCTTTATATTATAATCAGTGTTTTTCTACTTAGAAGCTCTGCTTCCTGCAGTCCATTCATAGTATCTGATTAAGTAAGTCTTCTGCATGACACCTTATGTATCTCTGATTGGCTAGTCTATAATGCGAAAATATACCTTGACTTCTGCTTGACTTCAGGTGAACTACATCTTTCCGCTCTTAAAGCTGTTTAGACTTCTAGGCTTTGAGTTTTGGGCCACACGGTTTCACCCATAGTTCCTTCAGGACTCTCTTCCCTACAAATATTTAATTTTATTTTCAATTAAACTTTTGCTGCTTTTTCTTATTAAATAGCAAATATTCCCTGATATTCCAACCCAGCCCAGCTCCATCACCTATACCCACTCCTCAACTACACTGGTTTAAATATAAAGTAGCAATACTGAACAAAGCCAATATATACTAAGCTTAGAATTTGCCTCTACTTCACCCAGACAAAAACATAGCAAAAAAAGGGTGGCTAAAAAGGACCATTATAAGGAAGTTTCTATCTGTTCATTTCACCCAGTTTCAATCTGTTCTGCTTTCCTCACCTGACAGCATGGAGCTGTCCACTGTCAGATCTCTCTAGTCGTGTGTAGATGAAACGAGAGGCATATTTGCACAACATTTTAAAGTGGGCCAAATACCTTTGCACTGTTTGCACGCCTCAGCAGTGTATTGCACATTAATTCCAGCCGCTGTGGGAAATACAGTGGCATAATGCACCTTAAATAGCTTGGGGTTGCAGCAAACTACAACTCCTTTGAGGAGTTTTAGTTTGCTGCCCCTACAGCCGCGGAGCACAGCACCAGGCTCTGCAACTCCATGGTTCTCCAGGAAGCCCTGCAGGCAGCCTGACAGCAGCCCGGGAAAGCAGCTCCGCCCAACAAAAGTGGCGAGCCTGATCTTCCCCCCACCATCTCAGCCTGCCTGCCTGCCTGCTTGAGCTGTGTGGGGGCCCAGTGCTTCCCTCCGTGGCTGCAGTATGGCCCAGGACCGCCCGAGCCAGCTGCCTGCCGGCAGGAGCCTCGGGGGTGGGGGAGTGCTGCTGCTGCTGTGGAGGGACACACCAGCCCTCCCCCCACCCCCTGCCGCCCAAGGACTACTCCACCCGCCAGCAGCTTGCCCTCTCCTCCCTGCCGGAGAAGCAGGTAAGTCAGTGGCGTGTGTGCACGACATGGGGGTTTAATCAGGTCTAAATTGAACCAGTGTTTTTTAAAACCCAACGCTTCAATCTAGGGTTCCCATTTCGTCTACACACACCCTCTAGTTCTAAATCTATTCTCTTGTTTCCATAGGGGCAACATGTGATGTGAGAATGGATGGTTTGCTAGAGGACACTAAGAACTTCACCAGTTTTTTCTTCAGATAGTGGATTCCTCTGACACTGAATCACTCAGCTGAACACAGCACAAAATTTGATTTCTCACTAATCAAAAAAAGGGAGACTCTGCAAATTCTGTGTATTCCAAGTCATCAGGCAAACAAGCAGGGACAGCTCTTATGCTCCAATTCTTCTGTCAACTAGGGACTCTCTTTTACTTCAGAATTCACTATAAGAGAAACCTGAAACTGTTTTGTGGAGGTTGATCTATTTGAAATATCTTTTCCTTCTATTTTACTTTCTTTCACCAGCCTTCTATAGCTTTATGTTAAGGGTAAATCTTTGGGTAACCCTGTCATAGTGCACAATAAGGAACCCTCGTTGGCCCTGCGTTGACAGTGTGAGAGGGCCGAGAGGAACCACCATCCCTTGTCTCATTAGAGCACAAAGATATCTTGTGAATTCTGAATGTTCAGTGTGGCATTTTGCCACAGACTGGAGCTTCTCTTTATCACTCCCAGTGTGTCTGTAAGACACAATCTAGTCCTATGGATCCAAACATCCTCTTCTATAAAGGAGTAATTTTGGGTATACGTCATCTGAAATTATTCTAAAGACACAACTCTAGATTTCTATAAGGTTATTCTAGGTATGCATAAAATGCATTATTTTATAGAAACATTTTCCTGGAGCTCATTTTCCTGGAGGTGAAGTCTGAGGGCTGGGTTTAAAATTTTAAAAGTCTCACCTTTCTTGGTGAAAGGTTAGACAAGTTTCAGTATTTTAATGAAGTTAAAAGTAGTGGTTTGTTATTTTAACAGTGATAATATCTATGTCAGATAGACTGAAGACAGATGGCCACTACACTGAGTAGGTTGCTAACAAGTAGGAAAAGCTATCCCATCTATTATACTGTCAGTACTGGAGGAAGATTGATATTTAGATACACTGGATTACCATATTTACCCAAAACTGCTGTATGCTGGGTGGGGCCAGAGCCAGAGGGTAAGTGGCAGCAGCTGTGGCTCTGACTCTGAGCCCAAGTTGGGGCCAGAGCTGGAGCTGCAGCAGCCACCTGCCCCCAGCTTGTACTCTAATCCAAAACAAGTGGCTTTTTTATCCATAGTACATGGGGGGAGGGGGACCTTGTCTTGAATTCAAGTATAGATGGTAGTTGCATGCATCACGTGTCTTTCTTCCCCTTACAAAAAAGTATCCTAAATATTTGTCCTACACAAATCTGCATGTACCAGTAAATGATTTTTTGTTTTGTTTTAAGCATATGCTTTCTTTAATCTTTGTCTTTTCTGCAAAGAAAATTAACTTTTCCTGATGTTATATGAGGAATATTTAAAAGTTATGGCTAAGATGCAATGTAGGGATTTTAACCACAAGTATTCTTCACTAATAGATCCTAGGTGACTGAGCAGTTAAGGCATCTCAGTGTTGTTCCAGAGCCATGAGTTCAATCCATATTCTGGATTTATTTTTCATTCCTTTACATTGTACTGGTTAGAGAAACACGTGTTTAACCACACTACACTAGTGTCAACCTTTCACCTCCTCCTCCATGAATTGGCAGAACCCTCCCTTGAAGGGCTTTGCTTTAGCTAAACACCATTACACATTACGCAAAAATACTGGTAGTGCTTAAAGTGGTCTCTAAAGCCGTGTGTGTATGGGAAGAGGAGGAGGAATTTTATCATCACTCCTACATCTGCCCACATTCCTTCGGGCCCTGTTACTTCCCTATTATTTATGATAACATGCCTGTTCCACACCTCCTCAACCTCACCCATGCTCCTCTTATAGTTCATGGGATTCTTTACTGCCCTTTTACTAAGGCATTCAAGGGGGCTGTAGCATTGTTGATGCCTACGCTTATGTCTACATGATGCTCCCAGTGGGTTATAGTTTCATAGTTTCATAGGAACACTCATGAACATACTCTGACTGGTTCCCATTTGCCAAAGCAAGAAATGTGGCAGTGACACTGCTCTAACAGCATTCTCCCACAGGTGCTCAATGCCTCAGTCTCTAGTGTGCTTGAGAGTCACCTCATCACAGGTTTTCTGGATTTGGTATGTACAGTTAGGAATGACTGGGTGGGAAACATTTGGTGGCATTCCTCCTTGAACATATGAGAAGCATGGTGTGGATATGCTCGGAGCAGAGAGATGAAACTCTATGGCAGGGCTGCTGTTCCCCAAAGAACAAATAATTAAAAAACTCAAACAGCTAGAAGTATGACACACTCCCCTCAGTGACACACCTAACTTTTGAGGAATTGTTTCCCAGGTCTGTGATTCACTGTGACCTGGTGTACTTTAAGCACTTCCTATTTCATCCTCTTTTCCCTTGTCCTTCTACTACCTATCAGGACTTTTGATTACAGAGTGGAAAAGAGCTGTATGATAGAAAAAGTTGCTGACTGGGTAATGTATTTATCCCAGCCATCTTCTTCCATTTAAGTTCCTTTCCCTCTTTCTCCCAGAAAGGTACTCCATTGCTGTGAAAAATTAGGATTGTATAAAAAATAGCACAGGAAGGGACCTCATGAGGTTATCTAATCCAGCCACTGGCTCAAGGCAGGATCATTCCAGTCAAGTGTCCATCTAACCTGCTCTTGAAAATATTCAGGAATGGAGATTCTACAACTATTCTAGGTAACCTGTTATTGTCATATTTCACAACATTGTTGGTCTTTCTAAACTGAGGGGGCAGCAGTTGAGCTGGTTTCTTGATTAACAATTATTTTTGCTCCATCATTTCCTGGTAGGTGGAGCAGGTGACACTGTCAGTCCAGATGTCTGACTGAAGGGCCAAGGAAGACACTGGCCACGGTAAACACAGCTACTGGAAGACAATTTTCTTAAAACTGCTCACCCATATAACAAAACCAACTCAATCCCAAATAACCACACGGTAAAAACACCTTACAAAGAGCAGGCCAGGAGGGGCACAAACCCTAAAATGACAGTCAGGAAATATCTAAAGAAATATTTTAAATGAATTGTTGTCAGCAGCTCATGCATGAGAAGTCCTAGGGAAGATTCAATGCATGCTGTCTAACCTGCTTTTGGGTATTTCTGGGTATTTTCTATTCAGTGTATATTCTTCTTGTTTCCATAGGTTGTTTAAAGAAGACCTGAAGAAATACTTGAAAGCATTTTATTTTGGTTTTCTTGGGGAGTGTGCAAGTGTTTTAACCCTAGAAATGTCAGGAATATAATAGTCCCATGACATCTACATGGAGCACATCGTGGGCCACTGCCAGTACGCCAACACCACCAGACAGACCACCACCAGCCTGGACCCAGAGGGGACTGCCTGAACCTCCCTCTGCATCTGACGGACTTCACTTCGAGAAGAATCTTTAGCAACGGACCACCCCGCTCCACCCAAAGAGGACCCCCGCAATGAAACTCTATATGGACTGAGAAACTTTTCTTCAACCTACTTCCTCCACCATTGTGGACCATTGTATGGGTTTGTGTGTATCTACTTTCTCTCTCAGCATCGCGAACCCCCTTCCTCTTCTTCCACCTCTGGCCTTAGTTGGATAATGTTGTATTTTCTGTAACATAGTTGCACTCCCTTCCTCAGCCCCATCCCTCTTATGTTAGTCCCTCACTCAGACGATCTGTATTTCCCTACTGGCTTTGTCATCTTGTCATACCCCTTAATACCTACTAATAAAATTGACTTGTTCTTCTGCAGTTTTGCTGGAGGGTCTCTTGGATGCTTTGGAAAATGTTCATGGTGCTGGGACTTAAATTAAAACCTTATTTGTCCCCAAAGAGCTCATTAGTCACTGCAGATGAATGAGTGTTAACACAACATAAATAAAAATTGGAACAATGACAAACAATTCCTTCCATTCCCTCACTTGAGCCATCATTTTTTTAACTTAAATTACCATGAAACTTATGAAAAATTCTCAGGGAACTAATTTTGCTAGCTGATAATGAAGGCAATATAAGAAAAATAACTTTATAGTAGGTCTTCAAATGTAAACTACTAGCATAGGCAGAAGGCAGGGCAGGGTGGCACCATAAATGTGTTAAGAGGCATGAACTTTTGTACACTACAGTCTACTTCAGATGTTTTTGGCTGCCTGCAGACGTGGAGAACAAAACCGAACAACTCCACCCCCCCAGCACTTTATTTTAAACTTGGCATGATCCTGCACCAAGCCCACCGCATGCCCAGAAGAGGTAGGGCATTAGTTGCACCTGACTTTCCCAACCTCTATAGTAGTATAGATCATGGGTGGGCAAAATGAAGGATATGGCCGGCAGCCAGGCTCCATTTCCCAGCAGCCCCTGACCACATCACTGTGGCTATTTTTCATGGAGACCTCAGGAGTAGTGGGCCCATGACAGCACAGGGCCAGAGTATCTATGGAGACCAGCCCCAGCAGTGCTGGTACGCAGCTGGGTGGGGAGCTGCTCTGGGGGTGGGGCTCAGATGTAGCATCAGTAACAGGGGCAAGCTGTGATCCATGAAATAGGGGACAGACCCCAGAACAGACCTTCCTCCCCTGCTTCTCACTTTCCCATCCTGATACAACCTTCATTTGAACCCTTATACAGTGAGGGCTAATTTGTTATACTATTGGAGCACTCTGCAGCTATATTCTTCTGTTCAGGCACAGCTTTAGTGTGCTTTAAAGGGGCTGATTGCATGGCAAATTTAATTTCTATTTGCACCTTAAGGATACTGATACAAGTTGTTATGATACAACCGTTATATTTGCATGATGCTGTAGCCATATAAATGTAGCAAAAACTGCTCTATCTTTAATCCTGCTTCCTTCAGAGTCAAAGTTAGGGTAATTTAGATAACCTGAATCACTGAAGAATCACACAGATGTAATAGGTACAGAGTAATTGATGATGCCCCTTCCTAAGCAGCAGCTCCCCAACCGCTGTGAGGTATTCCCTGATTTTTTCTATCACATAATTAGCAAAAGATCTTTAAGTAATTCTGTTTTGTGATTTGTCCCTTTTTAGCTTTTGAAGTAGAGAAAATGTACATTTGTCCACACTCTTTGAGAGCATTACTACAGTAAGTTACATTACTAAGACAAGTGTACTGAGTATGTTACAAATGTTACTGGGTTGTTCAGTCCTGACTAGGAGGGGTAATATGTTCTTGCATATACCTGACCCCAAAAGAAAAAGTGAAAAGGAATCTAATTAAAATGATGTTGTACATTTAGGCTAGGGACACAAATTATACATAAACCAGTATAAGTGACTGGAAGCCAGTTCAAATATGTAACACAACAGAAGCTCAGTGTACATAAACTATTTTAAAAATGGCCAAAACTGTTTTAAGATGAACCTGGATGGATGTAGTATCAGACTTAGCTGATTTAAAATAAATCAGTTTACTGAACTTCTGTCCCAAATCCCCTCCAGATTCAAGTTAACTCACAGTCCCTCAGTATCCCAGGAGGTTTTGCACCTCTCCCACAAGCTCCCTCTTGCAGGGTGGGTGTGCTATCCTTGGCACAAGCTGTCTGCTCCAGCTGAAAAGGGAGGCATGTTCTAGCGACCCCCAGCTTCCGGCCTGGGTCACTGCAGCCTAGTGGCTGCATTTCTGGAATCAAAAGTGAATGTCTGTTCACATGCTTATCAGTTCAATCTATGCATCTTAGACTAACCTGCAAAGATTGAACTGATTCAGCCTCAGGCTTTTCGATTAAGTGTACTTAGCCTTAGGCAGCATATGCTGTTGAAATTCTGAACCAAACTGGAAAGATTCCAGTAAATAAATTAATTAAAGTAAAAACAAAAATAAAAGCTTGCAAGAGTTGTGCAATCTTGATAAATAAAACAAGCCTCAGTGAACTATTCATTGTTGAAGAAAAATTAAAAACAAACTAAAAGAGAAGTCCACCGGAATGAGTGCAAATAAGGGCATGAAAGACCTAAATTAACATTTGTGACTCAATATGTGACTCTGCATTGTTTCTGCTTTTTGTAATGAAAACAAAACAATTCGGAATCTATATACTTCAGCATCTTTTCTGAAAACAATACTTCAAGGAAATAACTAGCAATATAATCAAGTCAGTGACTTCTCTTTTAACACGACATGGTTTCAATTAAGAAAAAAATGTTAGGATGAAGAAGGCCTTACAAGCTAAATAAAACTGTGTATTCAGATTTTGAGTGGGCAAAAGGGTTAAGCTTTTTGTTGTAAATGCAACATGTGTTATGTTAATGTAACAATTTAAGTCCTTCTTGCATTTCTGATGATCTCTCTTGCCAGGAAAAGGAGTATTTGTTTTGTCTGACTTTAAATTCTCAGGAAAGCAATGCTAGAACTACACAAAAAAACTATGTCTATTCTTTATTTTGACCTCTGCCTTCCAAAAGGAATAGCTTAGGCATGATGCATTTTCCAGAGAATCGAGGTATGAAATTCCCTTTCTTATGGAAAAATCTTACCTGGGTAATCATTCTTGTCTACATCCGAGTCTCCTCTTAGGGTAAAGCCAAATCCCGCAGGCATGGACTGTGAGGCCCAGAATCCACTTAGAACCTGGGAAGGCTTAGCATTTAACCCATTACTGTGTCCATTGTAGACAAGTACTTTGCCTCCCCTGTCTTCACCAGCAAATGGTGCACCGATTGCAATGTCTGCAATTGAGAAAGAAAGACAGGTAAGTAAAACAAAAGCTAAACTAATTCCTACGGAAAGATACAACCCATGGGCCCATATTATGCATTAAGAGCTGAGGCTTAATTGTTTTTCTTTTTGGTACTATATACTACCAATATGTAAAAACAAAAGTGTTAAATACCTCTTTAACATTACAAACTTTGAGGCCTTTGGATTGTAAAAAGTTTATTTTCAAATGTCAAGGTGCTCACATTGCAGTAGACAGACAATCCATACCCTATTTTTTATCTCGTGGGGGTGGGGGAATTTCCATGTTTTCAGGGCAACTCATTAAAATGTAAGACCAAATTAACTGCTAATGTAACAATAATGTATTTAAGCAAGCACTGTGAGATGTTCCCTGATTTATTCTATCACATAATTAACAGAAGATCGTTAAGTAATTCTGTTTTGTGATTTGTCCCTTTTCCAAAAAAATAAAAATAAAAATCTGTGAATGCATTGTTGAACAGCCACCACTGTAGCATGCAGAAGAAAAAAATGGTACACAGTGAAACAATACTATCAGATTGGTTTTGTTTGGTCATAAGTAAAACACCTTACAATGAAAAGTAAAATATTTCCATTGTTCCCATCACCAACAATAAAATATAAGCAGATAGAAAATAAAGCTGTTGAGGAAGATCCTGGAATGGAAAAAATGTAAAATAAGAGGAAGTCCCACAGGGAACACACAGCTATAATTCACTCAAAGGCTCCCAGGCTATCACAAACTATAAGAATAAGATGGAACAGTTCATGCAAATAGCATATTTCTGAAAGTGAGTTTATATTACTAATTGCTTTGGGGCCGTGTGTTGTTTATAATTTATGCTTGTTATATATTACAAACTCTCCCTTGCTAATGGTTAGCCACAAAGATCAACAAACAGCCAAGATAACTAAGTAAACTATATGAATTTACCTGCCAAAAGATGGGGGCCAAGGTTTTCAAATTCTCTAGTGACTTTTGAAGCCCAATTCAAATTGCTTTTAAGGGACCTTATGTTCCAAATACCAGCCCTCTAACAAGTAGCCTTTTTTCTATGTTTCAAGCTGGGACCCAAAAATCAGGAATCTATTTTAAAAACCTTAGCCACCATGTGGAGGAAATAATGTACAATAGCTGGGACAAAGTGGGGGAGGAGGGCACAAACGTTGAAGGCTTTACGGCACCCAAAATGAAAATAGGCACCACAAAGCAATGTTTATTTTTTTCAATGCGTTTCTTCAACCTACCAAAAAAACATAGATACCCAGGCTTTTTTGAAAAACATTTTAAGGATCATGGGGCAGAATGAGAGTGGGTGCAGGGGTAGGAATGCACCTCCCTTTCAGTCAACACAACATGGGAGCAGCAGCCTAGGACTTTTTTTTGAAGTTCCTGAATTGGATAAGAATTTCCCCCTTGTTTCCCCTCCATGCTCAGTATGACCTCCCTTCCCCTCCCCTCCCTTCCTCTACCCCCCACTGCTACTATCTCCAGGTTCCCCAAGGGTGGGAGAAGCTCCAAAGCCATTCCTGCCCACTCCAACCAGGCACTGCAGGCAGCCAGAATCAGCTTGGGACAGGAGCAGAAGCAGACAAGTCCTCCCTCTGTGCTCAGTTCTTGTGGGTGTTCTCTGCCAGTCCAGGAGCAAGCATGGAGGAAGGGAACCTGCTTACTAATAGTGCTGCTGTCTCCAGTTGAGCCTGGCTCCACGTGCAGCCTGACTGGAATGGGACACGAGCAGCTCTAGAGCCTGCTCCCCTGGGTCAACCAAGAACAGTGAGGATATCAGCAGCAGTCAGGGAAGGGAGCAAATAGTAGGTGATGGGGTGGGAAATGCCACTATGCACAAAGGACACAAAGAGGAAGGGAGAGCGTAGGGATGACTGTTATGTGACAGACTTCCACAGCAGAGTCTACCCTTGGAGGGAGGAAGGAGAGACTACTCCAGCACTTAGCTCACTGCAATGAGCAGCCACTTGCAGACAGCTGAGTAGGTGGAAGGGGGCCGGGAACTGAAGCCAGAGCCCCACACACTGGGGCAGGAATCACCCAACTGCAGCTTTACCCCACCTGGCTGAGCACGTGATGCATACATCCCCACAGCCACTGCCCTTCCCCACATTATCTGCTGCCTGGAATGACACAGCAGAGGCAGGAAGAAGAGGAAAAGGAGCTGCTGGAGGCAGGGGGAGCCGAGCAGTACCTGGGCAGCTACAGCACTGAATTCAGCTGGATATGATTTGCAAAGTTCAACCTTTAATTTTCCTTTCATGAGTGAAAGATCCTCATCTCCTTCAACAGTGGGTGTTTGTGTTAAGAAGTGGATGTGCTGTAGAAAAACAAACCTGTAGCTATATATTATTTATTTGGCTTTTTCTCCAAATAGCCTTTCTTCTGTTCTCAGAAAGAACTGTAAAAAAGGAGTCTCCAGATACAATCTATTACTGAATTTAGTACATAGACAATTTGTTTGCAACAATATATAATATAGAAAGAAGTTACCATTATAGCCATCCTGGTTGAGATCTCCGAGATGAGCAATGGCACTGCCAAATCTACCAAACATGTCGGTGCCTGACAATATCTGTGCATCTTGGAAGTAGAAGGCACTTTCCTGCAGGTACAGGTAAACTTGCCCTACTTCCTTAGGCTTACTTTCGAATTCCCGCTCCATAAATAGAGGGGCCCCAACTAAGATGTCATCTAAGCTGGAGAAATAAAACCAAAATCAATGTCAATGGAAATTCAGAAAATGTTCAGTTATCAATATGAAGAACTACTACAGTGAGAACACTGAAAAGCCACAAATACCAGTTAGCATTAGTATATAGTCAACAGGGATTTTACTAGATTATAGCCATAGAATTTGGCTTATTGACACTCAGACAGGTCCTAAAAACACTGCCAATGAGACACAAAATACTATATTTTCTGGTGTATAAGTTACCTTCTCCCCAAAGATAACCACGTGGGGAAAAAAAATAATATAAAGTTGATTAAATTCTAAACAACTTCTTACAATGATTTCAATTATTTTTCATTAGATAGCTTTATTGAAGAAGATGCCTTAATTTTAGACATGTTAGACATTTTAGCCATTCTTTTTGGGGAAAATTATTTTATCCACTAAAAATACAGCGCATTATACAATATAGCCTGCATATTTTTCAAGTACAAAGAAGCTTATGATGAATAGAACAAAAATAACAAGCTTTAAAAGCAGACTAACTTTTGTGAAGCTAGAGTAGCAACTAATGTACAATCAGTGATAGAAATCGTGAAACTGGGAGACTGAGGCCTCAGTCCAGAATACATACTCTGGCACGTTTTTTCTTTGAATTATATGTTTTTTTGGATGAAGTTCTCAGAAGAAAGAATCCAGAATCAATACAAAGGAAGAGACCAGCTGAAATGCTTTCCCTATCTTACTGCTCTAAATACAAAACATATGGCTATGATATTTTAATATAACCAACAAAAAGATTGCCTACTTAAAAAGAAAACAAAAATGAGTATGATTCTGGGAAAATTGAGAGTAACAGAACTAGCCTCACAATATGCAAATCAAAGATACACAACATTCATATCAAATGAGGATATGAAACCTGATCCAAAGTTCACAAAAGTGGGCTTGCCAAGTAACTTTTAGTGGATAGCAGATGAGGCTTATGATATGAAAAATCTTAGTTACTGTAAAGGATTACTACTTGACTCTAATATACTTAATTTTGGTGAAGCTTGTATTTTCTTGTCCTAATTCAATTGACAGCAAAACTTTTCCTACCTTGAACCTGAAATGATCTCTCAAAAGCCTTAACAGCAACCAATGAAACTGGCAAACCCATACTAGATATTCTTTTTAAGTATAAGGGAAAAATCCAATTGATTTTAACAGGCAATAAAACCAATAGTTGTATAGAAATGCAACACAGATCTATAATCTTTTCTGCAGGTGTGGAAGAATCCTATAGAATTTTAATTTTATAAATTGCTTCCCAAACTGTATAGGAATGTTATTTTTTATTAAACTCTATATCATTTTGCTGCAAGGGAAAGAATACTTTAAAATGTAAAATAATTTTAAATGTAGTTCTTCATTTTCAGAAGTCAGTTACCACCCTTTGGTGCAGACATCCTACAAAAAAGAAAAAAGCAGATGCTGAATGAGAATTTAAAATGTGTTTTTCTTTCCATGTTTAATGTCAAAAAAATCTTTATTTATGGAAAATGTTAACTTTCTGAACAGAAAGTTAGCTGAAGTCTTTGACATGCAACAGATGCTGTCAAAAGAGAAAATGTTATTCAGATAACATCAGTGCTTTATTTTACAAACTGATCTCATTATTTACCATTATAGCATGCTTTGCACATGAACTTTACCAGAGAATCACAGAACAGTAGGGCTAGAAGGAATCTCAGGAGGTCATCTAATACAAGTCCCTGCTCAAGATAGGATAGTCTCTGACTAAAAACCATCCCAGTCAAGCGTTTGTCTAACCTGTTCTTAAAAATGTTCAAGGATGGAGATTCCACAACTTCTGAGTTGTATGTTCCAATACTTAGCCACCCTTGTATTGAGAAAGCTCTTCTGAATATCTACTCTAAACAATTTAAAGACCACCTTCTCTTTCTGTCCTTTACAGACATAGAGAATAATCTACGTTCACCCTCTATATAACTACTCTCCAGGCATTTGAAGACTACTATTGAATCCCTCCCCAGTCTTCTCTTCTCCAAACTAAATAGTTCTACTTCTTTGAGTCTGTCCTTAAAGTTGTACATCCCTGCTCCAAAAGATCCTGATATCTGTATAGAAAAGGGAAACAAATGGGGAGGGCAATTAAGTATTTTACAAATGGGAAGTTAAGGAAAAGAGACTGCAAAACACACTTTTAAGGTATTTAGGACATGAAAGCTTTAGAACCTCACTTGTGAGATTTACAACAATACTAACAAATCAATGGGAGTTAGGTGGGTACCTAAAATACCTTGGAAAAACTGATTCCCAGGGACTTGCCAATTAATGCACCAGAAACCAACAGTGAAGTCAGGAATTAAGTTTAGATTGCCTGACTTTCAGTCTAGTGCCCTAACTGCGAGACAACCCCTTTTACACAAGTGCTGTAAGATTAAAAAGTTAGTCATCTTGTGACCCTTACTCTTTTCATGAATACCCATTGGCACTACTAAAATCCCACCCTTACAACATTGGTTGTTAGGAAACAGCAAACTGTTTATATGGAAAAAAAAATAGAATCCTGGAAAATTATGGTTGGAAGGGACCTCAGGAGGTCATCTAGTTCAACCCCCTGCTCAAGGCAGGACCATCTCCACCCAGAACATCCTAGCCAAAGCTTCATCTAGCCGGGTCTAAGAACCTCCAAGGATGGAGATACAACAACCTCTCTGGCAATCTGTTCCAGTGTTTTACTACCCTCGTAGTGACAAAATTCTTCCTAATAGCTAACCTAATGTTCCCTTGATGCAACTTGAGACCATTGCTTCTTGTTCTGTCATCTGCTGCCATTGAGAACAGTTTAGCTTCACCCTCTTTCAAACGCCCCTTCAGGTAGCTGAAGACTGCTATCAGGTCCCCTCTGTCTCTTCTTCTCTAGACTAAATGAGCCCAGTTCCCTCAGTCTTTCCTCAGAAGTCACATCTCCCAGGCCCCTCACCATTTTTGTTGCCCTCTGCTGGACTCTATCCAATTTGTCCACATCCTTTCTGTAGTGGGGGGCCCAAAACTGAACACAGTACTCCAGATGTGGCCTCATTGGTGCTGAATAGAGGGAAAAAAATAACTTCCCTTGACCTGCTGGCAACACTCCTACTGATGCAGCCCAGTATGCCATTGGCCTTGTTTGCAATAAGGGCGCACTGCTGGCTCATATTCAGCTTATTGTCTGCTGTAATCCCCATGTCCTTTTCTGCAGAGCTGCTGCCCAGCCAGTCATCCCCCAGCCTGTACTGATGCATGAGATTGTTCCTTCCTAAGTGCTGGACTTTGAACTTGTCCTTGTTGAACCTCATGAGATTTCTTTTAGCCCAATCCTCCAATTTGTCTAGGTCACTCTGAATCCTAGCTCTACCCTCCAGCATACTGACTACTCCCCCCAGCTTGGTATCATTTGCAGACTTGCTGAGGGTGAACTCATTGCTATCTTCCAGATCATTGATGAAGGCATTAAACAAAACCAGCCCCAGGACAGACCCCTGAGGCACTCTACTCAATACCAGCTGCCAACTAGACATTGATTACTAGCATCTGAGCCTGATGCTTCAGCCAGTTTTCTATCAACTTTACAATTCATTCATCCAGCCCACACTTCCTTAGCTTGCCTGCCAAAATGTTGTGGGAAATTATATCAAAAACCTTGCTATAATCAAGGTATATCACATCTACTGGTCTTCCCACAACCACGTTTTCATAGAAGGCATCAGGTTGGTCAGGCATGACTTGCCTTTGGTAAATCCATGCTGACTGTGCCTATTCACCTTCTTTTCCTCCAAGTTTTTAGAAATGGATTCCTTGAGGATCTGTGCCATGGTTTTTCCAGGGAACAAGGTGAGGCTGACTGGTCTGTAGTTCCCTGGATCCTCCTTTGTCTCTTTCTTAAATATGGGCACTATGTTTGCCTTTTTCCAATCAGCCAGTACCTCTCCTAATCACCATGAGTTTTCAAAGGTGATGGACAGTGGCTCTGCAATCTTATCAGCCAACTCCCTCAGCGCCCTCAGGTGCATCCCATCTGGCCCCATGGACTTGCATATGTCCAGCTTTTCTAAATAGTCCCTAACCAGTTCTTTTACCGCTGTTGGCTGCTCACCTCCTCCCCAAACTGTGCTGCCTGGTGCAGTAGTCTGGGAGCTGACCTTACCTGTGAAGACTGAGGCCAAAATGGCATTGAGTACTTTAGCCTTTTCTGCATCCTCTGTCACAAGGTTGTCTCCCCCATTCAGTAAGGAACCCACACTTTCTCTGATCCTCCTTTTGCTACTGACATACTTGTAGAAACCCTTCTTGTTACTTTTCATGTCCCTTGCTAGCTGCAATTCCAGTTGTGCTTTGGCTCTCCTGATTTCATCCCTGCGTGACTAATACTCTTATACTCCTCCCTATTTATTGTCCAAGTTTCCGCTTCTTATAAGCTTCTTTTTTTGTGACTTAGTTTACTGAAAATTTTCTTGCTAAGCCAAGCTGGTTTTCTGCCATACTTGTAAGTCTTTCTGCACATCAGGATGGTTTGTTGCTACACTCTCAGTAAGGCTACTTTAAAGTATAGCCAGCTCTCTTGGACTCTTTCTCTCCCTCAGACTGGTTTCCCATGGAATCCTGTCCATGAGTTCCCTGAAACATGCACGGGCACTGTGTACCACATGCAGTCCATGGAAAAGGGGCTCATTGGGCTCTTTATCATCTTTGCATTCTCCTGGGTTTGGGCTGCTAAGTGTGGGGGCAGAGCAGTCACACAAATTATTGCAGCCTGTCCTTGGTTGCCCACAGTCAACAAAGCAACCTGGAATCCCATGAGCACTCAGCTTTCCTGTCTTCATGTCCCTGACACATGTTTCCTGCCAAGACATAGCCCCCAATTTACCTGTCATCTTTTATGATCTTCATTTACTTTTTATTTGCATTTCTCTCAAAGTACAAAATAAAAAGCTGTGAAACCTGGTTTGGTTTGCTTTATCATTTGGTTAATTTTCCAGGATATTGCCTATTAATGTCTTGTTTTTGCATACTGTAGGTGAATCGTTTATTTGGCTGTGTGATTGACATTATCCTTCTTAGTTATGGAAACTTTTCAGTCACTGTTAGGTTTTGCACAAGTTAGAATTTTATGAACTATGGATGTCAAGCTAAGTTCAAGTTAACATTATGCCTTTTAAAAGGCATCAGGACCAAAAGAAAGCACAACACTTATTAATAGCAGCATATACTCATATTTGTAGCTCAATATGTGGTGGTACATTAATCAGTTTCAATTAGATTTATTTCAGCCCTACACCATCATGTTGTAGTTAACATAAATCAAAGTATTTGTTTGTTCCAGCACATAATGGTTTCTATAGCCATTACTGCTTCCTTACTTATCAAAAAGTGGTATAAAGCACAAGCTGACCACCTGCTGGAATTTTATTCAATTCCTTTGTACCCTGCTGAGTAATAAACAGCAGGAGTATGGGAAGTGTCAATAGGTCAAAGTGTAACTATGTGGAGCTTTGGTATAGTACAAAGAAAGACTGGTAAACATTTTATTTTACTGTTTTTATTGGACACATGAGTTTTGGCTTAAAATGAAAAAACTCTTCCTTCTCCTTACTAAGAATTTTATCCATACATTTATTACAAAATGGAAGCTGTTACCTGATCTTTTTTTAAGAGTGTCGGGCAATTTAGGGCAGACTAAAAAAAACATTTTTCCTTGTTCCCTGCCATGTCTGTGAAACACTTGCAGACTTCAGTATGGAAGATTTCACCCAACTGTTTAGGTTCAAAGTTGCCTTCTTAGCTTGTTTTGAATACAAAAGGGTCTAGTTCTGGAAGTTTAAAATAAAAATGATGACCCTATTCATCTTTTCAGCTGGATAAAAAACTAGATTTCAGACCCCATCAAGCAATTTGCTTCTGATACCTCCACCCTTCTTTAATCCCCAGCTATTTAACAACTTTTCTCCCTGCTTTTAAGTGGCCTTAAGTGGCCTTTTCCTTCAGCTTTTTTTTGGTCAAACTTAGGGCATAGATAAATGAACACATATCAATATAATTTTAATCAGTTTTATATACTGGGATCAGGAATAAGTCAGATGTGCAACTATCCTTGGGTAGCTGCATGAAGTAAGCAGCTATTATACCTCCTCATTATCAAGCAGCAGGTGAGCAGGTATTAGCTTGTTTGCCTTCAAAGTGCTCCCCCAAGATGAACATGGATAGATGGCATCTAAACCAGTGCAACTTAAAACAGAGTTTTAGCTTTGATTCTCTCAGGTGTAATTATTCAGTATATGGGGCTAAATTATCCTAAATTAGGTATCTGTGTTGACTTCCCACTGTTTTTTTTTTAAAAACCTGTGTTTTGACAATTGCGCCAGCGTAAACGTTTTGTCTGCTCTTGCCCTTAGTCTCACCTTTACAGATATATTTCTATTAGTATATGTGCAATTCATCTGACTGGCCTGCAAGCAGGCATATTTTCAAGTGAAGCTCCTTTATGTTTTGCTTCCTGTAGAATCTCTAGATCTTGGAGAGTCACTAGATTTCCTTTCAGATATAGGAAGAGAGACCACACAAGCCTCCAAAGCAGTTTGATTATATTGTTGATACTGGAATTAAAGGCACAAAGAAGAGTTTGAAAAGATTTTGAGAGATCTCCCATGCAGAAAGATTTGCAGAAAATAACCTGTGCAGGAAGTAGTTTGGGTCAGTAAGGGAAGCTCCATAAAGCGCTTCTTATGATTTAGTATAGTGGTTTTCAATTCTTTCAAATTTGAAGACCTTTTATTCAAGGACAAAAAGTGTTATTATTTTTTACAAGGTCATACTTACTCTGAAAGGTGGAAAAATGTAAACTATAGTTGCTACATTTAACCTCATAGTTTGAAATTTTTAATTATCCCAAACTTACTCTGGAAATGTTATTTTCTTATTTTAGAAGTTACAATAACTCTTTCAATGCCTCATGACTTCCTACCTCTCCTTTTATTACCTCTGTGATCCTTTTGAGGGTCACTGTTTGTATGGAGATACTGAATATCTTTTGGTGTTTAAACACTAAATGAAAAGTAGAAAAGTCAGATATTCTGCAACAGCCAAATACCTACAGACCTAATTATAACCCTGAAGTAATACCAGGAAAACTCCAGAGCTCTAGACAGTAGAAATCCTCACATCCATCAGAAGCAACTAATGCTAATATTCACTCAATAAGGCCCCAACAATAACACTTAAAGTACCATTCACAAAATTATTGTCAACATTGCTAAAGTGCTTTGCTGGACTAAGGCCTAAAATCTGTGTCATGAAGGCATTATCTTGAGCTCAAGAGGCATTGCTCTTCAGGTTGGCCTCTTAAAACAACCACGGAACATTGCTCCTTTGTAAAGAGCTTTCAGGGGCCAACAAGCTGTGGACCTTTTGAAGGGCGTGCCACCCAAGTAACTGAGGTTGCTGGTGTGGTTCTGGCTGATCTCAGTTTGATTCAAAGCAGACTTCTGCTTTTCAGAAAGGCAGAATACACAGTACTGCTTTTAACTTTTACCCATCTCTTTCCAATAATAGCCTTGCCTTTCTGAATCCTAGGAGATAGAATTGCCGTTACTGTCCCAAGCACATCTTCTCAGTGATCAATAAGAAAGTCTCTAGAAAGGACATGGCCATGCAAATGACTTACTACACAGGAGAAAGGGTAAAGGCCTTTACCAAATGTTTAGCAGCAACCATTTGTGTGTACTCTCCTACCCTGGGCTAAGCAGCCAGACAGAAGCTAAATCATGGTAACGTACTCCTCTTTCACTGAAGGCAAAGTTACAGCAATTTAATTTCCACTTATCACAAGGTAAATACATGTATGTAAGTGGTTACTGTGAGGCAGCTGGCACTCAGTAAAAGCTCTAACATTTTTCACCTTGCAGTAAACTATTTTTACATTTGTTCTCTAAAACTTATTCAGTCAACACTGTAGGCCAATTTTAAAAAAATGAAAAGGAGAGAGAGAGAAACAAAGCTGGGAAGAAAACTGAACACTTACAACTAGAGAAGTAGAGAAGTTCAGTACAGCTGTGACAGACATTTTGGCAGAGAAGGTGCTTAAAAACTTGAGCTCAACATTTCTGTTTTGGCTTTCAGGCCCTAAAAGAATTATCATGATTTCTGAAGATTTTTTTTCCCCCAGTCACCCAAAATATTAAAAAATATTGTCTTTTTTTGAAAATTCAGGGAAAATGTTAAACACTCAATTATATTGAATTTCAGTGGGCTTGGGGTGCACTGGGTAACCTACCCGTCATTGTTAACATCAGATACTGCAACAGTATACCCAAAGTAAGATGCCATCTGTAAGCAAAAAGCAACATGCAAGTTAAGATCTTCTACTCAATAAAAACCTTTTTTTTTTTAAATCTGACAAACTCCTGTACTTCTGGATAATAATTCTGAAAAGTAGAAAATACTTTGTAACATACACTTCACACTGTACCATATTTACCCAAATCCAAAATGGCTTTGAATTTAAGACAACCCCCCAATAATTAGATTCTATGCATGGAAAATTATAAATTTGTTATTATATTTCATGTATGAAACTTAATTATTGAAGGGCCATCTTAAATTCATCCCTCCCACTGCTATGGCAGGGAGGGAAGTGGGTGACGGGGCAGGCTAGCTGCCCTTTGCTCCCTGCACCTCCTCTTCACTACTTGCTTCCCTCCATGCCTGCACTCCCCAGGTTGGGGCTGAGGTCAGGCCACTGCAGCTCTCTGCTTGGACCATATTCAACTCTTTTTCTCCCCATGTTGAATGAGGAAAGAAACCTCATCTTAAATTTGAGTAAATATGATAATATTGTGGTTATAATTACATTATTTTGAGATGGAATATTTTATTATTTATGTTTTTTTAACTTTACCTGTTCACCAGTGAAATTCTGAATGAATGTCAAGTCTGTAGAATTAATAATTGAAACCTGGTAACAGAAAAAAAATACAAGATTTCAATCACATCATGATAAACTACAATGTAGCAACAGGCATCTTTAAAGGAAATTGAAGGGTGGTCCAATTGTTAGGATGATAGACTAGGATTTGGGATGTCTGAAGTCATTTCTGTGCTCCACCACAGATTTCATAAGTGGTGTTGGGCAATCTTCTACACTTTTTGTGCCTCAGTACCCTGTATGCAAAATAAGGAGTGGGGTACTTCCCTGCATTACAGAGGAGCTACGTGCATCTCTACACTGAAAATTTTGAGGCACTTGGACACTACAATGATGTGGAAGCCACATGTAATACACCTATATGTAAATTATCTGAATTCAGATGAAATATATATGCAGAGGAAGAGCGGCATGCGCAGCAAGTTTTAATAGGAGGCTAGAGTTTGGCACTCTTTTTACATTCCAAAGTTATACTGACATACAAGGGCTACGAATCAGGCTTATCAATTTACCAGGCAGACTGCTCATGAAATTTTAAGGGAAGCATACTCTTCTCTTCAAAACACTTTTCATGACTTCTTATGTCTGATATTCAATTTATACCACTAAAGACAGCTTCTTTACAGTAAATAAATAGAGAGAGTGAGCATTAAACTATAACTCCAAATCTGAATAACCCTGGACTTTACACTTGGGCTTCATCTTCAAAGCAATCTAGCTCATATATTTAGTGTGAATAGATGAAATATCAGCTCAATACATACATATCCGAAATTCTGTGCTCCCCTTGGAACTCCAACAACCAATTCTGAAGAGAAAAAATGATTAATTGCTCAGTTATTTTATATGATTAGAACATCAAACAGAGTCCCAGTCACTGGAATCTTCCTAACATATAGGCCCTATCATTGAAGGGTATGCTGCTAGCCTTACCAAAATGTTCAGTACTTCATGGCAACACTTCAGCAAAATTTTTACATTTATAAAATGTATCTATCGGCATCTCTAGGTATATGCACCATTACACACTGAACTAGTCTACACCTGGACAGAGTCCTTTCCCTCCTAGTGCCTACTAGGATATTTACACTGTGGGTCAACTTTCTGACTATTCAGATGACTCCTGTGGCCATGATACAGCCAAGATTAATTTCTACAGCTGCTACAGCAAAGCAACCTCTAACAGAAATTATATGCACTTCTACTGAAAACACTGTTTTTCCATAGCTGTATGTTGTCTTTTCTGATTAGGTCTTCTGTATCACCCATACCTTCAAAGTCTCTGCCTGGATCGTTTGTGAAACATGGCAATCATAACATTCTGCTTACCTAGAATCAGGGTTGAAAATTCTTCCTTGTTATTTTTCCCAAATTTATAGCACATGTTACTCTACTGTTATGTTACTAATGCATTTTCTCTTAACAAGTGGGTATACTTTGATGTTGATACAAATATGTATTGTTTGCAAATATTGCTATTGATTTTGTAATGTGCTTTCAGATTCCTGTAGATGAAAGCTCCTATTCTAAATGTACAATAGTTGTAAAAATACCTGCATGTAGAATTTATTAGATCCATGAAAAAGCCTTTGCTTCTAAACGAATCTTGTTCATTATTGTTTTATGCATTTTTGTTCATGTACAGTTAATCCATTCCTTCTTTACATGATTAATTCCATATTTCACTTTCTTATATAATATATTCTCTCTTTATAAATGTAGATTTTAATCTTGCCCTTGAACTGTATGTTTTAGGTGGGGAAGAGAGGATACGGAAACTTCTTACTGTGTCACGGAACATAATGCATTAGGATGATGGCAGCAAATACTCTATCCCAGGCACTGTATTCTTAAAGAATACGGACTACACGTTAGGGAATGGACTAAGCAAATAGCCCTGCTCTCAGCAACAAGAGCTAGCTACCAGGTACACAAGCTGCCAGTTTTCAAGATGGAAAGAAGTAAACAGCAAGGTCCCCCAGGGAATCTGTGTTGGGACCAGTGCTGTTTAACATATTCATAAATGACCTGAAAAGGGGGTGAGTAGTTAGGTGGACAAATTTGTGGATGACACACAGTTATTCAAAGTGGTAAAGACCAAGGCAAACCGTGAGGAACTACAGAAGGATCTGACATGATTGAGAGAATAAGCCACCAAATGGTAAATGAAATTCAGTATAGATAAGTGTGACCACAGGAGTTTGGGATAGAGTTGCTAAATCAAAACAGCCTACACCTTAAATGTGGGAAGCTGCACGTGGCAGCAGAACAGTGGAAAAAACCCTGGTCATATCCAGGGGGACAGGTTGTAGCCATATTGGTCTAAGGACATAGGTAGACAAGGTTCTTTGGGTAAATATGATATATTTTATTAGACCAACCCAAATAGTTGGAAAAATTCTTCTTAGCAAGCTTTTGGGTAGAAATACCCTTCGTCAGGCTGAGGAAGCATCTACAGTTGGTGTGTGCTCTTCCTGGATGGAATGAATAGTAAAGAAACCAGAGGCCGATATGCATGCAAGAAAGGCAGTCAGTGAAGATGTAAATTAAGGAGTCAATGGGTGACAGACAGGCTGGGGGGGGAAAGGAAGGGAAGGGGAATGAATGTAGCTAGTAAATAGTGGAGAGGTACCTGGGGAGTCAGATATTAGGCAGGTTATAATGTGTCAGAAATCCAATGTCTATATTTAATCCATGATTTTTTGTATCCACTTCATTGTTGATGAAGTGAATTTCGTAGGCATGTCTGTGAAAAATGTTTTGTAAATTCCCTTTGAAGATTAGAACTAAGAGACTGGAGAGAGAGTAGTTTTCTTGTGAGAAATGTGCTCCCACAGGTAACTGGTTGTTCTTGTCTTTGATAGATTTCCGGTGTGCGTTCATTCTGGTGCACAGTTTATATACAGTCTTCTATGTATTTTCCATCAGGGCATTTGGTGCATTGGATGATATATATTACATTTATGGTCATACCCAGTTCACTCTTCCTTTCAGCATCCACTCTGCCATTGCATGACATAGGATTGGGCAAGATGGACCTATATTCAGGTGCAGTAAATGGCAATTCTTATCTTTTTCTGTACGTTCATTGCTTTTGCTCACAGTAACACCCATGTGGTGCATGCTACTTGAGATACTCTAATTCTGCATCTGTAACTTTTCAAAGAGATTGCCTACATTGTAGTTGGAAGCGCAACTGCAGTATATGAAGACATATCCAAGTTAACTGTGGTACCACGGCAGCTTAACTGGAGCAAACCAGGCTTTAGCACTGAGCAGACACCTGAATACATACCAACAGACCATGATGAACTTTTGAACAACCTGCTACCAATCCTGCCCTGCTCTGGATACATGAGCTAAGTAGACAAAAGCTAGTTTTCCAGCTATCTTCACTGTGGAGGATATTCCTATCTTCCAATGTGGAGAAAATACAGCTAAGCAAAAGGATGTAGAGATTTGGCTGATGAAGCTCCATTCTCTCTGGATACAGCAGCCAAGGTAAGATTTCTGTCTAAGCATATTAAGTACAGACAACGCTATTCCTTTTCAGGAATTCCTCTGAACTATTCCTTACCTTTCTAATATGTAAAAGCCATTATATTGTTCAGTAAGCAGATAAGTGACCAGTCAGATGGTTTGCAGTCAGGAACATAGGGTTCTTACCTTGTTCAGAGTCGCCAGTAAATTCCCCAGCAGCCACTGAGTATCCTGTTTAAAAATAAATTACAAGAACAGAACCTGACAAATCATTTAGTTCCAAAGAAAGACATTTCTGGAAGAATAATCAGATTTGTTTTCTGGTCCAATAATCTCTATAAAATGTTATAAACTAGTATATCCAAGACTGGATTACAAAGAAAAGTTATTTGTTATGACCAACTTCATTGTAAGTCTGAAAAGCTCACTAAGTCTGCAGGCCTAGATCATTGGGAACAGTCTGGCAATTTAACTATATCCCAAGACTAGCCTTCAAAGCATTAATATTTTATAATTCACATAAAAATTATGTGTAAATGCTATGTTTTTAGTTAATACTTATTTATTGTCCATTTGTTTCACTCTCCAGTTTTAACTATTAATGTAATTCAAAGACAGATTTCCAAAGATATTTAGACACCTAGAGATGCAGATTAGTCCTACTGGGATTTAGAATTTACAAAAGATTGTATGTGTATGTCTACAAGTGCATTAATGTGCTTTTCCTAAAGTGCATTAAATTTAGTACCTCTGAGGTACTAAATAAATGTGCATTAGGCTGCACAAATGCACTATAGCACAAGTGCACACTTTTTAGGTAATGCTTAATGCACAGTAGCCTATTCTACTGAGCATTAGCATATTAGCCCAGTTTTTTTACACACCGCTTTAATGCACAGTAGAATAGGGTACTGCATATTAAAGTACATGTGTACACATCTGTTGTGAATTAGATGCTTAATTTCCAGGCTAAGTACAGCCAGTCAGAAAGCCTGAGGCTGAATCGATTCAATCTTTGCAGGTTGAACTAAGATGCATAGATCGAACTGAGAAGCAAGTGAACAGACATCCACTTTTGATCCCAGAAATGCAGCCACATGCCCACAGTGGCCCAGACCAGAAGCCAGACTGTGCTAGAGCATACCTCCCTGGCTTGGCTGGAGCAGACAGCTTGGGCTAGGGCAGGGGTGAGCAAAATGCGGCCCGGGGACCAGATGCAGCCTGCCAAGCCATTCTATCTGGCCCACAAGGCCCCTAAAAATTTAGAAAATTATCTGCCCTGGGCTGCCTGTCATGTGGCCCTCAATGGCTTGCCAAAACTCAGTAAGCGGCCCTCTGCCCAAAATAAATGCCTGCACCTGGGCTAGGGCTAACCCATCTACCCCGTGGGGGGGGGGGAGTTGTGGGGGAGGTGCAAAGCATCCTGAAGTGCTGGAAGACTGTGAGTTAACTTGAATCTGGAGGGGATCTGGGACAGAAGTTCAATAAACCAATTTAATTTTAATCAGTTAAGTCTGATACTACATCCACCCAACCTTAACTTAAACTGCTTTCGACCATTTTGGAAGCAGTTTATGTGCACTGAACTGTTTGACAGTACAGCATTTCTACAATCATGGAGAAGAAAGCAACATTTCTTACAAGCGATATATGTATACATTATGCAAAGTTCTCATGGGGCAGGCTGTCAGCTTTCTTTTAAAGCATGTAGTCAAGGAGATATTGTATTTGTTTTTTATGCATTCGGACATACTTCTGCTGTCAGTAAAGTCAATTATAGTTTGTTTTTTAAACTTCAGTAAGAGAAGAATTACTGTACAAATCATTACAAAAATAATATTTCTTTTCATTCAGCAATTTACCAGTAAATAGTTTCTAATTATCATAAACTCAATCAATTTTCTGTGACTAGAATGATGTATATTTTAAAAGTTAATGTATACTTAACTACATTAAAGACAAAACAAGAATAGAAAATAACTGTACAAAAATATGGCTGGAAGGGGCATTGAGAAGTCTAATTCAAGGCAGGATCATCCTTGCTTAATTATCTCCAATACACAGTTATCTAAAGTCTTCTTTTAAAGACTTCCAGAAATGAAGATTCCATAGCCTCTCTAAGGAGGACTGCACACACAACACTTAGGATCTGTTGTTGCAGAGATGTATAACTGTGCTTAAGGCCAAACATGTGAGTAGTCTTAATGAAGTTATTAGCAAACTAATGGATTGCTCCTGTGCTTGGGAAGCATGTTCCAAGTATTCACAAACTGGGGCATAAATAATTCAAGATTTGCTTTCTCGTTAAGATCATTCTATTGGGCATTTTTGCACAAGCTCTGATGCGTTCCGATTAGAACATGCTGGAGCAGACTTAATGAATTGAGCCTGCTGGAGTGTTCTAATAAGCACACTCCAGCATCTTGTGTATTCAGCATCCCTGCATTTCAAAATGATGGCTGGGGCACGTTAACTAAAGCTCATCAAATGAGCTTTAGTTAAAGCACCCAGCTGCCACTTTGAAACACAGGACACTGAAAACATAAGACACTGCAGCTCCTGAATGCCACTCTAATTAAAACAACAACCCACCTCGGAGCACATGAATAGGTGGCCACTGATTTTTGGGCATATATATCTTACCAAGGTAATTATCATCATATGATGGTGGGGCCACTCCAGTTTGCTTTTCTCGTATTAGTTTCCTTAAAATATCTTTGAATGAATAATCGGTGATGATATCCGCAATATTGGCAGTAATTACCTGACCTGCATTCAAACAACATTGCAAATTAAAAGGATTTAAAGAACAGCCAACTCCTAAAATGAAAGGTTACCTACAGTTTAAGATTAACTGTAATTTAAGACATGGTTTTCATACACCACTTACTATATCATGTTCAAAACAATTAATCTTTGTAACACTTCCCTTATAAAGAGCAGACACTTCTGCTGGAGCAGCCTTTTCCTACTACCAGTCTGGGCGTCTGACGATGATACTTAAGCCAATATCTCTCCTCATCTTTCAAAAGGAGGGGGATAGCATGGAGCACGATACATTATTAACCATAACTGTAATTCTAGGTATATTTCGGAGTCCTACATATGTCTAAATCAAACTTTGACAGGCAAAGCCTCTCCATACAGATCAATAAGACATGGGAAGCTAAGGGCAGCGCTCTTTCACTGGAAGGGACAAAGCTATAGATTCTTTGGCATCGAGTCATGATGAACCAGAATCTTCCTCTTTTAATGACAGCAAAAATGCAGGTATAACACAACAACTGGCCTCACACATAGTTAAAAACATCTCCCTGCTCAGCAGAAATGATGTATGAACCTTATCACAAGTAGTCAAATCAAGGGAGGAGGAGAAAAGATTTGCCATTGCCAAAATGAAAGCAAACATCTATAAAATGCAATGTTAAGATACCAGCTTCACAGTTGCATTATAGATACATACACTATAATGCATAATGTGATGCAATACTCCCATCATTAATAAACAGTAGGTTATACTGTAAGTTGTACATATTACTGCATAAATGACACTTTCTTCCAGATGAAAATACAGTTCAGCTTGTTACTTAAAAGACAAATGCTCAAAAATATCAACATAAATATATTAAATACCTGTTTGCTTCATGTCTTGTAGAATCCATTATTTGATTCTGATCTCTCTTGCACTGATTGCTTAACAATTCATTGAATTCAGAGCAGTTATTCCTTATTTATACTTGTGTGAGTGAGACGAGAATGCTTGTGACCTTACACTGAGAAACTAGAACAAACTTTTCCTCTTACACTTTGCACTTTACTTTTTAGTTTAAGTTAACCAAATGAACATACCTTGCCAATAAAAACTACCAGGTCCTCCTACTATCAGGTCCCCATTCTACAAAAAACCAGAAAGGAACAATATTAAGCTATGACTGATACCTTTTTCAGAGCTTAAAAACATAAATATGAGGAACAATTAAAACAATTATATCTAGACAAATAGCATTGTTTCAGGGCTATAACATACGACAGAGCTCCCAATTCAGGAAATCACTAAAATAGTTCACTTTAAAGTTAAATACAAGCATAAGGGCTGACTTAGATGTTATCTCCTCAATCATGGAGATAACTTGTCCTCTGGCCGCTACACAACAGTTCTAAAAGAAAGCCATTTCTTTCTAAGCATAAATAAAGGTTGACACAGGCAATGGTAATGCTTAACATATCCAAACCAGTGCTAAATATAATGGGTTCTACCCACTTTACAGCCTATCAACAAAGGGAAGTGTGCCAAAAGAATTGTGCCAAAAGAACAATGTGCATGTGAAGTGGAAACAATGAGACACCAAAACAGGAAACAGTTGACATGATTAGAGACACATGTGAGGTTCTGGTGATCTAGCAGTGGCACAGATGATTCATTAGTTGCCAAGATATTCCTAGTGCTCGTTCTTACTGCTTGTTACTAAACCATGTTGCTCACAACACATTTTCCCTGCCCCAACTCCAGACAAAGCACAGGTTGCCTGACCAGCTTTGTCTTCTTTCTAAAGGAGTCTAATATAATTTATTTTAATTGAAATATGCTATAGAGCTGTTGGTCTTCACTTTCTGCAATAATGGCCCCTGGAAAGCAACACAAGGTAAGCACACCAAAAGCTGAGGTAGCCAAAATCATTGCTCTTTCTGAAGGTTTGGGTGATTACTGCAACACAGCGTTGCTATAAGCACAGGCTGAAAGGGAAACCAGACAAATCAAAAAGTCAGATGGAGTACATGCAACCAACAAAAATAAATTGATAAACATATTTTATCTGTTCTTTAAATGAAACTGTTAAGTTTCAAATACACAAATTTTGGGAAACTGCAAGAACTTTCTAAAGAAATTAACTTGAAACAAAATCAGAATAAACTGCCAGTCACCAGGATGGCAGAGAGCTTTGGACGCAGTGAAGGAAGAAGCCATTTGGGATAACACCAGAATAAAATCTAAGAAATTCAAAAGCAGAATCTCACCTTGTAAAAATCCAAACTGAAGCCTGCTTGACAGAAACCTTGTCCTTCAGGATCTGCATTGCCTGCAGTTATCAAAAGATGAATCTTTTATTATCTCACGTTGCCCAAGTAGAACCTACTTAGAACCTTACTGCTATTACTCCAATATTTCTCAAGGACTGATATTAGTGCAGAGATTTACAGTGATAGCAAAAAAATCCCAAACTCCCCCCAAAAATAAAACCCCTCCAGAAACCCCCAAAACAACAACATATTGTTTTAAACTGTTGTATGACAGGTATACACTGAGGATGATTAGACTAAATACTTTAGCTTTGGTTTATCTCCTATGATTCAAAGTGATGATGTGCATCCAGTTTCTGGATCAATCTTTAGTTTATTATGGAAGGCAGGGAAAGGAGATGAAGGAGAACTGAAAGTATTTATGCAATATGATTTTAATTTTAACTTGGAGAATAGGTTTTAATGTATCTACATGTAGCAGAATCATACAAGCACTCTAAGGAGCTATTCTTGCTCTTTAAGTGAAATACAATACTTATTGCACAAATCCTGAGCTCCAGGATTTAATCCTGGAAGCAGGCAGATGAGCATGTGCAATTATTTTCTTATGAATATATATTTGTTTTCAATATTTACATGTGACAGATTCCTAGATTTCTTGGAAAAGATATGAATACAATGTAAAAACAATCTACAACCTTGAAGCTAACTGGAGAGCTAAATTAATGCTGAAAGCCTGGACCTCTAAGTAGATGCCCCAGACATGTTTGTGTACACTGAGGTCTCAGGATCTTCTTGCACATCTTAGAAAGATTCACTGGGCTATTTTGTCCCAACAAATGTTCCCAGAAAACAGGCAATCCTCACTACATGACAAGATATTATCTCTAGAGCTCCAACAGAAAAATACTTCAGGGAGAATGCAAGCCTCTACATCTGTCTGTGAAGTGACCAGCACTATTCTAGCATTCAGCATACAGTTAGGGCACATGGTATAGGCTACTGCAGAGAAGACTTTGGAGGAGGTATTAGCAAGTCAGTCTGCACGTGATTAGAATGTTGAAGGCAATTTGCAGTATGACTATTTTACGGTCCTTTTAATTTAAGTTACAATCATAGAGATCTTAGGTTGTTACCCAGCATTAACTAGTACTGTACACCAATACATGGAACAGCTGGCACTATACAACTAAACTAAACAACAGCTTACCACTTCTGTGAGCATTTCCACAGGAAGGCATATTTGCTATCTTACAGATGACAGCTATGGACAATTCCATGTAGCAAGTAACCATGTGTGAGGGAGAGAAAGAGCCAGCAGGCTCCTTGGCTCCCAGCCTGAGTGAAGGGCCAGTGGCCCCAGGCCCGCAGCCCCAAGGAGACAGGCAGAAATCCCCCTTAGCCAGGTGTGTGGGGAAGGGAGGGGCCGGTACTTCCTTCGCCAGCATAAAAGAGAGGCCTGGGCTGACAAGCGGAGGCAAAGCGGAACCGGAAGAAGGATGTGGAGGTGATGGAGCAGGCCCGCGGGCGCTGCAGAGGATGCCTCTGGAAAAGGGCTCAACCCCAACTGGGGTCTTGAGGCCAAGCGGCAAGCCCCCTGAGGGGTACAGGACTGTTGATTTACCGGCTGGGAAGGGAGGGAACCCAGCTGGAGCCGGGTACTGTAAAGATTATATTAGAAGGGCCCAATTTGAATCTGGGTACCGTAGCTCCCATAATAGGGGCACAGCTCACGGAGAGCTTTAACAGGAGGAGGGAGAACTTGGTCAAGCCCTCACTAGGGACTCTTTGACCCACAGAGGGCGAGTTGTTATTGGAGGACGAGTGTAGTCCGGCTGAAGCAGCTGATCTGACCAGGCGAAGCCCTTTTGTCGTAGTGCTTGTGTTGATTTTGCTCTTTCTTTTGGGGACTACGTGGGCAACGTATGGACATGTGGCCAAACCACACTGGCAGCCATCATCCCGGTGGAATGGGCGAGGGTGTAGGGGTGGCGGAGCCCTCAGAAACTTGGGACCCACGGGACGCCGAAGAGTCTCATAATTGGATGGCACGCATTGGACATACGAACCAACTCCATTAACATCAAAGTCGTGGCAGGCGAGGCAGGCACATGTGACACACCCAATCGAAGGTGAGGATAAACTCGGCAACCAGTAAGCGGCCCCGACACGGGCAGCTGGCATTGGCTTAACCCGACATCATGACAGAGCAATTATTCCTAGTCTGTGAATGGGCTATCGTCTGCACACTCCAGCTGTTCAGTGGGGCCTGATCCAAAGTCCATTAAAACCAATGGACACTTCACTTTGATGTTAATGCCCTTGGAGTATTGCCCTTGAACCTGACATGATGTGGCAGTAGAAATCTTTACAAAAAATATCACTGAGTTCATGTAGACAGCCAAAAAAACTATCCAAATTTATAGTAGCAAACACATAATTCCTACTACTTCTTACACCTCCCTTCAAAAATCCAAGTCTTTATCTACTGTTTTCCCCCTACCTCTGAACAATTTAATAATGGAAACAGTCAGTCAGAGGTAGGGTACTGGATTAAATGAATCCCTGATCTAATCCGTATATAGTACTTCATGCATTCCTCGGTATACTTGGGCTTAGCTCATGATCCTCTCTTTCTCCATTCATCTACAAGCAGTAATGCACAGAGGGTGTCCTGAAAGTACACAGGAATCCATTGTTCCAACACAATGCAATGAAGCATGTTAGGTAACACAAAAACCATTCATCTATACTTTGCCTGTACCCCAGAAATACTATGCAAGCAAACTATCAGTACAGGATCTGGTCCTAGTATGGCAATTCTGCAATAAATATAAGCAACAGTACTAAATGCTGATATGCATTTTTAAAGATCTATTTGCTGCATTTTAAACCCTGGTAAATTAAGTCAATTATCTCATCACTATAATTGCACAAACCTAATTTACTTAATCTCTCTTCTTTTAATTATATGATAAAGCACCCATCTGGAGACATATAATTTGAAGTTTATTTTTCTTCATATTCTCTTTGAGCATGATGCTGTCAGTCAGTAATTTTCATTTAGCCAAAGCTTCACTACAATTGAAAGTCTGAAACCAGTAATTACAGCTTTGGTTCTATGGAAAGTCATTTATTTTAAAGCTTACTGTTGCGACAAGGAGAGTACTCAGCATAGGCACTGAAGTTCTGAATTGCTACATAGCAGGTGCCAACTGGATCCTTTTCAGGGGTGGCTTTGAGAGTCCTCCAGTGATACAAAGGAGCACAAGCCTATCAAAAGAGAAATCATATATTGCCAAGCACTTGATATACAAAATTGTTTTTTGTGTTAGTTTTCTATCATGTGGATAGATAATATCATATTGCATTGATTAAATGCTCCCTGAGGCTTCATAACCTGCAACTCTGATTTAATCAATTCATGTCATTAATCACACAGTACAAAAGCAGATCTCATCTTCTTACTCCTGTCCCTCAACAAGTAAAATTTAACAGATCACATAGCCCACTTTTTAAGCTCCTTAGAAATGCTTCTCTGTACCTAATACACAGAGGATATGAGTTTAAAACTCTCAGCTAGGGAACTTGGTCCTCTGCTTCATGCTGTAGATATCATGCTGTTAGTTACGGAGTCCCCTGGTTCAATGTTTGGTGGTTCTCAAGATAACCACTGTTGTAGTAGAAATGTTTCAGTTCTGTAAGTTGAGACTTAACACCTCTGGCATGGCTAGGCTCTCTCTCTCTTGTAATCCAGGGACTTACTGTCTGCCATAATATGGATACCTCACTCAAATCCATAAAGAAATGAGAGAAGACAACACCAGCTGAGGAGTACCTTTGCCAGTGTTCCTGAGGTTAGATTCTGTGCTGCTTTTCTTACATGGGGTAAGATTTGGCCCAGAGCATAATTTTTCCAAGTAAACTTGATGGTAAGCTATTTAATAGAATACAGTACATTCTATAATAGAAGTTAGAGAGCGAGAGAGAGATCTGCTAAACAGACCTCTTTGCCTTGCCTTCTGTTTTCAATTTCAGTAGATCCGAGTCTCTCCCTAGCAGTGTATTATTGTCATTGTCACATCACCATGAATGCCCTGTCCTGCAGTGAAGTTCCATTTGGATAGATCCCTGTGCCGATAAAGAACTTATGGCAATTTCAGGGCTTGTATGTCTGTAAAGTAATGTTCATTCATAAGACAGGCATCTGCTTTAAAGGAGCTTACAGTCTAAATAGCATACAGAAGAAGGAAAATAGAGCACAACAGAAATTAATTCATTTCTTGTCATAAGGACTTTAGATGCATTTCAGAACATTTGGCTGCAGTATAGTTTATTTACACAACAATAAAGTATTGGACTCATTTTTATTGTTATACAGTAAAAAAAAAAAATCTCAAGGAAGTAGTTGTATTTTCTCTCCCCCCTTCCCAACAACGTTATTAAAGATTAAATTTATAGTTTTCTTACTTAGAATTAGTGTCATATGAAAAACAATGAGTTTAGCAACACTTACAAAGTTTGGCAAAACTGTTCTGAAGATAGCCAGTGGGAGAAAAGAAAACTCATCTTAAATGATCCAAATGGTGAGCTTTATTCACCCTCCATTTGATTCAGATTGAGGCATTCTAAGATTCAGTGAGTGAGTATGTAAGAAGGTATTACATTTTGGCTTATAATCTGACAAATATTCAGCCATTCCAAATTATTATTGTACTAAATAATTTTTTTAACAAAGATTTATCTTAACATTATTCATTTTAACAAATATTTTCTATGTGTAACCAACTTCTACGTGAAGTAAGTATACATACAAAAAGGAGACAAATGAAGGTACTGAACATGAGAATTGAGATCTATGATAACTCAAATGAAAACTACAGGGAATTAACTGTACATGCTAGTTCTGTAACAGAAGAACATGATGTTTTATTCATCACCTGTTTTACGTCAAAATTCTTTTCTGTTATTAACCACAAAATGGACTATTTAGAAGTACAGCATTTCCTTACTCCCATTAAATAATAATTGAAACAGCTTTCAGAACATCCCAGGAGAAAAGGTGTTGCTTCCTACTTATAAGAAAAGTAAAGTATGACCAGCTAAAAGATTTGCATCACTAAGCTTTAAGCCTCCTTTCCACTGTTAAAATTCTACAGCATAATCTCACTGTACTTTGCAATAAAACTGCTCAGCATAAGAATAAAACCAAATGTATCATATAAATAACCATTATGGATTTAGAAAAAAGACATTAAGGCTGTGTCCAGACAAGCACAGCCATGTGGTAGGTCATGCCGCAGCAAACGCATCTGTGGCGCCACATATGACCCATTCAGCTGTTCCCCGTGATGGCGGGGGTGGAGGGGAGGGTTAACCTGGGGAGATCCTGGGGTCAAAAAAACCTGCACAAAAAAAAAAAGTGGAGCAGTGCACAGCTGGTGATTCAAACACTGTGCACCGCCTGAAACTGGAGCCTGGCTGGCTGGAGAGACACTTTGGCTGCCACCTAGGCTTCAAGCGGCAGGATCGGTGCTGCTGCAGCCCCAGGAGGCCCCCAGAACCCCAGGTAAGGCTGCTGGAGCCAGCACAGCCCCTACCCCACCCAGGGTAACCTGCTGCATGCCAGAGGGCACGTGGCACAGATGTTCCCTAGGGACAAGTAGCAGTGACACAAGCTTCCTGTCCACAGGGAAACAAACATCCACGCTCGTGTAGACACAGCTTAAGTGTCTTTAAAAGCAATCCTCTTGTTTAAAACTGCAGCATTATTACCATGGCTACAACACAGCAGTTAAACACAATAAATAGCATATAAAATATTTCATATTGGCATAAGCAGTCAAAAATGTGTATTGATATCCATTGATCTCCAACTGTAATTCTTGAATTTGTTTAAGTACTTCTGTATTTAACACTCCTCATAGATCCTTGCAATCAGATTTTTAAATATATGCCTATCATTCACTAAACATCTTCAAAAGTTTCACCATCTTATTCCTTGAAATCACTTATTTGTTCCCATAACAAGTAAGGCATCACTCTTCATTTCTAACACTCAAATCAGGTCATTTTAAAGTGCTTACTTCTATCTGATTTATATCTATTTTAGAATATATGTATATTCTGAAACATAGGGTTATCTATAACATGCACACACACATGCAGAATACACAGCTGACAAAAGGTAAAAATAATCTGAAAATAAATACCAAATTCATGAGACTTACCACAACTTTGCTTTTATGAGCTTTGACTGTTGCCCCAAACCACTGATTTGACTTAAACTCAATAGGTTCCCTGGTGCCATTGACTTTGATTTTTCTATTGTCTGAGAAAAAAAGAAGCAAGATGTTGACAAGTCATTTAAACATATATTTCTCTATTCATTAGAGATGCATGAGAACATATTAATGGATATATGGATTATGTTACATCCATTGTCATCTTCATTCATTTTAATGTGGAAATGACATTTTAATGTTGCTTAATTACATATCATTAGTCAATTAAAAAAATTCTTCTCTGAACTTCACATGCAATCATTCCAGATGTTTGTTTTTTTTAACTGCAATGAAAAACTTAAGAAACTAAGGAAATGCCCAGCCCTACATCAACAGCAAGAAGCCTACTTATTTGGGAATTTCTGATTTACACCCCCTAAAAAACAAAACAAAACAAAACAAAAAACCCCATTCTCAATGGTCACATAGCTTTATCCTTTTACAACTATGTTATGTAATAATTTTGGATCCATCAAATGAAATTTCTCAGCATGCATCATTCAAAAACCAGCATTAAAGAGGGGAATAGATGTAGTTCTTAACTGCATTACATGTGTACTCACTACCACAAGAGACAGCTCCTTAACCCTGCTTTACATTCACTTTTGGAGATGTCACTGTAAGAGGAGCCATCTGGGTAAAGATGGTACAATTATAATACATTTCAGGTTTTAATAAAAAGCAGACATGCAGTCCTTTCAGCCTCAGTTTTCTGAAGTAAACTGATTTCCCATATGTTCCCAAGCTATACTCTTCCCTCACAAGTCACTTCTAGTGAACTTCTCAATTAATACATGAGGCAAATTACCCATATCTCCTCACATCTGCATTCTCTTACATTTTTTCTGGTTCATACCAAGGAGTACTTCACAAACATACATTTTTTTATTCATTTTAAGAGAAAATAAATGTGTATACTGTCAAATCTGGAACACAGAGAATTCTTTATCGTCATATTATATTATTTGGATTTATGTGAAAAATAAAATTGTAATGAATATAGTGGTCACCATTAAAAAGCCAGGATTTCCGTATGTTTATCACGCAGTAGTAGATGAGACACTCATCTTAATTCCTTGAATGTTGTGGTACTGGAGACTTTGGTGTACAGTAACTTCTGGTAAATGTTGGTGATATAAGCTGAATTAGGAGATACACGTAAAATTTTCTGAAACTTTCACAGATTCGTTCTTTTTTTTTTCTAATCCTGTAATCATAAACCTAAAGACTGTTTAAAAAGTACAGATAAAAGTGTACGGATGAAAGTGCATCCTTCCTATTTCACACACACACACACACACACACACGGGAAATAGGTGGGATGCACTTTTATCTGTACTTTTTAAATAGTTTTTAGGTATATGATTACAGGATTAGAAAAAAAATGAATCTGAAAGTTTCAGAAAATTCATTATGTGAACCAATACAATTTTTAAATGTTTATGTTTTACCAATAATAATCAGAGTATTTAAATCACTACTAACAAAAGAGCCAGAAACCATGATGCAAAATTTGGTCACCACAAATTGTCACAAACAATGTAAGAAAAATAAATTAATAGAGCATTAGAACCTAGTTAAGTTTAAGTGAGTGCATCTACACAAGATGCTTTACTGTGCAGTAGACTTATCTACTGCACAGCAAAGCGTCACCATCTACCTATGCATGCATGGCATTTACTGCCAGTAAATTAGTGTACTGCGCAGTTAGCTAGTAAATACAGGTAGTAAATTAACTGGGCAGTAGTTATTGTGCAGTAGTGCTTGTAGATGCTGACTGGGAGCAAATTTGCTCCTGGTCAGTCACACAGCAGGGGCCACAGAGGACAGCAGAATTCTCTGTCCCCAGTCCTAGTGCTGCCCAGCTCCCAGCTCCCTCCAGGAGCCAGGACAGAACAGCTCTCTGCTCCCTCCTACCCTGTGCCCCGTCCCAGCACTGTGTGGCTCCTGACTCCCCAAAGAAGCCAGGAACCAAGCAACGAGCTCTCTGCTTCCTTGTTCAGCCAGGGGGCTCACCAGGAGCTGTCCCACTTGTGAGGTAGCTGCCAATGAGCCCCCTGCCAGGTGGGGATTCCCCACCCAGAAGGAGGCTGGCTGAGACCTTCCCCATTACTGGGCCAGCTGCCAGTGAGCCTGTGCCCAGCAGGGATTCTCCGCCCAGCAGGGGCTGGCTGGGACCTGTCCTGGTTGCAGAGCTGTCCTGCTGGGGAGGTACTAGATTAACTGGGCAGTAGTTACTGTGCAGTAGCACTTGGGTAGATGCTGACTGGGAGCAAATTTGCTCCTGGTCAGTCACACAGCAGGGTTCTCTGTCCCCAGTCCTGGTGCTGCCCAGCTCCCAGCTCCTTCCAGGAGCCAGGAGCTGATCAGTGCCAGGACAGGGACACTCTCTGCTCCTCCCCTGCCCCAGTCCCAGCACTGTGAAGTTCCTGGCACCCTATAGGAGCTGGGAGCCAAGCAGCACTGGACTGGGGAGCTCTCTGCTTCCTTGCACAGCTGGGAGTTCACCAGGAGTTGTCCCACTTATGAGGCAGCTGCCAGTGAGCCCTGTGCCCTGCAGGGATTCCCCACCCAAAAGAGGACTGGCCAAGATCTGTTGGCAGCTGCCAGCAAGCCCCTGGCTGAGCAGGGAAGCCCTGCTGGGCAAGGGGCTCACTGGCACCTATGTGTCCCAATGTGCACAGGAGCCCTGTGCACATCAGAACCCTTCCAAATGTGTACAGGGCCAGGAGACAGCTGCTGCAGAAGCCAGCACAGGTTTTTTGGCTCCGTACACATCAGAACCAGCCCCTGTGCCCCCTGACAGCCCCTGGGCTAGCATGCTGGGGGAGCCCAGAGCTCCCCCTGGCTACTGCAGGGAGGCAGAGAAGCATAGGCACAGCTGTACAGGGCTGCTCCCATTGGGAGCAGATTTGTTCCCAACAGGGTGCACATGTAGACATGCTTCTGGGGAAAGCTTACTGCACAGTAAGTCTATATCGCATTAATAGCATGTGTAGAAGTGTGTAATGTGGTTTAAATGGTAACTTTGCCACTGCACAGAATTGTAGAAGCAGCAAACTCCCACTTCTCCTTTAATCCATAACTTTTGCTTTGTTCTCCTAATGGAGCCCAATGTTCAAATGCTTTCAACCATTAAAAACTACCTTTTAAAATTAAACCAGTAGATTTGAACATAGGCAATGTTCAGGAATGCAGTTTTGACTGAAAATAAAGCTTTTAGGCCAGGGGTGGGGAAACTATGGCCCACAGACTGGATCTGGCCCATGGAGGGGCTTTGTCCGGCCTGTGGTGGGTCCCTTGGTTCCGCCTTGCCAAGGCGTTGCCCAGTCATGGAACATCCTGCTGCCCCCTGGGCATGCAGTGGGGCTGAAGTGACTCCATGGCTGGACTGCCTTTCTAGACATCCCAGGCAGTGGCGGCTCCTTCTGGCTGTTGCCACCACTAGCCCCAGTCCTGCAGTAACAGCAGGGACCAACATACATGCAGCCCTGACACCATGCACCCTGCGCCTGCTCCGAGCTCTCCTGTCTGGGCTGAGCAGCGGTGGTGCAGGAAAGAAGCTGATGCTCAGTGTGGGGTAAAAGCAGCCCACTGATTGCCTTGTGCGCCAAACCCCAGAAGTTCATGACTCAGCATCCCAAGTGGAGGCAGTTATATCCCAAGTCTGCAAGGACAGGCACTTCTTTCTGGTACAAACTCCCCACGCTTCTCTGCACTTCATTCCTGGCTAGCTTAGGTAGCTGATTACTCCAATATTTCTAACCCTCTGCTTCTTTAGCACCTAGAATCATAGAATCAATGGGTTGGAAGGAACCTAGACAGATCATCAAGTCCGACCCCGCCTTCGTAGGCACGAATGAGCACTGCGGGTGGGAGGGGTCACCTAACTCTCCCTATACATTTTATGATGGCTGTAGGCACCTAATTTGAGGATGAAGATGTTATTAAGTGTCATGGTGCCAAGATATTGCACCATCTAACTCTTAAGTACCACTGTGCACCTGTACATCAGCAGCTTGACCACAATCACACAGAAGTCAGTGACAGAGCAAAGAAGGAAACCTAGGTTTCCCTAAATCTTACTTAGCGTTGTAACTACTTCCTTTCTCTAATGCTTGCAATCTATACACAGGCTAAAGCTTCTCCAGTTTGGCCCTAATCCTGTAGTCTTTACCTCAGATCAAACCCATTTCTTCCATTGGGAGTTTGGCCTGAATGAGAAAAGATTTATACAATAGCAAAAGACATATATACGGTTTCTAAAACTACAGAGAAAGGCAAATGCTTGCCCTTCCTATTTAGCTACAGAGGGCAAAGCTTGCACAGAACTCATGTGGCTTAACCATTGTGCTAGACCTGAGGGCTCTGTTTGTATGTGTTGAAAGAGTCATGGATGTAGGGCAGGAAAAGGCTAAAAGATCCACAAGCCAGTTCCCTGATGGAGAATGGGAATAACAAGAGTCTGGAGGGACCTCTCTGTTGCTATTTCATTGGCTGAGCAGAGAGGATTCCTTGCTCAGAACATCATCACCCAACCTTGTTGAGGCTGTAATCTGTGCAAGAAAGACATTGTGATCCAAGTTTTAATATCATATACTTCAATGGGAATCCTGTCTGGGCAGTGACCTCAGAATTTGGCTTATGAACAAATGAAAATGAACATTATTAGTCATCCATGAATGGAGCTAGCATTGTAGTGTTTCTAAATCAGTCACTCAGCATCATCATGTCTTGAGATATTCTCATTACCATGGGACTGATTTTTTTTATCCTGGCCTGCACAGGGACAGCAGTACATACATATAGCAAGTACAGCTTTCTGAGCAGAAGCACTGTTTTCCAGTGGGTCAAAAAAACCCCAACAAAAAACACTGCACACGTTCTCAATTTGTTCGGTGACTCATACCATATGGCACCTACTTGAAGCATGACCTAACAAAGAACTTAAACAAAGCCATGGAGAGAGCCAGATACTCAAGTCAGTAGCATCCCAGACTGCCTAGGGAAACTGTGGACTCTCTATCACTGGACATGTTAAAAATGTTGGACAGCCACTTTCTGGGGATGATCTAGGTGTAGTTATGTCTATATTCTATGGTGGGTATTTCCCTTGTTTCTAGGCTTTGCTGGTTGCCCCTGCCCCCCCATGCCCTACCCGCTTCTGCTACATGTGTGAGAGTGTTTTTAACGCTTCTGCAAGGGCATAGTGTTGGCTACAACCAAGGCTATGGACTTTGATTGGGGTGTGCCAATGCTCCTGCTTTGACCGAAACTGGAGGTTCCTGGCCAGAGGATCTTTCCTCTCTGTTCAGTTAGACTGATTGCCATATTTGGGATCAGGAAGGAATTTCACCCCATGGTCAGGGATTGGTACAGACTGTGAGGGTTTCTGCCTTCCTCTGTAGCGAGAGGCGTGACCCTCTACGGTGATCTCTTGAGCCTATATCAACGCTCATATAGAAAAGCAGGATGCTGGCTGCCGTGATTCCCCAGCTTTACCTGTGTTAGGTCTGTCTTGTGCCAGGGTCAATGGTAGTCTTATGCAGAGTTTAGATTATGGATCATATAGGATGGTCTGGATAAGGATGATCCTGCCTCAGGCAGGTGGTTAGACTAGGTGACCTCTGGAAGACCCTTCCAGTTCTACTTCTCTATGATTCAGTGATCAATAAAACTCAACTGAATCACATTGGAGGTTATTCTAATAAGAATTATAGTGGTGTCTCTGAAAAGAGTGTTTGGATAACCACATTTGCTAGATGATTAATGATAAAGAACCATGAGTAGGAGGCAACAGTAGCGTTCAGAAAAGATCTAGCATGCTGCATAAAGTATACGTTTTGTGGGGAACCTTGTAGAAGTAAATCCATAGAGCAGTGAAAGTAGAAAAAATTGAATCCACAAAGTAAAAACTAAAACTATGTTAGAACACAATATAGGTCACAGTTTTGCCCTTAGGGCCCCTCTACACATGGAGGCAAAGATACAATGGGATCTAATGTATGATCCACACAATCATGCCTCCTGCCTCCACAGTCATGCCTCCTGCCTCCACATGTGCCTGGCAGGAGGCACAACTGTGGGAACATGCAATAGATCTCACTGCACCTTACTATCAGTGCAGGGGGAGTCCAGCTCTATGCACCTCCATGGCTGGGAGACACAGTTGCCACAATCTCCCAGCACCAAGGGTTTGTGAAACCCACAAAACTGAGAGATCGCAGCTGCTGTTATTTCCCAGTCCTAGGGTTTCACATACCACCAAGGCTGGGATATCACAACAGCTGTGATCCTCCTGACCGAGTGGGACCTGAACCTGCAAGGTGCTGCTGGGACCCAGAATCAAGCTGCTGGGGATGGGAGCTCCTTTAGTTGTGGGTCTTCCAGCCCCAGCTGGGCATGGTGCATCCCTGCAGCTGGGAGCCCCATTCCTGCAGCTGGGAGCCCTGTCAGCTGGAGACCCTGCTACACATACAAATTAAAGCTGGATAGCAACCAGCTATGAAGTTAGCACATATTTTCAAGGTCTAACTTTATAGCTTGTTAGAGCTTTCTATGCTGTGATAAGTACCTAGTCTCAGGGCAATTGTGCAATTAACCAGTTAATTGTGTGATACCTGTAACATGTAGAGGGGGCATTAAAGTATACATGTAAATAACAGATGCACATGTAAATGTAGGACTTGTATACCTTACACCAAGCCTTTCAGAAGTAGGCACAACTCTTATTTTCACTTACCAAATGAGAAAGGACTCATATGAATAGCCAAGGACACTGCTACATGATTTGTACCTGGAAATTTCTTTGTATGAATCTGATTAAATGGATGCATATGGAGAAATACTGAAGAGTAGTTCAGTAGAACAGTAAATAGGTTTATTTAGTAGAAAAATGTTAGTAGAAAAAATAATTCAAACACCCCATATCGAATGTCCAACATCTACTAGAACTATAAAATAACTTTAACACACCTCACATGCACAAGCAGTTAACAATTAATTAACAACTTTCTCAAATGAAGAAAGGGATTAAAAATGCTCCCCATAACACCACTGATCTAAACTATGCTACATACAATACTTCTACATGAGCTCACCCCTCCATCCTCAAAAAATCTGGAAAAAGAAATATAATGTACACACGTATCCCAGCCCTAGTGACACTGCACAAGAGGTACTGCTTTGCAAGAGGCAAGTATTTCTCTGCAATGTTTAAATACAAATATGTACATACTGTATTTATCTAAATTCAAGAGGACTTTGAAGTTAAGACGACCCCCCCCAATAACTGCTTTACTTGGAAAATGTATAAATTTGTTTTAATTTTCCATGTATTAAATCTAATTACTAGAGGTCCTAAATTCATCCTCCCACCACTACAATGAGGCAAGCAGTGGCAGGGGATCAAGCAGTCTCTGGGAGCGGTGGGGGGCAGGTAGTGGGGGAGTTAAGCTGCTTGACCTCTGCCCCTTGCCTGCTCACAACTCCCCCCCATCACTTATCTCCACCAACACCTATCCTTTCTCCTGCCTGTGCATCCCAGCACCTGCACCCCTGCACTACTTGATCTCCCCATGTCTACATCCCCTAGCAACTGCCCCTGGGTGCCTGCCACCCCTTGCTGCCTGCCACTTCCCTCAGCCTCTGCCTCCCCTACTGCTGCTGCCTTGGCAGCCCCCCTACCAGTTACCCTTTGGGTCCAGTAGGGCTCTGTCCCTGTTCCAGGCTAGCATGTCATTGATCTGGATCCAGTCCAACTCAGTAGTAGTGGCAGCTCCAGCTTGGCCCCACAGCTGGAGCCTGAGCCAGAGCTGCTGCCAACATTGCTGCTAGCAGGCCAGGCTGGGGCTAGAGCAACTATGTGCTCCTTCTCCCATGCTATAGCAGGGATGAAGCCCTGCTGGAGCCAGAACTGGAGGGGCAGAGGCTGCAGTGGGAAAAGGGAGCATAGGGGGGCAGAGTTGGTAGGGGGCACATGCAGCAGTTGTGGCTGTGACCCTGATCCCAGGCAGGGACCAGGCCTCTATCATATCATACTTGAATCCAAGACAAGGGGCTTTGCCATGTTAAATGTGGGAAAAAACCTTGTCTTGAGTTTGGGTAAACATGGTAAATAGACATTAATCATATGCATGTATAAATAGCTGGCAACAAATTGTTTCTGCTTTAACTCTTGCAAATGCAGTATCTTTCCCCCTGCAACATGGCTGAAGCCCAGGATACACAATACTCAGACTCATATCTTGTGACTCCCCAGGGCTAGAAAAGAGAGCATTTTATCATTTTAAAAAGCCAGATGCTTCCATGTTAAGTTACATTTGTTTCCCACTTTACTACTTTAAAGAAACATCATAAAGATTTTTTTAAACTTTTTTTTTTATGCTGGAAAAGAGTACTGGACTTCCATGGAGGGAGTGTTAACTGTTCCGCAGAGTAAGAAACCTGTTCCTGCTGCTTTCAGGTGAGATTTTGTGCAATAAGCAGCAGCACCTGATGCCGATACTCTAGTGGTCTCACTGCAGATTCCCACTGTTAGCTTTCAGCCTCATCCTGTTAATGCTGGTTTGTAGGAGTGGGTACCTCCACCTGAAACCTGCCCACTCCCAGAAAGTGCCTATTTCTAGTCACTCTCTGTAGGGTTGCAGGGTAGAGACAACTTACCCATTCCAAGCCTGTATTTTGCCCAAACAGTGAGTCTCTCATTTTTATCCTTGCTATTCACAGTGACACTAATTCTGAGTCTTCCTAAGATGTTTAGAGGCAAAGCACAGTCACAAGGCAGGAACTTGAATCTAGGGAACCAGAGAGCCTGGCTCAGAGTGGACCCCTGGTAACCTGATGCAGCTTACAGGACCATGGATATTAATGTTATGAACTAGTTAAACATTCGGGGCTTATGAAGAGGAGTCTATTTTTAAACTAAACAAAATTTGCATAAATGAATGAGGTTTTTGTTGTGCTAATTTATCGAGTTATTTGTATAACAACAATATTCAATTAAAAATTGGACCAAATCAAAAAGTTTTTAGTTTTAATTTCCCTGAGTTAGGAAAAAGGAAGATTAATTGAAGATTCACCGAATTAAAACTTGGATAAACGCATACATGCAACCCCCAAACAACATGTGAATAAAGACATCGGGTTTGGGCCAGTTCAGCTAAGGTACTTTTCTCTCTTCTACTTCTCAGAATAAATTTGGACAATTGGTAAAATGAACCACATATCTGACATAAATCAGAACTCTCCATGTGAATCATTAAGCCCACAGTAGGACAAAACTGGTGCTGCTGAATGAATGGTGTCAGAATTTGAAGGTGGGGTGAATGTTTTCTCCCTTCATATTTTCTCTCCAGATACAAATCTTACTTTGTAAGAGGATTCTAAATTTCTCACAAGATCTCACCATCTTTACAGTTAATAGTTTTTTTCATGTAACTAAATCTCCAGAGTCTCACAATACATCCTTTACTTATACAGTACCTGGATTTTGTTACAATCAGCTCAACTCCTGGCCAAACTGGCTCATGCTTTTTCTCAACTGCACGCTTGGCCAGAGCTGACCTAGATTTCCCCCTCCCCCTCTTAATTCTTGACAGGATGTTCATATTTTCTTTGGTTAGTTTGAAAACTGTTTGACCACTGTAAGATAAAGTACACTCAAAGGACAGAATGCATACACCAAATCCTGGAAGATTAGCAAGTTAATGTTCCATCTGTGCTGGCTTTTTTAAAATAGGGTTATACACAAAAAAGCATAAAGTTGTTGCTATCACGTGCCACATTTTAAAACTGAAATTACAGTTTTTTTTACAATGCATATTATTAGTTTTCCAACAGATCTGATGCATAAATATTTAGTTAGGGAGGGGATTCAAGTTTGGTCCTGGCTGCAAGATGTTCTGAGTCTTTTAAAAGTAATGCATTTAATTAGGGGGGAAGATTTCTCCACGTTGCTCTCCTGCTACCCCTTCTGGCCTATAGAAGGAACAGCAATCACATTAGTACTGGCAGACCAAATGTCATCCAGGAGACTCTAATAGTTAAAACTTCAAAGCTACCACAGAAGTAGATATTATGAGCTCCACTTTAGACAAGAGAAAAAAAAGCAAAGAAGTGACCTGGGAAGAAGGAACCAGGATCAGAACTAGGATCAGAACTTAGTCTAGTGCTGTGGAAAATTACTGGACCAACTCTTTGGAAAAAACAAAGTCTGTGAGCAAAGTAGGTATTTGTGCGGTACAGCACAGGGAACTGAACATTTTGATTTCTTAATATTGAAGTCAAACATCAAAAAAAAATCTGCAGTACCTACTACTTTGGCTAGTTTTATCAGCTGTAAAGGACCATAATCATAAACTGATGGGCTTCTGATTTATGACCATTTGGAATAATCCTCTGTTGAAGAGTTTAGGAAGCCTGTATCAAAACAAATAATCCAAGTACATATGAATGCATTATTTGTATTCTTGCAAAATAGTGTGTGTACATCTAAGCAAGCTCCCTTTTGTGCATGGTAAATTAGTCCATACAGAACTTCACTCTAACACTGCTTTACTGCTAATGTAGAGCTAGTTCGTGTAGCTTTTCATTACAGTATAATGTAGACATACACTTCATTTCAGTTAGGATATTTGGTTTAACTGAACATGCTCTGGTATACAAACAACAGTAACAGGAACATAATGCACACTTCAATCTCACCCTCCACCACAACCACCTTCCCCCCCTGTCCCAGATCCTAATACATCTTTGTAAGGGATTTTAAATATTGAAAGCAACTTAGGGAAGCACCACAATTCGAGTCAAATGTCTGCCTGCCTGTTATGATACCCAGCTGCCAAATATTGATGTAAATACCATTTACAATAGCAGAAGTAACACAAAACTTTTCTAGTGGTTGGCTGGATGTCCGTTCAGGAGAGTCTGGGGGGATATTGGATCAAACAAAATAAGAATTAGTAGAATAATAAGGAACCCGCTTTGTACTTGGTAGTTAGAACACAGTGTTCTGAAGCAATGAAAATATTTAAAACTTGCTTCATAGTTGTCACTAGACACCAGTTACACCCTGGCTACATGTTTGATGCCATAATGAAAATAGTGGTAGCTCCTTCCACTACCAGATTTGCAAGCATGTGATCTTAGCTTCTGAAAGGAAGCCCAACATGTAGCAAGAAAGCTGCACAACCCAGAAAGGTTTTTTGCCTTTTGACATTTGCCATATGAAACAAAGCATAATGTATGACTGTTAATGTCATCATTACAAAGCAGTCACTTTGCATTCATTCACACTGGTTTTAGATCTCTAATAAAAAAATACAGATTCCCACTCTGGACCAGTGCTACAGTATCCAGAGTGTCAACCATGTTCACCTAGCAGTCTCAGTTGGGGTTGGCACCTGTGGTTCTCCACTTCAGGAATCAACAAGCAGCAGTTTATAGGGTGGCTTTCTTAACACTAAATTACTGTTTATTTTAAAACAGCAAAAGAGAGCTATTTTCCCTAAAGGTGGCAAAAGACACTTGACAAACCTCTTTTCTCAGTCTGGTTTCCCTGAACCCCTTCCTGAACAACTACTCTCTTCTTTCAAACCAGCCACATTTCTTTTGATTTTCTGATTCCTTGGCTTTTTCCTGAACAGAATTCTCTTATAAAAACCCTCAGATGCTTGCAGAGAAATGGTCTCTTTCCTGTTTGGGTTACTGTATTCCCTTTTGAAATAAACTTATGCATTCATACAATAAATGAACCAGTAACTAGCTGTATACTAAGTAGTATATAGTATCCATGAATTATTTCAGAGCAGCTTCATGTACATCTTATAATAATATCACCATGTGGTACAAGACTTCTTGGGTCCTGATAGGTTTTTATATTAGACTTGCCAGCTTCCCCTCTTCTACATTTGAGAGGATGGTGGATAGTAACAGAATGTTTGAAATTCGGTTTATTTACCTCAGGTAGATAATAAAATGCAATTACTTGCAAGCCCCACTTATCCAAGTAGTGTTGGCCAGCGATACAATGTCTTTCCAAAAGCAAAGCATAACCATTACAGGAGAGTTTAAAGGATGGCTTGTATGGACCACACACCACAAGAGTAAAACACATATTGAGAAGAATGCTCTCTTCCACAGAACATTCTTGTGTTGCTTCATTTAAATCTTATAATTAATGTTGGCAGTAGAAGTGAGAAATACATCCATATATGCTATACAGTCTCCCCTCATTGGGAAAATGTAAGCATAAGCATAATGCAAGCAAGTTACTCATGTATGTCAAGGGGATACTATACCTCCATAATATGAAAACATATCAGAGACCTATTGCATTTATAATTTAGGGAAATTCTTGATACTGCTGCCGTTTAAGTGACATGTAAAACATTATTTCTCACTATCCACCACCCTAGATTACATTCTGGTCTTGAAGTATATTATTATTGTTTAGCAGTTTGTTTTCCTTTCTCTGTGCTTAGCAAATACATCTCCTTAAGCAGCTAATACTGGGGTAGGGCCGAGCTAAAACTACTTTCTTTGTAAGTGCTGTATAAAAATGCATCAAAATTAAGGCTCGTGGCATAGAGACAGTGTAACAATTTTCTCTTTTCTGTTTTTGGAAGGTCATTTCCAAAATATCAAAGTAATTAGTTACAAAACCTTTCAAAAACTGCTGTCACACGTGGAACACTCCCCTTAAAAATCAGCTCCTCTTCCCCTAATTGTTAGTGCAAGTTCCTAATATGAGAAAAAGGATGATTTTGTGGTTAAGGCCACAAACTGGAATGAATGGATCCAGATTTAATTTCCAGATACACCACAAGCTTCCTGTATAATCTTAGATAATCTTAACTACTGCTTTTGTGACTCAGTTTTTCCATCTGTGCACTGGGAATAATCATACCTCTCAGGGTATTTGGAGGAATAAATGCATTAGTGTGCAAGGGATTTGTACAGCAAGTACCTAGACAGGTGGAATAGGCTGAAGATATCTCTCAGAACATTTTGATTGGTAAAGTCCCCAAGATGGGAAATATATTAAAAGAGATTATCTAAAACAACATCCTTCAGACTAAAGTCTACATTGCCTGTTCTGCTTCAGGATACAAATGAAATGAAAGTAGCAGAAAACATGTTAATATAGCTGAAATATTCTGAAGGGTGAGGAACCTGCACCTGGGGAAGGCACACAAAACCCAGCCTGAAGCTTACTAGCAAGGGTGCCAGCAACAGCAAAGCCATGGCAGCACAAGCACTGGTGCATGCTGGGCAAGCCTATCCTGGGCTTGTGTTTCTTACACCAATCACATCTCCATTGGCACAGGCACTGAGGCAACCCATGACAAAGCTGACCAGCTATGCCTAGCAATGATGCATTCATACCTCCAACTGCAGCATTACCATAAGTTTAGTTTTGTCTTCCTTGGGCAAGAGAATTGATGTAAGGCCACAAATGTTTGACTAAATCAATGCTCCCTGAATAAGTGGTGGCATATGCAGAGCACTGCACACACACATTATTCTAATTCCATCCTACTCCTGCATTCAAGTGCTCTGCACTGCCAGATCGCACAAAAGAGATTCTCCACTAATATATGGCACATGCCCTGGTACCCAAACCCTTTCTCTTCTCTCCATCCCTTGCAGGCACACAGATTTGCTTTGCCTCTGTGGAGTTCTTGAGAACATTTTGTGCTTCACCTTAGAGTTCTGGACTGCCTACCATAAAAATAAGAAATTATCTAGTTGGGATGCAAAATAACATTGGCACAACACCACAGCCCAAAGCCTTCGTTATATCTATGTAGTCAACATCTTGCAGCTATGCCCCCCTGCCTGCTTCACAGATCTGAACTCCTCCTCCAAACAGTGGCATATTCTCTCAGAGTCAATAGGAACGAAAATTTGTGGAGATTTCTTGAGTCTCTTCAGCAACCCCTTTGTGCGTTTTCCTTAGGATGACCTGATCTGACCCTACATTTCCACTGTATTCTTTTTTCAAAACAACATTTTAAAATGCAATGGATTATTCCTTTGGAATTGGAAGTTCCAGATTTAAAACTGGTAAATACCTAATACTTAACATATTTTACACTTCCAGCATTGTAAAGAAGTGATTTGCCCATATGACATAAATATTAGGTGCAAGAGGATTTTTTGCTATATATGAGCACACAAACACATATGCAAACACAGTGGACATGCCCTGTACATGTATGTTCATATAAATCTACATGCATATATAAATTGACACGGTACATAAGTAATATAGGTATATCTCTATTCAGTACCATGCTCTTTAGGACTGGAGTTGCTCTTGCCCTGCATTGAAAAAATATCTTACAAGAAACTAAGCCTGATTGAGGCTAATCACAGTAAGAGTGTGGGTGAGTGAGGAAGCATGCAAAATTGACTTGTTGGATGTATGGAAGTGGTGTGAATGAACCATCACATTTATATCAATAGGCTTTGGTATGTTATAGTCATATCTGCATGAATAAAGAGTACTAATAAGAAATAACACAGAAAATTGTAACTTTTTCTTTAATGATTAAATTGAAAAATCTGAAATTAAATTAGTCAATGTTAACTTTTTTGGAACACTGGGTTCAAATTATTTTCAAGTGCTATAAAGAGAAAGCACCAGAAAGCATAAACAGCCTGAGCTGTTTAAAATGTGTGTTCCCTTTAATTAAATAAGAAACATCTGTCTTGGGATTTTGAAAGTGGATGTAATCCATTCACATTATGCCTACATCAGTTTGCATCCAACATCTATTATTTTGAAAGAAAATTCTTCCTCTCTGTGAAGAATTAAATAAGCGTGCAACACAGGGTACTTCCTCCGTTGCAGCGGACAGAACATCCCTTGTTGAGAATAACCCTATAGATTAACAGCAGATTTCCACTTTTCGGAAAGAAGCACGTGAAACAAGGGGTGAACATTCAGGAGACAAAACAAATAGACGGCTCCATCTAAGACAACTGAAACCCCTTTCCTCAGAGCCTTGGGGAACAGGAGCCACAAAGCAGACCCATGCACTGATCCTGAAGGTCACAGGACTGCCATTTCCCCAGGGACCATTCAACTCTTCCCCACAACAGACACACACAAACTTCTCTAGAAAACTACAGGCACCAAGGGAGGCCACAGAAACCTGCGTGGAGACGACCTGCCGGATGAGGTGACTGGGGCAAGACCACGCCAAGCATCAGGGGCAGACAGTGTACTCACTAGTGGTGTCAAAGGGGATCTGCTTGCATTGTGTGGCTGGCCAAGGACAGTAGTACACGGCTCCTCCCTCCTGGATCTCTGGCTGTGTGGTGTTGGCTTTGGGAGCTCCGACCAGGACGCTCACCCTGCAAAACACGGGAGAAGTCAGTGCTGGGGAACGAAGGGCAGCAGTGAGGCGAGGGGCTGAGGGCACCTGGAGAGCCGGGCAGTGGCGCCGGCAGCGACCTCCGATGAGGGAGAGGGGCCGTCCGGTTAGGACGGGGGCTCGAGGGGGGCGCTGGGAACACTTACGTGCCGGGCTCCGGGATGTAGAAATCCACGGCGTAGCCGAAGTAGCTGCCCTGGGGCCCGCTGTACACGCTGCGCTGCTCCTCGTCCAGGTTGAACGCCAGGAGCGCGCGCGGCCACAGCATCGCCGGCAGCAGCAGCGGCAGCAGCACGGGAGGCAGCAGCAGCATCCGCATGCTCACCCTCGTTCTCGTTCTCGTCCCCGTCCCCGTCCCCGTCCCCGTCCCCCTACTCCTGCTCCTCGCGGCGGCGCTCGGGCTGCGCAGGGCGGGGAGTGCTGCCTGCGCTCCCGCATCCCTTGGGCGGCCGCCGGCCGGGCAGCGCCGCCAGCCCCGCTCGGCGCCGCCCCCTGCCGCCCGCCGCTGGAGCGCGCCGGCAAAGGCGGCGCCGCCGGGAGCCGTTGGCGGTCGCTGCGTTAGGCCGGGCGCGGCCGTCGCCCAGGCTCCGCGGGGTGCTCGCCCCTCCTGCCACCGCCAGTGGGCCCTTCCCCGCCGAGCTGGGGAACACCCTTTTTCTGAGGACTGGGAGAAGAATATTGCAGAGGTGGAGGCAGAGGAGGGAGGGAAGAGGGAGCAGCATGGAGCTGCTAGTTGGGCTTTCCCTGGTCAGAGGTGAGGGCAGGAGGCAAGGTAGAACGGAGCCCCCTTGCCTTGTGGGCCCCACCCAGGTACCCTGGCTGGGGTACTAGGGGGAGCCAGGCCAAGCCTATGAGGAGGGTGGGGCTCCCTTCCCCCCCTCCACCCAGGTCTCTTGACAGCAACAGCAGTAGCTGCTGTGGACGGAGCTGGAGGTGGGGAAAAGGGGTGGAATGGAGCCCCCTTGCTTTGCAAGCGTAACTCAACTCCCCCTAGTACCCCAGCTGGGGCGGGGATGCTCTACCCCACTGCCTCCCTTCCAGCTCTAGCCAAGCAAAGCCAAAGTTGGCAGGTGGGTGGTTCACCAGCCTCCTTGGAGGCTGCTGGAGTGCCTGCACCTGCTGGCTGGGGCCAGTGCAGACAGGCTCTAACCAGTGTAGGTCAGGGAGCAGGGGCTCTAACTCATGGCACTTGGTATAAAGCACCATAAGTTAGAACGCAGCCCCTGAACATCTGTGGGTACCCTAAGTGGGTTGGCACTCCATCCCTGCTGTATGTAGTTCTTTCCAGTGTGCCTTCTGAAAACATGCATGGGGCACATTCACCCCATGGCAACCTGGAGATTGATACTACTGCAACCAGGTAGAACTGTCCTGTGCACCTCTGTTTCCAGAAGACACCCTGCAGGATCAGACCAGGACAGGCTGCAACAAGAGCCCATGCTCTTGCCATAGCCACTTTCTGATCTAGCTTTAGAGAGGGTGCATGGCACAGTGCCACCTCTCCATGACAGCAGTGGCAGTAGGATGAATATAATAGAACTTAATTATCTAATCAATAATGTGTTGATTAATAATAGAATTGAGCCCTTGGTATTTTGTAGCACCCTTGGTCTCTACTGTAATTCACTCACTGAAGGGGCAGAGTTAAGGTTGTAATCTCAAAACAGCTCTGAATATCTGGACTCTTATTACAGTCTTACCCTTAAAGCCAAACTAACAGGTTTTTTTGTATTTAATATTTAGAAAGGAGTATTCATAAACCCGAGACACCCACTGTGTGCACACTGGAACATGAGAAGCCCATATCTATACTTGGGATAAGATTTCACTGGCTTCTAGATGAACCCTTCCTCCCCTCAACCCCTGTGAAATCCTGAATGGTTTTTCTTCTGAAGATTCTTACATTCTAAAAGAGCCTTTTATGAAATTAAAGTGCCTAGAAAAGCTACTCCTAAAAATTGGACATTCATCAGCTCATTATAATGACTACTAAAGATGGCTATCATTGCAAGTAGCATGAATGGAAAGAAGAGGTCTTTTCTTGTTTTTAAAAGAATCTGTAACCACAGGAAAGATGTAAATCCAAATGCCTGGTTCAAAACAGATTAGATGGTCTATTGCTCTGTAAATTTCACTGTTAGCACACCACTGACTATATAAACTTTAACTACACTGAAGGCATTAACTTAAATTCACATGAAAAGAAAAATCAATATACACAGTCACCGCAATTCTTGTACAAGAGCAGGTGTCAAATCTCTTCCCTAATGGAAACACAGATTAGTCCAGGTTCTGCATTGAATGGGGTTATCAAGTGAGAAAGAGGAGAAATATAAAAAACAAATGCACTTCATTCTCTTACAGAATTCTTCCCACCCCATGACTACATTCTAGATGTTTTCTTAAGAATATGTTAAAATAAATTTTCCCCTTTTCTGCAAAGCTAAATGGGACATTACAAAAATATCCCCTGAGGAGACAGCATATTTAACTTTTAAATTATCGTTTTTTTCTGGTCAAGCCAGAAATAAACAAAAAGGAATTTTTAAAAATAAGCACTTAATCATCTAAAAGGCAGTTCATCTGAGTGACTCTAAGTACCACTTACAGTACAAATGTTTATAAAGGAAAAGAAAGATTTGATGAAGAAAGCATTCAGAATGAAGGCATGCTGAAAATCCCACCTAGTACATTTGAGTTTCCATATTACAGCAGTGCTGCTTTTTAAGAGCTGTGTGATAAAAATTATTTTTGATACCCTGGATCTTTATAACTTTCTATATTATTTCTAGCATTTAGTGTCCTGTCCTTACCTTGCACTACTAGCTTGTGTGGAGGGATTATGAAAGTTTCTCTTCTGGTGTTCCTATTTGAATGAGACATAAATATAGCAATAATTTAGAAGATTTCTCAGATGAACAAGTATTTATAGTGGTAAGGACCAAAAGTGCAATTAAAAATGTCCCAGTGTTTTAGGACAACAAGTTCTAATTCCAAAAGTGACTTAGAGCCTGGGCAGACAACACATTGACGTTGGTGTAATTCATATCTGTTTTGTGCACAGAGGTACTTCTCATTAGGATCCAGAGTAGACAGTTGCACTGCTATTCTGGGGGTAGTTTTCTCTCAGTAGGTAGCTGGGAGTATTTCATAGCTTATTTGTATTATGCAAATGAACCCTATTACATACATGGGATTTGTATTATGCAAATTACTCCCCCAAATGATGCCTCCACCAGCATAACATATTTGTTTACTTTCCCCCCTGACTTTTCCTAGAGCAATTTGAGTAAATGGTATTTGAATAAATGGAGTAAATTGTAAATTGGCATAGGGGTTTATGTTGTGTGTCTGAACCTTGTGTATACCAGCATAAAGAAAGGTTACATAGATATAACCATGTCATCTGTCCAAGCTCTTAGACTTCAAAAGTACTTAGAGGTTTTGAAAAGTTTATACTAAATTCCAATATAATATAAATTTAGCCCTTTATGAATGAGCCGTGCTACATAATAACATTATTTAATTTTTTATCATATAAAATCATATAATTGTATTGGAAGAGACCTTAAGGAGTCATGTAGCCTAACCCCCTGCTCAAGGTGGTATCATCCCTTACTAAACCATCCCAGAGAGATGAAGTTAGCAGTGTTAGTCTGATGTCAGATAGAAGGCAGAGTAGATTTGCACCTTATAGACTAACCAAAGTAGATATATCAATGCATCTATCATAAGCTTTTGTGGGCTGAAGCTCACTTCAAACTTCAGCCCATGAAAGCTTGTGATTATATATATCATCTAGTTAGATTAGTCTATAAGGTGCAATTCCTCCCTGACTTCTACTGAACCATCTCAGTAAAGCTCCTAAAATGTCCAAGGATGTAAAGTCCACAGTGTCTCTGGGTAGCCCATTCCAATGCCTAACCACTCATATAGTGAAAGAGTTCTTCTTACTATCTAACCTAAATTTCCCTTGCTGCCATTTAACACTGCAGCTCCTTTTTCTTGTTCCTTGCAGCCACAAAAAACAGTTTGAAGACTTATCAGATTCACCCTCCTCTCCAAACTAAAGCTATGTTTCCCAGGCTTTTAATCATTGTTTTCCACTTCCACCAGACAATTTATTCACATCTTCCTTGAAATGAGGGGTGCAAAACAGGTGAGGCCTCACCAGTGCCAAGTATAGTGGGAGATCTCTTCCTTTGATTTGCTAGGGACGCTTCTAGTAATACCGCCTCAGGTGGTGTTTGCCTTTTCTGTAATACGAGCACACTGTCGGTTCATATTCAGTCTATGGTCTGCTGTGACCCCTAGATCATTTTCTGCAGTACTGCATCCTAACCAGTCATTCCTCAGTCTGTATTTATGCATGCAATTGTTTGGTCCCAAGTGCAGGACCTTGCATTTTTCCCTTCTGAATTTAATCTGGTGGATTTTGAAACAAGGTCATTCTGGATCCCAGCCCTACCCTTGAATGTAACAAAACCCCCAGTTTTTATATATAGATACGCATTCCCTTCCCTTCCCCAATTATTTCTGGCTGTTCTTTCTCTCCCTGTCTATTTCCTATAGACAAGCATAAACGAGCTTAGACTTAGGATAAGCTTTAACATTTTTATTTTGGTACAAAGTTTTTGGATTTGGATATCCACTTTTTTATATTGTATTATTTTTAAGTTTGTATTGATTCTTACTGTTGTATATTGTATTATTATCATTTTCATATTGATTTTTGTTTCATATGGATATTGTATGGTTTAGTCCTGTGTTTGTAAGTTAACCAAAGTCATGTCAAGTTTCCATTTTGTATGTCAAGTCTCCATCTTGTGTCCTCTGGTTGGAGAGGGCATCCCACTGGGTCTATCTTCACTGCCCCTTTTTATAGGGGCAGACCTTGTGTTACCCTAGTGACAGGAGACATGCCCAGGCAAGGGTCTGTCCCTGGCAACGGTAGGAGTCATGTATCCCTCTCATGTAAATTGGTTCCCGGATGAATGACAGTGATTGGGAATGAATGAAATACAATGGTAGCAGGCCTCTACTGAATGGCCTGTAATGACTGGGCCATCACCTTGCATTGATTCATCCAGGAACTATGGACCTCACCCAGGAACAGAGACAAAAACCCAGCGTTTGAAAGACAAAAGACCCTGCAGAACCAGCAACTCTACCATTGTACCCCACCATTACAGACACCCAAAGCTGCACATCCCTGCATGGAGCACATATGCTCGGTATGCCAGGGACAGACCCTTGCCTGGGCATGTTTCCTGTCACTAGGGTAACACAAGGTCTGCCCCTATAAAAAGGGGCAGTGAAGCTAGACCCAGTGGGATGACCTCTCCATCTGGACCAGCACCATGCTACACCACCCATCCACCCAGAGGCCTTGCCAGCAACCCCCCTTCTGGACAACACCTACTGGATAAGGCCCCCTTTCCAGCATAAATAGGTAACTATCACCTTCTACCCCCTCTTCAACCAAGGACTTTGACTCTGCTTCTCTTTCCTACCTGGACTCCAGCCCTTCCACTGATTCTCTTTCTCCTGGTGTGGGTGTGTGCACGTGTGGGTGTGTGTATGTGAGAGAGAACCAATAACTTCATGGGGCTGTGTAGTGTGTCTGTTTAATAAAACTGTTATTTGGATCCCTAAGTTGGGTTTTGCTTTACTATGGTTCAGCCCTGCTCCAATCTCTGCTTCTCGCCCCTCTGTCTCCTTTCTCCCTCTCCTGCTTCTGGCTCACTGCCACCTCCAACACCTGTCTTGAGCTCCTCTCTGCCTCCAACCCCTCTGTTTCTTTGCCACTGTCTTATCCTCTCTGCCTTTTCCTTTTCCCCTGAGCAACCAGGTTTCTGCTTCAGTTTCTTTCCTGCCTATCTCCTCCTTGCCACCACTTATCTGTCCCCTCACCCCAAATATCTCAGCTGTCTACCTCAGTTTCCAGCCCCAGTCTACCTTTAGTAAACTCAAGCCTCAATTTCTCAGCCAGCTTCTCTGTAGTTCACTGGTTCTAATCCCGGTTCTGGCTACTTTCACTCCCTACACTTTAATTTTCTCTCTCACCTTAACCTTTCCCCAAGTATCCCAGGCACCCTCAAGCACACACATACACACTGTACCTCCAAGTTAGGAACTTACCTGTGTGTATGTGTAGGTGGGTTGTACGTGTGTGAACTGGTGATTGTGTGTGTGTGTGTATATATCTCTATCATTGTATGCATGATATATGAATTAGTGATCTGGGTCCAACTTTTGGGGTGTATAGTGTATGTGTTTGAATTGGTGATAGGTATGCATGTGCCTAGGTTGGTTTGGATGTGTATGTGCCTGAGCTGGTAGTGTGTGTGTGTGTATGCACCTAATTGATTTGTGTGTTTGTATATGTGCAATTGTGTCACACCCTCCTGTCTAACAGCGCAATATTGAGATCCTGAGAGTTGGCCTGACCCCACAGGGCAACACGAGAATGTCTGAAACACCAACCAATTTGGTGCCATGTGCGAATTTGCTAAGTGTGCACTCAGTCCCAATTGTCCATATCATAAATGAAGATGTTAAATGATGCCAGACCAAGGACAGACAACTCCAATAGGTATCTTCTCCCAGTTAGATGCTGGGCGATTGATAACTATTTGTTGAGGCTGATCTTCCAACCATCTGTGCGTCCACCTTTTATCTGGTCTGTAATTCCTTAGCTTACTGAGTGTCATGAGAGATGGTATCAAAAGACTTGCTAAATTCAAACTATAACACATCCACTGCTCTCCGCCCATCCACAATGCCTGCCATCTTATTGGAAATCTAGTTCTATTATGCAATTGATCTCAAAGCACTTTTCAAAAGTAAATATCAAAATCCCTATTTTCCAAATGGGGACACTGAGGAACACAGGAGGAAGTGATTTGTCAAAGGTTACCCAACAAGCCAATGGCAGAGCTATTAACAGTTTATTAAAGAGTCCTTAATGGACTGGCCGACACCAACATCCTGAAAGATAGCCAGCACAGGTTTGTTGCGGGTAGGTCTTACTTAACCAATCTCATTTCCTTTTACAAACAGATGACCTATCACCTGGACAAGGGAGAAGAGATTGATGTTGTATATCTTGACTTCAAAAAAGCCTTTGATCTGGTATCCCATGATCACCTCTTGGTGAAACTGGCCAATTGTGGCCTTGGGTCCACCATGATCCACTGGCTGGGAAGTTGGTGCCGTGGTCAGACCAAGAGGGTAGTAATTGAAGGAAGCCAATCATCATGGTGCCCTGTGACCAGTGAGGTCCCCCAAGGCTCTGTCCTTGGACCCATATTGTTCAACATCTTCATTAATGATGTGGACATTGGAGTCAGAAGCGGACTGGCCAAGTTTGCCGATGACACCAGACTTTGGGGTACAGCATCCACACCCGAAGACAGGAGGGCAATCCAGGCTGACCTTGACAGGCTCAGCAAATGGGTGGATGAGAACCTGATGACGTTTAACACCGAAAAATACAAGGTTCTCGACCTTGGGAGGAAAAACCTGCAGCATCCTTATAGGCTCGACCACAAAATGAACATGAACCTGCAATGCGATGCTGCAGCTAGTAAAGCGACCAAAACGCTGGTTTGCATCCATAGATACTTCTCAAGCAAATCCTGGGACATCATTCTCCCCTTGTACTTGGCCTTGGTGAGGCTGCAGCTGGAGTACTGCATCCAGTTTTGGGCTCCACAATTCAAAAAGGATGCGGAGAAGCTTGAGAGAGTCTAGAGGAGAGCCACATACATGATCAGAGGTGAGAAAAACAGACCTTACGATGACAGGCTGAGAGCCATGGGGCTCTTTAGCCTGGAAAAGTACAGGCTCAGGGGTGACCTGATGGCCACCTATAAGTTTATCAGGGGTAACCACCAGGATCTGGGGAAATGTTTGTTCACCAGAGCGCCCCAAGGGATGACGAGGTCAAATGGTTATAAACTCCTGCAATGCTGTTTCAGGCTGGACATAAGAATTTCTTCACTGTCTGAACCCCCAAGGTCTGGAATAGCCTGCCATCAGAGGTGGTTCAAGCACCTACACTGAACACCTTCAAGAGAAATTTGGATGTTTATCTTGCTGGGATCCTATGACCCCAGCTGACTTCCTGCCCTTCGGGCGAGGGGTTGCACTCAATGATCTTCCAAGGTCCCTTCCAGCCCTAATGACTATGAAATCTATGAATACAAAAGACAGGGAAGGGAGGGAAAGAAGTGGGGGAGGTGGGGCAGTTCTGGGAGAGGCAAATAATAAACCTACAGGGTCAAAGGGTCACAAAAGCTAATCTAGGTAATGAGAACCTGTAGTTCGTTTAGACCATATTTAACATAATCCAGTCTGTGGATGATTTTTTGTTTCAGAATTTCACATTCGAGTTCATTTTTAAAGATCTGCTTTCTAAGAACAGCTACACTGATGTCAACAATGGGATATCCGAGGAGACTCAGGTGTTCTGCCACAAGCTTGTGTATCTGACTGGACCCGAAGTCAGATCTGGGTTCATACATTCATATCACTCTCTCCATTTGATACACTGTTCCGTGCATGTCCTTTCACTGCATCCGATGAAGTGAACCCAGTCTCATGAAAGCTCATGATATACATCTCTTATTTAATTAGTATACTACATGCAAATCTACCCTGCTTTCTAAAGACAGCAAAAATATAGCCAAGAGAGAAGTCTGGGCAGAGAGGTAGGAAAGTTTTGGAATATGATGCAAGTGACCTTATGAGCCCATGATTGACAATCACTGCTTTAGGTCAATGAATCACATTTTTCAGTTGAATATCAGTATCTACAGGTGCAGACAGAAGTGACAATTTTCTCCCATTCTGTGACCAAACACAAGTGCATGACTGCAGATAGCTTAAAAAATGTCTGATTGAGTGGAAAGCTGAACCCTCCTTGCATGAGGTGTCAGATAAAGACAGTTCAAAATGTAGCATCTTTTGTAACTTGTTTTTGTGCCCCAAGAACGAGCTCCCTCCACTGCCTTTTCCCTTCCCATTCTGCAAGCAGTGAGTGCTGGCAGAGAGCCCTGGCTGTTGCTATAGAAACCTGACTGTAGGTTTCCAGCCCCAGCTACATTCCCCTCCCCCCCTTGAACCAACTGTGAACTTCTGTTTAGTCCGGGGTAACATTGTAACTCAGGATGCTTTGTAAAAATCCATTTGAGTTATAACTGGAAGATGCACTTCTGTCTGCTATTTGTTTGAAGACTGGGACACATTTTAAGGCAGAAATACCTTTATACTATTCAACGGAAGGGAAAAAATATTGTACGTAAGAACATTTCTTTGAATCAAATGCAGATTCTTAAAGGTATTTGCAGCACCTAAACTGATTTCAATAGGCACCTTAATTTGGGCCCACAATTGACGGAGATGGGCCCAGAATTTAGGTAGATCAGGTGAGGGAGGCTAGACATCCATAAGTCTGGATTCAGGCATCAGATGCAGGCTGGTAAAGTTCATGGGCGACACTAAACTGTGGGGGAAGATGGTCACACTGGAAGACAGGATGGGGATACAGGCTGACCTGGACCCACTTGCAAGGTGGGCAGAACAAAACCTGATGGCATTCAATGTAGAGAAGTGCAGGGTGCTCCAACTCGGGAGGAAGGAACAGCAGCATACTCATAGGCTTGGCAGTGCTATGCTCGCTAACAACATGACCTAAAGAGACTTGGGGGGTCTTGACTGACCACAAGATGAATGTGAGGTGCCAATGTGATGCCATAGCCAGCAAAACCAACCAAACACTGGTATGCATCCACTGATGCATTTCAAGCAAAGCCAGGGATGTCATCCTCCCACTTTACTCTGCCTTAGTGAGGCTGCAACTGAAGTACTTGGTCCAGTTTTGGGCCCTCCACTTCAGGAGGAACGTGGATAAGCTTGCGAGAGTCCAAAGGAAAGCCACCTGTATGATCAAAGGCCAAGAGGGCAAGCATAATGAGGAGAGGCTGAGGGACTTGGGACTCTTCAGCCTGGAGAAGAAAAGGCTCAGGGGGAACTAGGTCGCAGCCTATAAGTATATAAAGGGGGTGCATCAGGATCTGGGAGAACAGTTGTTCATCAGGGCTCCCCAAGAGATAACAAGGTCTAACAGCCACAAACTCCTAGAAGGCTGATTTAGATTGGACATAAGAAAAAACCTCTTTGCATATTTGATACTATTTGATTTTTTTTCATTCAACTTTTTTTCTTTCTTTTTTTTTTTTTAAAACAGGATGCAACCCAGTAACACTCCTTGACTGAGCCACAATTGTTATATATGAGGACTGTATGTTTAGGCTTCCTCTGGGAGTTTCAGAATGTGTTGCCACAAGATTTGACTCATTTCAATCTGGATATTGTAATCTACATCATCCCTGAGGAGTGCAGCTGTCTTAGTGGGCTGAAATATTAAAAACCAAACTGTAAGACTATCTGGAGCTAGGTCAATTAACTGATTTGAAAATTAGAGTAAAAGCCTAAACTGACATTAGACACTGACCTGGAGCCACAATAAGGGAGTCTAATGTGTCTTGATGTGAATCTATAGAACAGAGCACCAAACTGCATTTAAAGAGTCAGTCTGTGTCTCTTTACACTAATCAATAAACTATTTGAAAGCCTGGATGCTGGACTGAATCCTGCTTGCCCCACAAGTAAAACAGAAATTACTGGATGAAGTTCTTTGTCTTACATTATGCAGATAAGACCAGACTATTATAGGGGAACCTCTGGCATTAAATTCAATGAATCAGAACCTCCATTGGAGTTTTTGTCTCAGTAGTAAGAACTAAAGCAGCGATTCTCAACTGATGTACTGCAGTACTCTAGGTGATGTGCAATCCTTTTAAAGCTGCTACACTGTCCTACACAACATTTGTGCATTTAAGTAAGCGAACATCTACATGTGATTCACAAAATAAACTGAATGGCCATGTCCAGTTGAGCATGGACTTCAAGTATGTGGCACTGCAGACCTGTTTGCAGTGCCACACACACACATGCAGGCATTGTCCATGCTGCTGCTTTGCAGCGTGGGGGCGTTTCTCAACTCCAGGAGATCCCAAGGTAAAAAAAAACCCATGGCAAAAAAAAAAAAAAGTAGTGGCACACATGGCAGGAGCGCATGCTGCCCAAAACCAGAGCCTGACCAGTCAGAGCCACAATCCAGCTGTTAGCCAGGCTCCCTGGTGCAGAGTGCTGCAGCTGCAGCTCCCAGAGACCCCCAGATAAGGCTCTTGGGGTCAGCTCTGGAGCACACCAGTCACAGGCACAAGTAGCAGCAGCACAACATGAGCTGTTGATACTTGTCCCCAGAGAAAACTCAAGTTCTTGCTTGTGGGAATGTGGCCAGTGGGTATGTCCCCACAAATATGCACTTGTGGTTTGTGGCACTTTGGAGCAAGTTGAGGCGCTACAAACTGCAGGTGGTGCACCTGCAACTGTTTGCTGCACTGGTAATTAGTAGCATAGTGGTCTTTTTGAGCACTAGGAGATTGCAGTGTCAGAAACAGCTGCCTCTGAAAAAAAGCAGTGTGGTGCATATAGCAGCAGTGTGCACCGCCATAAGGGAAGCCTGGCTGGCCATAGCTATGCTCTGGCTGCTGGCCAGGCTCCAAGCAGCTGCAAAGCTGCCACTACTACTCCAGTAAGCCCCTAATACCCCAGGTAAGGCTGCCAGCCCCAGCCAAGGTGCTGGCCCCAGCCTCCACTACCCCACTCAGGAAAATTTGTACCACACCAACCCCACATGCAGGGGCACAGTGGCAAAAAGCAGTATTTTTGCTGCAGCAGCTGCACGTCCTTGCATGTGGGGATGCAGTAATTTCAACCAGTGTTAAAACCTTTGACCTATTAAAGTCTTTCAGAGATGTTTGCAACTGAAAAAGTCCTGTATTTAGTCAAAAAGAAAAGAAAAAAAAAGAAAAAGAATGAAGGTTAAGAGGGAGCATTTCCTTCTTCTATGAGTGAAGGCAGTGGCACTAGTAAGGTGCTTGTGCATTTTCAGACAAGCCAGTCAGTACTGGTCACCTAAGTTCAGCTGTTTTTGCATTGTGCTATCACACTGCCATTTTATATTAGTGCTGAGCATCCACTCATGGAAGTTGTTTTACTTGTTGTGATAGCAAGGGTTAACTTTTGAATTAATGTACTACAACTGACATAAATAAGTTCATTATAAAAACAAAAAGCTGATGATCTATTTAGTGCAACTGTAATGAATATCTCTGCATTCAGAAACAGATGACTCTGAAGCAAGTTCCATGGTTTTTTTTCCATTTTGTATAAAAATGTTGTTTCTAGTCATATTGCTTCTTTCATGCACTGTAATAAACATCTTTTTTAAGGTAGCGTACTAAATAGTTTTTGAAACGGGGTATTACTAAATTCAGAAAAGTTACATAGTGGTGGAAATCATTGTACTAGAGACTAATCAATTTTTATATAAATGGGGTCTTTTTACAGTAGTTTTAAACTCATTTATATCATTAATTGCATAATCTAGCTTTTAACATTAGAAGGATATTATCTCAAAGGACTGTGCAGGATTTTAGCAGCATAACTTCTTTTAAGGTTAATGGAAATTTTACTGGTAAAAGCCTTCGAACTGAAATTGCAGCCCAGGTGTTCAGTCTCCATGATAAATTTACTATTTCCTTCAATTATTTGCTGGTAAGATTTCTGTAGTAATTAAGGTTTTCTGGATACTGTAATGGGAGAAATTAAAAATCAATATGTTGGCTCCATAAGAATGTTGTCTATATAAAAAATTCTTTACAGAAGATAGTCACAATTGTGCCAGTACCAGCAGCTTTACCCATGTCCTGGGGGCCCGCAGGATGTGGCAGCAAGGAACCTGGCCAGCAGCTGGAGCTTGGCTATAGCTGGGCAGCCTCCAGTTTTGGGCAGCATGCCATGTGTGCCGCCGCCCTGGTTGTTTTTTAGGCATGACCCTGGGATCTCCTGGGATCAACCCTCTCCTCCCCAACACCTCCAGTTTGCAAAGTAAATGTGCGGAGGACATTTACTCCAGCCTCCCCTACCCCACCCAAGGGCATGTGTGGCACAGACATTCCCCAGGGACAAGTAGCAGCAACCCAAGGTGTGCCACTGCTACTTGTCTCTGGGGAAATGCACATTTGCTCATGGGGATATGTCCAGGTTGGCCAAGGACATCTGAATTGAGGCCAAAGCATTCTGAAATATTTACTCCATACTAGTTCCATTAAGAATGGCAAACTTGTGTATTGAACTTGTTCTCATTCCTATCAACTATACCTTATTAATCTTGCTGTATAAAAAAGCCTCCAAACCTTTCTCCTCAGACCCTAACTGCAGTTCTGTGAGAACATGATTCTGCTTGGGAACTGCATTAGGATGACAAGCCAACAGAACTTGTCCAATGTTCAGTTTTCCTATTTACACTTATGGCTCCATAAGAATGTTGTCTATATAAAAAATTCTTTACAGAAGATAGTCACAAATGAAAAGTATGAAGACATGCTTGACAAGCAGATTATGTTTTTCAGTAACTTAAGCTTGCAGGCTCCGGGAAGTGTTATTTTTAATGGGATCTATAAGGCAAAAACTATTTCCGTATATAAATACTAAATACAGTCTCATCAAACAAATAAGGTCAATACCAAACACAAAAGTGTATTCTCATATAAACAGAGGATATGATTAGCAGTCTTGCATTAAGAAGCCCCAAGGCCCGAGAATAGCAGAGATGTTTTAGGTCAGGATTAAAATGCAATCACTTACAGTACGTACAGACGTTAAACTTAGATTGACCTAACTAGGGGTAGATCAATCTAAGGGCCAGTCTGTACAGATGTTTACAGAGCTTAGATCAGGCAAAACAGGCCAGTCTGATCTAACTGAGGAGGTGAACTAAGATTCATAGAATCATATAAGTCGGGTCAGAAGGGACCTTGTAGATCTTCAAGTCCAACCCCCTGCCTGGGCGGGAGAAAAAACTGGGCTCAAATGATCCCAGCTAGGTAGGCATCAAGTCTTCTCTTAAAGACCCCCAGGGTAGGAGCCAGCACCACTTCCCTTGGAAGCTGGTTCCAGATCCTAGCTGCCCTGACCGTGAAGTAGTTCTTACAGATGTCTAATCTAAACCTCCTCTCCAACAACTTTTGGCCGTTATTCCTTGTTATGCCAGAAGGCGCTAGGGGAAACAAGGTCTCTCCCAAACCCTTCTGGTCCCCCCTAGTGAGTTTATAGATGGTCACCAGGTCCCCCCTCAGCCTTCTCTTGTGAAGGCCAAACAGGTTCAGGTCCCGCAGTCTCTCATTGTAGGGTCTGCCCTGTTGTCCCCGGATCATGCGGGTGGCCCTCCTCTGGACCCTCTCCATGCTGTCCACATCCCTTCTGAAGTGGGGCGCACAGAACTGGACGCAGTACTCCAGCTGTGGCCTGACCAGTGTCGTGTAGAGGGGGGGGATCACCTCCTTGGACCTGCCTGAGATGCATCTGGATGCACAACAAGGTCCGGTTAGCCCTGCCAACTGTGACCTCGCATTGTCAGCCCATGTTCATCTTGGAGTCAATAATGACTCCAAGATCCCTTTCTGCCTCCGTGCTCTCAAGAAGGGAGTTTCCCATCTTATAAGTGTGCTGCTGGTTACTACTGCCCAAGTGCAGCACCCTGCACTTGTCAGTGTTGAAGCGCATCCTGTTTTTGCTAGCCCACCCCTGTAACCTATCCAAGTCTTGCTGCAGTCTTTCCCTCCCTACTAGTGTGCTCACCTCACCCAAAATTTTGGTATCATCAGTGAATTTAAACGGGTGCTTTTCACCCCATCGTCCAAATAGCTGATAAAGAGATTGAACAGTGCGGGCCCGAGGACCGAGCCCTAGGGGACTCCGCTGCCCACTTCCCCCCAAGTTGAACATGACCCGTCCACCACCACCCTCTGAGTATAACCCTTCAGCCAATCTGCAATCCATCTAACTGTGTAGGCATCAATGCCACAGTCGCCCAATTTTTTAATGAGGATGGGGTGGGAGACGGTGTCAAAGGCCTTGCTAAAGTCCAGAAAGACTACATCCACGGCAACACCTGCATCCAATGCTTTTGTAACCTGATCATAAAAGGCAATCAGGTTGGTCTGACATGACCTGCCCCTAATGAAACCATGCTGGTTGCCCTTGAACATCCTCTCTGAGGCCGGCCCATCGCAGATGTGCTCCATGATGATCTTCTCAAAGAGTTTCCCTAGGACTGAGGTAAGACTGACAGGCCTATAGTTGCCTGGGTCATCCCTCCTCCCTTTTTTAAAGATGGGGACCACGTTGGCTTTCTTCCAATCATCTGGCACCTGGCCTGAGATTGGAAATGCTTGATCTATGGAGTGAAGCCCTGGGGTTGGAAAAGCCCTGCTGCTCATTTTTCCTGTCTTGCTCACCCTGACCAGGGTATATTTAGCCCTGCTGGATTCCCCACCCCTGCAGACAGACAACCTTCGATCCTCTCCACACCCACCACTCTCCCTGCTGCAGACCCGCCAACTCCCCCCATGGAGCCACTAGCCCCTACAATCCTATCCACCCCTCTCCCATACCCCAACTTACTTAGATCAGGTTCTTCTGGCACTGACGAATGTGTGCACAAGTTGCACCCAGTCTACAATCACACAGCTTAAAACAAGCGCATGATTGTATATCAGGTATGGCAAACACTTGCATAAACCCCAAATTAGCCTAGAAGGACTTACTTTTTTATTCCTATTCTGTCCTATTGCTCAACCCCATAATCATTTTACTACATATCCCATATTCACTTCACAAGTAAAATATGTAGAAGTAAGTGGTAAAAAGTTAAAAAGAGCTGTCAAAAGGGTGGAACTTAAAGATTGCTTGAAATTTAAGTTTCAGCGAGATCTTTAGGCATACTCACGCCAAACTGTCCAATTAGATTTTAATAATATTTTACTTCACATTAAAGCACGATCTACCTACACATAGGTTAAAAAAGCCATATTTACAGATATGGGAGAGGGTGAGAGCTATATTGGACACTTACCCAACATGTTTCAGACCCTAGGAAGGCAAAATAGAGCAACAGGATTTTTCCCTCTAAATTTTTCAGAACAAGGTTAAATCTAGCATCTCGATAGCAAAGATCAGACTACATAAGTTTAGTCTTCCCTTCTCCTCCCACTAATTCTGGCATCTAACTTCCAATTACTTTCAAAACACACATCAAATACAGGTTTCCCTCTATTTATGTGGGTTCTTTATATGCAAATTCGCTTTTATGCAATGAGTATATTTAGACCCATAATTTGTTATACAGAAGGTAAATTTGCTCTTATGCAGTGAGCATAGATGCCCCCTGCCCCCCAGCAGGTAAGTCTGTGGGGGGAGAGGAAAAAAGCTGTGGCCTCACTCACCCCAGTCCCAGCTGGGAAAGCAGCCGGTGCCAGCTGCCTGCAGCCACAGAGCTGCACCATGCTCCGCCTGTCGCCCTGTGCCTGGGCTTACCCCAGCTGCTGGGCTGCACTGTGCCGTGGTGCAGGCAGCTGGTGTCAGCTGCTCCAGCACAGGCTGGAGTGAAGCTGAATGAGCAGAGCCCTGGGTGGTGTGGAGTGCAGCACTCACCCCAGCCTCAGCTGCACAGCCCTGGGAGCAACTGACTCCAGCTACCTGTACCAGGGCATGGCACAGCCCAGGAGCAGAGATGAGTGGGGATAGACAGAGTACGGTGCAGCCTAGTGGCTGCAAGCAGCTGGCACTGGCCACTCGCAGGGCCGCTGCAGCCAGAGCTGGGGTGAGTGCTGCTCTGTTCCCTCTGCCTTGCTGCCTTGTGCAGCTCCAGGTGTGGCACCCCTTCCCCCCATCCCTTTCCTAGTCCTAGCCTCTCTCCCTCCTGCTATGGGAGCCTATCCCTATTTGTTACATTGTAAAGTAGGTTTGCTTTATGCAAATTCAATTTATGCACCATTCTTCAGGAATACATGCACAGCATAAATCAAAGGAAACCTGTATTTGTATTCCAATTATGTCCTTCTGAGATACAGGCCTTATTGTGCTTAGCGCTAAAAGAAAACTAGTAAAACAGTCCTATGCCTTAAGGAATTTGCAGGGCAGATCAGCGGTGCTCAACCTTTGGTCCATGGAGTTCTCCATGAGACCAGAAATTTGGAGGCATGGGAGGGGTAGCAGTGGTAATTGCTCCCAGAGCTGCAGCAATTAACACTGCCACGCTCCACTCCTCAACCCATGGAATGGATGATATGGCCCTGCACACCAGATTGTGCCGAAGTGTGGGGTTGCACTATGGCTCGATCTGGCGCACAAAGTTGAGCCAGTGCATGAGGTCACGCTGTGGCTGGATTTAGTGTGCAGGATTGTGCCACTGTGCTGGATCTTATCCTGGACCTACCTGGTGCCACTCATCTGGCTTGTGGGGCTAGAAGGTTGAGCACTAGTGTAGCTAGAAAAGAGGGCACAGCAGACTCCAGTGAGGCTCCAGCAGAGCCTTGAAAGAGCTCTCAGGCATCCAGAGCACAGCTGTGGGTAAAGGGCTCATTCTGTCTTACAGTCTGTGGGGTAAAGTCCTCAGATCTGATACGGACAACAGATCCCAATTCCAGAATTGTCTGTGCTCCAGCAACTCAGAATTAACAGAATTGAGTCTGGTCTTCCCTTGCAGACCACCTGTAGGACCAAACCTGTGGGGAAGGAAGGGCATGCAGAAGGCCCTTCCCATGACCGAATCAGGAAGGCGTCTTAGAGAGGGTTGGGGCTCGAGGCCTTCCTTGGAACATGAATAACATTTCTTGCTGACTTTTGTTGCAAAGATCTGACTGAATGGCTCTAATATGCAAAATGAAGTTGAAGGATTTATTCTTGATATACCATTCTACCCCACTATGATATTTTAGAGACCCAGGAGATGTACATGATGACAAACATACCAGCACCACTCTGTACTACTCTGAGTCCAAGGATGTTTATTACCTCTTTTGGCAATCAGTGCTCCTGTGTGCCAAGATATCTCCCCACCCAAAACAGGTATCTGTCAAGGTTACAGAGTGGGGAAATAAACAGAAAGGGCACACCCCTAAGAAACTGCTTGAATCCTTCCACTGAATAACAGAAATCAACACCATGCTGGGGATTATCACTGTCATCCCCAGTGAATGATCCATAACCAAGAGGTGAAGTCTGACATGCAGCATCACAATGGCATAGGAAGCTATGTGGGTGAGTATGAAAAGGCAAAACCATACTGTTGTTGTAAGGTATCCTTTGATCAGCAGGGTAAGTACCCTGGGAGATTGTGGGATGTCGATAGGAACATGCAGAAGCAGTTCAACCAATTTTTTAAAGATAGTTGAGGGTTCTTAGTGATTCATTGGAAAGATCCTGAAATTCCTCAACCTTTTCAGGAGCAAGTCCCAGGGAAGAAGAAAAGTTGACTGTTAACAGCACAGTCTTCAGCAATCCTTTGAGAGGCATGGACAGTAGGGCTGTGCAAAACAGCTACGCTTTGTTTCAGTTTAAGATTCGACTGTTTCGGAGGACAGTAATTCAGTGTTTTGGATCACTGTTCTGCTTCAATTTGGCTGAACGTTTGGGAGATTCGGATTGGCTGGGGAGAGACAGGTACAGCTGGGTGGCTGCATGTTCTCCCAAGGCTCCTCTAGCTGTGCCTGCCTCTGCCCCAGCAGGGACAGCCGCAGGAGAAGCCCCTATGACTGCCTTGCCCAGCCCCATCCCCCACCTGGCACTTTAATAGTGAAAAAGCTGGGCTGTGCAGGACTATTCCCAGGGGCCGCCTCCAAAACATTTCCAAAATAATTCCAATGGTTTGGTTTTGTTTCGGAAATGTTTCAGAGCCTTCCATTTTGTTTTGAATTCAATGTTTCGGGTGCTGAAATGAGCCGAAACACCTCCAAAATGAAACGGCTGCCGAAATGTTGCACAGCCCTAATGGGCAATCTAGGGGCCTGCTCGAGATGAAAACAAAGACCAGGATCCCCAAATAACAGGTTTGCTGTCCATGGGCAGGTGACCCGAAAGCTAAAATAGCCAAGCTGGCAACTAAGGAAAGGACGACCCAAGGTCACTGAGCAATGTCCTGTGGACACAAGAAAAACCCATGCTGGGGCAAGAATGCTTGGAGCCAGAAGATAGAACCAATGTTGCTCTTCCTGATTATCTACAAACATCCATGGAGTCCCTGCAGGCCTAGGAAATCTTGGAGCTCAATATGCTGGTGCCTTAGTCCTTCGAAAGCTTGAGAAGATTTCTGGATAGACCATGAAGTCCCAGGGATGGGAGGTGGTCTCACATTGGGTTTACCAGGAAAGAGGAGTTGAATGATGTGGAAAGGGAAGGAGTCCTACTCTGAGACCATGACTGATGACTTGATGCCAATCTGTGTGATGCCAGATATGGGGTTATCAGCCCAAGAACATTTCTTTACTGACAATCTGCAAGTTTTATGGACAACTAACCTTTTTACTGACACATTTTTGCATGTAGTACATAGACACAAGAGCACTTTAATACCCTCCCCATAGCCCCCAAAAGCCAGGGACTTTTTTAAATGCCCAGTATCACTAAATACAGCAATTCACAGCTTTTCTTATCATCCCTGCATTCTTGGAAAGCAAAACCCTTCCTCCAGCAGTGACAGCTAAAGCTTCCCTGGGCACAGGACAGTGGGAGCAGGAAAATCCAATGCTGAACCCACAGAGATACAACTTTCCCACCTACCTCAGCTGACAATTGACTTTTTGCCTATGTCCTTCAGAAACCATTCCAGGCACCGGTTGCTCTCCCCCAAATAAACTCTCCCCCTCAGTGCAAGGGGTAGGAAAGGCAGGAGTGTATCTTTCCCCATCCCCCCGCAAATCGCTGTACACTCCCTGAGGTGCAAAAAGTCTCCCAACTGCTGCTCCCTTTGCAGGAAATGGGAGAGAGAAGCCTGCTGCTGTGAGCAGCCCCTCTTTGCTGCAGCTGCTGCAACAGGTCAGGGAGCAAAGAGCCTGATCCTCCCTTCCCTGCTGCAGCTGTGAACCACAAGGTGGACAGGAGGGAGGAGAGAACTTGAATGCAGTAGTGACACTCCAAGCCCCGCTCCCTGTGCTCAGGGGACACTCCCATCCAGCTAAACTCATCCTCCTCTCCCACACATACAATATCCAAAGCATTTCCAAAAACACCCAAAGGTCCCAGTAAGCAGCAGTAGGAAAGTAGGGTTGCCACCAACCCTCCATACATTTTATGGACAAGTATTTTAGCCTCTTTTTTTCCCTGTAAATTTATGGATGGTTGGTAGCTCTGGCCAGAGGAAAAGGGTCTCCAGGAAGAAGTGATATCATGAGCCTGCTATTACCGAGTGGAACACTTGGTGCTGAGAACTTTGTCCAACCCAGGGGTCTGCAATAAGGGATATTCATAATTGTCTCTTCTTCTCCTTCTTAGTTGAAATGAACAACGGATACTTGTTTGGGATGGCTGAGTCACTCTGAAGTGGAGATGTTGGGTATGATGGTCTGATACCAAAATAAGCCCTTCACAAGAGAGGCAGTTATAAAAGATAACAGGCTTTAGGAAGCAACATCATAATTCTTGTGAGGAAACTTGCAGGTTGACAGCAATTAAGCAAATCTTAAATGGTAGTGCCTAATGGCACAACAGAAAGAAACAAGAGTGGGGGGAAGGGAGACAGAGGGGAGAAGTACTAAAAGGTACCAGTCTTCAAACTCAGTGGTTAAAAGTGGATCTGTGGTGCCTTTCAAGGTTGGCGCTACAAGGAGGAAAGGACAATGAAACAAGCAAAACGAGTAAATAAGGCATACCAGGATACTCATGCTGACCAAGAGTAATGATCTTTCCTCACCACCAAGTCAAGAGGAAAGGAGAGGGAGAGTGGGGATAAGTATAAATCTCCACTTACTGCCCTCCAGATGATGGGGTGCCGGGGTGCAGCTGGAACAATCTAAATATTGCAAAGGCAAATAAAGTTGTGGGCTGAACATACCCCAGTAGAGTGAGAATGTGTATAGGGACAACTGACTTAAAGGAAAGCATGGAGATTTTTACAGTATTAAAACTGTCACTGCCCATGAGGGGATCATTATTCAGGAAAATAAAATTTTGCCTTAAATACTTACTTTCCTTTTTATATTGTGAGATATATTCAGTGCTGTCACTTTTCTATTTAGCAAAGGTGGTGTTAATTCCAGGATCTGGAATGAGCTTTTGCATGAAGCCCATACTGGAACTACATCAATCTTGTTTTCCTGAAGTAAATCTAATAATTAGTTTGAAGTTTATGCAGATGTAACTTCTGCAACTGCCATCCAGAGAAAACCTGTGTCTCTTTGCCAATAATACTGAATTTACATTTCTATAACGAGGCATTTTTTGTTGCATGGTTTTTGTTTTGACAATTCGAGCTCAGCTTGTTTCTCTGAAAAAGCTTCTTTATTATCATTCTATTTTTCTATCAAACGAAGTGAAAGAGTAGAAAAATTTTAATTCTCAGCCCTCTTTTAACATCGATACATGTTATACATGCATGTCCTATGCTTATCAAACGCAAGAAGTGGGAAGCCAATTATGATCTTAAGCTTTTATCTTTGACTAGTGTTTATAACTTCAAAGGACTGCTCTCTAGTTCAAAAAGTAGATATTAGGGGATTCAACATTTCTAGTTTTTTCATTACAAAGCTTACAGAATCAGCGAACAGGTTAAACTGGCAACCAATGTGGAAACACTAAATCACATTTCAGGGAAAAGTCTTTATTTAGGGTTAACAAGTTGATAATAAATAACAGAATATACTAATGTAATAACAGATGGTCTCATGCACTTAACACATACAATAAAGCTGGCTTACACTGCTGTTTGGACAAACTGAGAGAGGTATTTGGCAATACTATAAATCCGAACAGTTTAAGGATTATAGAACAAATTCTTTCTGCTGTTGATTTTTTACATTTCCTTTATACAACTTTGAATAAATATCAATACATCTATTTATTCTCAGATCCTGTCTTCACTTTTAACATGCCAGATAGCTAAGCCACAGCAATACACAACTGCCAAGAAAAAGCATTTATGAATTATACTGAGTAATATTCCTAGAAATATATCATAATTATACCACTTTTGTGCAAGCTGTTTAGTTAAAACCAGATTTTAGAAAAAACTGCAGAAAGTTTAAATTCATTTAAACACATTCAGTGCAAAGGCTAATCTTGTCCAAAAATTAGGATACTGTAATGTAAGCCAGTATATTCAAATAATAAAACATGACCAAATGATTCAAGAAGCAAAGGAATGGTTTTATATATGAAAGATCAATTTGATTCCTAATATGCAGATACTGCAATATTGGACACTTTTCAAATTGCTGAGATGCTAAATAATTTTGGACTGAATAAACGGGCTTTTTAAACAAACAAATTTACATTAACAGCATTACAACGGCCAAAAAATGACAAACTATTTTAATAGAAATCAATTTGATTAAAAAATTAAATATTCCAATTAACACTGAAAAAAGTGTTTGTAATCATTATTTACAGTTTGTCAATGATACCAGTGTATAACTTCTTGCAGCCAAAGTATAGCGTATACTGACATTTCCTATACCCTCATTCAAGCATTAGCTAGTGGTATGGTATATAATTTAAACACATCAGTTTAATGAAGGAGATCGATCTGTAGTCCACAGTAACTCTATATATGGCCACTTGGTTTGCAAACAGCGTTTCACTGGAGTGTCGTCAGTCTGTAGCATTGGCTCTTCAAAGCCCATAATAACTGCTGTTCCTTCTACATACATGACCTGTCAAAATAAATCCAACTAGATCAGTCTATATTATCTAAGAAACCTTTTATGAGTATGCAAACATCTATCCTTTGTGAAAGATGTGCATCATAGAACATACCATAACCAAAGGATGCACTTTTATATTTGTTTCTGTTTGTGTATATACACAAATAGTTCATTCTTATTTATAAAAGTGAGATAGAAGATCCAGTGCCAAAACTTCTGATTAGGGCATATGCAGCATATGATATGCATGAAGAGACCATAAAGGCTAGAGCAGAGGGAGAGGCCGGATGAAAACTTGATACAAAAGTTGTGTGACAATAGGTTATTCAGATAATGAACTCAATTTGCCAGTATCCTTCAGGTCAGAAAAAGGATGAAACAAACACAAGCTTAACATGAAATTTCTTATAACATAGGAGTTTTACAGAAAATTAGAGAAAGAAATATTTTGACCAGATTTTCAGGTGTGAAACAATATAGTTTTGAAATAGAGATTTTTCTTGGCAACAAGTTTGCATTTAACTCCTACAGCACTAAAATTTGTTCTACAGGTAAGTATTACTATAAATACTAAAAAAAATACTGAAATATTTTTCATCCAAATAGAAGAGAAAAAATAGGTAACAAAGTGAGTTAACATACACACACACACACACACACACACACACACACACACGTGTCAATGGGCAAGGCAAGTAGTGAAAATTACAGCTGCACAAGAAAAATTTAATGAAGCAAAAGATGAACAAACTAATTCACTATTTATTTCATGCCTTCATGCACCCAGAGCTGGCACTGAAGTCAACAAAAGCTGCAGGTGCACAGCACTTCTGGAAGTCAGGCAACTTGTTCAAGTATCCAGTGTTAGGCAAAACAATGTTCAATGTTTTGTTCTTCAAGTAGCCAAAATGGCATAAGAAAAAGGTTTCTTTTACTGCAGCTTACCTATCCAAAGTCAAAATATTTTCATTTCTCATTAAATGCTAGCTGTACCCTGATTCCTTGGAGTTAGAGTTAACTAGATCCTAAAGTCTCTTGGAACAAATTTAATTCTTAAAACTCAATGAAGCAGCAAAGATATCTTTAAACATATCTTAGCCAGCATTTCCTAGGAATAGTTATTTGTTCAGCAAATATGTGAAGGTCAAATATTAAAATAAATATATGTGCATATATTACCTAGACAATTGTTTTTGAGTTATGTTTCCCTACATTTTAGGTTTCACAGGATTTCATTTTAAGGAATGTGGATTCAAATGCATTAAACGATGACTGAATAGAGTTCCTGGAGGGGTCTCTTCAGTTGTAACTGCCTCTGTGATTATTTATTCTCATACTCTACTCAAGATAACTAATACATGCACTAACCAAGGGGGAGTTCTAAGCAGTTAATTCTGTACATTTATTAAAAAAACCCAACCAAAAACAGATTATTTTTCATCTACTTTTCCTACAGAGAATTTTGATCTGTGGTAGACACTGGAATCAAAAATTTAAATTTGGAAATGTTGATGCTGCCCTGGAGTTTATTTGTCTCATGTCTCCATTCTCATGCATAGGAAGTACTTTGCTCTGAGTACTATGCCAGCAACTACCACCCGATGCACTGTCTCCACTCTCAGGGAGGCAGATCATGCTATAGCACAGGAAATGTAGCTCAAGCAGGAGTCCCAGCCTGTAGAAGAGAATGGGAGTATGAAACAATGCTTCCAAATTCAAATATTTGCAAATAGAGGTTTGGGGAAAATCAAAACTGTATGTAGAAAGCAGACGGTTAGCTAAAAAAAAAAAAAAAAAAAAAAAAGTTTGTGAGTACAAATATTTTACTCACCTGAGCAGAAACTACTACTAAATGTTACAGTAGCTTTATATAGGGATATAAGGAATGGAATTTTACAAACTCCTTTTCTAGAGGATGTTGAAGTGCTATCATATGATGAAAACTACTGGTTTCTTCCTGACCTAGGGTATTTTTTTCCCCTCAAATCATACCTTTTCATTATAATTAGATTGCTTCAATCCATTGTAGTGATAAACAGTGAATGACTCTGGAACCCTGGAGTCCTAGTATAAATAAAACAGTTAATTTCATATAATAAAATCACTGTATCCTGCAAACTTTTTCTCATCCTGAATACAAGTTGCAGTTGGTGGGACAAGGAGGTAATAAAAATGATCAGATACAAGATCCTAAAGATTTTCTAGGCTTTGGATTCCCCAGCCAGGACAAAACAAAATACCCTGATGATCAGTCCAATTATATTGTAACTGAACAGACAAACCAGTATTTTCAAAAGTAACTAATTACATTCACTGCCCAACTGGAAATAGCATGATTCTTCAGCACTGAGCACAGATAGTCTGATAATTCATCTAATCTATTACCCAGTGCATCATCTCATTATGATGTTTGCAGTCATTACAAACTTTGGCAGGGTGGCTTCAATGTTCCCCAAATCACCTGTAGTGTTTCACATTGTGGCACTGCTTTGGTACAGTCATCTGACTGTGCATATTACATCTTTAAGAGACGTTGCCAAGTATATTTTAAAAATGTCTTAAGCATTCCACTTTTCACTTTAAATCCTGAAAAATTTTTCCATAACTTTCACACATGCAGGCTTTCTTGTATTTCCTGCATGTTGTCGCTATTTGTTTAAAAGTCATAACTTCCATTTATGTTATAGAGATATCATGGTCTGCTTGTATCCTAACATCATTATGTCACCAAAAGTTTGGGAATAGTATTTGCTAGCTGCTGTAGATCTTTATGATATCGCTACAAAGCTCCATGGGCATTACACTCTCACAAGAGACTCAAATCAAATTTAAACTAATAATTCTCAGGTGATTTCTCACATCTGGGGAACCAAAAGCAAAAATACCAAGGTCTCCCAAATCAAAGAGCCCAAACTATTAGTGTGGTTAAGGCAAGCTGTTTCTGTAGCTAGTCTCTCATATCCAATCACCTCTGATGTACCGCAGGGTTTTGGTGGGGTTGGCTGGGGGTGGCCTCCAGCACAAATCCAGACCAGAGTTTTATGCCTTTGGAGCTGTTGCAAGATGCCTTATCTGCTCTGCCCTCATGCCTGTGTACTTCTAGGTAACAGACAAAATTAAATTTATATTTAAGATACTTGACAATGTGCCTTTAATTGAACTTTAAACCTGCAACTTCAAGAGAGTTTCCTTTTAGTGTAAAGCCTAAAACACATAGGAAGCATTTTAAAATGTAAAATTCATGTAATGTTGGTTTCTAAAGGAAATCTATTCAACTACATAGTGCAAACAGTTACCTGCTGACCAGAAGTGTCAAATAAATGCAGTATTTATTAAAAATACTTTTGCAAAAAAGTTTTGCACATTAGATATATAAAAGTGTTTAATGCATCACACCAAAAGATGCTGTTGAGCAAAATACACAATGTTTCATGCTGTAACATAAAAGATAATGACTATGTTACCTGCTCAGGGAAAAATTCTTGCAGAAAGGGACCCAATAATATAATTCCTAGTCCTTCTGGGTCTAACTTGGTCTTCATAATGTTTACACTAAGAAAAAAAGAAAAGTGTAAGTAGTGCATTTTTATTTTTTCATGGCTCAGTTATGCAATGATACAATACCCTTTGGCTGCCAAATATATTGATGCTGTTCTATTTATAATCTTAAATGACAAATGGACCAGAAAAGCAACTTATTTCCCAAAAATGCAGCTATTTTGAAAATCAAAATAATCTGTTATTTAAAACTGAGGTAGCAATGATAATTTTGGGACACCACCTTATTAGGAAAAGTCATTTAAAAACCAGTCTAGATTCTAACTTAATAGTTTAGAAGACATCTTAAAACCAGCTGCTAGCTTGAACTTGAATACACAAACCATCTTTTAAATACAACTCTGCAAGAATTAACAATCCTGTTTTTAAAAAAAGATCTAAAAATTCCTCAATAAATTCACTTGAAATTGATAAATTTAATTCAGGGTTATCAAAGCCCCCAGTTTATCACTGCATATTTACTTAGTGCTATTTATACTAGAGAAGTCAAAAGCATTTACATTTATTTTAGTATTACACAGAGAGATTGAGAATGTACAGCAAGCAGTTTGAAAGTTTTATTGACACAAGCATGGGATGTTTGCAGGTCACACTAAATGACTGACAATAAAATATTTCTGCAGACCCTATTCTATAAAGTCTAAAAATATATTCATATTTTCTTCCCTATCCCTCTGCTTAGTATGATAAGTATCATTTGGTACTCTTAAGTTCTACAATACTGGCCTTTGAATGAAAGGTTTTTGAATTCACAAAATGGTAATTAACTAGCTCTCCTGTAAATCATGCTGGATTTTAACATTTGAAATAAGAAATACTCAGCACTTCATGGAAGTAGCACAGATTGTCTTTAAGATACAGGACTTTAAACCTGTTGTTGGTTCTGAATGGAATATTACCCTTTCTGTTACAAGTTTGGAAATTTTTTAAGTACTCCCCCTCACCCCCACCCCAAAGGCAGCTGTCTGAAAACTGCCCAAGAGTTTTCTACTGTTTGAAAGATGACAGAAGAATATAGGTGGGGCATAGCCTTTCAAATACTCTGTAATTCACATAAGAACATATATGAACCCTTTCACTTGCTAATGAAATACAGCAACTGTTTAAAAACTTAGACATATTAAGGGTTTAAGCCTAGAAACTTAATTTAAATTAAAGTTAGACAAACTTTAGAAAATTTGAAGATATCTCTAATTTTGCTAAGACTGCCACAGAACTTTGGTAACCAGAAATGAGTAAGTCTCTAATAAAAGACAATGCCCCTAACAACAATGCCTTCACGTACTTTGTAGGAATATATTCACAACTAAAACAGAATTATTCCACCTAGTGAATATCCTTTTGCTCCATGAAAATCTTTCCTTGGTATCATCTTCTCACATATTGAGGTCTGAAAGGACTTCATTCATTTGAGATTTGAGATGCTCAAAACCTAAGGGGGAAACTACAGGACCTGACATGTTATATGTAATGTAAAGATATGCAAAGATACAATATGCTTGGAAGTATATGCAGGTATATCTATAATTGTCTTAAAATTTTAAATGGAAATAGAACAACCATTTGCATGGAATTTAAGAATCTGAGTCCTGTTTACATTATTACAGCTCCCGTTCTATACCTTATTAATGGGACATGTAACCATAGGCCACGTGCAGACACACAATACATATACCCTGAAGTAATTTAACTTGTATTTTATTCTGCAGTAAAATCACACTGGTATGCTGAATGATCATAAAAATCAACTATCCAGGGTAACTTTACCTAGTTTACTCCATAGTAAAGCTCAAGTTTACAAGGAGTTTTGTAGCTTAATCAGGATTAAGCCAAAAATTACTAAAAACAAAGCACCCACTTGAAAGAAAACTGAATACAGAAAGAGGAATTTTCCTTTTAGAAAAGCAAATTTTAAAAAAAGTTTCCCAAACTTCCTAAGTCAGGTTCTTTCCTTAACACTAAAATTTTCACTATTTTAAGGACTGAACTGGGTGCCTCTTAGGTACTTCCTTTATTGTTTGTTCCCATAATTCACATCTTCATATTCCTATCACTTCCATGGCCTCTCCTCCAAGTTCATAAAGAAGAACAAAATAAAAGTCAGTTTTACTATCTGGGTTGTGCAAGTTTAAAAGGAAAGAGACTGTTCCATTCAGGTAGCAAAGATGGCTTTCGTTCTTGGAAGAGTACTCAACTGCCTTATAACACAAATGCTTTAGACTAAGACAAACTGCAACTTGGTTGAATGGCTGAACACAACTAAAGTCTTGGAGATGCAAAAGAAGTTCAAACTCACATTTTTCCCCTTCTGGGCTAAGTATACAAAAGACTAAGTGTACCGAAAAAAAATGCAGACCTTAATACTAAAAATAAATGCGCTCTATTAGACCTAGAACATATGTAGTATTGATGGATAAATGCAAAGGGTAAGTGCATCAAAATCAATCTGAAACAGTTTTAAGTTCAAATGCTACAGATGTGTGACATTGTAGTAGGTGCCCTTGAAAGATCTGGTTTCCTCCAGCACAGATTCATCTTGTTATGTTAGGTAGTCATAGGCCAATATGTACACACGAAGAAAAACATGTCACAAGTAGTTAATAAACAGAAGCTGAGACAAGGTCCTTTTCTAAATCGAAGACAAGATTTAAAACCTCTCTAGGTTGTTAATAAAAATAACTCTCACATTCTGAGACATTACACCAATTTGTTTTATTAACAATATTATCAAAAGATAACCAAGCCATTTACTAGTGCATTAGTATATTAGTAGATAAAGGAGGAATTTAACTACATGACTTATACTTACTACTCAGGATCTGATACAAGATCTAAAGCTTTCATTACATCCTCTAGAAGTGTGTCAGATATAAATCCATTATCTGTGAGAGAGAAATGTTTTCACTGGGGGAAAAATAGAATATATTCCACAAGCACAAATCTACTCAAAATGATGGAAATTAAATGTACAGCTTAAAACATTGTAGCCAGATGTAAACCTGAAAGACAAGGTGCTAAAAAGGCACAATTTCCATACACATTTCTCATCATGACAAAATCATCTTCCTACCCAATAGAAATATGAAATAGTTATAAATATGAAGGCAGTTTTATTAATAAGTACCACTTGAAAGCACAGAAAAATAGTACTAAGCTTTATTTCTAATAAAAATGACACCTGAATTTCATGCTGCTTCCAGTTTCCAAATAAAACTGGTGAATTTTCCAGCACTTTTCGTATAAACAACTGGGATCAGCTGTGACTGCATTGAGTAGGCAAAAGTTATTCTTCACAACTGTAAAATTAGGGTAAGTCACTTGCAAAGAGATTCTCTTACAGCTTAAGAATTCTATTTTGTATTGTGTATTGCTTTACTTGGCTGTATTAATCAAGAGGTTTATTCAGCCTTTTAGGTGGATAAACAGCAGCACTCATAGCCCCTTGATTTGCTGATTAATCAGTAAATACTACACTTCTCCAAGTCTGTACTGAGCCTAATGATAAGCAGGATGCATTAAAATGCAGGAGACTGTGCTATTAGAGGTGAAATATTCTAGATGTATTAAACAACCCTTACCCTATTTCTTTAAGGGATTCTTTATATACACAAAACAGTCAAAATCAGGGTAAGTCTGTAAAATAATTTAGTGAACCCATTTTAATTCAAAATCTCAGTCCAGCAATCAATGCAAGCCTTACCTTCAGGATCATATGTTTGAAAAACTCTTCTGGCTTGTTCTGAAGGAGCCTCAGGCGCAACAAGGGCCATATCCTTAAAAATGAAAAGAAAAAGAACATTCTATGATATTCTTAATTTCAAACTAATGCAAAGTACCTCACTAGGGAAAGACTATGCCACCCTAAAAATAATTCACTCCTTCAAGTAATAAAAAACTACAATTTAAAGGTGGAGTGGATTATTAACTTCAAATGAATCCCATACATAGTTGAAACATAAGGAATATGCCAGGGTTTATTTATATGCCCTTATGGACATACGATATAGAAGTCTGAGCATGTGAATGTCATAACATAAAAATGCATAAACCAAGAGCCAAATACATTAACTGGAGATTCATACCGGCAATTAAATCCTTTTAAATCTAAAAGGGTAAATACAGTAAAATCAAAATGAAACTGTTTGCTAGTTCAGAAAACGTACTGTGGTGAATATCAGGAGAAAATGAGTTGGAGGGCCTAATTAGCCAGCAGGTAGAAAGAATTTAATGGAGAATTCTGCCCATCAAAAACAAATGAAGAACACAAAATAGTCAACTGTTAAAAAAAATACTTTTTATAACTATGATATTTATTCAAATGCAATCAAATATGCTGAAAACTCATGCAGTATGCTACACAGCTATGTATGTACAGAGGTAAGTCAGGAAAAAAATTAAACTTGCTATCAACAGCTCAGTTTTTCAACGAAAAGACTACAAGTAAATGATACAACATATTATTAGTTAAGAATATAAGAAAACATATGAAATAGGTAAAGAGGAGTAGGTCCTACAATACAGTCTGCCAAAAAGTGACAAAAATATTGCTAAGTAGAAGTAACTTAAGAAAATGGTGCCAAAAATTCTGCATCTCCTTTGACTTCTTAAGAAGGCGTGTCAAAGGACAGTCAGCTGTACAATATATATAAGTATTTGAAATGATAAGACCCCTGCAGGATTTTTTTGTGGTTTACAATCATGAATTGTTAGTTGTTCTTCCTCTTCCTTTCCATTGAAAGACACAAAGAGAATCACTGCATATGACAGCACTGCATAGGTACCTAGCACTGTATGGGTTTCACTCAGTCAAACTCAAAACTTCCTTTTGTCAGCAGTATGTTGACTTAAAAATGAAAAGGAGCCAGTATCACCTGGCTTAGTCCGCATTACAAAGTTTAGCCAGCAAAACTCCAGCTGACAAAACTTTGAACATGTCCACACCTAAGGCTCCTCTGCAGCATCAGAACCCTCCTTTCACCTGCCAAGCAAAGTAGTACTTCTGCTGCTGTCTGGGAACTGGCAGACACTCTTATAATTTCTGCCAACTGCCACACAGCCCTGTCCCAAGGTGCACTGTGTGCTCTCGCAGCTTGGCTCCACTAACCAGGCACCAAAAGCACATGCACGTGCACACACCCTTATGGCTGGACAGAAGCAGCCGTTTTAGCCATTCCAGCAATAGAGGTATGTGAGCACCAACAGGAGCTTTACAGGTCCTCATTAGTGGTAAAATATTTATACAGAAAACATTATTATGGACTAAGCTGATACCATTTGAGTAACATTGTCTTCAAAACTTATTAAGTTAATGTATTTTGCACTAAAGTACATCAGAAGTCATCATTTTCCGGAGGTATCCCACAAAATACACAATCAAAGTTGACAGAAGATTTTCCTATTCAATTGCAGGTGGCTTTTTGAAGATCTACTCTCATTTTGTTAAAGCATAAAAACAAAGGTATTTACTGACTGAACAGATCTTGAACAGATTTTAGGTGACATATTAGATCTGTGTAGACTGCACAGGTTTCTACTATTATTCCGTTTCATAGTTTCTAGGGTCGGAAGGGACCTGAGCAGATCATCTAGTCCGACCCCCTGCCATGGCAGGAAAGAGTACTGGGGTCAAATGACCCCAGCAAGATGTTCATCTAACCTCCTCTTAAACACCCCCAGGGTAGGAGCCTGCACCACTTCTCTTGGAAGTTGGTTCCAGACCCTAGCCGCCCTGACAGTGAAGTAGCGCCTCCTGATATCTAACCTAAACTTACCCTCTGCCAGCTTGTGACCGTTATTCCTGGTCACTCCTAGCAGTGCTCGGGGAAACAGTGACTCCCCTAATGCCTGCTGATCCCCCCTGACTAGTTCATAACAGGCCACTAGATCCCCCTTCAGCCTTCTCTTTTGGAGGCTGAACAGGTTCAGGTCCCGCAGCCTCTCCTCATAGGGCCTGCCCTGCTGTCCCCATATCATACGAGTGGCCCTCCTCTGGACCCTCTCCATGCTGTCCACATCCCTCTTGAAGTGCAGCGCCCAGAACTGGACGCAGTACTCCAGCTGCGGCCTGACCAGTGCCGCATAGAGGGGGAGGATCACCTCCCTGGACCTGCTCGAGATGCATCTGTGGATGCATGCCAAGGTGCGGCTGGCCTTCCTTACTGCCTCTCCACACTGCCGGCCCATGTTCATCTTGGAGTCAATGATGACCCCAAGATCCCTTTCCTCCTCCGTGCTGACAAGAGGGGAGTTCCCCAACTTGTAGGTATGGTGCCGGTTGTTCCTCCCGAGGTACATCACCTTGCACTTGTCTGTGTTGAAACCCATCCTATTCTCGACCACCCACCCTTGTAGCCTGTCTAAGTCTGATTGAAGCCTGATGCATCCTTCCAATGTGCCCACGTCCCCCCACATCTTAGTGTCATCAGCAAATTTGAACAGGGTGCTTTTTACCCCCTCATCCAAATTGCTGATGAAGATGTTGAACAGTGCGGGCCCGAGGACCGAGCCCTGCGGAACCCCACTGCCCACGTCCTTCCAGGTTGAGAAGGACCCATCCACTACCACCCTCTGGGTGCGGCCCTCCAGCCAGTTGGCGACCCATTTGACTGTGTGGGTGTCTACACCACAGCACCCAATTTCTTAATGAGAACAGGGTGAGAGACAGTGTCAAAAGCCTTCCGGAAGTCCAGGAAGACTATATCCACTGCTACCCCTGCATCTAATGATTTGGTGATCTGATCATAAAAGGCCACCAGGCTGGTCTGACAGGACCTGCCACTGATGAACCCATGTTGGTTGCCCCTAAGCATGCAGTCCCCTGCTGGCCCCTCCTGGATGTGTGCCAGCATAATTTTCTCGAACAGCTTGCCTAGGATCGAGGTGAGACTAACCGGTCTATAGTTTCCCGGGTCCTCCTTCCTGCCTTTTTTGAAGATGGGGACCACGTTGGCCCTCTTCCAGTCCTCCGGTACTTCACCAGAGCACCACGAGTGCTCATAAAGTTGTGCCAGGGGACTTGCAATGACCTCAGCCAGTTCCTTTAGAACTCTAGGGTGGAGATCATCCGGGCCGGCTGACTTGAATACGTCCAACCCCTCCAGAAGCTCCCTAACTAAATCCTCGCTAACCCGTGGCCCAGGTGTGCCTCCCCCGGGGCCCGAGGGGGGCCCAGCAGGGAGGTGGCTGTTCTGGTCCCTACTTAGGAAGACGGAGGCAAAGAAATCATTAAACATGTTAGCTTTGCCGTCTGGTGTAACGACCAAGTTTCCCATGGCGTCCTGCAAGGGCCCCACATTACCCGGGACCTTCTTTTTACCCCCTACGTATTTAAAAAAGGACTTCTTATTGTCCTTAATTTGGGAAGCTAGCCCCAGTTCCATCTCTGCTTTGCCTTCCTAACTACCCCTCTACATCCCCGAGCAACTACAGAATAGTCCTCCCAGGTGATGACCCCTTCTTTCCATTGGGTATAAGCCTCCTTTTTAGCAAGGAGACATTCCCGGATGCTTTTAGTGAGCCACGGAGGCTTGTGTGCTCTCCTGCTCCCTTTGATCCTCATTGGGATTACTTTCCTTTGGGCTTGGAGGATCGTCTCCTTAAGGAGCGACCACTCTCCTTGGACACCTGGCTCCCCTCCCCTCCGGAACCTCAGCACTTCTCCTATTATCCTCCTTAGCTCGTTGAAGTCTGCCCTCCTAAAATCTAGGGCCGCTGCCTTACTGCATGCCTTTGCCACCTTGCACTGGATGGAGTACAAATAAAATCGCAATCAAGCACCTACATGAGAGAATCAAAAGGTTAGTATAACAATCCACCATTTGTTAAGCATTAAGGAAATTTCCTCACAAAAAGAAGAGAAGTAAAAATACATTAAACTAGTATTTCCATTTCAATTCAATTCTCTTCAAAGACCCCAAATCAGCCAGGTATTTAACTTATCTCCAAATAAAAGTCGGCACATACTAAAACACCATCTTGAATAGGGACACAAGTTTTAAATTTGTTCACAAACTGCCCTGAAAAGCAGGACTGGCATGTTCAAGATATACAATTGGTATAAGGTAAAATACTGGGGATCTGCAAATGTGGTTAATAGTGATGCTTGTATAAGTTAAAAATAAATGACATTCCTATACAAGGAAAATTATTAAAAAGGCACTGGAGTGAGACTGACGACTACAAGATTGCTATAGAATATTCTGGGCACTTGCATTAATTTAAAGCAGAACTCGTAACAATCCCTCTTCCTGCTTTTAAACATATTTCTATTTAAATATTTAAACACGTTTATTGCAAAATAATACTAGCTGAGTGTTTTCCAAATTATTTCACTACTGGATTGCAGAGGAGAGGGGGATTTTTTGGAACCCAATTTAAAATTTTATTACCAGGTAAGATGGGAAAACTGGGTGATCATTCTGCTAATGACAGTATCTGCTCCCTCTGAATGAGGCTCAATCATGCTCATTAAGTGTACGTAAGAATATAATTGGATCTCAAGTATTTTAACAAAAATGTTTTGCCTCTGGAATTCATTTAATCTCAAGAAACCAATATTTTAAAAAACATTTTCAGTGAAGAAACACAGCACTAGTAAACTCCATCTCATCACAAACACTGACCACAGATACTACTTTATCTATGTAATTTCTTTTTTCAAGCTCAAGTAACAATTTCTGGCAAGTTCACTTGACCTAGGTTTGCAAAATGATGGCCGCTTCCCACTGTTAATGTTTTGAGAAAGATTCCCTTTTTTGGTTTAAAGTGGGCAGTAGTTGAGGTGAACTAGAGATATTTTCACTATTTCTAAAAAATGTGCTTTATCTAGCCTAAGGAAGAAAGCACAAGAACCAAAGTCATTCCCTAAGAGGAAATTTTTTGTAGTAGCCTCTTGTTAAAGAGCTGGCAGCATATCAAGCTGCTCCATCATTAATGTGTTTGATTTCTGCTTTGATGGGGCATAAGACTTGGTCAGTCATCAGACTGTGGGGAAGTGCATGGGTTCTCAAAACAGTGAAAGCAGCAACCTTATTCCAAATGTGTTGGTTAACTTTATCAACAACACATACTTTGTTAAATTGCCCCCTCCCCATTAAAATGTGATGCAAACTCTGAATAAAGATAATTTCTTATCCTTCTCCTTGCCTTACCCCACCCCAAAGATATGTTGTGTAACATAGTATTTAATTTTCTTCAGTTTCACATAATGCTCCAAGTATCTTCAGCTGCCTTAAAATATCACCAGGAGCTCCCTAGAGATGTAACCTGTTTGTTTAAATTCTTTGCTTGCTATCTTAAATATAATACTACAAACTTTCATCATTTGATTGTAATCTAAATGCCTGTCTGCCTATCCTTATTTTAACAAAGCATCTTGAAAAAACAAGGAGAAAGCAATTCTTTGCATAAGGTGACATCTAGGAAAAAAGCACTGTTTTGTTTTTGTTTTTTACTAAATTTTTACTATGCTACTTAATGTATTGCATAACTGTTGTACACTAATTCTTTAAAGAATTCTTTATAGCATTTTGCTGCTCAATGCAAGTCTTTCAAAAAGAATTCTGTCATATTTTGTTGCCTACAACACACCTCCAAATAAAACATGCACTTTATTTTTTAAGAGGCAGAAGGGAGAAAAAAGATCTTTCCCTGAAAATACTCGTAAGTGTGGTATTTTTCCAGGGCAAACCAAGGCAGCTGGAGTAGCCATGAAGCAAAAACACTGTGGCTACTCTGTTAACCCCCTAGATGCAGGATGCTATTGGTGCTGCTGGCTGAACAAAAAAAAGTCTGACCCCACTTCTCTTCCTGAACTGAGCTGGGCGGGCAACTAACAGCATTTGCCAGGTCAGCTGAGGGCCTGATTCTAGCCAGCAGGGCCTGAAGCCTGGTTGAGGGCTCACTCAGCTAATTCAGCAGGAGCCTCTGCCCTGACATCCAGGGCACAGCTCTACTTCATACAGAGCACTGTTGAGCTTCTGCTGCCTGAGTCTCTGTCAGGAAAAAGAGAACGTGTTCACAGCCAGCAACAAGAGAGCCCAGAGTGTTCACTGTGTTACCCCTATTATGCTGTACATGCCGTGTTACTACATTTTCTCACATATAGTGTGCCCCTGAATCTAATACACATCTTGTTTTTGAAAGGCAGAATGAAGGAGGAAAAATCTTTCCTGTGAGTGAAGATTTTACTTGTATTTTTGCCCATAACTAGCAGAAACACTAGTACCATATTTCTTGCATATAATGCACATTGCAATTTTCAGCTTCTGGTGTTCGAGGAAGCATTATATGTGGTACCTGCTCCTTCCCCCAGCAAAGACTTAACCTACAGCAACTAGTATTACTAGTATTTTTTCACTTATAACACGTACCTAAATATTTAGCATCTGATTTTGGGGAAAAGGGTATGTGTTACACACAAGAAAATAGAGTAATTTACATGTAGATTTAACTCTATGCTATGGGTTTCATTTTTCAAGTCCCTTGTAAGAAAACACTCGTATTGTTTTAGAAGTAAAACAAGCGAATCTAAAAGTAAATTTGTACTTTGTAATAATACTGTCCTCTGAGAGCTAAAACAAATGAAAAGCCCAACACACACAGATAAACTGCATCCCTATATACTTCTGTAATTTTACCACCTTGTCCATGCTCACTAGCTCAGAAAAATCAAAGCAGCACTGAATATTTTTATAATTTGGAAAATGAAATGAATAATGTACCAACTTCAGGCCGTGATGCCTAAAAATGTAAGACATCTAACAAAAATGTACTTCAACTGCCCAGATTGAAATTCCATCACATCTGCCAAAATACAAAAAAGCACCCTTCCAGCGCAGTAAATTGTATTTGATACATCCCACACGCTGAAAACTCCATACAAGGAAGTCCCCTCAACAGTTTATTGCAACTATTATTTTCAACACTAAGTACACGACGTCCTAAAATACAAGAAAATCATGTTTTACCCCTTGGCTTTTGTGATGTACAAACAAGTCTGCTCACAGTACTTTTGAAAGTACTTCTCTTTAATACCAGTTATTTTAAGATCACATGTTTACCCTTAGAGGCAAAATACACTCTTAGTAAATTCTAACAAAAACATTCCAGAAGTTTTCATCCCACAAGTCAAAAGTACACACACAAAAATCCACATAATGACTAAGCTGCACAAACATCTTGTCTCAGTTCTACTATACTTTATTTTGTTTTTGAAAGATCATGATCCTGGGTTTGATGGCGTGGACACTGGGGCAAGTGGCTAGAAACCTAAAGGTTGAGAGTTTGAGGCCATGGCAGAAGCGCTCATGGCACAACCAGGTCCAATTCCAATGAGTCTGCGAATTCTGCTAAATACCGTGTTGCAAGGATATGAGAAAGGAAGGAAAGACCATCTTCCCTTTAAAATGAAGTCTACCTGTACAAGGAATGTTTTGAAGTTGTACACATACTATTGTGGTGCTATGATGCTTTATTCCTATTAAAGCCTTTCACTGTAGAAGAATATTCTTCTTTTTCTAGGTCATCTAGTTACAAGTGTATTTGTATATACTGTTATTTTAAATGCTTTAATCTGATTAAACTAATTCCATTTGTAAAAGCTGCTTCTGAACGAGTCTGCAGATCTATGCAATTCCTAAAGCATCAACGACCACCTTTTAGCATTCATACGAACTTCTATATCTTGTTTCTTTCAAATTAATTACTGTCATCTCAGGGATGATCCTACCTTGAGCAAGCACCTGGACTGAATGACCTCATGAAGGTCCCTTCTAGGCCTAATTTCTTTAAAAATTTAGTAACTTCTAAAACTTAGTACAATAAGCTCTCTCATTAGAAAAATGTATAGGCTAAGATTAAAAACACTGATTCCCAAATTTGTATTTAACCTACATGGAATGATTTTCAAGAATGCCAAGTCCCTAGCAATCAATTTCATTAGTCAATTAAGAGCGATATCTTAAAGCCAAATATACCTCTCTACACATGATTCTGCCAATTCAGCACAATATTGACAAGTGAAATCGTTTCTACTCCAGTTCACGACACATTTCATATTTATAATCCTATTCATTACACCACCTCTTCTGTGATCTAGATTTTCTATCCTTTTAAATTTAGTGTTTGTGGATAGATTTCAAAACCAATTCAAAGTAAATGCCTTGAGTAAATAAAGCATATTTAATGCCTAAATAAAAATCCATACATGATTTGCAAGCCCATAAGTTGAAAGCAATTATCATATTAAATCTAAAGGAAACTGGGCAACTTAAAGTACTATAAGTTGAAGGAAGGAAGGTAGGTGGTTTTGAGGGAAGTGTTTCACCATGTCTGCTTGCTCTTACTAAGTAAGAATAATTTTATAGTCATAAGAATAGTTTCTTTTTCCTGCTAAAACAGACTGGGTGTGTTTCCCTCTTTCCAGATCCTTAAGGTCGTTAAATAACTTACCTTAAATACATTGGCTGGAAAAAGATACAATGTTGCATCAAGTCATTTAAACCAATACTTAGCATGCTGAAGAATTGCTGTTAAACTCTGTAAGTGCTTCATTGCTTGCTGAATGAAGTTCTGCAATCAAGCTGGTGTCATACACAGTAGCAAGCTACCCAACCATTAAACTATTGGGTCACCCATAAAACTTTGCATGTGATCAATTCAGTTATGGCATCAGATGGCTTTGATGCAACAAAAATCAGTAGCACTTATACCTTTCTGTTTTTGGTTTTAGAGAAGCTTCTTTAGTGACAGGAAAAAATATACATTTGATTGAATATATCCTGTATTTTTTGTTTTAAAACAAGACTGCCCAACTTTGTCGCAGCTGGGGGCTGCATGCAGTCCTGAAGCTGTACATGGATTACATGCTGTGACAGCAGCATGTAGCTTCCCCCACCACATCACCTGTCCTTCTCCACACAGACTGTACATAGACCCCTGAGTTCTTCCTCAAAAGAGGCAGCCACCAATTGGATGGCCCTCTTTTAAAATATTCTGCTATAAAAGGCTTAGTCTGTCTGTCTATAAGTCTGTCTGTTTGTAATGCTTTTGGGAAGCTGTGCATGTGCCGCCGAGAGGGTTGGCAGCGACTGGTTGTGTGGCCTGGGCTGCGCGGGCCCAAGTCTGAGCCACTGCTAGGAAAGTTTGGGGTGGCAGTGAACACACCCTGACTACACAAGCAGTGGGGCTTCCCCACATCTTCCTGCCTGAGGGCGAAGGGTGGAAATCACGGTGGTAGCACCCCACCCTGATGCCTGGCCCCACTGCCCCCAATAACAGCCAGCAGGGAGGGGGCGGCAGTATGTAAGGAGGGAGGCTGACATCTGCCAGGCAGATGCGGAGCGACCGGGGCAGCAGTAGAGCAGGGCCAGATCTGGAGCAGTGGGGATGCGAGGTAGACCATAGCCAGCATGTGGTATGCTAGTTAATGTTGAGAGGTGTTTGTGTAATGTGTAAGGCAGAGGGGAGGGGGGAATCCCTGCCTGAGCAGGGAGTGGTGACAAGGAGGGGAGGTGAGGGAACAGGAAGCCAAGCAGATGCCTACAGTTTCTACCAGAGCTCCAGCCAGGGAGCAGAGGGCAGGGGCCATCTCTGCTTGGCTGGAGTAGAGAGCAGAGCCCCATCCAGAGTTGTAAAGCAACTGGGATGCTGGGGGGACTCTGGTTTAACTTAAACCAGGAAGGGGTTTGGGACAGACACTGCATAAACTAGTTTGACCCAAATCAGTTAAGTCTGATATTACATTCTACCAGGTTTCTCTCAAACCGATTTCAGCCATTTTCAAACTGGTTTATGTGCAATGTACATCTGTTCTGCTACAGGTTTAAGCCAGTTTCTGATCACTTAAACTGTAATGTCTGCTCCTATCCTACAAGGTGCCACTTTCCTTTTTAGCATATTGCTTACATGCTTCATATTTTTTTTGTTAAAATAATTATAAAGGAGAAACTTGTTCTTGACTGCAGGACATTTTAGACTATCTACCCGGGGCCTTGGCGGCAGGGAGATGTTGCCTGCATTGCAGACAGGGAACTTTCCTATGCCATGCTGCAACCAGGCAGTGTGGAGAAGCCCTGGTAATTAGGTCCTAGTGGCAGCCCACCTCAGACTTGAGCTGGACCATTCTAGCTCATTGCCAGGAAATGCTGCCAACCACCACTTTTGTAAGAGTAACATTAGCTGCTCTTAAATAACTAATGAATACTAGTTTTCAATCTAAGTAATTTACTACCCGAGAACTTTCTGTTCTGTTATTAACCCATTCACTGCTGAAGACATTCTTCTGCTTACCTACATCAAATGCACAGAAAATGAAACCAAAGAAAACTTTATTAATTTACAAATAATTGGTAACAACCAAGCAAGTTACACGTTAACTTGGGAGGCAGTATTTCACACATATGTGTGTAAATGCATGTGTGCACAGGAGGCAAAAAATTATAGATTCCAGATTTTTAACACAATACTTTCTATTCTTTAGGAAGGTCTGGTAATTTAGCCCAATGGCTGTGGCCTGGACCACATCTTAATGGATCCCATGGCCCTGCAGGGGCCTCAATCTGCCCCCACGCTCTTTCCTTCCCACAAACTTACCAGCCAGATGCTCCTCTCCACACAGGTGGGCTGCATTCCTGGCCCTGTGCATGCTGCAGCTGCACACATGCACGCGGCATTTATCAGTAACGTTATTGGCCACATCAGCCAAAAAAAGCCGACTGCCAATAATGTCAATTTTCCTTTTATCAGTGCCAATACAATATGGACTGGGAATGCTCTGTACAAATTGTACATGTGGTTCACACACACAGCTATGGCACTTACAGCAAAGTCAAAGGCCTCCTAGCAACTTCACCAGTTAGTCTTCTTTCCTTCACTAAACACCAAAATAAGTAAGTCACATTATATCAGGGCAGTTTGTTTAGGACACAAGGACTGTGAAATAATGAAAACACCAGTCTGGTATTTTTATATTTACCAAAGTAATACTGTGCTTTAACGAATTTATTGAAAAAACTATACCCCAACAGTACCATTACAATAGATGAATGATTATCGAAGGTCCTTGTTTTAGTGGACTTAATATGGTCAGTCCACAGTTGAATTTCTGACTTCTAACATTCTGAATTTAATTTAGTACAAAGAAACCTCACCTTTTCATAGTGTTGTCTTGAATGCAAATTGTCATTGCTGAAATATATCCAGCAGTTTCATCTCTGCCCAAAGTCACCAGGAATTCCTGGTAGAACACCATGGGTCAAAGCTATCTGTAAAGGTAAGTGGCTCCAGTGTTGATCCCTACCAGGTTTCAAAAAGGTATACGTGACATACTATGGATTTCACTGTAGTATTTTTTGTATTAGCAGTGTTCATGCTGTAATAAGGATGCATGCCTGAGTTTCTCTGGAGAGCTAGTACATGTGGAAAGAAGAGTCAGAGTCCCTATTAGGTCCTGGCTGCCTACCAGCAAGGAGGAAAAAAAAGATAGAGCCCCACAGCACACTCCAGGAAACCTGAAGGTGATAAGCAGGACAACAGACAGAGCAGGGTAAACAAGCTGATATGGTCATTCTGAGAAGCTTGGGGCTTATAGCTGCATGGACTGGAGAACAAGCAATTGAGCTAGCTTTAGGGCTGCTCAGGGCTGTGCAGGCTAGCTCTGGGACAGAGGGACTTTGGAGGTGGCTGAGAACCTCTGGCTGGGTGGCCATTGCCCCGACTAATGCCCTTATTGAAGAGGAGTTACCTGCTTTACTGACTGGAATTTTGGGGTACACTTCTCCCTGTCAAGAAGTAAATCTTTCCCGTTGGTCAGAACTTACAATTCTCCTGTTGGAATGACAAAAACCATTGCCTTTTCTCATTCTAAGGGAGTGAAAGGTTTTTGGAAAAGGACCAAGTCTGCTATTTAAATGACTTAAGTAGGAAAAAAATATTCCTTACACACTGTTGAGATTGGTTAACAATGCTGCTCACTTCAAAACTTTGTCTATGGCTGCTCCTTAAAAAACAAATGTCAGGCATCTGTGAGCAAGCATTAAACCCTCCCCCCCTTATATAATTAAGAATCCATTCTCACATATTACAGTAACAAAGCTGGTTTCGAAGTATGCAGTTGAATCCAGATGTCTGACTGAACAGTGGTTCAATAAGAAACTTGTTCTTACAGTGGTACTTCCCTTCTCCTGTTGTCCCCAGATTTTGCCTCGCTGGAAAATACACAGTACCCAAAGCCATTGCTAGAATAGAACTTTTAAAATGAATAGTCTGTATGCTTCAAAAGTAAAGCATACTGAATTCTTTTCTATGAAAGAAAGAAAAATATAAAGCACTAACCACAAACCTCCATGTGCTCCATTTTCCAAACTTAATGCTGTAATAGGGCATTTTTAATATAAACCTTTACCATATACTTCGGGCACAGTGATTTCCTTGATTATAGAGATTAATAAGTATAATAGTTTTCCAAATATGTTAGCAATTGCCTTCATAATTCTAGCCCACCAAGTTTCTATCATCTCATCAATGTCTTTCATTTGCTGCCTTAGGAGCAGCCTCTGCCTAAAATGCCTGTAAGTTAGAAAGCACATGTACTGGTACATGTATATAGATGGTTTTGGGACTCTCTCCATTGTCACTATTTTTGTATTCCCTGCAAGAGTACATGTTATCACAATGCACTTGATAAAACAACTTAAAATATTAAACTAAACTGTTTGATTCTGTTTAAAAAATATTTAATATTAAAAAATTTAAAAGAATCTTAGACATGCAGACAAAACATTATCCAAATGTTTACTTAAGTGTGACTTCTGATGTTACATGGAAAGAATAAAGACATCTGCCACATAAGGTATCAATACCAATCTGGCCTCAGTAACAGATATCACTAAGTGTACTGCCAGCTTACCTAGGGAGAGTTAAAAGCTTCCTCCAGTACTAAAGGTAGTTTTCTTTACATTTTTTTTTAAGTTTAGTTTTCAATGCGTTCCTGTATGTGCCCTCAGTAAAAGTGAAACTGCTTTATCAGAAAAGGTCAAAGGTGTTATTCTATACACAAGAATGACCCTATCACCATGAAAGGGGATAACAAAGGAGATGTGAAACTCATTTCTCACCACTTCAAAAGAGAGTTTGAAGTGGATTTCCAAGGGCATTAGTCATTGTATTTGTAAAGGATGAAACTGGATGCTGTATACAGGTTCTCTTTAAGGTTTCTGTGAATTCAACAGCTGGTCACATGCATTAAGGTTTTTGTGATCAAACAACAGCCAAAGCACAAAATAATTTCAGTCAGGTTTTTGACATCTGTACAGTTTCTGATTTTCCAAGGGATATGTTTAGAAGCCTATATGTTCTTAAGAGGTATATGTACTTATACTGTTCTGCAATGATTTCATGAAGAGAACTAATGGTGGTACATATATATAATTAACATAACACACTACTGACTAACATGTTGTTTAGAAACTTTGACAAGGAATTCATCAGCTTGCTGAAAGGCCATGGAGGATAACACCAGCTACACACTGCTATCCCTCAAATGTTAAAGCAGCCTCAAAGAATAAAGTGGATTCTTTCTCCTCTCATTCTTTCACAGGTAAAGGGTATTGATTTTGGCTTGCTTAGATCTCTGAAAACTGGACTGTACTATGGCATTAATGCAGTTTGTCAAAAGGTACAATATATTCTTAAGACAACTTGTTCTTCTCTTCTACTCACTTCTTACCAGATTAATATTTACCATAAAGTGATGTCTATAGCTGGTATTTAAGAATCTGCATCTAGCAGCCAATGCAGCTGCAGTTGTATGCTGATCACAAGGCAATCTTAACTAGTGATGCCATGGTGTGGGCATGTTTTTAAGTGTGGTAAGACTTTAAAGAAACTGAGGAGAACCCACAGAATAGAGAATGGATCTTTAGAGTCAGACTTTAGTGGAAATACCTGCTTCAGTACTGATAATGCTCAAAAAACCAAGACTGAAATGGTAACCACAGTACCAAGAGGAAATCTGAACACTATCCAGAAAGTCTCATAGGTGCATCGATCTTGAAATAATAGGACTACATGGACAATCCAAAGCTTAGACATACCAATGAGGAAAGGACCTTTACCACTTGATCAGGCATCCTTCTGGGGAAAAGAAGTTACACTTTGTGTGTGCTGAGTTGCTACAAGCATCAATTCTGTAGGCAGTGCTAGAACTGTACGTTTCAATTAACCATTTATACTGAACGGGGATGTCTATTCCTCCACATTTGAAAAACAAAATATCTACCCGTCATTTGGTGATTCAGGCCCAATGTCTTCTATTGTATCAAACATTGCTGGAACCAACATTGGTTTCACACCTGAAAGGGATACAGAATGATACAGTGACGTTCTCAGCTTTCTTTTCTACTGGCATGTTGACTTTCTGAATTTATTTGACACAATGACTTCCAAGTAATAAAGCTGTACTTAGCAATGCATTTCGTGCGTTTAGTGTTTGCAAATCATTATTCTGCACTGCCTACAAAAAAAGCTTTTGGGAAAAACTGTACTGTACTAATGGTTAGAACTCAACAGCTTGAGCATAAGTTTGATATAGTTACTGCATGCAGCTCAATCCCAGGAAGTGTGTTATATTACATTATTCAGGTTACTGTAGACTCATATTCATAAATTCATCTAATGTCATTCTACACCCTAAAAGAAGTCAGTCTTCTTACTGAAGTTAAATTAATTCTAATAAGCCAAAGGAAAATAAAGTAACAGTCAAGACTTGTTTTGGGAGAGACTTTGGCTAATATTTTTGCATAAATGGCTTTTGTTTTAACGTAAGTTTTTACATGTTGATTAATTTTCTATGACAAGGTAGTTTTTATTCATATTTATTGCTATTGAATAGCTGAGCTGCTTTTCCTTTGTGCTGCCACAAAAATTGTTAAGGTGGCATAAAAACATGTTTCCAGCCTCAGATGGTCTGCTAACAGGAGCACCAAACCACTGCCACTTGAGGGCTGCTAGTCCTCCAATGCCTTTCCACAATTCAAAGTGGCTCAGCTTAATTCAATTCTGAGAAACATGAAATGTATTCCTAGAAATCTCAGCATTACACACAAGGAAGAACACCAAAACAGCAATATGAGCACTATTTTGCAAGATGATCACTGTCTTGAGTAACACTAACTCAAAAAGAGTAACTGGAGCACAACACAGTGTGCTCCATTTAAAGGCATGGCCACAGGACTGAAAAAAAAAAAGACCATGCACTTATCCAGAGTAGACATTTATCCAAACATAGGCTGAATACACACAATGTGGGAGAACTGTCCCAAGTTCATTCTCACGACAGAAAAACTTACCACATGTACAGGCATTCAAATACTAAGCCCCTGAGGAGAGGAGAGGAGAGGAGAGCTTGCAGTGCTGACACTGTGTAGCCAGGGAAGGGCTCTGTGCGCAAATCTACTAGCTCCCTTAGTCTGCCTCGCAACAGATGATGGCAGTGCCTAGGTCAGCCCCGAGTGGCTAACCAACACAGCCCATGATCAGTCTGTGTTATCATCACACACAGACATTTACTCTTCCAGGGAAAATTGTCCTCAAAGTGATTTGACCCTGGTTGCACCCAGGTTATTTTTCTCTTGGAGCGGCCATTTTTACTCTGGATTAAAAAAGCCTGAACATCTGTACATACAAGGACTTAATGTGAACAAGTAATACTTGTTAAGTCAGCAATACCTAGTTTCTCTCATTTTCAAAGCTTTTAAGAACATCCATGACAGTGATTATTAGAAACTAAAAATGACTGGGAGCAAGTCAGTTTTGGGGCTGCTAATACCACACGACTAACTGTACCGTGTATTCAACCAGTATTGCCTATAATGCTTTGGTACCAACATCCCTAAAACCAACTAGTTGCCATCCATCTGCAAAACATTATTTCAAGATGAGAAAACTGAAATGCTTTTAAGGAAAGCCAAGATTCAAGAATTTGAATGTGGTATCTTTTACTGGATCAATTTCATGGTTGAGAAAGATTCTGGTATTACAGTATCCTTCCTCAGGATCTCAGAGGGGAAGAGAAACAAAAGCAAGTATACTGTGATACCTGAAAGCTTGTCTAACTCTATCCCAACCATGCAGCTGGTCCCAGAAAAGAAAACCTGCCATAAAAATTCTTGCCCCTTCAATGGAAGCTTATGCCTGGAACTTAAGATGTTTCAGACATAACACTACTTGCTTATATCTGATTTTCAGAGGCTAGAAAGATGATGATGAACAAGTGGTACTACCCTAGTCTGCAGCAGATGGATAATTTCATTCTTCATTCATGTCATGCATTCCTGAGAGTTGGAATGGAATAAAACTGTATGTGAAATTCTAGCAGAGCTCCATATGGACAGTACTGGAAAGTATCCAGTGACATTATTCAATCAAAGCTATAGGTAAGCCCTTCTGCTTCCAAAATGAGCATGTAGTATTTAAGGTACTTTATAATCTAGCTAGCCTTGTCTGCATTTTGAAAACTGGCACATAGCTGCCTGCTGCCTCACAGCTTATTACAGTTACCACTTGCAAAGAGGTGTTTTGTCCTGTTGAACATCACCAACTGTCTCAACTTGCCACATGATGTATGTTCTTTTTGGTAGTTTCTGGCAGGATACAAACTTTTCTGCTGATACTAAATAGCCTCAGCTGTCCATGCAGTTTCCCACTACATCACCAAGATAACAGGGAACAGATTCAGAGCATCTGATCCAAAGAAGTGTAACCCTACCTCTGCATCAGCCAGATCTGGATCTCCTGTTTCTCCTACTTCACTTATTAGGGAAAAGTCCTTAACAGATGTGACTCAGCTGAAGGACAACCTTGCAATACTTTCTGTTCTCATAAGCAATGTTTGTGAAAGCTCTCAGAGGCACTAATGTATCAGATGAAAGTTCATTTGTTTATTACTGTTGGCCTGAGGCCACCTAGGAGTTTTCATGTTCCAAAAATGGGGCAGAGACAGTATCTGACTATAGAGAAATAAGGCTATTGTATCGAGTAAAAATTTCCCCATTCAAAACGAAGTCGCTGATCATGAGCAAAAAAAGGTCATCTTGAGAAACTTTCTTGATATTATAAAATGATACACAAGAGAGACCTTTTAGCAATCAACTGCTTCTCAGTTGTCGCATCTAAACTGCTGTGCCTCTCATTCTATTGTTGTCCATAAGGAAGGGAGGGCTGTGCTGCCCATTTGCAATGGAAAGGGAGACCCAGAAGACATTAAGACAGAATAACACACATTAGCAGTTGGGAGTGAAAGCTAAATAGTTACAGCAAGGTTACTCCTCGCAGCAGTTGAAGGCAAGCCAGATACTTTCTCGACATTTAGCTGTGGCAGAAAATAAATTTTAAACCTTCCCAGGATGCATAGGAAAGAGTCATATAAAAAGCACAGTTTTCACAGGACTGTCAGTCTAGCCCTTCTTTTTTGTTTGATGTTCTTTCTTTTTTTTTTTCTCAGTTCTCTTTCATTATGAGAATGAAATCAACACACCTACGGTCTCACCATTTCTTCAGTGATCTGACATGGCTGTGATGCACATGAAAGAGAGAAGCAGTTAGCTGTATTAATCTGAAATCAGGCAGAAGACTAGGTAGATTTGGAACCAGACACTGAGAAAAACCTACCCTACTGCAAGCCATGAAACAAAAGATATGAGAAAAAGAAACAGCACTAATTTTATTATTCATTTGTTTCCATTTTGACAGTTTGTCTTAATAACTACTTTGGAGTAGGGACAAGACAGAGCTCAGCGATTACTCTGAAAAATATTTCAAGTAGCTAACAACTCCCCCATCCTCAAAGAGGGTAGGGCTCATCTGCTCTCCTTCTTGTAGGCACTTTCTGCGTCTCTCAGAGATGGTACTAGCTTGGGGATCAAGGATGGGTTCCCTACACAGCTTCAATATAGAGACCCTCATCAATCCATGTTGGCTCCTGCCCTGCCTACTGAAGTATGGGCCAAGGCAAATACACCAGGACTGGGCTCTACCACAGCACTGTAACGTATTCCTTATATGAGCACTCAACTCACAGAGGAGAGGAAGCAAAAATGGTGCCCATGACTAGACCTTTCCCACGGCTTTGCTTTTGTTAAAAGTACGTTAAATGAAAACAAAATGTTGCATTTCAAGCTTACCAGAATATTTCGTTTAAGCTAAGAACGTGGTTTCATTTTAGCAAGAACATCATTTTGTTTCAGAGGCAACCAAATTTTTCCATGTAAAAAAAATCCAAACTTAAACCCTTTTGAAATTTGTTTGGTATCTATTTGTCTGAGGCAGGTCAGTATCCATCCATGTGCAAGTGTCTTCAGAAACTTAAATTTGACCTCTTCTGGAATGTCAAGATTAGCTGTTTTTCTTACCTCTTTTGAACATGTCTGGATTTTTTTTTTTTAATTGCTTTGGAAAATACAGAGACTATCCACTTGAAAACACCTGCATGGATGTGCCAATAGGCTTTCAAAATATATGAAGGTAATCAACCTGGAAACCTGGCTTCGAGGTTTACAAACAATAAATATCTGCAGATCAACATATTTACAACCATGAACTAGCTAAAGCTTGAAGCTAGAAAACCATCAAAAGGAGCTGTTCAGGATATTTCTCTAAGACACCATTCAGCTTTCTTTTTCTTCTTTTCTTAAATCTCTCTGGAGGATGTGGATGCCATTTGTACATGTTAGACCAGGGCAGCCCTAAAAAGCAGGTCAGGCTATTGAAATGTTGAGGGACAAAACAGAAACTCTACAGCTGAATTTCAGAGAAAAATTGATTATCCTCTGTTGGCTCTCTTGGAAAAAATCCTTTAGTCAAAATTACTGTTTCCCTCAAGTGTGACATCACACAGTGCTCCCAAACACTACAGTATATTTATGGGAAAATTTTGGATGCTGTTTTATCTTTTTCAGCATTTTATTGCTGAGTGGATTAATGGCTAGATGCTTAGTGATGTTTGCCTTAAAAAATGGTGGAAGGGAGAAGGAATTATTCATTTCTTATTTATTAATACTATTTGGATTAACAAATTTGGATCATTGTACCTCAGTGCACAATAATAAATGAAGGACAAGGCCTTTATATTTGTTGGATTTGTGTTGCCGATGGCTGCGCACACGCATTCAAATGACCCAAGAGAGTTCTCCTGAGTTTATTCCTCTGGCAGAAAAAAACCAAACAAAACAAACAACTTACCCAGAGATGCCTGAACACACATTCCAGTGCTGAGCCCCGGAAAACCAGAGAGCTTGCAGAGGACCTCTGTGCACACATCTTATCTTCTGCAGGCTCCCTCAGTCTGCCTGGCAACAGATGGTAGCAATGTACAAGGTAGCCCTGACTGGCTTATGCAGACTGCTCAACTGGATTGTGAAGGGGGTGCATTCTGGTTCAGGCTGGGCTTTAGTGGTAGAATCCAGCCCAGAAACAAACCATCTCTGGGGGAAGGGTGGAGGAGAGAGAGGAAACTGTAGCAAAGCACCTGGGCTACTGGAGAATTGTGCTGCGGTATCTCTCTGAAGAGTAAGTTTGTATAGATATTCATTCTTCCTAAAAGAAACTCTCCTGGAATGATTTAACTTTGGGTGTTTCCAGGTTATTTGTCTCCTGAAGCACCACTTCTGCTCAGGAAGAAACATTTTAACATTTGTGTACTCATGGTTTCTCCTAGGAGAGAAGCAAATCTCCCAAGAGGAAGCAAATGTCTGTAAGTCAGTGAACAGGAAGGCCAATGCCAATGAACAACAAAAGGTCCAATACAGTTGACGCATGTCCAATTCTTTTTGCTTCCCCTGAATTCTATACTGATTTGAGAGACAGAGTTAAATTATTGTTTTCTGCACTTTAGATTAAGAACTTTCTGTTGGTCATTAAGTGATGGGAACAGTAAGAAACGATCATTCAGAGACAAAGTCTCTGAAGTCCCCAGTTCAAATTCCGGCTTCCTCATAAATTCACTATGATTCTGGAACGCTGGAGTCTGTCTCTGCACCATTTAGTCCTCTAGCTAGAGAATGGGAATAACAGTATATCTTTTTGTCACAGTGGTGTTGTAATGTAAAATACACTAAAGATCATTGTCACGGAGTCACAGAGGTGCCCCGTGACTGTGAGGGTGATTGGCAGTGCTGTCAATCACCCAGGCAGCCCAGGTGCCTGGTTGCCAGGGGCAACCAGGTGGTCACATGGCCGGAAGGGGGCAGGGCCAGGCCTTTATAACCAGCTTAGGCCAGAGCCTGAGACACAGTTCCCTTCTGGCTGCCGCAGGACCAGGAGCTCTGCGGCTGAGCTGAGTGGCCTGCGTTAGTGGTTGCTGCTTTACCCCACTAACAGGCTGCGATGATGCAGGGAACAAGATCACCCTGACTGCAGGTAGGACTGAGAGCCCTGGCAGGGCTTGGAGTTATTGTTGGGCGTGTGGAGCCGCTGTTTATGTTGCAGCCAGATGGCTTGAGGTTATGTTGCAGTTTAAACCGGAGGACCGGGTGAGGCTGTAGGGGAGCGAGGAGGCCTCAAGGGGAGCTTCCCCAACAGCTTGGGGGTTCCCAGTGCCCAGTTGGGGCATAGTGCCAGGGGCACTATTGTCGGTGCTGCAGGGCACCATATTGCGCCAGGGAGGCGCGGTGTGTGGGGTTACAGACCCCGGCCCATAAGGGCGGTGTTTAGCCCCGGAGCGGGGCAGCGACAGGGCGCAAGAGGCGCGGAGTCAGCCCCGAGAGGGCAAGGCCCCGGAGCGGGGCAGAGACAGGGCGCAAGAGGCGCGGAATCAGCCCCAAGAGGGCAAGGCCCCTGGAGCGGGGCAGAGACAGGGCGCAAGAGGCGCGGAGTCAGCCCTAGAGAGGGCAAGCTCCCGGAGCGGGGCAGAGACAGGGCGCGGGCGCGTGGCGTGTCGGCCCCAGAGTGGGGAAGCCCAAAGGGGCGAAGCGCAGGGAGCGCGGTAGAGGCCCCTGAGGGGCGAGGCCCCAGAGAGGGGCCGAATAGCCAGGCCTAGCTAGCCACCCAAGGGCGCCGAGACTAGGGCGGCCATAGCGCCAGCCCAAGGGCGCCGAGACTAGGGCGGCGATAGAGCTAAGGCTAGCGCGGCGAGAGCAGCCTAGCTAGCCACCCAAGGGCGCCGGGACTAGGACGGCGAGAGCGAGCCGGCCCAAGGGCGCCGAGACTAGGGCGGCGAGAGCGAGCCGGCCCAAGGGCGCCGAGACTAGGGCGGCGAGAGCGAGCCGGCCCAAGGGCGCCGAGACTAGGGCGGCGAGAGCGAGCCGGCCCAAGGGCGCCGAGACTAGGGCGGCGAGAGCGAGCCGGCCCAAGGGCGCCGAGACTAGGGCGGCGAGAGACCCGAGATCCGGGCAGAGGGACCGAACCGGCCCAAGGGCGCCGAGACTAGGGCGGCCATAGCGCCGGCCCAAGGGCGCCGAGACTAGGGCGGCCATAGCGCCGGCCCAAGGGCGCCGAGACTAGGGCGGCGATAGAGCTAAGGCTAGCGCGGCGAGAGCAGCCTAGCTAGCCACCCAAGGGCGCCGGGACTAGGGCGGCGAGAGCGAGCCGGCCCAAGGGCGCCGAGACTAGGGCGGCGAGAGCGAGCCGGCCCAAGGGCGCCGAGACTAGGGCGGCGAGAGCGAGCCGGCCCAAGGGCGCCGAGACTAGGGCGGCGAGAGCGAGCCGGCCCAAGGGCGCCGAGACTAGGGCGGCGAGAGCGAGCCGGCCCAAGGGCGCCGAGACTAGGGCGGCGAGAGCGAGCCGGCCCAAGGGCGCCGAGACTAGGGCGGCGAGAGCGAGCCGGCCCAAGGGCGCCGAGACTAGGGCGGCGAGAGCGAGCCGGCCCAAGGGCGCCGAGACTAGGGCGGCGAGAGACCCGAGATCCGGGCAGAGGGACCGAACCGGCCCAAGGGCGCCGAGACTAGGGCGGCGAGAGCGAGCCGGCCCAAGGGCGCCGAGACTAGGGCGCCGAGAGCGAGCCGGCCCAAGGGCGCCGAGACTAGGGCGCCGAGAGCGAGCCGGCCCAAGGGCGCCGAGACTAGGGCGCCGAGAGCGAGCCGGCCCAAGGGCGCCGAGAGCGAGCCGGCCCAAGGGCGCCGAGACTAGGGCGCCGAGAGCGAGCCGGCCCAAGGGCGCCGAGACTAGGGCGGCGAGAGACCCGAGATCCGGGCAGAGGGACCGAGCCGGCCCAAGGGCGCCGAGACTAGGGCGGCGAGAGCGAGCCGGCCCAAGGGCGCCGAGACTAGGGCGGCGAGAGCGAGCCGGCCCAAGGGCGCCGAGACTAGGGCGCCGAGAGCGAGCCGGCCCAAGGGCGCCGAGAGCGAGCCGGCCCAAGGGCGCCGAGAGCGAGCCGGCCCAAGGGCGCCGAGACTAGGGCGCCGAGAGCGAGCCGGCCCAAGGGCGCCGAGACTAGGGCGCCGAGAGCGAGCCGGCCCAAGGGCGCCGAGACTAGGGCGCCGAGAGCGAGCCGGCCCAAGGGCGCCGAGACTAGGGCGCCGAGAGCGAGCCGGCCCAAGGGCGCCGAGACCAGGGCGGCGGAAGAGCCGAGATCCGGGCGGAGGGAGCGTGCCGGCCCAAGGGCGCCGAGACTAGGGCGGCGAAAACGCTCCAGTTCCAAGGAGAGCCGGCGATTAGCCAGGCGCCGGCTAGAACCCGGCCCAGGGGGCGCCGGTAGTGAGCGGCACTGGCGAGCCGACCCAGGAGGCGCCAGCAAGTAGCTGGGCGCCAGCGTGACAGGCCCAGGGCGCGGGGAACGGGTTAGAGATTGGGGCCCGACCCAAGGAGGCGCCAGGTGGGCGAAGAGCCCCGGTGCCCGAGAGTGAGAACAAGGGCACCCGAGGGGCGAGGGACCATACAAGCGTCCCCCAGAACAGCTGCGAGGCTTGGGGCGTGCTGAGGGGGAGGCTTGGAGGCACGCATTGCCCTTAAGGCAGGACGCATATCGAATCCCCAGTCTGGGATAGGGACAAACAACAAGACCGTCCATTAGGGAAACTGGCAGCCTCCACATTATATATTTAACCATCAAAGTCGTGGCGGGCGAGATTCTGAGGGTGCTACGTCACCCTAACGTGACGGTAGGCGGTGCTAGGGAGCTCACGGCCGCCCCTAGCCGCCACTCCCTCACAATCATGAACTGGTTACATTCCTTGTGAGAAGGGGTCATGCAGGTACTTACAAACTCCACCCTGTACAGAAACAGCAGCTGATTCAGACTAACAATCTTGTGTTAAAACTAGAAAAATCTCTAAACTGTCATTGTTTATGCCCACAAGGAAACGCATGACATGGGGACAAACAGAACTAATATCTCCTTGTTCCCAGTTATGTGCTTTAGCAAAACTATTCTAGTCTATATAAGGCACAAGTGTTAAGTGATATTAAAAGCTACAGCACCTTGCATTCACAGCAGGCTAAGTGCAAAAGCAAATTCCTTGGGGGGAGGGGGCGGAGGGAAACAAGAGTGAAGCCTGAGAATGGCAGTTATAAAAGTTAATAGAAGATTGCTGAAAGATAAGCAGAATGAACAAGTGATGCAACATGACAGGAGAAAATGTAAAAAGCTGGAAACAGAATGAATATCTATAAAGTATCAAGCCTACGCTAAGACTAATTTAAAGCATCTGAGAGAACAGGCTACGAACAACTACGGTCAGACTAATAAAGCTTTCAATAGATGTTAACTCAAAAGAATTTGGATGAGCTCCTTGAAGAAATACTGACAGGCAATCTGCAGTCAAGAGTCACTAATAACAGCAGAACAACTGAGTTAGAATGATGCAAGCAACTCCTTGTGGGCAGACTGAGCTACTTACTGCATGTTAACTTAAGTCCGAAATGTAGTGATGCAGCAACCCAAGGTGGGTGATCCTTTATTCTGGATCTGAGAGAACACTGTCTCCTGACTGAAGCTCTTGTAGCACTCTAGCAACAGCAGGCAGGAATGTTTAAAGTTAGTTTTGAAAAATGAATATACAACACATGGAGGCGATTTCCCAGAACACTTGAGTGGTACAAAATGGATTGCCAACCTCTTTTCAGGGAAAGGAGACAGAGCACAGGGGAACTGGAAGTTTAAGTAAGACACTTTTCCTATGTTGAGCTTTTACTGTTTTGTGAGCAAAGATTGTTCCCACATGAATCATCTCTGAATAGGGATGAGGAAAAGTCACCTGGGTCCAGTTAATGTTTCTGTGAGTCTCCATATGCCCCAAACTAATTAATAAAATCATGCTTTAGAAACAAGGTTTGGTAGTTATCAATTCTTATTTAGACATCTGAGGTCAACTTTCTTCCTCCAAATGCCTTCAATTTGGGAGTTCTTTGCTTTGAAGCTTTAGGTTGATTTTAGTACATCAGTTAATTCACTACTATTAGTGAACTAGGTGAGGGAAAAATAGGTTTAAGCACCAACATTTTCAGTGGCACTCAATTCTCTTCTGTATTGAAAGTAGAAAGATAAGCATCTGCTAGAGCCACTTGGCAGGATTTAAGAGTTCTCAGTTAATCAGATACCCAGACACTGAAGCACACTGAACGTCCATGTTTATCCAGATAGAACTGTCAATACACCAGCAATTCTTAATAGTTCCTGTTTTGTCCTGTAGTCATCTCAGCTGGAAATAGATGACTTGGGTACTACTGCCTTAACCAAGGATGAGAGTATATACTGGAACTAGGTCTCCTCCTTGCAATTCCTTTTGTGAGCAGTGAAAGGTTTGCTTTGACAATGGTGGAGCATGATGAGCTGGTGATAAAACTGCCACTGGGGAGTTGCTGACAAGAGAACTTAGCCTTTATTTGGGAAACCTAATGCTGGTCTTTCTGGCATAATATTACCCCATGGTAATATTAATTGGGTCCTGTGCAAAAGGGGAGGGTGCCCAGGAGCGCTTCACTTAGTGGTCTGTCTCCCAGAAGCAAACAGGCCAATATATCTATCTTGACTCCAACGTCCAAACTGGTAAAGTTGCATTTTGTCCTCAAAAATCTCAGTAGTAAAGCATAGCAGTTAGCATGTTCTCTGGGTACTCTGAGCATGCTCTAGCTGGTACTAAGGCCACACTTTCTACTGATGTCAAGACGCTGCTGGTATTGCAGGAGAGCAGCAGAGAATCTGAACTAAGAGAAACCAGCCTTTTGAGGCAATTTCACTTTTCAGTACCAAATATTTCTGCTGAAAGATAGTAAACACAAGGTATCACTAATCAGGACTCTGGTAACACTTCATGTATACTGAACAACATATAAACCTAAATCACAGTACCAGTGCCTGAATGGGTGCTGGCAGTACCCTTCTGGCCCTTAAGCTACCCTTCAGTCTAAAACTTGAGTATTTATGGCTCTTAAAAGTACTCAGTGAAGTAGAATCTGTCTTTTCTTTCTATGAAACCAGTACTCCTTGCTTTCTACCAATTAAAATGCCTTTTTAGTAAAAAAAAAAGAACCTTCATCCAATACGTAGAGGCAAGAAAGAACCCTGAATTCTTAAGTTTCCACCCCACTGTCCCAGGATCTGAGGACTGCATACATCTATTCAAAAGACTGAACAGATGTTGATAGCAGATTGTTAAGATGTTCTAGTTCTCCTGAAAGAAATTTATAGCTGACATCTCACTATAAGGTGTCTTTCCTAGCTGCAGTAAGCATCTTCTGTATCTATGTTTAAAGGCATTACAATTCATAAAAAAAAGTATAGTTTGAGTTTTGAAGAGTTGAGCTCAGAAATTATGACCATACCCAGAACTGAAAGTACCTCAACAGACCAAGTAAAAGTAATTTCTTCCCAAAAAGGATGTAAAGAAACACTAATCACTAAGGCCCCCTCTACACATGCAGGTAAAGGTGCAATGGGATCTAATGTACAATCCAGTCACAGCTCCTGCCATGCCACACGTGTATAGCAGGAGGTTCAGTTGTGAGACTGTGCATTGGACCCCACTGTCCCTTATTGCTGATGCTGAGGAAGCCTGATCCCAAGCCCCCCCCCCACACCCTTAGTGCTGGGGGGATTGTGGCAGCTGTGATCCAAGGGTCAGAGGTTTTATGCACCCCTGAGTCCTAGGGGTTTTATGCTAAGCATGGTGCACTTCCATGACTACAGGGATGACCCTGCTACATATGCAAATTAAAGCTCACCAGTAACCAGTTATAAAGTTAGCACACATTTTGAGGTTTAACTTTACAGCTGGTTGGAGCTGTTTGTTGTATAAGTACTTTGCTTGTGTAGTTGGCCTTAAGGTAATTGTGCAGCTAACTAGTTAACTGTATGATACCAGTGTAGAGGGGGCATAAGGGCTAGATTCTCAAAGTACCTTAGCTTTATAAAGCTTGAGTATTGTAATTCCTACCTTCTAGGCATCCTGCCAGGGAGCACAATCTTCAACCCTGAATATCATGCCTAAGAAAGGGAGTCTTTAAAGTCCATTGGACAGGAAATGACCTAAGCAATCTCAAAAGAAAATGCAGAGAAAGGTGTTGGGGTTTAAAACTCAAGGCAGCTAATCTGCACAGGTAAATGCCTGACCCCTACTCTGCCCAATATGGAGCACAAGTTTTAACTCAGGTCTCCCATATTCCAGATGAATGACCCAATTACTGGAGTAGGGTGTCAGTCTCTAGGCATAGAGCACATCGAAACTCCATCCCCTGCCTGGCTAATCAGTAGCACCGACACTGCTGCACTGCCTGCTCAGCCAATCAGCAGCACCCACTCTGCTCCACAACCAGCAGCACCCATACTGCTGCACAACTGGAAGGGGCTGTGCTTCCACTGGCTGTACTCTTGGAAGGGAACAAAGCCTGGGGAAACAGGGTGATAGTTCCAAAGAAAATACATGTTTAAGAAGAGAAACTCAACTGAAGAGTAGGAGCCTGTTCTGAACAAGAAGACTAACCACTGCACAAAAAGTAAGATTTGCAGGAAAGAAAAGATCCTGCTCAGTCTGAAACCTCAGGAGGAGCAAAATCATAAAACTGCAAGGTTTTCAAGATCTTGGCTATTTTAATTTCTCTCTCTCTAGTCCTTTTAAAGTAAGTCACTGTGATTATTATAATTCTTTGCCAAACTGATAGTACAACTATGCTGTGCCCAAAGGTATTATTAACAATTAACAAGGAATCTAGAGTATCCACAGTCTAAGCCAATCATTCTCAACCTTTTCAGATTCAAGGCAGTCCTCAGACTCAAGGTAGCAGTCAGAAAATGTCAGTTCTTATTTTTCATTCAATTTTTGACTACAGAAAAAATAATTGAGTTCTTTTCAAAGAAGAATTGCTCTAAAAGACCACAAAAGGTTATACAGTTTTTAACATTATGAATTTCTGTTTGACATTTCTGGGTTCATCTTGCAAAACATGTCTGCACACCTAACAATGTTAACACTGTGTTGCACCTTCCAACACCCTTGAAAGGATCTCAAGGCATCCTGTTTAAGAACTGTTAATCTAGGTCAGGTTGCTCAACCTCCAGCCCATGGGCCAAATCCAGCCTGCAGAGCTGTGACACTCAGCCCACAGGGATCACTACAGGTGGGAAAACTTGGCAGCGGGGAGCAGCGGAAGCTCCAAGCAGCTGGATCCACCCTCGCTTGTGCAGTGGGCAGAACAGGGTCCACCCCCCATGCATTCAGATTGAGCTGGGCTGCTCCCCTCACCTCTACTCACATGCCTAAATCAGGGCCCAAATGCCCCACCCCGCCCAAGTGCCTGCACACGTCTGGATTGGGGCCACTGTCTCTGTTCCCACTCCCATGTGCATCCAGACCAGGGCCATCCTCTCCTGCCTTCACTCTATAGATCTGGATCAGGATCTGGCTGCTTCCCCCTACCCCTTACATATCCTGATCAGGGCCATTCTGCACTGCTCCCATCTGGATTAGAGCCATTCCACCTCACCTCCTCTCCCCCCATGCACCTGGATTGGAGTCAGTCTGCCCTGCCCTTGGCAGACAAATGAGGATCAGGCTGCACAACCCCCTGCAATCAGACCTGACACTGCCTATTTGGCCCACAGGGCAAAAAAGGGTTGGACGTCACCGGTTTTGGTGAAGCTCTAGGAAGAATGCATACAGAACTGGAACTGGGGGCACAGGTGTTACACACTGATTTCTGTCCATGAGAACTAGACAGGAGTTCCCAATACACCAAGGCAGGGCATCAGATAACATGACCTAATCCTAGGCTCACACCTCAAGACCCAGAAATAACAACGCTGAGACCCATTTGCCTTGGAAATGTGGGCACAGTGCACTGCCCACAAGTTGGCATCTGTGCAGTAGGATACCAATTCTATAATAGATAAGAGGGACCAAATATTATGCTCTTAATATTACCAGTGAAGGTAAAGGTCACATATGACAATATTAAATTACAAATGATGTAAAAAGTTCTCCTTGGGTAGAACTGCTAAGGAAGAGTTTTTATGTTTAGTGGGAGAAAATGGAAGAAAATGGAAACCAAGACACTGACAGTGTATTTGACAAATGGACAGGGGAGAGAATGGAAACCAAGACACTGATAAATTCACCAAAAAGAGAACCTGCTATTTTTAAGACAGCAGAAACACTGGAACAGCAAACATACAATATTAATTTTCAAGATAAATCTTCCTAGAAGCTATAACCTATGGAGACCACTGTTCCTGTGTTTTCACTTTGTCCTAAGTTTCAGTTCTTGTTTCAGGATTCATACGTAAGAAAGTTCTCATTGTAGGATTTCTGAGTTAGGGATGAGAAAAACAAGCAGCCTTCTTTTAATTAAAAGCCACCACTTCAAGTCTTAGCTACAGTTAAGAAACTTTATGCAGTTTCTTTATAAGTCCCCTCTCTGAAAAATTAAATTAAACTAATAAGGGAAAATGTTTTTACATCCACAGATAAAGGAATACCAAGTGTGTCTGCAGAACATTCAGTATATGGTTTATAAACTGAATAAGAACTTATTTCAAGCTTACCTTAAAAGTTCTGTATGTTGTAAAGTTTGCAAATGTTAAAATGCTTTGCAGCTGATTTTAAACAGTTAATATACATGCATATAAAGATATTCATTAAGGATTTTTAATTTATCTCTTCTCCAATCATTAAAACGTGCAAAAAGCACTGTCAGACAGACAGAGTTGCAATCTGACACTATACACTGCTTTCAATCTTTCCCACAATTACAGCAATTTGAGATTTAACACATAACACCTATGGCATAGTAAACTACAAAAATCAGTGGCTGAAAAGTTTGTTTTCTTTCTAAATCCGATACTTTCAGCTTAGAAAAAGCAAAGATTTCCTAAGATTACAAATATATTAATGAAACTTTCTGAACAAACATGTTTTTAAGGGAAGAGTGTTTAAAAATGGAAAGGTTTGTTTAAAAACACTCAGTGATTTAAATTTTATATTAAAGGCAGATGAAACTTACATTGTAGTAAGATCTGAGCACTGGACTTATATGGAATTTAACTAAGTAGAGTCAAATAACAGAAACCAAAGTTATCATACCTTGGCAAAAAAGACTGTGAGGTGTGTTTCACTGCCAAGTATCCAAATAGGGAACTTTGGAGATTTCAAGTAGGAGCCAACCTTAGAGAAAAAAATGTAAAAGCACAACAAAAACTGTTATATATTTAGTGAAACTGCCAGCCACCCTCCCTAAAAGTAATATGAAGTAATTTTGTTCTTTGACCCTCAGTAGAACTGCTGCTGGTATTCTGGGTTAAAAGCACCACTGCTTTTACCCTTAGTAAGGTAGAAGTCCACTTGGTTGATCAATTTGACTAGGTATACAATACAAAGAATCCATATTTAAACAATCAAAATAAAAAGAGGAAAGAAATAAAAAACCAGACCCATCAAATATAGCTCTTGGTCTTTTTTCAAAACAAAATGAATGTCATCATCACCTCACTTGGGAAAGGAAAGCCTCTTCAATACTCCAGAGCCTACGGCATTATACCAAATGCAGTACATGAAGTGTATTTATGTCTACCTCAGTCGACTGCTGCATATTGGTTTAAATGAAGGGACATGCATAATTGATACATTGAGGTTCTGACATTTTTAGGTATTTGCAAGGATTATAAAATACGCTGACAGCATTAGGCAAGTCAAAAGGAATCAAGGAAGACAAAAACAAGTGAACAACCCCTTTTAGAAATGCTACCATAAACAGTAGTGTGCATGCATAAAGATAACTAAAAAATATCAATGTCAAGGTTCCAAAGCATTACAAATGCAATAGCAAAAATTTACAAATGTCTCTTAAATGAAGCTTCCAGGACTGAGGAAACTAAGGTTCTGTACCACAAGAATCTGTAATTTTTTTGTTTTCGATTTTTAAACATGCCAGGACACCTACACACAACGCTCGAAAAGCATTGTAACTGGAACAAAGAGATACTAAAAAGCACCAAAAATACCATGTCAGTATCTGTGGCATTTTGCTTTTGTTTCTAATATAGGAAACAGTGGCAGCAACCTCAGAATTGCAAAAAGAACGTTGTAAAACACAACATCTGTCTCCTTGGGATTTAATCTTAACTAAACAAAAAAAAGTGAAGATTAATGAAAAATTAAATTGTTAATATACCACCATTTGTCAATTTCCCCTGCAGTGTTTTCTTTCTTTCTTAAAGCACTGAGGGTGACCAAAAAAGGTGATATTAGTTACTCAAACTAGTTTTACTAGTTCATTCAAAACTTTGTGAAACAGATAGTATTTCTGAGAGAAGCCAGACTTTTACATGCAACTCATTATTTTGGTCAAGGAGAAACTGCCACCAGCTAACAACCACAGTCACTCTTCAGTGAATGAATACCATCACTGTATAACAATTCCTTTCAAAGTTTACTTATAAAGATTTATTTAACATCATTAGAGATCCATTGTTGCATAACTTTATCCTGTTTCAGTTTGAAGCCAGAAATATTACTGCTAAATAATATATTCCTCAAGATTATACTCCTCAGCACTTGAAGATATTTTCAGAAGAGCACAATGCTGCAGAAGTAGAAAACATTTTAAAATTACACAAAAAAGGCAGCTTACCTTACAATATCTCAGAGATTCCATTACGGTTAAAAAGCCTACAGTTGCCTGTTTATGTATGCCAAGAAGTTCTGTTTAAAAACAAATCCCAAACATTTTAATACACAAAAAATACAAAAGCCTGGTTAAAGCCATTTTCACTTTCTTCTAAAAATTCCTTCAAAATAACATGATATCAAATAATACTCAAGCATACAAAACCATGCTAATTTTTTAAAAAGAGTAGAAAAAAGGTTTAGGTAAGGTCAATTAGCTACAGGCTTCAATACTTTTTTTATAAAATGAATAGAACTGACTTAGTTTTAACAGAAGCCTGCTGGTTACAGCTTTGTTTCAGAAAGTTGTTAGATTGAATGATGTAAAAATCTGAAGCTTCTCCAATGCCAGGGACAGCAGACACAAGCAACCAAATATCATGATTATTTCACTGATTAAGGTCTATTTATCGACTAAGTCATTTTCTTAAGTATCCATAGTAACAATGAAAACTGTTTTGAATATATGATACATAACCCAGACAGAATTAAGACAGGGACTTCAGTAGGTTTAGACACTAAATTGAACTCTCATGATCACATTGCTACATAAGGGCTCTATAAAGAGCAATACAGGAATCCAGAGATTTCAGAATTCTTAAGAGAATACTGAACAAGCCAGATACAAGTGATATTTAAAGCAGCCAAGGTATAATACGGAATATCTGGCTTCTCTATTAGCTAGGTACTAAGGGGAATGGCACTTCAGGTAGACATTTTCTCCCTTCCAGGTACATAGCAGCGCAGAGAAACTGCTTTTATATAATGAAAGTTCAAATAACCACTGAGAAAAAGATCTGACAAGGGTGACAGAACTGCCTACTTTCTTGTGACATGTAAAAAGAAGAGTTATCTCTGGATAAATTCCACTCCCCCTGCACAGCACGGCAGATTATGGGGGTGGCTCTGCCTTCTTGCCAGAGAAGTCAGTAAGCCTTTTTCCCCAGACCTAACTTGTCTAAGTTCTCTCCTAACTATACAGCTGGTCCAACAAAAGATATCACTAAAAAAACCTTGCTTTTCATATAATTCATGGAACACTAAAATATTGCAACTTTACTAACAAAACTTTTGCAAGTACTGTGTGGGTATCAGACAAAAGCTGCTCTAAAGAAGAAAAAAATCATAGACTGCAAAAAAGTGCCAATTTTCTGGGTCTGTTCTTGCTTCTGCAGAACTTCAAATAATTTTTCCAACTATTTGGTTGGTCTAATAAAAGACATCACTTTTACCCAAAGAAGCTTAAGTTGAAGCAGTTCACCTAACATTAGAATGCTGTCACCTAGTGTCAATAAGACATAATGCAGAAGTTCTCACAGAATTGTACTTAACATGGTACAGCGTTGTATACTATATTGGGGCTTCTTTCAGGTGAAACTGCCACCTTCCAGACTGATGCACATGACCCAATAAAAATGAAACCAGTAAGATCTGGTACAGTCCACCAAAATGCTTCATGAAGAAAATAAAAGTGAGTTTCAAAAACAGGACTCAAAATAAATTGGGTACCACAAATAGAAAAACATGTTCTAGACACGGAGAGCTGTAGGAATAAGAGAGAATACCAAGACCAGGTAAAGGAAAAGTATATGTGGTCAGAGTGAAACACATTCAGAGATAATTTCCTGAATAAATTATATCAACTAGGAATTTGTAGGAAAAGAGTTACCTAGTATCTTGTACTTCTGTAATTTCATGAGTTGGAGTATTCTATACTACCTGCAAAAGTTTTGAATCCCTACATATTATAATCCAATACCTTTTTAGTAACTAAGCAAAAATACAAGTTTGCTTAAAATATTAAATTCTAATGTTTAATGATACACCAGGGAAAACCTATCCTAACTGAAATTAAAAGGCAACACATGGACAAGTCATAACTTTATCAGGAATTAGTATCATAAATATATTTTTTCAATTTTATAAATACTGAAGTTTCAAATACACCTTTACCAATAAGTGGGTCTGAATAAAATTGCTTTAGGGTTTGAAATACTTCAAGGAATTGAAAAGATGATGATAAAATAGCAAGAGACAGGGAGGCAACCAAAGGAGACCAAAAAAGGAGTAAGTCAACAAAAACAGCCAGAAAGAGTGGAAAAGAAAAAGCAGTGGTGTTGGCAATACAGCAACTGCAGTTTCATTACCGAAAACAGGGGAACTTTAGAATCTGATGTAACTGATCAAAATATGCCCTCTGTACAATTGTAAGAAATACCCCACCCCACCCAATTTGGATAGTCTGGGGCCAGAACTCCATTTACTATCCCCCACATACATAACTGAAATGATTTTTTAAAGTTACACTAAGTTCTGCATCAATATTAGCTGCCTAATCCTCACAAAACTCTTTGAGGTTTATGTTTACGTATTATTTCTATTCGATGAACACACTGAACTAAAGGACAGTATAGTAGCTTCTCATCTACAGAACTAGATAACACGTGTACCAATACAAGTTTCTAGCATACAACTGCTATACCACATACAATTAGGTTAAAATATGAACTAGAATTTACTTACTCATTCCTGAGCACTCTCTATCTCCATCCCACACATTAGACACAGCATGTCCCGTCAGCAAGAGATTAATTAAGCTTTGGCTATGCAATGGAAATAAAGACCCTATGAAAACTTAACATGCAATATAATTCTGACAATTTACTTACTCTTTAACAAAATAAAATTACTCATATCTTAGTAAGTATTTACTATACTATTTTTTCACTGCTTATTTTTGTTATTGCTGAGATAATCTACACTTATCTACCAGCACATTTAAATGCAGTACTGCTAACTTCTCTCATAAAAGTTTGTATGCTTTTGTTGTTCAGTATTAAGAAGATATTTTCTTAAAACCAAAAGGCTGCACAGTGGAGCTACCGAGAACTCAGACAAAAATTATACTGCAATTAAGTTGCTTTTATTAACTGTAGAATGGCAACTGAATTCTCTTCATCCTTTGCAAACTAGCCAACTTTATAAAAGAATAATAACTTAGAGAAACATTGGAAAGTATTAGTCTATTACTGTACAGCAAAGAACATTATTAATGAATTATTCTGATAAAAATGTAAGTGGTAGCAGGCATGAAATCATTATTGCCAACTTACCTTCCATGGCCATAAACAGGATCTATTAATGGCTCTGTTGAGTCTTCAATTTCGTTTTTTATGTTTTCAATACCCTAGAGATAAAGTAGAAACTACTCACTGGAATAGTTATAAAATGGTTTTTTTTTCCATTAAAGAAAGAATACACATTTAAGACTAGGAGATATAATATAAAGTAACAATCAGACAAGTCATAACAGAGACTTCCTATACAGTCTGGCTGCATGTAATGCTTTTACCATACAAAGACCTGAAGCTGTGACTTGAACTATGTCCTTCATCCTTGGGATAGTAAACGTTACAAACCTGCGAGGCAACGCATGTCAATAATGTATAATCCTGCCACAAAAAAAATTAGCATGTACTGGTCCTAAAATGAAGAGCAGTTTTCAAACCTTCCTCTGGTAGAAGGATGCAAAATAGTAAGATGGAAGGGTCTGTTGAGTAAGGAAGGAAAGGGAATGGCAACCAATGGATCTCATTTTGATTATATAAGAGCACACCAGCAAATGAAAAACAAACTAGAAAACATATAAACAAGTCTGCTTTTACTTTATTCCAATTACTTTATAAAAGTTTTACTTTTGTTTGTTTAGCACTGCAGAACACGCATCTGTGGGTCAGCAAAAAAGGATGCTATTTCTGTCTGTGCAGCATCACAGTGTTAAGTGCACAAGGCCCGTTCTTGCCTCAGCAACATCCATGCAATCCCAAAGACACCAGATGGAGCAGAAGACAGAAATAATGGACACAAAGGGTCTATTTACACCAGTGGTTCTCAGCCTCCATCATGTAAAAGGAATCTCTCAAAAAATGCTAACTTAGGTTTCACTTTTTTTTTTTGATTAAAGAAAAATAATAGAGCAATTTTCTGTTCAAAGAACTCAAGCCACAGCAGGTCAGGATGTTTTTAACACTATGAATTCCTATTTGGAAGATTTATCTTGTGAATCAAGTTTGCACACCTAACAGTGCCAACAGTGTACAGCACCCTGAAGCATATCTGAAAGGACCTCAAGGCACTGCAATCACTCTGATTAGGAATCACTGATCTACACATCTATAGTTTCTGTGGAGGGAACCTCCCACCCTGCACATGTTCCTTTTACACATATTGAATCTGAAAATGTTCTAGGGGTACACTTCTGGGTTTAGTTTCTGTAAGTGAAAGCACCTGGAGGACATGTTTAAAAATATCCATCCCTGAGAGCACTAGGGACATAATGTAGACCTACCTAAGAGGGATCACATGCTGAGAACTAATGAAGAACAACCTACACACTTATTCTGCTGGGATACTGAAAGCCCCATGGGCCATTTCACAGGGATGGTAACAGACAACTACAATTCTAATAAAATAAGCAATTAGCAGGTGCTCTGCAAGAAGATCTTCTGAGCAATTTTCTTTTTTCCATGGATTTCACTTACCGAGTAAAAAAAAAAAACCAAACAAACCCCCCCACCCCCAAAAAATGAAACCCAAGTTTCTGATTTCTAGACTGAATGTGATCTTAATCAGACAGAGTTGGAAGACACCAAACACAAATAAGTTGTTTTAAATACAAGAATACTGTCCACCCCTTTTCTACACCACTACAAAATACCAGACAGCATTCAGAACATAAAATTAATTTTAAATTTATATTTACAAGTTTTTGGGCTGGATGCCCCCTCACAGCATTAATAATTTGGCCATTCTAATCATAAATTTAGAACTAAGTCTGAGTTTGCTGCTCACCTCCAAGCAAAGAAAAAGTGAACAATCAAATATTTTCTTTTTTAAAAACAAACCTTGGTCAATATCACAGAATACAGAAACAGCAATACTCCAAATCTGTTTGTCCACATTGAATACTGATCCCAAACTGCGTCCTTGAGTTCTGGAAAGCTTCTGAATGCTTGCTTGCTAAAAACAGAAAATGGGAGAATTAATTTAGATGAAGCATTAGAATAGTGTCAACAGAAACAAAAGCAATGTTTGGACTAAATATGAAATTATGTAAATAAAGGAGAGTAAAGTTGCCATTACTGTAAAGATGAAAATGTAGTAATTTCTGCAGTTAACATACACATCACAAACCATTTGTATTTACTAGAGAGAGCAGATGATTTTAGCGAAGTTTGTAACAATTCACACAATATTTTTCTATCGATATGCAAGTATAACTTTGGATTGTGTATTCTATCTTTTGCAGATGGCATAAAATTATGAATTAGTACTAAATGAAGAGATTAATAGTTATTAACCATCTTTTAAATTGCAATGAACTGAGTAGGTCTATCTGCAGAGTGGTATTTGTTATTACATGTTAAACTGAGTGTTAGTCAAGCTAAATGAGGGGGACAGGTTTTACTTTTAGAAAAATGTTCATCGACCTATGAAATTACTTTCCTCAATAAATGATAAAGATGGCCCCATCAGAAGCCACTTTATTCAATGGCAGACTAGTCTTTGAAATGCAGCCTCAGAAAAATCATTACTGAAGCCTTTAAAAAGGCGGCTATTAAAATCACGTTGAGAATATGATCATCATAGTTGTTGGTTGCACAAGCCTTAAGAGAAAGCAATATGTGCAACAGAATTTATAAGTAAAAAACAGGCAGAAAACCGGTGTGAACAATAAGGTAACTGCCCTCGATGATGATAGGTATACTCAAACAGGCAGCTAGACCTTAAGTGAAAAACAGGGGTGAGGAGGGAGAGAGGAAGAGCTCTCTTTGAATGCAGCACAGTGAGCTGCTTGCTTTGTTTGGGGACAGCATGCAGTCAGGGCCAGATTGCTGTTCTGGAATATGTAAGCACTGATCTTATTTTCTGTAACTGGAGCTTTGAGTACCTTACTCGTTTAGTGTACAGCAAGTATAAAACTAGGCATATTAAGCAAGCCATTTCTTTATGTTCCACATATTTTTTTTTTAACACAATCTTTTTCTGAAGAACTTTGTATAGTTATAGTACAAATTTATTTTTGCATGAGGAAAAGGTTACCGAGGTTATTAAGGACAAAACATACCTTGTAATCTCAGAAAAACAGCACAGGAGACAAAAATTTCTGAAACCTACCCTGCCCCTCTGCTCGGTTCAAAAGGCATAGAAAAGGTATGTATTCCCAGTGAAGTGGGCTGCATGAAGCTGAGGAGGATAAATATCAAAGAACATAGTGCAAGACCAGGGAAGGGACAAAAGCTTGTAGCAGAGTTAGGCAACAGAAGAAGTCAGAGCTTCTCACAATTCCTTCCTCCATCATGTAAATGGCTTAAAAAAAATTATGGACCAAGACCATTTTCTTACTTATCCCTGTAGTGAGGGTGATAAGCTAAAGGTCAGTTGAGTTTTAATTAGAAATTTGCACTTTAGCAAAAATATTCTTGAACTTCTACCAGTGTTCTTAGTTTGCTCCTTATACTCTCGTACAAAAATAAAATATAAGCTATGCGTTTTGAAAACAAAATGATTATTCTCCAAGACAAATCTAATGGCATGTAATCTTATGAAGGATTTATACAAAAACAACAAAGAATAGTGCTAAAGCTAAAAAAGAGAGTATCAAGGATATCTGTTAAGGTGAAATTTCTCAAAATACTTCTGCCCTATGTTACAGACAGATAGCCTGTGCTACAAACTGCTTCTGGAATTTCAAATCAAACAAGCATTTCAGCCAGAATAATTTTTAAAGAATTTATCAAATCAAGTTTAGAAGTTTAGTTTCTTTTACTTAAAGCCTTGTAACTACCTTGTCTAAAATATTTGAATCTTACATTTTGCCCTTGACTACACTAAGTTCTTTTACAGGTAGATTTCACAGACATTAGGGCTGGAAGGGACCACACAAGATCATCCCCTCCAGCCCTAATGTCTATTAAATCTACCTGTGAAAGAACTTAATGTAGTCAAGAACAAAATGCAAGAGTCAAATATTTTAGACAAGGAATCTGTAATGTTTTGGTCCTAGTTGAAAAAAAAAGGGGGCGGGGGGAGGAAGAGAAACAAAGTACTGTTTCCCTTTCAAAGGTAAAAAATACAGTGCACAGATGAAGATTGTTCAAACAGTATTAAATTCAGTTTGACCTCATTTGTATGTCATATAAAAAAAACCCTTGCCATTCAACATGGAGATTTTGAATATTAGTGTGACAATTAGTGTATTTTAAATGTTCCAACATGTTACTTACTGAATTAATGCATGAAATCGCTCAAAGCCAAGCTCTTCGACAGCCAAGGCAGCTATACACAAGAGACACTTTTCAGCACTACACATGGCAAAAATGACACAAGATACACACAGCAAGCTAGTATACTTTCAAGCTTCAATTATTTTTAAATTTTATTTCCCCTCTTTTTGAAATCTAAATTTTGGTTTCAATTTTGTAAGTGACTGGTACAATCTACTTCAAGGCAACAATAAGGGTCTTCAGCTTACAAATCAAGGAATATACCAATATTTGGATTAAATGACAGTATCTTTTTAAGAGCACAGAGCCACTGGAGTTTGCAGCCTTTAAAATATTTGGAAAAAAAAGTAAATTGTTAAATTTGTGTAAGTAGATTGTTACAAACTCCATGAGCATAAGCATACCAGAAACAATTCTGCAAGTCAACTAGAAGTACTATTTCTAGAGAAAAGCAAGCATGATTATTTGAATCATTTTAGAGAGCTGTGGCAATGTAAGAAAGCTGTATTTTTCTTTCTTTTTTCCCTTTTTCATTGCAAAAACTCTTAAATAGAATAGTTCCAGACATCCTCGTCTCTTCCTTAAACAAACTTTTCATAACTCTTAAATTAAGTCTGCTTAGCCACCCGTTATATCTAGAGCTAGAAAAAAATACAGCACATAGTGTCTTCCCAGGTTCAATGCAGACTTTATATTTTTGTTCCCTCGCACGTGTTTTTGGAAGGGAGCGATAAAATGGACTTCTAACTAAAAAAAATACAAGTGCCAAGTACTTAAGTATTTGACACCTTAGGTATTTTACATGCTTATACGATAGACTCAAAAAAGGATACACTTTAGTAGCTTTTTCTCCACTAATACTCTAAAATACTTTATGTCATTCTTCCTATGTAATAGATTAACCAGATGCCATCATTTAAGGTTAAGGCATATACTTCTCAGAGATACTTTTTCCATCTACTTAAATAGATGGTCAAGGCCTATGTCAGTCACATGTATATGTCATAAGTAATACAGTATAGAGTATGATTCAGTATGGAGAGCTGAATTTCAAAATTTTCCTCAAAATTTCAGAAGAATAGTTAATTGTTAATTTCACGATACAACTAGGGTTGTATCGTGAAAGGTCAGCTTAGTTTGCCTACTTCCAAAGCACTCTGTTGCTCCCTAAAATGGAGTGACTCTTGCAATTTACGAAAGATTAAGAAATATGGAAGATTTAGAGAGAGGAAGTTTCTGCTCAGCACTGCCACTTATGTATTTAAGGCGGTGTTTAAGAAGTAAATTTAGCTATTACAATTCCTTACTTACGACAAGTCTTAATATGCACGTATGCATGTACAGTTGCCCTTCCATCCAGCTATACAAACAGACATATGTAGCCACACAATTTGGAAAAAATAGGAAACTACAGCAGAAGATACTACAAGTATGGCCAAGACTTTTGCTGTTGGAACCTGAAAATCATTCCTGGACTCACCAAGGAGCCTCAATTTATGGAGCTTTGTTAAATACAGCCCTACGGAATTTTCAGATAAAGAAATTCAGAACTACTTGATGTAAGATGTCATAAATCTTTTGCTCTACCCAATGGACGAGCTAAAAGAAATGTTACTCTTGGTGTTTTAAGTTAAGCTACTTGAATCAGCTCAATAAAACAGCTTAAAAGAGAATATTATTTCGAAAATGGGAAAACACCATCTAATCGTCCTCGATGAATGGCTGAAAAGCTTATACTCACTTGGGAAAGAAACCATGCTTGGAAAACACCTGTGCAAAGTATTTTAAAAGAAGAACAAACAGGAGACCTAAATGGGAACTAATGTAACTTAAAAGAAGTGGTTAGAACCGCTACATTAGCATAAAAGAATATTTAGATATCCATGAATAAAAAGGAAAATGTTACAGGGAATAAATATATAAAGCAACCTTTGAACCTGAGAGCTTTTACTATTACAATAAAGTGCATGGCCAACAAGTCATGGGTGTACATCACAAAAGCAGATGAAACAAATGTAATTACATTCAGTGTGTGTGTGCGTGCACGCAAGCACAAATTCTTCTGATATTCATGGGGTGCTACAGTAGCCAATTTCACTTTGTTACTACTGAACAGAGTGAAAAAGCAGAACAGGGAACAGTTACACAACAGACTGGGGAAAGGGGGAAAAAAAAGAGATAGCCCTAAAAAAAGCCCTAAAAAAAAAAAAGGGGAGAGAATATTTCCTGAAGACAAAAAACAGAAGAGAATGGATGAAACAAGAGCTGTATAAAAACGAGTGGGCAGAGAAAATCTACATTAAATATTTTCTATACTGCCATATCAAGAGTTATATTTGAAAGTTTTAATAGTATGCTACTGAAATGTATACAACACTTATATTTCACTTTTTAGTAGGGCTGACTAACAATTAAAAAAATTCATCATAATCAATTGTGAGATTAAAAGTTGCAATTAATCGCAATTTGAATCGCACGGTTAAATAATAATCATAACCACCCTCCCCAACAGTTCTGTGTGCCTTGCAACTCTTCCCTGCCACCACCAACAGTGCACAGCCCTGGCCCCAGTCCATCCCACCCACCTGCTGCAGATTCACTTGCCCATGATCAGCAGTGGCAGCAGCCATGCAGAAGCTGCTGCTCAGCCCAGATGAAAAGCAGCCCCTTCCCTTCACTGCTGTCGGGCCCTTCTTGCAGCAGCCACCTGGAGCCCATGCCTGGGTTGCCCTGTGGCTCCTCTGCACTGCCACCACAACCCTGCTGGGTGGCCTGGAGGTGGCAGTAACAGCAGCAGAGAAGAGTCGCAGCACAGCCTGGGTGCAGGCTCTGGACAGCTGCAGCAAGAAGGGCCCAGCAGCGGTGAGGGGCCACTTTCTCCTGTGCCGAACAGCAGCTTCTACCCGGCTGCTGCCACTGCTCAGCATGGGCAGGTGTGTCTGAAGCAGGTGCAAGGCGGGCTGGAGTCAGGGTTGTGCATGCAGGTTCTGGGTGTTCCACTCCACTGGTCAAAACAATGTATGTGATTAAAGAAGTTAACACATTAATTTGCTTTTGCATTAGCTGCATAAGTTAACTGTGATTAACTGACAGCCCTACCTTTTAGATTTCTTAAAAACATTAACCTGCCAAACTGACTACTATTTGTAAAATCTGCAACATCAAGAAGTCTTACATTGGCAACCTTTATTTTTTTATTTGGTCACGGCAGCAGAACCAAGAAATAGTTACAGTTTAGGTATTAACCTTTGCAATGGTAGAACTCTGCACTGCCATCAATCCCTATATACCCTCTCTTAGTTCCAGGCAAACCAGGAAGAATCTGAAGTCCCCCATAACTAGGATGAAAGGAAGAAGTGAGAAAGTAAAAAAAAACTGATTGAGTGAAATATAATGCACCAGAAAAAACTGAAATAGTGTTCAAATTCAATAGTCCCTGTACAATAACACATACAGAAGAAAGTTAAAAAAAAGAGGGGAAAAAAAAAATCAAGAGACAGGTGCTGTTCACCATAAAATTCCATTTCCTTCCTAAGCATGTACTATTTTATGGAGGACAAGGTCAACCAAAACACCCAGAATCGTGCAGCAGTATGAAATGTAATGGATTAACTCATTAAATGGCAGGGTTGCCAATAGCAAGACAGCTGCCCATAAAAAGGAAAATATTTTTTGCAATAATCCAGTCCACTTTGCACATACAGCAAACTACTTAGGATGGGGTTAGTATTCTAACAAATGAGGCAGCGTTTGGTAAAGCCTGACAGCAACCAAAACTTGTCCACCTCTGACTAGACAGTCACCTTGCTGGGATCACCTGATGGGATCACCAGTTATCTTTCCTGCTTGGTGCAGGGGGCTGGACCTGAGGATCTTCTGAGGTCCCTTCTGGCCTTATAATCTATGAATCTTACAAAAGGAACTCCATGGCATGAATGTAATGTTTGAAAACCAGGAAGCTGTATGAAAAGCTGGACTTTCAGAACTTACTGTTCTTTAGGAAGAATCTTTAAAAGAAAGAATTAACAATCTATAATAATAATAGGCTTATTCTGTCTGTCCATAGCACTCTGACTGGTTGGCTTGGCAGCCAATCACAATGCTTTCTGAAACAACTAGAGAGATCCAGACAGACAGAATAAGCCTGTTACTATTATAGATCGTGAGGCATTTCAAACAGATATGCAGGCAAGTCAGAGCTAGAATGAAGCACCAGAGCACCCTGCTGCAGAGCAGGCAGGCTCTGTCAACGGCGGGGGGAAAAAAAAAAAAAAAGGCGGTAAGGGGACTGATCCTTTTTCTTTTCCTGAAGCCTAGCCGCAGCCAGGGGGCAAGTGGTGGCACCATCTCCTGGGACTGGCTGGGCAGGGTGCCAGCAGGTGGGTGCTGCCTGGGGGGCATCACTGCTGCAGAGGGAAGCACTGGTGGGGACCCCCGCAGCTCAGGGGATGTGCGAACCACCAGCAACTCACTCCCCGGCTGCAGGAAAAGCAGGCAGACTGGGAGAGGAAACAAGGTCAGGCTCCAACTGCTTTTTTATTTTTCCCCAAAGTAGAGCCTGCTTGGGCAAGCTGCTGCTGGGTCGAACAGCCCAAGCTGCAAGGGGGGGGGAGCAATGCTTCCCTCCATGGGAGCAGTGCCCCCCGGGGGCACCTCGGTGGGATGATAGCTGTGCGGGTGCAGCCCTAGCTCACAAGTAGCACCTGCCGGATCCAATGGTGCACTGGAAGCCCAGGCATGCTCGGGGAAGCTTAGGCTTCCAGTGCCCTGTCCCTGCTACCTTCTCCAGATAGGGCCCTTGTACATGTGAGGAATATTGCTGTAATTTGTTACGTAGCAAACTAAAATACACGGGATACGTTTTAATTAGCTGCACAAAAAGGTCATTTAAATCGAAATACACCGCCAAGCATGTAGACTTATGAAATGTAATCATTAAACAGGGCAATTAAACCACTAAAAGGGGTCATTTCCTCACGTGAACAAGGGCCCTCTTATTCTATGACTATAAACAAGTCACAAAAAATCAGACGTTTTCATAAACTATGTATTTATATTCCTAAGCCTGTTTACACATAGACAGCTTTATATTGCCTTTTTGAGGGTGAGAAGTTTTGATTCTATTAAAGTACTGAGTCAAAGGATAACTAAAAATCCTCTATTTAAAGAAATACTTTTTCAATAAAAATTTAATCACAAATGTTTTGCAAGCTTCAGCTAGTTTACTAAAAGAAAAAGAAGAGCCTTTGTTTCACTACCTGAGGTATCCAATGGCATGTCTATGCTGTCTCTGCACCTCTCCTGATATTGCTGTCGAGAAACAAGTCCTGACTAATGACATACACAGCCAGATGTAAAAATGCCATGTTGTCACCTTCTGGAAAGCGCCCAAGGATGCTGTCATGATCTTAACCTTAGACGTACTCCTGAAAGTAGTACGGGGCACAACTAACAATCTAATGGTGACATCTAGTCTCTGTTTCAGCATGGAAAGCAGAAGCAAATACACATGGCTTACTTCTCTGTGGAGATCCCAAAACTAGTGCCGAAACAGTATAGACACACTAGACATGCACTGATAGAGGTTTTGGGGGCCAATGGATGATATTTAAGGAAGCATATCAGCTGATACTGATCTGATATAGCTGCCATCAGATGGTAAGTCTGGTGTGGTAGAAGGGGAGGGGGAGGAGGGAAAGGGCGTGGTGTGCAGCTCAACACCCCCCGGAGTGAGGGAGTCAGGAGGGGTAGGTGCTGCCCAGGCGGGAGAGTTTGTGGGGGTCACGCGGCACAGGATGGAGGTGCAGCTCAAGGGGTGGGGGCAACTGCAGCTCCTGCTTGCACCCTGGGGGAGGGGGGCGTGCGGGGTGGGCTGCAGCTGTGGAGTGGAGCCAGAGGTGGTGCTGTCCAGGGCTCTTCTTGCTGGGGGCTGTGCTCAGAGCGGGCTCCAGCAATGCTGGGAAGAGGCTGCAGCCACCCCAAATTTCGCCGCAGCTCTACTCCCAGCCACACACCACCACCCAGAGCAGCCCTAGCTGAATGCCTCGCCTCCACCCATGCACTGGGAAAAGCCAGGGCTGTGCCAGGCAGTAGTGCGGGGATGGGAATGGAGCTGCGGTGAAATCTGGGGTGGCTGCATCCTCCTCCCAGTGCCGCTGGAGCCTGCTCCAAGCCCAGCCCCCAGCAAGAAAAGTCTTGTGCAGCGGCAGCTCCACCTTGCAGCTGCAGCCCACCCTATGCCACGCTGCACAGATCCAGGGGCACATGCCCCCCTCCCCACCCCCCTGGGGTGCAAGCAGCAGCAGGAGCTGTCCCCACCTCACAAGCTGCACCTCCCTCCCATACCTTCCCCGCCAGGCAGCTCCTGCCCCCTTCCTTCAACCCCGGGGGGGCCTTGATCCGTCTCTCCCCCACACTCCTTCCTTCCCCTCCCCACTTCCAATTTACCAGTTTCAGGCATTTATCGGCCAAATTACTGGCCCAATATCCAATACAGACAATTGTCTTTATATCAGTACTGATCCGATATCCGAGCAACGTATCAGCGCACCTCTAAGACATACCCTAACATTTTACTAACTTTTCATAAGAGTCCATCACTGAGCAAAAGTACAGTGTTAGGCAGATATCCCAGGCATGGGAAAAGTAACTGACAATGTGGTTAGATTGGTTGAACAGCAGTTAGTAACATGTCAGCCCCTAAAAAGCTTTAAAAAAAAAAAAAAGTGTAGTATTCCTTTTAAAAAGTTCTCAAATTGCATGACCTCAAAAGAAACAAATCTGAAACAACTCTGACTGACAGTTTTTATAGAATGGAATATGACACCAGGCCGGAGTTGAGACTTACTTAAATCTTATATTACTGAAAGAAAATCCACCTATAACAACGAAGCAGAAAGAAAAAAAATCCTTATCTGATAATAATGAAAGAGTTATACACATAGTGTATTGCACAGATGTTGAGAATTCCCTAAAAGAATGAAATATTCCTCAAAAGACAACAGGACATTTAGAGGAGAAATTCAGCTTACAAGGTTGTTCCTCTTGATGACTTGACTCTGCAGGACTCTCAGAAATACTAGCAGTTTCTTCAGTTGTTTTGCCTCTTATCCATGTTGCCAAAGAGTATGATTCTGAATTATCAGAGCAAACCATTTCCAAAATGTCACATAACGTATGTGAGAGGAGGTTCTTCTGTTCTTCCTCTGAAAGATCAGAACTTCAATCAGCCAAATTGCTGTTAATCACCATCTTAAGCATACTATTAGTGCTAAGGGTACACACCTACATATTAGTTGGTGAGGCCAAATTGGAAGGAAGAATTATAAAACCAGCCTCTGAATGATATGACTCAAGGTGATTACAATCCATCTCAATTATATTTATTAAAAAATGAACTACTCCAGGATGAACAATTCAATCAATGATGTACATCAACTTAAGCAAATTCTGCAAACCAGTACAGACATACCAAAATTGCAGTTTACAGCCACATGCATTGTACATACCATTTATTCCTGCAGCACTATAGCACAGTCAGTTAAAAAAATTAATCTCTTTGAAATGCAAGCTGCAATGTAAGATACAATAATAACGATCATAATAAACAAACAAAATCTATTTACCTTGACACTCTCTCCAAGTAGACTTCTCACTAGCAAAAAGTCTCTTCAAAAGGAATGCCTTTGTAATTAAAAGGAATAACTTTTAGACTACAAGAACATATGACATTTTAACACTTCAGTTCTACACTGCACATTGTTTACATTAAAGAGCATCAGACCTCTGTCAGATTATTTGCAATCAAACTATGAAAGCTTCCCAGGGTAACCTCTGCTCTCTAATTTTATCATTCAATCTAATTAGAACCTAGTGTGCATACTTAAGGTATTATTAACATTAACTGAGCATACCAGAACACATGTGTATTTCTAACTCTGGATATCCAAGGCAACTCTTGTGCTCAGGGTACATCTCATTCACTCAAGTTCTCTATGCTAAGCTATTCTCAAGACTGCCCTTTTCCACCCAGAGATCAAACCAATCATTGTAAGCAGGTAACAAGCTCAGCAACTTGTAAGGTATGATTTTTAAAAGCTCATGCTGCCTCAGGTCTGACAGAAAATTCAGCACCTTCTTAGATATCTGCTCTAATTGTCTATGTATGTCCCATTCAAAATCAAATATGGAAGCCTTTAAAGCAGGGGTGTCCAACCTTTTTGAACGTGGGGCTGGATCACGAACTTTTTATCACACAGTGGGCCGGCAAGCCATATTCAAAGACCTCACAGGAAGTGGTATCATACCAGGAAATTATGTCACGTGACCTTTGACACCAATGAAGTTGCAGGAAGTAATAATGAAATGGGTCTAACCAGTTCAAAACTCTCTCTTTCTAGCATCCACCTCTGCCACTGTTTGGGACAGGATACTGAGCTAGATGGACCATGGGGCTGACCAAGCATGGCACTTTGTATGCTGTTATGTTCAGAAGCTCTTATGTTCTTTGGCTGAGCTTCCAAACTATGGCTAAGATTTGCAAAAAGGGGTAGATAGACATGTTACAAAGTTGTCATAAAAGATTTAGAGCCCTCTAAATCCCATTCATTTTAATGGAAGTTGGTCTTTTGACTCAGCTTTGAAAACCTCAACCCAAGGTGCCAGCCAAATAAATCACGCAGCACGTGGGAATCCAGCTTCAGCTGCATGCTGCTCCGGATGGGACAGACCCACCCAGGGTTGGCACCAGCCAGCAGAGGCGGTGGCGGAGGCATGTGCCACTCAGGACTGACCAGCGCAGGTACGGGGAGAATGCAGCTCAGCCCCTGCTGTTCTGGCTGGGCTCATCCTGTCCCGAGCGGCACATGGCTACTCCTCTTCCCACACGCACTGCGCCAGCAACATCAAGCTGACATGGTGCATGTGGGAATCTTGTCCCTTCCCCAGCCCTTCAGCAGCCATTAGCAAGCTGCTGAGGGAGGAACAAGGGGTGGGAACAAAAGTAAACCGTGTTTACTTTCGTTTCCTGTTGCAGCACTGTGGGCCATAGAAAATGCCTTGGCGGGCCGCATGTTGGACAAGCCTGCTTTAAAGCATTAAACTTGAAAACAAGTTTTGCAACAGTAATTCCTATGTACCACCTACAATGCGAAAGTAAAGAAAGATTTACATTCTCTGGCTTAATTTATGATAGCATGAGGTATGGCTGTTAAATTTGTTTGACACTCATACCTACCCTCTCTTTTTTCTCCTCATCCACGCTCACTTATCTAATCTATTCTTCTACAAGAGCTTTTTAACCAACCTTCTCCCTTGAGATATCTATGCCAGTGGCATTTGTTTCAGGGTCTCTAAGATTAATCTTTATGTTAGATGCACTTCCCTCCTCCCTGCCACTGAAATTCATTAAACTGATCCCTGAATTTTAAAAACAAATTCAGAAAAGAGATTATATCTATAAAAGGTGATCATGAGAATCAACAGGTTCCTGTATATGTGAGAGATACCTGTGCCAACATCTTCCAATTAGAACGCATTAGAGCAGAGTTGATTAATCAAGCCTGCTGGAGTGTTCTAATCAGAATGCTCCAGCAGCCTTGCTGTCGCATGTATTCAGTGTGCCTGAGTTTCAAAATGGCAGTGGGGTGCTTTAAAGCTCATCTGAGCTTTAGTTAAAGCATCCTAACTGCCATTTTGAAACTGCATACATGTGACAGCATGGCTACTAATTAGAACATTCTAGCAGACTCAATTAATCAAGTCTGCTCTGATGCATTCTAATGACAGGTATTTTTTTTAATTCGAGTGACTCCTGAGAGCCACTGTAATTACCACACACACTACCCGCACCCTAGTGCAAACGTACAGATGCCCATCTAATTCCCATCCATCAGCTCAGAGACAATGGTGCCAAATGGAGGCCTGCTACAGCTTTCTATGTTGCAACACACTCAACAACTCACTTTGGAGGCCATCTGCTTACAGTTTGCTCTGGCATCTCACTCATCTCCTACTAATGGTTCAAAATACAACATTACTTCACTCTAGAAACTTGCCACAGCTAGCATGCTAAACCTACTGAGGACAGCTTGCAGCAATAACTGCTGGGAAACAATCCTGATAGCTAAATTTGTAAAACAGCTGCTAAAGGAAGATAGTAGTGGCAGAGGCATTGGTGCAAGCTCTTTTATAGCTCAGACCAAACTTGCAAATGCAAAAGAGAATATTTTTCCCCCATATGGGCTACCTGTGTCCTTTCCTCCAAAATTGTAGTCTGCCGACCAAAGAAGTCTATGGAGAACTACTAAGCTACTTTAGAAAGAGCTAGGAGATTGACTCCAGCAGTCATTTATATGACACAGTACTATTAGGAAATGTTGTGGGATGTTAATTCAGTGAAAGTAGAGGTGGTCTACAAGATAAAGAGCTGCAGCATGCATATTGAAAATATGAAAACTATCATCACAGGCGGTCAAGCAGACTGCAATTCATACAAAGTGCAGTATGAGAGTCTCCAGAATGGAAAGGTTCAATTTTTACAAATCAGTTATTTTAATTCCCCTCTAATTATTTTACTAATTAAGACTAAGTTTAATATTTCCCCTTTTTTGTATAGTAAATATTAGCAGACAAAACAACTGCCTCTTGTAAATGCTCCAGCAGAAGCACATTTATGCAAAAGAAAAGAACTGAGATTTCTATACATTCTTTCAAGTTATCAATGCACAAATTATTCTTTCACACTTCGCAGATGACACATGACACTTCTGCAAAGTCTCTCTCTGGTTAGACTGATTGTGCCCCTTCTTCTGCCTGGACTTTTGTTTCTTTGATTTTATCTGATTTTGTAAATTCATTTGGCAGAACCCTCTCTTCTGCATAATATTAGTATTCAGTTATGGTTGTGTAAAAATTAAGGAAAATAACTGTGAAATGTTGTCTATTAATTATAAGCTATTTCTTTAAACAGTGCATATTACCTGAACTGGTGCAATCACTGCACAAGGGCCACCTTCAAATTGTTCTAATGCTGTTGATTCAGATTCACTAAATACAAACCCTGACAATGAAAAGAGGTCAGGGTTAGTAAAGTACAGAAATCAACAATGTATTTATTGCATAACCCCCCATGATAGGAATGTCACTCACCTCCCTCAGTTTTAATTATCAAGTTAAATTTGTAGATAAGACCATACCAGTTTAAGAGTTTAAACAAGATTCTGTTGTATGATACTTGAAAATAAAAACGTATGGAGTATAAGAGGAAGGGAGGCAGGTCACTATATATAATGTTACTTATATCAGTAGTATACATTACCCAAAAAAGTTGCAATGTCCTACAACATAATTAAACATACCATCATCTTCTTTGTGCTGGATATCTGTAAATCACATTCTGATGTAGTAATAAATAAATTCTATAGGAATCCTATTCGAAAATTGGAAAAACCGTATCTTACGTTATGTGCAAAAGCAGTTTTTAAGCTCCTATTGATCATCTTCTTCCTATTAATCTTAACAGAAGCCATCAGTGGACATCTTAGATCAGGGGGGGCAATGTTTTAGGGCTGAGTGCCAAAAAACCCTGCAACCTGAACTTAGAAGTTGGTATGCCGGGGCAGGTGGCAGGGCAACTGCAAGGAGCCCAATCCTTCTTGTGGCACTGGCAGCACAATTTTAGCTCTTCCCCACCATACTCCCTGAGGCATGCATGCAGCTGTTGCCAGCAAAGAGTCAGAGTGGGGTTCTGGACCCCAGTGCAGCTGCCTGCAGCCTGGCCTCTGAGCAGGCCTGGCTCAGGGTGCATGGTGGGGAAGAGGTTTGGGGAAGTGCAACCCCGGCCTCTTCTCTGTCACACACCCCAAGGCGAGTCACTGCTGCCATGGAGCTCAGGCTGCTTATAGTAGGTGATAAGCAAGCTACAAACAACTGCACTGGGATCCCTAGCCCCAACTTGGTTCCACAGTGGTGGCAGATGCATGTGCTCCTTGGGGCACACAGCTAGAAAGAGGCCAGGATTGTGCTACCCCAAGTCCCTTCCTTGCCATGTGCCCCAACACTTGTGTGCAGCCACCACCGACCATGGAGCCAGGTCGGGGTTCTGGCCCCCACGCACCAGTTGCAGCTTCCTGGCTGCTTACCATATTTGGCCCAAGTCTGGGCAGCAGCTGCCTGCCCCCAAGCTACTTGCAGCAGAGCTTGAAGCCTCCCCACTGCCTGCTGCAAGCAGCCTGTGTTCTGTGGCTGATGGCAGCTGCTCAAAGCCCAGGCCGGCAGTGGCATGCCCAGCAAAATGGCCTTGTGTGGCATGCTCTGGTATATGTGCCAAGGATTGACAACCCCCTTTCTTAGATGTAAAGATTTTTGGATGACTATGGAACTAGACTCTGGAATTCTACCTTCCACAGAATATGTAATGCTAACTGCCTGCAAGGCAGCCAGATTCAAAATGGCCCCAAAAAGAACATTTGAAGCTTTTCCTCTTCAAGTTCAACTGGCAGATTGAAGTACCCAAGCCCAACTGGTTACCAAAAAATAACAGTTTAGTACTTGACATACTGTAAGTCAGAATATTATAAAGACCGAGACGTTCTTTTATACAATATGCCTAACGACACTAGTCTAAATTGTTATAATTTACAAGACCCTTCATTACTTGTCAGACTCCTCAATGAGAAAGGAAAGTTATTTTCCTTTGTCTAAGTCAGCAAAATGTAGATGCAACATAATTAAGCATAGATCAATATATAAACAACAGGATGCTAGGTTAAAATAACATAAATCTATACTGATGTAATTTATACACAGAGCCAAGATGCAAGTTACATACAATTCCCTCACTTAATTGGGTCAGGATTTCTATTACTCCATACCACTGCCAAATCTTTCATTAGTATCATTTTGTTCATCCTTTGTAAGTGCCCTTATGGTATACAGTATTACCAAAGTTATGAGCTAAAATGGCTCCTTGCCCATATCTACTGGCATTCAAATGTATAGTCTAAGGTAGTTTCTGACAGGGATTTAGTACGGACTAAGTTCTCCTTTAACATTGTATGCAATCCTACACTTTGAACACATTGCTGTGGTACTTTTTTAGTGGCTTTAATGACCAACTATGCAGTACCATCCAATAATAAAGAAAGCCTGCATTTGTTTCATATTCTTCTACACCTGATGAGCTGAAATCTGCACGAGCGAGTTGTACAGCTGCACATGCTATCCTTCGCCCCAAACCAGCAGTGCAGCGTAGATGCATCCACATGGGACTGAGGGTACAACTCATTTGTGCTGCCAATTGACAATGCCTACTAACAGAAGCAGCCACACTACCAGCTGCAAAAAGAACACACAGAGTAAGACAGTATGTCTGAGGTAAGTTTGGCCTTACTGGTCTAACCATATTGTATCTCTCCAGCCTCTTCACATGACTGTCTCTATTTCTGAATGAAATTGATTCTTTTATTATCAAGTCACCCTGCCACCCCTGCCTCTTTACAAATTTCCCTTGCTGTCTTCTATACAATGTCAGTCTTTCTATTTTTTTCCCCCAACGTTAATTCCAGCTGCAGAGAGAATCATGGAGGGAAGGAAAGGGATCACAGACTGTGCCATCCCCATCCACAGGCTGGGGGAGGTCAGGAAGCAGAAGCTGGAAGAGGGAGGGGGACCCAGGAGATCCCAGTGACAGCAGCACAAGAACAATAACAGGAGCAGCACCTGAATAGAGAGTAGAGGGCCAGGTTAAGCCCTCAGGGGTCACATTCAGCTTAATGGCTACCAGTTGGACAGCCCTACTTTACATCATCACTTAAAAAAATTTACTTGTCTCTTCTGGGGGTACACTTTAACTAGAGGTGCACCAATACATCAATCTGATATTGGATCAGCTCCGATATAAAGAAAATTTAATACATTGGAAATTGGCCATATCAGGCTGATAATTTAGCCAATAAATGGCCTGCGCACATGCACAGCCACAGCACAACACAGGCAGGGAGGAGCACAGCTCAGCAGCTTGAAGAGCTGCCTCCAGCTAGTAAATCTGGTGTAGGGGGAGGGGAAGGGAAGGGGCACTGGGGGGGCAGATCAAGGCCCCCGTGGGAAACGAGAAGGGGGGCTGGAGCTGGGCCAGGAGCAAGTGCTGCTCAGCCGGGGGGGGGGGTGCAGGATGGTGCTGTGGTTCATCCTGGGGTGCGCGGGGGCTGTGGGGAAGGGCATGGGGGGCGTGTGCCCCACCCCCCATAGACCTCCCCCAGCACAGTCCCACCCCACCGGAAAGAGCTTGGTGCAGCCCCAGCCTGCCCTGAGCAGATCCGAGGACACACACCCTCCTGAACAAGCAGGCAACCAATGGCTCAGCAGCACCCGGCTGAGCGGTGGTGGTAGGAGCTGCCCCCCTTGCCTCTCTAGATGACCCGCTGCACCATCCAGCTCCTGCCCTGCCTCGGCTGGGCAGCGCTTATCCCAGCCCCCCTCCTCCCTCCCCACAGGGACCTTGATCTGCCTGCCCCCATGTCCCTTCTCTTCCGCCTCCAGCTGGTAAGTCTGGTGTGGGGGGGGAGGAAGCTCTCCACACTGCAGGGCTGGTATCAGAAATCATTAGCATTGGCCAACATGCCTCCTTAAAAGTCAGTTATTGGTATCAGCCACAAAAATCTCTACCGGTGCACCCCTAATTTTAACTACAAACACCTCACGTTGCTCGCTGATTTTTGTGCTGTGCCAGCTTTTACTTAACCCATTTCCTTTTTTTTAATGCTAACATGTAATTCAGCTGCATGCAAACTCTAGACTAGCAACTGACACAAGATTTGATTGTTTAACATTTTCTGTTGTGCTGTGTGAAGAACAGCCATTTCATTTGGCAGAAGATTTGAGAATTCAGATGTCTGGGTTTTCTCTGATTTGGAATAAAACCCAGTAATTCTAAAATTCTCTGGGAAATAGACTCCAAAGCAATTATTTAAAAAATTTGAAATGGTTTATCTCGTAGGTTTGAAACAAAATTCCAACCAGTGTGCTGATAAGGAGGGAGAAAGTCCTCAGGGAGCTGTCTCCCTAGCTCCAACGACCCTGGCAGGCTGTTAAGTGGAAAGGCAAGTCAACAGAAAACCAAGCAGGTTTTCAGATAGCTCTGGTCTGTTGCCAGTATCTGCCTATAAGACCCTTCTTTCCTTAACAGTTGCCATTCCCAAATCAACAGTAAAGTATCTGAAGTAATGACAGGATTTATATAATAATTAAACAAGTACATGATTAGGAGACCCAACACAGGGTTTCTACCCTTACAAGGAATATGACAGACTTGGGCTTTACATTACCTTCTCTATATCCACTTCCCATGGTAAAAAGGAAAAAGGCATCTAGTCATGTATGTTGTCTCTCTCTCAGTATTCATTATTTGAAATAAACATGAGCTTGCAGTAGGTATCAGAAACAACAATCCATTTAAGTAAATAAATGAAGTTTATACATCAGATATCATTATACTTGGTAAAATGACTGAATGCAAAACAGCTGCTTTCTTTCTAACCTTGAAGTCTATGAAAACAATATGTGCTAGCATTTTCATAGTAATTTCCACACACAAAGTACTGTACCAACATTCATCTTCAACTGCATTCCTGTAGAATAGGCAAATAAATGTTATTTATACTTTGCAAATTGGGAAAATAAAAAAATTGGTCAAGTTGTCCTAACCTGATGTACAATGAGACAGCAGCAACATAAGTGACAGAACTCAAAACTTCCTAAATCCCAATTTTACCCTTCCAAAATGCACAGCAACTCACAATACTAATTACTAAACAACTGGAAGATACAGGCATGGCAGAGAGTGATGCTTCAATGATGCTTTTGGACTTCACCCTGTATATTTTAATAAATCACACACAAAAATTTGTCGTCAAATTATATCTTGGAAAACAACATTGAGAATTGGTGTTTAATCTAATTTAGTAGCGCTCGACCTCTGGCCCATGGGCCAAATGTAGCCCATGAAGCCATCTCATCAGGTCCACAGGGATCCTCATGGACCCAGAAATTTGGTGGAAGGGAAGGGAAGGGGGGTGGGATGGGGGAAGCAGTGACCATTAGTACAGCCACCCTCCCCACTGCCAAATTCCCAAGTCCTGCACTTGGCCCCTCCCTGCTTCTGGACTGAGGCTGGGCCAAGTCACATCCCACTCCCCCAGCCCAGGGCCACCTCCCACCCCACCCTGCAGGACCAGGTTGGGTCTGGGACACAGTCAGATCGGGTACCTTTCCCTTGTGTGGTGGGATGAAGCACTACTCATCTGGCCTGCCCGGCAAAAAGGTTGGGCACCACAAGTCTAATTAGTTAAGGAAACATATTGCAAAAATAAATGTCAATACTGTTATTTCCTTCTAAACTTTGTAAAACCTTTATGCGTTAAAATGGCAGCCCACAACCAGATATTTAAGCTATATTTCAGAAAAGACAGTGGGCCATATGCACCATTAGTAGGTTACTGAGTACAGCAGTGTACTGAGCAGGTCAAGTGTATTTATGTAAATAGAAAGTACATCATATTTTAGTAACCCTTCTTACTGTATTGTCATGCTTTTTATTGTGCTCAAACTGAAAAATATGAATTATATTTCAAAAGACAAGTTAGATTCAACTCCCAGTGACTTTACCATCTATGTCTGAAAGTCTCTCCCTAAATTTTCACCATAACGATAGCATCCCTTTAACTACTTTCCTGTCTCCTAACTTCACCTGTCAATTCAGATAAACCTGTTCTACCAGCGTTGTTATTTTTACCCAGTGAGCATCTGGGTCTGAAATCACAATTCCAGTACAGGCCCACTGATACACCAGTGCCTTATCTCATTGGCCCCAATAAAAGGAGAATTAACATTATTTGATACTGGCTTTTTTGGCCCATGTAGCTGATAATGTACCCCCTCACGCCCCTCCCCACCCTGCCAAAAGTGTATCCAGAAGGGATACACTCCTTAAAAAGGTTGAAAACCCCTGAACTACAACATTAAGCAGGCGCAGCATCTGTGGCAGGCTGGGGCCTAAGTTTCTCCCCAGTCTGACCAGCCCATTTGCAAACTAGATTCTTCTCAGTAACAGTGTAAAGATAAGCAGAAAGCACCAGGACACCCCCTACTCCCCTCCTCCCGGCTGTGGAGCGCAACACCAGAAGACCCACACACATGTGCATCCGCCTGCTACCGGAGACGGCAATCTGAAAAGTAACTTTCCTTCATTACCCTTCTAATCCCCTTCTCCAGCTTGGGAGAGACGAGATTGCCAGGGGCTGCCAGGCACTGAAAGGACCTCTCCTTTGGGACACGACTGCACCACTTTTTTCATGGGTCACAAACAGCCTCAGCCAAGGCCAAGGGTGTGGGCACATGGGGCTTATCTCTGCTTCACAGATCTGATGCAGGTCCCACTGCCAGGGTGCCCCGTCTGTGCAGTTTGTCAGGGCCCCTTCTTGGGAGGGCAGGAAGAGGGCTGGTAAAGGCAGGCGGGAGGAAACGCACCAGGGGAGGTCGTGGAGGGTGAAGGCGCCTGGGCCTGGTGGAGAGGGAGAGACCCTCCCCAAGATGCTGGCGCGGGAGGGAAGGGGAGGGGCGGGGCCAGGCGGTACCTTGCGCCCAGCGGCAGAAGATGGTGTCGGCAAGGCCGCGGGGCCCCGCGCTCTTGCCCCACACCAGGTGCACGAGCTCCGCGCTCAGCTCAGCCATGGCACGGAAGCGGCACTCGGCCTGGGCGGCTCCTTGCGGTGGAACTAGATGTGGCGACCGACCCGCCTTCCCTGGACATGGGCGAAGCGGGGTGGGGGTGGGGGTGGGGGCGGCGGCCGGGCCGGGGCGGGGCCGCAGCTACCGGCCCGTCAGACTCGCGGAAACCCGTCGCTCCCCGACGGCTACTTCCTCTTCCGGGACGCGGGTGGCGGAAGCGGAAGGGGCAGCGCCGCGAGCCCCGCAGGCTCACGGCCTCCTGCGGCACCGCGCGCGTGCGCGCTGTGCTGGGCTGCAGTTGGTGGGGGGGGCAAGGCGGAGGCTGGGAGCCGAGGAGGCCCGCGGGGGGTGAAGCGGCGGGCGCCCAGAGCAGGTGCAGCAGGCGGACGCGAGGTTGCGGCCGCGGGGCCAGGCTCCTTGCAGGCTGCGGGCCCGGCCCTCCCGCCATCCCCGGTGCTGGTGCCGAGTACGAAGTGTACAGACGAAGGGGTTTGTTCAACACCCCCCCTCCCACCTGAGGCTGTGCTTTAACATTTCAACCTTGACCCAAATGTAAAGCCTCATTGATGTAGGTAGGGTTTTCGGTCGTAGCCCTCTTGGCCTAAGGACACGACTGCTCCGTCGTGGTGATAAAAATGTTTGCTTGTCCCCAAAGCACCTTGCAAGCCTCATTGATTGCAGTAGGGTTTGCATCGAGCCCGTAGACTTGACCCAGGAAGACATTTAGTTGCATTGAGTTTTATTCTGGGGTGTAACACCCCTTGTATAGGAGTTGGGCACCTCCACACCTTTGCTTTTCTAGATTGGACTCAAGTCTCCAACCCTATCTTGTGATTTCATCCCTTATATGAGGAAATAAGGGCTGAGTGAGGACTGGACCTTGTCATACACCTTTAGGTAGAAAAGTACTGCTCCAAAGAACCTGAATAATGGCTTTAATTTAGGATCATCCTCTGATCTAGAGAAACATTTATCCTAGCTGCCCAGCTAGACTTCTGCACAAGAGTTATCTCATGCATGCTTCAGGGACCGGTGCTGGAACAGCAAGTTTGTACTGTCTGCGGTGCTCCCCATGCACAATCCCCACGGTCTGAAGAATGTTTGAAGGTGCATCTGCTATACCTACACAACACTTAACAGTAAGGGGAGGGGAAATAATAATTTCAGACCTGCACGTACCAGAAAGCTAATTTCAAAAGATGAAGAAACTTAACACCTAATAATCCTCTCTATACACTCTTTCTGCTGTATAAACTGATCCAAGAATTTCACAAGACTTTCGGTCAGTAACTGATAGAGTTGGAGCCCATTCGGCTGTTAGTAATATGTTTTGTTCTTCTTTGGGTTATTCATACAAGCTGTCAAAAATATTTGAAAAAAATATTCATTTGTTTGGAAGCGCCCATTTTGTTCTCTTAATTGAAGAACGAAAAGCAAAAAACCTGCATGATTTTATTTAAGCTAGTAACTGGATATCTCATCTGAACTGCTTATTTTCAGTATCTAAATTTAACTGTGTAAATCATGTCTGATTAAATATAAACAGTTTTGAACTAGCTTCAGCTATGTATGTATATTTCGAATGGTGAAAATTTACATTTGTACAGGAAATAGTTCAGGAAAGTTTACGGTCTATGTTATGCAGGAATAAGTGAGGGTAATAGTTCCTTCTATCCTTCCCATTTATTACATCATTCACAGTTCTGGTAAATTATCATCACTGCTAGCAAAATTGCCCAAAAAATATATTTTCAAACACATTAAAACTAAAATAGCCTTCTGTTCTATGGTCTTGACTATGTAGTTGCAGTGCTGGGTCCCTTGGGGGTGGTGCTGTTTCTGTCCATCCAGATATTCTCTAAACCCAGATGTTTGCTCCAAGTTAGTCTTCTGTGGCAACTACCAGACCCAATGGAGACCCAGGGGTTGGGAGTGGGTCTAGAAGAGCCTTGCTGATGATGTTTCCTTTTTTGGACATTCCTGCAGACTGAGGCGTGTGAAGTATGCTCAGCCCCAGCCCCCCACAACTAGCTGCAGCAGCAGTCTAGACAAGCCTTCAGTATTCTGTGCCTCGAACTAGCTCGGGAACCTCAGTGACAGTTCTGCTTAGGAGAACAGGCAAAATTGGGCTGTCAGTCTGTACTTCTCCGAAGTGTACATCCTGTGGTACTTCTGAATGTTTTGTATGGATAGTCTTAAGTGATTTTTTCTAGTTCTGACTTACCACAGAGATGTAGTTAGGTATGTTAATCTGAAGTCAAGTGTAAGGCAGGGTAGATTTGCACCAGGTACCAGCAAAAGCAGTGAATTTATAGAATTTTTAAATCAGTGTAGTACTGTGGACAGATCAGCAGGTGGCATAGCCACATCATTTTCTGCTACAGAAACACCAGCGGTTTCAAATATACAATTTAGGGCAGGGCTGCCCAGTTTCAAAGTGGTCGGGGGCCACATGCCATACAGGTCACAGGGCTGCATGCTGCAGGGGCTACACAGACTCCCCAGGACCACTGCCACTTGCAGCCCCTGTGGTACATGAGCAGAATGAGTACTTCCACCTGTTATGCCATACCCCTCCACTCCTACTGCTGCCATGCAAGCAGGACGAGTCACCCCACAGGCACAGCTGTATAGGCAGCAAATTCACTGGACTTCCTGCTGTGCTGCCCTGTGCTGGAGACCTCTGCTGCTGCAGTGGCAGGAGCAATGGGGATAGAGGCACTGTGAAGCCCCTGGTCCTCATTTTAACCCCTGCCAGTTGGACAGCCAAGTACAGATAGATGTAACGTGAAGTGCTTGAGTGGCTTTAAAGCTGTACAAAAAGTTAGTGTACAGATTGCATATCTGATGAAGTACTTCAGAAAGGGCAGTACTGCCTCAAAACTGAACCTGGAAAAAACAGGAACAACTTTGAGATGACTCTTTCCTTCTACTCTGATGCTGGTAGCTTTGTAGGCAAACTCTGCATGTGTCATCAGGGGCACCAGGCTGGAGTTCTTAAAGACCTTAGTGTTGTGGACCTTGGTGGGCTGATCTGTACTTGCATGGGTAAACCATAGTAGATGGTCCACAACTCCTCATGATATAGTGAAGAAGTGGTTCATACAGTCAATAGGCTCCAAGTTGCTGTGGGCAAGGCACAGGATGGTGATGTGGATGCTATTGATGGCCCTGATGCAGCTGCCAAAACTCATGCAGGCAAATCTGTTGATAACTTCCTGCAAGTTGGCAAGATAGAGGAAGTGTTGGAGGTAGCTGGCTTCTGGACTGTAGTGGTTCTGCCCTTCTCCATAGTGAGGGGTGCCCAGTTGCTAATGTTTTGACACTAAAGCAACAGGACCAACTCAGTGAAGCTTCTGCCTGAAGCTGGCATGGCTTAATATAGAGTGTTGCTACCAGTGCTCATTTCCCACATCCACAGGACTATGTGCTCCTCACTGTTCAGTTTTGTGGTTAAGAAGTACTGGTACATGGTCCCAGAGACCATTCTCCATTATATCCTGTATGGCAACATCTTCAGGCCTACTTCTGTTGGTGAGAGCAGGTAGAACATCTCAAGGAAGCACCTTTCCACTGCCTTGGTCATGATGCCCAGAACTGCTATGCTGTTGCCTGTCAGACAAGGTGGAAGAAGCCACAAAGCTTACCCAGGTAGGCCATGGCACTTTGCCTTGGGCAGAAGGAACAGCATGTATCCATTCCAGACTTCCCAGGGTGATAGTGCTCCTCCTGTAACTGACAAGGTCTTGGAGGTAAAACTAACCAGGTCTGGAGTGGTAACATGCATCAGTGTAGGGACATGGCTGGGTGCCTAGGGCAAAACAGAAGTGGCAACTTGTGGTATGTGAACACAAACATGCAGTTGTGTTCCCCCTCCCCCCCCACAAAAAAAAAAAAAAAAAAAGGGATGCTTGGGATGGCTGCCCATGTTGATCCCCACTAGTTACACCACTGGCACAGAGCACAAAGCAAAACCAGAGCAGTGGTAGGTGGCAAAGAGCCAAAAAGCTCCCTCTCCTCTATTCAACAGTCCTCAGGAACCTCCCAAGCCTCAGGCTCAAAAGGCTGGGATCTCTGCACTCCAACCTCCAAGCTGCCACAATAACATGGACCACTTTGAGCCCTTCAGCTGGGAGGGGCCTGTATGTATGCACAAGCTTGGATATTAAAAGGAACTTTCTGACTGTGAGGATAGTCAGAACAAGTTAATGAGAGAAGCTGTGGAATTGCCATTTCTGAAAAATTTTAAGAGCAGGTTAGACAGACACTTGGCTGAGTAGTTTGCTCCTCCTAATTCCTGTCTTATTTTCTTAGTAAAATATGACACTTGGTTGAGTGTAGTCAGGAATGATCCTGTCTTGAGCAGGGGACTAGACTGTGAGGTCACTTCCAGCCCTACTTTCCTATGATCCTAAAACATGCCCTATTGTTATGAATATACACATTCAGTCACAAAATGCTTCACCAGCTCTGCAGAGTTGAATATCATTGATATTAATATTATACATTCTTTGAACGTGGTTACTGAAAAGTATATCTTTAGGATTGCACACAGTACTAACACTGGAAGCGGGGACAATAATGAGAAACAACCCAAGATAACTCAGAATGATTTGACCCATCTAAATGGGTCTAGCTAAATAGCTGGAGTCAAATAGAGTTCAATATAGACCAATACAAAATAATTAGTCTGGGAACAAGGAATATTCCCCAAATGGAACAATCTACTAGTGCTTTGGTCCAGGAAAGCACCCCATGGATAATTGTGGAAACACTGATGAAATAGGGCAGTTCAAAGCTTCATGAAAATAGAGGCAAATAGTGCAATAGCTGGTATTATCAGCAGCAGAGAATACAAACTGGAAGAGGTAGACCTGTAGCTGTCATTTGAAAGTGTAAGCTCTCAAACTCCAATTCACGTTTGCACATATCTGAAAGAGAATCTGGTTTGGAATATGTCTTTATTTGTAACTGGTTTGGGGGGAAAAGAGGTTTACTGCTTGGGGGAAGAGAGGTCAAACAGCAATTGGGGAGAGGAAAATATGAAAAGGGACTGAGTGTTTTAATTTTTCCAGCTTGAAAATTGATTGGTACCTCTTAATTTCAGTGGGCTACACTCAATTCTAGTACATTAACCAATTTATATAGCGTCCTTTTGTATTATTATCAACTCTGAATTACTTTGAACAAACAGAACATTCATGCACATAATAAACCTGAACTCTACTCTGAGTAAAAGATGTGACTCAGGCTGTGAACAGGATTATACCATTTTGTTACTCTACCATTTCTTGGATATATTAAGATTCATATGCAGATGTAGCATTTTTAAGAAAGGATGCATCTTTTTATGGTTAATCACCCCTCTCTTTTTGGTGGTAATAAACACTGTTTTTCCACGTACTCGTCTTTACTAAAAGTATAGGAGCTGCTATTTCTTATGCTATGCTGCCATCACATGGTTCCTTGTCTTGCTAATTTAAAACATATCTGAATTTTTTAAAATACCTGCTGCAAATTTCCTATTTCCCTTTCCATTGAACATGCACTGTTCTGTGACATTTCACTTTATCTGTTGTTAATTCTTTACATTCTGATTTATTTTTTTAGAACACAGAAACAACCAGGGTTTGAAATATGGAGGGGCTCAAGGAGGCCCCCCCATAAAAGATGAGAACCCTGCCCTAAGAGATGAGAGCCCGTGGCCCACCCTGTGCCTTTCTAAGCAACCCAGGTGGCAGTGGCTTCTTCCAGCTGCCACTGCCACAGGCCCCCGCAAGAGTCAGAGTGTAATTTGAACCCTGGAAACAACTGCTCTCCTTCCTTCAAATCTCTGTTCCAAACTTAAGTGTGTTCAGCTTGTTTTTCCGATATTCTCTGAAACTTGTTATTCCTGTACTTACACCTGACAATTAAAAGCCAAAATCTTGTAGTAGATGAGATAGGGATGAAAAATATAAGCATTAATAATAAACATGCTATATCTAGTCTGCATTGTATCTAACTCACTAAGAGCCTAATCCTGAGAAGTTCTCTTATTATCTAAGAACCCAATCCTGGGCGTGTCTACGCCTTCATTAATGTGCAGTGCTTACATTAAATATAGTAGTTGTATAATTAAGTACAAAATAAATGCACACTAAGCTGCTGTACTGCGTGTGAGCGCCATCACACGCTCTGTGTGACAATGCACAGTAGACTAATCCTACTGCACGTGAATGTATTAGCACAGTTTTTGACATGCATGCTAATGCACAGTAGAATTAGTAGACTAATTCTACTGTGCATTAAGCATCTCGTGTTTTACATGTCTAAATCCCAGTGAGTCATAGCTCATTTTACATGTCTGAACTGCAGTGCGCGATCCATAAATACTCTGACTAGGCATCTTTTTTATCAGTAAATTTTTCTAGGCATCTACAGCTTTGCTACTAGGAATGCCTAGACTAACTCCAATTTGGCTAAGCTAAACATTTTGGCATTTATCTTCCATTGAAATAATTGAGGATTCACAGACTAGATGTCAGTAGGTCAGAGGAGCCTGCCCTGTAGGGCTGTGCAAGGCTTCGGACAGAGCTTCGGATCCAGAGAAGCTTCTGACACTTCGGGGGTGGAGCAGCACATCCCGGTCAAAGTGCTGCCTCCTTAGGCTTCCCGCAGTGGTTCGGAGATCTGGCCATAGGGTATAATGGGGAAACAATAAAATATCTATAACTTTGTTGTTTTTTGTCTGCTTTGGATGAAATGTTCAGAGATGGTAGACTCTGCAGAGAGAATGAAGTCTGCCAAGTTTCAAGAATATCAGTGCAGGGGTTTGGGGGGAACAGCACTCCAAATTCTTGAAAGCAAAACTCATGTCACATCTAGGCGTTACAACATGGTGGGGTGAAACCTGCAGGGATGGTGGTTCTTACTGAGGCTACAAAGCCTGCCAAGTTTCAAGAAGATCAGTGCAGGGGTTTGGGGGGAAACTTCCTCTCAAGCTGCGGACAAGCAAAACTGGTGCCATGGGGACTGTGTCTGTCTTGGGGCGGGGAGAGGAGACACTACTGTAGGCCTGGCTGCTAAGCTACTGTGTTCCCAGTTACCAATCAATCAATCAATCATGATTCACTCAGGGACCAGTTCAATCCACAGGACCTATCTACTACATAATGACTTAATGAGCATCAGTTAGCACCTACAAAACCAGGCTAAGGAGAGGAAAGAATAAATACAGACAATCAACTGCCCCAAGACAAAGACCATCCTGGAGTTTTATCCATCAGCAGCTAGGGGTGCAGGGCCCCAGAACTCCCCCCCCCAACCGATCTCCTCCACAGCTGGCAGGTGTCACAGCAGGGGCCACCATCCCTGCAGCCGTCACCCTGCTGTGCCTTAACACACGCAGGGTCACCCATGTCACGAGTTTTCTTGTCCACAGCTTGAGGGGCAGTTCCCTGCAAACCCCTGCACCTATCTCCTTGAAACTTGGCAGGCTTTGTGGCCTCAGTAAGAGCTACCAGTCCTGCAGTTTTCACTTCCTTGTCATGTGACACACAGCCATGACATGAGTTTGGCTTTCAAGGATTTGGGGTACAGTTCCCAAGCCCCTGCACTGATATTCTTGAAACATGGCAGGTTTCATGCTCTCAGCAGAAGCTACCATCCCTGCAAGTTTCATCCAAATCAGACAAGAAACAACAAAGTTATAGATATTTAATTGATTCCCCATTATAGCCTATGGCTGGATCTCCAAGGCGGCTCCAAAGGTTCGGCTGGATCGAGGCAGAAACCTGGTCCAGAGCTCCAGATCGGATCGCTGCCAACTCACACAGGCCTACTGCTCTGGGAGGCATGCCCCAAGAACACTTAATACATACCAACATTACTGAGTTCAGCTTGAAGCACAGCAGTCACAGCTGCTACTTTCATTCAAAGAGTAGTGGCAATGGTGTCTCCCACCTTTTTTATAATAGACTACTGGTTAGAGTACTTGCCCAGGAAGTGTCCTAGCCTGGGCTCAATGTTCTCTTCAACCTTGGGGCCTTTGAAAGCCACATCTCCCTCCTCCCAGGATAGTGACCTAACCATTCAGGGACATTTATCTGGGAGGTGCGAAACTGGTTTCTAGTCCTTGTTCTTAGGACTGATTATGAATTTTGTATTAAATATTCATAAATTGTGTTGGGAGAAAGGACTTAGATTTCTCACAAAAATTTGGTACTTTAGGTAGGCGTATAAGTGCAGGAGAGAGAAAGGATGTCACGCATGTACCTCTTCCATTGGCTGTTTCAGGTGCCCCCACAGATCAGTGTACTGGCTGCTATGAATCCCAGTTTTAGGCTCCTACCTTTTCCCAGTCACTTCTTAGGGACAGCAGGTGCTGTTCTCCAAGGTGCAGATGCTGGAGCAGTGGTATACTGACTGACTTGGAACTATGTCAGCAGAGGGGGCAAGAAGTGCAAGGGCTCCTGTCAAAGCACACAGGAAAGACCCCCCTGCAACTCCCTACAGAGGAAGGAGGTAGCGCAGCATAGCCAGGGCCTTAGCTAGCAGCTCCACCATGCCTCTACCTTGGGGCAGGTTTGCTGGCTGGGCAATGCAGCCCTGTGGTGTGAACTCCTGGGGGCTCTGCACAGCTTAGCCAGGGCAGGCTGGGCGCAACATGGACAGGGGCTAAAGTCTCTCCTTGGCCTACCTGATCTACAGCCAAGCCCCCACTTGTGCTGTGCCCAGCCTGCATGGGCTGAGCAACACAGAGTGCCCAGGAGCTCATGCTACTTCTCCCATGGGCAGTGTCCAGCAGGGAGGCTGGGTACTTGCCCGAGATGGAGGTGGGTGGAGCAGGGAAAGTCATGCTGGCTGCTGGGGGCAGACAGTCCCACCTAGTGTGCTGTCCTGAGCAGAAGCCCTAGTGTGGGCTTCTAAGTGTGCCTGAATCCCAGGTGGGCAGCAAAGCATCCTGCTCCTGGAGGGCTGTATTGCTCAGCCAGCAAATCTGCCTCAAGGGAGAGGTGTGGGGGAGTTGCTAGCAAAGGCCCTGTCCAAGCTGGGCTGACCCCTTCCCCTGCAGGGCATCACAGAGGGGCTTCCCTTATGGTTTGACAGGAGCCCTTGTGCCTCCTGCCCCCTCTGGTGATTTAGTCCCAAGGCAGTTAGCATACCGACAGGTACGACTTCTGCTGTAACTTCCATTCCAGCTCTGGCACCTGCACCTTGGAGAACAGCACCCACCATTTCTTCATCTTTGCAGTGCCCAGTGGCAGTGCAGGCTGCCGTGAGCTCGGCTCTGGCCTACTCATGTCCAACACTGGGGAGGCAGGCATATGGGGGGGGGGTTAGAGCCTGAGCTGGGGCCAGGACCGGGTCCAGGCCAATCACATCCAGGGGGACTGGAGGCTCCCACCCCCTCTGCCCATGCTGGGCTGCACCATTTGGCTACACTGCCACAGGCTTTGGGGGGCTGTCCAGGGTGCTGACCAGGGCAGGCTGCAAGGGCATTTGCCCAGAGAACCACATTAAGGCACCTTAAGGTGTGCACATGTAGACACACACTTAAATCACCTTCATGCACCTTAGACTAAGGCGTATTAAGTGTAGGCATGCATAAATTCACAAGCCTAATGGCATCTAACTTGGACTCATAAATTGTGTTCTGGGAGCTGAGTAGCGAAAAGTAAGACATCTTTGTGGGCTGGGCCCAAGTTCCTTGGAAAAGAGATCATGTCATCCTATTTGTTGTTGAAGTACATTTCCTGCATTTGCTGCTATATTAATAACAACTAGAATAATAATGAAGAACGTGCCACGCTGGTCAGAACACACAGCAGTGTGTGGAATAACTTTTGTATCCTGTATCTAGCATTGATAGGGAGCTATTAAGGACTATCCTATTACACTTACCAAACCAAGGTTTCCACAGCTCCCTTTTCCTGTTTATTTCCTATATAGCCTTGGTTACCTAGAGAAAAGAAGCAGAAAATGTCCAACACATCTATACTGACAATAGGTCTAGAAGTTTTATGTGGAACGGTTCTACCTCCTGAACTGGACTAGCAGGATTATTCCTGATTGACCTTGGGGTGTTATGTACCTGCACCTTCTCAGGAGAAACCTTAGGGAGGAATTCTGACAAATGCGTCTTTGTTTTCCCTTTACTTGTGGCAGCTGTATCTGTGGAGCAATCAATGCCACCCCTTCACAAGATGCAGATTATTCCCCCACTTACATCAGACAAGCTCCAGTGAGTGGTATGAGAGACAGATCTCAGGCTGTAACAAAAACTTGTCCCTCTTTCCCAGCCAGGAAACAGAGGGAAAAGTAGTAACGGTGCACAAACCTGCCTCCCCTCCTGCCCTCAGATGTGCAGTCCAGGCTGATAATGCAGAAAATGGAGGGGGGGGGTGTTTGTGTGTTTGTATGCACGCGTGTGTATGTGTAGGATGGGTGGACATAGGGGGTGGGGCTAGTTGTGTGTGTATAGAATAGGTAAGTTTTATTTATTCTCTTGTTTACTCACCCACACTACAGCCTTAGTGTCAATGACAGCCTGGGCCACAAGATTATGAAACATCTATTGTCTCATTTTGTGGCATTTTTCTTCTTTTTTATTTTTATTTTTTTTTAAAAAGAACAGGTAGAGTGGGTCTACTCCACACACTTATTCATTTGCATGCTTAAACATGTTTCTCTATATGGGCTACCTCCTGAATGTGAAGCAATGTAACCATGACTATATGAAACCGCACTCAAGCTAATTAGCACTGGCCAGAGACAACGCTATTTATTTACACTGCTGTACAGATATGGCTACCCTGCTTCCAGTTTATGAAGTAGTGTGTGGAAAGCTATGCAGTGCACTGGTAGGCAGGTGCTGAGGCTGGCACAGTAAGTTTGTGGTGTAGACATAATTTTTTTTTTGCAGGACAAATTTTTAAAAGCGTTGAGACCTCTCGCTCCTACTGAAGTGCAAAACTGAACAATACAATCTTGCTTGTGAATATCATTGTTGTCTCACCAGTAGGTTCTCACAAAACAAACTGTTGATTTCCCTGGATGTTGGTATATATTGCCTGTTAGTACAAGTAGTAATCAGCCTTCTCAAGGAAGGGGGAAATAATCCTGAAGGTTGAATGTATAACTTATAGCTCAGTTTCTATGAAAGTTATTTTAATTGCAAACCAAACAGCTATCCATCCTTGTTTGCATATCTGAAGGCCCATAGTTTACCTTGTACTAAACCATTTAAATTGATGGTGATAGAGCTCCACCATTTTCAGAAACATTGACAAGCATTAATTACTGCAATTGTATAGTATTATTTACAGAACATAGCAGTAGGGCTGTGCAGAGCAGGTAATATTTGATTCGACAGCCATGTCAAATATTAAACCAGGTCCCACTTTGATTTGCCGTCCTCTTTGATTCGAAGCGGGACCCAGTTTAATATTTAGCATTTATATCTGTCCAGGGTGGTAAACTAAATATGGTTTATTAACTCAATGAAGACTTATGATACTGAAAGAGATAAATCTAATGATTTGTTTTAACAGAATAAGATAAATCTTTCAAGGCAAATCTTTAGTAATGCTATGTTGTTACTGTGAAAGTCCACTGTAAAATTACACATAGGTGCCCATGGAAAGTACAGTATTTTGCATCTTACCTGCCAATAGTGTTCATGACTTGTACAAGTGGATCATTTAGCAAACATCTCTTGATGTACAACGCATCTAGTACACTGTTTGCCTATTATACTTTCGAAGAAATACATTGTTTACTGAAACTGAGTATTGGAAGTCAGCAAAATTGTAGGAATAATAGACCATTTCTATTTTTCGTCAAACCTCACTAAGACTGAGGAACCAGAAAAGGTTCGTGAGTAGTAGTTTCTGGCCATAGCATTGAACTCATTGAATTAACTGTCTCTGGGAAATCTGATTTTGCTTGCTAGGAAAAAAATCAGAATACTTAATTTAAAACAAAACAAAACAAGAATTTAGTATAAAAAAGTGTTTAGAATGTATCTTAAATGGGAACAACCAAGGGAACAACCTGTGAAAAAAAATAGCATGCAATCATGTAATTAAATCATGTCACAATATATCTAGCAGGAGGTTACAAAGGACTTGACTGACTTCACAGTAGGGCTATGCGAAGCTTCGGCAGCCGATTTGATTTGGAGGTGATTCAGCCTGATGCGGCAGCCAAATCTCCAAATCCAAATTGAATCGGGAGACCCATTAAAAGGTCCCATTGAATCACACTGGAAGCCTCTGAATTGATCTGGAGAGATTTGGAGATTCAGAAGGCTTGCAGCAAACAGAAACTGAGAAGAGGGAGTGGGATGGGGTGGGTGATCTTCGATATATGGAAAAAGCTGAGAGGCGGGGAAAGACTGCTCTAATATTGACATCTGTAGTTGGCTAGTGACTGTGATCTTTCTCTGAATTCCCTTCCAATCACAGTCTCTGGGGGAGGAGAAAGCTGGATCTGGAAGCAGAGGAGCTGAGGGCCATAGCAAAGGAAATTCTGGTGAAGGAGGGAGAATCTGAGCTTGTGCTCCATCCCCCTCAAAGTTCCCCTAGAGGCAGGTCTCCTTCTCTGGAAGGCACTTTGGAGGAGGTTGTGGGGTAAGGTGGCTTAGCTCCAGAAGAAGAGTTGTTGTGCCTCTTCTTGGCAAGAAGGGAAATAAGGCAGGATCCCCACTAGGGCTGTGCAGAGCAGGTAATATTCGATTTGACAGCCATGTCAAATATTAAAGCGGGTCCCACTTTGATTTGCCATCTGCTTTGATTCGAAGTGGGTCCACTTTGACTTGAGGTCAAAACTCAGTCGAATATTCAAGCTGCTTCGACTTCCCCATAGGCTATAATGGGGAAGGTCAAAGCAGGCTATAACTTTGGCATTTCCTGTCTGATCTTGATGAAACTTGCAGGAATGGTAGCTCCTAAGGAGCCCACAAAGCCTGCTAACTTTCAACAAGATAGGTTCAGGGGTTTGGAGAAAGAGCACCCCAAATTCCTTAGAGAAAACCTGCTGTGACTTCTGTGTGGAAAGCCACAGGGAGCTCAAAACTGCAGGCTTGCTAGACCCTGAGGACCCCACAAAGCCTGCCATCTTTCATGGTGATAGCTGCAGGGGTTTGGGGGAAACTGCACCTTAGGCTGCTGACAGACAGAACTCGTGATACAGATGGAGCGAGGAGGTGGCATTCACTCTGTCTGCACCTGGCGCTTGGGGAACCCCGGCAGCGGGAGGTTCACCTTGAGGAACACCAGCTGCTCCACCAAACCAGGACCCAAGTAGGTGTGGTGGGTGTCACAACATCCGCAGCCATGATGAACACCCTCTCGCTTGGCACACTGGTTAGTGGACAGGACAGGTATTCCCAGGCAACTGTGGCCAAATCCGGCCACATCGGGCTGTGGGTTGCCCAGTAGGCCAAAGGGTCACAGTCCAGGGGCTCCACAGGCTTGGCAAGATAGGCAGACACCACGGTGTGAGGGCTGTCTGCCTGATCCTGGGGTCTGGTGGGTCTGGATCCCCAAATGTTTGCCATGGCCATAGCCCATATTGGCAGTGCCTGTGGTGGAGGGGAAGACTGGCTTGTGGATGGCGGGCTGGGTTCAGGCAGTGGATCCCCTATTCCACTTCCCCCCGCCTCTGTTGTTCTGCCTCCATCACTTTCTTAATAAGTTCCTCCCTCCAGTGACTCAGTGGCTCGCTGCCACATATGGTGTCCTTCACCCTTGGGTCACAGGTGGCAGCCAGCATATGCACCGTGTTGGACCCCAAGGGTTCAAGCCTTTTCCTAAGGCCCTCCTTCAGCCGCCTCACCAGTGCCTGCACATCTGGTGAAAGCGGCCTGCCCCAGCCAGGAACATCGGCCCCCAAGAAGCTCTCCATTTGGCTGTGGAGCTCCTTCACTATGGGGACCACCTGGCTGAGGAAGGCATCAGCAGCACTGAGGGTCTCAGTGGCCTTGAAGAAGGGCTTGAGGACCAGCAAGATCTGGGAGATGGCATTCCACCCAGCTTTGGTCAGGGGGCCGCTGATCCCAATCTCCCCAAGCAAGGCCAGCTCATGGATGGCCTTCTGTTGCTCCACCGGTCTCTCGAGCATCAGGTATGTGGAGCTCCACCAAGTCTCCACATCCTGGATGATTCTGTGCTGTGGAACATTTAGCTCTGCTTGTTTGTCCTGCAGCATCTTGCCCCCCTTGATGCTCTGGTGGAAGTAGCCTGCCACCTTCCTGCATCTGGAATTGAGCCTGCTGTTATTGCTGGTGCCATCACCAGCAGCCTTGTCCCCCTCCAAGGCATCCCTCACAATCAGATATAAATTGTGTGCCACACAGCAAAATTGGCATCACAGACTGCCTTGACCATATTGGCCCCATTGTCAGTGACCATGAAGCCACAGGTGACCTCAGCCTGCCCAATGCCTAGCCACCCCTGCAGTGTGTGGTTCATGGCCCCACTTTTCTCTGCTGCTGTGTGGGACTTATCCATCACCTTGGCATGAAAGACAGTCCACCGGTGGCCTGACTGGCCACACCAGTGGCCTGTGAGGGAGAGGTATGCATGATCTCCACCCCAGCTGCTCCAGATGTCTGAGGTGAAGTGTATGGTCACCTGCGGACCTGCCTTGTGCAGCTCCTCCCTCAAGTGCTCCCTGCATGCTTCTTATAGGGAGGGCACCACCGTCCTGCTGAAGCTGCTGCATGTGGGCACCTGGTAGGATGGAGTCAGCAGTGCCAGGAGCCACCTGAACCCTGGCTGCTCAACAAAGGTGAAGGGCTGGCCATCCAGAGCAAGCATCTCCCCAATGGTCTGGGTGACCTTGCTTGCATTTGCAACTGGTCCCTTTTGCCCCCCATATTCCAGGGTGCCCTGCCTCTGCTGTGGGGGGACGGGGGCTGTGGAGTGAGTGGGGGTGTTTCTGTGGCAAAGGGGTGGTACCTGCGGAGATGATTCAGCATCCCCGAGGTGGTCATGTGCTTTGTTCCCTTGCCCCCGGCTGATTTTGGCTCAGCAGTGCACGCAGATAGCAAACACGGGATCATCTGCCAGCTCATAATGATCCCAGACCATGTTAGTACTAGGCCTTTCCCTCTGGCGTGCGGGTGCATATGTGGATGCTGCTGAACTCTCCCCCTCTTCAGCAGTCAGAGGCACAGCAAGAGAAAGAGCGGACTCAGCTGAGCTGCTTGCCTTCACCTGTACAGAGGCACCTTCTAAAGTGCCTTCTGGGAAAGACCTTGTGGCTTGAAAGGAAAAAAACCTGAGGGGTGTCAAGCACAAACTTGACTTATTCCCCCTCCTTCCCCAGAACTTCCCCTGCCAGAGCACTGAGATCCACATCCAGTGCCAGCTCTTCTTCTGTCGCTGGAAGGCTCAGCATCGGCAGTGACACAGGGGTGGAGCGCGCTGCTGTGCTGGTTGCAGTTATGGTGGGAGAGGTTGTGGCTGCTGTGTCTGGACATGAGAGAGTCTCAGGCACAGGCAGTGGCTCTGGTCGCACTCCTGCTCCTTCTCTTTACTGCTTGTAGCAGCCTCATTCCTTGTAACAGGAGGAAAGAGCTGTGTCTGAGTTTGGTGGGGGGAGAAACTGCAGTTCTCCCGCTTGCAACCCCTCTTGCTCCTCTTCGTGCAAGCTGGCCAGTGTGGCCACCTGCCTTTCCACCCTGCTTCATAATGTGTTCCTTCATATGTAAACTGGAACCTCTAAGTGTGCTGTGTGCCACAGATTAGATTTCTGGATGTTATGTAAATGTGTTTGTGTGTGTAGATGATATATTGAGAAGCACTGGTGTGGTGGAAAGAATGAATGATGTATAAATACATATATACATAAACTAAATTCCTATATATAGAATAGATCCTAGGCTACTACTAACCCTATCCAATATAAGTGTAAACTAATATGAAAAGTAGTTATAAAATAAAAGCACCAAGTTCTCAGAAATCCCTGTTGCTAGCGTTGCAAGCAGGGAATCTGTTGAAGATCAGGGCTTCCAGCCATCCTGGTCTGATGCAGAGGTGCTGGAGAACACCAGCAGCTCAGAAACTGACCCCAGGGCAGAAAGCAGGGAGCTGAAAAACTGCTGTCTTTTATGCATTTTTTCTGGCCCTCCCCCAGAGCACTGGGATTGGAAGGGACCTCAGAGAAGGCTGACAGGTCACTGGCTGGCCACATGTCAGTCATGAAAGCACTCCTTCCCCCACTCCCCCTCCCTCCCCTTACTTTCCTTTCTTTTCCCCCCCACAGGGAATCCAGTATAGGCAAGTCGAATATTCAACCTGCACTGTTAATATTCGACTTCCGGTATTCGATTCGACAGCTATTCAACCAGCTGCTATTCAACCCGACTTTCACTTTTCAAGGTCGAATATGTCGAATATTTGTCGAATCGAATATTAAGTTGAAGCTTTGCACAGCCCTACATAGCAGCTGTGCTGAGTTTTACATCAGGAAATGAATCAAGGTACCTAGTTGCAGTGAAGGAAAAGTATGGACCTCAAACCTAGGTTAGGTACAGACATTACACCTATCATACTTCAAGCATGCAGAAAGCACTCTAAAGCCGTAACTGAACAGAGGTTCACAGCAAAATGGAGATCATGCTCTAAGTTAACCCTTGATAAATGGCGGTATTAGACTAAAGTGCTTTCTGTTAGAGCACTTCATCCAGCATTTGTTCCAGATCACATTGAGGGTTAAGTTAGAGTGCAATCCCAGGCAACTTTGCACAGGACTGCACTCTAGCTTCGGGCAGAGGGCAAATGTTTTTGAACATCTGTACTTAGCCCTTGAAATGGGCACATACACAAGAGGCAGTTGTTTACATGATTTCTTTTTGTCAGTTATCCATCATAGAGTTTTCAGTCCCCTTCTTTCTTATGGGATGGGCTTGTACTTTTAGCATTTTTTCTATCTTGTTTCATTATTATGGGCTGAGACTTCCTGTCATTACATTATAATACAATACATTTTTAGAATCAGCTAATATATAACCTTTCATTTGATTATGCTGTGCATGAGTTACTCTGTGGCATATCTTTCTTTCTGCTTGTGAAAGGTAAAAGAAACTGTGGAAAAATAATTGCCAGAAAAAGTAAAGTTTCTGATTGTTCAAAATGTCAAGAATTAAATTCATGTAACCCAGGAATACTAATTCTGTATGTTCAGCTTCGTTGGTTACAAGTGGCTCAGACAAATTCCAGGAGACAGTAAATCAACTAATAACTTCATGCACACTCAGTATTCTTCAGCTAATTGCATCACTTAAGATCAGTGACTCTGTAGTGAAAGAAAAAATAAAGAGAATAAGCAATCATGCAGAATTCTCTTGCAAAAATTAGTTAAGGAATCATTCTAGTTCCATACATCTTCATGTTACTATTACTTACATAGCTCTTTATCTCCTTTTACTTCTAAATAAATGTGTGTGTAGCATGGAGTTATATATCTAAAAGAAAATTGATGTCACCAGGTTTCTTACAAAATTAGCATTGCTTCCATATAAAAATAAAGACAGAGATTTCATGGTTATAGAATCTAATTCATTAAAAGCTACTTTGGATTTTAGTATCATTCTCTTAGGAAACTCAGTGAGAAAGGAATATTTTAGTAATCAAAGCTTTACTTGCTCTTCAGTGCTTTAAAAATCTTTTTGTGGAGATCTGGAAGCCTATGAAGAGGCTGAAGTATATAGGAGCTTGTGAAAGATGTTTCAGAGGAATGTCCAGGGGGAGACAGACCTGGGAGAATCTCACAGAAAGGGAGGCTCATAGGAGGTCTGCTCCTCTGGATGCACTCAGAGGGGGGAGAACATGTTGTGGAAACATTTTTAGGGAGGTGATATGAAGAGCTGCTATTCTGTTGGAGGTTTTAGTCTAGTGGAGGAGTTTCTTCATCAGAAATGTCAGAGTGTGGGAAGTCAGAAAAGGGAAAAAGAGGAGGAAAGGTCATGTGGTACTGAAATAGTCCCTGTGAAGGTAACAGAAGGAACCTGTCATGTGGTACTGGGGTCCTGTCCAAGAAGTTTATAGTGAAGAAGGATGATGTGGAGATGGGAGCACATCAGAAAGGCAAGAGGAAAGTCATTGAAGTACTAGAGCACAAGTTAAGAAAATGGTTTAGAAACAGGTCCTGGTGAGATAGTTTGGGGTGTTATGAATCTCCTTCACCCAGAGTCAAATATAAAAGATTATTTTGAAGTTTAATTTTATTGCAAATCATAGCAAACAGCAATCTTTTTAAAATTTCCATTTAACATTAAAAAAAAAATTTTTGGATCAGTTGTAATGGACTTCTTTGAATTTTTGATTTTATTTTTTATAATATACTATGTTGCACATGGAAAAGTCCTTTTGAAAAAAATCCAAATGGTTAATTTACAGAATTTTGAAATGGAATATTGTCACCATTTTTTAAAATAATGTATTGTCTCACATCAACAGGTTCCTATGTAAAATTTCAGGTTTGAAAAGGCTCTGTCAGAATTTTTTTTTGACCACTTTTTTGTGGGTGACTCTAGGGGGAGAATAAACCTTCTTTTAACTGAAAAGAAGGTTGATCTGTGTAAAAGCCAACATGAGGGGAAGTCCTAAGGAGCCTCTTGGAGGACAGCAGAAAGGAAGAAGGGAAAGAGCATCGTGATAGGAGGGATGCTGCTGGGGAAGGGGATAATGGTACAGAGGACAGGAATGACCATAGTTAGGAATAACAAAATAGCATTTTGTGAATTTTGGAAAATCTGGTATTGCCCGCAAAATCAGGCAATGCCTGCACAATTGCTGGAAAACAAAAACTTACTGAAAAATTACAGCTTACAACAAAAACTTACTGAAAAATTACAGTCCCAAGGGACCCAGCAGTCCTCAGGGCGCTGCAGCAGCCCACTGGGGTAGGAAAGGGGTATGGGGGGGAGGGGCACTGTGCTCCCCCTGCAAAATAGCTGCCAGGCCCTGCATTCTGCTCATAAAATCAGGGTTGCAGCTACCCTGAATTGGGTAAGTCCCTAACTATAGTAACTAGGGAAACCCACCTCAACTCACCTCTCCTCTGACACTGAATGTTATAGCCCAAACTTCCTTTAATAACACTGATCATTTCACCCCCTCTGCAGATTTCTTCAGTGGTTTCCTGCCCTTTCCTGGATCAAATCAAAGACTCAACAAAATACCATCCCTATCTTCATTTTAAGCTGTTTTTTTGTCCACACATCCTGCTCCCCATGGCTCCAGCAGTCTGAAGCAATCAATAAAGAACAAGTCTGTATTCTTAACCATTCCTTTATTTCCTTCATTAGTCTCAACTTGTACTTGCTTTTCACTGTTTTTCTGCCTTCCTATTTTATGAGCATCCTACTCATCCTCCCTCAAATCTCTCCTGAAAAATCATTTTCTTCTACCTAATCTCCCATAAGTGATAGACTAAAATTCCTGCTGCTCCTACTTTTGTACCCTTCCTTTAATTGGTTTTATTATAGACTGTGAACTCTATGGTCTTGGGAGGATCTCACATAAAGGGAGGATCACAGGAGGTGGGATCTATATGTTAGGCATTCTATAATGTACCACCCCGTTTATGAGACTAAGAGTAAATAACAGTTTATGGGAATATGATTCACAGGAGTCTTTGTGAGTGGGTTATGACTTAGTGCAGAAGAAGCTCTGGGCAACACTGAGAAACAGAATCATTAGGTGAAAACCTGTTGTGGAGGAGTCAATACTCTAGTAGCTATCACTCAAAAAGGTTCAAATTTGGCAGTTTTTCAACCAGAACATTTTGTTGCTTATCAATTCTAGGCTGAATCACTGCACCCACTTAGGGGACTATCATCACCACACAAGAAGAATTAAGTTACTTACAGTATTGTATGAAGATGCATTATTATAATTTATGTGGCAGTATTTTTGTGAGTTTCACACTAAAGCTTGACATTTTGAAAACAGTACAATTAGTAGTAGCTTCAGGTCATCCACATTAGCTGAACTTTTATAATCTTTAAGTCACAATTTTCTGCCCAGTAGAGGGAGATGTAGTCCTTAATATGGATATACTTAACAATGCTATTTAATTTAATTTAGTTTGGTTCTGAAGAAACCTCTAAACAATCTGGTGGTTAAGAAATTAAGGATCAGGGAGCTACACCAATTTACAGAAGCTGAGCATCTGGTTTGAAATGTACAAAGTCAAGGGTTTAAAAGTTATGACTTCCCACAGCAGCCATGACTTAGCCCCTTTTTACATAAGGTTTACTTATATGCTGATGAATTTTATCCTTTAATACAACTGAGGCCAATGTTCTTGGCTGGTATGCCACAAATTAGCCTGGTACCCTCTCTAAGTGCCACTGATCTCATCCATCTGCCCAATTTCCTTCTCTGTTTTCTGCTTCTTGTCTTGTGCTCTCTGCCTGATCTTCTGCTCTGTTTTCTGCTGCTGTGTTGCCTGTTGCCTCCATGATCTCCTGCATGCCACACACATTGGCTACCCATGCCACTTGTAGCACTTATGCCACTGGTTGGCCACTCCTGCTTTACTACATGATGCACTGTGCATCCCAAATTTGTTACTTTTAAATCCCTTAAACATAATGTTATACTATGGTAGGTCTTTGCCTCAAATTTCATTTAAAAAAAACCAGACAAAAACTCTTTCCTGTCCTCGGCATTGGCAACCTATTTACTACTGAGCTACAAGGTAATGCTGGTGATCATACACAAAGCTATAGTTTAGGGCCTGTCTTTATTCCTAGGATGCATTGTATTATTTAAGATAGTCTTCTCATTTCTGAGGTGAGATACTAAGGTTGTCAGGGGTTTTTAGTTGGGACCCATGTCCCAGAGACAGGAAACAGTTGTTAAAAAGCTGCCTCCACACTGAAGAAAGGATGATGGCCCTATCTTTGATGGAGTTCTGAGCACCGTAAGATCAGCTCTGCCAGAGACAGCTTATTCCTGGAGCTCATCAGAATTCTTCTGAAAAGCTCTTCTTTCTTAGATTCATAGATTCATGGATGTTATGGGCTGGAAGGGACCTTACAAGATCATCAGGTCCAGTCCTCCTGCACTTGTGCAGGAAAGACTGCTGGAGTCAGATGACCCTATCAAGGTGGGCGTTGAGACACTTTTTTAAGACCACCAGGGTAGGTGACTGTACCACCTCTGGGGTGAGTGTGTTCCAGACCCTTGGCACTTGAATTGTAAAGAGGCTTTTCCTTATGTCCAATCTAAAGCAATTTTCAATCAGGTTGTGCCCATTGTTTCTTGCCTTTCCCTGCGGTGCCTTGGTGAACAGACGCTCCCCCAGGCCCTGATGCATGCCAGCAATATACTTACAGGCTGCCACCAAGTCCCCTCTAAGTCTTCTCTTCTCCAGGCTGAACAGTCCCATGTCTTTTAGCCTCTCCTCATATGACCTGTTCTCCAGGCCTCTAATCATATGTGTGACCCTCCTTTGGACTCTCTCAAGCTTCTTCATGTCCTCCCTGAAATGTGGTGCCCAGAACTGGACACAGTACTCCAGCAGCGGTCTCACCAAGGCCAAGTAGAGAGGGAGGATGACATCCTTGGACTGTTTGGGATGCATCAGTAGATGCATGCTATTGTTTGGTTTGATCTGCCAGCTACGGCATCACATTGGTGGCTCATATTCATTCTGTCATCTATCTTGACTCCCATGTCTCTTTCAGTTGTGGTGCTGGCAAATGATGCACTGACAACCCTGTAAGTGTGTTGTGGATTATTTCTCCACTTCACATTTCTCCACGTTCCACGTCATCAGGTTATGATCCACCCACTTTGCAAACCTGTCCAGGTTGCCCTGCATCACTAGCCTGCCCATGAGCATGACCACACTCCCCATAATTTGGTGTCATCCACAAACTGTGCCAGTATACTTTTAATAGCTGAATCCAAATAATTGATGAACACGTTGAAAAGCACTGGTCCGAGTACTGAACCCTGAGGGACATCATGGGCCACCTTCCACTATGTTAACTCAGTTTCATCTATTAATACTCTTCCCACTCCTCTTCTGCCCCTTTGGAATATAACTGAATTATACTAGGTATCAGGTATTTACAGTAAAAGCAATTTAGTGGGATGATACCCCTGACCAGTTGTTTGATAAGCTAAACCTCTAATATTGCTTCATCTCCACTGGGGTCTCATGTCTGGCCGATTCCTGTCTCCTCAGTGTCCCTTATCATAAAGCCCTAGGCTTTTTCATACTGAGCTCCCTGTACCTACAGTAGTCTCTGTCTTGTGAAGCAAATGTCTTTCCTCTTCTCCATAAACCTATGTTCTTGCCTAGCTTTCCATAGCTTGTTGGCTACAATTTGTCCACCACCATACCTCATCTTTTAGTTGTCTGTATGGTAGCTACACTGTAAGTTTCTGTGGGCAAGAAATGAGCTAAGACATACATTTTGTTTAGGAGAATGCACACTAATTCCATTCTATAAAAATAATAATGCTTATGCTTAGGATAATTCTAGTTTATCTGATTCAAATTATAATTTTCCTTTTGTAACTCTAATGTAACTATAAATCCTTCATGTCCAGTATGCTGCATAACTTGCTTTAAAGATGTTATAATGAAGTCTAACACTTTGGAGAGACAGATCTGTGAATACACATTTTCCTCATGTGTATCCAAAGTGTTTCTATTGCCAAATCCATCTTTCAGATGAGACAAAGTTAATGACTCGTGACCATTTGGGTAGAAACTTTCAAAAACTATGCATGTAATTTTATGTCTAATTTGGACAAGCAGTCACAGCAGTCCAACAATTTATATGACTGTAAGGACAGTAATTGCACATGCAAATTAAGTACACAATTGTAAATGCACATTTTTCTGAAAAAAGTATGTCTAAAAAAATACATTATAGCCCTTTTCATACAACTGATAATGTTGATCCCAGTCTTCTGGCAAAATTCAAATACAGAACATTGTATTCTGCCTACTTAGACATTTCCTGAAATGGAATATGCTGTTCTCCATCCCCATTGCAAATTGCTGCTTATCATTGTGCATGCTTGTAAATAACTACCGTGTTCGAACCTACAGGCAACTACATTACACTTGTCAGTGAAATAATCTATATACATGTCTTTCACTTAATTCTCTAGTGTTTTGTGAGGCTTAATTAATATTTGTAAAATGTTGCAGTGTCCTCCAAGAACGCTGTGAAAAAGCACATTCCAGAACATTCAGGATGCAAATTTATTCTTGCATTTAAGCAGTTTCCACTGTATTATTATTAATGGTTAAAGATCAAAAACCTTTTAAAGAATTAAGTTATCTTAAAATGATCTGCTTCACTGCACAAAATCTTAGCACACTGTCCAAATGCAATTGTTGGGCTGACAACAACCATAAAAAAAATCGTAGCATACTACCTCCAGAACTGGAAAAACACCTGGAAACTGAGGCTTGTAAAGAAAATGTGTTTTTAAATCATAACTGCAGAGCTACCACTGCAAGTACTATTCAAAAGAAAAGTCTTATCCCTAGATGACTGTCCTCTGGAGACCAGATGAGAGAGTCTGACATTCAGACATTCCATTGGGTGACTGGAAATACTTGAAGCTCAAATACTTTCTTTTGAAAGAACGAAGGTGAATGGCAGCGAAGTGTATCACAGTCTGGACTGTATTGTTATTTGACCTATAGTGCATCCTAGAAGAGTATTCTACAAGACGTGGTACAGAACTGGGAATTTAGACATCACTTTCAAACTAAGGCGCAGATGGGGGTAGGGGTAGGTGGGGCAATTGCCTTGGGCTGCCATATAATCATGCTACAGGGCTTGCCCTCCAGCTCCAACTCTGCTGCAGGGCATGAAGTGTAGGGTAAGTCATTTTGCTCATCTTTACAAAAACATTTATGTTTGTGATTTCAACCCCCCTCCAGGCTCACCCTCACCCAAGCAAAAATGTAAAGGTAGGCTCTAACATTAATGCACTTTCTATGGTATCAGACTTTTTACAGATTTTCTAGGGTTGCTTTACTGTATTATCCTACCAAGATTTTGAGAAGAAAAATCCCTAAGAAATTCAGCTTCTGCTGATATACACTTTCCTCCCTCTTTCCCCACCACAATTTCATTTTGTAGCTGTAGGCGCAAAACAAATGCTTGCCAATAATTCCTTGTGAGTATGGTTTTGTGCTATAACGTATCAAACATAGATAGATGCATGCTTTCTTCACAGCTCCTTTTTCATGTAGTGCTATAGAAAGAATATCAGTGTATAGTTAAAATTGAAATTAGCAGACTGATACATGCCAGCTTTACTGTAACATACAAGTCTGATCCTGTTTCATAGTTACAAGAATACCAATCCAAGGTTTTGCATCTTTAAGTTTCCATGTTTGTAGTGTCTGCAAGGAGAAGCTGATAGTGACAAAAACACTTGTGTTTTCTTTGTAGCTTAGGAAGTGATACATCTGCACTGAGCTGCATCTTCTAGAACAAGTACAGTTCCTCAAAAAAAACACAATGCATGTACATTGGAATGAATATTCAGGATCAGATTCTGTGCTGTGCCCAGCAGAGAGCAAGGACAAGCAAGGACCTGGTTTTGGCATCCTAGCTCTCTAGACTGGGGTTGCTGCAATTTGCACCAGCTGGCAGCAGTCCCTAAAACAGACTGTGTGCTCATTAAGCATAGCCAGACTACCATGTGCTCAAATCACTCCCCCTCATCCCTGGCATGCCTATTTTATAACCTCTGAACTACAGGCAGTGGGGATGGGAGTGCAGAAGCTGTCTCTACACCACCTAGATTTTCCCACGCACTGGAAACATCCCCAGTAGGAGAGGGTAAAGCCTAGATTCAGTCTCCTTTGCATTTCAGGCACATTGTAAAGGAGAAAGAGCAGGCCAGAGACCCTGGCCTTTAAAGTATATAGGAAAAAAATCACAGCATCTAGAGAAATAAAGGAAATCAAGAGGAAATAGATATTACTTCATGGGTGAAGTATGTCACTAGAGGATTAAGTGGATAGACAATATATGGTCTGTAAGGCAGCATTTCCCAATCTTTTTCACCCCACAGCACACTTACCTGAATAAAAAACCACTGTGGCACACCAGACATGGGGGGAAAGGTAGTGGCACCAGCTGGATGACCATGGGGAGGGATGGCATGTGGCCAACTGGACAGCATTTTGGGCTGGAGCCACACCTCCTGCCTGGCTTAAGCCACACTTCAGTCTGTCTGTGTCCACAGCAGCAGCAGGTGGGGGGCTTGGCTCCAGCCCAAAATGCCGCAGCACACCTGGACATCCCTGATGGCACAGCAGTGTGCTGCAGCACATCAGTTGGGAAACGTTGCTCTAAGGAACATACTTTGTAGAGCTTCTTCCTTTTGCTTTTCTTTCCTCATTGCTGGACATTTGTAGCTGTAGGCGCAAGGGAACAAGACAGAGAAGGACACCCTAGCCACTGGTCCAGTACTCTGCTGTCACAGGTAACCACATCACAGAAACGCTCTAATAAACAGAGCAGTCTGCACTCACTAAGCCTTTGTCCTTGCTCCCCTTCTTTCCTGCTATTTGAAGGCTGTTCAAGCATCTCACTCCCCTGATGGCTGGAAAATTTTAGATTCTCAGCTTAAATTTATTCATTATTATACTTCTGCAGAGAGAAGTTTGCTAATATTTTCTGAAGGATTCACTTCACTGCAGAGGTACTTTGAGGTACTCCTCTCAGGCTAACCTTGTGTAAGTGAGAGCAATCATATTAGAACAACACTTGAGCTACATGGAGTGACTGGGTAAGTTGGGCTGATGAGATTTCCTAACTCAGGCTGTAACTTGTAGCTGCACTACTACTTCATGACTACATCAAGCATTAGCAGCATTTGAGATTTAACCTGATACCCTTTGTAGGGACTAATTAGATTGAATTTAAAGCCAAATTTAACTCCTACTAGAGATTTGTGTTTGGGGATAGGAATTTGGTTTGGAACAATACTCAAGTAATAGCTCAAGTTAATCCATTCAAGATGACAAGCACTGAGGGCTTTATTATACATTAATTTTAGGCACCTCCTGGAGCTCTAAACCCCTGGATTGTCCATGCATTAACACCTGAAACTAGTTTTAAGCAAACTACAGGCAGTTTAAATTGATGTCACTGCAGGGCAGACTTTTCTCTGATCTGTGTTACCCAGCCCATGTTCCATTAACGTGTGGCCACTCCACACAGCTGAGCTGCCCAAGTTGCAGTCCTCCAGCATCCCAAGATGCAGTGTCCCCTTTCCCACCCTCCTGTTCTGCATGGACAAACTTTCCACCTCCTGAACTCTACTGCCCAGGGGGTAGTTCTGACACCAAGCCAACTCTCCTTCCCACCCTCAGGGGTTCGATCCCATGCAAACAGCCTCCAGAGCACATGCCAGCTGGCCAGGTCATAGGGCATGGATGGGGCCTGGAGTGAAGTCAAGGGGGGAAACAAGGTAGAGGAGCAGGTCAGACTCCCATGAGCTGGGGCTTCCTTCCTGGGGATGGGGCAGTAGCTCCCACAAAAGCACTTTCCCTTAGCTCCCACTTCCCAGCCATCCTGGGAAGAACAATCAGCACCCCTCATACCCCAGTCCTAAATCCCAATCTATTAAAACATGAGACTTTTTTAAAATTTACTTCCTCTATTTCTTTTTAAATTCCCTTTTTTTTTTTTAACTTTTTTTATCTTCAGTGGCTGACTTCCTTCATTTCACTACCCTTCCCCTCACCCCACTTCCTTTCCAACCATTTCCTTTTAATTACTTACCACCATCCTATTAACTCTTTGCCTCCTAGGTTCATGTTTCCACCTTCTGCCCCGTCCTGCCACAGCCCATCTTTCACACCCCCACACCTAGAGCAGGGACAGAAGCCTATCCTGGCTCACCAGTCCTGCAGTGGCAACTCACAGCTGTAGCTCCTAGTCTGGCCCCTGCTTGCGGGCACTCTAGGCTAGGGACAGAAGTTACATGTAAACTGGTTTAAGTAATCAGAAACTGTAGCATAACAGAAGTTCAGTGCACATAAACCAGTTTCAAAATGGCTAAAATTGGTTTTAGGCCAGAGACCATGCTGGCTACATGCCAGAGACCCATGCTGTAGCATCCCTCGCTTCTGGCCTGAGCCACTGCAGGTATGTGGCTGCATTTCCTGAATCAAAAGTGAATGTGTGTCCAGTTGTTTCTCAGTTTAATCTCTGCTTAGACTAATGTGCAAAGACTGAATTGATTCAGCTTCAGGCTTTTTGACGGTCTGTACTTAGCCCTATTTGCCAGTCACAGCTGTGTAGGTGGGGGAAAGTCAGAGGTTTTTAGCTTTAATGTATGACCGCTACAAATTTGAGCTAACACTAACACCAATCAACATTTGAGTAGCTCAAAGTACAACATGTAACAAGGCCCTGAGACAAAGGTTCAGCATGGGTCCTCCATGCTACAGTCTGATTCCACACAGGATTGCCCTCCTTCATCAAAAGTTAATACACTTCTAAGCTTTCTCATTTTGTCATCTGGGGAGGGTTTTTTGTGGTTATGTACTTTTTTATCATATAATTTGATTCAGAAGTAAATGGTAGTTATAAAAACATTATAGTCTCACTAGGGGACTAAAAACACAAACACAGTCCTGGCTGAAGATAGATAAATCATAACAATGTACTCCATCACTTCCATTTTTATGTCCATAAGATAGGGCATTAAGTACAATTTTTATCTAGTAAACCAAGAAAGGAAAAATTATAAGAATTTATTGCAGCCAATAAACAAAAGGAAAGAAAGGACAGAAGAATTTAAGAAATAATGTACCAACTCAAAGAAAATCAAGAAATGAATATTAAGTATACACACCATATATCTAAAATCATTCAATGTCATGAATAAAACTGGAAAACACTGCAAATCACAGCATCTATTTTGTTTTTCACTTGTTATTTTTGTATGAGATCAAAGGAAGCTATTTATTTTATAGGGTCCACCAAGGGTATAGATAGGTATAACAAATATATCACTATCAAAGGATACCGATACAAGCTGTTACAATGCAACTATTATATCTGCATGAGCCCATAGCTATGTAAAGGCAGCAAAACTGCTCTAACCAATCTTGCTTTATACAGGGTCCAATTCAGGGCTATTTAGTTCACTTATGACTACTACAGGATCATACAAATAGTTTCAGCATAATATATGCTATATGCTCCCAAGCAGCAGCTTTCCACCCCACTCCACCCTTTTAAGGCAGATATATATGTACATTGATCCATACCCCAAGACTCTGTTTGCTTTGAATAGGCTAAAATATGTCTTCACCTCTGCCCAGCTCCAGATACACTTGGGCTTCACTTGGCTTTTCCCCATGGACACCAAGACATCAAGTTGTGCTATTCGGCCTATCCTTTTATGCTATCCAGCCCACAGATGCAATCCCATCAGGACACATGCTGGGTGGGAAGCTGTTCTGGGGCTGGGATCTTGCAGCAGTGACAGCGTGGAGTCAGGGCAGAGCTGAGAACTGCTGCCCACATAGGAGGAGGAAAGGAGGTGCCCAGGGCTACTCTGCCCCAGCTCTGAACCACCCCGTTACCAATGCAAGATCCCAGCCCCGGTCACAAGCAAGTCCTCTCTCATCTGTGCACCCTGCCAGTGGTGCTGAGCCTGGTCTTCATGGAAACCCTGGCCCTGTGCTGTCACAGTACTGATGCTACTGGGGTCTCCTTGGAAAATGGCCACAGTGATGTGAGCAGGGGCTGCTGGGAAATGGAGTCCAGCCACCAGCCAGATGCACCACTTTGCCCACCCCTGGTCAAGAAGAACCTACCTGGGAACTTGCAGAAAATGTTCATGTACCAGACTTTTTTCAGATGCATGCAAAAAAGCCTTGGGCTAGAGGTGTTTGGAAGTAGCCCTTAAAAGGCATGACACTATATCAGGTAAGATTCTTCATCTGGCAACAAACACTTGACTTCTATTAACACTGCACATAGGTAGCCACCTGGCTCCAACTGAGTTTGAGCAAGCACTCTGCTAACCAAATTAGTGGCCTTATTGGCTCTGGCTTTACATGTAAGGGTAGCCAAAGAGCTGATCTTCGCTGTGGAATGTGCTCTCAGTCTGGAAGCACTACATCTTTCAGATTCTTAGTCCCAATTTTTAATTTTTGTGTTCATTTTCTCTTTCCTAGGTGTGGTACTTGAATTCATTGAATTGCATCTTGTTATTTGGCTAGGGACACACATTACACATAAACCAGTTTTTGGTGATCAGAAACTGATCTGTAACAGAACAGATGTTCAATGCACATAAACCAATTTGAAAATGGATGAAACTGGTTTAAGATAAACCTGGTTGAATGCAGTATCAGACTGAACCGATTTGGGTCAAACCAGTTTATGCAATGTCTGTCCCAGACCCTTTGCTCGTTTAAGCTAAACAAGACACCCCCAGCATCCTGGCATGCTGTTTGGAGCTTGCTGCTCCATAGCAGAGCTGGTCCCTCCCCTCTGCTCCCTGGCTGGAGCTCCAGAAGAGACTTGCAGGCACAGAAGGGTCTGCTGGCTTCCCTATGCCCCCCTCCCCCTCCATCTTACCACTCACTGCTTAAGCAGAGATCCCTTCCTCTTCTCTCCCACAGCACGAACCGTAGTCAGCATGCGGTATGCTAGATAATTCTGTGTAAGGCAGATAGGACAGTGTCTGTTTTGAAGTGAATCAACAGCTCAGTTGGTAACATCCCTGTATTCCTTTCTTTGGAAAAACCTGTTTAAGAAGACCTTCAACTAATGAGCGAGGCTTTGTTTTCTGATGGGGTGCTAAATGCTGATAACAGAGCTGATAAATGCTCTGTTATCAAGGGGGGTGGGGAACCCCCCCCTATTCACAGTGTCCCACCAGGGCCTAGCCATGCCTGCTCAGCTCAGCCCTGAGAAAGGGAAGGGAGGGCTGCTCTAGCACCTCCTGGCTTCTAACCTGAGCCACTGCAGGCATGTACCTGCATGTCTGGAATAAAAAGGTTATGTCTAGCCATCTCCAAATTGGTTCAACCTTTGCACATTAAACTAACCTGCAAAGATTGAATCAATTCAGACTCAGGCTTTTTGTGGCCTGGTCCTGGTGGATGCTGTCTACCTGGACTTCAAGAAGGCCTTTTACACTGCTTCCCACCAAATGCTCATAAAAAAACTAGGTGACTGTGGCATTGATGCCTACACAGTCAGATGGGTGTCAAATTGGCTCAGTGATCACACCCAGAGAGTGGTGGTGGACAGGTTATTTTTGACCTGGAGGAATGTGGGCAATTGAGTTCCCCAGGGCTTGGTCCTTGGGCCTGTGCTATTCAACATCTTTATCAGTGAATTGGAAGTGGGTGTAGAAAGCACTCTGTCCAAATTCGCTGATGACACAAAGATGTGGAGAGGAGTGGGCACACTGTAGGGGAAGGATAAAATCCAACTAGATCTAGACAGGTTACAGAGGTGGGCGGATGAGAATAAAATGGAATTCAATGCAGACAAGTATAAGGTGCTGCATCTAGGGAGAAGGGACCAGCAACACACCTATAGGCTGGGGAACATCCTTCTCAACAATACAGTGGCTGAAAGGGATGTTGGAGTCATTGACTCCAGGATGGACATGAGCTACCAACGCAAGGAAGTGGTCAGTAAGGCTAACCGCACTTTGTCTTTCATCTACAGATCCAGGGAGGTGATCCTTCCCCTCTAAGCGGTGATGGTCAGGCCGCAGTTGGAGTACTGCATCCAGTTCTGTGCGCCACACTTGAAGAGGGATGTGGCTAACCTTGAGAGGGTTCAGAGGAGGGCCACTCACATGGTTGGGGGTCACCAGGCCAGGCCCTACAAAGATAAACTAAAGGGCCTGAATCTATTCAGCCTACACAAGTGGCTGCCTGGGGATCTGGTGGCTGTCTATAAACTCACCAGGGGAGAAAAGAGGAAAATAAGTGAGGCTCTGTTCCCCTGGACACCACCTGGGATAGCAAGGAATAATGGCCACAAATTGATTGAGAGTAGATTCAGGCTTGGTATCAGGAGGCATTACTTTACAGTTAGGGCTGCCAGGCTCTGGAATGGGCTCCCAAGGGTGGTGGTGCTCTCCCTTACCTTGGGGATCTTCAAGAGGGGGTTGGATAGATGTCTGGCTGGGGAATTATGATCCTAGCACTAATTCCTGCCCAGGGCAGTGGGTCGGTCTTGATGATCTGTTCAGGTCCCTTCTGACCCTAGAAAACATGAAGCTATGAAGAAGCAGGGGATTTTTTATGCTATCTTTTAGTGGACCAATATATGGTTGGGAGAGATGTTTGACAAGCTCAGACCTGAAGAGTGTGCTTTGTGCCCCCAAACTTGTCACACTTCTCTCCTATCTTTGCAATTCGTCCACTAAAAAATAACCAACTCCCCCCCAAACAAAACAAACAAACAAACAAACAAAAAGACAACCTTGCTGTATGGCCGTATTTCAATTTCTTCTTTCCCCTTTAGATTCCAATCCTATGGTGAGGTCCATTTCTTCCTTCCCTTAAGTTTTTATCATTAACCCCCTTTAAATCTTATTTAAAGTCTTTCTTGTCATGTTAATAAGTTGATATACAAATACTCTAGACTTCCAGACAAATTTAGGGGCTGATATGATTTTTTCCCATTGATCTCAATGGCCTTAGGATCAGACCTGGAAGCATCACCTATCTTAGACAGAGTGCACATTAGCTTTATCTCAGAAATAGGCCAGATGTTGTAAGGTCTAACTGCATGTGTCTGCATTCTGGCCATGTGCCTACAGCATGGCTATGTCTGTGTAGAAACATTTTTCAACTACAATTATACAGAATATATATTTTTAAATATTTCCAGTAGGTACCTCTTTAGCTCTTACTTCTCATTATGGTTCTCTTTAGCATGTAAAAAAATATTCCTCACTTGGGTTTCACTCTATGTGGTAAAGCAGCAAAGTGGGGGCCAATTTAGGGTATACCAAATTGTAGTACACAAAACATAAGGTTTGATTTGTTTTTCAACAGCTATTTTTTTCCTCATTTTTATAGACTAGTGCCCACAAGCAGAATTCTAGCACCCAGAACTGCTTCCAAAAACCAATCAAGAACTTTTAAGCTAAGCACACAGGACTTTTATATCTTGTCAATGGATGATGCCCCAGTCAGACAGAGGCAGCAGCATCATCAAGTACTACTTCTTGACTCAAAACAATTTGGTGAAGAGCTTGGAAGCTTTGGTAGACTGAGAAAGAAACAGCAGACTTAGTGGAGGATGAGCAGGCACTCTTCCAGCATGACAGCTGGATCTTTGACTATACAGAACTCCTCTCCCCACTTTTGGCCTGCCCACAGTTTGAGATGCCATTCTCCTTAATCCCCCACTGTTACCTTCGCTTGTAGCATGTTCTGCCTACCTACGCATTCTGTGCATGAATATTACCCTCTTTGTTGTTCAGAAATCAATCAGCCAAGGCGTCTAGCAGAAAACTGATTTACTAGATGTCTAATCTGGTTCTGAGGTGCTTTTGAGTCCACTGCCAGGAAGCATAGCCCTGCCCACAAGTCCATCCACTTCTATTAAACATGTGCCAAGCCACATTCTGCTGTTCCTAAACTCTCTTCCTCTGGTGCACTTCAGAGTGGTGGCCATCTGGGATGACCCCAGAGCAGTTCTTTACCTAATTTCTGTGTTTGGTGGAGATGGAGTGCACACAGGAGAGCTGTGGAAATGTTATGAATGTGCCTTGCCCAAGCATGTAAAAAGTTACATTTCCCTATTACCTGTTACTTGTAATGTTTTTGCACCCTCCTCCCTGCCCCCCTGCTTTTTTGCATAGTTTAATACTCACCTCTTTCCAATGTAAAAGATTTATGGCCACAGTTAGAAACCTATATATAAAAATAAGGAATTATTTCCTAGTTTTAGTATTAATTTTAAGCAGTATGTTACAATACTGATACAGATATATTGGGATTAGGAATTACTGTTTTTCACTATCTTTTCCAAAGTTAAGATTCACACAGATCTGTCCTATTCACTGCTAACAATTTTCATCAAATAGGAAGACAGGAGTCTATTTCTATTGTTCATGAGCCATTTCAATCTTTTGAAATATATCCCTAAGAAAATCATATACTTTTTTAAAGGATACATTGAAGAATTTTTATCATCACAAATAATCATACCTTATACCAGATCTGACCTTGTTGGTCTATATATTATGTAAGGATAATTTGGAAAGAAGCTCTTTAAAATGCAAAACTGATATACTGATATACTCCTTTTGTCACTTTTGAAACTATAAACCACTTCGTCTTGCATTCTAGAACTTTAGTGGACATCACATTTCGCATATTTTATGTTCAGTTTGCCAAATGCATTTGTCTTTCATTAAGCTAAAACATGGAGAAGCTAAACTAGTCTGTCTATGGGAAGGGATTTTAGAATTAAAAAGAAGAGGAAGAGGAAAAAGATGTTTTCTCACTGCTGTTTAAATAGTTGGTAGGTAATCTACACTGCAAAAGTTAAATTTCAGTTTAAAAACCCCAAACAAAATCATTGCTCCTCAACACTGGGAGAATACATACAGCTCCTGGGTTAGTTCCACTTTGATAAAACCTGTCATTGATAAAAGAGAGTTCAAGCTTCACTAAACCAATTAAAATGTTTTTGCCTCGGGAGGTAAATAAAAGCACATGATAGAACTAAAGCAGAGTGGGAGAGTGGTAATCAGTACAGTAGTTCAGTATTGAACAATATTGAACACTGTAACAATAACACATAATAAATCATTTTGAAAGGTACATTGGATATATTTTTTCAAGGACAAATAAAGTATACTCATGAGGATCAAAAGGAGGTCTTTGTTATTTTTATAGTCCATTTTTAAAAGTATTGACAATTCCTTCTGAAAGAAACTTTATCCTCCTCGACTGCACAAAATATTCCTAAAAGTAATTTTGAATATGTCTGTGTATGGACATAAATTCTTTATAGTTAGAGCTATTTTCTTGGAAATGTTTACGTATTTTGTGCTTCTAGGCCCAAAACATATTTTAATTGTTTATATTAAACAGATCTTAAAAAATTATGAAAAATAGCTAACACTGTTTTGATTAAGCCATGCAAACTGGTGATAGGATTCCCTAATACTTTTATTCCTATTACTTTCTTTCCAACAGCCAAAATAAACAGTTCAGCACAATCAGATTTTTTAGAAGTCCTGACTCCATTGAAATCAATGGCAGAATTCCCATGGACTCCAGCGAAGCTAGGATTTCACCCATTATTTTTAAATAGGAACAACAAGGATCACCTAGTATACTGACTACAGTACAGCCAGGTGACACTTTCATTTATTTTAATAAGAGTTCTGCCTGTGTGCCGTTTTGCTGGATCACTCCCACTCAGTTAATCCATTCATCCAAAGAAATATGACAGCTAAGGAGGGAACTCACTACTATGCTACTAATAAAATTTACTACAACTAAGTGAAGTGAGCAATATAGCATAGGGAAATGTGCAGCTTGGGTTTGTGCTTTCATCTCCTTCCCCAGAAAATGTATTTTATTTGTTGTTTTGGTTAATTCATTTTTTTCATCAAAACACATAAAACACATGTGAATGCTATGCTGCCTCTTCACAAGAGGAAGAGCACCGCTTCTTGAAAAATGGGCCTATGTTATCTTTAAAATGTCCTAATTCTGACTTGAAAAATTACCCATTTTTAGTGGGAAATTGCCTGTTTTTGATTGAAACCTTTGTGTTATTCAGTGAAAGGGGTTTAGAAAATGGGTTTGTTCTGGAACTAACAACAACATGTGAAAAGTCCTTGAATTGCCAGTAATTTTTCATTTCACTAAAAACATGTCACATTCATATAGGAGGCAACACTATATCCCTTACTCAGTGCCCAATCTTTATTCCATTACATCAATAATAAAACTCCAAGTGACTTTAATTGGAGTGAGATCAGCCTCATTCCTTACTCAAGGACAATTCTGTTGTTTGTCTAACCATTGAAGCAGCAGGATTTAGCTCCAAGTACCTCACTGAAGTCACTGGCAGTTACTTGGGACCTCACTGAAGTCACTAGCAGGTTTCCAAATAAATAATTTCCACCCTCTGACAGGTTTTCAAATAAAAACAGCATTCCAAAACTGCACGTTTTAGAGGATTTTTTAAAATTCTGATGGAATTAACATCTAATTTCCTCCCCAATTTATGTATTGAAGTAAAAGCTCATCACAGATGACCCGCTCAGTCCCAGTATATGCAGGATACACTATCAGTATTTATCTATAAAATGGGAGTGGTCCTTTTCTGGACATGGCTCAGATAAATTCACAACTGCTGCATCCACACTCTGGGCTCAGCGAATTCACAACTGGTGTATGCTTTCAATTTCATATTTTTTGCTAGCTTTGTATTTCTTATATTATTTTAAAATCAGATGATGCCAGTGGCCTGGCCCATAACCTGAAGTGTCTCAAAATCCTTACAGATCTATTGACTGAAGTGTGAACTTTCTGTGACCTTTCTTAGCCTGAAGCTACCGTAATGGAGAGGTTGTGTGTTCAGATGTAAGTAATGTCCTAGAATGGCCAGCAGCCTTTTCAGGTCCAAGGCATATGGGCAGGTAGGTGGGCAGGAGGCAGGACCACTGCTATCGCTTCTTCCCTCCGTGACAGCTTGAGAAGAGTTCATTCAACCTCTACTTCTCGCCATGGTGGGGCAGGGCGAGTAACCCAGGGTTTCTCCACTTGCACAGTGATACCTGGGGATTCCAATTTAGGATGTGAAAGAACACATTCTCACACAGCTGACCCGCTTCATTTAGTGATGTCTGTTTATGGATTAAGTGAAGTTCAATGAATTTCTGCACCAGCCTCTCTCTCTCTCTCTCTCTTTCCGACTGCCCCCCCCCGACCCTGCCCCCCCGCCCCACACACACACACACACTTTTCTAATATGGTTGTTATAAATTCCATTGCTTCAGCTCTTATAAAACTGATATATACCGATAAAACCAAATACTGGTATAATTCAACTTTTAAAAAAAATTTTTACGTGCCAACATACAATCAATGGTCACTATCACTCCCAGGATGCTTATGTGAAGCAAGGCAACAGCTATTTGCAGAATGCTAATTTTTTTTCTTTATATGGAGAACTCATGTTTAATCTGGAAAACACTTCACTAATTGTCTGTTCATAAGCCTCATTAGAAGGCACTTGAAATGTAACAAATTTAGCATTAGAGATGGTCAGGGATTTTTCCCAAAACTTGGAGAAAGAGAACAAACTCTGAATAGCTGCTGATTAGGGCATTTGCAAGGGACATTCAATATCAGTTTCAAGTTCCTGCTTTAGCCAGGGACATTACCTATTCTGGGGTCTCTCTCAAGAATTTCAAAAGTTTAAGATTCATTGTGCACTGAAACAAAACAAATTCTAAAACCACCAATGTTTTCATAAAATGTTAATACTCTTTCCCAGAATGCCTTTGTTATAACATAGCAATACTAAACTGCAACAGTGGCAAGGTAAATAATGAACAGCACCACAAAAAATAAAAGCAAAAGCAAAACAATATATAGAAAGATGGGAAAATGGTGAAGAAGAAAAAGGAAGTAAAATTTTAAATAATATTCCTTTTAGAAATGGCAGCAGTCCTCTTCCTTGATTTTACTAGATATTGCAATGAACATTGGCTAGCTAAGGATAGAACATTCATTTTAATTATACAATGGCCATATTATCCCAATTCAAAATATGTCTCCATAGCTGTGGTAATAGATGGTGCCTGTAGACATGTGGGGAGGCTGCAGACTCGATTAATCGAGTATAATAATTAGCATGCTCCAGGAGCCGCCACATCTCCTGTAGTGTTATCAAATCTATTTGAGTCTATTCTGAGAGGTTTCTGGAACACCAACATGCCCACAAGATCCAATGCTAACTTGCCTCCATGCTTGTATACATTAGTTAGAGATTACAGTGCGTAAACTGTATGTCAAGAAGGCAAATGCACATTACTATTACATTTTAAAAACACACTGGACTGCTGTATACATTGGATTCAACATTTAATATTTGTTTTAATGAATGTCCTATTATTTATCTCCTGGGTGACTCTCAGCGGTTTCCTGGATATTTAATTCCTAGAGACTCCAACGCAATCCTGGAGGGTTGGCAACCTTAATCTCATGTGTCAGCATCCCCATGCTTCAAAATGGCAGCAGGGATGCTTTAACTAAAGCTCATTCGATGAGCTTTAGCTAAAGTGCCCTTACAGCTATCTTGAAGTGCAGAGACGCTGATACACGAGACACTGCAGGTGCTTTAATTAGAGTGCTTCTTGGAGATGCTCTAGCTAAAGTGCCCCCCCCCCACACCTCTAGATCACACCTGTATAAATGCCCAGAGTTGCTGGTTCCTGCAGGAGGGGAGCCTGGGATTGTGCATGACTTTGGACATTTAAATATTTAAATATTAAAATGTTAGACGTATTCACCAGCCAACCTACATGTCCTGGATAGTCATACAAATGAAACTGGTGGAATGAACAATAATAACAGTATGACCATTTCCCTTACCTAAGAGAATTGTGAGAATACACATGGTGTGTATACCAAGACTGATATATGTCACCAGTACTGGTGAGGGGCAGGCCTGGAGCACAACATATTCCTCTGACCTCCAGCAAGATAGTCCAGCTGATGCAAGTTAAAACATCATTGTGGCTGCTCTGACTTAACCTCCCATTCTAGGACAAAAGGTGAAAAGAAAGATATCTGCTCCCCCAAACCAGGATCTTCCCAATTTTTATATTATGCTGGACTACTATCCCATAGTATGCAATATTAGCAAATTCCCTGTCAAGAATGATGGGGAGGGTGGGTGGGCATGGAGCCCTGAGTCCAGGCCCACACCCCCACCACCTCCAGCTCCTGCCCCACTCTACACTGTACTCAACCCCCACGCTCCAGATCTGGTCCTACTCCACCCCCTCCCCCCACCGCTCCAGGTCCAGCCCCGCTTCACCCCCCCACCACTCTGAATCCACCCCTGGCCCTCTCTACATCCCACCCCCACTCCACGTTCACCTCCATCCCTCCTTGCCTGATGCCTCCCCCTTTCTGCCAGCTGTTCTCGGAGGTGTAGGGGCTGGGTGGTGGAAGCCACCGCCACCGTGATCCCCCCATTTTGCCCTCAGGCAGGGAGGCATGGAGAAGCCCTGCTGCTCATGCAGCTGGGGTGTGTTCACCACCACAAACTTCCCCAGCAGTGGCTCAAACTTGGGCCTGCAGAGCCCGGGCCACACAGCCAATTGCCACCTGCCCTCTCAGAGGCACATGCACAGTTGCCCAAAACTGTTATGGACAGACAGACATACAGACTAAGCCTGTTACTATATTAGATATTTAAGTGCTCTGTAGGACCTATTAGAACTGAACTCATGTTCTTGATAATGTCCTACAAGTCTTCTTCTTGGAGTATGTAAGATGCAGCAGTTGAAATCAAAGAGGTACTCAACATTAAATACAAATATTATAGTTGCAGCACCCACTAACTGAGTGAGTGGTAAGGATTTGATTTCCACCGGTGACAAAAAATCCCATACACAACATCAGCAGGCACTCTGGTCATGTTTTTTCTTGCTCTCTCATTAGCAGCTCTGAGTAACTTAGGAGAGCTCCTGAAAAAAACCTGGAGATTAGATTCAGATTTGAAGAACATTGGAACTAACAATAATGGGAGTCTTCCTGATAAAAGAATGCCAGGACTAAATTATTTATTATTCCCAGATATTTCCTTTACATAACAGTGACTATATCAAGTTAAGTCTCAAGCAGTAAATGGAGTTTTTGTTAAAATAGGAAGTAGAACATTTTTTTGCCTGAAAAAAAATTCTATCTTGGTTGGATAATCTTCCATTTTGCCAAATGAATTTATTATTCTTTATATTACTCTGTTTCTGAAAATTCATTACAAACTGTCAGGCTGTTCACGTTTAGTGAAATGTGACTGCTTTTATCTTCCACAGATCTGGAGGACCATGGATCAGCCAAGAAATATTTGACATGGACTTGCTAGGGAGCTAGAATGTCAACAGAATCAAAGATCCTATGGGAAATATTCTCAAATTGGGCTAAGGTCTCAATAGGCAGAAATCCTCATCATAAGGCAACACACATGCTACATAATGAAGGAAAATTGAGTTTGATTAGCTTGTGCCACTTTAGAAAAGCTGAAACAAGAGTTCTCTTGTTTTCCCAAAGGCCTGTCAAGGTCAAGGATGGTAATTGTAGTTTGGCCAGACAGTTTGAGGAAGTTCTCATTACAGTAGTATACTATATGGTAGGGTCCATTTCTATTTTGCCATTCAGTTGATCTCTACTGACATAAAAATTTACACTGACCCTTAAAAAACCCGTAGAAATGATCTAAAATGTAATCATCCTCATCTATGTTTAATACAATTTTTTCACAATACTGCAAAATAATAAATGATAATTCCTTCCATTCTTTGCACAGTAGTCCTTTGGAACCCCAGTCAAAGAACCACGGTGTGATAAGCACTGTATGAACAAGTAAAGAACATGGGCTGTTGTCCCAGAGAGCTCACGATACAGCTGTCAGGATGCCTCAGATAGGACAGCGAGGGTATGTGAAAGTATTAATAAAGTGAGAAAAGTTTAGTATAAAAGCAGAAGTCTCACTTCAGCACTTACCCACATGTAATTTGCACAACCATTTCAGCTAGGAACAGAAATTACACATAAACCAGTATAAGTGACTAGAAGCCAGTTCAAACCTGTAACACAACAGAAGTTCAGTGCCACTTTCAAAATGGTCCAAACTGGTTTTCACAGATTTCACAGACATTAGGGCTGGAAGGGACCTTGGAAGACCATCGAGTCCAGCTCCCTACCCCAGGGGCAGGAAGTCAGCTGGGGTCATAGTATCCCAGCAGGATAAACATCCAATTTTTTCTTGAAGGCATTCAGAGTAGGTGCTTAAACCATCTCCGATGGCAGGCTATTCCAGACCTTGGGGGCTCAGAGAGTAAAGAAATTCTTCCTTATGTCCAGCCTAAAACAGTCTTGCAGGAGTTTATAACGTTAGACCTTGTCATTCCTTGGGGGGCTCTGGTGAACAATCATTCCCCCAGATCCTGGTGAACACTCCCAATAAACTTATAGGTGCCATCAGATCACCTCTGAGCCTGCGCTTTTTCAGGCATGAGAGTCCCATAGCTCTCAGCCTTATGATGACCTCTGATCATGCACATGGCTCTTCTCTGGACTCTCTCAAGCTTCTCCACATCTTTTTTGAATTGTGGAGCCTGAAACTGGATGAAGTACTCTAGCTGCGGCCTCACCAAGGCCGAGTACAATGGGAGAATGACATCCTGGGATTTGCTTGGAAGCATCTATAGATGCAAGCCAGCGTTTTGCTTGCTTTACTAGCCACAACGACACATTGAAGGCACAAGTTCAGCTTGTTGTCAATCATGACCCCCAAGTCCCTTTCATCCATAGTGCTAGTCAGCGTAGCACTGCCAAGCCTATAAGGATACTGCAGGTTTTTCTTCCCAAGGTGGAAAACCTTGCATTTTTCAGTGTTAAACACCATCAGTTTCTCATCCGCCCATTTCCTGAGCATGTCAAGGCCAGCCTGGATTGCCTTGCTGTCCTCAGGTGTGGATACTTTACCCCAGAGTTTGGTATCATCAGCAAACTTGGCCAGTCTGCTTCTGACTCCAATGTCCACATCATTAATGAAGATGTTGAACAATATAGGCCTAGGGACAGAACCTTTAGGGACCCCACTGCGCACCACGATGATTGACTTCCATCAACCACCACCCTCTGGCTCCGAACACGGAGCCAATTTCCCAGCCAGTGGATCGTGGTGGACCCGGGGCCGCAGTTGGCCAGTTTTGCCAAGAGGTGATCATGGGATACCAGATCAAAGACTTTTTAAAGTCAAGATATACAACATCAATCTCCTCTCCCTTAACCAGGTGATAGGTCACCTGGTCATAAAAGGAAATGAAATTAGTTAAGCAAGACCTAACTGCAACAAACCTGTGCTGGCTATCCCTCAGGATGTTGCCATGGGCCAGTCCACTGAGGATGGCTTCTTTGATAATCTATTCTAAGACCTTCCCTGGGATAGAGATCAGGCTGATGGGCCTGTAGGTTGCCGGACCCACTTTCCTCACTTTCTTGAAGATAGACACCACATTGGCCTTCTTCCAATCTTCGGGCACTTCACCAGAGTGCCAGAAACTCTTGAAGATCCATGCCAGGGGCTGAGCTATGATGCTAGCCAGCTCCTTGAGTACCCATCAATGAGGTCAGCATTGATGGAGGGCAAGGGGGAGACCCCTCACGCAGGCCTCACTGTCCTGTAATGGGCAGGGGTAACCCATAGGACTGATGGAAAATCGACACAAAGTACTCATTTAGTAGGTTGGCTTTTTCCTGGGCTTCGGTTTTCCCTTCTGGTTTAGCAGGGGTCCAATATTGCCCTTGCTTTTCCTCTGGCTCCCCATGTATCCAAAAAATAACTTTTTATTATCCTTGATACTTGTACAAAGTTGGAGTTCAGTCACAGCTTTGGCTTTCCTTGTTCGCTTCCTGCAGGTCTGGACCATTGCGGAATATTCCTCCTTGGAGGTGAATCCCGCCCTCCATTCTTTGTAGGTCTTACTTTTTGCCACAGAAGGTCCACTAGTTCCCTGGAAAGCCAAGGGGGTTGCTGTGCCCTTTTGGTACTTTTCCTCCAAGACAGAATGGCATTAGCTTGTGCATCAAGGATAAGCAACCTTGAGAAGCAACCACTCTTTCTGAACTCCCCTCCCTTTTGGGTCATGGTTCCTTAGGGCTTCACTGACAAGCCTCTTGAGCTTGTCAAAGTCAGCTTTCCTGAAGTCGAGGACTTCTGTATTGCTGACTGTCTTGCCAGCTTTATGGCAGATGGTGAAGGTAATTAGCTCATGGTCACTGTCACCCAGCTTCCCATTAATTGTTAGGTCACCAATTAGGTTGTCCCTGATTGCCAGTACCAGGTTGAGCAGCGTTTTACCTCTCTTTGGCCCATAGAACTCTTGTGTCAGGTAGAGGTCTTCCATGCATGAGAGGAAGCTTTGTGACCGCTTGGATTTAGCTAAGCACTCTTCCTACAAGATGTCTGGGTAGTTAAAGCCTCCCATGACAACCATGGTCCTGGAGCATGCGGCCTCAGCCAATTCCCTGTCAAACTCCTGGTCAAACTCCTGACTTTCGGTAGGAGATTCCCACCATTGGGTCCCCTGTGCAGTGTTCCCCACGGATTTTAACCCAGAGGGTCTCCAGCCATCCACCTTGGTCACCAATGTCAGCTAGCAGGGATGTGTAGCTCTCCTTGACATAGAGAGCTATGCCCCCACCCCTTTTGTCTACTCAATTCCTCCTGTACAGGGTATAGCCATTTATACCCATGGTCCAGTCATGGGTGGAGTTCCACGAGGTCTCCGTTATCCCTACTACATCATAATTATTTGTGTAAAGCAGGAGGACAAGTTCCTCCTGTTTATTCCCCAAGCTCCTGGCATTTGCGTACAGGCAGGCAAGTGCCCCCTTGCGGGCCCTTGCCTTGCCTACTGGTTGTTCCAGGGCTGGGGCATGGGTGGACTCCCTCAAGTGCCTTGGTCTGTTGGCTTTGCAAGGGTTGTTCAGCAGGCCAGCAGTGGTGGTAGTCCCCCCATCCCCTGGCTGGTTTAGTTTAAAGCCCAGTGCAGCAGGTCAGCCAGTCTGGCTGAGAAAAGCCTCCTCCCCAGCAGAGAGAAGTGGAGGCCATCCCTTCCCAGCAGCTCACTGCCTCTCTCGCCAAAGAGCGGGCTGTGGTCATGGAAGACAAAGCCTTCCTGATGACACCAGTGCCGCAGTCTTTGTTTCACTACCTGGATCCTTCTCTCCTTCCTCAGCCCATAGCCTGAGATAAGATTTTATTAAGATAAACCTGGATGGATGTAGCATTAAACTTAACTGATTTACATTAAATTTTTTTATTGAACTTCTGTCCCAGATCCCCTCCAGATTCAAGTTAACTCACAGTCCCCCAGCATCCCAGAATGCTTTGCACCTCCCTGCAAACCCTCCCTCATAGGGTGGGTGGGCTAGCCTTGGCCCAATCTGTCTGCTCCAGCTTAGGAGGAAGGCATGCTGTAGTGCTCCCTGACTTCTGGATTGGGCCACTGAGGCATGTGGCTGCATTTCTGGAATCAAAAGGGAATATGTGCTCACTTGCTTATCCATTCAATCTATGCAGCTTAAACTCACTTGCAAAGATTGAATTGATTCAGCCTTGGGCTTTTTGACTGTCTGTACCTAGTCTTTTTCAGGTTCAGTTTTTAAATTGCTGGCTGAATATCCTCTGCCTCCTTTTCCTTTCTCCACCTATTCTTATTTTTCTTGGCTGACAGCAAAGTAGATACTGATTGAACAGTGTTCAAGAAAAGAAGGTACATAATCGTAGACATTAGTGACAGGAAAAGGTCATCCTCTAAATTCCACTGCTTTGTCCAGGTGAGTTTTAAATGTCTTAGTTGATGGGACTCCCCTCACCCCTTTTATGAGTCTATTCTGAAGTCTAGCAAAATGTGCATTAGGAATTTCACCCTGATATTCATCCCATATATCTCCCTCTGTTCAATTTCAGCCCTACATCCTTAGGTTTAGATTACTCTAAGCAATTGTTCTGGCTTTTTACATCTTTCAAATATTTGTGGACAGCTATCATAGCTTCATGAGGGCTTGATCTTGCAGAAGGTGACACACTATTAGCAGCTGCCAAGTATGATGAGTGTTTATCCGGACACAGTCCAACAAAATGGAGTGAAAATAATACAGCTTGCCGAGCAACTACACTGATCTACAATTTATGACCACACTGTTAAAGAGACAGGAAAGCTAACTCAAGGGGTTTTTTATTAGTGTATCCTCTGTGCCTGGCTCTAGCCCTCGCACAAGACTTGTTCATTCAAATGCTGATCTGATCCTCAAAACACCATTTTCCACCATGAGATGCCTCTTGTTGCTCATTCCAACTGCGTTCACACATTCCAGCTGTAGCTACTAAAATATTGGTAAAAGAAAACAAGTTGAGTCTTAAAAGATTCATAAATAATTAAACTGCCAAGTATATCTGCATATTAAATGCATTTAATTACAGCAGTTTGCTTTAGCATCTCATAGCACAGTTGTCCTTGCTTCTGGCTGGTATTCTCCAGGCTGTCTGTGCTGGGTTTTCCAGAATGCTACTTCTAATCACAATTCTACAATACTGTAACTTTAATGAAAAAATATGGCTGCTATGGATATAACACACATGTCTATATCATTTCTCCACCACATTCAGGACCACATCAAGGACCCTTTTGAATATGCTTCATCCACCTACTCACAGACACTAACCCTGAAAATGCAACCATTAAGCCCATCTATGGGCCACCCCCACTTCAGCTACTCTCAAGATCTCTAACTCTGAGATGCTTGAGAGCAGCTGAGGGGGATTGTCCCCAAGTGGCTTTACTACTTCAACTGGTACATTTGTTGCAAGGAAAGGCTAATATTTCTCAAGGTGTGATAAGAAAGCACAAGAAGGAAAGGGTACAGTTAGGTATAGTTAGAGTGGTGAGAGATGCGCGGGTGAAGCCCGCTGCACCCCTGCTCCCCTGAAGCCCCCCAGACACTCCCTCAGCAGCCGCAGAGCCCCCTGCCGACCCCCAGCACAGCCGGAGGTAAGCGGGCTCATGGTGGGAAGGGGTTAACTCCTCGCTCCCTGGGAGGAGCCGCTGCCTGGTGCCGGCCGGGTCAAGCCCCCGCCCAGGCCCCTACTTGGCCCAGCCCCCCCGGGAGTGACAAGAGAAGGAGTGGGGTACTCACCAGTCTCCCTCCTGTAGGGCAGGGCCCCCCTGGCCTGAGAAACCAGCGTTCCCCGACGGCAGGCCCACTGCACATGTGCGCAGTTTAAAAGGGCCCGCCAAACAGGGAAAAGAAAAAAAAAAAAAATAGCTCAGTTAGGCTCCGGAGCAGTGAGAGACGCACGGGTGAAGCCCGCTGTGCCCCCGCTCCCCCAAAGCCCCCCCAGATACCCCCTCAGCAGCCGCAGAGCCCCCTGCCGACCCCCAGCACAGCCGGAGGTAAGCGGGCTCGTGCTGGGAAGGGGTTAACTCCTCGCTCCCTGGGAGGAGGCCGCTGCCTGGAGCCGGGCTGGGTCAAGCCCCCGCCCAGGCCCCTACTTGGCCCAGCCCCCCAGGGAGCCCCGCGACCGGAGCTGCGCGAACAGGCTGTGTAAACAGGCGCTCGAGTTAGCACAGAGTTCACGCAGGAGAGGGTGTGGGAGGGCACGAGACCCTGCCTGTGGCCCCCCAGAGTAGTCAGCCCCAGCCATAGCCAGCCTACCAGAGGTATGACACGGATGGGCACGCGCCGCACCCCGAGGGTCCCCTCGGGCTCTGTGGCCCCCCTATTGGGCACCTCAGAGACGGCCACCCAGACGGAGCCCATGGTCCCGGGCTCCATGCAGACGGAGCCCCTGGCTCTTGGCTGCGGGGGCTGCCTGTCCCTTTTTCAGGCTCTGGGGCCCGGGAGCATGGCCACCTCCCCTTGCGGGGTCTGCTTCCTACTGGGGTCTCTGGTGCGCCAGCTGGAGGAGCTTCAGGCCACAGTCGAGAGACTGCACGCCATCAGGGACTGCGAGCAGGAGATTGACTCCTACTGCCAGGCCCTTCTCCCCCAGGAGCCGCAGGGAAGAGCACCATCTCCCTCCACGACTAAGGGGGACTCTGGGACCTCCCGCTCTGCCCAGTCAGGGGCATGGACCAAGGTGGTCAAGGGCCTGAAGGCCCGCCGCACCAAAGCCCCTCCCTCGCTGGAGCTTAGCAATAGGTTCGCACCTCTTGCAGCCCCAGCAGAGCCCACGCAGTTGCCAGCTCCCGCAGGCAACCCAGGCTCAACTGCAGCTACTGGCCCCGCTCTCCCCAAGTCAAAGTGAAAGGTGTTTGTTGTGGGAGACTCCATCCTGCGGGGCACTGAGAGGGCAATCTGCCGCCCCGACCCCTTAGCTTGGAAAGTCTGCTGCTTCCCGGGGGCCCGCATCTGAGACATTGAGGAGAGGATCTCACAGCTCCTCTGGCCCACAGACCACTACCCCATGCTTCTTATTCATGTGGGCACCAATGACATGGCTCGGAGCACTCCCAGACAGGTCATGAGGCACTACACGGATTTGGGAGTGGGGCTTAGGGGTCTGGGAGCTCAGGTGGTGTTTTCGTCGATCCTCCCAGTCTTGGGCTATGGGCTGAGGAGGGAGAGGAAGATCCACGCAGTGAACCAAAGACTGCAGAGCTGGTGTCATCGGGAAGGCTTTGGCTTCCATGACCACAGCCCACTCTTTGGCGAGAGAGGCAGTGAGCTGCTGGGAAGAGATGGTCTCTACCTCTGGGGAGATGGCCTCCACCACCTGGGGAGGAGGATCTTCTCAGCCAGGCTGGCTGACCTGCTCCACCAGGCTTTAAACTAAGCCTGCTGGGGGATGGGGGGACTACTGCCACTGCTGGCCTGCTGAGTAACCCTTGCAAAGCCAGCAGACTAAGGCACTTAAGGGATCCCACCCCTGCCCAGCCCTGGCACAATCTGTGGGCAAGGCAAGAGCCCCCAAGGGCACACTTGCCTGCCTGTACACTAATGCCAGGAGCCTGGGAACAAGCAGGACGAGCTCGTCCTCCTGCTCAGTGCAAAGAATTATGACATCATTGGGATAACGGAGACCTGGTGAGACTCCACCCATGACTGGACCATGGGTATAGAGGGCTATACCCTGTACAGGAGGGATTGTGTTGACAAAAGGGGTGGGGGTGTAGCTCTCTATGTGAAGGAAAGCTACATGTCCCTGCAAGCTGATGTTGGCGACCAGCATGGACAGCTAGAGACCCTCTGGGTAAAAATTCGTGGGGAATACAGCACAGGGGACAAAACGGTGGGAGTCTACTACAGACCTCCCACTCAAAGTCCTGAGCTTGACCAGGAGTTCGCCCAGGAACTGACTGAGGCCGCTTGCTCCAGGACCTTAGCTGTCATGGGTGACTTCAATTACCCGGACATCTCGTGGGAAGATCACTCAGCAAAATCCGAGCAGTCGCAAAGCTTTCTGTCATGCGTGGATGACCTCTACCTGACTCAAGAAGTCTATGGGCCAACGAGAGGCAAAGCGCTGCTTGACCTGGTACTGGCTACGGGGGACGACCTAATCGGCAACCTAGTGATCGATGGGAAGCTGGGTGACAGCGACCATGAGCTGCTCACCTTCACCATCCGCCGTAAAGCTGGCAAGTCAGTCAGCAACACAGAAGTCCTTGACTTCAGAAAAGCCGACTTTGACAAGCTCAAGAGGCTAGTCAGTCAGGCCCTCAGGGACCATGACCCCAGGGAGATGGGAGTTCAAGAAGAGTGGTTGCTTCTCAAGGAAGCGATCCTCAATGCACAAGCTAAATCTATTCCAACACGGAGGAAAGGCAGCAAGAAGGCACAGCAGCCTTCCTGGCTCTCCAGGGACCTAGCGGACCTCCTGCGGCTAAAAAAGAAAGCCTACAAAGGATGGAGAACGGGATTCACCTCCAAGGAGGATTATTCTGCACTGGTCCGGTCCTGCAGGGAGCAAACCAGGAAAGCCAAGGCTGCAACTGAACTCCAACTAGGTTCAAGCATCAAGGACAACAAAAAGTCCTTTTTCAGATATGTGGGGAGCCGGAGGAAAAGCAAGGGAAATGTTGGACCCCTGCTAAACCAGATGGGGCAACTGGCAACTGACGCCCAGGAAAAAGCCAACCTATTAAATAGGTACTTTGCGTCAGTCTTTCATCAGTCCCATGGGACGCCCATGCCTGCTATGGGACAGGGAGATCCGGGTGATGGGGATCCCCTACCCTCCATCAATGCTGACCTCGTGAAGGAACACCTTGAGAAGCTGGATACCTTCAAGTCAGCCGGCCCTGACAATCTGCACCCCAGGGTACTCACGGAGCTGGCGAGCGTCATAGCCCAGCCCCTGGCACGGATCTTTGAAAACTCCTGGCGCTCTGGTGTAGTGCCCGAAGACTGGAAGAAGGCCAATGTGGTGCCAATCTTCAAGAAAGGGAGGAGAGTGGATCCGGCTAACTACAGGCCCATTAGCCTGACTTCTATCCTGGGGAAGATCTTAGAAAAGTTTATTAAGGAAGCCATCCTTGATGGACTGGCCCAGGCTAACATTCTAAGGGATAGTCAGCATGGGTTTGTTGGGGGTAGGTCTTGTTTGACCAATCTCATTTCCTTCTATGACCAGGTGACCTATCACCTGGACAAGGGAGAAGAGGTTGATGTCATATATCTTGACTTCAAAAAAGCTTTTGATTTGGTATCCCATGATCACCTCTTGGCCAAACTGCCCAGTTGTGGCCTTGGCTCCACCACGATCCGCTGGCTGGGAAACTGGCTCCGTGGTCGGACCCAGAGGGTTGTAATTGATGGCAGTCACTCATCGTGGTGCCCTGTGACCAGTGGGGTCCCTCAAGGCTCTGTCCTGGGACCCATAGTGTTCAACATCTTCATTAACGATATGGACAGTGGAGTCAGGAGTGGACTGGCCAAGTTCACCGATGACACCAAACTTTGGGGCAAAGCATCCACACCAGAAGATAGGCAGTTGATCCAGGCTGACCTGGACAAGCTCAGCAAATGGGCAGACGAGAACCTGATGGTGTTTAACACCGATAAATGCAAGGTTCTCCACTTTGGGAGGAAAAACCTGCAGCACCCTTATAGGCTCGGCAGTGCTACATTGGTTAGCACTACAGAAGAAAAAGACTTGGGGGTCATCATTGACCACAAGATGAACATGAACCTGCAATACGATGCTGCGGCTAGTAAAGCGACCAAAACGCTGGCTTGCATCCATAGGTGCTTCTTGAGCAAATCCCGGGACGTCATTCTCCCCTTGTACTCGGCCTTGGTGAGGCCGCAGCTGGAGTACTGCGTCCAGTTTTGGGCTCCACAATTTAAAAGGATGTGGAGAAGCTTGAGCGAGTCCAGAGGAGAGCCACGCGCATGATCAGAGGTCAGGAAAACAGATCTTACAACGACAGGCTGAGAGCCATGGGACTCTTTAGCCTGGAAAAGCATAGGCTCAGGGGTGATCTGATGGCCACCTATAAGTTTATCAGGGGTGACCTCCAGGATCTGGGGGAACATCTGTTCACCAGAGCGCCCCAAGGGATGACGAGGTCGAACGGTCACAAACTCCTGCAAGACCATTTCAGGCTGAACATAAAGAAGAATTCCTTTACTGTCCGAGCCCCCAAGGTCTGGAACAGTCTGCCAGCGGAGGTGGTTCAAGCACCTACATTGAACACCTTCAAGAGTAAATTGGATGCTTATCTTGCTGGGATCCTATGACCCCAGCTGACTTCCTGCCCTTTGGGCAGGGGGCTGGACTCGATGATCTCCCGAGGTCCCTTCCAGCCCTAATGTCTATGAAATCTATAAGCAGACCTGGAGAAGTTTCTCCAAACATTTTTTGTTCAGTCCTCAGGATCCACGGAAAACAAAAGCTGTTCCTCTCTGGCTATATTTAATAGCTTTCATGCCTTCACTGACACATGTACAACAACCACAGCATCATCGCACCCAAATAGCACTCCTAAAGCCCAGGTCAGAGACATTGGTGCATGACTCAAAAAACAAACAAGAAAAAAATCAACAAATCAGAAGAGATCACAGAAATACACATCTTTGTAATGTTCCCAAATTAATTAAAAAAGTGTTTTTATCATTCACCAATTTAATCTTTACAATGCCAGGAATATTAGACATCACAACATTTTCACAATTTGGAAAAATGAATGAAACTATTATATATATTTTGATGGTGGTAGTAACATATAGCTATACTATTTCCAATTAGCAGTGGTGAAACACTGATATATATTCCATTAGCACAAAGGTAAAGGTGCCTCACCACTAATCATAATAAATTGCAGCATTCAACAGAGACATTTTACAGGTCTTCAAATTGCTTTTGCCTTGCCATATGAATATTGCTGAACATAGTTTAATACATTTTACATGATGCAATTTTATCTAGCCCATACAATGTCAGGATAATAATAATGATATTCTAATATTAATGCAAGCACAAAATATACATATTGATGAATAATGGTCATATGTTTTTGGATCTCCTTGCCAAGTCATATTAAAATGACAAATAATTGCCATTGCTTCAGAGAAATGGTACAGGCTCTGTAGTCAAAAAGCACATTAGGGACCAACAGTGTCCATTTGTTATCCTTTGTCAGGAAAACATGGTTCTTAATGAAAGTGAATGAAAGGACACTGATTGAGGACAGTGACACTAAACCTCTCTCTCAACAGGAGCCATGACATGGGTATTAATAAGCAGATTGAAAGGTTAAGACACAGCTTTGGAACTACAGAACCACTGTTAGAATCTGAAATAAAACCCCTCTCGTAATGCAGCAAAATGACAGTATAAATGCACTGTATTAGCCTTTAGGCCACGGGAGGGGAGCGTGGACAGAAAGCAGTCCCCAGCCACTGCAAGTATATGCCCTTTAAAATCTGAACCTAAATACATTTTTTTAAAATCTTGTTTCTATTTCCCAGGCTGTCTTGATAACTGCTCTTTTCTTCTCATTCCACTCCCCAATTGCCATGAAAAATGCCAACATGAAGCAGGCCTTTTTTTCTGGGTATTAGTGGGTGCCTGAGAGAGCAGATGGCCTGATGTTTAATTTGAGTAATTGTAAAACAATACATATTGGGACCAGTTTCTCAGTCATTGCAAATCAGTTTGGTTCAACTGAAATCAATGGTGCAATACTATTTACACCAGTTGAAGATTTCTCTCACTATTTTCAGTAAGAAGGCAGTGCGTGCTGATTACTTGGTGAAGAAACACCTCAGAGTATGAAATACATTTCTGAATGTATAATGCATTGAAGACATCATTATAATGTCAGTGCCTAGACATTCCAAGCAGAACTACAGATGAGTTAGGACAGACAGCCCCAATCCTGCAAAGACTTGAACTTGTGCTAAACTCTGTATATGTGTTTAGCTCCAGTGGACACAAGGGAACTACTCACAGTGCACGGAAGGGGGTTAAGTCTGTCTCGGCAAGGTGGGGCACAACTTACAGTGTCTGCCGTGTTTAGAAGATGGGAACACAGCATACCTACAGATGCATTAAGTGCCCTGACATACTTTATATTCTTTTTACTGTGCTAGTGTTCAGTGTACAGAGAAATGCATTATAAATTCTATATGTTGGTCATCAGAAATTTGACATTTGGCTTTCAGATTGTAGGGAAATTGGGAAATTCCTTGTCTTTGGGATAAAGACTCAAGGACTCAAAGGCTGTGTCCAGACAAGTGCGGCCATGCAGTATGTGGTGCTGCAGATGTGTCCCAGCCTCTTCTAGTGCAACAGGGGTAACTTGCCACATGCCAGAGATGGCTTGGCACAGCCATTCCCTGGGGACAAGTAGCAGCGAAATAAGGTGTCCTGCTGCTAGTTGTCCCTGGGGAAACAAATATCCACTCTTGTGTGGATGCAGCTAAAGAATTCAAGCCCCAAAGGCTAGAAATGTGAGGGTGGAGATTTTGGTTCTGTCCTTTGCAGAGATAGAGATCAGGCACAAAATTCACAGTGGAATTTCAGCTTTTCCAGAATTCAAGAATCTTGACTCTTGGGTTTGCTTCATGGCCATCTGTAGGTATGAAAACATAGCTCCAGAACTAGAAACAAAAAGGTCACATTTTAACTTTTCCACAGAGAATTATACATTTGAAATAATGTTAAACAAGACATCACATTAACACCTGAGATTTCTCTTTGTAAGTTTAATTTGCAATAAGGGACTTGAAATAATGGAAAATCATTGAAGACTCCTTTCATATATTAGAGAAATGTATTTAAATGGCAGTAATATTCACAAAGTGAGTTTTGAAGAGTTTGTATATTTGAATACACCTTGTTAATAATGGAATGAAGAAATCTTTCAGTGATCACATCCAACAATGATTAAACAAAGAAGGGTTTAAACTTAGCTTTGGCAAGCAGCTAGGACCCTATAGAAGAGCTGGTCATAGAAAACAAATCTTGACTCAAATGATCAAGTCATGAGTCATTTAAAATGAAATGTGAGAATATACAAAAATAGATCTGAAATTAAGGTTCTCAGTTTGCAAATGGCAATCTGAGAAATTAAGGGTATTAATTAGTGAAGGCAACTGGATTTAAGAGTTCAAAGATTTATAAATGAAGGAAATCTACCACTTCTTGTCATCGAAGTTACAAAAACTAACTGGAATTGCAATCCAAGCAAATGGAACTAATAGGGAAGAACTCTAAACCTCAATGAATGGATAACCATTTCAAAAGGACATTAGAAGTAATCTGTGATGGGAAAAGGGATTTGTCAACAAAGAAGCCTACATCTTGGAGCTCAAAATGTAGGAACAAACTGAAACTGCCAAAATCACTTGGGCTAGGGACAGACATTACATATAAACCAGTTTAAGTGATCAGAAACTGGTTTAAACCTGTAACAGAACAGATGTTCGGTGCACATAAATCAATCTGAAAATGGCTGAAAGCAGATTCAGATAAACCTGGTTGAATGTAGTATCAGACTTAACTGATTTAGGTCAAACCGATTTATTCAATGTCTATCGCAGACCCCTTGCTGATTTAAGTTAAACCAGATGCTCCTAGCATCCCAGCATGCTGTCTGGGCTGGGCGGAACTCTCTGCTCTGCAGCAGGGCTGGCCCCTCCCCTCTGCTCCTTGGCCAGAGCTCTGGCACAGACTGCAGACACAGCAGGGTCTGGTTGGCTTCCCTCTGCCTCAGCTCCCATTGCTGCTCAAGCAGGGATTCCCCCTCTCCCAGCTCCTACAGAACGGACCCCAGCCCCACAGACCCTAGACATGCAGTATGCTAGCTAGTGCTGAGAGAGGTGGGTGGGTGTGTGTGTGTGTGTGTGTGTGTGTGTGTGTGTATCTCCGATTTCACTGGGACAGGCAGACAGGACAGCGTCCGCTTAGGGCTTTCTGGAGCTAACCAACAGGTCAGCTGGTAAGGTCCCTCCTTCCTTCTTTGGAAAAAGCTGTTTAGGAAGAGGGGCTTGGGGCTGGAAACACTTCCATCCCTTGAGCAGCGAGCTGGGAAAAGCCTGGGACAGTGTAAGTTGACCTCCCTACTTAGAGTATCCAATCAGAGTGTCCTCTTGAGGCCTGGCCATGCCCCCTCAGCTCAGTACTGTGGCAGGGAAGGGAAGGCTGCTCCATCACTCCCTGGCTTTGAGCCTAAGCCACTGCAGGCATGTACCTGCATTTTTTCAGTCCAGAGGGGATGTCTGTGCAGTTACAAACCAGTTCAGCCTAGCCAGGTTAGAATAACCTGCAAAGACGGAATCAATTTAGGCTTAGGCTTTTTAAATGTCTGTCCCTAGTCTTTGGTGTTAGACCTGGCAAAAGAAAAGAAATATTAAAAGGCATTTTTGATGTATAAATACAAAACAGAATAGGAAAGAACAACTTTGGTTACTATTCACTGAGGATGGGAAGGTAATTTAAGTGTGGCCTAATATGGCATGATGAATATTGTGCCTCACTTTCCAATAAGAATGATGATATTGATATGTTGGCAAAGATATGTAATGGGGACCAGGATATGAAAATGGAAATTAAAATGACTACATCTGAGAGAGAGACAAAACTCAGAGATTAATTTGTGGGGAGTGGATAATCTTTATCACAAAATACTGAAAGAACTATGGTGCTGAGATAATCTTCAGATGACACAAATTTAGGCAGTATCAAAAATATCTGTATGATATTGGAATATCCTACAGAAATAAGATGACCTTGAGCACCAGAATAATAGAAATAGGATGAAATTTAAATGTAAATGTGAATGATCATGTGATTAGAGATTAACAACAGATATTTTTGTTGTCAGCTGGGGGCTCATTGTAGACGGGGTAACAGGGAGATGGAGGACCTGGGTGTATTAGGCTATCATAGGATAAACATGGGCCACCAACAGAATGTCATCCTTAAAAAAAGTTAATTTAATTGTAGGATGTGTTAGGTGATATGTTCCTAGTAGAGGTAGAGAGGTATTAATGTCATTCTATAAGGGATAGCTGAGACCTCATGTAGTACACAGGTTAGAATTCTGGACCTCCACATTTGCGAAGGATGAATTCAAGAAAGAAAAGCAGCAAAGAAGGGCTATGAGGATGATCATGGAACAGTGTAGTTTATGACAGGAAACTAAAAAGCTTGGATTTTTTAACCTAGTAAAACAAAGGCTGAGAGGAAATATGACTGTGACCTGTACATCAGGGGAAATAATTATATAATTAGGAAAATGTTGGCACAAGAACAAATAAGTATAAACTGGCTATGAATAAATTTAGGTTGGAAATTAGAAGGTCTCCAATTATCAGAAGAATGAGGCTCTGAAACAGCCTCTCTGTAGGAGTAGAGGGAGCAAGAAACCCAAGTAATTTCCAGAAGCAGCTTGATAAATTTATGAAAGGGATTATATGATGTGGTTGCTTATGACAGCAGGGGACTACCTTTGATGACTTGGGAGGTCTATGAATTATAAGGTTTATTTCATCCATGCAGGGTGTGTCTACATGTTGCCATATGGTGACATTGCTATGGTGCCATGCTTTAGCATTTCCTTTTGGAAGTACTACAGCGTGGCACAGTAACAGCCTGTACTGTATGGGGCATGCGGTACAGTTAGGTTGCATTGCTATTTTGCCATAGTGGAACGCTAACACGGGGGAGTGCATTACTATGGTGAAGTAGCTGCCGATCACATGTAGACTCAAGTGATTACGACGTAGCCATAGTACGCCATATGGTGATGTAGCACATCACTATGGTGATGTAGGGCAACGTGTAGATGTGCCTGCATTGTAGAAATCCTGCTCATAAAGACTGCTATAGCACACCCTTTTAAAGCATCTAATCTTTTTGCTTGTAAGCAATGAAATTATTTTCATATCTCCGAATGATTTATCAATTTTAGATTGAACCACATATTTATAGTGTTTTCATCAATAACTTTCCAATAACTGATTTCATATAAGGTAATACAGATACCTGTATCACTTTAGCTAAGTGTCTGGTCATATGAATGCACAAATACCTGTTTTGTACATGCACAGCGTATTTTCATGCACAGATTTTGTTTGCACAATTTTAAATTTGCTTAATTTTGAAAATGTGTTTCTTAATATTGCAAATGCCTGCCGCTTCAGGTTATATCCTAACAAGGCTTTTGTTTTGTTTCGCTTTGTGATCGGCAGTAAGCATTGTTCTGGCAATGACAGGAGAGACAAATTGTCCATAGATCTTACATGCTATCCTTGATACAGTATACTTTCAGTACTGTAGTTCTTATGTGCAGTGCTAGAAATAGTTGAATGAAGAGACAGAATGCCAATATCTTAGTGAATAATGGACTTATTTTTTTTGCCTGGAGTCTGATCTTTCTGGAAGTCCCTCTTAGAAGCTTTCATCCTACTGGGACTGTTCTAGATAATGCAGTAATGGTTTTGGATTATACAGTGCTATATTTCTTAATGGTCACTTGTCACAAGTCATTTGTGAGGAAATGTAAGGTATGTAAGTAGAAGGAGAAGGCTATGATTGTGCATAAAACCAAAATATTTTTACTATTCTTTATGGCACTGAAGGAAACAGACTAAAATGATGTCACATTTTGAGTCTCTACATAGGTTTCAACAATTTTTTTTCAACTTTTGAAGTTTTAATAAAAATGGGGATTAAAAAAAAATTAAAACAAAATCCTACTTTGGGCCCCAAACCATCTCCTTGTAAACTGCCACTTACCATACCTTTCAAAGAGTTAATTTTCAAGCCTCATGAAGTTGATTTAAATATACACTACATTATCAATTATGTCCTTGCTCACCATTTTAGCAGAAATGGCCATCTCTTGCTCTCCCAAGCTGCCTTTCATACCTTCACAGATGCTAAAACTCTGGCCTCTCCATACTGCCAAAACTTTCATCTTCTTCCCTGACTTCCACTAAATGTAGCTATGCATTATCTTGACAATAATCTGTGGTACACAGACAGTTTAGGGATATAATAAAATAAGTGCAATGTAATAGAAAAATAAACATCAGAAATACTGGGGTTAGTATTAGTCATTTTCATGCTTACTGAAACAATATCAAATAGAATAGAAAATTTCTTTAAACTGCAGTGGTTGCAAGCAGCAGCAGTAGACATTACTGTAACCAAAAGGAATTAGAGGGAAAATGTAGTCTTTTTCCCATTGACACTGAATTTGTTTCCATTAATTTTTTCCACTGAAATGTTACATTTACTTTGTGCACAGGGGGTGTGTCTACACAAGGCACTTAACTGCACAATAGTGTAGTTTACTGTGTAGTAGGTGCATATGTCTACACATGCACATGCTTACTGCGCAGTAAAAACGCTTAATTGTGAGTAAATCTGCTACCTGCAAATGCAAGTAGCAAATTTATGTGTGATTACTTACTGCATAGTTATGCACATGTAGATGTGACCCTGGAACAAGTTTGCTCCCAGCTCAGCCATGACACTAGGGGGCTAGCCTGAGCCTAGCCCCAGGGCTCCAGGCTGGGAGTCTCTCCTGCCCCAGGGCTGGGCTGCCTCTATGGCAGCCCTAGCCTCAGGCCTTTAAAAGCCTGCAGGCACTCAGAGCCCTGGGGCACACCATCAGGGAGCCTAAGACAACTCCAGGCCCCTGTGGTCTCTTGGTCAGGCTGCAGGACAGCTGCCCTAGCCTGCCTGTACCCTGGTACTGCTGCCTGGCATTGTACTGCTGTGTGGCTGCCAGGCCTGTATCATTCAGGCTTGCAGGCTGCTTGAGGCTGCTGCAAGACATTGCCTTGCTGCTTAGCTGCCAGTCTCACACCGGGCCCCTGTGCTGGGTGCTGCAGGCAACATAGGAACAGCTGCACAGAGGCCCAGAGAGCCGGCACAGGATCCACAAAGGCGTCCTCCTTGCCCACAGTCACACCCATGCCCATGTCCACCACCTAGGACCCTAGCTGATCCATGGAGAAGACTGGTGACCTCGTGGCACAGTGGGGTGAGGTGGAGGTGCAGTGTGAGTTTGAGCAGGGTGGGTGCTCCAACACCCATATCTATGAAGGGCTGTCAGCCTGGATGCAGGAGCACAGGCACAACCAGTCAGCTCAGCAGTGCTGCCTAAAGGTCAAGGCCTTGTGGGCACAGTGAGTTTCCATCACCAACCACAATCCCCATTGGGAAGTGTCTGTAAGTCCATGCCTTTTATGTGGCAAATGACAGACATCCTCATGCCCTGGGACCCAGGCTGTAGCTGTGCTGTCTATAGCAGCACGGGCAGCCTACACAAGCACCTGCCCCACATCACCAGGGGAGGGCCCCTCAGGCACCCAGCAGCCTGTCCCACTCTGCTCCCCAGCTGCAGCCACCACCAGCAGCTTGGGGAACACAATGCCTGCTGTGCCAACTCCACAGCCTCAGCCCCTGCCATGAGGCACAGCTGACCGTGACACTGCCAGCCAGCAGCAACATCAGCTCCTCCCTGAGGGGACCCCTAGCTGGGTGCCACCTACCATGCTCTGCTGTCCCCCCAGCCCACCTGCACTCCCCTGGCCCTAAGTTCCACCCACACAGCATACAAGGAGGTGGTAGACAGTGCCAAACTCTACTGTGCAGCTGGGTGGGTACAGGCCTCTCACGCACTGAGGAAAGCATTGATGCCAGCAGCAAGGTCCTCCTCAGCTGAGGGGGTGCAGGAATGTGGAGCATAGTCACAGGTAGCCCTCCAGGCAGTAGCAGAAGTTGTGGGGAAGCAAAAGTAGTCAAAATAGTCAAAGATATTGTTTCATTGATCCTGTGGTGATTATAGTTAAATGACAGTAAAACAAAACCTAGTCTTTTTGAGCATCTAGACAGTGTCTCTGATATTCCACTGTCAGTCGTTTCTATACCTGAGCTCATATTACACACCTGAGCTAAGTGCTTTAGCTAGAGCAAAAATAGCCTGCGGCATTGTGAACTAGAAAGCAAACACCACTAGGAATGGCTAACAGACAGCAACACTGGAGAAGAAAGGATAATTTAAACAGTAGAAAAGAGGACTGATAATATCTGGGGACTGAAGAGAGATTAGTGGGAATCAGGTAGTTTATAATGAGCCATAAAGTCAATTGACTCCCCCAGCACTGCTGGAATAGAAATGCTGCTGCCTCTCCTACACAGTTAGTTTTAAACTTTGGGTGGAGCAGGAATCAAAGTAGGTGGGGTGCAACTGCACCACTGTACCCCCCCCACCCCGAGATACACCTCTGGTACCTGGGGCTCATGTCCTCATCATCCACCAGTTATGCTTCCAGCATTGGCATCTTCCTTGGAGCTCTACAGCTGAGAAGAGATGTGCATAAACAAAGGCAGCTTTAGCCTCGGATGCAATCTTCATGAAGTTGCTCAGTGAATGGAAATATGAGTCTCCAGCAGAGTAGTGTTCCTATGATATAACAGAGATAAGAAACACTCATATATAATTAGACGTAGGATTTTTTTAAATTGTTGATTAATATTAACATTTATTTCCAAGAGCATTTTCTAGACTGGTTCTAGCAACTTAAATGTTGCATTACCAGAAAAAAGCAATTAAAAATATGCACTCACTTAACTGTTGTTAATCCAAAAAGGCTGTCAAAATCAGGATTTACAACAGATTTAGATTTAATCATAATAGCAGCTCAGACAGCCTAATATGAATTGTTTAAAATTTTATTTTAAACTTCAATCAGTTATCAAAAAATTCCTGTTCAGCAGAGTTGTTAACTAATCCTGAGATCCTCAAAGGTATTTAGGTACTGAGCTCCCATTGAAATGAGAAGATCTGGGTCTAAGTATCTAACAACCAAGTAGTTCAACTGACTTCAGCATAAACTGGGCCCAGGGCTGTCTCCCACTGCTTTGATTTCTTCCTCTACCCAAAATCAAAGAAAACACTTGGACTTAAATGACACTACTCACATACTTAAAGATAAGCGCATGCTTATACACTTTAGTGAATCAGGACCAATATGTCAAATCCTCCCACACAGCCAGACACCTGCATGATCCAGTTGTTTCTAGTTTAATTAATGTCTTTTCTTACTGACTTCTAAGACCGCAAGATCAAACTCATAGACTCTAAGCTGCCTTTAAGCCATTTCTATCTGCTCGCTTTCCCTATCTGGAACAACAACAGTAATTTTCTTTGTGAAATTTGGGGTTAAAACAAAAAATCAACTATTACCACTTGATTAAAAATAGAACTCCTCCAAGCTGCTATGTATGGCATGACCCCATACGTGCAGGTCTTCCTTAAAGCCAGCAGGGATAATGAATATGAGCTTAATGAAGGATCTAGTCTATGATAGATGGAATGGAATAATTAAAGCTGCCTGCACGGTACATCGCTATCAAATGCTAGAAGGCCTGGCCTTGCTGCAGGAAAAATCTGCTCCCGCATATCTGAGGAGTTTGTTAGCAGATATTAAGAATGAATAACAAATATATCATTTGATTTTTGGAGCTATGTTAGTAGATTAGTGGCAGATCATACAGAAATCCACACAATCTAAAAAAATCTGATAGAACAGCTCTCATGTTTACATGTACTTCTCTCTCTCTAGTTGATAGTTCTCTACAGTGAGAGTATTTAGAAAATGGGACATTATAGTGGTATACTGCATGCAATATGCCTTTTTTTTCTTCCTCCCCTTTTTATTCCCTTCCTATGCCACTCTTTCCCTCCCTTTAATTTAATGGAAACCATGCACAGATGCCAGGCAGACAAATGTACGGGAACCCTGTTAGCATTTAATCTCTTTTTAGATAAATGCAAATATTGCTGTCAATGGTATTGGAGCCTTGTCCAGCAATCACTTGGGGAGCTTGCTCATCCATTTTTCAAGTCATGTCCATTACTATCAGTCACTGAAAATTGTGATCCAGAATATTCGTTCTTGACGAAAACAATAGAATTAAATCACCGGGCTTTAGAAAATTGCTTTCATATTCAAGCAGTGCTACACATATACAGACACCTTGTTGATGATTTTACTGCCCTGAAGAAAATGTATTGCTGCTGCCAGAAACCTGTCTTTTGGCACTTTGTCACTTACAAGTGATGATAAAATTGCAACAAAGAGACTTCTTTTTAATCTTACGGGTCATCGTTTGTACTCTGGACAGTCCTCTCCTTTGTCCTTTCATTTAGTCTAGATATGATGGAAAATTCCTTTTAGTTGCCTCTAAACTTATTTTAAACAATACTAAACTCAAAAGTCACCCTTCTAGTTAATATGTTCTCAATTTCTTCAATACAGCAACTTTAAAAATGTTTTTAAGTGCTTTGGATACATTTTAAATAATTTGTATACAACTGATTGTGACAAAGGAAGCTAAGTGAGCTGGATTCTAACCTGCAGTTCCAACAGAGAGCACTCTGGGGCTAGGAACAGAAATCACACACAAATCGATATAAGTGATCAGAAACCAGTTCAAATCAGTAAAACAGCAGGGCTAAGTACAGACAGTCAAGAAGCCTGAGGCAGAATCAATTCAATCTAGGCAGGATAAGGCGCCCTCTGTCCAGGTGCTTGCCAACCTTGGAGGAGCCTCCCCCTCAGGAGGTTTCCCTCAGCCTGGGGTCCCCAGCCCAGGCAGCCCTGGGGAGCTGAGGGAAATTCACCCCCTCTCCCTTCCCAGCTGCTGCTTCCTACAGCTGCTGCCACAGGATGGAGGGAGGAGTAGTCCTTTTAGCCAGGTGCCTGTCCAGGCAGGGATATTCTTTTGCTCCCCTGGCACTAGTTTTGCCTCAGACTCACAGTAGCTGAGGCAAAACAGGCTTGGAGGAGCAGGAGAATTTCCTTCTGCTCTCCAAGGCTGCCTGAGACTTGCAGGGGCTAAGGCAAACAGCTCCGGGGCTCTTCAGGGTTGGGGGACCCAAGGCAGGGGCTCCCTGATATCCCCATGCTAGGCTGCATGAGCAGGCATCCAGCCCAGAAAACTTCTTTTCCCTTCCTCCTGTGGCAGACACTGAAGCAAACAGCAGCTGGGAAGGGAAGGGGAGGAGGGGCTGCTGAGGGGTGAAAACCCCACCACAAGGATTGTCCCTCCCCCCATGTGCTGTGTAGACCCTAGCTAAGGGGATGTAGGGGTCTGTTCCCCTGCGCCCCGCCCCCCATCCCTATGAGTTGATGGACACAGACAAGAAGCAGGCTAAGGAGCAGAGGCACTCCCTGCTCCCTCCTCCATAGAGGCACTCCCTGGTCCACTGGAGCAGACAACATAGCCCAGGGCTGCAAAGAACCCTGGGATGCTGGGGGACTGTGAGTTAAATTGAACCAGGAAGGGGTCTGGGACAGAAGTGCCATAAACTGATTTGACCTAAATCAGTTATATCTGATACTACATCCAACCAGATTTATCTTAAACCAGTTTGGCCAGTTTGAAAGCAGTTTATGTGCATTGAACTTCTGTTCTGTTACACGTTAAAACCAGCTTCTGATCATGTAAATTGGTTGGATGCAGTATAAGGCTTAACTATTCTATGTTAAATCCATTTATTGAACTTCTGGTCCAGATCCCCTCCAGATTCAAGTTGACTCGTAGTCCTCCAGCATCCCAGGGTGCTTTACACCTTCTCTGCTAATCCTCCGTCACCAAGTGGGTGGGCTAGCCCTGGCCGAACCTGTCTGCTCCAACCAAGCAGGGAGTTGTGCTCCAGTACCACCTGGCTCCTGGCTTGGGCCTCTGCAGGTATGTGGCTGCATTTCTAGAATCAAAAGTGAATGCCTGTTCACTTGCTTTTTGGTTCAAACTCTGCAGCTTATACTAACCTAAGAAAATTGAATCGATTCAGCCTCGAGCTTTTTGACTGTCTGTACTTAGCCTGGGGAGCTCTGTGTGGGCAGGCTTTACTGCAAAGAAGAAAGCACCCTCTTTCCTTCCCAGGAGCTGACCTAAAAGATGGAGGTCCTAGAGAAGGGGGTTGCTATGGATCACAGAAGAAGCCAGGGACAGAGAAGAACCAGGGTTTCAAAGCTAGAGGCTTGTCACTCATGAAGCTATGCTAGGGCTGCACTACGGAAGAAAGAGACATGGGGGTCATCACTGACTACAAGATGAACATGAGCCTTCAATGCGATGCTGCGGCTAGTAAAGTGACCAAAACGCTGGCTTGCATCCATAGATGCTTCTCGAGCAAATCCCAGGACGTCATTCTCCCCTTATACTCGGCCTTGGTGAGGCTGCAGCTGGAGTACTGCGTCCAGTTTTGGGCCCCACAATTCAAAAAGGATGTGGAGAACCTTGAGAGAGTCCAGAGAAGAGCCACGTGCATGATCGGAGATCAAGAAAACAGACCTTACGATGGCAGGCTGAGGTCCCTTCCAGCCCTAATGTCTATGAAATCTATGTCTATGAAATCTATCAGGAGAGGGAGACCAAATAAGGCTGTTGCTTTGGGAAGTCCTAAGGAAAAGCTTTCCCCTGTCTGAAAGGGCAGGTTGATCCTTTTTCACAAGGCTGATATAGAAGGTGTTCTTTTCATAGATAGATTTACTGAGTGAGTGAACCTTAGTCCCTTCAATGTGATGAGGGCACTAGCATTACTGTGTTTCTGACTACTATTATATCCATTTATTTCTGCTAAATACTCACACTTTTTTTATTCTTTGCTGTTCAGTCCTGCCATTCAGAGTTGCCAGAAGAAATGTGTTAGAAAGACAGAGACAATTTTTACATAAATTCTCCATTCCCCTGAATACTGAGTATTTTAAAGAGGGACTTTGATACTGAAGCACAGTATGGAAGGAAAAGAACATTTGTAGAAGCAGCAATTTCCTTGGCCATATTCATTTTGCTCTTATTTTTTACATTTGATAAGAGCCTTTTCTCTTTCAGGCCAGCTTTCCCTTCAGCTTTGTCCCTCTGTGAAATCACAAGTCCTGTGTTTGTGACATAACAAAAAAGTCTGTTGCTATGGAAATACGATGTAGCAATTTAGTTTGATGAAGTACCCATCTCCTCCATTGTGGGGTGTGGATAAAAGCAAAGAAAAGGGGCTTTAAAAAATTCTAGAAAGAGTTGAAAGGGGCAGGGTCTCTATTTCATCATGCTCTCTCTTCCAAGGGACTGTTTGAAGTTCTTTTGGATCCATTTCGATGTTTGCAGATGTGCGTGTTAGGTATGCAAAACTCCAGAGAACAGAGGCCTTCCTCCAGTGCCTGACCTTTACGGCATGAAGACCGAACATAATATTTCAAAGAAGTCAAGAAGCCATGATCAGTATTTTGTGTCATATTTTCTGTTCTATTTTATTCTTTTTGAGTTTTTCAGAGAGTGCAAAGAGAGCAGAAACCACGCACAAGTCTTTTGCTGGAGCTTTCTTTATCTCCTCTGGAGGGGTTGCCAGTAGATCTATGAAGCCAGTCTAGTCAGCTCTTATGTTTTCCTCCTTAAACAAGGGGCCATAGAAAACATGCCCAGACTGCCCTGGTGGCATGTCCAGGTGGCAGCACTGTGAACTGCATCTAATGGAAGTTAGAGCAGTCCTCATGAAAACAGAACTGAGAGTAATAGTATAGAGCAGATATAGTCTCAGGGTAAAAGCCTTACAAGAATTTCATATTTAATAAAATTAATGCAAACCTTAAAAGCCCAGAAAATTCATGGCTGTTCTCAAGAGGAATACAAGCACCTGAAAATAGAGAAATGTATGTTTAGGACCTGAACAGATTAAACATTTATGCCAAACATAATCCCTCACAGTGATGTAAAAACAAAGACAACAGACATCAAACCCCTATGCTGGGTCAACTTCACCCATACATTGTAGGACTGCTCATGAATGAGTCAAGAGTAACACTCCACCTGTGTAGGTTATACCACTGTAACTGGTGATGTCTATCTACAGCTTATTCAAGGGTAGCTGTTTAAGGCAAACAGAATAATACTTGCACTCCTGGCAGCTAGTGGCAAGGTGCTATAACAAATAACTAAGGATATCTGCATAGCTGTCTACTGCAGATTCCAGTATGAGATGCACTGGTATAAATGTATCATCTGTCCAGGCTGCTAGGTACCCAAACAGTTAAAAGCCAAAGTCTGTCAGCCCTTGAGGGCAGGAAGACCCATCGCTCCACCTGGACCATTAGAAAGGATTTGCGACTTCAGTCTAACTTCTACTAAATGCCATAGAAAGTCTCATTACAGGAAATTGCATTACATTACAGGAAATTCAGTTGGACCACCTGTAAATAGAACATTATTGGGCCACAGTCTTCTGTCAAAGGCATGGTATAAATTAATAGCAGCTTTGCCAGGCTCCTACAGCCAGTGTAGTTACATCAGTACAACCTTTTAAAAGTGAAAGAAGAATAAAGGCCCAAGAGTTTTCCTTTTCTCATGAGGGTCTTTCAATCTTGCTGAAATGGCGGACATTGAAGCAATGCTATCTTATGATTGCAATTTATTGCTTGAAAACCTTTGTAATAAAAAGCTTGATTTAAACCTATTCAGAAACAGAGATACAAAGCTCAGTGAAAAGATCATTCTTGTTTTGCCTCTAATTAATTTTTGTAAAATTACTGATTGCTCACACCCATGCTTACATTGGCCTTACACATTTTCATTTCATACTAGAAGTTTATAAAATAAACACATCTAGAAGCTCTCTCCTTGTTTTCAGTTTCTATTACAGTAACTTTTGTAACTTGGTAACTTCAAAAATAAGTGATCCAGGAGAAAAACAGATTTCTGAGACAAACTGAAAAAGAACTGAAGAGATTTACGAAGTATTGATGCTGGAGTGTACAATGAAAATGATACAGCAGAGCAGGGGAGAAAATGGCATTTTACAGGAATTATTAAACCTGACAACATTGGAGTCAGGCAAAAAACCCCCAAACATTTCCTCAAAAGAGTTCTAAGTACTGTTTTCCAAAAGACTTTCCCAGTGTAAGGATGTATCTTACAAAAGGTATAAAAAGGTGATGACATGTTACTCTTAAAAGAAGTAATTTCTCTTCAACTGTTTCATTACTTGAGTCAACTTTTCCTGACCTTCAGCTGATTATGTAAGATTTTACAGGAGAATAAACGTGTAGCTACCTCCATGCAGAAAAACAAAACAAAACAAAAACAACCAACCCCCGCCCCCCGAAAACAAAACCCCAGAGGCAAGACCAAGAGGACTTCAACTACAAAATATAAAAGCAAGGTAAAAAAATTATGGAAAGATTTCTAAATACTGAAAAATATAGCAAGCTTTAAAGACTGATGGCATTCTCTCAAATTTTAGGAGCCTTTCAAAGCAGTTGGTGTATTTCACTGAAGCCATCACTGAAAACAAAATTTAGGGGCATAATCATGCTAGGGTCTCAATTCTGAACTTGGATACACAGCATTTTACTACATTGTATCTCATGAAATCAGTTATGCCAGTTAAAGTTGGCTTTTCTTCCAGAATCTTAACGTATTGTCTTTTACGTGACACACACCTTGTCCTTCCAAAATTGGGGTGAGTGTATTAAGTAGGGAAGCTCTTTTCTTCACTGAAAAAGCAGCACACTTGGAGACACTGCACATGCAATGCACCTGCCAAGATGGCTGCTACTTGCCTGGCTGAGCAAGCTGAAGGACCAGAGTCCTGTTAACACTTTCATAGCCATAGCTACTGTTGAGCACTCTAGTTTGTGCCTGAAGAAGGAAGTGAGCTGCTGGTAGTTTCTTGATGAGGCTTGTGATGTGGAAACAATGTATTTGCAGGATCACATAGGAAAAACTATGTATGCTAAGGAGCTAAAGTTTATCACTGCCCTTTTGAGGTTCTGGGTCTAACCTTGTATGACAAGACCCCTGACAGACTTTCACTCAAAAGGACAATGGGATCTGATCCCCAATTCCAAAAAAGGTGCCCCCTGCCACACCACATGTGTGTGGCAGGAGTCATGATTGTGGGCTCAGGAATCCCTTGAGTCTCAGGGCAGTCCCTGCCAGCCAATGATCAGCAGATTGGGATGACCCCAGCATTTGAGCCTGAGAAACAAGGTATGCCAGGGGGCATCAAGTAAATCCTTCGGGGAATACAGAATGTCCAGGAAGTGTGGCAGCCCAGGAGACAATCTGAGTGAGATAGTAGGCAGCAGGAACTTCTTCCCTGATGGTCCACCCAGGCTGTTTCCTGGGATGCCATGTTTCCTAGACACTGTGTTTCAAGGAAGACCTACTCTAATGTCACACAATTAGCTATGACTCTGGAAACAGTTTTTCTTCTGCATTCTGCTTTCTAAAAATAAGGTCCATGTTTTACTTGGGGGTGAGTTAATATGGTATTATATTGAAAGGTGGCAAATGTAGCATTATGATAGATTTTCCCACAACTTACAGAAGCTGTGCTGATATATATTGACTAAAAGTTTATATTAGGCCATACACAGATGTAAAAAGTTCCATTGCTGAAAGAGATGATTTATCATAGCTTAACTTAAAGGCTAGAGACATTCAAAACGCCTAAGCCTGAATTGATTCGGTCTTTGCAGGTTAGTCTAACCTGGCTAGGCTGAACCAGTTTGTAACCATACAGACATCCCCTCTGGATGGAAGAAATGCACATACCTGCAGTGGCTCAGGGTAGAAAATGGGGGGCACTAGAGCAGCCCTCCCTTTCCTCCTACAGTGCTGAGCTGAGGGTGGGGCGTGGCAAGGCTCTGGCAGGGCACTCTGATTAGGGAGGGGTTCCCCCCGCCCCTCACTGCTCCTGACCAGTAAGGGAGCCAGCAGGGAGTTGATAAAAGAGCATTTAGTTATACAGCAAGGAGTTGCACATGGAGTTGATAGCATTTATCAGCCCATCAAAACAAAAGCCTCTCTCATTAGCAGGGATCCTGCTTTTCTCTGATTTAACCCCCCCCCCCCAATTTTTGGATTAAAAAAAGCTAACCCTAAATCCACATTTTCCCATAATTTAAATGAAACACCACTAATATCTCTATATCATGATGTTTCATTTCTGATCATAGAAAATGTGGATTTTGTGTTACTTCTTTAAATCTGAATATTGGAGATTTTTTTATTAGAGAAAACCAGGATCCGTGCTCATTAATTCCAGCTCTTCTTAAACTACTTTTTCCGAAGAAGGAAGGAAGGGACATTACTAGCTACCTGTTGATTAGCTCCAAAAAGCCCTAAGTAGACTCTGTCCTGTCTGCCTTTGTCCTGTCTCCTACAGCACAGACCATAGTCAGCATGTGGTATGCTAGCTAATGTAAGGCTGAAGGAATGGAGGAATCTCTGGTTGAGCAGGGAGTCATGGTGGGGGAGGGGGAAGCAGGAGGAAACCAAGCAGGTGCTATTGTACCTGTAGTCTCTGCTGGAGCTCTAGCCAGAGAGCAGAGGGGTGTGAGCCAGCCCTGCAAAGCATCTGGGATGCTGGGGAACTCTGGTTTGAGTTAAACCAGGAAGGGATCTGGGACAGACATTGCATAAACCGGTTTGACCTAAATTAGTTAAGTCTGACACTACATTCAACCAGGTTTATCTCAAACTGGTTTCAACCATTTTCAAACAGGTTTGTGCGCACTGAACTTGTGCGCACAGTCAAGATCAGTAAGTCTTCCCATGCCCACTTTCAAGCAGTGTAGTAGTTCACCTGTCTAGACCTTATACCTAAAAGACAGAAATAACTGGTTGCCCAATTCAAAACCTATTAAGTTGCCTCTGTTAGGGCCAAATGCAAAAGAAATGTTGTTTTCTCAGAGCACTGAGAAGCCAGCCTGAAGCCTTGTCATCATGCACATAGGGGAGAAGATCAAGTCTTTACAAGGCAGCTGAATGGGTAGAAGTATGAGCAGGTCAGAAGCATAGTCTGTGTGTACAGTCATAGAACACCTCCTGCTCGCCCCAAAACCACCTAGGGAAACAGTAAAGTGCAGATGTCCATATCTATTACCCACTAGGGGCTTTATGCATATGGAGGCCATAGTCCTTAACTCAGTTCTAGGGCTGTGTGTGTTATATCCTGCAGATCGAGTGACTGAGCACCAGGGATCCTGGTTTCCTCTGATAAAAAAATCCCAAATTTTCCTATTTAAAACCCCAAATTACAAATTTTTATATGATTAAACTGAAACAGAATTTTATATATAAGTATCAGTTGAACACAATGTTTTATTGATATACTTAAAATTTTAAAGCTATATGGATCCTACCAGTGCCTCAATCGCTATAATAAATACATTCTAAATACCTATATGTTTTGGTGTTTGATTTTGGGGTTTTTTATCATGGAAAAATCAGAGGTCCTTCTGCCCCCTTCACTCACCAGGATGCAGGTCCAACTGCGGCTGTGCCCCTTGCTGGTTTGTGATGCAGCTCTGAGATGCTGGTGCCCTGTCCATGCTGTTGACCTTCACTCCCAAACCACAGCCCCCCACCCCTCCCCAGACCTGCTGGTTCACCTCACTCCTGGACCTCCCATGGCACCACTGGTGCCCCTCACTCTGGACCCACAGGTCTCCCAGCCTCCCCAGCCCTGCTGGTTCCTCTTACTCCAACCTGAAGTCCCCTGACTCTGCCGGTGCCCTTCACTCCCATCCCACAGTTTCCAATCCCCCTCAGCCCTGTTGGTCCCCAGTGTGTGAGGTAGAGGGGTCTGGGTGGGGAAGAGAGGGGTGGGCAAAAGTGATGTCTGAGGGTCATGGGGGGGTTATGTTCCCCCCCTCCAATTTCTGCACCCACAGTGGGGCACGGGGCTGCAGCCTGGCCAGATCAGCACTGGACAGGAGCCGCCACTGTGTCCCAGTGGGCAAGACACAGCATGAGATGCAGCATTGCACTGCTGCTGCTGGGCAGGCAGGGGGGCACCTTACTTTGGCAGCCATGATGGCGTGGTACTCCTGGTGACAGTCACAGGGGCAGCAGCACCAAGTCTCCCCACCTCGCTCTGCCCTCTTGTGCCAGGTCCCACCTGGTAGGCCATAGAGATGGCTCCTGCCCAATGCCAGTCCAACTAGGAAGCAGTCCCATGCCCCAACACCCCACTGTGGGCACAGAAATCTGGGGGGCACCTGCCTTGCTGTGCCTCCCCAGCATGTTGCCTATGCCTCTTGCCCACCACACATTGCCTTTGCCCCCCCCCAGACTTACTTGAAGGAAGTTGCAGGAGCTCCTCTCCATCACAGCAGGCATGGTTGGTGAACTCAGACTGGTGGGGTGGGTGAAGTGTCACATGAGAGTGGGGTGGGGGAGGGGATTTGCTCCCATATGCCACTCCACTTGCCCCACCAGTCTGAGTTCACCAGCTGTGCCTACACCACACTGCCTGGTTGTATTGCTGGCCATGTGCATATGTGTGTGTGCACATACACATAGTGCCCCCTGCCTGATCAGTCTCCTTGAGCTCCTTGCAGGCTGGAACTCTGACACAGTTTCCTGGGTTTTTCTCCTTTGAAGGAGAAAATGTTGTTTTTCCATGGAAAATGGAAAACCCGGATACTGCTGATCCTGGATATATGAGCGCAGAGCTTTTATTTGAAGTGCCCCCATTTTAGGCTTGATTCTGCTGGGAAAGATGACAGGATATGGTCCAAACCTGCTTTGTTTTCTATTGAAATGTTGTCATTTTATTAACCTTTATGATAACACCCATATTATATACCATAGAGGATAAGAATTTTTTAGGTTAGCACAGAGACAGTTTGTTGAATGAACTACAGAATGCTATTACCTGCTATGGACAAGAAGGTTTAAAAAGTTAGAGAATGTGTTTTCTCTACTAGATTCTATGTTCTTTTAGAGTAATTGTTACAGAACCCGATTAAGTTCTTATAGAACCCAATTAGCATCATCCATATTAAATTCAATGTGTTGTTTGCATAATGTTTTCAATGTGTTTTTTGCATGTAAGAGCCTGCTGAAGGCCTTGTTCTTTTACCAGTCCTTTCAGCAAGGATCTCTTCCCACTCATTCCAACTCCATCAATAATTTATAATTGCTCTTCAGGAGGCATAATATCGGACAGCAACAGTCACAAAGAGCGAACTCCTCCTCTGTTAGCTTATACAAATATTTCCTGATTGCTGTGACTTCAGGGGAGGCTGAAAGACTAAATCTCCATTTAGAGCACCAGGCTGTGCTACCACAAATTTTTACAGTTCTCACTACATTTGTCTGGTTCAGGCTATTGTTGCTAAGTGATCCAAGCCCTGTTCCAATTCTTTTCTGGTTTATATAAGGTGTTTCAATTTTGTTGCTTTCAGGTTCTAACCAGGACAAGTTCACATTTTCTGAAAGCTGGTGTAGTTACTTTTACCTCAAGATCTATTGCATCTCAAGAGAAATCCTGATATCAGGTTGCAAGAGCAACTGAGATTTTTGTGCTTTGCAAGCTATTTTATGGGTCCCAAGGTGTTTTATGTTGCTTATAGTCCATGAAGCTTTCTGTTTCTCTAAGCAGAAAACTAAGAGCCTACCTACCCTGTTCTATATTTTCTTTCTCCGTGCATGGAGAGGGCAGTAGTGTAGAGAGAATCAAAATATTTTTTATTTGAAAAATGGCAGGTTTTATAGGTCTTTATGTTGTCACAGTTTTGTTTGATTTTTTAAATGAGTAAAGTCATTGCTGCCCTTAAAATACATTTCAAATAAATCTGTTATTCTGGTTGGGCCACTGATAGCATTAGCTCTGTAACAGTGGCCAAACTCACTGGACCAGAAGAGGAAGAGGCCTAGAAATCAGCAAACCAATTGTACTGTGCTTCCATAGGAAGCAATTTCTCCTACCTAAGCAGCTATAAGGCAGGGTGGAAACAGACATTGCCTTTCTTTGCCTTTGTGCTGCCATAATTTTTTTTTATGATATATTCCAGCACAGCTGATCCACTTCATTTGCCGATGTCTATTTCTAGCCTTAGAGAATAAAATAAATCTCACATTAATCTCACAGGATCCTACATAATCAACAATGCTATTTATCCATGGATCCCATACACTTTTCAAAAGCAGAGAAGCACAGTATGATTATTAACATTTACTATATAAGTAAAATTGGACACTGAAAGTTTAAAAGGACAAATTCTTTTGCCTAAGTCACTTTGCTTTGTGAAGAGTTTTCCCTCCATTTGGGGGTACTTTGCTGGTGGAGAGCTAGTAGAAACCACTATATTATATGCCTGAGGCCTCAGTATAGCAAGTATAGGGACATGTGAAGGACAAGACATAGCAGGGCTCTCTGCTGCAGCACTCAGTTCTTCACTGGCATTATCTCTCCGAGGAGATTTACAATACTGATTTCAGTTACAGTATTGCATATCCAGAATAAATCCATTTGCCTCAGTGGAGTTACATTCTGGATTTAGAACAGTAAAACTGAGTGCAGAATCAGGAATTTTAATAAGGGATAAACAAAATAATTAACATATTTAAAATCAGTGGCTTCCTTTTTGGAAGCTCAGTATAATGTATACAGCTACATTTACTCTAATGAATGGTAGAGTCTGAGCGAGAGTGCAAGAATACTGCAGCATAAGGATATCACACTAAAACCCCCAAATTCTGCCCTCAGTTATACCTGTACAGCCAGATTTACATTAATGTGTTTCCATAAATGCATCTGAAATAAGAATCTGATACTTCCAAGCAAACTGCTAGGATATATATTGCTCTCATCCATTGAGACGTCAGTAAAAAATGCCATGAGAAATTATTAGTTAAGATGGAGATTAGTAGAAGAATTTTAAGGTAGGTAACTGGCCAAAAGGGTGACATGATAGCAGGCTATGCTGAAAGCGGAAGCATTAAGCTACAGAGCATACTCTAGAGTTCCTCAAGCACTGATCTTGGGGCCAGTACTGTTTGATGTTTTCATTAATGAACTTGTCATAAAGAATGAGTGTGCTAATGAAATGTGGTAACACACAGGTAGGATGCATTGTTAACAGGTCTGAGGATCAGGATATCATACAAGAAGAACAAAAAAGACCTTGAGGAATACAGTAACAAAAATGTGGTAATACAAGATACAAGGGATGAAATTAAGGACTAGTAACAAGAATTTCTGCAGTAAACTGAAGCTCACCAGTTTGAAATATCTAAGAAAAGGGACCTAGGGGCACATCTACATGAGAAATGTACTGTGGAGTTGCCTAATTAGCTCCATAGTAAATGTCTCAGCATGTACACGTGCAGTGCTATTAGGATGGAATAAACTAATTAACTCTGTGTAGGTTAGTACTTATAAACACAAGTACTATCCTGTGGTGGAGCTTTTTACTCCACAGCAACATACATGTAAATGCCGATGGCGCATGAGGGTGCTTCAGTGTGGGGACTGCCTGCTGGCTAGCCCTTACACTGAAGCACCCTTGTGCCTCAGCCAGCCCCTCCCCAGCATATTAAACTGGAAGAAGCAGCCCCAGGCTGACTCCCAGAGCCCCCTGCCAACTGGGGCTGCTCCAACCTGGATCAACATGCTGTAGTCCCAGGCACATATTGAACTGTGGTGCCCAGGAACAATAAACTCGGGCACAATATGTGCTGGAGTTTATTGTTGCATGTTAATTGCATGTGTAGATGTGTCTGGGTGTACCAGTTCAATACAGGATGCCTATGAGCTACCAGTGTGATGCAGCTGTGCAGAAGACAAATGAAGGAAAGGATGTAAGGTAAGGTAGTAAGGTAGGGAAGTAAGGTATTCCAACAGAAGCAGTATCAATGGTTTTGTACAACTGGAATCCAGTGTACAATTCTAGGCCCTGGACACATGTTCACTTGAAGCTCTTTAAGGTACTGAGGCACTTTGTAGATCTTTAGAAATAAAGTATGATGGTAATATGCACATATGCATAGCCCCCTGCCTGGAATGCTACAAATTTACCCCAAAGGTGTGCTGGCCAGACAGTTGATGTTCACGGATTGCTTCTTAGGTCTCCCCACCCCCAGAGAACCTGCCAGCAAACCAGATTACTGACAGCCTGTTCTCTCCCCTGTCAAGGAAATGGGTAGTGATCAGTCTACAGCAGCCACCAGGAAGAGCAGCTGTTAAAGGCAGCACTCTTCTCACTCAATGGGGTATCAAGAAGGTTGAAGACAGCTGCTCTCCTTGCTCCTGCCCATGCCCACTACCTGTGTGGCACAAGAGGGTGATGACACCTGCTCTCCTCATCCCTGCCACCCCTACAGGCAGTAGGGGCCATGTACAACACCTACAGACAATGTAGTTGGAGCATCAGCTCTTGCCAGTCCTCCCAAGGTACTGGTGGCTGAGGCAGGAGCTTTGCCTGTAGTCAGTGTGGTAGGAGCAGCAACAAGAGCACTGGCTATTAAAAGTCCATTCTGTCAAACATATTCAGTGGAAGAAAGCAGGGCAGCTACAACTCTGATCACTACAGTCTGTTAAGAAGTCAGCCACTCTCCTTATTGGGGTAAGAAAGGAAAGTAGAAGACTGGGATGGTGGGGAGCATCTGACAAAACCTGTACAAAACAGTGCTATAAAGAAGTTTGTTTGAAATAGTAACTTTTTTATAGCGCATCTGCCATTTTTGTGGCAGATCCACCATCTTTGTAGTTCTACCAACAGCCTAAATGATTGAATGCTTGCTTTTGTAGTGCTTTAAGAGCAATAAAAGTAATTGTGTGTCCAAGGCCCTAGACCCCTATGTCATCCTCAACAACAAAAATGACTTCAGATTGACAGATTGAAGCACTACAAAAGTAGTGATTGACAGAGCCCTGAAAAGCTTGGCCTGTTTTGTCTAGCAAAATGAAGGCTGCAATGGGATATAACTGCTATCTATACACCAAAGGGGGTAAGCCCCAGGGAAGGAAAAGAGCTATTTAGTCCAAAGAGCAATGCTGGCACAAAAACAAATTTGTATAAACTGGCCATGAATAAAGTTAGAATGAAAATTAAAAGAAGTTTCCTAGCCAGTAGAGCAATGATATAACTAGTTTTAAAATGGAGAAGAAACTTAATGATATGGCTGGGTGCTGGGGACAGCTGCCATACACAGGGGCAGCAGTAACTTCCAGTTGCGACTGCCACTGGTTTGATCACATGGCTGAAGCAGTAGCCATATTTTTCTGAGCCCTCTCCCCCTTGGAGCCCAGGGCAGCTGCCTTAGTCACTCTACCCTAGTTATGCCACTGAGGCAGAGCTTGATTAGTTTATGGAGGGATCTGTGATGTGGTTGCCTGCAACAGCAAGGGACTGGACCCAATGACCCAGAAAGTCCTTGCTAGTCTTATATTCCTAGCATGTGGATTTCCAGCTATGTCCTTTTTTGGCACAGTGCAGAGTATCAGAATTGATATATAGATGGGATCATTATAGGGCCTATGCCCCTACATGCTGGTGGACAGGGATATGCTGGCAATTTATAAAGTGTTTCATTTTAAAATTACATTCCAGTCATTATGACAGCCGAGGAAAAAAAAATCACCCTGGTGCTGAGGACAAAGTTTGTACATAACTCTTGACCTACCTTAAATCTGGGTTTTACTTACCCTTGTTTTTGGAGTACTTGTACACAAACCAATACAAATTGGTGTACAGCCAGCATCTATAACAAAACCCTCTGTCCCATTAATTGAAATACTGTCCCACACTATCAGGGTAAGCATAGAGTATAGAGGAGACTTGCACTGTGCTTTGAAGATCAAACATTTGATTCAGGAGCTATCAGCCATCAGTACTGCTCTCAATTTCCACAATGGTGCCATAACAGGGTTCCACTCCAGGTTTGGCCATAACACCCCTTCAGTCCTCATCTGTCTCCCTTTGGGCAATCAGCCCTTTTCTTGTCTGCTACTCTTTGATCATTTTTAGCTTCTAGATAAGGGGAGGCTGCCCCAGGGATTCCCAGACTTGATCGTTCTCTCATGACCACAGGTGTCCACAGTCATTGCCTTAAGGGACAACTATGTGGCTCCAACCTCCACTTCACACCATGCCCATGCCTTGCAGATGATCTGTTGACATACAGCCTTCCTGAGCTATGGGTTCTGTAGCAGGGCACAAAGGTGCCTGCAACTTGGAGAGCCAGGATAACTTCTCAGGAGCCGGTTGCTAGGGCAACTAGAGAGAGCCAGTGACCCACACCTGCTAGTGGTCAGGTGACCAGAAGGGGCAGGGCCTGGCTCCCATTTAAACCCCAGGGTTGAGGCCAGGCATGCAGTTCCCTGTTGGCAACCAAGGGGGAAGGAGCTCTGCCTGAGTGAGGAAGAGGCCTGAATGGCCAAACAATGCAATGCTGGTGAAAGATGGAGCAACCCTGGAGTGGCTTGAATGTTGTTATAGCCAGATGGCTTAGATTTATGTTATAGCCAAGGAGCTTGTGTTTTGTTTACTGTTAGACTGGAGGTTTGGGTGAGGCTACCAGGGGTTGGAGGAGGCCTCATATGGGACCCACGGCAGTGTGGAGATCCCAGCCCCAGAGAGTGGGCAGCGAGAAAAGTCCCAGAGAGTGGGCAGCGACCGATAAAAGGCAACATAGGGAGTGTGCAGACCCCAAGCGCCAAAAGGGCGCAGTATCGGGCATGTGCCAACTCCGAGTGCCAGGATAGGCATAGTATTGGGAGTTTGCCAACTCTGAGTGCCTAGTAAGGCAGAGAGTGACAAGGTTGTTGAGAGCCTGAGCGCCCAGTGAGGTGCAGTGAGAGAAACAGGGGCTGCGGAGAGCACGAGTGCCCAGTGAGGCGCTGCGAGAGACAGGCTGCAGACAGCCCCTGTGAAAGTGAGGTGCTGAGTACATCTGCAAGGCTTGGGGCATGGTACAGGGATGGTTGGAGACACGCATAGCCCATAAGGCCAGGGTGCACAGAACACCCATTAGAGGAACAGGGCAAGCGATAGCAGGAGGACGAAAGGCAGCCTCCCTTTAATATAAATAAGACCAAGACGTGGCGGGCGAGAGAGGGTGCTTGTAGGCAGCTTGGGGTGGTACAGAGGGCAACTAGGGGAGAGCATGGCAACCCTAGGTGCCCCTCCTGCTACAGGCTCCCAGCCCCAGTCCTCACCCCTCCTTGGCCTCTACCCCAACACTCTGTCCTCTGGACCCCACACTCTGCCCCTCTATGGGTCCTGGGCCCTCTGGCCCTCATGCTCTGCCCTCTTCCTGGGCTCCAGTCTTGTTCCCAGGCTTCTGACCCTGTTCCAGGCCTGTTGGGACCTTTTCCATGCCTTAGTCCCTTCCACAGTCATCAGTGCTACTTACTCCAGCTCAGATGTTATTCAGGAGCCCTGCTGCCCAGGAGGACTTCTCTCTCTGACACCTAGGGATAGACTTTCTGACCAGCTCAGGTCTTGGGTTTATATGCCTTAAGCCCATCCCCCTTCTGGTCAGGGAACCCTCTAATTGACCCCTGCCACACCTGTCGGCTGCTTTTCAAGCAGCCTCTTCTCTTAAAGTGATAGGCGTGTTAAGCGCCCTGTCACAGGTGCCAAGTAAGAGGCAAGTAAGAGTCCATAAAGAATCCTACCTTCCCTTATCAAACTGTGTTACTGAAGGGTTTGGGGGGCAGGGGGTGAAGGGGACAGACAATACCCTGCTAAATTCTTTACTTAAAGATCCGTTCAAATCTGCTTCTGCACTAATGAATCAATTTAAAAAATGGATTGACATTTTTAGAAAATAGCAAGCAATTGTTCATCATGGAAATTTACATACATACATAATATCTGCAGACATACTGGTGCGCTATACATAACACATAACAACAATCACTGGTGGTTTTGAGGAAAACCTAAAGTTACATAAAAATCCTCCTTTCCAATTTTTTCCAAATTACATAATATCCTTCCTGAAGTCAAATTAATTGGAGCAGTATCATTTGCTTTGAGCATTAATAATGAATTCTGATGCCATAAGAACTGATTACCTTGGTTTGTATTAGACTGAAAATTCTTTGAAATGCATAAGAAATGGACAGGCATAATATTATCATTGGGCTTATTTTCCACCATAATCACATTACTTTGATGAACTGTAAAATAAGGAACACAGAAAATGCATCTTTTTTTTTTCCTGAGCATATTGGAAAGAAATCAGAAGCATTTAAAATATAATATAGTTGTGTGTGTGACTTGCTTTTAGACCCTATTTCCAAACTGTTATACAATGAAAGATGAATATAAGACATTTATGGCTGCTCTGGGACTCACTTGGATGTCTCTGATTGGCCTGAACTGAGGCTTTGTTTGAAGGTTATGGGAAGACTTTGTCATTCAAAGTCAGCACCTCTGACAAGCACTATCCTCAGTAGGGGTTGACTGAACTCCAGTGGATAAATACAGACATATTAGATGTGGTGTGGAATCCTTTCACCCCCTTGCTATTCCTCATTAAGACCTGTGATCCATGATTTTTATTTCACTTTGGTCAAGGTCTCTGAACACAGAAGTATATATAATCAATAAACGCTTCGGCAATCTCAGGTGTTGTAATGTAACGTTATAATACCCTACTTAGAGACAGAGATGAAACAAGGATGTAGGCACGATTAGAAAGAGCTTAAACTGTAAAATATATTAAGGTTAGAAACTTCTGAAGCCCAAATACACTGAAACAGTTAAATAAGCTAGTATAAATATTAACAACATTCTGAGTATTATTTATATTATGACGACACCTCATTCCATCACTGTTATTAAGTGTCTAAACACTGCATTTTAGGGAAATATGATTTAGCTTTCAAATCCCAGCAAGGTGACTTTAGGCCTGTCTATACTGCTTTTACAGTAGTGTCCATTGTAGTACATACATACATGGGAAGAACTTTTAGTATGATCACAGCTAGCCAAACTGGAACAGCATGGATTCCAGACTAGGCTAATTTATCTCGCTTCCTGGACAGATGTAATCCATGCTGGCATAGGTGGAGGGAGAAAAAATTATTTGTGGGGGCTGAGTGTATGTGTGCTTCCCCCCCCTCCCTCCGCTGATAAGTATGTGAGGGAAGGGGTGGGGGAGGGGGCACCCCCCATGCTCTCCCCAGGGGTGCATGCAGCAGCGGGAGCTGCACCTCTGCCATGCCCCCTGACGAGACGCCTGCTGCCTGCGGCCCCGCCCCAGCCTCCCTCCCTTCCTCAATGCTGCATGCATGCCCCTCCCCACCCCTGCTGCAGCTGGGCTGCCTTGTGGCCCAACCCACTGTCTCGCATTTGCAGAGGCTCAGCCCAGTTAGCCCTGGCCTTCCGCCGCCTATGCATGAGGACTCTGTGGTGTCACGGCTAGACTTCTAAATCATTTAAAGACAGTAAACTACTTTACTGTTTAAGTTTTATGTAACAAGCAGCTACAATGCAGTTGGTACTTAACCACCAATGGTGGTGGTCTTTCCTTCAGGGAGCATTTGGGAGGTTGCCAAAACATGCTAGTATGCAGAGAGCATGTCCTTGTAATTTTCTGTATAAAGAAAAATCATTTCCCTTTTCTTTCTTGAAATGTGGTAAGTAGGGGACTGTCACACATGTCATATAGCCAACTTACCGTTTTGTAGAAACACCAGTAGGGAAGCTCTATCAGCCTACCTGAGTCCAAATTCCTTTACAAAATAAACACAAAACAGATTATTTGCAATACAGGTTTCCCTTGCTTTATGCTATACATGTGTTCCTGGAAAACGGTGCATAACTCAAATTTGCATAAAGGGAATTCACTTTACAATTTAACAAACAAGGATATGTTCCAAGACCTCGACTATACTGACCCCCAGACCCATTTCTGCCACTCTTACAAGACAATTTTGGTACTCACCGACAGCAGACAGTACACACAAGCACAGGGCACTATCATAATGGGGATGGCAACTACAGAAGTGTGTTGCAGACAATGAGCGAGGAGCAAAGATCCACACAGGAGACTATATTTTGGTGCTCATTACTCCCACAATGCACTGCACAAAGCAGCTGGCTGTGGGCTTCCACCACACCAACTGCATAAGAATGAGTTTACCTCACATATAGCGAATTTTTGGTATAAAAAGGGTTATTGCATAAGAGCAAATTCTCTCATACAAAACCCGCATAAAGTGAGGGAAACCTATACATCTATCAAGAAAATATTTATTTTCTTTCCATGAAAAACCACAATACAACAAACCATGTGGAAGAAAACAACTGGAGGCACTCTAAGACCACGTTCATCCAAACACATGGGGCACTGGTCATGAAATGATAATTTTGGAACACAAACTGTGAAATATGGCCACTGTTGGAAGTGTTAGAGAGAAGGTGGGAAGAAAAATATAAATATCCACTGTCTTGGGGTGCCAAGAGGCATGAAAAATCATGACCCAATAAATCTTGGTGGGAAAAAAAATAAGATCTTGGCACCTGTAGGACTCAATACGCAGGATTACCTGATTTATGGGAGTTATGAAGTTACAAGGTGCCACTTGAGAAGCCCAAGGCAGGGAGCTCAGTAGGTAGAAGGATAAATAGAAACTATATTTGATTTTAGGCACTGAGACAGCAAGGAGGAAAAAGTTTCACCAAGTCTCAATCACTCTTTGAGACACTGTATTGAAAATAGTTATCTTCCATATACAATAGCATTTAAATGGTTTTCAACACCACTTCAGGCAGATCCATTGCTGAAAAAAAGCCTGAGAGTAAAGATTAAAAGCTTAGTTCAGAAGTTGATTTTCTGGGTTTAAATTGCCAGAAGTTTTGCATAAGCAAGACTCTGCAATTCAGATACTCATGACTAGGTGTTGAATAGCCCTAAACAGAGCCCTAAACTCTGGCAGCTAAATGAAAGAAGGATTGTTTTTAAGTATTGTGTTTAAGTATCTGTGCTTATTAAAGCATCCTATTTAGATTTAATCCAATAATGGGCCAAATTCAAATCATCTGGCTCATGAAAGAATTTCCATCAACTCATTATCTGTATTGATAAGATTGTAGGAAATGGATATCACAGGATCAACTGGATTATTAACTCTTATGGGATGGAATTGTGCCCACCTGAACCCTACTTCCTGTTTGTTTAATGGGAGCTTCCCCCACTCTGTTTGTCATGCAATTAAAACAAAGCAGCAGGTTCCAGGACTTCAGAAGCTGGTTAAGACTTTCCCTACAATTTCTCCAACAGCTGGAAGCCATTGTGTTTCTGAGCACCAGATATGAGAGCAGAGATTCTCCATCCTGTATTTTCAATGCTCACACCACTGCAGCTTCAGGCAACATGCAGAATGAAGAGAAAGAGCGAGGATTTGAGGGTGAGATGAGAGACAATAATCGGCTTAAAGTGACAGGAGCTAAGGGTAAGGGGAAATGAGTGAGAGGTGGAAAGGTAGCAGGGGATGCACACAGGAGAACCTTTATTCACCCTCACCTCTCTAGAGCCTGGAATTGACCTGAGGGTTCCCATGTGTCAACACTACTGTGCTGCCAATCTAAAATTGGGAATCCAAAAGGCAAAATGCCCCTCTTCAGTGGCAGCCCACATAGAGGATAACATCTATTGCTGCTGAGAGACATAGCCGGTGATGTTAGTTTGAAGTCAAAGAGAAAGCAGGGTAGATCTGTAACTTATAGATTAACCAAAGTAGATTTTTTCTCTGTAGGACTCTTGCTTTTTCCTATCTAAGATACATTCTGAAGATATTTAAACTGAATTACTGCTTTTCTTTAATTGTTTTGATTTTACACATGCATAAACACTGTCTCTTTCTCTCTCACACACATATATAGCACAAACTTTCATGGGATGAAGCTCACTTCATCAGATGCTGTGAAAGGACATGCACAAAACAGTGTATAACAAGAAGAGAGAAATGTAAATACAAAAAGTCAGAAGTGAAGGGAGAGAGAGGGAGGACCTTGTTACACCTTGTGCTGTAAGCTACATAAACGTTGCTGTTTGGCAATGTGCAGTGAAAACCCATCTCTGACTTTCCCTCACCTGCACAGCTGTGACTTGCCACTAGAGGCTTGGTGAGCAGGGGTGAGACTAGGAGTTAGGGGCAGGATTGACTTGCTGCTCCCACTGGGCAGAGTGAGTGCCACAGCCCCAGAGCATCCAGTGGCCACAGTGCCTCCCATTGCCCAGACTGCCTTGCTGCTCCTGCCGGGCAGAGTAAGCAACAGCCTGGTTAGCAGTGGGAGGCATTGCTGCTGCTGGGCACTCCAGGGCTGTGGTGCTTGCTTTGCCTGGCAGAAGCAATGAGGCAGCCCGGGCATCCCTGCTAACCCTGACTCAGGAGGGGCCACTGCATCCTGAGATACTGGAAAACTTCAGCTTGGACAGAACAACTATGTGTTGTGGCCATACCATAATGGAACAGGAGCAAGGTTTATGTGGATTAGAGATAATCCTGCCCTGGAGCAGTGCAACTTTAAACTGAATAATGGGTGTTTTAAGCCACTTAACGGGCAGCCAATACAAGGGTTAAGAGCTCCAGAAGTTGCCTAAAATTACTATGTAACAAGGCCCATAGTTTATTGGTGCTACCAATTAAGATATGAGCTCAAGCACAGAATTTAAATCTAAAAGCTCTGGTTGTACTGATGGCTTATGTCCAGGCCAGCATAATTCTGTGTAGTGGGATTCCTTTTCTTTTGATTTACTTAAAAAATATAGAAAATTTTATAAAAACAACATTATAAAGGACTTTTATTGCTGTGAAGTAGGCCTGTGTGAAGCAGCAAGTATTCGTTTCAGATTTGGGCAATTTGAGTCTGTTGATTCGGATTCCGAGATTCTGTCAAAAACTATAATGAGTAATCACTACAATACCTATAACTTTGTCATTTTTTTTGCAGATTCAGATGAAAACAGCAGGGATGGTAGCCTCTTCTAAGGGTATGAAGTCTGCCTAGTTTCAAGGAGATAGGTGGAGGGGTTTCTGTGAAAGTGCACCTCAAGGTTCTGAAAGCAAATAAAAAAGCAATTAGGTGCAGAGTGAAGTGGGTGGTACTCACTCTATCTGCACATGGAGCTTGGGAAACCCCAGCAGTAGGAGGTTCACTTTCAGGAATGCCAGCTGCTCCACCAAACCAGGATCCAAGGAGTTGTGGTGGGGTGTCACAACATCACCAGCAATGCTGAACACCTTTCTTGGTACACTGGTCAGCGGACAAGACAGGTGTTCCTGGGCAACCATGACCAGATACTGCCACACCTGACTGTGGTAGCCATTCAGGCCTCCATGCTACCTGCCTGATGGTGGGGTCTGGTGCCTCTGGACCCCAACATTGAAGCCATGCCCTTGGCCCACATTGGCATTGGCTGTGGTGGAGGAGATTGGCTCATGGTTGGAATGCTGGCATGGGATAGTGGATCCCCCTCTTCCACATCCCCCCACCTCTATTCACCAGCACCTCCATCCAGTGATCAAGTGTTTTACTGCTGCAGATGCTCCCCTTCACCCTCAGGTAGCACATGTCCACCAGCACATGGACCATACTGGACCGCAATGGACCCAGCTGTTTTTTGATGCCCTCCTGCACCTGCTTCACCAGCATCTGCACCTGTAGTGAAAGAGGCTTCCCCAGCCAGGAACATCGATCCCCTGGAACTTCTCCATTTCACTCTTAAGCTCCTTCACTATGAGGATCACCTGGCTAAGGTGGGTATCACCAGTGCTGAGGCTCTCGGTGGCCTCGAAGAATGGCTTGAGCACCACCAAGAGATGGTATCCCACACTGTTTTAAGGGGGCTGCTGAACCCAATCTTCCCAACCAAAGCCATCTCATGGATAGCCTTCTGTTGCTCAACCAGCCTTTCCAGCATCAGGTATGAGAAGTTCCATTGAATCTCCACATCTTGCATGATTTTGTGCTGAGGGATATTCAGCTCTGCCTGTTTGTCACACAGCATCTTGCCTACCTTGATGCTCCAGTGGAAGTAGCCTGCCACCTTCCTGCATTTCAAAATGAGCTGGCTGGTAGTAATGGCACTGTCATCAGGAGCCCTATCTCCCTCCAAGGCATCCATGACTACAAGGTGGAACTTGTGTACCACACAGTGGATGCCCACAAAGTTTGCATCACGCACCGCCTTGACCATATTAGCCCCATTGTCAGTGACCATGAACCCACAGGTGAGCTTGGCCTGCCCAACGAGCCACCCCTGCACCATGTAGTTCATGGCCACATCATCTCCCTTGCCATGTGGGACTCATCCAACACCTCCGCTTGAAAGAGAGCCCACCAACTGATGGGACCAGTGCCCTGTGAGGGAGAGGTTGACATGATCTCCACCCCGGCTGCTTCAGATGTCCAAGGTGAAGTGCAAAGCTACCTGCAGACCTGCCTTCCACAGCTCCTCCCCCTAGCACTCCCTGCATGCTTCATATAGGGAGGGCAAAACCATCCTGCTAAAGGTGGTATGTACAGGCACTTGGTATGATAGGGTCATAAGCACCATGAGCCACCTGAACCCTGGATGCTCAACAAAGGAGAAGGGCTGGCCATCCAGAGCAAGCATCTCCCCAATGCTCTGCATCACCTTGCTCACCTTTGGAACGCACCCCCTTTGTCTCTGCCTTTCCCCCACCAGTCCAGGGTGGCCTGCCTCTGCTTCTTGGAGATGGGGGCTTTGAAGTGAGAGGGAAACTTATTTTTGGGCATGCTCCCACTGGTGCCAGGCTGAAGAGGAACAAGGGCAAGGGTGTGCTGCCTTCTGAGATGCAGCAACATTGCCGTGGTGGTGAAGTGTTTTATATCCTTGCCCCGGCTGATCTGCCTTCGGCAGTGCTGGCAGGTAGCATACCTGGGATCATCTGCCACCTCAGAATAATCCCACACTACACTACCCAGCCATTTCTGAGTTGAGGGTGGGGATCCTGCCTTATCTCCCTCCTTGCCAAGAAGAGGCACAACAACAGGAGAAGCTGAGCCACCTGACCCCACAATCTCCTCCACAGCACCTTCCAGAGAAGGAGACCTGTCTCTAGGGGAACTTTGAGGGGGATGGAGCACAAGTTCAGATTCTCCCTCCTTCACCAGAATTTCCTTTGCTATGGCCCTCAGCTCCTCTGCTTCCAGATCCAGCTTTCTCCTCCCCCAGAGACTGTGACTGGAAGGGAACTTAGAGAAAGATCACAGTCACTAGCCAGCTACAGATGTCAATATTAGAGCAGTCTTTCCCCGCCTCTCAGCTTTTTCCATATATCGAAGATCACCCACCCCATCCTACTCCCTCTTCTCAGTTTCTGTTTGCTGCAAGCCTTCTGAATCTCTAAATCTCTCCAGATCAATTCAGAGGCTTCCAGTTTGATTCAATGGGACCTTTTAATGGGTCTCCTGATTCAATTTGGATTTGGAGATTTGGCTGCCGCATCAGGCTGAATCACCTCCAAATCAAATCGGCTGCCGAAGCTTTGCATAGCCCTACTGTGAAGTCAGTCAAGTCCTTTGTAACCTCCTGCTAGATATATTGTGACATGATTTAATTACATGATTGCATGCTATTTTTTTTCACAGGTTGTTCCCTTGGTTGTTCCCATTTAAGATACATTCTAAACACTTTTTTATACTAAATTCTTGTTTTGTTTTGTTTTAAATTAAGTATTCTGATTTTTTTCCTAGCAAGCAAAATCAGATTTCCCAGAGACAGTTAACTCAATGAGTTCAATGCTATGGCCAGAAACTACTACTCACGAACCTTTTCTGGTTCCTCAGTCTTAGTGAGGTTTGATGAAAAATAGAAATGGTCTATTATTCCTACAATTTTGCTGACATCCAATACTCAGTTTCAGTAAACAATGTATTTCTTTGAAAGTATAATAGGCAAACAGTGTACTAGATGCGTTGTACATCAAGAGATGTTTGCTAAATGATCCAGTTGTACAACTCATGAATACTATTGGCAGGTAAGATGCAAAATACTGTACTTTCCATGGGTACCTATGTATAATTTTACAGTGGACTTTCACAGTAACAACATAGCATTACTAAAGATTTGCCTTGAAAGATTTATCTTACTCCGTTAAAACAAATCATTAGATTTATCTCTTTCAGTATCATAGGTCTTCATTGAGTCAAATAAACCATATTTAGTTTACCACCCCGGAAAGATATAAATGCTAAATACTCTTTAACTTTATTTTATGAGAGTGAATATTATATTCTTCTTTCCAGTGACCTTTTATTGCCTTGTGAATAAAAAAATAATTTACCAGACAGAAATAACAGCCAGAAGAAGGAGGGATTTATGACCATGCCAACTCCACTAAAACCAAAAGATAAACATAATACTTTCAGAATAAAGATAGTGAATTATCTAATGCCCTATTCTCAAAACTTTGAGGAAAAAAAACTTTAACCCAGAAAATTAAAGTTTACTCATTTCATCTTCTAAGAGAAAGAGAGAAAAGATTCAGTTGTTCTTACTTTCAATCCCTTGCATACTGAGGTATGCAATTAAGAATATTAAGATATAGTGTACCTTTAAAAATTTGCAGACTAAATGCACCATCAGTCAAAACTATATAATCTCATGGAATAAGAAGGTCTGCAGAGGATTGAAGTCTGAACAGACCAGAATTTTGTAATGTTATAAGAATAAGTATTAAATACTTATTTTTATAGCATACTAATTGTGTCAGCTTCCTACAGCTTTTCAAATAATAATAAATGATACTTTTATAGATATTAATGCATTTATTTAAAGGCAAGGTCTATTGTTAAAAGAGATACCATCAAATAGAACCATTTTGCTTAGGAGACCAACTACTTGTATCGTGTGTTAAACTATTCAGACAAAGGTTTGTCTCTACATACTTGCAGCAACAAGGAAAAGTTGGGCCATGAGCGTGGGCACTACCAGAATATTATCTATATAGTTATACGAAAAACAACTACATTACATCACTGAGGTTGCAAAATCAAGTATTCAAAAGTTAAGATGTGCCAGCATTAAGGCTCCTCACGAAATATGAATTCAGATCCTCTTGCATTCTGAGCCACTTGGGGAACTGAGGCGAAATCCACATGGTACAGTGCAGAGCTACTTTAGGTATCTCCATGTGACATTGCATTATGCCATGAAGACACACCCTAAGTTTTACTGCAGGAGCCCTCTGTGCAACCTGAAGATCTTAAATAAATATCAGCAAATTACCTAAGATGTGAGGACAGCACAGGTACCACTTAACAGCCTAATATGGACATAGGAGTCTACAACTTGGAGGTACTGTGTAGGCCTTCAGATCCAGAGTCCTCCTTTCACAGGCAGCCATGTCACATTAACCTTTTCATAAACTAATCAAAACCCATTTTACAGCTAGTTTGATACTGGAAGTCTGTTTCAGAAATTCACTTCTTTCTGATGGTATAAAAGGGTGGTCTGTCCCCTTAAAAAGTGTCAGCCAACCCTATTAAGGGCATTCAGCTCTAGGCCTCCTGATAATGAGGGAGTGATGTACAGGAAGTTTAAAAGCTTTAGGGGAAAGGGTTGAGAGAGAAGACTGAAGGAATAGTTTAAGAGAAGGAAGCAAATGGTGAGTTCAACTGCTTTCTGCCAAAGGGAGCCAAGCTGCTAGGCTGAGAACCAAAGCCAAAAGGGGTGCTCCTCAAGTGCCTGGAAAGAAGCAGAAGGGTATGGTTTCATTTATTTATTTGTTTCTTTTTTTATTTTAAGGGCTGTAATATTGAAGGAGCCCCTCAAGGGTAAAGCCACTTGCAAAAGCCAGCCAGCTGGATAACCTACTCACAATGGTTAGAAGCCTTCTTTAATTTCCAGTCTAAACTTATTCATGACCACATGAGACCCATTTGTTCTTGTTTTAACATTGTCTTTTAGCTTTTGCCCTTCTCTCAGATTTTTATCCTCTTGGTGTGTTTGTAGAGAGCAGTCATGCTCAGCCTTGATTTGCTAAGCTAAGCAAGCCAGTCTTGTGGTATACTTCAGTAAGATAAGAAGACTAGGGGAATGGACAGCTTATTAGTCCTCCTCTGGACCTACTCCAATTTGAATTCACATTTCTTGAAGACAACATGGTTGATCAGAAGTGTACCAGTGCTCCAGAAGGGACTCAGCAATGCCTTGCATAATAGCATTAGTAATTCTCTACCCCTTCTGGTTCTCATCTGATACATCCTAGGGTCATATTTATCTTTTTCACAGTTCCATCACAGTTGATAGCTCAGAGTTACTTCATGATAGACTAGTGCACTCTGGTTTTCCCTTTCCTTGCCATTTCTAATCAATGAGCTTCTGAATTATTTTAATTAATCTTTACTAGATCCTATAGTTTGCACTCTGAATCCCTTTTACTCCTGCCCTAAAGAGTAACTGTATTATATCCAGTCCTTATTTGTATTATTGATATTAAGAGCAGATTTCATTGGCATGTTCACATGCTGCAGTCCAGGGTCATTAGTGAAAGCATTAAACAATATTGTTCCCAAGACTGCTTTTTGAGCAATTTGGCTAGTAACCTTGTGCCATGCCAAGAGCTCTCCTCTCAGCAGAACCTTTCTTTTCTACTCCTTAGACAGCTTTTGTATTAATCCCTATCTTATTCAGTTTAACTAATTATTTCTCATGTGGCATTTTATCAAATACTTTAGTGAAGCACAGACAGATTAGGTTTGTTCCACTTTATCAGTTATCTTCTCAAAGAAAGACAGTCTGGCAAAATCTATCGTAGTTGACCGGCATCTGTAATTTATTCTATTTTCTATTTACCTCTATATCTTCAATTACAGTTTTCCCTTGCTTTATGCAGGTTCTGTATGTGTGAATTTGCTCTTATACAATAACCCTTTTTATTCCAAAAATTTGCTATGTGTGAGGTAAACTCATTCTTATGCAATTGGTGTGGTGGAAGCCCACAGCCAGCTGCTTTGTGCAGTGCATTGTGGGAGTGATGAGCACCAAAATATGCTGGTAATCCTGCGTATTGAGTCCTACAGGTGCCAAGATTTTATTTTTTTTCCCACCAAGATTTATTGGGTCATGATTTTTTCATGCCTCTTGGCACCCCAAAACAGTGGATATTTATATTTTTCTTCCCACCTTCTCTCTAACACTTCCAACAGTGGCCATATTTCACAGTTTGTGTTCCAAACTTATCATTTCATGACCAGTGCCCCATGTGTTTGGATGAACGTGGTCTTAGAGTGCCTCCAGTTGTTTTCTTCCACATGGTTTGTTGTATTGTGGTTTTTCATGGAACGAAAATAAATATTTTCTTGATAGATGTACAGGTTTCCCTCACTTTATGCGGGTTTTGTATGAGAAAATTGCTCTTATGCAATGACCCTTTTTATACCAAAAATTCACTATGTGTGAGGTAAACTCATTCTTATGCAGTTGGTGTGGTGGAAGCCCACAGCCAGCTGCTTTGTGCAGTGCATTGTGGGAGTGATGAGCACCAAAATATAGTCTCCTGTGTGGATCCGTGCTCCTTGCTCATTGTCCGTGACATGTTTCTGTAGTTGCCATCCCCATTATGATAGTGCCCTGTGCTTGTGTGTACTGTCTGCTGTTGGTGAATACCAAAATTGTCTTGTAAGAGTGGCAGAAATGGGCCTGGGGGTCAGTACAGTCGAGGTCTTGGAACATATTCCTATTTGTTACATTGTGAAGTGGGTTCTCTTTCTAAGAATTTGAGTTATGCACTGTTTTCCAGGAACGCATGTACAGCATAAAGTGAGGGAAACCTGCATTCCATCTTTTAATGTTTGTTTTAAAACCTTGCATATTATTGAGATCAGACTAATGGACCTGTAGTTGCTTAGATCATTCCCCTCCTTTTTAGATAAAATTATTACATGTGCATTTCTCCAGTCAAAGCTCTGCCTCCACAATCTGATACAGTTTAATACATTATTTTGCTTCCAAACCTGCAATTTCACAGAAATATAGGACTGAGAGGGACATTCTGAGCCATATAGTTCAGTCTTCTGATCTCACAAGCAAATATTCTCCTGAGGTTTCTCCAAAACAGCTACTTCAAACTCACACACGAGAAGACACAAAACCAAAAATATCAAGAACACCCTGTAGGTGCCATAGATAAAAGCAGAAGAGACAAGGGTCCCATTAATACCTAACCTTTGCAATGACAGAGAACTAATCAGTTGTTATGTGCTCAAAGGATAGCATGAGGAGGGCATGCACCATGTTACAGAGAAAGTAAAAAACTCATATTCATTGCTGATCTGACCAATGGGAAACATTTCTTCCTGACTCCAAATATAGTGATCAGTATGACCCTGAATGGTTACATCTAGGGCTCAGGGTGAGAGCAGAATTTTGACTGAGGTGTGTTAGTGCTCCTGCCAGTACTTTGAAAACTCAAGAGTTCCTGGCTAGAGAGTCCTGCTCTTCCAGTGTCCAGTGCCACAGAGGAAAACATGGAAAAAGTGAGGGAGAGCGGGAAAGGAAAGTTTCTTCCTGGCTCTACAATTGACCAACACAATGCCTGAAGCAGGGGATTGACAAATACCTACCATGCTGCAGAAAAAGTGATAGGTAAAAAGAGAATGATATTTATAGCCTAATATATGTCAGTTCTTTCAGAATTCTGGGATAGAATGAACCTTTTAGAGGTTTGCAAAACTTCAGTTACCATAAATTTTCCTCCATTGCATTGTTGCACCCATAGATTGTCAGCTCCTACTGCAACGTGGTTTGTATGGTTGATGGAGATGGCAAGTATAGCCATATAAGCCTCATTTATATCTATTTGGTGATTGTGCTGACAGAGAGGATAGTTGCAAGGGAACATCCATCAAAGGTCTTCCAAAATTACACATTTTTATACAGACATGCATACATTGTCAGCCCAATTGTTAGCTAACACACAGTTGCATAGGTGTTTTCCCCGATTACACATTTATTAACCAATCAGAATTCTAAACATGCATTATGTATATTTTCACAATTAGATGACATACCAGATATCACCTATCTCTGCTATAACTTGTTCATCATATTTTTTTTTAATCTTGTCTGGCTATGAACTAACTAGGCAATTACTGTTTATTACTACTTTAAGCCTCTTGAACTCTTCCCAATATTCCATGCTTTTCTCATTAGGTATATCAGCTGCTTCTGCTGTCCGGATACAGCCTGTTCCCTAAACTGTCTCGTATCTCTTTATGAGACATTGCCAATATATACGTTCTAGGCCAATGAGGCCTACATACTGTTACATTTGCTGAGGTGGCTGAAGAAATAAAATGTCATTGGAAGGACCTATATGTCCATGAGACTAATTTACAAACAGGAAATAGCTGAAGTTTCACAGGAAAGATTGTTCTTATAATATTTTCAATCTTGTTTTAGAGTCTAGTTTAGATGGATTGGAGAAGCCTCTGGAATAAAACTCAATCCTGCAGTTCAGGTACAGCTGCAAGTGAACTCAATAGAGTTTCACTGGCTCAGCCCAAGCCCACATTTTGCTATCTGGGTCCAGTACTGTGGGAAGGAATTTGGCACCTGGGGCAAAGCCCACAATGGCAGGCCACCCTCGCCTCACACACAGATCCAGGAGACACACACCCCGCCCATGCTTGCCCGGAGGTGCATGCAGAGGCAGGAACTGCCTTCCCCCTGTCCCCACATCCCTCCCCCCCCAGCTCTGTCCTGTGCCCCACCCCAGCTGGGCAGCATCTGTTGGTGCTCCTTTGCTTCAGTGCCCAGGGAAGTTGCTGCACTCGCCTCCCCTTGGTACGGCGCTGTCTGGGTCAATGCCTTTACTGTGTATAATAAAATATATAGACATGATATTCAATTTCATGAACTACATGAATGTGTCATAAACCACATACTTTGCTCCATTAAATCCTGACTTTACTGGAAGGGTTCTGAATAAATATGGAAGTAACTTTGTCTCAGTAACTAGGGTCATTAGTTTGGAGAACAGAAGACCTAACTGGAATTTGAAAACAGTCTTCAGATACCTAAAGGTCAATTACATAGCATGGAGATGGCCTTTCCTCTCTGGCTGTAGAAGTCAGGAACAAGGGCCTCAAACTGCAGCAGAGGAAATTTCGGTTGGAGGTTATAATGAACTTTCTGATTTATGAGGGTGGTCAACCACTGGAACAGGCTAATGAGAGAAACTGGAATCTCCAGCCCCAGAAACTTTCAAGAGCAGGTTAGATTAGTTATTCTCAAGCAGCACGTCACGATGTCCTAGGGTGCCTTGAGATTCTTTCAAGGGTGTAGTGGGCTGCCACACAATGTTAACACTGTTAGGTGTGCAATGATTCACAAGATAAACCCACATTTCAAACAGGAATTCATAGTGTTAAAAACATTCTCACCTACAGTGGTCTTTCAGCAGAGTTTTTTGTAACAGAAAAATTATTTTGTTTTCCTGTGGTCAAAAAATGAGTGAAAAGTAAGACTGGCATTTTCCAAGGGGTGCCTTGAGTCTAACATACATATATCTCAGCAATTCCTCGCAGTCAAGGATGATCGTCTTGCATAATTGCTTTTATCTGTGGGTCCAAAGATGGCCAATGAAGCCAATCCAGGATGGACAGATTCTGTTACAACTTGAGCACGTGTTTCCATGAAGGGTGGGTGGTTCTGTATTCTTGATTTGGATGGTGACATGCTGTTTCTGATGCTCCTGTTTTTCTGTCTCCATATTGTCACCATGATGTTTCAAAGTACTGAGATCCTTGCAGCAGATTCTTCCTTCATTTGGGGCAGTCCTAGATAGTTTCACATGAGTTGGATGTCAACATTGCATTTTTTTTCCAAGTTGGCCTTGAGGACTTTCTTGAAGCACTTTCTCTGCCCTCCTCTTAAGCATACATCTTGACTGAGCTGGGAGAATAACACTTGCTTCAGGAGTTCAGAGTTGGACATCTGGATTACATGGCTAGCCCAGCAAAGTTGATGTTGGATTATCATCACCTCTGCTCATTGTGTTTGCTTGCAACAGAACACAAATGCTGGTGCATCTGTTTTCCCACTGGATCCGAAGGATCTTCCATAGACCGTGTTGATGGTATTTCTCCAGCAACTTGAGGTGTGTCCTGTACACTGCCCATGTCTGAGCTCCATACAGGAAAGTGACTGCTTGATAAACCATGAGCTTGGTTTTAGATCTGATGTCACTATCTTCGAACAGCCATTTCCTCAGGCACCCGAAGTCTGTGCTTACACTTTCAAGATGACATTGGATTTCCTTATCTATGTCAGCCTTTTGTAAGCTTTTCCAAGCTATGGGAAAATACTCAGTGTTCTCCAGAACCTCACCATAAATCTGCGTTACCAGAGGTAGGGACTGCTCATTATTGACTTGTTGATGAAAGACCTTAGTCTTCTGACTGTTAAATGTTAGCCCCATTTTCTTGTATACCTCAGTAAAGATGTTGATGATTGCCTTCAAAGTAAGTACAGACTACAGCATACTCAGTGTACTGGAGCTCAGTGATTGAGGTCAGAATAGTCTTGGTTTTGGCTTTGAGTTGGCTGAGATTAAACAGTTTACTATCCATTCGGTAGTTTGGATCTATCCTTTCAGTAGTTTCACTCCAACTGGAAGCTTGTTGGTGGTCAGATGTAGAATTGTGGTAAAGAATATTGAGAAAAGTGTTGGAACAATGACACATCTTTGCTTAACTGCCACCTTAACCTCAAAGGGATCTGTGACAGATCTATTACTGAGAACTATCACTTGCATACTGTCATGGAGTAGGCAAAGATCCGTACTTCAGAAGGATCCTCCACAGCGCTTCTTGGTTGACAGAGTTGAAGGCTTTTATGAGGTGAAAAAAGGCTATGAGAGAGGTTTATGTCATTCCTGGAATTTTACCTGCAGCTGGTGAGCAGTGACAATCATAACAGTTGTGCGTCTTAGTGCTCTAAACCCAAAATGAGGGTGCCTGTAGCCATATGGGGACACTGCTCCGATGTGCTGTAAATACAGCGTGTCAGAACAGATTCCATTTAATTCAGCTTGCTGGAGCATGCTAGCTAATTAGCACACTCCACTAGCCTCTATGTCTTGTGTATTCAGTCTCCCGGGCTTCAAAACGGCAGCAGAGGCACTTTTTAACCAAAGCAAGCTTCAGTTAAACTGCCCCTGCCACCATTTTGAAACACAGGACACTGAATACACAAGACGCTATAGATGCTTTAATTGGAGCAGTTCTTGGAGTCATTCTAAGACCTCCCCGTCTCCCCCCCCGGAGCATGTGTAAAGATGCCCTGAGATTCTGGGGTCAGCTTTTCAAGTCTAAGGAGATAGTTCAGGAGTGTTCTCATAATGATCTTTCTTGTGGTGGACAGCAAGGTGATGCCTCTGTAACTTCTACAAAGGGGGACCTTAAGTAAAGTCAGACTGAGGGCATGGTAGAGATGAACCATACAGATAAAGGGTACATACAGCCATTACATTTAGATTGACCTAACTAGGATTACGTCAATTTAAATGTCCATCTGTGCATTTGAAGGTTTGGACCCCTGAGGTCCCTTCCAGCCCTACTTTCCTATGATTCTATGAAGATATGATCTTTAATATGGAGGAAAACATGGGATGAAGATACAGCATATGTCCCTGACCATTATATATGTACAAAATTCCTTCTGTGATCCTGACTGCTTTGAAGGTTAAAGAACACAGAGATATAGGTGTTAATAGTAGTGATTCTCAGTAATGGATCTATTGCAGATACCTTTAAGGTTAAAACAGGAGTTAACAAGGCCCCTTTGTTAGAATTATGGGTAAAAAATGGCAGATATAATATTACTTCACCTGACATGAACAACCCTAGATTTGAGAACAGGTTAACCTAATCTATCAAATGCTTATATGTGTTCCAAGCAGAGCCCCGGGGCTGGGAGAGCCCACCTACACACCCCAGCCCCAGGGCTGTGCTCCTTCTACCCCTACCGCCAACACCAACTAAGCTATTTTTTTTAGCATCCCAACCTTCCTGACCCTGGATGCACAACCCTATTGCAGACCCACCAACCCCACTTCTGATCCCACCAACCCACCTACAGATCCACAACCATCCCCACCCTGAGTTACTTACACCAGGTTCTCTGTACAGCTCTAAGAACTGGTGAATGGCTGTACACATTGCTCCTAGTCTACATTTATGTGGTGAATGGCTATATGGCACCCTAAGGCAGTGATGCATAAAGCTTTCATGAGCCTGAGCTTAATGCTTTATATTGTGTGTGGGATGGTTTAGTTGGGGATGATCCTGCCTTGAGTAGGTGGCTGGACTAGATGACTTCATCAGGTCCTTTCCAGCCCTACTTTCCTATCAAGAAATTATTTTTAATAAGGAGGAAAACATGGATGAAAATACAGCATATGTCTCCTAACAATTATACATTTACAAAATTCCTTTTGTACCCCTGACTGTGTTGAAGGTTAAAGAACATAAAGCTATTTGTGTTAATAATATGAAATTTTCTGGCTCTGTTTTTAGGAACATGATTTGGTGCTTGATTGTCTTTTCACTTGCCAGACATAAATCCAGATCACTGAAGTCAGCAGAGTTTCCTCAGTGGAAGCCTGGGATAAATGAATAAGTGAGCCTATTATATTTTTCAGAACCAAACATATTTATTTCTGAGTATTACACAGACTATAGTAGCTTTTTCATTGCTACAAAGGAATTATAATTGACAAGGGGCAGAACCTCATGTGAAAGATGATTTAAGTCTCCTTCCTTCACAGAGAAGAAACTACTATTCCACTGCCCACCATTTCATATATTTTATGCTAAATTAGTGACAAGAATATTTGTGAAAAAATGTCTGCTTTACACCTTTAATACAATTTGCTTGCAGCAGCAGCTGTGTCTGTTTTGTGTAGGTGACAGGCTGACAAATGGAGAGATTATTTCTGTTCCTTCTTCCATTTGAGAGTCATAAATCTGAAAAATATGGAATAGTTTTTATACTACTTGGTTGCCTTTTAAGATTTTAAAAGAAAGATCCAAGATGGCAGAGAAGGCAAGTTTCAAAATGTAAATGAAGGTGTAGACTGGGACATCTGATTGGCAGTCACCAAAACTTGACAATCTCTGTCAAATTGATGCACATGCTTTGTCAAACCTCAGTTATATCCAATTTATCTAGTCTAGTGAGTGAATGTATCCGGGTTGGGGAGGGGGAGGAGACTGGTTGATAACTAAGCAGGTATGTAGTTTGTGGTGGTGGCATAAATACCCATTTAACCATTTCTCAGTTAAATTAATGCCAATTTTCATATTTATACCATTACAATCTCTACACCAGAAGGGTCTAATATTAACAGTTATACCAAGTATCTAAGTAACCAAGTAGCTAAGTATCCTCATTTTTTTTAATTTTTTTTTCATTTAAGGCATATACCCAGCTTTCCTATTGATAATAAACTCTGCAACAACTTCAGATATAGTCACAGTAAAAACCTTACCATTTTTCAATACCAGCCAAACAGGAAGTTCAATATGTAACAATTGGTTTCTACCTCTTCAAGTTGCTCTCTGGATTTAGTGCTTGTCCACTGAGATGTATTAGTCCATATTGCTAGATGGTTGGCCCTTTTTTCTAAATTGGTACTATTTACAGCATAAATCCCCATCTTCATGGAGCTCCTGTGTTAAGTCTGAAATGTGAGTATCTTGATGCAATGGTTTCCCAAGGGGAAAAATGGTTAATTTCAACACAGACTCCCAGATACTCATGTTCAGATATACGGACGGTGGGTTAAATCTGTGTTTGTGCTGGTAGCAAACTAAGTCCGGTGAAAATGTCACCATGAAACACAGCAAAATATCTTCAGGAGGCAGTGATGTCAGGAGAAGAAAACATCTCAAACCCGCTGACAGGATTTGAATGCCAAATCCCTCACTGAGCATAGAATAAAAATATTGTTCAGTTTTTAATTTTATTTGGCTGTTCTAATGACTGTAAAACTATTTTAATGATAAAGTTGTCATTTGCATCTGTCTCTCTCTGAATATATTTAAGTAACCTGGGTCCACATTTCTTTTCTGAAGTATAAAAGTTACATAATCAGGGGGCATTTAAGTCATCCATCAGTATATTAAAGGTCATATTACAATAAAAGATTTATACTTGTCTAGTTACTCTGGAGATGTCCTTTTATTCATAGCCTAAAAATGGAAACCAGGTTGTATAGCAATGTGAAGGTCCTGTTCTTTAACTGTGTGATAACCTCTCCATCACCAGAGAACCTCATTTTCCCAGGCAATTTAAGGAGCATAAGTTACTATGTGACCACATATGGGCCCTCTGGAAAGCCGACAATTTAGAAGGCCTTGCTTTACAAAGTTGTACCAGCATAGCTGCATTAGTTAGGCATGTGAAAAGATAATGCTTTTGATGACACCTTCAATGCAGCTCCTTCTGTCACCACATTCTATATGATGACTCATAGGTTCTGCTGCCACTGTGCCATTGACAAAACTGTGGTGGCAACAGCCCTGTAACAGACAAGCTCCTTAATTCTGAGCTGGAGAGCATCTAGATATAACAAGACTGACTCCTTCTTTACTTCTCAGCATGACTAGCTGCAACAAGACTGTGGTGGGGACATTGCCATGAAGAGAAACTTACCAGAGGGAGGAGAGGCGTGGAGTCGGCGGGATGCCACCGGAGACCGGAAGCACAACCAACGCACTGGACAGGGATCAGGGAGGACTGGAAGCAAGTCCTCTGGGGGGCCCAGAGTGGCCTGGAGTTGTTTGTAGACCCATTAAGGGCATGTGGTGGCAGCCTTGAGAGGAGGCATGCAGGGCTAATCTAAGCCCAGGAGGGCCTAAATACTAACCTGGGATGGAACACTGGATCCTGGATACAGCCAGCCAGGAATGGGACAGCAACGACCCTGAGCAGAGAGAGAGAGAAGGATCCTTGGGCTGCTGTGGACCCGAGCCAGAGAGACGGGAGCATACCTGGGAGTAAGGTAACCTGGGACGGGTAAAATTACAAGCCATTTAATGTACTCCACCTGCACTGGACTTTTCTAACATAAGGAGGCAAAACAAAAACCTTTAGTATGACAAGTGAGCTCGTTTTTAGTTGTGGTCTGGAATTAACATTTGTGGTTGGCATAAGGTGGGGTTTAGGGGAGGGAGAGCCCTGAAATGAGAAGCTGGATGGGAAAACTGAAGGAGGGAACCAGGGGAGGCAGGACTTAATATCATCCTCCCGATAACAAACTTATTCCAACAAGACATGGCAGGAGAGAACCCCTAAGGACTGTCCAAGACATCTGACTGAATGACAAGCTGCTACTCATTAAGGAGATGGTGGCGCCTGAAAAACCAGTAAGAGCAAAATGTGCTAGCAAGTGGCACAGGAGATTACAAAGACAAAGATTTTTACTTTTCCACTTCCAACAGGAAAGGAAAAGTAAAGGAGGAAAGATGAAGGAGACAGAAGTCTTCCTGACTGCATCCAGATGAGTGCAACCATGGCATCACATACTGCATATTCAGCTGTTCTCTGTACTGCAGGAGAACAGCCTGTATGGCTGCTGGAGCCAGCCCAGTGCTGGCCCAAGCCTCCCCTACACCACCCAGGGTAACCTAACATGCACCAGAGGGTGCGTGGCACAGGCATTCCCTGGGGACAATTAGCAGCAGCACAAGGTATGACACAGCTAGTTGTCCTCAGGGAACCAAATGTCCATGCTTGAGTGGACACAGCCCCTGTGTAGATCAAAACAGGCCTAGACCCACACGACACCTCTGAAAGTCTTAGCTCTGAGGGTTTTAATGAAACATAATCATGCGTAGTTCTTCCAGCTGTCATGGAAAAATATAGTTTTGGGGTGAGATTTAAATTTAAAAAATTTGGATACGCATCTGAGTGCCATAGCAAGGGAAATTCTGGAGAAGGAGGGGGAATCAACTGAGTTTGCGCTCCACAACCCTCAAGTTTCCCCTTGAGGAGGAACCAGGTCTCCTTTCCCAGAAGGCACTTCTAAGGAGACTCAGGTAGAGGCAAGTTGCTCAGCTGAGTCCACTCCTCCTGTTGCTGTGCCTCTGCCTGTTGAGGAGGGGGAAAAGGCAGCATCCACACATGCACCCGCACCCCAGAAGTGAGTGGGCAGTGTGGTCTGGGATCATTTTGAGCCGGCAGATAATCCCATATATACTAGCTGCATGCACTGCTAAGCCCAAACCAGCCGGGGCAAAGGAACAAAACACGAGTACCACAAGGATACTGATGCATCTCCGTAGGCACCACCCCCTTGCCCTTGCTCCTCCTCAGCCTGGTACCAGTGGGAGCATGCCCAAAAAGAAGTCCTCCTCTTGCTCCAAAGCCCCCACCCCCCATAAAGCAGAGGCAGGCCATCCTGGCATGGTGGGGGAAAAGCAGACAGAAACCAGAATGCATTGAAATGGCAAGCAAGGTCACCCAGCCCACTGGGGAGATGCTTTCTGTGGATGGCCAACCCTTCCCCTTATTTGAGTGGCCAGGGTTCAGGTGGCTCATGGCACCATCGTTCCAAGTGCCTGCACATACCACCTTTAGCAGAATGGTGGTGCCCTCCCTGTATGAGGCGTGGAGGCCTTTGAGGGAGGAGCTGCGCAAGGCAGGGCCACAGGTAGCCTTGCACGTCACCTCCGACATCTGGAGCAGCCAGGGTGGCGATCACACCTACCTCTCCCTCACCGGGCACTGGTGTGATCAGTCAGGCTGTTGGTGGGCTCTCCTTCAAGCTGTGGTGCTGCATGAGTCCCACATGGTAAGGGAGATCATGGTGGCTATGAACTGCATGGTGCAGGGGTGGCTCACTGGGCAGAGCAAGCTCACCTGTGGGTTCATGGTCAACGACAATTGGGCCAATATGGTCAAGGTGGTCCACGATGCCAACTTTCTTGGCATCCGCTGTATGGCACACAAGTTCCGCCTCATTGTCAGGAATGCCTTGGAATGGGACAGGGCTGCCAGTGATGGCACCAGCACCACCAGCAAGCTCATTTCCAGATGCAGGAAGGTGGCAGGCTAGTTCCACCAGAGCATTGGGGGGGGGGGGCAAGAGGCTGTGGGGCAAACAGGCAGAACTGAATATCCCTCAGCACAAAATCATGCAGGATGTGACAAGCACTTTTCACAGACAAGCCTATGTACTACACTTCAGCAACCTCCTAGGTACAGAAACTCATGGACTCAGTATAGACACTGTAATTCTGATACACTACAATCTGCTAGACATCTGACTCCCCAGGTACCTCTGCATTTTTGCCTGTCCCTCACCCCCTGATGCCTCCATTTCCATTTTCACTGACTAGGTTTCTTGCCTGCAGTGCATGCCATGCCAGCCTCTGGCTTCTTTACTATTTCCTCCATCCAGGAACAGCACACAGACACACCAACTACAGGTGCTTCTTGATGAAGGGTTCTTCAACCTGAAACCTTGCTAAGTTATATTTCTGTAACTGTTCAGTTGGTCTACTAAAAGATACCAGATTGACCCAAAGAGCCTTCTCTGTCAGTGCCATGTCCTTAGACCAACACCCCTAGCACTTGTCCCCAGTCAGCTGACCAGAAGGAGAAAGGGTCCTGGGCACACCTAAGCCCCAGGGCTGGGGCTGGTGGGGAGAGTTCTCTGGCAGCTGCTGGAGAAGATCCTGCATGAAAGGAAAGAAAGACTCCGATTGTTTGGCTGCCTGAAATGCTGATGCTACTGTGCTGCTTACTTGCCTGTTGTTATTTAAAGTGGTGGACCTGACTGAGGCTGTAGGGGAGGAGGAGACCTCATTGGGACACACTACTGTGTCATATAGAGGCCCCAGCGCTGGTGGGAGCGTGCCTTAACACACACACAAAGTCACATGTCATGAGTTTTGCTTGTCAGCAGCTTGAGGTGCAGTTTCCCAGAAACTCCTGCACTTATCTCCATGAAACTTGGTAGAATTTGTGTCCTCAGAAAGGGCTACCATATCTGCTGTTTTCATTCAAATCAGGCAAGAAATGACAAAGTTATAGGCAGGTTCATGATTCCCCATTATAGCCTATTGGCAAAACGTCGAAACAGCGTCGAAACAGCAAAACAGTTTTGACAAACCAAAATGGAACAGTGCTTTGAAACAAAATGAAACAACACATTGAAATGGAACACTGTCCCTTCAAAATGTTGTAATGGAAGTCGAAACGAAATGGTGCTGTTTCGCACAGCCCTCCAGCCTCTTCTTTAAAATCTCCATGAAAGGGATTCCATAGCTCCCTTACTGTTCATACAATAAGGTATTTTCTTGGGATTTATTCTAAATCTGATTTTCAGTAATTTATACTCATTACCTATTGTCTTGCCTTCTTTAGCAAGGGAGGACATTTTTTCTCCATTCTCTTTGTGGCAACTTTTCAATATTTGAAAACTGTTATGACTACCAGTACAGAAGTGGTTAACCATGTTAATCTAAAGTGGTGCACATAACTTTTTTTCCTTTTCTCCACAGGTATCTCTGCTTCCCCAAACTAAGCATAACTAGCTTCTTCAAGCTTTCCTCAAATAGTTCACTTATCAACAACCTTATCTGCATCATTCACCTCTGGATCTTCTCTAGTTTACCTACTTCCTTTATAAAGTACTCCAGTGAACAAGTGCTAAGGAGAGTGGTACTTTCACCTCCCATGTTCTATATGCAATGCTTCAGTTAATACCACTATCATTTGCTTCTTTTGAAACAGTATCACATTGCTGTCTCATACTGAGGCTGTGATGCAGTATAACCTGAGATCCTTCTCACCAGTGCAATCTGTAGCACCTCATTTATGTTTGCTGATTTTCATTTTGTTGTTTCACTGTTAAGAGTTTTCCAAGTTTTCAAGATTCGTTTAAATTGTAGCCCTATCCTGCAAGGTGTTTGCAACCCTTCCTTGTTTAGTTAATCTGCAAACAGTATCAGTATACTCGGTTCTTACACCCACCTGAATTGCAAAAATATTAAACGCTACTGGATCAAGAACAGAACCCTATGGATCTCCATTTGAGACCTCCTGATAGTTTGACACTGCTTCAGTAATAGTTGTCCTTTTCTCATGGTTATATCATGTATCCATCAAAAGGTAATTCTATATAGCCCACATTTTCCAGGTTACTTGGGAGACTGGCATGTGGGTGTGTATCAAAAAGGCTCACTAGTATTCTGGATACATGTCCATCACATTTTCCCTGTTCACTGAAACAGATACTCTGTTAAAGAAGCAAAAGAAGTAATTAGCCATGGTAGTCTGAAATCAGGCAGAAGGTAGGGCAGGGTGATGCTTCAGGGTACATGCAGACATTACATTTATAGCAACCTAACTAGGATTAGATCAATCTAAGTGCCAATCTGTGCAGACATTTGGGGAGGTCAAACTGGGCAAAAAATGGTGGGCCTGATCTAAATTAGTTCACCTGAGGAGGTGAACCAAGTTAAATTGGGAATAGGTTAGACTGATGTAGTGAATGCCTGCACACATTTGGAGTCCAGCCCTGGGGCTGGGAAAACCCAGCTGCTTACCCCAGCCTTGGGGCTGTGCTATTCCACATTGATTTTTTGCCATTCTTTTTATCTTTCCTCTGTGCTAGAATACCTTGATGTTGAACCTCTTGATGTTTTTAGGATCTTGCCAATCCTCCTAAACTCTTTTTCCCTTTGATTTAGTCTCCAAGGAGGGCTGGGGGGAGGGGGGGTTTGAAAATTTTTTTTTACTTAAAAAAAATCTAATAGCCTTGATTTGCTGTTCATAAAAAGGCAGGAAGAGTAATCTCCCTTTCCTTTGAAACGTAAGTTGCTGTAAATCATGACCGCTTCCTCCCAAATTTCTGACAAGTTCCATATTCACACCCATATCTTCTTTATCCTCATTGGCCAGAACCAGATGAGATGGGATGGAAAGAAAAGGGAAGAGGAAAGGAAGGGAAAGAATTGATAATTGATATCTCCTCTTGCAGTTTCCTCACATTTCGCAAACACTAAGTTATCTTCTGCACCTGCCAGAACTTTCTGCACATTTTATATTGTTCAGTATTTTCTCCCAAATGGATACTGGGAGTACAAAAGTTCCCATTAATAATAACTCATACATTTGGATATTCTTGCTACTGTTACACTGGGAATCCAGATCTGGAATCACTTGGGGGATCAAGGCTGCAATAAAGGCTGGGATGGGTAAGTGAAATCTGAGGTTGAACAGGGTTAGGAAGGCAGGAAGTCAATCTGAAAGTGACATCCAGAGGAAGCCAGGAGATCAGAGAGCAAAGCCATGGAGCAAGCTAGAGGGAGAAGCAAAGTAAACTTGGATCAGGTTGCCCTGTTGTCCAGCTGCTTTCTGTTCCAGGTCAGGGGTTTATATATGGGAAGTGAAGGGTCAGCTGACCCCAGATGGCTACTCTGGTGATGGAGTGGATGGTAGGGCCAGCTTTGACCAGCTTTAACCACAGGGTGCTCTGCTGTCAGGCCAAGGTCCCAAGTTTGAGGCTGTGCCTTGACATCTATGTGCTTGAAAAATGGTTCATCCATCTCCTCTTCCTAATTTTGTACTTTATAGTAGACCTCCACCCTAAATCTCACTACTGTTTACCCCCTCCCGCACCCCCTTTTACTTTTACCCAGATACATGCAATAGATCTATCTCTTTCTTCCACTTTGACCTATTTACAGTGATGCATTTGTTTACTTGCTAAGGCCAGAGGTTACTAGTACATCTCTTGTAATATAGACTGGTATTTTTCACCAGCCCGTTGTTTTCTGACTTATCCACGCTTGTGTTGGGTTCCTTGGTAGTTCCCAGAAGGTTGTGTTGCGATGATCCAACATTGCCAGATAGAAACTTTTTTCTCTTTTGCCTTTGCTGTTTCCTGGATATGTTCACCTCTGAGTTGCTTTCCTGCTGCATTGTACGGACCTGGGAAGTACATCCTGTGCACAAATTCCTGATTCTCCAGTGCTCTTCCATGTCCTGTTCTCTGGGTAGAGTGCATCAGATATAGCTTACTTTTCAAAATGTTCTTTCATTTTTCTGATCACAATTCTGGACTTTCAGATAGGCCATCTTCCAGAAATAGGAGTAGTAAGGTCTGGATAGCCTTGGAGAATGAACTTGTTTTGCTCTCTCAAACACATCATCCTGTTCTATACTCACCAAATTGCCTAGAGCATCCCAGCAGAAAGATGAAGGCATTTCAGCATGTCTGTATCCCCTGTCGCACAAAGTTATTTGCACTGCACTATGGAAAGTATGATCTGCTCAGAGTTTCTGCCAGCAGCAGTGACTTAACAACAGACACAGTAGCCAATAATATGCTTGTGGTCAGACTCCTTGTACCTACAGATAAATTGCTAGACTTGTTCCATTGCAAAGAATGTAGCCAGTAGCTTCATTTCCATCTTAGCATATTCCTTTTGTTGTCCATCAGAGCCACTGAAGCAGAGCACAACAATTCTAGTTGTTCTGCAGGGTTGTGGTTGTGGGTCTCTGACCATTCACATTTTACTACGTTAGCTTTTTCAAGGGTTTTGAGATTTCTGATAGATGTGTCCAGAGTCCAGAAAGGCAGCTGGTCTTCCCTAAAAATGGTCAGATACCATTCACTTCCTTGGATCCAGCCATTTCCTTTATGGCTGTCAGTTTCACAGGGTCTGGCCAGAGTCCCTCAGAAGTCAATAGATACATCCTGAAATCTAGGTCTTCAATTTCTGCTAATGAGAAGCAACATATTTACAATGTTGTATTTTGTGGTTTTAGATCAAGACAGGCCCATAGTTCACCTAAAGTTTTTTTTTCAATCACTGGTAAACTTCTGATCCACTCTGCAAGCCTTAAAAATGGTGCTGTATTTTAGCAGACTTGCCAGTTCCTTCTTCAAGTGCACCACCAAGGAGGTCCGTGATTCTATAATATCCTGGATTGCACATGGGGGAGAAAGGGGGAGGATCTATTTTAAAGTCAAATTGCCATTCATTTCCTTGAAATATGTCTGTATCCTTACATTATTCTGTTAGAAAACTAGACAGAATAACGGCAACTGTTCTCTATTCTCTCTCATGATAAAAATATTGTGTTGTATTTCAGTCATAGTTTGCACTGCCAAAATGTCCAGCAATACTCGGGCATAACAGAGCAATAAGGTCTAAAGTTGCAGATTTCTTAGTAGCATGCTGCATTTACCCAGTGCATCACCCAGCAATTAGTCACATTTCTCCAGCTTAATATTGCTTCTGGCAGTCCAGCTGGCAGCAGATCATTTGTTGATCTAATAGCATAGGTACAAATGAGGCAGCTGAATGGCTGGTTGCTATCTTTTGCAGTGTTGGTACACTGAGAGTTTGTGTAAACTCCAGCAGCAGCTTTTTCTGAGAAGCACAGGCCCAAGCATGCCCTGCCTACCTAAGCCTGTTAACACTCTCCATACCCAGAAGCTCTCAATGAGGCTGCTCCATACTCAGCCTGAGCACCTGCTCTCAAGTTTTTCACCATTATGGGTCTGAGAGATAGAGCTCAGTACAAACCCCAAGCAGCCATAGTAATAAGCTGCTGGGTCTGGAGCACATCAGCAGACTTGGGTGGGAAGCACTTATTTAAAGCTTATTATTTTTGGTTGAATCGGAGCAGACCCTGATTTCAGCTTACTGTCTGTATTGCAATAAATTTACATGAGTACATTTTTCCAACAAGTTCATAAAAACACTGAACAAAATTACTCAAAGATCAGAAGAAGTCAGGGAGTGGGCAGTGATCAGATTTCTTATTTATTCATTTAGCAGTTATCACTTGCTTTCATGTCACAGATTTAAGTGGCCGGAAGAGCTCTTCCTGAAAGGTTTGAATCCCTAGTTCTTGAAGCCGGTTCTCAAGCAGCAGGTGGTTAGACATCTCTAAGGTACTATAAGCAGGTGTAGTCATAAATCACTGAGACTTGCTGTTTACCACTATGACTGATCTCCAAAAGCAGGATCAATGCAGTTCATTCCTGAAACCTGAAAACAAGTGTCTATATAAGAGAAAGTGTCAAGAAAGACAATATTAAAAAGAAGGTCAAACCTTAATTCACCTTGGTTCCCAGAAATGTTCCTTACTGTCTCCTGACGAGAATAATCACCATCTATGTGGACTGCATTATTTCTGTCTATACCCTAGCACTTTAGAGATAGCTAAGTCATTTCTATTCTAAAAAAATCTTTGCTGGGGTGACATCCCTTTTTATCAAACCAAACAAACTTGGGTAAATTAAATGTAGCTTCCAATTGTAGATGTTCTGCTTCTAGGCTCATTCGTGGCTCTGCCACAAGCTCAGAGTAAGGCATATAGGATGGCACATTTCAACCCTCCCACAGCCCTAGGTGGATAATATTGATCTAGAGGCACTTTTATGCTATCAGAGGACCATGCTAGGGACCACTGTAGTGAAGCAAGTCAGGCTCATTCCACTTGAGCTAAAGCCTGAAACAGGTAAGGTAGCTGCCACTGAGCATGTACCAATAAGCAATATGTTCCACATGTACTGGTATTAATTGAGAAAACTGAACACCTGAATGACTACTTTGCTTCAGTATCTCACTGGTCTAAGGGGAAAATCATACTAGATTTAGAAATCAGTAAGATTCAGAATCTCATGGTGGGAATGACCACCTTCCTAGTGTTGACATCGATCTGTGGCATGATTAGTTAGAAAAGTTAGCCCTTTATAAGTCAGCAGGACCTGATGAATTTCATCTGAGTGCTGAAGGAGCTGGTTGAAGTCATCATGGGACCTCTGGCAAAACTTTTCCAAAATCCTGAAGACTGGAAGAGGGCCAATGTTGTGCCCACCTTCAAGAAGAGGAGAAGAAAGGACCCAGGCAACTATAGGTCAATTAGCCTAACTTCTATCCGAGGGAAAATCCTGGAAAAATTCATCAAGAAGTCTGTGTGATACACTTGCAGAAGGTAGGATTCTGAACAACAGCCAGCATGGCTTCATTGCAGGTAGGTCTTGTCTTACCAATCTCATCTTCTGCAACCAGGTAACTCACCACCTGGATAAGAAAAAGGAGGCCAACGTAGTATACCTAAACTTCTAAAAGGCCTTTGATCTGGTATCCCATGATGTTCTCCTGGGAAAACTGGAGGGTAGGAATCTGGCTGTGGGGTAGGACCCAGAGAGTTTAATGAATGGATCTGTGTTGTCCTGGCAAGAAGTGGCCAGTGGTGTCCCTCAGGGATCCGTGCTTGGTCCAGTGCTTTTCAACATCTTTATCAATGATTTGGATGTGGGGGTGAAGAGCTCAATGGTCAAGTCCATAGATGACACCAAGTTACAGCATGGTCATGCTTAAAAATAGGTTACAGATACAGGTGGACTTAGACAGGCTGGCAAGTTGGGCAGATTGGAACCACGTGAAGTTCAACACTGAGAAGTATAAAGTGCCCCATCTGGGGATGAATGATCCCCAACATACTTACAGGCTCAGTGGCGCCATACTGACTAGCACCACAACTGAAAGGGACCTAGGGGTAATAATAAACCATAGTATGAAAATAAGCCATCAGTGCAATGCTGTAGCCAGCAGGACAAACAATACTTCTGACATGCATCAACCAAACAAAACCAAGGAAGTGATTCTTCTTTGTTATTCCACGTTGGTCAGACTGCAGCTGGAGTACTGTGTCCACTGCTGGGCACTGCACTTTAAAAAGGATGTGGAAAGCTCGAGAGAGTCTAGAGAAAAGCCACCCGTATGATCAGAAGCTTGCAAGGCAAGCCATATGAGGAACCTAGGACTCTTCAGCCTAACAAAGAGAAGGCTAAGAGGGGACTTGGTAGCAGCTTACCACTATATCAGGGGAATACATCAAGGGCTCAGTGAACAACTGTCCACCAGGGCACCCTTGGGGAATACCAGGAGTAATGGCCACAAACTCTTGGAAGACTGTTTCAGGCTTAACACTAGGAAAATCTTCTTTACAGTTGGCATGCCCAGGCTGTGGAATAAACTCCCTCCAGAGGTTGTGCAAATCACCCACCCTGGAAATCTTCAAGAGGATACTGGACGGTCACTTTGCTGGGGTGATCTGATCCTTGTTGTCTTTTCTGCCAAGTTCAGGGGGGCTGGACCCGATGTTCTTGTGAGATCCCTTTCAGCCCCTTACAGTCTATGAATCTGTGAATTGTTGTAAATCCAGTGCCACCTGAAGCAACTATACTGCATCTGTTTTGGGGTTTAGTGTGAACAGGGCAGGTGCACCATCCTTCTATGTGGCCCTCCCAAGTGCAGTCCTTTGACAATGTAGATGTGTCCAGAGAATTCTGCTGCTGCTCTAGGGAGGGTGTAAACTCTGCCAAGCTTACACACCATGCAGTGTGTGTTCCCTGGTATGCTGGCACAGGTACCCAGGCTGATGTACAGGTTGCAGGGAGGCACTGGGAAGGGGGAGACCAAAGCTTAAGATCTACCCAGTTCCTGGCTTGTATTCCACCATCCCACACAGCTACACAAAGAAGGCTAAAACTTCTTATTTCCCTTGTGTGTTACTATCTGAGATCCCTGTAGCCAGTGCAGGGGCATTAGAGACCATCTTGTATGCCTTGATATCCCTGCAATGTTGTGCATACAGAATTGGGTCCTTAAGAAATACAATGAGTAGCTGCTGTACTAGAGGTATGTAATTTTAGCAATGTTATATACTCAATTTATAAAATATTTTCAATAAAGCGTCACACTGTTACATTTGCTCTTTTTAGACTTTATTCTCATCTCAGGAACATGACACAAGTCAGAACAGTCTGAAGTGAAGTCAATACCATTATATTGGTTACATGTCAGAATTAGCCTTCTCTTGACATGCTGAAATACAAGGAGGCATATGTCTTTACAATAACAAGGAGGAATCTTATTAAATGGTGAACAGGATCCTCTTCTCATATAGAACCCACTAATGATATTGTATTTTCTCATATAACACCCCCCTCCAAATATATGCATCTTGTTTTATTAAGGCAGAATGAAGAAAAAAGATTTTTCCAGAGTTATGGCTGCATAGAGCAGGGATAGCCTAATTGTCGGATGACTCATCCTCCCTTTCCTGCATAATTAAATTTGAATCCCTAGCTGCTGCTAAAGACTCGTCTTCATGGATAGATTTTGAAAAGAGCTAAAGAGCTGGTGCTAAAGAACTGAAGAGTCTGAGCTAAAGAGGCTATGACATACAGACCAGGACCAGCTAGCAGACGACAAAAATGCCCTTAAAAAGGTTGGCTTGATTAGTGGAACATCAGGACAAATAAAAAAGATAGATCATTACCACCTGTAGAGTGAAGAACAATGAATCATTAAGCCAGCTGCTTGAACAGTAACACCACAGCTGCTGCACTATGAAGCAGGAATCAAATCAGGATGTTTCCAACTTAGGGCAGAAAATTAGCTTCCCTACTTAATAAATGCACCCCAGTTGGGGGGGGGGGCGCGGGAGGCTGATTTTGGGAGAAGAGGTACGTGTTGTTTGCAAGCATATATGGTACATTAGTGTGACCCTGATGAAATTAGTGCAGTTACTCCAGATTTTTACTGGAGGATGAGAGAGGGAGATCATGCTCAGATCTGTAATTCAAAATGGGGGGGGGCAAATATTTTTCTACATTTTACAGCTTCATGACAGAGCCTCATGTAGAAAGCAGGAACACACCGGTTTTCAAAATGCCAGTTTTTTTATTAAAAAACTCAAATGCCTGGGGCTTGCCATTGTACAATGGTTAAGGATCTCACCCTATGGCAGTTTCAACAGAAATGAGAACAACAAAACTTTTAGGAATAAAAGCTCTGGCTGACTTGCTAGTTAACTTAATTTATTTTAATTAACTTTACTTAATTATACATACAGCTGTTCTGCATTCATAACATAGCTCACGGGACTATTTAAACTGCTTAAGTCTAAATGTCATGTTTTAGCACAATATACAGCAGAGTATTCTTTTCAGGATGTAGGGGGAAAGGAAGTCTTGTTTAGAATCCTCCCTTTACAATAATAGATTCATAGATTGCTAGGGGCTAGAAGGGACCTCGCAAGATCATCAGGTCCAGCCCCCTTGCACTAGGCAGGAAAGACAACTGGGGTCAGGTGACCCAACTGAGGTGATCATCCAGTCTCCTCTTGAAGGTTTCCAGGGTGGGTGATTGTACCACCTCTGAAAGGAGTTTATTCCATAGTCTGGACACCCTAACTGTAAAGACGTTTTTCCTAGTGTTAAACCTGAAACAGTCTTCCAGGAGTTTGTGGCCATTATGCCTGGTTTTCCCCTAAGGGTGCCTTGGTGAACAGTTGTTCACCAAGTCCTGGATGTATTCCCCTAATATAGTGGTAAACTGCTACCAAGTCCCCTCTCAGCCTTCTTCTTTTTTAGGCTGAAGAGTCCCAGGTCCCTCAGCCTTTCCTTGTATGGCTTGCGTTGCAAGTCTCTGGTCATATGTATGGCTCTCCTCTGGACTCTCTCAAGCTTTTCCACATCCTTATTGAAGTGCAGTGCCCAGAACTAGATGCAGTACTCCAGCTGTAGTCTGACCAATGCTGAGTAAAGCAAAAGAATCACTTCCTTGGTTTTGCTTGAGATGCATCAGTTGATGCATGCCAGAGTATTGTTTGGTCTGCTGATGGCTCATTTTCATACTATGGTCTATTATTACCCCTAGGTCCCTTTCAGTCATGGTGCTAGTCAGTTTGGTGCCACCGAGCCGTGTAAGTATGTTGGAGATCCAGATGGAGCCCTTTACACTTCTCAGTGTTGATCTTCAACTCATCCCAATCCACCCAACTTGCCAACCTGTCTAGGTCTGCCTCTATCTGCAGCCTATCTTAAAACTTGACCATGCTCTCCCATAGCTTAGTGTCATCCACGAACTTGGCCATTGAGCTCTTCACCCCCACATCCAAATAATTGATAAAGATGTTGAAAAGCACTGGACCAAGCACAGACCCCTGAGGGACACAGCTGGCCAATTCTCACCAGGACAACACAGATCTGTTCATTAGAACTTTTGGGGTCCTACCCCCCAGCCAGCTTCCTACTTACCTGTCAAGCAGTTAAGTCTGCAATCCTCTAATTTTCCTGTGAGAACATCATGTGATACCATATCAAAGGCTTTTTGGAAGTCTAGATGTACAATGTTCCTCTCTCTTATCCAGGTGGTGAGTTACCTGGTCATAGAAGGAGATGAAATTGATAAGACAAGACCTGCCCACTATGAAGCCATGCTGGCTGTCATTCAGAAAGCTACCTGCTGCAAGCTTACTGCATGTAAACTCCTTGATGAATTTTTCCAGGATCTTGTCTGGGACAGAAGTTAGGCTAATTAGTTTATAGTTGCCCGGGTCCTCTCTCCTCCCCTTCTTGAAGATGGGAACATTGGCCCTCTTCCAGTCTTCCGGGACCTCCTCACAAGTGCCACAACTTTTGGAAGTTTTGCCAGCAGTCCCACAATGACTTCAGCCAGCTCCTTCAGCACTTTTGGATGAATCTCTCCACCAAACTCAAAAGAATGAGGAAAGAGTGTGTGTGCCTTCCTACCAATCTGACCAGTCAATGAACCAGGGGGACTGTAAATGGCAAGGTAGCCATTTCTTCCCCCTATAGTTTGCATGATGTCATTATGGACTTCCAGAATAGCAAACCCAGGAAGTATGAATATCTAGGGTGACCATATTATTTTTAAGGAAATCTGGGAAGGGGGGTGGGGGCACACACTTGTACACATACACACAGATCCACGCACACAGAAACAAACATGCACACACAAACACCTGCTTCCTCATTTAGCCCAGCACATAGCATGCATGGGGGAAGTCGGTGTGCTGCCAGGCTGTCAGCATACTGTCTAGCCCAGTGCACAGTGCCACCAAGCTCAGTGCCCTCTTTCCTTTGCCCCATGGCAATAAGTGCCCCCCAGCTTCCTACACTCCCTGGCAAGGAAACCACTGGCTGCTGCAGCAGCATCTGCTCCCTGCAGCCAGTGGCTTACTCTGCCTACCAGCTTCTGCCCAAGTGTACAAGGTTGGACCCAGCCAGCTGGCACACTGCAGGCACTGGACTTGGGAGGTGGGGGCAGACACACAGGGTCCTTCCCCCATGCGCAGATGTTGGACCTAGCTTGGAGCAGTCCCTGTGTGGTGCACCCTGGGCTCCACCATCCTGCACTGCACAGCCATGCAGCACCTCCCCCACTGCTGGCAGCCACTTGGGGCTGCCATGTGCAGCCGGGGCCTCAGCAGCGACCACAGTGGCAGGGCATGAGATTGCCAGTAGTGGGTTGCCATCTTGGCTTGCCCTGGCCCTGGCCCCCTCCCCGAGCCCACCTTGTCCCAGCCAATGCCTGCCCCAGGCAGGAGGAGCAGTGCTCAGCCCACCCCCCAGCCTCTAGGTGCTGCTCAGGAGGTGCTAGGCCCAGCACATGCAGGCAGGGTGACACCAATCTAGGGCTTTTGCTTCATTTTTCATGAGCCAGGATGCTGTTAAAACCTATGAAATCCGGGACCCTCCTGGCCAAACTGGGACATATGGTCACTGTAATGGGGCCCTGCCCCAGGCTGCTTCACCTTCAGCCTGCCTTCCCTTAAAATAGAAGGAGCACCAAGCTCCCTGCTGGAGTCACCCTATATATACAAGATAAAGAGTAATCTGACCATGGTCTTTAGACCACTGAAATGCAGAAGTATTTTTTATCATAGCTAGAATGTGGAAATGTTTATGGAACAAAAGCCTAAAGTACAAGTCTAATAAGATGGCCTTCTTCGAAATTAAGTTTCTCATACGAACCTGTTCACAAAATATTTCACAGCCCTAAAATTCATTAATAAAATCTAGGCTCAAAAGATTTCAGCAAATAATGCACCTACTTACATATACAATCACCTGTACTTTTCCACTAGGACTGTATCATTTATCAAAAGCAAGTAAAGACAATGTCTGCAATTGGAATTTTAATCTTCTTTTCCATTAAATAAGACTGCCCAATGCCACCTTCACAGTGCACTCAGATGTTCACATGTGTACATACATATACAGATGCTAACACTGTCCCATTTTCACTGCATTACCATTGCCCTTGCATGATAAGTTTATTTCAAATTTTCTATCCTTTTTTAACCCAGCATCTCAGATCTAGTGTTCCTATCTTTGCCATGTCTTTACCATTTTATCAGACTTTTGTAAACAAGATGTAGAAGGTACCAGAACATCTTGGGGATAATTACTCTTTAACTAATTTAAAGCAGTAATGATGATTCTGGATTTTATGGAGCAAATGTTTTATGTTTTATTAATATGCACTTGTTCTTCCCTTTGATATTTTTCCTGATGTCTAATAGCTTTCCAGGTTTACCATTTGAACTGTTCTTAGGCTGCACACTCCAAAAGAACACATTTATGATAATACTCTAAAGGCCAGATGCTGCCCTTTTGGAGGAAAAAAGTACTTAAGATGAGAAGACTTTAGCAGAACTGTGTATACTACCAATATAGGAGAATGTCTAGCAGATTGTGCCCTTTCACAAGCCCAGATCTCAAAGTTTGAGTTTTGTGTTTTTAATATGAACAAAATTTGGATTATCAGGATATCTAAGCACTGCAGAAACCAAAAAGTAAAGGCTATCTATTATCTTCCTCTGTCCTTCCCTCCCATCACAATTCCTCAGCAGTCAGTGAATTTCTGACTGATCAGTTATAAAATTTGTTCTGTTTTGGGAATGCTGAATCAAAGAAGTGGGTTTGATATGTCAATTTTCAAGTAGGGAATTTTGCAGTAGGACTAGATATTATGTAATCAGATACCATGGTGATGAATATAGTGTAAGAATTTAAATGGAACTATAATTTCTCCTGAAACCAAAAAGAGTCATAATTATTAGCCAACTGCTAAGATTGCTTGCAGATAAGGACCAATGGTGGGGAATGTAGGTAAATAGTTTAAAAGGACCATAAATGGCACTTTAAACAGATTCTAGCACTTGAAAGCAGATTGGAGCAAGTAACGTGCAGTCATAGCAGTTAAAGCAAACTGCAGCAGTTAAAGTAAGTGCCAGCATGGGGGCAGGAACTGTTAGAAGAGCAAAGGTTGTACTCTGCCCTATCTTGGGAAGCAAGTGGCATGAGGTAGGGAGCAGAGAGTTGTGCAGACCCTGAAACTCTAGAAGAAGTACAAGATAAAATGAGTAAGACAAAGCTGATCTCTGAGATGCCCAAGGAGGCAACATGTCTGTGGTAGGAGTTGGAAGTTGAATGGCAATGATATGAGAAAAATGAGGCTGAAGTAGCTGCCTTGAAGTGACAGTTGATGAGAGGGAGCAAAGAAAGTAAAAACAAGGAGCTAAGGTGCCTGTTGGCCATAGAGCAGATAATTGTAGCACCGTCGGAAAAGGGGCATAAGCAGGAAGCAATGCGGTGGGCACTCAGAGGAAGTGATAATGATTGCCTCTGTGGTGGTGGAGTAGCTCAACCTGTAGATCCAGCTGGCTGCCCAGAGAAGAGAGCAGTTCAGAACCCTCCAGGAGAGGGATGAGGCTCTGCAGCATCTCCAAGACTACTGGTAGGAAAAAAGAGGCAGAACTAGCTACTCTAACTGCCCAGATACAAACCTTAGAGATAGCTAGAGAATCAGCCAAGCCCCTGCGGTGGACATGCAGAAATAGAAAGCTGAACTAAGCCAGAGGATCCAAGAACTGGAGGTCAGAACTCAGAATTTCACTGAGAAGTGCCAACAGAGCAAGGTCCAGACAGGAGCAGCCAAATTCCTGAAGGCCCAGCTCTAAGAAATAGAGAACCAGCTGCAAGAAAGTCGGCAGAATCTCTTGGAGAAAGAGCAGCTGGCAGAGGAAAATGTCCACCTGCAGGAGGAGCTCCTGGGCCTGGAAGAGACCATTTAGAACCCCAAGGTCTGCAAAGGGAACTGAATGTGAATAACCAAGGAGAAGATCAAGATCCAGGAGCTCTTAGAAGCTAGTGCAGAGAGCATGGGGCTCCCAGAGAAAACCCTGATAGAAAAACAGAGTGTGGCTGAGCGAACAAGAGATATACTGAGGCTGCTTTTATTAGAATGCCTAGATTTCAAGTTGGGGGAACTAGAGGCTAGGTGTGAGCAGGAGCTTGAAAAGTTAAGAAAGGAGCAGGTCATACTCACTACCCAGTGTGGGGTCCCTCAGGAGCAGAGGCAGAAACTGGTAAAGTAGGTAGAGGGTCATGATCAAGGAAAGAACCCTGACAGAGGAAGTCCAGTGAGGAATCAGACCCAATGAGGTGGGCTATAGCTGGAAGGGAGTTGTGAAGGCTGGACATGAGGAAGAAAGGAAGAGTCTCAGAGACAGGGAAAGCAAGAGGTGAAGAGAAAGGCCTGTGAGTTGCTATGGGAGCTGGTGGATCTGAGCAGGAGCTGGCATCAGGGAAAGCAGATGGCAGCCCCTCCAGCAACCGTGAACCAGTGACAATAATGGTGGTAACACCTGTAGTAGTCATGAGGGAAGATGCAGGTGTTTGGTCCAAGAGGAAGCCAGGCTGGACGACTGGCAACTGGGGAGATACTGTATTTGTGAGGCACCTAAATTTCGAGGTCAGCTGGAAGAGGTTCTGACAAGTGTTCCAGACAGCAGGAGTAGTGAGGTATGTGGCCATCTGGTAAAACCAAGCCGGGAAAAGCTGTGGTATAGGAACAACAACATTTGTCCACCCCAGAGGTGCTATGCTTGCAGTGGTGGTTTGATGAGCAAATGGCATGCAGCTGGCCCACATGGGCCAAAACAGACCAAGGAACTACTCTGTATGGAGAATACCACACAACGATACAGCCACTGAGAGGTTGGTGGAACCTTGCGGTAGGATGTCAATGGCTGGAGGCAGTACCAGAAAGGAAAATGGAGGAGGGACTCAGAATCTGAGGGAACTAGAGTGAGAGAGGAAAGGGATCCTCAGGGGAATCTGGGTCCAGGAGCCATCCAAGCTTGGGCCAAAGCCCAGAAGGGACATAATCAGGGGAAGGGGGCCCAGAACTAGAAAAGAACAAATTAAATCATGAAAAGCAAACATTCATGAGGCATGGGTACAGGGAAAGACACAGCTGACAAAATAAGCCCCTAAGGAAAGTAGGGTGTGTGTAACGGGGGGCCTACCAGGGCCCATCTCCACGTGGCTCGCCCACCTGTTCTTGGGCAAACTGCCTGCCTTCTTGCCTGCCATACCTTGGTCTTAATTGATTAATTAATAGATGTAAATAGGCGGGAGGCTGCCCATTTTCTGCCCTGCTGCTAGGGGGTGCTATTTGAAGCTCCATTCCTTCCCTACACCACAGCCCAAGCCTCGCTGATGACATCATGATGCTTTCAAATGTGCCAGTCCCCCCACAATGGGCCCCAGAATCCTGCTGTAGAACCCCAACTGGGTTCCCCTCCTCAGGCAGACACTGCCGCCATCATATTGAGCCACATATCGCCCTGCCATCAGTTCCCCTTTGGGTGTGGTCCCCTCGCTGGGACCTTCGGCTCACACTAGCCTCGGCCCACCTCCAGGCCAGTCGGGACCACAGGCCCCTGGCTCTTGGGAGTCCCTCTCGGTAGGCCTCCTTGCCCTTCTGACCCTCCTGGTCTGGCCCTCACCTGGGCCAGTCAGGGGAAGCTCTGGCAGGCCTTGATGTATGACCCATATTCTTATTCCAGGGTCCCCCTCTCTGGGTCCTCCTCCATGGAGGTGGGGAGCTGGGGTTACCTCACACCATGACTGGGACCTCAGGGTCTCACAGGGGACTCTGACTCCCCCCCAGGCAGCAGGTTGTGGTACTACTACTGGTGTTATATTCGACCCAAACTCTGCCTCCCCACATTGGAGGACTCAGCTCTCTTTCTCTGGCTGAGATCCCTTTCCCTTCACAGGGCTCCACACGCTGCCCCCCTCACACTGGGGTTCCACACTGCTCATAACACCCCCTTTACTTGGGGTCTCAGGGCTTCCCTCCACAGGTGGGCTCAGGTGGCCACAGCTGTGCCTGGCCCCCAACTCTCCTCCTCAGGGTCTTGTACCCCCACAGGGCTCAGGCAGCCTTGGCCACACCTGGCCTCCAACTCTCCTCCTTGGGCCTAGCACCCCCACAACTACTTCCGGTGTGCGCGACTCACCCTAAGGTAAGCCCAAAGTACAACTGGCCAGCAGTTCTGGGCAAAAGTGTGACAAATTAGGAGGTATTTCAGTAAAAGTGTCAATATATTCAGACATAGGAAGACACATTTTAATGTGTCTGCATTCTTTTTGATTGCACAGGTAAGAGGTCTGTTCCACCACTTTGTAATAATTAAAAAACCCAAGAACATCTTCCAAACCACAAAATATAAACCAACAGGTAGATGAGAGACAAATTCTAGATCTAACACACACATCCAGCAGCTGCTTTCCTTTAATGGGCTTTACAAAAAGCTTTTGGGCAAACACATTTCTAACTGAGTAATGCTGATTGTACTTCTTTTCAACAAGAAATAATTGAAGGGAATCTACTGATAAATGAAATGAATGGTGTCCTATCAAAGCAAATGGTGATAAATAGAAGCACCTTGGTGTTGCTTACACTCTCACATTAAGGTGAGCTGGTCAGTATAATTTATAATTTTTTTTCCTTTTACAGGCTGGCCCTTTGTACTAAATCTAATATTACAGTGATAAATTAGGAAGAGGAAGGTTGTCTAATCAGCAAGTAGGCAGCAATACATCAAAAATCCCAAACGAATTTAAACTGCTACCAATCTGATGCCTCTCCATGTTCCTTATTAGAGCAGTAAAAAATTATTTGGTGTGAAGTTGCCATTTGAAATATATAAATGCCTCCATTTTCAGGTATGCACATACATAGATACCACAGAAATCCAAGCATCTTTACATGCCAGTGGTAACATAGAACTCAATGAAGTTACTCATATCTATAAATGTTTGCAAGACTCGGGACCTAATCTGTGTTCACAAATAGTGTGTGTGCACAGTTGTAACAGCTAGCCATATAAACACCAATTCTCTGAGTGTGTTAAAGATTAATTATATAGCTTGATACAAAGCCCATGAAGCCATTGACTTAAATACACTTTAAACTAGGCTTTACTCACCTGATTTTAAAAATATACTTTGTGTTTTAAACAAACAAATTTTGTTTAAAACCCCCAGGCATAACTTAAAGAAAAAGCAAGAGAGTGTGTAGGACTCACTGTCCAGAGGAATCTGCAATGTACATCAACCATGTAACAGGAACTGACTGAATGTTCTTACTCAGTAAGAATCAGTGGTGGAGGGAGCATCACTGCTAAGTGAAGCTGGGCAGGAAATGATTTTCCAGGAAAATAAATGTTTTTCCTGTCCAGCAAAAAAATGAGATTTTGGAAATATTTTTCATCCAAAATCCAAATGAAAAGTCAACACTGAAAATTTCATGAACCAAAAATCTAGAAGAGAGTGGCTTGGGTCAGTCTAAACATTGTGGCTGTTTTGAAAATAACCATTTAAATGTTGACCCTTCAAAAAACAACAACAACAACAAAACCCTCTTTAAAATTAACTTAAATGTCAAAATAGCAAGAAAGTATCAAACTGAGATGTTTTTATACTTTTGAATTTTTCCACGCCAAATTTCTCAGCTATTGGCAGCCCCTGGCTCCATGCTCTCTTTCAAAAGCCTAGTGAAACTGGTCATTTTAGGGATTTCTAGAATCAAAGAAAAAAAAAGCTGAGGGCTGGACAGCAGCTCAGGAGGTCACCTAGGTAGGTCATGTCACTGCTCAAGGCAGAAACATCCCTTAATAAACCACCCAGGAAAAATGTCTGCACCTTCTGTACTTAAGAAGTTCCAATGACAGAGTCCACAAACTTAACCACTTATACAGGAAGTTATTTTTAGTGTGAAACCTACATATCCCTTGTTTCAACTTAAAATTGTTCCTTCTTGGTCCAGCTCTTGTACACACAGAAATGTTTGTTCAGAATCCTCTTTATCTGAACTGTTACCAAATACCTCTCCATCTTCTCTTCTCCTCCCTAAATAATTTCACTTCTTCCCATCTCTCCTTATGTGTTGAGTTTGCTAGATCTCTAAACTTTTTTGTTGCTGTCATCTGAACTACTTCTAATTTGTACATGTCTTCATTGAAATGAAATGCTCAGTACTGCAGTTGAGGCCTCACTAGTACTGAAAAGATTGGAAGAATTACTTCCAGTGACTTGCATATAACATTCCTATTATTACATCTGAGTATAATAGTAGCCTTTTTTAGGAACAATATTATACTCCTGATTAATATTCAGTTTGTAGTCCACAATGACCAGCAGGTCTCTTCCTGAAGTACTGCTGCCTAGTTAGTCATTTCCCATTTTGTATTTAAGTACGTGATTTGTTCAGTCCTAAGTGCAGTACACCTTTGTATTTGTCACACCTAATTTCATCCAATTTACTTGGGACCATTTTTCCATTTGATCAAGGTTATTTTGAATCTTAATCCTATCTTCCAAAGTGTCTGCTACCCAATTTGCTTTGGTGTCCTCTGCAAATTTATCAAGTGTACACTCAGTTCCATTCTCCAAGTTGGGGTGTCAGACTCATAGGCCCTACAAGCTGAATGAATCATGTGAGGTCAGCTGCAGGCCAGACACAAAGCTATGTCTTTTGGCCCATGGGACTGCTTCTGAGGCCAGAAATTTGGTGGTAGAATTGTTAATTGCCAAGGCTTCTCCCACTGCCAAATTTCCAGCCCTATGGGCCAGATGAGACTGCCCCATGAAGTTTGCACTCCAAATGGTAGCCACAGCAGTTATCACTGCCACTGCTTGTCCAGCTTCTAAACTTCTGGCCCCTTGGAAAGCATCCAAGGCTGAATGGCGACTCCATGGGCCACAGATGAAGACCCTGAACACTACCAGATAAAGAACAGACCTCTGGGTGACCTCATTTAATACCTCCTTGCAGTTCAACATTGAGATATTGGGAACAAGCAGGATTATTCAAACAGTTATGTACTTACCTCATAGTAGTTCATAGGTGATATGTGTGGGGGGGCACAGAGAAGTATATGCCCCCCTGAGATTGGCTGCCACCAAAGTTGCCACTGGATTTTGCGGGCAGTTGCTGCCCCCTCCTCACTGACAACGCAGCCACAGGAGGATAGACACAGGAGGAACACCAGCCCACCAACTGTTATCACAGATATAGTGAAGGGCAATTTGGAGTGGCTGGATGTGTTCAAATCAGCAGGCCTAGATAAACTTTATCCAAGGGTGCTGAACGAATTGGCCAGTGTCATAGCAGAGCCACTGGCATGGCTGTTTGAGCACTCATGGTGCTCTGGTCAAGTCCCAGAGGACTGGAAAAAGACTAATGTAGTCCCTATTTTCAGGAGAGGAGGGAGTAACTGGGGAAACTATAGGCCAGTTAGTCTCACCTCTATCCTCAGAAAAATTCTGGAAAAAATTATTAAGGATCACATTTGTGAGAGTCCAGCAGGGGAAATAATGCTGAAAGGAGATCAGCACAGATTCATTACAGGTAGATCCTGCCTGACTAACCTTGTTTCTTTTCATGACCAGGTCACGACTTTAAGAAGGCCTTCAATACAGTATCACATTCTGTTCTTGCAAATAAACTGACAGGCTGTGATGTAGACGATTATACAGTCAGGTGGGTGGCAATTGGTTTAGGGGTTGCACCCAGAGCGTGGTGGTGGATGGGTCAATATTAACCCGGAAAGATGTGGACAGTGGAGTCCCGCAAGACTCTGTCCTTGGACCAGTGCTATTCAATGTCTTCATCAGTGACTTGGATGAGGGCATGGAGAGCACCCTGTCCAAGTTCACAGATGATACCAAATTATGGGGCAAAGTTAACACGAGAAGGTAGAGAATGGATCCAGGTGTATCTGGACAGGTTGGAAAAATGGGCAGAATCAAATAGGATGCAGTTCAACAAAGACAAGTGGCAAAGTGCTGCACCTGGGCAAAGAGACCCACCAACACACTGACAGGTTGGGGGATGGCCTCAGCAGCACAGCAGGGGACAGGGAACTTGGTGTCATACTTGACTCCAAGATGAACATGAATCGTCAATGCGACAAAGTAATTAACAAGGCTAACTACACTTTATCATGCATTAGCAGATGCATGATGAACAGGTCGAAGGAAGTGATACTTCACCAGGGCAAGGGGTCAGAGTAGATGACCTTTTGAGGTCCCTTCCAACCCTAACATTCATGAATCTATGCCCTCCCAGCCTCATGTACTAGTTTAATCAATTATAGCTGTTTCATATCTCCTTAATTCATTCATGAGAATATCATGGAAGATTGTTCCAAAAGCTTCACTAAGTTGAGAGATCACATCCACTGCTTTCCCTCAAATCCTGAATCCTTGATTTCTTCTTCTTGAAAATCTGGCCAAGTTAGCTGACGATAGCAAATTACGGGGGAGGGTGGTCACACCACAGGACAGGCTAGGGATACAGGCCAATTTGGACACACTCTCAGGGTGGGCCGACCAAAACCTGATGGCCTTCAAAGTAGAGAAGTGTAAGGTGCTGCACCTCAGTAGGAAGAAGCCTCAGCATGCTTACAGGCTCGGCAGTGCTACGCTCATTAGCACCATGACCGAAAAGGACTTAGGGGTCTTGAGTGACAACAAGATGAATATAAGCCACCAATGTGATGCTATGGCTACCAAAGCAAACCAAACTCTGGCATGCATTCACTGATGCATCTCAAGCAAAACCAGGGAACTCATCCTCCCGCTTTAATCGGCCCTGGTGAGGCTGCAGCTGGAGTACTGCATCCAGTATTGGGCCCCCTAGTTCAGGAAGGATGTGGAGAAGCTTGAGAGAGACCAGAGGAGAGCCACTTATATGATCCAAGGCCTGGAAGGAAGGCTGTATGAGGAGAGGTTGAGGGACTTGGGACTCTTCAATCTGAAGAAAAGAAGGCTCAGGGGGGACTTGGTAGCAGCCTACAATTAGGGTACAAGAGGGGTACATCAGGACCTGGGAGAACAGCTGTTCACCAGAGCTTCCCAAAGGATAACAAGGTCTAATGGTCATAAACTCCAGGAAGGGTCTGGAACAGACTCCGCCCAGAGGTGGTGCAAGCAACTACTCTGGACTCTTTCAAAAAACAGGTGGATATATTTCTTGCTGGGGTCATTTGATCCCAGCTGACTTCCTGCCTATGGTGGGAGGCCTGGACCCAATGATCTCATGAGGCCCCTTCCAGCCCCTAATGTCTATGAAATTCTTAACATCTACTCTCATCTTAAATTGCATACTGCATATAAATCTGGAAATAAGCTCTCCTTTTAAATTTCATTGATAAAGCCCTTAAAAGAAAATGGAATTGTAACTGTTAATATGACATTTTGGCCTATTTTTTTCAGCAGAACATTTTGTTGAGTATCTGGAGAAGAGTTCTGAGGATTTTTTTGGGGTAAAATGCTGTGATATCCTTGGATGAAACCTTCTCCAATGCCCTCCTCTCTGGTAGTGGCCCAACCTCTGCACCAAGACTTCTATCCCTCTGTTATCCAACAATTCTTTTTGCCCATCCTTCCACCTGATTGCTTTGTGCTGTTCAGTTATGGGACAGCTGGGGTCTTTGGTGAAGTATTATTTTCCACAATTACTGTATTTCCTACAGGATATGCACCTGAGACTCATGGACTTTCCAAACCTTTAACATGGATTCAAGCCAAGAGCACAATCCTTCCAGGTACAGAAAACTCTCAACTTTCATTCAGGCTCTTCATAAGATGAAACCCTAGATATAATTCTGAGTACTCCATTAGAAAGATGTGAGGTAGCTACAATTGTTCATGCTGCATGTGTTCTTTCTTATGATCTAATTTAGGGGTCTGAAACTCACCAGGTTCCTCAGGCTGAACAAGTGGTACAGGGCTGGTCCATGGGCTAGATTAGGCCCACAAACTGGTCCCACAAGCTGGATCCAGCATACTGGGCTAGTCCAGTGAGGGTGCCATGTGCAGCCTGCATGCTGGAGCAGCCCCATGTGCAGCACACACCCTGAACTGGCCCATTTACTGAGTGCAGTGTACAGCCCGGAGCAGTCCCATATAAAACATACAGTGCGTACCCCAGACTGCCTTGTTGGCCCTGTGCAGTGTACAGGCTAGTCCAAGGCTGGTGCGCATTACATGTAGCATGCAGGCTGGTCCAGGGCACCTACGTGTAGCATGAAGTTCCAGTCTGAGACCCATGGGTATCACTGTGGTATGGATGATAGGGCTCTGTGGTCAATAACTTTGACACCCTGATCTAAATGAAAAGAAATAGGTTATTGTCCACATCTACAACTTAGATTTTTATTTGCTGTGGGTTTCCTATTCATAATGAACAATGAACTAATTAAGAATAGTTCTTCTGTGCACTTTGGCTCTCTTGCAGCTGAGTAAGCATCTTGGACTTCATACTGAGAAAATTGGTATAGCTGCTGGACCTTATTGCCAAGCACTGCAATATATGTTCCCCTACTGGCAACAAGCAGCCCTTTGTATGTGCAAGTTTCTTAGAGCAGGCTCATTATTTTAAATTGATGGAAAAGAAAAGGTGCCCAAACAGACACCAGATGAAAGCCTCTATAAGCCCCATATTAAGCAACCCTGAGCATATGGATTCCGCAATTATAAACACTCACCTTTTACTTTATATCCCTCCACCTTTCAAATCCTCATTTATCAGAGCAGAATGTAATATTTATCTTTCTATCTAAGGTATGTATAAAGCTCCCATCACCGTAATATCTGAACTTCTCTCAATTTTGTATGTATTTATCCTCATACCACCTCCATTTTTTTACAGAGGTAGACCCAAGGTGCAGAGAGATGGAGGCACAGATGGTCATTTACCACCTAGCTCATTGATTTCAATGGCAGTTAGGCACCTAAACTGAAGATTAATTCAAGGTCACATGGGAAGTCTGTGGTAGAACAGGGAATGGAACTCAAAGCTATTCACAGTAGCATGCTGCCTATATGTTTTATAGTAGCTAGGGTCAGGAGGGACCTGAACAGATCATCTAGCCTGACCCCCTGCCACAGGCAGGAATGAATGCTGGGTTCATAAGACCCTAGACAGGTGACCATCCAACCTCCTCTTGAATTTGCCCAAGGTAGGGGTAAGGACCACTTCCCTGAGAAGCTGGTTCCAGATTTTGGCCACCCTAACTGTAAAATATTGCCTTCTGATATCTAACATAAACCTATTCTCCATTAGCTTATTACCATTGTTCCTTGTCACCCCAGGTGGTGCTGGGGAGAAAAGGGCTCTACCTATTTGCTGTTGATCTCCCCTGATGAGTTTGTAGGCAGCCACCAGGTCCCCCACTCAGCCTCCTCTTGCTGAGGCTGAACAGGATCAGGTCCCTCAGTCTCTTCTCATAGGGCCTGTCCTGCTGCCCTCTCACCAAGTGGGTGGCCCTCCTCTAACCCTCTCCAGGCTGGCCACATCCTTTTTATGGTGCGGCGCTCAGTACTGGATGCAATGCTCCAATTGTGGCCTGACCAATGTTGCATAGAGGGGGAGTATCACCTCTCTGGACCGGCTTGAGATGCACCTTTGGTTGCATGACAAGGTACGGCTGGCCTTGCTGGCTGAGGTCTGGCATTGGCAGCTCATGTTCATCTTGGAGTCAATAATGATTCCAAGTCCCATTCTGCCTCTGCTTTCAAGAGAGGAACTCCCCAGCCTGTATGTATGCTGTGGATTCCTTCTCCCCAGGTACAGCACCCTGCATTTTTCTACGTTGAACCCCATCTTATTCTCATCTGCCCACTTTTGTAGTCTGTCTAAATCTCCCTTCAAGTGTCCACCTCACCCCACATCTTAGTGTCATCAGCAAACTTAGACAGTGTGTTTTCGACCCCCTCATCCAAGTCACTGATGAATATGTTAAACAGTGCAGGCCCAAGGACCGAGCCCTGGGGTTCCCCACTGCTCACATCTCACCAGGTTGAGTACAACCTGTCCACCACTACTCTCTGGGTGTGCCCCATCAGCCAATTTTTTACCCATCCAACTGTGTAGGTATCAATGGCACAGTCACTTAATTTATTGATGATGATGCGGTGAGAGACAGTGTCAAAGGCCTTCTTAAAGTCTAGAAAGACTACATCCACAGTGACACCATCATCCAAGGATTTAGTTACTTGGTCATAAAAGGCAATCAGGTTGGTCAGGCAGGACCTGCCTTTGCTGAACCCACGCTGATTGCCCCTGAGCATGATCCCCCTTGCTGGTCATCTGTTTAAAACACTACATTCAAGTGATTTCAGCTGCATTGCTAATCATGTTTGAGATGTTCATTTTGTTAATTTAGCTGTAACATCTATACTACACACACTAGGTTTTAAGACATTTCTTGGTTCTTATTCAGAAAAACTTCTCCTTGCTAGAAGTGAGAAATTTGAGTAGAAAGTAAATACATTCACAGTATTGGTCTTCACTAATAACTGACTAGGTGGATATCCCAGTTGACAGCCAATGGTATTGGATGCTATGCAAAACTGTAGTAAAGAGCCATGGGAGTAGACACAGGCCTCATATAGGCTATGTACAAACATTCAAATCTAGGACAACTCTCCCAGGTTTGTTTTCCTGAAGAAAAAAACTGACCTGTAAAGAAGTTCAGACAAAGAAGCAAAGAACCTTCAGTGCAGATGCTGGGGTGCCAGAGGTCCCTAGAGCACACAGCCAAAATAGCTTTTTTCAGTTTTTTTACGTGAATGTAGATGGGGTTGCCAGAGTCAGTGAAGGTAGGGCCAAGGTCTCTGCTGTGCACAGAATCAATCCTTCAACCTTCCTCTTCCCTGTGTTCCAGGCCAGCTGCAGTTGGGCATGGAGTATGCTTGTATGTTTCCCTCTCCCCAAGTGCTCCAGTGTGATTCAAGCAGAGAACAAGCCAGGAGCAGAACATGCGCCCTAAGTATTTCAGCACTGGACTTTTCCAGCCTAACACTCACGGGGGTGAGCTGGGACTGTGGAAGGGGGAGGGAGAGGTGGCAAAGCATGCTGGGTATCTGTACAGAAGTTTTGTCTCTTGAGAGAGATTCTCTGGGGATCCACTTCACTCATGTTGTTTCCAAGTAATTTATCTCCCAAAGTGGCCAGTTTTACTCCAGAAGAAAAATTACAAACTTGAATACATTCACAGCTTCTCCTGAGAGAGCAGGGACTCTCCCTGGAAAAATCTGAATGTCTGACCAAGCCCAGTGACCTTCAGTTTCTCCTGGGGGAACTGCTTCCCACCCAGGAGCAAGCACAGGAGTACAGATGTTTACATTGGTGGCACATAGGGGTGCACACATGTGCATGTGCACCCCCTGAGATTGGTCTTGTACCCCCTGGAAGTGCCAGATGTGAAACTGGAAGCGTCGGCGGAAGTGCACTTCTGGTTTTGCCGCTGGCTCAGTGATCAGCTGCTGGGGGAACCCCCCCCACCCCCAGTCAGCGATCGGTGGTAGGGGACACACCCCCTCCCCCATCAGCAATCTGGTGCCCTCCCAGACTCGGGAGGCACCAGTCGCTCATGGATGTTTAGGTTTTTTCTCCAAGAGTAAAAATGGCCACTCCAGGAGAAAAATAACCTTGGAACAATCAGAGTTAAATTACTCCCAGGAGAATTTCTGCTGAGAAAGCAAATGTCTGTATATGCTATAAGATTGGGAACACGGGTGGAGTGAAGGTAATAGTTTATTATATAGTAAACATTAGAGCTAATTTTGTGAAGCTGAGCCAGTTTTCTTGTGCAAATGTTTATTCTCAGAATATATAATGGACTTATAGTTTTCCATTTATGCTGTGGCTATATTAGCTTTCCAAGTTCTCAGGTATAGGGGCTAGAGTTTGCCACTAGGAATGAATAGTGAGCTTGACATATATTAGGAGGGAAAAGCAAACCTTAAATGATTTGCAGCGTCTGAGAAAAATAATGCTGCAAATAAATAGAGCAAGGATTTAATAACTGGCCATTTCTATCTCCAGCATTTTGATAATGCTTATAATTTACCTTCATTTACCTGTTTCTCATTAGGATTTCATGTCTTAAGAAAGCACACATGAAATTATTTTCTTTTTTCCAACTGCTTCAAAGTACAGCAGAAGTTTCCATTCAATTAGAGCAGGAGTATTTGCTACTCAAAACTAAAGTGCTCTGTTCTGCTGAGTTGAGTCATCAGTAAAGGGGATGTAACATCCATCTTGTAACCGACTTTAGTCAGACCCTTTAATTAATGGCTTGGGATTCTGCTTTGTCTTTTAAAGGGATAAAATCTAATTGTGGTTCAAATTAGACTGTCTAATGAACGTGACCACAAAGCAATTGATCAAAACTAATAGGGGAAATAGTTATGCCTACATTAAGTAAACCTCTTGTTTGTTTTGCATAAGTACCTTGAGGGAGCACTGCTGCTGCTATTGATGCATTATCTACTTCAGTGGAATTTTAGCCAATTACTTTGGGGAGGTTTAAAGAAAGCAACTTTAAAGAACATTTTCTAACTTCCTGGTACTAGGTATATTGCTTGCTTACCTTCCATTTCATGCAGTGGACTAAGCAAAATCAGTGATTAATTTTTGTTTTGACAGTTTCTTGAAATAGAAAATTTAATTTTAATGCAATTTTGAAATACTTTCTTTTGGGATATTCCCCAAGTTTCTCTTCAAGCAAACACCAGTTTTCACCTCTGAAATTTTTTCTTATTGTTGAAACAATAATTGAGTCCAGGTTAAGTGGATCTGGTGGCCAAAAAGTAAATTTGACTTTCTGCAATATTTTTATGATCTTGACCTAAATGAAATTCTGGTGAGAGGACAGGTTCCACCCTATACACCTGCATTGTGAAAGAAGCTTAAGACAGCCCCTATAAAATAATTTCTTGCATTTATTTAATGTAGCCTTTTATCCTGAGCTACCCTAAGCACTTCAGAGACTTTGGCCATGATCCTTCATCTGCACTGTAATCTGTCTGGATGGACTACCACACAAATTACAATGCAGTTTCAGGCCCCAAGTTTGAATCCTGATGTTTCTGCTTAATCCTAACTCTCACAATCTCTTTGGCATGATTTAGAATTCCACAGTATGGCCCAGTACAAGGATCTTGTCAGGTGGCTATGTACAAGCTAGTTATTTATATTCAGGGCTCTAGCACTGAAATGTGTTTAGACTAGAAAAAGAAAGATCAGAACAATATTAGAAAGCTAAAGAAATCCACTAAGAAAAATACTCATGTCTTTTATTTGGGGACAACACTGCCTCTTTCAAAGGTTGGACATGTTTTTCAGGTATAAGATTTATGAGAACTGGCATTCATTTAAGGTAGTGACAGAAGTCCTAATGACAGAGATGTTGAAAAGCTTGATATAGAAAATATGCTATTTCCTCATTATTAAAATGGAAAAGCTAAAAAAAAATGTAACAGGAATCAGGAGATCTACTAGATTGAAGAGGGACAGGAAATGCATATAAAATGGCCACTTTCTGACTACGGCTGAAATCTCTTAGCAGATAAGGAGGGCCAACCCTCAGAGAAGAATGCCAGGAAAGTGTTCCTTTAAAAGAATAACACTGAAGTGACAGTGCTTATTAGAGAGTAGGCCTGTGTGAATAGGGATTCAGTTGGGATTCAGATACAGTGTACCCACCTGGCTTTGAAGATCTGGTCACGGACTATGCATCCCTGGATGTTTGAGGTTGTCCGCCTGTCCATCCCTGTGGTCCCGCCGAGTTGGTGTCTTTGACCCGGATAGTCTCTCCCCAATCTCTCCTGCCATGACTTCAATCTTATCCCAGTGGTGGGGTTTGACTATCGGCGTCTCTCGTGCATAGGACCGCTGGACAGTGATCTTCTGCGAGGCTCCACCTCCTCTCTACCTCGCCCTTACACCCCACCTTGTTGAATCCTGATGATCTTCGGCCAAGCCCCTCTGATAGTTGAGGTTTCATACCCTTTTCCTAGTAGGCTATAGGATATTCAGGCCAAAGGCCCACTATGCCCCCTTTTAACTCACAGCCAACTTGCCCTGCCCATGGCTGAAAACTACCTGGGCTCCTCACCTAGCCACCCGTACCTGGGCTCCTCACCTAGCCACCCCTCCAAAAGTGGGCAATGGAAAAAAAAAAACCCACAAAAAGGATATCAACGATGAAGAAATACAAGATACTAAGGGATGGCCTTTGCCCCTTTTTGCCTGCTCCTACGGACTGCCCTACTCCAACCGGCTCTGGCCCCTAAGTCCCTTGATACTCCTAGACTACGTCTGGGTCAGCCTGTTGGCTTCCATGTCCTCCCCTTCACTCTTTATCGAGCCTGAGGATTCACTGTACCCCTGGTGATCCCCCTCGGTGCGTCTCCCCCATGTCTCCTGGTGGGGCGGCTCTATGTGTCTAGTGCCTGTCTTTCATCGCCCTTCCCGCTGACTGTGCCCTTCAGCCTCCACCTGGAGTACCTTCTTGAGCCTGTCCGAGCCCTCTATGGTCCCACCTGATCTGTCATCCTGGATTTTGCTGACTCTTCTGACCCTATGCGGGAAACTCCGGGTCTCAAACCTCTCCTGCTGTTTTCTGTCTCCAGGTCTCCGCTCAGCACTCTCTCCCCCTGCGTCACTGCTAGTGGCATTTTCCTCATAGAGGGTCTCACTCTCTCCTCCTGTGCTGTAGGAGGCAAACCCCCAGGCTCCTCCCCTTTGTGGGGACTCCAGGAGAGATTCCCCTTCTGGTGCTTCTGCTGGTCTCCCCCTTTCTTCCTTGCCTATGGCTCCTTTTATCTCCACTGGCTGGCTCCTGCAGCTGATGTTATCAGCTGGCTGCAGTTGTAGAAAGATGCGGCTAACGAGCCGCTCGGGTCCCGCTACCATTTCCCACTTCGCCGCAGTTCCGGCTGTAGATAAAGAGTTTTTCTGTTTTCTTCTTTTTTTTCCCCTTCCCCGACTAGTTCCTGCTCCCAGGGTTCTCCCCTGGCTCCTCGGGGTTTTCCCCTTGTTTCTCCCCATGACATATGACCACTTCAAAGGACAGTGATTCAATTCGGTGATTTGAATCACTGTCCCTGTTCGATTCGGCCAAAACAGAATTGAAGATTTGGCACTGATTCAGAGATTTGGATTGGCCAGGGGGAGGCAGGCACAGTCAGGTGACTGCACATTCTCCTGTGGCTCCTTCAGCTGTGCCTGTCTCTCCCCAGGTGGGGGGAGCTGCAGGAAAAGCCTCCATTGGCTGCCCTCCCTGGCCCTGACCTCCTAGCACTTTAAAAAAAAAAAAGGCTCTGCACTCACCAGCTATGGCAGAGGGGATCAGGGCCCCTGAGGGCTCACAGCAGAGCCTTGTGGGACAGAGTAGGGCAGTGGGGTTTGGCCCCCCACCTGGCAAGCACACAGCAGCTGCCCCATGGCACAAGTGCAGTGTGGCTCGGCAGGGTGCTGTGCACTGTCTGGGAGCTGGGGCCACTGGGGCTGAGTGGTGCCAGGCTCTGGCTGACAGGTAGAGCTGCCCCAGCTCCCAAACAGCACACAGTGCCCTGCCAAACTGAGCTGCACCCAAGCGATGTGATAGCCGCTGCGCGGGTGCCAAGCGGGGGGGTGAACCCTGCTGCCCCACACTGCATGGGGGAATCTGCCACAAGCCCCCAGAGGCTTTGATTGCCACTGTTGCAGCCAGTGAGTGCAGGGCTTTTTTTTGCTTTTTTTTTTTTTTTTAAGTGCCAGGAGGCTGGAGCCAGGCAAGAGATGGAGCCAGGCAGGGCAGCCATGGGGCCTTCTCCTGCAGCTCCACCCACCTGGGGAGAGGCAGGCACAGCCTGAGGAGCTGCAGGACAACCTGCAACTGCCTGGCTGTATCTGCCTCTCCCCAGCTGATCCAAATCTCCAAATCTTTTTTGAACTGATTTGGAGGCTTCAGATTCTATTCAGGCCTTTTAATGGGTCTCCTGATTCTATTTGGATTCAGAGATTTGGCCAGCGAATCAGGCTGAATCTCCTCTGAACTGAATCACTGACCGCTGCTTCACACAGCCCTATCAGAGAGTCCAAAAAGAAAGTGTTCTTGGAAAAGTAACAATTTCTACATTGTGCTTACCATCCTTATGTCATACTGCTCACATGATTGTGGGTTTTGATTTGGTCTTTTGCTTTGTATTGCCTTGTTTTGTATCACGTTTCTATGTTGCATTTATTTAATGCAATTCTATGGCACTAGTTCAGTCTTAATGTACATTTCAGTGATAAAATTAGTAAGTTTCACTAAGAACAGTATTTCAATGTGCACAAATATCAGAAATAGACACCTACTATACCCTGCATTTAATATAAATTATTAGTTTAGGTAATGCATTTATAAAGAATATTTGAAAAACATTCTTATGGAAAGAAAACTATGCTTTATTTCCATTGCTTTGGAAAAACAAAACTATTTTTTTTAAATTCAGAATTAAGTTTTTAAGGAAATAAACTGCAATAAATAATTCACAAAAGAAGAAATTCCAAACAATGTGGAAATCAATGTTTTAAGTAGAATAAGAAATTTACTGCTTTCAGTTTCAAGACTCCATTCTATACCAAGCCATAAATAACCACAGTAAGAAATGGGACAGCATTGATTCACTATAAGATGCAGAGAAATTAATATCCAAAGTATGGAACCTTCCTCCCAAAATGAGGAATAGATAAGAAATGTGGTATAGATTTTTATATATAATACATACAATATTCATCTCATTGTAGAAAGCCAAGCAAAGGACGTCAGAGAGGAATGCATTTTACTCTTGCCCACAGAAGTGTCATTCTCTAAATTACGAGTTCCAAAAATAAAAGCAATGAATCAGCATAACAAGAAATGAAGTGGGAGGTGTCAAGTTTCCCTTGACAATATAAGCAATAGAAATGTGAAGAGCTACACTGATAAATTGGGTTTCCTATAAGAGATGTGCCTGTCATACTCAGTTTTGTATAAGAAACTCTTGAAAGTGACATTCATTTTGTGTAAGTTGTCAGTTTTCTAGGAGAAAAAAGACAAGACACAATTAATTTTCACTCTTCTGTTAACAGCATCCTGTTTCATTAAAGTGAAAATTGCAATGAAGTAGCTGCTGAGATGCAAACTTGGGCAAACAAGCAGAGGAGATAAGCATGGGAAGCAGAGAGATAAAAGAGATAGGTTTGCCTCCTCAACGCATATTAGCAAATCTGATTGAGACAGTGCAACAAACCATGAGTGATACAGCCCAGTTTAATGTAAACCCTATGGCAGAAAGGAACTTATATTTATTTAGAGAGAATGTAACATTACAAGGAGAAGAAAAGTGGCTATTTCTTTTAATAAGTAAGAAGTGTCTAACATGGGTCTTGATTCTACTCCCTTGGGGTCTAATGATCAGGATGGTGGTCTTGGAAGTGGTAAGACCTAGCACTAATGTTTAGTGGTGCACGAGTATTTGGATATGTGGAGTTACTCATAGTCCATGCACAAACTAACTGCCTAAATAGGCAATTAGATACAAAACTTACAGTAAAATGTCTTTCTTCAAGAAAGGCATCATCTCACATTTTTGTGAAATCCCTGAAGAAACAGCAGGCCTGTTTCTGATTTAATGTATACCATTGTAACTGTAGTTATTATAAGAATTACCATATTTACTCGAACATGAGATGATTTTTCCCCCCCAGTCAGCACGGGGGGAAAAGCTACTTCTCTCACATTTGTATACAAAGAAACCTCATTAAATACACTATCACTAAGCTGTTGCCAAAACCAGAATGTGCTCAGGAATAGAAAACTGCTATAAAACTGATTAATTATTTCAGTGAAAGCCAACCCCTTAACCATCCAGAGGTTTCTTACTTTCCATAAGCTAGTTTTAACAAATGCTAATAAAGTCCTTAATAGTGGTTCTTCTGGTCCCTTTGATATGAGTCCATATAGTATCATTTCCTGTGCCAACAACAGGTTTATTCTGGTGATACTCAGAAATAACACTCATTTTCCCATACTCCCTTTACATATGTACACTCCCAAAACACACATTCCACCATTTCTTCTTCCCTGCACCTCTACTTTGGGCACCTTGATGAGCTCATCAAGCCCTGTGTTCTGCTTCTCTCGTCAGCAAGATATTCTTTATAACTGTCCATGCTAGGTCAGCATGTTCCCCTTTTTAGATGTTTACTCCCCACTGCTTCCCACACCACCTCACTTGTCCTTCTGTGAAGTTTCCCACCAGTGCCATCCTGTCTCTCTCTTACCACTTTCATCAATTTCTCATGATCCTTCAGGACCTCCAGCCCTACTTTCCCTATTTTATACATCTGCATGAATCCTTCCATCCTGATGTAATGAATTGGTAGTTGCCATGCCCATGGACTTTTCAGAAGTCCTATGTACTCATTTCCTCAAAACTGCAGAAGCAGGAAGTCGGGCAATATGCTCTGCTTACCCCTCTCCCTTTGTTATGCCTTGCACATTGCATTTACATATTTTGCATAAATGAAAAATCCCAAGTCCAGGGTAACAGAAAGGCACCCTTGTCTCACTCTTGTATTCATTTTAAATGCTCCACTTAGATCCCCATTAATTTTGGACTTGACTCTCCACTTCTCTATACCTTGAATGTGTAATCATGATCCACTCTGCCATATGCTTTTTCTAAATCTAGGTTTGCTATAACTGTGTTTGTTTTCCTGTCTTGGATGTGGGACTGTACATCTCTGATTAGTAGGGCTGTGTGAAGCTTTGGTTCATGATTCAATTTGGAGAATATCTGGCCCAATTAGGAGGCCGAATCTCTGAATCCGAATCAAATCGCTAGAAGCTTTCTGAATCAATTCAGCAAAGATTCAGACTTGAAGGTGGTCTTTTAGGGGAAACAGAAACTGAGAGGAGGGAGGGAGAGCAGGGGGAGAAGGACTGACATCTCTAGCTGGCCAGTGAGTGTGATCTCTCCCTGAGTCCCCTTCCAATCACAGTGTCAGGGGAAGGACATAGAAACAACATAAAATCCTCTGTCTGCAGGATTTCTGTGCCTTTTGTGAGCTGCTTCTGCCTGAGTGAGCAACAGTGCCTGAAAGGTTCTTGGCTTCCTAGTCACCTGCTCATTTTGTTCTTAAAAAGGATTGGATAGAATACAGCTTAGTTTACTATCTAGAATCCCTCTAGTTCACTTATCATTATCCAATTTATTTCTTTCAATTTATATTTGTTCTTAGTTTTTTTTCCAAAAATTTTTAAAAAGAAAGCTCAGTGTTTTCCCTGGCAGTGTGCTCCATCACACATGTACATCATAGAAGAAGACAGATATTCATAGACGATATATAGTTATATATAACTATATATAGTTATTAATGTTATTAGTTATAGTTAGTTTACAGACAGACTAAAGACAACACAAAAAGAATCAGATAGAGATTCAGATTGAGATTAACACACAACACAGAAGTCAGAGTCCTAGAAGAAGAAGAAGGAGATATATTATTTTAGATGTACAACACAGAATGGTAACCAAACACAACACAAGAAGAAGTCAAGTCACACATTCAGATTCACATCACAGAAGACACCAGAATATATATAGTTAATAATAATCATACCAGAGTCCACTACATACAACACAGAGTAAAGAAAACACAACACAGAAGAAGTCAGACATGCAAACACATTTTCCAGCACAGGAAAAATTAATGTGAAGTGTGCTGGAAAGGCAGGTGCCAGGTCTTCTGGCAGGGGAGGGAGAGGAGCTAGAGGAGGTAGAGGGACAGCTAGACATGCAAGTCCCCCCCCACCCCACCCTCCAAGCATAGATGCATCCTCTTCCCTAGCAGCCATGAGGGTTCTGCTGCCAGTAAAAGAAAGGAGGTAGGAGCAGTATGTAATGTCCTTGCACCTGCACCACCTCCCCTAAATCCAGAAATAGGCACTAGCAGCAAAATGACCATCTCCTACACCCTAATTTACCTCCCAGTGTGAGCCTCCCACTGCCAAAAGAGAAACTAGAGCTGGAACCAGGGGGGCTGAGCACCCTAGCAAAAAAAACTCTGGGGACTGAGAGGGAATCTGAGTTTGTGCTTTACACCCCTCAAAGTTGGCCTAGGCCCAGGTCTCCTTCTCCAAAAAGCACCTTGGAGGAGGTTGAGGTTGTGGAGGCTCAGGAAAGTGGGTCAGCTGAGTCAGCTCCTCCTGCTGTTGTGCCTCAGCCTCCTGAGAAGGGAGATAAGGCAGGAGCCCCTCCCTCAACCCAGAAGCACGGGAGTAGTGTAGTGTGGGATTATTTTGAGGTGGCAGATGATCCCAGGCTTGTTATCTGCTGAAGGCAGATCAGTTGGGGCAAGTAAGTGAAAGACTTCACCACCATGGCACTGCTGCTGCATCTCAGGAGGCAGCACCCCCTTGCCCTCCTTTCTCGTCAGCCTTGAACCAGTGTGAGCATGCCCAAAGGGAAGTCCCCTACTCACTTCAAAGCCTCCCATCCCCCCAAAGCAGAGGCAGACCACCCTGGAGTGGTGGGGGAAAGCTGTAGATGGAGGGGGGTGCATTGCAAGAGTGAGCAAGATCACCCAGACCATCGGGGAGATGCTTGCTCTGGATAGCCAGCCCGTCTCCTTAGTTGAGTGGCCAGGGTTCAGGCAGCTCATGGTGCTCGTGACCCCATCTTACTAAGTGCCCATATGCACTGCCTTTTTCAAGACAGTGGTGCCCTCCCTGTATGAGGCATGCAGGGAGTACTTGAGGGAGGAGCTGCGCAAGACAGGGCCAAAGGTAGCCTTGCACTTCACCTCCGACACCTAGAGCAGCCGGGGTGGTGATCACACCTATCTCTCCCTCACAGGGCACCAGTGTGATCAGTCAGGCCGTCGGTGGTCTCCTTCAAGCTGAGGTGCTAGATGAGTCCCACACGGCAAGGGAGATCATGTGTAAAGGGAGTCACAGAAGCAGGTGATAGAACAGAGCAGAGAGGACGGTCACATCACATTAGTCTTAGGCAGCAGCCACTACCCCACATGGTTCCCTTGGCCCCGGAGTGTTCCTATCCTGGGGATGCGATAGCCTGTGCCGGTGGTTTGTGCAAGTCAGAACTCTTGCCAGAGTTGAGGAACCCATAGTAACTTAAGAATGTACAGCTTATATAGTCTGAAGTAAACAACATTATCTCAAGCTAAGGATTTAGGGATGAGTTGTGATCCAACACACCTGGTGTTTACCACATTCCCCTGTCTTACAACATTCTACTATCTAGGTTCATGGTTCAGTCACGCTCACAAAACAGGAGGCTACGTGCCACTATACTGGCCTACTGTGGAATCAGCATGCAAAACTCTTGCTCTTAGCAAAGCTCTTACTATTACAGCGATCCACTTTCCCATGCTAGCATTCCTAGCACCAGTACTGGCAGCGGCACCAGCACCAGGACCAGCCAGTCTCCTCCATGCTAGCCACTGCCAATGTGGGCCAAGTACACAGCTTCAATGCTGGGGTGCAGACCGACCAGATCCCAGCTTCAGGTAGGCAGCGCCGAGGCTTTGGTGGTCGAGGATGTGGAGCCACTAGACTGTGACCCCTTGGCAGGATGTGGCAGGATCTGCCTACTGTTGCCTGGGTACACCTGTCCTGTCCACCAACCAGTGTTCCAAAAGAGAGGGTGTTCAGCATTGCTGGGTATGTTGTGACACCCCACCACACCTGCTTGGATCCTGGTTTGGTGGAGCAGCTGGTGCTTTTGAAGGTGAACTTCCCACTGCTGGGGTTCCCCAAGCTCCACCTACAGATGGACTGAGTGCCACCCTCTTCACTGTCTACACCTATTTCAATTTTATTGTTTTTACACCAGTTAGTATTACTGCCCTGCTCTGAGAGCTCGAGGGGGAACTCACTGCATCACCAAACAGCAAAAGAAGAACATGTCCCAGCTGAGATCCTGTGCCAGGACTAACTTGAAGATATGGACTGGGGCAACGGGGAAGGAGGAGGCCCCAGGTCCTGGGCATGACCACTAAAACTGCTCTCTGCCATGGTCAGGGAGGCCTGGTGGGACTGCTGGAAGCCCGGCAGCCCCGTAAATGCCAGGACTGAGTACCCCTTGGTAAAAGACATCAGATTGTCTTACCTATTGTCATTTAAAGTGGTGGACCAGACTGAGGCTGTAGGGGAGGAGGAGTCCTCATCAGGACACACTACCATGTTGTGTAGAGGCCCCAGAGCCAGTGAGGGTGCACCTCTATACACACACACGCACACAAATACAGAGTCACACAGTGAGGACGCACCTTAACACACACACTGGAGAAGAAGCTCCTGCAGGAGAGGAGAGAAGGGCACTGTCACAGTTTGGCTACCTGCTGCTGGTGCTATTGTGCTAGTGCTCACTAAGTTATGTTATATCTGTTGTCATTTAAAGTGGTGGACTGAACTGAGGCTGTAGGGAAGGAGGAGGCCTCATTAGGGCACACTACCATGTCTTGTAGATGCCCCAGCGCCAGTGAGGGTGCACCTTAACATGCACGCAGTGTCACCGACTCATGTCACAGGTTTTGCCTGTCGGCAGCCTGAGGTGCAGACTCCCAGAATCCAGAATCCCCTGCACCTATCTCCTTGAAAGCTGGCAGGTTTTGTGGCCTCAGTAGGCCTAGCCGGCCTGCAGTTTTCACCCCCCTGTGTCCTAACACAGACACAGTCAATTATTCACACCCATGTCACGAGTTTTGCCTGTCAGCAGCCTGAGGTGCAGAGCCACAGAACCCCCTGCAACTATCTCCTTGAGAGCTGGCAGACTTCTTGGCCTCAGCAGGGGCTAGCATACCTGGTGTTTTTACGCCGTTGCACCTTAACACACACACAAAATCGCCTATGCCACAGGTTTTGCTGGTCAGTAGCCTGAAGTGCAGTTTCCATGAAACTCCTTCACCTATCTCCTTGAAGCTTGGCAGGCTTCATGCCCTCAGCAAGGGCCACCATCCCTGCAGTTTTCATCCCACTGTGGCTTAACACACACGACATGAGTTTGCTTTCAAGACATTGAGATGCAGTTTCCCAGAAATCCCTATACCTATCTCTGTGCAACTTGGTGGACATCATGCCCTCAGAAGGGGCTATCATCTCTGCAAGTTTTATCTGAATCAGCCAAAAAATGACTACATTATAGGTATTTCATTGATTCCCCATTATACTCTATGGCTGAATCTCTGAATCTGTCTGAATCAGCGCCGGATCTCCCAAAGCCAATTCGGCCAAATTGATTCAGAAAAGTGATCTGAATCAAATCACTGGCCTCCGAATCAGCTGAATCTGAATCTAAATTGAAAACTTTTCTGTTTGCACAGGCCTACTGATCAGTGCATCTGTGACTGCTTCAGAAATCCTTCTACCTGGTACTGCACATACTTGGTCTTCCCATATTATCTTCTGGAGGTTTTTCCTCATCCTCAAAGCCAGCACCTTGGCCATTAACTTAGAGTCCATTTAAAGGAGTGTAATCCGTCTCCAGTTTTTTGACACCTACAACATCTCTTGTAAAATCTTTCCCTACCTCTTCTCTTATATCCCTTTCCCTTACAAATAGTGTATTTTAGGGAAGCCTGGCACTGCTGCTCTATGTCCCATATCTTCACATCTGTAGCACACCATGAGGGGACAGTGTGCAGACAGGTGCCCCACCTTTTTGCATTTGCTGCACTATTTTGGTTGCCCATGGTACATTATAAAACCCCGATGTGCCCCAATCTGGATCACTGATGGGAGATGCAGCACCCCACCTGGGCTCCACTCATTTGTCTGTAACACTAATCGTGTTCTCCAAGACTTCATCCAGATACCATAGTTGTCCCTTACTCTATCAACATTACCCTTTGGACATATTTTTCCATCTATCTTTCTATGTTTTCTGCCTCTAGTACTTCTGTGTACATTTGAACTATAATCACTCTCTCTCTTAACTTTTGCCTGGCTATGAACTTTATTCCTCTTAATTCCTCCCTCCCACGTTCCTCTGCATATTTCTTCCAAAAGTTCTCATACCCTTCTCCACCCCAGTAAATAGATTCCTAAGTCTTTTGGTTCAAGAAGGCAATCAAGCTGGTGAGATGTTCCCCCTGCACTGTCAAAATCTCAAATGGTACCTTTTCCAGAGAATCATATCTCTTCATTGTTGATCCCATCTGTCTCCCATTGGTTCAAGTTGCCTTTATCTGAAGCCATTGGCAATGCGTAAGCCTGAGATTGGCCATGCACCCCCTGGAAGCGCCAGCCATGAAACCAGAAGTGATCAGCTATCAGCTGCTGGGGAACCCCCCCCCAGTCAGTGATCGGCCGCTGGGGGGACCCCCCCCCTCAGTTGCTGATTGGCTGTTGGACGACCCCATCCCTTGTCAGTGATTGGTGGCTGGGGGACGCCCCCTCCCTTCATTGGAGATCTGGTGCCCCCCAGACTCAGGAGGTACCACTCGCTCATGTCTGAAGCTTCTGCTCCTCTCTAGCTTCTCTCAGTGTCTCTTCCATGTTTTTCCACAGTGCCACTCCTGGTGGGCTGGCCTGCCATTGTGCTCCTGCCATGCTCTGCTTCTGACCTGATTTACCTTCTCCTGCTGCTTCCACTGTCTCCCACTCCACTCTGCTCCTGTCTTCCTTCTGGTGTCATCATTCTCATCATTGCTGCCTCTGCCATTGCTCCCGCTGTCACCTTCCTTCCTTTCTTCTTCACCTTCATCCCCTTTCCATCTGTCCTCAGATCTTCATTTCCATTCTTCAACTGTTTTTCCATTTCATGCTCACTTGTCACCACTGCCGTTTATTTGAGCTTCTCCCTCTTCCAATGCTTACACTCTGGTGCTCTGTCAATCTCTTTTTCTGCCTGTAAGGCATTCATCAGACTTTCAATGCTGATGTAAACTTACCACAAGAATAGGTTAGTACAGCCCATCTGCATAAGATATATGGTACTGCCCACTGAGTACAGTCCCTCTCAGCATTGACTCTTTCAAGTCATGGTGAGCTAGTACATTGCATATATTTTTACTTCCTCTTCACTCCCACTGCTGATCTGTGCCTTTCTTTCCCATTTCCAATGATTCCTGTTTCTTCACCAACCTTAAATGTCTGGCAAACATAACCAAATATGGTAATCAGTTAACCTGGAGATGTGACCCCCTCTCTCAGACTGTTGCTTATGATCAGTGTGGCCCTACCCACCATGAGGTGAAGCTGGACCAAGTTGCCATGTGCCACATCTGCATACAATTTTTATAGGAATACCAGGACTCGTGACAATAACACCTGGTTCCTGCAGTCATGACTGGGGGCACTAATTAGCACACCCACCACAAAGAATCTTTATCTGAGCAGTGCTGAGCTGTGGAGTAACAATAGCTTGAAATGCTGTTGCCTCTGCTGAGGTCCAGCACAACAATCTATATAGTAAATCATGAGCCTCTTGGCTTTGGACTAATATCATGCATAGTTTGTACTATATAGAAGTAGATACAAGAAGTGCTGCTTAAAAGTATGTTTATGGAGTACCTGTGCTAAAACCTGCAGTAGTTTCAAAAAAGCTAAAGTTAATTCTGGATTAATTAAGTCCATGGGTGCTATATGGAAATTACTACAGCTATGTTGATTTCATGGTCAGTTTTTTCAAATTTTGCTCCTTACTTTCATATGTTTGGGGAGAGCATGATCAGACAGTAAGGAGTGGGGGGGAGGGGCTGGAGTGGGGACACTGGGTGGGGAATAGAGGACAAGGGTTTACCTGACCCCCCCCCAATTCATTTTCCCTGCTTTAGCAAGGCAAGCCTCTAATAATTAGATACCTGGAAAATTATAACAAATTTATAATTTTTCATATAGGGAATCTAATTATTATGGGGTAGTCTTATATTCAAGTAAATATGGTATTATTATTGTCATTATTATTATTAGAGGGAACTGGATCCCTGAAACTTAAGGGAGCTGGATTTACAACTGAATATGCAACTTCACGCTCAATCTACACTGCTATGAACTGTATGTGGTACCTATGTGTTATAGCCACTAAAGGAAAGACAAGAATAGATAAACTTAATTTGCAACAAATAACCTGTTACATTATGTGCAACAAATAAGATGCCTTACCAATGGCCACTTAGATCCATAACTTTAAAGCCCTCCAAAATCTGTATTTTGTGTAATGCTCCTAATCATTATCCACATTCATTCCAAGTATTTGACATTTTCTGAGGCAAATATCCTAAACAACCAAGAGTTTAAAAATTACTTTTCATTTCTCAATACACTTTGCTACAGTTTGTCTGAAGATCTCCAAGTGCCTTTCAAACATTAAGTCATGAAGACTCACATCTCTCTATTCATCACTACACCCTCCACTGAAATGCAACCAACTCTGTTCTAACACATCTCAGCAGTTTTGAAGCACATAACAACATTCCACACACATTAATAACTGTGAGTAAGACAATTAATATATTCAATAGAACATGCAGTGGAATTTATGGAGGCAGAATAGAATTATCTAGTCTAACCCCTTCACTGAAACAGAATCAGATCTAGCTGGAACATCTAACACAGATGTAAGTTCTTACAGACCCCCAGTGAATAGGTTCTGTGTAGTCTAGTCTCTCAGGCTGCATACAGATATTAAAAAAACAACAACAACAACCACCAAAACCCAAAAACCGCACTTTACTGGGAGAGGCAGCATGCCAGCCCGACTGCAGCAGTTGTATAGCTAGAGTGCTTCCGCTGGGCTTTTTGGTGCTTTAATCTAATGCTGATTCAATCAGCTATTAAATAAAAGTGCCAAAAAAGCCCCACAAAGTGCCCAATCTATACAGGCGTTGGGCAAGCCAGGTCCAACTAATGTGCTGCCTCTTCTGGGTATGTGAAAATGAAGCACCAATTTTTTTTAAATGTCTGCAAGCAGCCTCAATGTTTCACCATCCTTACAGTTGAAACATCTTTCCTCATATCCAATCTAAATCTTATTTGTTGCAAATTAATCTGATCTAGTCTTGTCTTTCCTTTATTGGTTATAAAAAAAACTAGATCACCCTCCTGTTTATAATAACCTTTCATATGAAGCCCCCTTCTTTCCCTCTCTTCCCCTAATCCCTCAAGTCCTCTTTTCCAGAATAAACTATTGACTGAGCCAATCTCAGATCTTGTTAGGATAAGTGGAAAAGATCAACTGTTAAAACTTTCTGAAAACCCAGAAGACCTAAGAGAATCCAGATTACCCAGTGGAGCTAAATGAACAAAATGGAGGGTTTTTGCTTGGTAGAAAACAAGGTAGTATTGGTATATACTTCTTTTGAAATGAAGGAACAAGTATAGCTTCAAATAAAACAAGAGGCTACAGAAGGCATTTATTTGAAACTAGGGCACATGCATAATCAATATTCAGTTACAAATGTGTATTTTTAATATAATAAAATTCATACTGCGAAGGATAAGAAGGTAAAATGTACAAATACCTGATTTGTGTAAAAAGATTCGGAATTAATGCATCTCTGTGTTATTTCCCACTGCCAACTGTCTGACAGCAATTAAGGTTATTCAGGTAGCAAACTTGTGATTTATGCTTTTTAGACATGGTATTTCAAGAATTCCATGGTTTATGCTTTTTACACAAGGTATTCTTAGGCCTTACAGGCTAACTACAGGTGTTCAAGCAATAGCTTGAAGGTGGAAGCACTATAACTTTCAAGCTTTACTCTAACTGCACTTCCAGTTTTGCTGTCAGCTCGGCGATTGGCCGCTGACTTTCATGTGGCTGATGAAGGTGATGCCCACACCTTGTGCAACGCCCCATTTCCTGGGCTGATGGAGAACAGACGCTATATTCCTAAGGTCCCTGATTTCATTATTGGTGTCATAATTCCTCCAATTGTCATCAGAGGCTCGGCCTACCCCCTCCTGTCCAGGCTCAAGAAGCCCTGTGTGGGGGCAGCTGGATCACTGGAAGGAAATCTGGACTGGGCCTGACACTGTGAGCACAAACAAGACAGGGATGGAGAGGGCAATTCCCCCCACCTATGTGGGGAAGAGACATGCCTCAGTTTTAAATGTTGTCGTTACCAAAGTTTTCCTGTATTTAATAAAGAAAACATGTTGAACATTGCCTGTGTCTCAGTCTGGTCCCCCATCCCAATTAACACAAAACCTTTGGACGGGGTGGGGGAGGAGGGGAAGTGTTGAAAATAAGGTCACAGATCTTGGAAGAGGGGTTGGGGTCAGGGAGAATGCCACAGGGCCTGTACTCAAACACAAAACTTTGGAGGACAGGCACAGGGTAGGGGGCTTCTGACCTGGCACCCTACTTCCAGGGATCCTGAGTCAAGACCAGGGCCTTCTCTCTGTGTAGGAGCTAGACCGCTGTGTGTTTCTGGACCCAATGTCTGTCTGAGAGAGCTGCAGGCTGGGAGGTGGCTGCTGGACTGGGGATGGGGGAGAGGGGAAAAGAAGCTGTGGGTTGGGAGGCATTGCTGCAGTGGGCAGAGAGGACCCTCTGTCACCTCCACAGTCTCAAAATGTCATGGGGCTTTCAGAAATTTCAAAATGCCTGAGCTGTCAAGGGTCTATGCCCCACATGGTCCTGAAGGTTTCAGGGGTGTCTGTCTGCTTTCCCCAGCTTGAAAGTTCAATGCCCTCCCAACCACATCTCCCCCACACACTGACTACTTAGTTGATCAGCTACTAGCTATCCGATCAGTGCGGAAGAAGAGAGAGGAGTCACTCTGAATTGAACAAGAATGAAGTACATGGCAGGAGCCTTCTCTCCAAAAAAATAAAAATAGAAATATGTGATGACAAATACTTAACTGCAACTCAGGCACCCTTACTTTACACCTTTATAAGATGGAGGATTGTATTAGTGGCATGTTATGAATTTTAACCCCAAATGCTACTTGCCAAATTTTATTAAAATTTCATTTTTTCACTTTTACTTTTTCTTTCCCCATCCTTTACTGGCACTGTACAAAGACCCTGTTTTGAGGAGATTTCAATATAAGTATAAATGTCACAAGTAAGAAGGCATGAGGCAACACACTATTAAGTGGTTGTTTTGCATTATTACAAATTCATTTTGATATTTAAAAAATAAATAAAAACATCTATATGTAGTTTATAAACCTGAGCAGAAAGTTGGGATGACTCATGGTGGCAGATGAGGTATGGAGAGGTATGAGATCCTAAAAGAAGGAGATTATGAAAGAGGTATGAGACAGAGATAAATAAAAATCAGTTCCTCTCATTACTTTCCATCATCCAGAGCTGTAAACTTCAAAAACAGACACAAGCAGAACTAGTCTAGTGTTGGAATCAAAACTATGCCAGGTTCAGATCCAAGACTCCAATGCAAATGCTCCTTTTTTCACTTAAATTAAAAAGTCATATTTAAGGCTTTATCCCTTCTCTAAGTGCAAGTGATTTTTGAATGCAGTAGGCAAATTCAGAGAACTTTTGTTTCAGCATCAACATATAACCTAAATCTCAAGCAAACACAAACTTGGTTTGAACAAGACACAGTTTGCATCAGGACATTACATCATTCTTCTGAGAGAGGTATTTAGTAATGTGTGTCTGAAGACAGGCAGAAGGCTTTAATTTGAATGTATATCAGGAACCTTTGCATACCATAAATTTCATCAGGCCCTGCTGAGTTCATCTAAATACTCTTAATCCTGTTATTTCCACACTCTGGCCTATACTCCCAACTTTTTGTTAAAATGCATTCTATTAAATCTAGTTACTATTTGTATTTTTTAAATGATGACTGAAGCAAAGAATGCATCAAATACTACAGCCTTCTCTGCATTATCTGTAATTTGCTCTCCTTTCTTCTAAAGTAATGAAAGTATTTACCTTTGTGTTGTCTTATTTCTAATGTTTCATAGTTTCTAGGGTCGGAAGGGACCTGAGCAGATCATCTAGTCTGACCCCCTGCCATGGCAGGAAAGAATACTGGGGTCAAATGACCCCAGCAAGATGTTCATCCAACCTCCTCTTAAACACCCCCAGGGTAGGAGCCTGCACCACTTCTCTTGGAAGCTGGTTCCAGACCCTAGCCGCCCTGACTGTGAAGTAGCGCCTCCTGATATCTAACCTAAACCTACCCTCTGCCAGCTTGTGACCGTTATTCCTGGTCACTCCTGGCAGTGCTCGGGGAAACAGTGACTTCCCCAATGCCTGCTGATCCCCCCTGACTAGTTTATAACAGGCCACTATATCCCCCTCAGCCTTCTCTTTTGGAGGCTGAACAGGTTCAGGTCCCACAACCTGTCCTCATAGGCCCTGCTCTGTTGTCCCCTGATCATACGAGTGGCCCTCCTCTGGACCCTCTCCATGCTGTCCACATCCCTCTTGAAGTGTGGCGCCCAGAACTGGACGCAGTACTCCAGCTGCGGCCTGACCAGTGCCACACAGAGGGGGAGGATCACCTCCTTGGACCTGCTCGAGATGCATCTGTGGATACATGCCAAGGTGCGGCTGGCCTTCCTGACTGCCTCTCCACACTGCCGGCCCATGTTCATCTTGGAGTCAAAGATGACCCCCAGATCCCTTTCCGCCTCCGTGCTGATAAGAGGGGAGTTCCCTAACCTGTACGTATGGTGCCGGTTGTTCCTCCCGAGGTGCATCACCTTGCACTTGTCTGTGTTGAAACCCATCCTAGTCTCGTCCGCCCACCCCTGTAACCTGTCTAGGTCTGATTGTAGCCTGTTGCATCCTTCCAGTGTACCCACGTCCCCCCACATCTTAGTGTCATCAGCAAATTTGAACAGGGTGCTTTTTACCCCCTCATCCAAATCGCTGATGAAGATGTTGAACAGTGCGGGCCCGAGGACTGAGCCCTGCGGAACCCCACTGCCCACGTCCTTCCAGGTTGAGAAGGACCCATCCACTACCACCCTCTGGGTGCGGCCCTCCAGCCAGTTGGCGACCCATTTGACTGTGTGGGTGTCTACACCACAGCCCCCCAGTTTCTTAATGAGAACAGGGTGAGAGACAGTGTCAAAAGCCTTCCGGAAGTCCAGGAAGACTATATCCACTGCTACCCCTGCATCTAATGATCTGGTGATCTGATCGTAAAAGGCCACCAGGTTGGTCTGACAGGACCTGCCACTGATGAACCCATGTTGGTTGCCCCTAAGCATGCAGTCTCCTGCTTGCCCCTCCTGGATGTGCGCCAGCATAATTTTCTCGAACAGCTTGCCTAGGATCGAGGTGAGACTAACCAGTCTATAGTTTCCCGGGTCCTCCTTCCTGCCTTTTTTGAAGATGGGGACCACGTTGGCCCTCTTCCAGTCCTCCGGTACCTCACCAGAGCACCACGAGTGCTCATAAAGTTGTGCCAGGGGACTTGCAATGACCTCGGCCAGTTCCTTTAGAACTCTAGGGTGGAGATCATCTGGACCGGCTGACTTGAATACGTCCAACCCCTCCAGAAGCTCCCTAACTAAATCCTCGCTAACCCGTGGCCCAGGTGTGCCTCCCCCGGGGCCCGAGGGGGGCCCAGCAGGGAGGTGGCTGTTCTGGTCCCTACTTAGGAAGACGGAGGCAAAGAAATCATTAAACATGTTAGCTTTGCTGTCTGGTGTGATGACCAATTTACCCATGTCATCCTGCAAGGGCCCCACATTACCCGGGACCTTCTTTTTACCCCCTATGTATTTAAAAAAAGACTTCTTATTGTCCTTAATCTGGGAAGCTAGTCCCAGTTCCATCTCTGCCTTGGCCTTCCTAACTGCCCCCCTACATCCCCGAGCAACTACAGAACAGCCCTCCCTGGTGATGACTCCTTCTTTCCATTGGGTATAAGCCTCCTTTTTAGCAAGGGGACATTCCCGGATGCTTTTAGTGAGCCACGGAGGCTTGTGTGCTCTCCTGCTCCCTTTGATCCTCGTTGGGATTACCTTCCTTTGGGCTTGGAGGATCGTCTCCTTAAGGAGCGACCACTCTCCTTGGACACCTGGCTCCCCTCCCCCCCAGGACCTCAGCGCTTCTCCAACTATCCTCCTTAGCTCGTTGAAGTCTGCCCTCCTAAAATCTAGGGCTGCTGCCACCTTTGCCACCTTGCACTGGATGGTGAATTCCAACAGGCGATGATCGCTGTCGCCCAGGTGGTTGAGCACCCACAGCCCCCTCACCAGGTCATCACCTGTGGCCAGCACCAGGTCCAACAAGGCGTCTCCCCTGGTGGGGCTGTGCACCTCCTGGGTTAGATGGAGGTCCTGCACTCTGGCCAAGAACATACGTGAGCGTTCAGACCTGGCTGACTGCTCTTCCCAGCAGATGTCCGGGAAATTCAGGTCCCCCATGATGACCACATCCTTAGCCCTCACTGCCTCTGTGAGCTGACCCAAGAATTCCTGGTCAAGCTCTTCTCCCTGGTTGGGAGGTCTGTTGTAGATTCCCACCATTAAGTCCCTTTCCCCTCGACTGCCTTGTACTCTAACCCAAAGCACTTCAGAGTGCCCCTCCCCTGGTTCCTTGCTAATTAACAAGGATGTGTATTCCTCCTTAATATAGAGCGCCACGCCCCCACCCCTCTTTCCTATCCTGTCCCTCCTGTACAGCCTATAGCCCTTGACATTCACCGCCCAATCATGCATTTTGTCCCACCACGTTTCTGTAATCCCCACTATGTCCGGGCTGGTGTCAGCCAGCAGGAGGGTGAGTTCCTCCTGCTTGTTGCCCATACTACGAGTGCTTGTGTAGAGGCATTTGAGGCCTCCTGTGGGTGTGTGTACTGACCCCCTAGTCCCAACGTTACCCTGGCCCCTCTCTCTTACCTGTTTGATTGCTTCACTCGTCGGTCTGGGCTGGGCTGTAGTTGTGGGTGCTGTTTGGTCTGGCAGTCTGATATCTCCTCTACCCTCATCTTCCCCTTCCCCCGATGAGCCTAGTTTAAAGCCTGCTGGAAGAGGTCCACCAACCTAGAAGAGAACACACGCTTACCTTTAGGGGAAAGGTGGAGCCCGTCCCATCCCAGCATGTCTCTTGTCGTGATGTGCCGGTCGTGGCTGAGGAAGCCAAAGCCCTCCTTGAAGCACCATTCCTGTAGCTGCCAGTTGGTCTCCGCGATGCACATTTCATGCCGTCTGCCTCATCCACTCACTGGCAGGATAGAAGAGAAAACCACCTGTGCGCCCAACTCCTTCAGCACACACCCCAGAGCATAGTAGTCCTCCATCAGGTGATCAGGGCTCCTCCTGGCCGCATCGTTAGTATCCACATGGACTAGGACCACAGGGTAATAATCGGTGGGCTGGATTACGGTCTGGAGCATCCCTTTCACGTCCTGAATCCTTGCTCCAGGTAGGCAGTATACCTCGCATGCCGAGGGGTCCCGGCGACAGATAGGGCCCTCCGTACCTCTCAGGATGGAGTCACCAATGATGATCACGCGACGCTTCTTCCTCCTGTATTTTCTTGTTGACTTTTATGTCCTTTACTAATTGAAATTCATTTTGTAGCTTTGTATTGTATCTTGCACAATTCAGTACTGATTCAGTTAGAATCTTTTGCCGACCAAATCACTGATGCCACTTCTTACAACACCTGGGCTGTCCCTTGAATAATAAATTATCAGAGTAAGTTGAGCACTTACTGATGGTTCAAGGAGAAATTACAAATAATTCATGGAGCTGCATCTACCTCTAAACACTAACATATTACATTTAAATTTCCTGGAAACTCTACCCTGGACTAAGACTCTTAGGGTTTCTAGAGCTTCCTATGATTAACAGGAAGATTATTAGTGAGATCGTTACTCATTCTAGTGTATGACTCATTAAAATTGAAAGGACAAACAAACCTTTCAATACCATGCACAGCTGATTGAGATCTTCTTTGCAGAGGAAGTCTGAACAAGGGGTATGCATTGTTGCTATGCACAAGAGAAAGCTTTGGAATGTATAGTCAGCTCAGTAAGATCTAGCAGTCAATCCCCAGGGAGTGAACATAAAACCATGAGGGAATGAAGAAACAAACCTTTATGAATGAGATTCTCTGATGCTAAAATCAAAGGATTGTATAGCCTGATGTGAAATCCACCTGACAAATATCACATAGATTTTTTCTCCCACTGATGTTCATTAACTCTTACCCTTCCCAGCATTAAGGGGACACAATAAAAGAACACTAGCTATTACTTGATATGGGAGATGGCTCTGTTTCTTCGCCTAGTGAGGTCTCCCCGGGATAATATAAGCATCATTCTCAATGTTATAATTTGCTGCTGTGATATCACATTAGGGACTCTGCTGGTAGATTTTCATAATTTTGAAATACATATTTGTTTTAAATGTGGGCTAAAGCATGCTCACCAGAGCAAGTATTCGTGTATTTGATTGCCCCATGTTTCACAGATGCCTATTTATTTTATCTTTATTTCATGTTAATAATTGTTGTTGATATTAAAAATACATTACTAGGGCTTTCAACAGATGATCAATATCAAACAAATCACTTTGCTGACAAAAAGTGATACTGCTTATATGAGGTTCTCAAATACTTGAGGCAGCAGTAAGAAGAATAGGATTAGGATCTAAAAGAGATTTGATAGCTGTCAGCTCAGCAACAGGATGTTGACAGCTAGAATAAATAACTTCTCAGGAGCAACTTGTTAAACTGGGTTAAAAGAGGATCTGTAATGATATGGCCCACTTCAATACCTCCTGCCAATCAGATTATATTTTATTACTCAGCTGAACCGTACAGCATGATTCAGTTTGTGGTTAACGAAAGGGGGTCACAAGATGCAAAAGCTCATATTTCCTGAAAGCATTTTGGTAGAAATTGTGGATGAGAAAGAAATCAAGCTGCTGGAAGAAGAGAGAGTTTCTTGAGAGTTAGTGAACAGAAGGAGAATGGCTACTTTAAAGCCAAGGGGGCTTTGTTTTGTAATTGAAGTATTTTGCATAACAATGGACATGCCACCGGTGCAAATGTGTGCAGTTATAATTTGCATTAGTTTTATAAACCAATGTAAATTCTACTGGTGGCCAGAGCAGAGAAATAAGCAGCTTATTCCACTGAAAGAGCCTGGAGGCTACTATTACTGGAACAGTGGAAAAGGCTATTGCACTGGGCAAATAGCTACCGTGGAGTAAGTTGCAGATACATACCACCCATATTAGTATAACTTATAGCACTCTAATTTTACCCTGGATTTTTTCAGGAGTAGTTCTATGCCAGGTTGAGCAATGTTACCTCAGCATAGTTTTTCTGTTCGTTGTTTATATTGTGAGAGTGAGTCACATCGATGTTAACAAGCTTTGTGTCAAAGCCCTCTAACATATTATCCACGAATCTGGGAACACTTTCCAACACTAACAGCTGAGGTCCTAAAACGCTCCTGTAGGGAAGATAAGTGATGTATTTTTTCCAGTTTTCTGGAAGGACTAGGAACCTGGGCTAAGGAAAGTCTGGTTGGGGGAGCATGTGGCAGGACAAAAGTCCACCAACTCCTTATCTAGATGGAGATTCCAGAGCCCAACTAGGTATTAGGGGTGTGTGAAGTTTCAGTCACCAACTGAATTCAGACAACATTCGTACTGATTCGGAGGCCAAATCACTGAATTCAAATCAAATCTGGAAACAACCCCCCCCTCCAAATCTACTCGGAGCCTCTGAATGGATTCAAAAAAAGATTCAGAGATTTGGAAAGCAGTATTTCAGGGAAACAGAAACTGAAAAGAAGGAGAGGGATCGGTGGGGGGGAGGAAGAGTGACATCTGTAGCTGGCCAGTGACTGTAATCTTTTCCTGAGTCCCCTTCCAATCACAGTGCTCTGAGGGAGGGACGTAGAAACAACATATAAGTATGTTTGCAGCCTTTCTGTTCCTTTTCTGAGCTGTTTCTGCCTGAGCAACAGCATCTGAAAGGTACTATTAGACTGGCTTGGCTTCCTAGTCAGTCTCCTGCTAGTCTCACTTTTTGGAAAACACTGGATACAGCTTACTAATTATCCTTGCATAATATCCCTCTACAGGGATCACTGTGCTGGAAAACACATGCATTATGTGGCAGGGCACTGTGTGTGCCTGCCACTTTAAGGCCCTGGAGCTGGCAGCCTCCAGGTGGCTAATGAGGGCAGCCATTTGAGGTTCAGGGCTGCCTATATAAACAAGGCAGTTTGCCTGCTGGAGGTCAGACAACAACACTGCCTGGCCAGAGGGCTGCTGAGTTTCATCTGGAGGTAAGGGAGGTGCTGTAGGGGATGGTAGGAGGCTCCTGGTCCTGGGCATGACTGCACCTTGCCAGGAGTGGGTGGCCTGGTGGGGCTCTCAGTGGCAAGGGAGCCCCCAGGAAATGCCAGGCCAGTGATCACCCCAGTGAAAGGTGGGTCGGGGTGCCTTAACCCCTAGCCCCTGCCACCAGGTGGGTTACCCTTTTATGTGTAGGGCCCAGGGGGTGGACCCCTAAAGAGAGTGAGGGGCTAGAGACTCTATACTGATCGAGAGAGTACCCTCGACTGGCCCATGCTGGGACCAGGACCAGACCCGTCAAAAGGGCCAGGGGCCCACTGCAAGGGAAGCCCGAGAGCCGAGGGCCAGCGGTTCCAACTGGCATGGAGGTGGGCCAGGGCTGGTAGCCAAAGGTCCTGGGGGACCACACCTGAGAGGGGAAAATGGCTTCAGGGAGCTACTTAGGCTGTATGAAAGCAGATGAGGCTGCCTGAAGAGAGGAAGCTAGGTTGAGGTTCAATCAGAAGGTTTCTTGGGCCCAGTGGGGGCCAGTGATTATGTAAAAATTGAGATGCCATCAGTAGGCTTGGGCTGTGGTGTAGGGGAGGAATGGAGCTGCAGATAGCACGCCCTGGCATCAGGACAGAAAATGGGCAGCTTCCCACTCATTTCCAATTAATTAATTAAGATCAAGGCATGGCAGGAGAGAAAGTGGGTGGTTAACCCAAGAACAGGTAGGCAGGCTACGTGGAGATGGGCCCCGAGCATGCCCCCTGTTACACATTACACACACTCTCACACTTACAGTAAACAAAGAGAAGACATATTACTTACACGCACACATCCAGTAGACAGAGAAGAAGAGATATTACAGTTACACACATACAGTAAACAGAGAAAAGAAGAGATATTAGTTACACACACATAGTAAATAGAGAGAAGGAGAGATATTACAGTTACCCACACACACATTTTGCAGCACAGCAAACATTATGAAGCGTGCTGGAAAGGCAGGCACCAGATCTTATGGCAGGGGAGGGAGAGTGGCTAGAGGGAGAGCTGCAAGTCCCCTCCTCTTCCCCCAAATGTAGACACATCCTCTTTCCTGTCAGCAATGAGTCTTCTACTGCCACTGGAAGCAAGGAGGTGGGAGCAGTACCTGCTCCTGCACCTGTACCACATCTCCTAACACCAGAAATAGCCACCAGCACCAGCATGACAGTCTCCTCCATCCCAATTTCATCTCCCAGCGTAAGCTTCCCAGTGCCAGAGGAGGAGCTAGGGAACACCCTAGCAAAAGAAATTCTGGGGAACAAGGGACAATTTGAGTTTGTGCTCCACACCCCTCAAAGTTTCCCTAGAGCCAGGTCTCCTTCTCCAGAAGGCACCTTGGAGGAGGTTGTGGGGACAGGTGGCTCAGCTTCCCCTGTTGTTGTGCCTGTGCTTGCTGAGGAGGAGGGTAAGGTAGGATCCCCACCATCAACCCAGAAGCAGGGTGGTAGTGTAGTGTGGGATCATTTTGAGGTGGCAGATGATCCCAAGTATGCTATCTACCAGCACTGCCGAAGGTGGATCAGCTGAGGCAAGGAGGTGAAATACTTCACCACCACAGTGATGCTGCTGCATCTCAGGAAGCAGCACCCACTTGCCCTTGCTTCTCCTCAGCCTGGCACCATTAGGAGCTTGCCCAAAAAGAAGTCCCCTTCTTGCTCCAAAGCCCCCATCCCCAAGAAGCAGAGGCAGGCTATCCTGGAAAAGTGGGGCTAAGGCAGAGACAAAGGGGGGTGCATTCTGAAGGTGAAAGAGGTCACTCAGAGCACTGGGGAGCTGCTTGCTCTGGATGGCCAGCCCTTCTCCTTAGTTGAGTGTTCAGGGTTCAGGAGGCTCATGGCCCATACTACCAAGTGCCCGCATGCACCACCTTTAGCAGGCCCTCCCTATCTGAGGCATACAGGGAGTACCTGAAGGAGGAGGTGTGCAAGGCAGGTCTGCAGGTAGCTCTGCACTTCACGTTGGATACCTGAAGCAGTCGGGGTGGATAGCAGGACCCAGTCACTTAAGTGAGCACATGCGTGCACCAGTGCACATGTGCCCTCAGCTCCCCTGACCCCACCAAGCAAAGCAGTGAGGAGTGAGGAGCCAGCAGCAGCAGAAAGGTAAGCTGGAAAGGGAGAGCTGAGCTGGGCCAGCTGTAGGGAATAGGAGGGGAGGAAAACCTCTTCCCAATCCCTACATTGACATGCCAGGCAGGAGCTGCGCTCCTGAGCCAGGCAAACAGGCATGCTATTCAAGGGCATGCCGGAGTTTGCCCAGGAGTTCATGCAGGAGGGTGAAAAAGGAGGGGCCTGAGACTCCATGCGTTGGAGTTGGCGGCTGTGGACAGAGTCATCAGGTGAGTGCACGTGAGGGTCTTTAATGGAGGTGGTGACTCAGAGTGCAGCCAGGGACCCTGCCCCAATGCTGCCTCCCACCCAGGGTTCCACTGAGGCCTCCACCCAGACAGAACCATTTGGTGGGTCAGTGGCACCCAGGCCCCCTGCCTGCATTGGTTGCCTGGTAGGTCCTTGAGGGCCTGGGGGTAGCAGGAAGGCCAAGACTCCCCTCACCTGTCCCATGTGTGCCCAGATTGAGGCCCAAGAGCAGCAGGTGAGGGAACTCCAGGCAGAGGTGAGCAGGCTGTGGGGCATCAGGGCAATTGAGAAGGAGATTGATGGGTACTTCCATTCTATGTAGATTCACACACCTGGAGGGAAGGAGTCACAAGAGGGAGTCAATGTGGCCAGCTGGCAGACAGTCATCTTGTGGGCTAGGCATCGCAAGGCCAGGGCGACTCCCTCAGTGCAGCTGGAGAACAGATATAAGGGCCTGGCATCAGTGGCAGAGAGTGCAGCAGTGGAGGCCACTCCCACAGCCATCACCAAGCAAGCTAAGAGAGAACCGTGCAGCCAGAGGAGAAGACATCGGGTCATCGTGGTGGGCGACTCCCTCCTGAGAGGAACAGAAGGAGCCATCTGCCACCCACATCCCACGGTACAGGAGGTATGTTTGTCTGCCCAGTGCCTGGATTTGAGACATCACAACAAGGATTCCAGATCTGATTAGGCCCTCCGACTACTATCCCATGGTCCTCATCCATGTGGGAATGAATGACACAGCCTGGAGTAGTCCAGTGCTGGGAGCCAGGCTCAGAGGATTGGGGGCACGGGTGGTCTTCTCATCCATCCTACAGTCGAGGACTGCACCAACGCAATTGCATTAGAGAGGTCAACTTGCAGCTTCAGGGCTGGTGCCATCGTGTGGGGTTTGGATTCCTTGACCACGGCCTGCACTTCCAGGATAAGGCCTTGTTTGAATGAGACAGGCTACATCTCTCTCCAAGAGGTAAAAGTCCATTCTCTTACAGGTTGGCTGATCTCCTACCCTGGGCTTTAAATTAGGTTCATCGGAGGATGGGGATGTTGACAACAGGGAGAGGCCAGGAAAGATGGACCTCAAGCCAGGTGCTGGAACAGTCCAGGTAAGTACCAAGGGCCTGCTAAACATCAGAATGTGGAAGTAGCAAAGGCATGTATTGGGGTGCTTAGATGCCTCTATACTAATGCTAGGAGCATGGGGAACAAGCAGGATAAACTTGCACTCCTGCTTGCAAATAAAGAATTAGACTTGGCTGGGCTAACAGAAACTTGGTGGGATCCTACCCATGGCTGGGAAGTGGACATTGAGGACTACAGGCTTTACAGACAGGACAGTGTGGGGGAAAAAGTGTTGCTCTCTATGTTAAGGAGCAATATACATCTTCCATAGTTAATTTGGAGCAGGAAGAAGGGCAAATAGAGGTACTATGGGTCAGGTTATAGGGGGGTTGGGGTGAAAGGTACTTGGTAGTGGGGGTCTACTACAGATCACCACACCAGGAGGACAAGTTAGACCTACAGTTCTGGAGACAGCTCTCAGAGGCAGTGTGCTCAAAGGACTTGCTTGTCATGGGTGAATTCAACTTCCCAGACATCTGCTGGGAGAAACAGGTAGCCAGGTCTGTTGGTTCACGAAAGTTTCTAACCTCCTTACAGGACCTCACCTATTGCAGGAGGTACGCATTCCCACTAGGGGAAATGCCTTACTAGATTTGATGCTGGCCACAGGGGATGACTGGGGGATCTGCAGGTGCAAGGTAACCTAGGGGATAGTGACCACCTACTGATAAGGTTCACTATCTGAAGAAAGGTGGGGAAGATAACTAGTAGGACAGAAGTGCTAGACTTCAGGAAGGTCAACTTCAACAAGCTCAGGAGATTAGTTAGGGAGGGACTGACTGGTAAAAGCCTTGGAGAGATGGGAGTCTAGGAAGGGTGGGCACTTCTCCAGGGACTAATCCTGCAGGCACACAAAACAACCATCCCAGTACACCTAAAGAGGGGCAAAAAAGCAAAGAAACCCTCTTGGTTGAGCAGGGAAATCCAGGAGAGCCTGGGGGGGGAGGGGGGAAGAGGTCTTACAGGCTGTGGAAGCAGAGAGCTGCCACCAAGGAGGAGTCTACCTGCTTGGCTCGAGGTTCCAGGAAAACAGTGAGGAAAGCCAAAGTATAAATGGAGCTTAGGCTGGCAGTAAAAGTTAAGAATAACAAAAAGTCATTCTTTAAGTACATAGGAAGCAAAAAGATGATGCAGGGTAACTTAGGGCCCCTTCAGGATGAACTAGAGCAACTGGTAACAGATAGGATGGCCAAAGAGGAGCTTCTATAAGATTTCTTTGCATCCATGTTTCTGGACATGTATACAAATATGCATCCCATTGGGACCTTAGGTAAGCCCAGTATAGATACCAACTCACCAACTGTTCGTGCTGACCTAGTAACGGGGCACCTGGAGGGACTGAATGTATTTAAGTCAACAGGTCTTGATGATCTTCATCCTAGGGTACTTAGGGAATTAGCTGAAGTCATAGTGGAGCTGCTGGCACAACTGTTTGAGCACTCGTGGTGCTCAGGACAGGCTCCAGAGGATTGGAAAAGGGCCAATGTGCTCCCTATTTTCAAGAAGGGGAGAAAGGAGGAACTGGGTAACTATAGGCTGGTTAGTCTCACCTCTATCCTGGGCAAGACCTTTGAGAAAATTGTTAAGGATCACATTTGTAGGGGACCAGCAGGTAAAATGATGCTAAGGGGCAATAAGCATGGGTTCATAGCAGGCAGATCCTGCCCAACCAACCTGGTTTAATTTTATGACCGAGTCACAAAATGCTTGGATGAAGGAATAGAGGTAGATGTTATTTACTTAGATTTTAAAAAGGCCTTTGACACAGTGTTGCATGCAATTCTTATAAGTAAACTAAACAGTTGCAATGTAGATTATTATACAGTCTGGTGGGTAGAAAATTGGCTTATGGAATGCACCCAGAAAGTGGTGGTGGACAGGTCGGTTTCTACCTGGAAAAATGTAGGCAGCAGGTCCCCCACGGCTCTGTCCTGGGACCAGTACTATTCAATATCTTCATTAATGACTTGGATGAGAGAGTAGAAAGTACCTTGTCAAAGTTTTCTGATGACACCAAACTATGGGGGGAGGTACTCAAAATAGATAGCAGGGAGCAAGTCCAGGCTGACTTGGACAGGTTGGGGAAATGGGCCAAACAGAATAGGATGCAGTTTAACAAAGATAAGTGTCACATGTTGCACCTGTGGAGGAAGAATCATCAACACTCCTATAGCCTGGGAGGTACCAGTCAAAGTAGCACAACTGCGGAAAGGGATCTAGGAGTCGTAGTCGACTCCAAAATGAACATGAGTCATCAGTTCAGAGGTAATAAGTAAAGCTAACTGCACTCTTTCTTGCATAAGTAGGTGCATCACAGACAGGTCTAGGGAGGTGATGTTTCCCCTCTATGCAGCATTGGTCAGGCTGCAGCTGGAGTACTGTGTCCAGTTTTGGGCGCCACACTTCAGGAGGGATGTGGATGGCCTGGAGAGGGTTCAGAGGAGGACCACTTAAAAGTCTACAGAAAAACCCCTATGTGGACCGATTGGGAGACCTGGACCTCTTCAGCCTCCACAGGAGGAGGCTGAGAGGTGATCTTGTGGCTGCCTACAAACTCATCGGGGGGGGCAGGGAGGCAGCAAGAACTACATTGTTTACCAGGGTGCCTGTCAGGGTAAGTAGAAATAATGGCCACAAACTGAAAGAGACCAAACTCAGATTGGACATCAGGAAAAAACTCTTTACAGTGAGGGTAGCCAAAATATGGAATAAGCTTCCAAGGGAGGGGACGCTGTCCCCTTCCTTGAAGGTATTTAAAAGGAGATTGGACAGACACTTGGCTGGAGTCATCTGACCCCAGCACTCATTCCTGCACAAGGCAGGGGGTCAGACTTGATGATCTAATAGGTCCCTTCTCACCCTAACGTCTATGAAGCTATAATAACATGCCTACCTCTCCCTCACAGGAGCCATCAGTCAGGCCATTGGTGGGCTCTCCTTCAAGCAGAGGTGATGGATGAGTCCCACACAGCAAGGGAGATCATGGTGGCCATGGACCACACAGTGCAGAGGTGGCTCACTGGGCAGGGCGAGCTCACCCATGAGTTCATGGTAACTGACAATGGGGCCAATATGGTCAAGGCAGTGCATGATGCCAACTTTGTTGGCATCCTCTGTGTGGCACACAAGTTCCACCTCATAGTCAGGGATGCCTTGGAGGGGAGCAGGGCTGCCAGTGATATTGCCAATGAAACCACCCAGCTGATTTCAAAATACAGGAAGTTGATGGGCTACTTCCACCTCAGCATCAAGGAGGGCAAGATTCCAGATTCCCTTTTGAGGATCAGGCCTGAGAGATTGAAGACAAGTGACTTTCTTGTGAAAAATGTGCCCCCAAAATTAGCTGGGAATTCTTGGCTGTAATAGATTGGATTAGTATGTTGGAAGGTTTTGCATTTCTTGTCATAGCATGTTCTGGATCCATTCAATGTATTTTGGGCTGTGGGAAGTTTGCTTCTGGTGATGAGGTTAGCGAAGTTCAGTGCTTGTTTCAATTTACAAACCACTGTTCACAGACAAGCCTATGAATTTCACTTCAGCAACCTCCTGGATACAAAACCTCATAGACTCAATATAGACATTGGATTTATGACACACTATAACCTGCCTGACATCTGACTCCCCAGGTACCTCTCCATTTTTACCTGCTACATTCTCCCTTCCCCTCCCCCCTGCTTTCCTCCCAGCCTGTCCCTCACCTCCTGACACCTCAAATTACATTTTTACTAACTGGATTTCTTGCCTGCATTGTGTGCCAGCCTCTGGCTTCTTCATTATTCATTCCATCCAGGAAGAGCACACACACATCAACTAGATGCTTCCTCAGGCTCAGGAAGGTTTTTTAAATACAAAAGTTTGCTAAGATATATTTCTCCAACTATTCAGTTGGTCTAATAAAAGATATCAGAGGTACCCTCAACTGGTCCATACTGGGGCCAGGACCCAAAGGGGGTGGGGGGTCAAAGGACCAGGGCCCCCCCACAAGCAATACCCAGAGCAAGCAGCTTGGGATTCTGACTGGCCTGAAGGCAGGGCAGGACCAGGGCCTAATGCGGAGTCAAAGGTCCCACAGAGGGGACCACAGCTGGAGGGGGTGAAGGATGCAATCTGTGAGGCATGGGCTCCAGTGTAAGGGGAAGTACAGAGCTGCAGAAGGGATTTCACCCCAAGACACCTAACTGGGCAGCCTCCTGCCTGGGAAACATCTGAATCAGTTTTCCATCAAGGCGTGGCAGAAAAAGAGAGGCAGGCAGCTGGCCCAGAAACAGGTGGGTGGGTGGAGATCTAACTGGCACTGGGAAAGCCCTGCTGGTTTTATCCCACTGTGCCTTAACACACACACGAAGTCACATGTCACAAGTTTTGCCTTAAACAGTTTGAGATGCAATTTCCCAGAAACCCCTGCACCTATCTCCTTGAAACTTAACAGGCTTCATGCCCTCAGAAAGGGCTACTGTCCCTGCTGTTTTTATCCTAATCTGTCAAAAAATGACAAAGTTATAGGTATTTCAGTGATTCCCCATTATAGTCTATGGCCAAATCTCTTCGAATCAGCGCTGAATCTTCTGAAGCTGATTGAGCCAAATTAATTCAGGATAGCAATCCAAATCTCTGAATTGAATCACTGTCCTCTGAATCAGCCAAATCCAAATCAAATACTTCCCTATTTTCACAGGCCTACTAGGTATGCCAAGTTGAGGAGGCAGGCAGCCTATTCCATGGGCAGATCTCAGGGCTGGTCACCATTTTCACAGGCTTATTGCAGCAGGGCCCCCACCGTGCCTCTGATTAGCTGAGAAGCCGTATCATGTGGCAGGCCCCCTGTCCCCCACCCAGCCTCTGATTAGCTGAGAAGTCCTGTCCCTTGCCAGAAACTGGCAGGTCACCTGAAACCATGTCTTAATTACCCTGATTAAGCCCACTGAAGCCATTAATAAAAATATTAGTAAGCAATCTGGCTAAGTACAGACAGTCAAAAAGCCCAAGGCTGAACTGATTCAGTCTTTTCAGGTTAGTCTAAGCTGCAGAGATTGAACCAATTAACAAATAAAACACACATTCACTTTTGATTCAGGCAATGTAGCCACATGCCTGGAGTGGCTCAAGCCAGAAGGCAGGGGCACTAGAAAACTTTTTTTTTTTTTCTGTTTTTTTGCACCGGTCCTGGAAGCACTGTAATACCAGGTCAATGCATGGAGTGGATGGAGCACGCTCCGGTTCCACCACCCAATACCAAAAAGAATCTGCTCAATATAGACCTCCTATGGAGGACATATCAAAGACAGGCGTGCTGAGGGAGATGGGCGCACAGGCGGTCTTCTCTTCCATCCTGCCAGTGAGCGGTCGAGGCAGACGCCACGAGATGTGCATAGCGGAGACCAACTGGAGGCTACAGGAATGGTGCTTCGAGGCGGGCTTTGGCTTCCTCAGCCATGACCGGCACATCATGATGAGAGACATGCTGGGATGGGATGGGCTCCACCTTTCCCCTAAAGGTAAGCGTGTGTTCTCTTCCAGGTTGGTGAACCTCCTTCAGCGGGCTTTAAACTAGGCTCGTCGGGGGAGGGGGAAGATGAGGGCGGAGGAGACAATGAACTACCAGGCCCAGCAACAGCCAGCGAGCCCAGACCAATGGTCAAAAGGGAGAAACAGGTAAGTGATGGGGGACGGGGCATTGCTGAGACTAGGGGGTCAGTGGGCACAACCGTTGGAGGCCTCAAATGCCTCTACATGAATGCTCGAAGTATGGGGAAGAAGCAGGAGGAACTCGCCCTCCTCCTAGCTGTCACCAGCCCTGACATAGTAGGGATCACAGAAACGTGGTGGGACTCATCGCATGACTGGGCGGTGAGTGTCAAGGGCTATAGGCTATACAGGAGGGACAGGATAGGAAGGAAAGGTGGAGGAGTAGCACTCTACATCAAGGAGGAATATACTTCCTCATTAATTAGCAAGGGGGCAGAGGGGGGGCACTCTGAGGTGCTCTGGGTTAGAGTAAAAGGCAGTCCAGGGGAGAGAGACTTAACGGTGGGAGTCTACTATAGACCTCCCAACCAGGGAGAAGAGCTCGACCAGGAATTCTTAGGTCAGCTCACAGAGGCAGTGAGGGCTAAGGATGTGGTCATCATGGGGGACCTGAACTTCCCAGACATCTGCTGGGAGGAGCAGTCAGCCAAGTCTGATCGCTCACGTCGGTTCTTAGCCAGAGTGCAGGACCTCCATCTAACCCAGGAGGTGCACAGTCCCACCAGGGGAGATGCCATGTTGGACCTGGTGCTGGCCACGGGTGATGACCTGGTGAGGGGGCTGCGGGTGATGGGCCACCTGGGAGACAGTGATCATCGCTTGCTGGAATTCACCATCCAGCGTAAGGTGGCAAAGGGCTGCAGCAAGGCAACAGCCCTAGACTTTAGGAGGGCTGACTTCAACAAGCTAAGGAGGATCGTTGGGGAAGCGCTGAGGACCCAGAGGGGAAGGGAGCCAGATGTCCAAGGTGAGTGGTTGCTCCTTAAGGAGACGATCCTCCATGCCCAAAGGGAGGTAATCCCAACAAGGGTCAAAGGGAGCAGGAGGGCACATAAACCCCCATGGCTCACTAAGAGCATCTGGGAATGTCTCCTTGCTAAAAGGGAGGCATACACCCAATGGAGAGATGGGGTCATCACCAAGAAGGACTATGTTACAGTCGCCCGAGGATGTAGGGGGGCAGTCAGGAGGGCCAAGGCAGAGATGGAGATAGGACTAGCTTCACGGATTAAGGACAATAAGAAGTCCTTCTTCAAATACATAGGGGGTAAAAAGAGGGTCCCGGGTAATGTGGGGCCCCTGCAGGACACGATGGGCAACTTAGTCATCACGCCAGATGACAAAGCTAACATATTTAACGATTTCTTTGCCTCTGTCTTCCTAAGTAGGGACCAGTTCAGCCACCTCCCTGCTGGGCCCCCCTCGGGCCCCGGGAGAGACACGCCTGGGCCAGGGGTTAGCGAGGAGTTAGTTAGGGTACTTCTGGAGAGGCTGGACGTGTTCAAGTCCGCTGGTCTGGACGATCTTCACCCTAGGGTTCTACAGGAACTGGCCGAGGTCATTGCGGGACCCCTGGCACGGCTCTATGAGCACTCGTGGGGCTCTGGTGAGGTGCCGGAAGACTGGAAGAGGGCCAATGTGGTCCCTATCTTCAAAAAGGGAAAAAAAGAGGACCCGGGAAATTACAGGTCAGTTAGTCTTACCTCAATCCCGAGTAAGCTCTTTGAAAAAATTATCCTGGCACACATCCAGGAGGGCCTTGCGGGGGAATGCATGCTCAGGGGCAACCAACATGGGTTCATCAGTGGCAGGTCTTGTCAGACCAACCTGGTGGCCTTTTATGATCAGGTCACCAAATCATTAGACGCAGGGGTTGCTGTGGATGTAGTCTTTCTGGACTTCCGGAAGGCTTTAGACACTGTCTCTCACCCTGTCCTCATCAAAAAGCTGGGAGACTGTGGTGTCGATGCCCACACGGTCAAATGGGTCGCCAACTGGTTGGAGGGCCGCACCCAGAGGGTGGTATTGGATGCGTTCTTCTCGACCTGGAAGGACGTGGGCAGTGGGGTTCCGCAGGGCTCGGTCCTCGGGCCCGCACTGTTCAACATCTTCATCAGTGACTTGGATGAGGGGGTAGAAAGCACCCTGTTCAAATTTGCTGATGACACTAAGATGTGGGGGGATGTGGGTGCACTAGAAGGGTGCAATAGGCTACAAGCTGACCTTGACAGGTTGCAACGGTGGGCGGATGAGAATAGGATGGGGTTTAACACTGGTAAGTGCAAGGTGTTGCACATGGGGAGGAAGAACCGGCACCACACTTACAGGTTGGGGAACTCCCCTCTTGCCAGCACGGAGACGGAAAAGGATCTTGGAGTCGTCATTGACTCCACGATGAACATGGGCGGGCAGTGTGGGGAGGCAGTCAAGAAGGCCAACCGTACCCTGTCATGCATCCACAGATGCATCTCGAGCAGGTCCAGGGAGGTGATCCTCCCCCTCTATGCGGCACTGGTCAGGCCGCAGCTGGAGTAGTGCGTCCAGTTCTGGGCGCCGCACTTCAAGAGGGACGTGGACGATATGGAAAGAGTTCAGAGGAGGGCCACTCGTATGATCAGGGGTCAGCAGGGCAGGCCTTATGAGGAGAGGCTACGGGACCTGAACCTGTTTAGCCTCCACAAGAGAAGGTTAAGGGGGGACCTTGTGGCCTGCTACAAACTGGTCAGGGGGGATCAGCAGGTATTGGGGGAGTCCCTGTTCCCCCGTGCGCTGCCAGGAGTGACCAGGAATAACGGTCACAAGCTGGCGGAGGGTAAGTTTAGATTAGATATTAGGAGGCGCTACTTCACAGTCAGGGAGGCTAGGGCCTGGAACCAGCTTCCAGGGGAAGTGGTGCAGGCTCCTAGCCTGGGGATTTTTAAAAGTAAGTTAGATGAGCACCTTGCCGGGGTCATCTGACCCCGGTGCTCTTTCCTGCCAAGGCAGGGGGTCGGACCAGATGATCTACCTAGGTCCCTTCCGACTCTAGCTACTATGAAACTATGAAACTATGAAACAATTACCCTGGGGAGCTCGCCTACGTGGTCACGCTGCTTCCCCTGCCAGGTGTGGAAAACATATCATTAGAGCAGCACAAGTATGGTTTCTGCCAGCCACTGCCAAAGGGTAGGGAACAGAGTAAACTGTGCTGGAGTGGAGGGACATGGCCAGGCTCCAGCCCATGCTCTGCCTGGCTGGGGTGAGGGGAAGGGGAGGAAGGGTGAGGAGGAAGGAAACTTAGTAGGACTGAATTCATAAAAGCTTGAACAAGAATAGATCTTTCTCTGAAAAACTATAAACTGAAAACTATAAACACAGCATAGGAGGTGTGTTTGCTTAATCTTCTTGCTGCCCCTGAGGGCTCTGGGATTTGCAGTCCAGGACCAGAGCAGCAGGACTCCACAGGGTTGTTCATTACTTTTTCTTCCTGCTTCCAGGTGCCTCTGGGATTTGTAGTCCACAGTCACAGCCAACAGTAAGTAACCCTGCAGGGCAGCTCCATACTCAGGGAAAAGGAAGTTTAACCCCCCCTCCCTGGCCACAGCCCCCAGCCCCCAGCTGGGGCTTGCCGGGGGGTGGGCAGTGAGCCAGCCAGGCCTCACTGCTCCAGCCAGGGAGCACAAGGGCAGGGCCAGACCTGCTCTCTGGAGCAGAGAGCTTAGCTCAGCCCAGGGCTGCAAAGCATGCTGGGATGCTGAGGGACTCAGATTTAACTTGAACCAGGAAGGGGGACAGAAGTTTCATAAACTGGCTTGACCTAAATCAGTTAAGTCTGATACTACATTCAACCAGGTTTATCTTAAACCAGTTTCACCCATTTTGAAACTGGTTTACATGCACTGAACTTTTGTTCTGTTACAGGTTTAAACCAGTTTTTGATCACTTACATTGGTTTATGTCTAACTTGTGTCCCTAGTCTCTAAGCATTGAATTAAACTCTAAACTGAAATGCTTTATAAACTTAAAGTTATACACAACATGAATTGTAACTGGTACCAATAGCTATACTTTATTAAATGAAGTTGAAGAAAGGAGTTTACTCAATACTAACCTTGAGACAGGCAATTTATGCTAGTTACTAGCTGTTAGGATGCAGCATCCACCAGCATTTGCTGCTGACATTCTTGGTCTCTGGGGTGAACACTTATCTGTACAGGGAGATGACATACTCAGCATCCATGGAGTTTGTTGGAATGGTGAAGCAGCATTTTGCCAGGTCGTAGAGATCTGGAAACTGGTTACAGACAGAGTCCCAGAACAGGGAGGGATTTACTACACAGCAGCAGCTCCATGATAATCAACCCCACATTAGATGACAACTAGACTACAGTGTCTTAGTCCTCTGTCTCTGTGGGCTAAGTTACCATGGTATAATACTCATCTGCTACAAGGTGCGCAGTTACCATGAAGCAGCTGATGCACAGTAAATCTTGCCCCTTTTTATCTCTTGGTAACTAGCTCTCCCTCCATAGTACCATGTTCCTCCTTATACCTTTCTCACGCTTGCCGCAGCTGAGCAACTGGTTAAAAAATTGCTTTTCATTTTATTCTTTAGAGAATCATTGCTGTTTCTAATCAACTTGTTGTAAGTGAATTATTAATTCTTCTCTGCAGCAGTAGGATTATCACCTTTAACATCTGATGAAAGAAAGGATGCAGCTTGTCCCATAGTACTGAAGTGAGTGACTTCACCTCTGAAGCCTGAAGTCAACAGAAATGTACAGCCCTACCAGTATCATCAAAGGGGCTTTCCAGTTAAACAGAAAAGGACACAAAGTGCTGAGAGAAGCCTATCATCAGAGCCCACAGCAGACAACTGAAGAAAAATTAAAAACGGAACTGGTACTAATCTATCTAATAGGAGTAAGAAACTTTTGAATGTCAGACTTTACAAGAAATGAAATAAATGATCTGTGACTTCTATTAAGCATTTCTTCTCAAATCTCTCCCTCTCTCCTCTTACTTCTTTCATGACACATACCAAAAAGAAGCTAATTAAAACTTCTACTTCATGATTTCATGCATTTAAATGATTTAAATGCTCATTTATTTGGAAGAAACAGCGCAGAGACACAGAACTGATGCTGGAGATTGTTGTGGGGAGTGAGGAAAGAAGATGGGGGTGGAGGGTGTTACTGACTCATTACTAAACTTATTGGTTACTAATAAGCTACATGCCATGTTGTAGTCCTTTGTCCCTACTCATAGACTATTCGTGAGGGGAATATGCTGGAAATATGCTTAGTTAAGTTTTGGTATAACTACAAACTAAATTATAAATAATACAATTCATTTTTTGGAGAAGAGGGAGGTGAGATAAAAAGATACAAAACCTTACCTTCTGCCAGTAGAGTCACACTCAGTTTTTATCAATGAACTTATTTTTCAAGCATACCTCTCTCAGAAACCCAGGAAGGAGTGGATTTCAAACATGCTATCCTGGGAAAGGGTCAACATTTTGAGAAGGTGGGAAGAGAAATTTACGGCAACACAGATTGTGAGGAAGGCTGATGAAGGGTGAGAAAGGAGGGTGCTTCCTTATATAAATCCATCGTATCTATTTTAGAAAAGAGCTGAAGGCTGATTTTTGTTTAAGCGTATCCTCTATTGCAGTACTAACATCATTGCTGGTTTGAGGAAGAAGCACTGAGTATCCTCCCGACCCCCTCTCCCCCCCTGCCCTTCATAAATTATTAAGATTCATGGTCAGACTCTATACAGAAAAAAGAATGGCAAATAGCAGACCTAAGTTTACTGGCAGAGTATGTGCTACCACCACAGGGTGCTAGAAGGGCTGCAGGTTCAATGAAAAAGCGTTTGTCTATCACAAGTTAGCTTTCTGGAGGACTATGTGGGAACTCATTTAGGACCTGGAGATGGAATGACAGAGATTGCTTCTTTAGGTAGGCTGTACCACAATGAGGTGATTAGACCCCAAGAGATCAGTACAGTGCTGTCTAAGTTTACTTCCCATTATACTCTGCAGATGTGCATCGTACCTCCTTCATAAAGCTCCTAATATACCACATGGCAGACCACAGCGCCTGCACAAATGTGCTGCTGTTAACCCTGTAGAGACAAGAGTGTAGGGCAAGATGAGCATGTAATCCTCAGGGTGAAAAGCCAATGTTATCTCTATTTTTCAGAATAGTTGTGAGGGAGCCCCCTTCTCAAGAAGGTTCTCATCAAGTGTTTTCTCTCACTAATGGAGCTACTGAAGGAACTTGATTAGGCCTGGGCAAAATCAGAAAAGTTTCTGATTTAGTGACCCTCATAAATAAACTCAATTTCACAAAATAAGCTTGTGAAAAATAAAATGTTTTCTTCAGTAAACTGACACTGAAATTCTTGAGCACAGACAAGTCATGACACTGAAGCGTATGACAAAACTTCTAATAATTTCATTGACACTAAGATTTTACCCACAGCTGGTTTCTATAATCTTGTTTTATTAATGGAGATTAAATGACAAAATATTTTTATGCTGAATAGCAACAGATGTGCAAAGTCAAGAAAATCTATGACAAATAAGCTGATAAGATGCTTATATTTTTATACCAAAACCACCTTAGCTGGGCATCTGAACAGATATAACTACTAAGCACTTCACAGTCCATAATGTACTTGTTCTTTCAGTTCTCTTCTAAAGGCAGGACAGTACTGCTATCTCCATTTTACAGATTTGGAACTGAGGCATAGAAAAGCTGACTGACTCATTCAAACTTGCAATGCGAGTGTATGGTGGAACAGGGAATTGAAACCAGGTCTCTTTAATGATGGGCTAACTGCCCATCCCTAACTGCCCTCCACAGCTCTGAGACCTAACCCTGTGCCCTAAAAATGGCATGTTATTATAGTGCAATGCAAGATCTATACCATATGCAGACTGTATGTAAATACACTAAACATTAAGGGAAGTATATCTCCACAACCACCCACTATATTAAAGGAATGATATGGTAACAGAGGTATTACACTGTTAATCAACAATAATTTGGAAGCTCCATGAAGTTGCCTTAATTTAATATGCTCTTTCTGACTTAGAATTCGTCTGTGTAGCTTGGAAGCCCATATGATATCTGTCAGATAAGATCCTAATGGTTCCATAGTTATATGAGGGCTTTGTTGTTAAGGTGTCTTATTTGCTGCTGGAAACAAAGCTATTTACTGAGCAGTCTCACGGTAATATTTACTACAATGTGAATAAAACATGTCCTAGGTGCCAAAGCCTTTGAAGATTCAGTGTGTTGCTGTGTGGTGTGGGGGCTGGGAGTGACAAAGAGCTGTTTGCTAATCCCAACCCTACCACTGAACTGGAGTCTCCCATTTGTATGTCTTCCGTGGAGCAGTCAGATGTTAGTTTGACACAGATTAGGTAATACAATGTAGAGATACTCCCTGCCAGAAAAGTAGTAACTTTGCTATGCTATGATGGCACCGAGCACGTTTTACTACTTAAACACCTGGATGTTAGTGTTTTAAGTGCAGTTAACACATTCTAAATGTAATGTGTGACAAGGCCCTTAGATCAACAAGAAAGTGAATCCTGACCCATGGAGAAATGGGTCACCGAGTCCACATAAGAGTCATATAAGATATAGGTCAAGCTCCATTTTAAAAGCAGTTCAGTGTTTTTAACCCCACTACTTCTCTTGGGAGGCTCTTCTAAAATATCGTTGCTCTGATGGCTAGAAACTTTCTTCTCATTTCCATGCCAAATATATTCAAGGCCACTTTACACGCATTTTTGCCTTGACTTGTCTTTTAGCTCAAATATCTCTTTTTCTTCCCCGATTTATTGATAGAGAACAAACATCTCTCACCTCAGCCTTCATTTTACTAGGCTAAGTAAATCGTGCTCCTTTATAAGATATAATCTCCATTCCCCTGATTATCCTAGTAGCCCTTCTCTACATGTGTTTAGTTTGAGGTCATATTTCCTGAATTGAAGTAACCAGACATGTACACAGTATACCAGATAAGGAGTTATCCAGACCTTGTTTAAAGGCATACTGTTTCTCTGTCTGTACTGGAAAAAGCCCTCCTTGGCCACTGTTGGATTACATTTGCCAAAAAGCAGCATTATGATGGTAACTCTCAGTCTTCTTGTGATCAGCAAATATGCCCAGGTCCTTCTCAACTTCAGCTGTTACTAAATGATGAGCTCCTAGCTCATAACAGAAATTCCTGTTTTAGTCCTTAATGAATAGCTTTGCATTGTTAAATTTCATCCTATTTCTTTCACTCCAAGTCCTCAGGGTCATTTCTTTCTTTCTGTATATTATCCAGATCCTCCTTTGTTTTGACAAAACAACCTAATTTTGCCTCATCAACAGTTTTCATCAGCATATTTATACACCTGTGATGACATCATTAATTAAACTATTTTAAAAGGTTAAATATGATCAAACCTTGAGGAACTTCACTAATAACTTTCCTCCAATCTGACACTTTCCCTTTCAACATTACCTGTTATGATTTCCTTTTAGCCAGTTCTTTCCTACTTTATATCTCCTCCACCAATCCCCATCTTGACTAATAATTGCCTTTCTGGCACCAAATCAAGTGCTTTACTGAAGTGCAGATACTTGAGACCTACCGCATAGTCTTTTTCTGGAAAATCATTAAGAATATTATCAAAGGCTAGACTGGCATGTGTTTGGTAAACCCATATTATATTTTATTAAATTTTTCTCCAGGTCTTTGTTTATTCTTTCCTTCAAAATTCATTTTAAAAACTTGTATACACTTGATATACAACTAATGAACCTGGAATTAGCTGGATCACCTCTTCCCCTCTTTTGAAACATAGGTACTCTCTTCTCCAGCCAGATACCATCTTTAATTTGATAAATTTGTTGAAAATGCTTGATACAGGACCTGTAACTTCATGTGCCAGCTTTTTCAAAATGTAGATTATTCAGATCCTCTTCAATTTGACACCAATAATGTCTTTTAGTTCAGCTTCTATCTTAGATGTAATTTCCATTTCCATTCATTCAATTAGCTTTCTGCCTTTAATCCTATGTTCTACATCATTGCCCTTATTGAAAACTGAGGCAAAACATTCGGTTAGACATTGACCACACCTAGATTATTTTTAATCTTGCCTTCATTTTCATTGCATAGTTCCCCCATTTTCTTTTCTTATGTTCTCTTTATTAAATGGCTGATGAACCTTTTATGGTAGTATTGGAGTGATGTAGCCATGATGGTCTAGGAAATATGTAAGAGGCAAAATATTTTGGGGTGGGGGTGATATCTCTTACTGGATCAACTGCATGGTTGAGATAAATGTTTTGCTCTTTGTTTTAGTATCTTTTGCAAGTATTAACTTAAATTTGAATTTTGGGAACTCCTACAATTCTTGACCTCTAAGACACAGCTTTCTTTGTTCATTAGTCTTTTTCACTCTATTATTCCTAATATACTCTTGGGGTCGTTATTCATCCAATTAAATCTGGACCCCTTCCCTACAGAATTTTTCCCTTTGCTTGGGACATAATAATACCTAAACACAATACCTTTTGCATCTTTTACTTAAAAGAATTCCAGCCTCCTCCACATGTAGATTTCCTAGTATTCGGTCCAGTTGGACACAGTACTTATTTCCCTTAATTTATCAACATTTGCCCCTCTTGAAATAACTCCCCCGCCGCCCCGCCATTACAGAACAACTTTTTATCCTTCCATTAAATTAATCTGAATCAACTTATGATTATTTGATTCAAAGTTAGTTTTTAAGACCAGCTCTCCTATACTGTCTTCATCACTTACCCAAATCAAATCTAAAATAGCATTACCTCCTGTCAGATTAGTAATTATCTGATAAAGATACCAGTCAGCAATCATATCCACAAATATCTGGGCTCTATTATTAGTAGTAGGATTTGTCATCCAGTCTATATGTGGAAGTTTTTAAATTTCAAGAATGTTACAACTCCCAATACCATTGTTCTCCCTAATGTTAAGGACATCTCTAACACTTCCAAATCCAACCCTGAAGACCTATAGGACTTCCAGGACTTCCTCAGTGGCCCCTCATACTTTCCTTCCACATAGTTATTTTAACCCAAACAGATTCTGTTTTATCTATATATAGCTTCTTATTTCTTTAGAGTCTATCACAGAAGTGGGAAAAACACAGAGGATAGGCACTTTTTATATAGGGCTAATGGCTATGGCTATACAGAAACAATGTATCAGTACATCTAATAGCACGCTGGCTGTAACACTCCCTTAGTAGCCCCTGGGGATAATGCAAACTGGCATCAGACCCTCTACCAGAGTAGTAAAGTAGAGGCACTTTCTACTGTGCACAACTACTCTATTCCTCAGTACAACAGGCAAAATACCCACAGGAAAGATAGGTTGGATAATGGCACATATGACAAAAAAGGAGAGGGCATAAATAACTAAGCCTTGAACAGTGCATTGCATTTACTCATTGGCCATTTCACTAGCTACAGAACCCACCAGGCACTCAAGCATGTATTTAACGGTAATAAGATTAACTTTAACAACTTATATATTCTGTGTTTCCTGGTAGCAATTTGAGCCTTGGGCCTGATGTCTCTTCTACTGTTGAGCATAGAGAGAAAAAAATAGTGTTTGGTGGGCAATTTATAAATTCAAAACAAGTTGCAGCATCTATGATAGCATAAATGAATTCTTCTGTATGGGTGTTACTAGCTCAGGCTGAGCTCCTTCCAACAACTTGGGGTTAGAAGGATTTGTTTTTTTCTTTTTTTAAAATTTTCCAGATAGACTTTAAGCAAGATGCCTTTGGAGGCAAGTCGGAGGGGGGAAACGAGTCCAGGAGAGCTGGTTGTACTTCATTTTGTTTGCCAAGTTCAGGTACCTGAATGCTCCCTAGTAAACTGTAACTTTTACATTTGTAGCTGCTGTTGTCATACTTCCTTCAACATCTTTTTGCTCATTAGTGTGCTTTTATTTTTTTCTTTTATTGGGACATCTAGCAGTCAGGAAGCCCCTGTTTCCCATACTGATTTTCAGCACTGTAGCTTACTACGATTTATCATAACTATGGCCTAGCACAACCAGAATTCCTACACTGAGATCTAATTGATATTTTTGTCAAAAGATTTTGAGTCCACAAAAGGAACTTTGAAAGTCTCTGGGTTAAGGTTACAGGGGGTAGAGCAACAAGGGTTATGTGACAGTGAGTGTCTGCTATGGATCACCAGACCAGGAAGAAGTGGTGGATGAGGCTTTCTTCAAACAGCTAGCAGAAGTTTCCCAGTCACAAGCCCGGGTTCTCATGGGGGACTTCAATCATTCTGATACTTTCTGGGAGGGCAACACAGCAGTGCACAGGCAAGCCAGCAAGTTTTTGAAGAGTGCTAGAGACAACTTCCTGGTGCAAGTGCTGAAGCGACCAACTAAGGGCCATGTTCTTCATGACCTGCTGCTCACAAACTGGGAAGAATTGGTGGGGGATGTACTAGTGGATAGCAACCTGGGCAGCAGTAATCATGAGATAATTGAGTTCAGGATCATGAGGAAAAGAAGAATAGAGAGCAGTAGAGTAAGGACCCTGGACCTCATAAAAGTCAGACTTCAATTCACTCAGGGAACTCAAGGCAGGATCCCCTGGGAAGCCAGTCTGAGGGGGAGAGGAGGCCAGGAGAACTGGCTGTACTTTAAAAAAAGTCTTACTGAGAGTGGAGGAATCATCCCGATGTGCAAGAAGACTAGCAAGTATCGCAGAAGATCAGCATAGCTTAGGGAACTCTTCAGTAAATTAAGTCACAAAAAGGAAGTTTATATGAAGTGGAAACTTGGACAGTATCACGGGACAGGGTCCCTAAGGATGGCCGCGTTACCCCTAAGGCCCTTCGACCATGCCAATTTGGCCTGCTGGTCACCCTTGGTTCTCGCCTGCCATGTCTTGGTGGATTTATAGTATAGGGAGGCTACGTTTAAGTCCTCTCGGATATGGTTTGATGGACTCTCTGAATCCCGTGGGTTCCCAGACCCCTTGTGGGTCTCGCATCAAAACAGATGTCACAGGACACCCCAGCCTTACAGGTTATATGCATGGCTCCAACCTCCCCTTTACCACACCCAAAGCCTTGCAGATGGCATTGACATTGTTCGGTCTGGGCCTTGGTATGAATTGGCCCCCTTGTTGCCGCGCCTCACTGGCGCCTGGGCTCTCCGCAGCCCAAATGCCGCGCCCTCACTGGCACCAGGGTCCTCATACTGGAGTGGGCCCCCAGTGAGGCCTCCTCCTTCCCCAAATAGCCTCACCCAAACCACTGGTGTTATAAACAGCAGACAAAACCATAAGCTCCTGGGCTATAACATAATGTAAAGATCAGGGTGTGCTCTGACCCTTTAAAAGGATCCAATTTCATCCCTGGCACTAAGTGTCTAGTAGGCAAGGGTACCTGTGGACTTGTGGAGCCCTTAGCCCTAAGTGCAGCATACCAGGCAGTTGCAGCATCACTGGGCACTTTCTTCCTGGAGGCTCCTTCCCTTCTGGCTGCTAGCAGGGAACTGCCCTCCGGGCCTCAGCCCTGAGGTTTATATATGAGCCAAGCCCTGCCCTTCCGGTCAGCTGACCGCTGGCAGATGTGGGCCAACTAGCTCATACTGGTTGCCCTGGTAACCAGCAGCTGGGGCTCCCCACTCACTGCTAAGGCTCGCTCCCTAGCAGTTTCAGCTCTTTAAAGGAGCAGGGCACCTAAGTGCTCTGCGACAGACAGATAAACAGGGAAGAGTATCACTGCTCAGGCATCCAGGGATGAAGTCAGGAAGATCAAACTCAATTGGAGTTGCATCTAGCAAGAGATGTGAAGGGTAACAAGAAGGGTTTCTATAAGTATGTCAGTAGCAAAAGGAAAATCAGGGAAAGTGTGGGTCCCTTACTGAATGGGAGAGGCAACCTTGTGACAGAGGATGCATAAAAGGCTGAAGTGCTCAGTGCCTTTTTTGCCTCACTCCTCACAGGTAAGGTCAGCTCTCAGACTATTGGACCAGGCAGCACAGTTTGGGGAGGAGGTAAGCAGCCCTCAGTGGTAAAAGAAAAGGTTAGGGACTACTTAGAAAAACTGGATGTGTACAAGTCCATGGGGATGAATAGGATGCACCTGAGGGTGCTGAGGGAGTTGGCTGATGTGATTGCAGAGCCATTAGCTATCATCTTTGAAAACTCATGGCGATCAGGGGAGGTCCCAGATCATTGGAAAAGGGTAAACATCATGCTCATAATTGAGAAAGGGGAAAAGGAGGATCCAGGGAACTACTGACCAGTCAGCCTCACCTCAATTCCTGGAAAAATCATGGAGCAGATCCTCAAGGAATCCATTTTTAACTACTTGGAGAAGAAGGTGATTAGGAACAGTCAGCATGGATTCACCAGCCTGATCAACCTGACTGCTTTCTATGGCAAGATGACTGCCTTTGTGGATGCAATGTACCTTGATTTAAGCAAGGCTTTTGATACTGTCTCCCACAACATTCTTGCAGGCAAACTAAGGAATTATGGCCCAGATGAATGGACTGTAAGGTAGATAAAAAACTGGCTGGAGCATCAGGCTCAAAGAGTAGTAATCAATGGCTCAATATGTAGTTGGCAGCCAATATCAAATGGAGTGCCCCAGGGATTGGTCCTGGGGCTGGTTTTGTTCAATATCATCATCAACAACCTGGCAGGTGGCACAGAGTGTGCCCTCAGCAAGTTTTCAGATGACACCAAGATGGGGGGAGTAGTAGATATGCAGGAGGGTAAAGCTAGGATTCAGAGAGACTTAGAGAAATTGGAGGATCGGGCCAAAAGAAATCTCATGAGATTCAACAAGGACACGTGCAAAGTCCTGTACTTAGGACAAAATAATCCCATGCATCAGTTCAGGCTTGGGGCTGACTGTCTGGGTGGCAGCTCTGCAGAAAAGGACCTGGGCATTATAGTGGACAATAATCTGAATATGAGCCCTCAGTATGTGCTTGTGACCAAGAAGGTTAACAACATACTGGCTGCATTGGTAGGAGTGTTGCCAGCAGGTCAAGGAAGTGATAATTCCCCTTTATTCAGCACTGGTGAGGCTACTTCTGCAGGACTGTGTTCAGTTTTGGGCTCTGCAATACAGAAAGGATGTGGACAAATTGGAGAGAGTCCAGCAGAGGGCAACAAAAGTGGTGAGGGGTAGGGTTTTCTGAAGCTTCGGCTGCTGATTCAATTTGGAGGAGATTCAGCCCGATTCAGCGACCTAATCTCTGAATCCGAATTGAAGTGGGAGACCAATTAAAAGCTCAAATTGATTCTTTTTTTTTTTTTTTTCCTTTTAGGGCTGGAAGGGACCTCAGAAGACCATAGAGTCCAGCCCTCACCCAAAGGGCAGGAAGTCAGCTGGGGTCATAGGATCCCAGCAAGGTAAGCATCCAATTTACTCTTGAAGGTGTTCAATGTAGGTGCTTGAACCACCTCTGATGACAGGCTATTCCAGATCTTGGGGGCTCGGACAGTAAAGAAATTCTTTCTTATGTCCAGCCTGAAACGGTCTTGCAGGAGTTTATAACCGTTCAACCTTGTCATCCCTTGGGGCACTCTGGTGAACAAACGTTCCCCCAGGAACTGGTGGTCACCCCTGATAAACTTATAGGCGGACATCAGATCACCCCTGAGCCTGCGCTTTTCCAGGCTAAAGAGCCTCATGGCTCTCAGCCTGTCATCGTAAGGTCTGTTTTCCTGACCTCTGATCATGCACGTGGCTCTCCTCTGGACTCTCTCAAGCTTCTCCACATTCTTTTTGAATTGTGGAGCCCAAAACTGGGTGCAGTACTCCAGCTGCGGCCTCACCAAGGCCGAGTATAAGGGGAGAATGACGTCTCGGGATTTGCTTGAGAAGCATCTATGGATGCAAGCCAGCATTTTGGTCGCTTTACTAGCCACAGCATCACATTGCAGGCTCATGTTTATCTTGTGGTCAATGATGACCCCAAAGTCTCTTTCTTCCATAGTGCTAGCCAGCGTAGCACTGCTGACCCTATAAGCATGCAGCAAGTTTTTCCTCCCAAGATGGAGAGCCTTGCATTTTTCGGTGTTAAACACCATCAGGTTCTCGTCTGCCCATTTGCTGAGCTTGTCCAGGTCAGCCTGGATCACCCGCCTATCTTTTGGCATGGATGCTTTGCCCCAAAGTTTGGTGTCATCGGCGAACTTGGCCAGTCTGCTTCTGACTCCAATGTCCACATCATTAATGAAGATGTTGAACAAGACAAGTCCAAGGACAGAGCCTTGCAGGACCAGCCCCACTGGTCACAGGGCACCATGATGATTGACTTTTATCAATTACTACCCTCTGGGTCTGATCACAGAGCCAATTTCCCAGCCAGCTGATCATGGTGGACCGAAGGCCACAATTGGCCAGTTTCGCCAAGAGGTCATCATGGGATAGCAGATCGAAGGCTTTTTTGAAGTCAAGATATATGACATCAATCTCATCTCCCTTGTCTAGGTGATAGGTCACCTGGTCGTAGAAGGAAATGAGATTGGTCAAGCAAAACCTGTGCTGGCTATCCCTCAGAATGTTGGCGTTGGCCAGTCTATTAAGGATGGCCTCTTTAATAAACTTTTCTAAGATCTTCCCTGGGATAGAAGTGAAGCTGATGGGCCTGTAGTTAGCCGGATCCACTTTCCTCCCTTTCTTGAAGATAGGCACCACATTGGCCTTCTTCCAGTCTTCGGGCACTACACCAGAGCACCAAGAGTTTTCAAAGATCTGTGCCAGAGGCTGGGCTATGATGTTCACCAGCTCCATGAGTACCCTGGGATGTAGATTGTCAGGGCCAGATGACTTGAAGGTATCCAGCCTCTCAAGATGTTCCTTCATGAGGTCAGCATTGACGGAGGGCAGGGGATCTCCCTCACCTGGACCTCCCTGTCCGGTAGCGGGAATGGGCGTCCCATGGGACTGATGAAAGACCGATGCAAAGTACCCATTTAATAGGTTGGCTTTTTCCTGGGTGTCAGTTGTCAGTTGTCCCGTCTGGTTCAGCAGGGGTCCAATGTTGCCCTTGCTTTTCCTGTGGCTCCCCACACATCTGAAAAAGGACTTTTTATTGTCCTTGATGCTTGAAGCTAGTTGGAGTTCAGTTGCAGCCTTGGTTTTCCTGGCTTGCTCGCTGCAGGACCAGACCAATGCAGAATACTCCTCCTTGGAGGTGAAACCCACCCTCTATCCTTTGTAGGCCTTTCTTTTTAGCCTCAGGAGGTCTGCTAGATCCCTGGAGAGCCAGGGGGGCTGCTGTGCCTTCTTGCTGCCTTTCTGCTGAGATGGAATAGAATTAGCTTGTGCATTGAGGATTGCTCCCTTGAAGAGAAACCACTTATCCTGAACTCCCCTCCCCCTGGGGTCATGGTCCCTTAGGGCCTCACTGACAAACCTCCTGAGCTTATCAAAGTCAGCTTTCTTGAAGTCAAGGACTTCTGTGTTGCTGACTGACTTGCCAGCTTTATGGTAGATGGTGAAGGTGATCAGCTTGTGATCGCTGTCATCCAGCTTCCCATCAATCACTAGGTCACTGATTAGGTCATCCCCAGTAGCCTCCGAATCCATTCAGAAAAGATTTAGAGAAGATTTGGAGATTCGGAAATTCGGGCAGCCCCCACTCGCCGCCGCAGGGAGCTGGACCCAGGCTGTGTGCTGATATGTAGGGGGCAGGGGGGCTGGAGGAGGGAGAAGGGGACACCATGGGAGGATCCCTTCCAGGCCCCAGCCTCTGCCTGCTCCCCCAGCCCCCTGAACACCCCACAACCTCTGCCAACTCTCCCAGCCCCTTCAATAGCTGCCCCACCCAGCCCCAGTGTTCTGGCACTTTGAAAGGAAAAAAATAAGCCCTGCACTCCATCAGAGCCTCTGAGGGCTCGTGGCAGAGCACCCCCACATAGTGTGGGGCAGTAGGGGGGCAGCAGGGATTGCTTTCCCACGTGGTAGGAGCCAGTGAGTGCAGGGCTTTTTTTTTTTTTAAAGAGCTGGGATGCTGGGGCTGAGTGAGTGGGGGGTGGGGCCTGTTTGATTTGGAGATTTGGCCAATTCGATGGCAGCCGAATCTCCAAATCAGGTTCACCCGAATCAATTTGGGACAGTGATTTGAATCACCAAATCGAATCACTGTTCTCCAAATCGACTGAATCTGAAGTGAATACTCGGGTCACACAGACCTAGTGAGGGGGCTCAGGTACATGACTTCTGAGGAGAAGCTGAGGGAACTGGGCTTATTTAGTCTAGGGAAGAAGAAACTAAGAGGGGATTTAAGAGTAGCCTTCAACTACCTGAAGCAAGGTTCAAAAGAGGAGGTAGCTAGACTGTTCTCAGTGATGGCAGACAACAGAACAAGGAGAAATGGTTGCAAGTTGCAGCAAGGGAAACTTAGGTTAGATATCAGGAAAATTTTTCGCACTGGGGAGGTCGTAAACACGGGAACAGGTTACCCAGACAGGCAGTGGAATCTCCTTCCTTGAAGGTTTTTAAGCCTTGACTAGACAAAACTTTGGCTGGGATGATCTAGTTGGGGATGGTCCTGCTTTGAAAAGGGGGTTGCACTAGATGATCTCCTGAGGTCACTTCCAACACTAATTTTCTATGGTTCTATGAAACAAACAAATAAAACCTTTGAAAGACAAATTTTCTCTATTTTTAAGAAATATAATTTCAATTTGACAAAAGCATTTGTTTTGTTTTGAAACTGTAGATAAATAGGAAATAGCCAAAGGAGAGAAACATGAATGATAAAAGATTTTAAAAGTATGACTTATGAGGAAAGACTAAAGGAATTGGTTTTGCTTAGTCAAGAAAAGAGAATAGCAGCAAGATAGTAACAGTCTACCAATATGTGAATGGATGCTATCAAAAGACAGTGATCAATTATTCTCTGGGGAATGGACAAGATGTCAGCTTAATTTGCAGCAAAGATTTATTTTTTATTCCAGATAAAACCTTTGAAATATAAGGACTGAAATAGGCTACCTGCAGAATCTCCTTCAATAAAGGTTGTTAGAGAAACGTCTATCAGGGATGCGTTAGGCAAACTGCAGAGGATTGAGATCTTCAAGCCCTATGCTTCTATGGTTCTCTGAATTTTGTTTGCTAGTTTAGGTTTGAGACCTTGCTCCAAATACACTTTCTACTATAAAAAGGGGAAAACTTGGGAAAGAAAAAACCCTGAATTTTAGTTTTGAATCAAATAGAAAATATTCGTTTTGCTTCTATGAAAAGTTAAAAATAATTCAGAGTCAATTTTTTGTGGAAATTTGCATTTCTCTTGAAAATGCCCATGGAAAATATATCATATTTTTCTAATAGACCTAGGTCTTCTGGCATTCGTTACTAATGCAAAAGCATGTCTTTTGACCTGAGAGGGTGACTCATATTTTAATGTAGGATGCAAAAGTCAGTCCTACCAGAAAGGGACCTTCTTTTGTTGCTAGGCCTACCCAGAATGAAAGGCCAGACTGGCATCACACAGTTTGATTAGTCAGAATGGTACAATGTTTTAGTAAGATTTATGCTGCAAAATGACGGTCTCCAGAAACTTGGATGTCAGTAGTTATAACTTTTCCAAGCTGGCCTCATCTCAACCAATTCAGCAGAGATGGCAAAACCTAACCACATGAGAAAAAAGGCAATTAGCTGGCCACCTAAAAAGAATGGAGAGCTGCCTCTCTTACAGCTGGAGGCATATGCCACTGATGTTTGGGGAAGATGCCTTCAGCAGCAGGGGGCGGAGGTGAGAAAAATCAATTAAAATTAGATCAATTCATGATTTCTCCTTTTCTCTGCATAATAACTCTGTGCGCCTGCCTGGCAATTGTAAACAGCTAGCTGAGATTTTTTTTCAGAAGCTGTTCAAGCTTCAACTTGGCAATTCTTGAATGTATTCTTCCTCCCAAGAACTGTTGACAGGTCTAGCCCTGCTACCATCTGGCTTATGAAGTAATGAGACCAAATGAAATGGAGCTTGAAAAAATTAACATTCTTTCTTTAATCTATTAATAACTAAAAAGTGTTGATTTTGGTGACAGCTAGATACTTTATTGTGAAGCATATTGGATAATTAGAGGCATCCTAATGAAGGTTATACAGGAATGTGTATCCCTTCAGAAATACACATATTTAATAAGCAGGGGCTCGTTCTTTTCACAAACTTAAAAACAATCACTGGAAATGTTACATGTGAAAAAAGTCAACAAAGTTAAAAAAAAAAAAAAGAAAAGAAAAGAAAAGAAAAAAACAGACAATTTTCCGTCTCTATGCAAGTACTATTTTACTATGCAAACTGTGTCTGTGTGGACATGTCTACACAAGATGGTTACTGCACATTAGCTTAATAAAGCTGCTTATAGCCTACTGCACAGTATTATTAGGGTAATGTGCAGTAAAAGTCACAAAATAATCATGTACTGGTGTTACTCCACAGTAACTCAAGTTGACTTCAGTAAGGAAGTACTAAACTAAATGCACAGTAACTAGGGCACGTTAATGAACATGTAGACACACCCAGTATTTCAAACACAGCTACCAGTTTAAACCCATCTGTATGTAAAAGGTAGTGTCAGATTGCTTGCGGGGCCCTCCTTCCTAAACATTTAGAGCCCTGAGGCTCATCCACTGTCAGTCCTAATGAAAACACACAAAAGTACACATAGCATACTAGGGACAACTTGTCTTATTTGTATTTTAGTTATGGATGTTTTGAGACTGAAACAATGCCAACTTCTGGCAACAGGCTGTTAACAGAAGGCAAAATGAACTGCGCCTGCAGAGAGTCCAGGTGTAGGGGATGGTGGTGCAGTGGGGAAACTGAAACCTACCCCTCAAATGCAAAGTGAAGAAGTGGGGCTGCTGTGCAGCTGCAGCCCTGCCTGTGACTGCTATTCTAGTTTGTCAGTCACAACTGACACAGCCACAGCACCTCATCACTACTTGCATACAGTTGTAGAAACAGTGGATTCATGGCCCAGGCCTTTGCCTTCCACACTGCCCTTTGTAAGATTGCTGCAAAGACTCTGAAGTGCAAAGGGGGCACAGGAACATCTGTGCTACTGCTTCTTCCCTCCAGCTCATCACAAATTTCCATTCCTTATTTCTGCCACAATGGCAGCTCTCCTTCTGATAGCTCTTCATTTCCCCAAGGGCTGTTACTACTGCCTGGTAGCTCTGGTTCTATTTATCTTTCAGACCTTATCTATGTTTGAAGCTGATATTTTGGGTGCTATTTTAAACCAATGTTTGAAACAAATAAAGCAAAGTTTATACTCTAGTATAAAACAGCCCGGATTTAACTATTGTGATTTAAGCCAAACTTATATGAATTTATCAAGAAATTGATTTGAACCAAATTGATATAAGCTGGGAGTGTCTATATGAGACTTTTACTGTAGAGTTGCCTAATTAGCTCCACAGTAAATGTCTCTGTGTCTACATGTGCAGTGCTATTAGGATGGAGTAAACTAATACACTCTGCAGCAGAGTAGTACTTACATTTACATTTACACCACTGCATAGTTTTTTACACCACAGCAGCACACACGTAGATGCTGACATGGCTGGCTAGGGCATGAGAGTACTTCAGTGTGGGAGCTGCTTGCCAGATAGCCCCACACTAAAGCACCCTTGTGCCCGAGCTAACCCCTCCGCAAAACAGAGCCGGGGGGCAGCAGTCTTGGGCTGGCAGGCTGACACCCCAGGTTCCCTGTCAGCCACAGCTGCTTCAACCTGGTTCAATTTTCTGAGCTCCCAGGTATACATTCAAATGCAGAACTCAGGAACAATGAATTTTGGCATGATATGATCAGAGTTTATTGCTGCATATTAACTGCATGTGCAGATGCGTCCACTGAGTAGGAATTCAATTAAATGTCTTCATTGGGGTTTGCTCGGGTTTAACTAAATCAGCTTTCAAATCAGTTTAAAGTTAAACCACTACAACTTTGAATTTAGGTATTCTTCATTCTCAGCTTGGCATCAAAAACATGTCCTAACCCTTGGCTGGTGCAATTACTAATAGGTACATCCTGGGCGTATCTACACATGTATTTGATCTGGCCTAAGTTTACTTTGGTGTAAACTACTCTGACATAAGCGTTTTTGGGCAGGCGTTTTTACACATGCGGGGATTAGGGAACATATTTGCTGCTCTTTGCACCAAGTTTCCTGCAGCCCTGCAATGGGCCCCTGCTGCCACTGGGGATAGGTCAAGGCTCCCCCTGGGTGCTAGCCTAGAGGCTGGCAGGGAGTACTGGGGCAGGAGACAGATGTGTCCTGGCCCCAGGGGGCTGCCTGCTGCTGGGGCAGGGACAATGTCCCCCTGCCCTGGCAGCAGGGAGCTCCTGGCCCTGGCTCCCCGGTTAGGAGCAAGGGACTTAGAAAGAGCTGCAGGGGAGGGTCAGGTCCCAGCCCCCTGCCCTAATGCATCTGTGGGGCAGCTAGCAACTAGTTCACTGCTAGCTGACCCACTGGCAGACTGGGACAGGGGACTGGGACCTACTTAACCCCTGGTAGCTCTTTTTCCAAGCTCCATGCCTTGATCACCCAATTGGTGATCACCCTTACCAGGACAGTTCCCAGCCTCCACCCTGCACACAGGGCAGAGGCTGGGCTGCTTGTTCCCATCTCATCTCTGAGAGCTCCATGATTCATAGATTCATAGATTCATAGATGCTAGGGTCAGAAGGGACCTCAATAGATCATCGAGTCCGACCCCCTGCATAAGCAGGAAAGAGTGCTGGGCCTACATTACCCCAGCTAGATACACATCCAACCTTCTCTTGAATACCCCCAGGGTAGGGGAGAGCACCACCTCCCTTGGGAGCCCGTTCCAGACCTTGGCCACTCGAACTGTGAAGAAGTTCCTCCTAATATCCAATCTAAATCTGCTCTCTTCTAGCTTGTGGCCATTATTTCTTGTAACCCCTGGGGGCGCCTTGGTGAATAAATACTCACCAATTCCCTTCTGTGCCCCCCTGACGAACTTATAGGCAGCCACCAGGTCGCCTCTCAACCTTCTCTTCCGGAGGCTGAAAAGGTCCAGTTTCTCTAGTCTCTCCTCATAGGGCTTGGCCTGCAGGCCCTTAACCATACGAGTGGCCCTTCTCTGGACCCTCTCCAGGTTATCCGCATCCTTCTTGAAGTGCGGCGCCCAGAATTGCACGCAGTACTCCAGCTGCGGTCTGACCAGCGCCCGATAGAGGGGAAGTATCACCTCCTTGGACCTATTTGTCATGCATCTGCTGATGCAGGATAAAGTGCCATTGGCTTTTCTGATGGTTTTGTCACACTGCCGACTCATGTTCATCTTGGAGTCCACTAGGACTCCAAGATCCCTTTCCACTTCCATGCCACCCAGCAGGTCATTTCCTAGCCTGTAGGTGTGCTGGACATTTTTCCTCCCTAGATGCAGCACTTTGCATTTCTCCTTGTTGAACTGCATTCTGTTGTTTTCTGCCCACTTGTCTAACCTGTCCAGGTCTGCTTGCAGCTGTTCCCTGCCCTCCGGCGTGTCCACTTCGCCCCATAGCTTAGTGTCATCTGCAAACTTGGACAGAGTACATTTCACCCCCTCGTCCAAGTCGCTGATGAAGACATTAAAGAGTATCGGTCCAAGCACCGAGCCCTGCGGGACCCCACTGCCCACACTCTTCCAGGTCGAAACCGACCCATCCACCACGACTCTCTGGGTGCGACCCTCCAGCCAATTCTCCATCCACCGGACTGTGCAGTCATCCAAGTCACAGCCCCTTAACTTGTTCACCAGTATGGGGTGGGATACCGTATCAAAGGCCTTCCTGAAGTCCAAGTATACGACATCCACCCCTCCTCCTGCGTCGAGGCGTTTTGTGACCTGGTCATAAAAAGAGACTAGATTGGTCAGGCACGATCTGCCTGCCACGAACCCGTGCTGGTTTCCCCTCAGCATAATTTGTCCTGCCGGGCTCTCACAAATGTGAGCCTTGATGATTTTTTCAAAGATTTTGCCAAGGATGGAGGTGAGACTGACTGGCCTATAGTTGCCCGGGTCCTCCTTCCTCCCCTTCTTGAAAATGGGAACCACACTGGCCCTTTTCCAGTCCTCCGGGACTTGACCCGTGCGCCACGAGCGTTCAAATATTCCCGCCAGTGGCTCTGCAATGATGTCGGCCAGTGCCTTCAGTACCCTCGGATGGAGCTCATCCGGGCCTGCTGACTTAAAGGCATCCAGTTCTTCCAAGTGACCCTGCACCACCTCAGGGTCCACGCATGGAAGTCTGGTGCCTTGCTGCTGCCTCCCTACACTCCCAGTGAGAGACTTGTCATGCCTCTCGCTTAGGAACACTGAGGCGAAGAACTCGTTGAGGAGTTCAGCCTTGTCCCCTCTGTCCGTCACCAATTGTTTCTGCCCATTTAGCAGGGGTCCTATTCCTCCCTGGGCCTTCCTTTTACTCCCTATATATCTAAAAAACAATTTATTGTCTTTTACTTGGGTTGCCATCCTCAGCTCCATGGTAGCTTTGGCCTGTCTAACTGCCTCCCTACAAGCACGAGCAGAAGAGGTATATTCCTCTTTGGTGATCTCTCCCTGTTTCCACTTTTTATGTGCTCCCCTTTTGGCCCTTAGTCTGCCCTGGATTTCTCTGGTCAGCCAGGGAAGCCTCCTGGCCCCTTTCCCTCTTTTACCTCGCACGGGGATCGTCTCGCTTTGTGCTCGAAGGATAGCTTCCTTAAGGCACAGCCACCCTTCTTGGGCTCCCATCATTTCAAAACTACTACTCTGCAGTGCGTCCTTCACTAATCACCTGAGTTCACTGAAATCAGCTTTCCTAAAGTCCAGCACGTTCAACCTACTGGTTACCTTACCCACTCGACGCCTTATGTTGAATTGTACTTTTAGGTGATCACTGTCCCCCAGATGGCTACCGATCTGTAGGTCCCCTACTATGTCATCCCCCGTCGCCAATACCAGATCCAGTAAGGCATTCCCCCTAGTGGGACCATGTACCTCCTGCGTCAGGTGGAGGTCCTGTACACAGGTTAGAAACCTGCGTGAGCGGTGGGACTTTGCTGTCTGTGTCTCCCAACAGATGTCCGGGTAGTTTAGGTCCCCCATGACCACTGCCTCTTTAGCTTTTATGGTCTCCGAGAGTTGCCTCAGGAGCCCCAAATCTATTTCTTCCCCTTGATGTGGGGGTCTGTAGCAGACCCCTACCACCAAATCCTTTTCTCCTTGCCCCCCATTTAGCCTAACCCACAGTCCTTCTACTTCCTCATCCTTTGATTCTGTCTTGATGAGGGTTGATGTATATTGCTCCTTAACATAGAGCGCAACCCCTCCCCCCCTTTTTCCCCACCCTGTCCTTTCTGTACAATCTATAGCCCTCAATATGTACCGCCCAGTCGTGGGATGAATCCCACCAGGTTTCCGTCAGCTCCACTAAGTCATAGGCGTTTAGTGCAACCAGGAGCGCTAGTTCATCCTGCTTGTTCCCCATGCTCCTAGCATTAGTATATAGGCACTTGAGCCCTGCGACTGGTGCCTTTGCTGCCCCCCCGCTCCAAGTCCCAAAGGGCTCTTTGTCTCTTACCTTCTCATTCCTTACCTGTGCCGTATTGCTGTCCACCCCCTGTCTTTCATGTTCCCAAAGCTCTCTTTCTTCAGGCTGGGCTGTCCTTGTTGGTGCCACCTGGTTTGGTGGTCCACAGCTTCCCCCGCCCTCATCTTCCCCTCCCCCCGACGAGCCTAGTTTAAAGCCCGCCGGAGGAGATCCGCCAACCTGGAAGAAAACACACGCTTACCTTTGGGGGACAGGTGAAGCCCATCCCAGCTGAGCATGTCCCTCGTTGTAATGTGGGGGTCATTGTCCAGGAAGCCGAAGCCTGCCTCGAGACACCACTGCCGAAGCCGCCAGTTGGTCTCTCGGATGCAGTTCTCATGCCGTCTGCCGCGTCCGTTCACTGGTAGGATGGAAGAGAATACCACCTGTGCATCGAATTCCCTCAGCACTCTGCCCAGAGCCTGGTAGTCTGCCATCAGGTGATCGGGGGTTCTCCTGGCCGCATCATTAGTACCCACATGGACAAGGACCATGGGGTAGTAATCGGTGGGCTTGATCCTGGCCTGGATTACCTCCGTCACATCCCGAATCTTAGCTCCAGGCAGGCAGTAGACCTCTCGTGCTGAAGGGTCCTGGCGACAAATGGACCCTTCCGTACCTCTCAGGATGGAATCGCCTATGACGAGCACGCGTCTCCTCCTCTTCTGGGTCCTCTCAGATCTCTTGATCTGTTTGGAGTGTGAAGAATGTGGCATTTCTTCCTGCCCAAGGGTTTCCTCCTCCCTTTCCATCTCCTGCAGAGTCGCCAAGGCCTCGTACCTGTTCCAGTGTGGAGCTGGTTGGAGAACAGGCTGGCAGAGCTTGTTCCCTGTCCAGCTCCATGAATGTAAATCTGGGGGGGTTGGGACAGGCTCCCCTGCCCCCATCAACAGGGAGCTCCCAGTACCATGCCCATGGTCATGAAGCCTGTGCTGGGAGATAAGGGTCTCCCAGCCCCCGGCTTCTCAATCCCGATGGCGGAGTGGGGGCTGGGAGATAAGGATTCTGCAGTCCCTGCTCCATGATCACAATCTTGGATCAGGGCTTGGAGCTCCCTGCTGGGGCAGGGGGACATAGTCTCCTCCTGGGTTCCTGTAGCAGAGCCTCCCCAGCAGCAGGCAGGTCCCAAAGCAGGGAGATATCTCTAGCTTCCTTGTGGGTGACTGACTGGGAACAGATTTTGCTTCCAGCCAGGCATCCATATGAGAAGTACTGCACCATTACTAATCTCAAGTAAATTTACTACTTGCATTTGCAGGTAGTGAATTTACTCAAGATTATGGAGGTTTACTGTGTGGTAAGCACGTACCTGTGTAGACATACATGCTTACTTTGCAGTAAACTATGCTAATGCATAAGTTAAGTTTCTCATGTAGATACACCCTCTGAGGTCTACAAACTAGAAGCTGTTACTTTAAATACTAGATTTTAAGTAAATGTCTTTCAAGTGCTGCTTTCCACATGGAAAGTGCAGACAACTGAGTAATTCTCAGCTTTTCCTGCAAATCCCTTTGCTTGCCTGCGTATGGCATGTCCCTGACTGCTAACTTTCATAGCATAGCACTGTCATCTAGTAGGAGCTAAACCTCCTAAATGTGCAAAATAGCAATTTTCACAGTTCATTCTTAAACCCATCCACCAGTACTTATACAGCCTCTCATTAAGACTCTGTTATCACTGTTTGCCACATTAGGGAGACATGCACGGGAATTTAGATTGTTCTTTTTTTGTCTTTTGCCTGTTTCCTCTTCCATCACTCAAACTCTTTGTTCTACCTCTGCCACCTCTCTTTGGGCATGTCTATATTGTTTCTGAGACCCCCCTACACAGTCTCTTTCTCTACACATGCTAAACCTAAATGAAGCAGTGAAGCCACCTGGAGGGTTGCTCCCTGTCACTGGTTTTAAGCATGTCAGAAACAGATCTTGAGAGCAGTGGCTATGGCTGTACTCAAGATGCTTTCATTCCTGGGTGCCTTTGAAACATCCAGAGTGGGAGTGAGTGAGCAGGGCAGGCCTCTAAAAAGCACTTGCAGCAGCATCACAAGAAGTTACATACACATAACTTTTGCTTCTCCCTTGTATTCCCACTTCCATCTCATCCCTTTTGGGTACCCATCCCTGTCACTGATTATTTTTTCTCCTCTTACTTCTTCAGTGATTGCTCTTCACTCGTCCTGTTTCTTCCATCATTACTTTCATTCCTGTCTTTGTCTCACTCCAGTTCCCAAATAACAACTAATGTAACCAAGCCAAAGAAGCTTTTTAAAAAGAGCTCATTCCCAGCTGTAAGCCCCACTGATAACTTTATTTTTGCAGTTTTTCAGTTGCTGAGACACCATCATAAATTCATAGATTGTAAGGGGCTCACAAAATCATCAGATCCAGCCCAGTGCACTAGGCAGGAAAGACTGCTCAAGTCAGGTGAGCCTGGCAAGGAGACTGTCCAGTCTCCTCTTGAAGATTTCCAGGGTAGGTGACTGTACCACCTCTGGGGGGAGTTTATTCCAGTCTGGACACCCTAACTGTTACGAGGTTTTTCCTAATGTTAAGCCTGAAACAGTCTTCCAGGAGTTTGTGACCATTACTCCTAGTTTTCCCCAAGGGTTCCCTGTTGAACAGTAGGGCTGTGTGAAGCTTTGGGTGCTGGTTCAATTCAGAGGAGATTCAACCTGATTTGGTGGCCAAATTTCCAAATCCGAATTGAATCAGGAGACCGTTGCGGGACCCCTGGCACAGCTTTACGAGTACTCATGGTGCTCTGGCCAGGTGTAAGAGGACTGGAAAAGGGCCAATGTGGTCCCCATTTTCAAAAAGGGGAAGAAGGAGGACCCAGGAAACTATTAGTCTTACTGTTAGTCTTACCTCAGTCCTGTGAAAGCTCTTTGAAAAAATTATCCAGGAACACATCTGCGATGGACCAGCATGGGAGATTATGCTTAGGGGAAACCAACGTGGGTTCATTAGGGCTAGGTTCTGTCAGATCAACCTGGTTGTCTTCTACAACCAGATCACAAAATTCTTAGATGCAGGTGTTGCGGTGGAAGTAGTCCTTCTGGACTTTAGGAAGGCCTTCGACACTGTCTCTCACCCCATTCTTATTAAAAAATTAGGCGACTGTGGCATCGATGCCTACACAGTCAGATAGGTCACAAATTGGCCGGAGGGCCACACACACAGAGTGGTGGTAGATGGCTCATTTTTGACCTGGAGGGATGTGGGCAGTGGAGTCCCCCAGGACTCAGTCCTTGGGCCCACACTGTTTAACATCTTCATCAGTCACTTGGACAAGAAGGTGAAAAGCACCTTGTGCATATTCACAGATGACACTAAGATGTGGCAAGAGGTGGGCACGCTAGAAGGGAGGGACAGGCTACAACTCAATTCAACAATGATAAATGTAAGGTACTCCACCGAGGAAGGAGGAATCCCTAGCACACCTACAGGTTGGGGGATGACCTCCTCAGCAGCTCAGAGGCTGAGAGAGATCTTGGAGTCATAGTTGACTCCAAGATGAACATGAGCCAGCAGTGTAACAAGGCCATCAACAAAGCACCTTGTCATGTATTAGCAGATTCATGACCAACAGATCAAGGGAGGTGATGCTCCCCCTCTATGTGGCATTAGTCAGGCCACAGTTGGAGTACTGTGTCCAGTTTTGGGCGCCGCACTTCAAGAGGGACACAGAGAATCTGGAGAGGGTTCAGAGGAGGGCCACTCACATGGTAAGTGGCCTCCATGAAAGACCCTACATGGAGAGGTTGAGGGATCTGGAGCTCTTCAGCCTTTGCAAAAGACAGCTGAAGGGTGACCTTGCAGCCTCCTACAAGTTTATCAGGGGAGGACAGCTGGGAATTGGGGATGCGCTCTTTACCAGTGCGCCCCAGGGAATAACTAGGAATAATGGGTGCAAACAAGTAGAGAGTAGATTTAGGTTAGACATTAGAAAGACATTTTTTATGTCTGGAATGGGCTTCCAAGAGAGGTGGTACTATCACCTAACTTGGAGGTCTTCAAAGGAGGCTTAACAATCACCTGGCTGGGGTCGTCTGACCTTGGTCCTCTTTCCTGCTGGGGCAGGGGATCGGACACAATAATCCATTGGATCCCTTCTGACTGTATGAATCTATAAACTAGATCTGGACAGGTTACAGGGTGGGGCAGATGAGAATAGGATGAGATTCAATACTGACAAGTGCAAGGTGCTGCACCTAGGGAGAAAGAACTAGCAGCATACCTATAAGATGGGGAACTCCCTTCTCATCAGCATAGAGGCAGAAAAGGATATTGGAGTCATTATTGACTCCAAGATGAACATGGGCTGCCAATGTGAGGACGCAGTCAGTAAGGCTAACTGCACCTTGTCATGCATCCACAGATACTTCATGACCAGGTCCAAGGAGGTGATCCTCCCCCTCTATGCAACATTGGTCAGACTGCAGTTGGAGTACTGCATCCAGTTCTGGCACCACACTTCAGGAGGGATGTGGACAGCACTGAGAGGGTACAAAGGGGGGCCACTCGCATGATCGGGGGCAGCAGGGCAGGCCCTATGAGGAAAGGCTATGGGACCTGAACCTGCTCACAAGAGAAGGCTGAGAGGGGATCTGGTGGCCCTCTATAAACTTACCGGGGGGACCAGTGGGGAACAGGAGAATCCCTGTTCCCCTGAACACTACCAAGAGTAACTAGGAACAACAGCCACAAGTTGACTGAAAGTAGGTTCGGGCTAGACATCAGGAAGCACTACTTCACAGTCAGGGTGGCTAGGATCTGGAACTAACTTCCAAGGGAAGAGCTACTCGCTCCTACCCTGGGGGTCTTCAAAAGGAGGCTGGATAATCACCTAGCCGGGGTCACTTGACCCCAGCATTCTTTCCTGCCCATAGCAGGGGGTCGGACTTGATCTGCTCAGGTCCCTTCCAACCCTACCAACTATGAAATTATGAAACTAATAAAAAGGTCCAAATTGAGTCGAAGCTCTCCAAATCTTCTAAAAAGATTTGGAGAGCTTCAATGATTTGGGCAGTCCCTGCTTACTGCAGCAGGCCAGACTCCATGCCAGCAAGTAGGGGGCAGGGAAGGGACCCCTGCCAGGCCCCATTCTCTGCCTACTCTCCCAGCCCCGCACCTGCCCCAGCTCCCAGTGCTTTAACAAAAAGCCCCCACTCACTGGGTGCTGCCAGGTGGGGGGGTCAATCCCTGCTGCCCCCAACTGCCCCATGCTGCACAGGAGGCTCTGCCTCAAGTCCCATGACCCTGCCTGGCTGCTCTGCCTACCGCAGCTCAAGCCCTTTAAGAAAAAAACAAACAACACCCCCCCCCAGACTCACTGGCTCCTGCAGCCGCCTTGGGGCTTTGCGGGGCTTGTGGAAGAGCCCCCCACACAGTGTGGGGCAGCAGGGATCACCCACTCCCAAGCAGGATCTGAGGAGTATGGGGGGGGGGGGGCATTTCTTAAAGGGCCAGAGCTGGTGCAGTGTGTGGGGAAGTGTAGGGGGGAATAGGTAGCTCATGCAGAGTCTCCCATGCAGCACGGGGCAGCAGGGATTACCCCCCACCCAGCAACACCTGCTGAATCCGGGCTTTTTTTTTTCAAAGAGCTAGGAGCTGAGGCAGGCAGGGCAGGCATTACCAGGCTGGGAGAGCAGGCGGGGGATGGGATTGGCTGATTCAGATATTCGGACAAATTGATTTGGGACAGTGATTTGAATCCCTGAATCGAATCACTGTCTCCCAAATCAGCCAAATCCAAAGCAAATATTAGCCACTTCACACAGGCCTAGTGAACAGTTGTTCTCCAAGCCCTTGATATATTCCCCTAATGTAGCAGTAAGCTGCTACCAAGTTCCCTCTCAGTCTTCCCTTTTTTAGTCTAGAGAGACCCAAGTCCCTCAGCCTTTGCTCATATGGCTTGCCTCGCAAGTCTCTCATCATATGGGTGGCTCTTCTCTTCTCATTATGTGACACATTTTGCTGTGGGATATCTGGTCTCAGTACATTCCCTTTGTTCTCTGGCACAATGCTTAGGGAGGAGCACTTATCATCAGGGATCCAGTTTTCCATTTGCTGTGGAAAAACATGGATGTTCTCCTTTAAAGGAGAAAAATGTGTAAAACCATGGGTTTCCCTTGCAGCCTGGGAGCCTTCCGGGCTGCAAGTGGCTGCTTCAGGCTAGGGTGGGGGGGGGGGACACAGGGGGCACCATGTACAAGTGCATGCACACACATGCATGTGGCCGGGAATAGAGCCAGGCAGTGGTGAGCAACTCCCCCAGCTGCCTGCAGATAAGACTAGTGTGGGATGGGAGGAAGGAGAAAAGGTAATGTGGGGAGGGCAGATTGAGGCCCCCACGTTGAAGAAGGGAGTGGGGCAGGGTTGGCAGTTGGGGCTGGCAATGCTGCCTAGCTGGCATGGCAATGCACAGCTGTGGGGCCCAGCTGGGGGAGTGGGATGGAGCCATGGGTGGATCATCCAGGGGTAGGAAGTAGGTGGCTCTCAACTGCTGCATGCACTTCCAGGGAGGAGGGCATAGGAGGGCACATGCTCCCCCAGATTTGGTACAGGGGGTGGATGTGGACTTGGGGCTTCCCACCCTGCTGCCCTCCCCCCAGGGGCCTTGATGCTGCCACTGCTACCACCAACACCACCACCAAGAGTCCTATGCCAGCTGCATCACCAAGGTAAGGTGGCCCCTGCCCAACTGGCAGTAGTGGCAGCACAAGTCCGCACCCACTGCTGCCTCTGCTGCTGCTGGGCAGGCAGGAGGTGCCTCACCATGGTGACATGACTGGCACAGGGGTCCCAGTGGCAATGGTGATGGCAGTAGCACCGAGCATCCCCACCCTGCTCCATTCTCCTGCACTGGGTCCTGGCTGTGGGGCCTTGGAGGCCTCCAGGGGGGAGAGCAGCAGGACAGGAAGCCCTTAGCCTACAGTGGGAAGCCTGCATCCTCCCCTGCCCCACAGAGGCTCTGCTTGGCTCCATTCTGGCAATGCTGCTTGTGGGTGGGGAGGGTGCTTTATGCTCTACTCCAAGTCCCATAGTTTTGGCAGCTGGAGGGCAGCGGGTTGTAGGTTGGAAAGGAGGGGTGCTGGCAGGGCCAGGGGTGGTGGGTTGAGAATATAGGGCACCAGCAGGGCCAGAGGGTTGTGGGTCAGGAGTAAGGGGCAACAGCATGGGCAGAGCATCACCATATCAGGGCTGCTCAGCACCAGAAAAACAGCTGGGGGGAGAGGGGGAACAGCTGCATCTGGACCCACATCCTGGCAAGCAAAAGAGGCAGGGGGAGCTCTGATTTTCCATGACAAAAAGCCAAAATCAAACACCAAAAAATATTCTTGTTTAGAATTTATTTTATTGTAATGACTGAAGCACTAGAAGGTTTCCAAATTGCTTTAAAATTGTAAATATATCAATAAAACATTGTGTTCAACTGATACCTATATATATATATAGTGGTGTTTTTATTTTCATTGCAGAAAAATGCAGATTTAGGGTTTTTAAAGCAGAGAATCTCAGAAATGTTTACTGGGGAACTTGGGACTATTAAACAGAGAAAACCAGGATCCCTGTTACCACAAAGAAAGGAACCGGCCTTGCAGCACGTTTCATCCACCAGGTTGTGCCACTGTGACAGCAATCTACAATACAAGGGTGATGCTTACAAATGTAATACATAGTGAGGGCCAAACTTTTTGGCAGGCAAGCCTTTACTTTTTGTTTCCTGCCTTGTGCTCCTTGCCTGACCTGTTTCTCTTCTTTCTCCTCTCTGCCCCATCTGTCACTGTGCTGTCCATCTCCTTCCTGATCTGTTAGGCTGCCCATGCCACTTCTACGTGTGCTGCAGGTTAGCCATGCCTGACTTAAATACTGAAGATCAGGTTTGCTTATTTAATTAGGCTGGAAAGTACCTTATGGGCTTCCAGTATGTTCTCAGGACTTTCACCAATGAAATGATTTGTTTTTTCTGCCAAATGACTGTTGTCAGCAGTGGGTTTTGAAATTAAAATGATTTTTCTAATTATTCTGTTTGTAGTTTAATTCAGGAGTGGAAAACTGTGCTGAATAAACTTTAGACTTCCAGACTGCCAGCTTGGGTAAAATGGTTACAGCTTCTATTAATGGCATCCACTATTGAAACATGGAGCTGAATTGAGTAGTCACTTCTATTGATGTTGATGGGATTTTGGCTTGTGGAGCAGCTGCTGTATTAAATTGGTAGTAGCAGTACCAACATGTAATAACTGGTAATAGCACTCGCAGCAACAATAATAATAAATAATAAAATCCTTGCTAGGTTCACCCAAGTCCTTCCCAAAGACAGACTTTTCCTGAAAGACAAACACATGATCTCTCAGGTGTGTGTGTGTGTGTGTGCGTGTGTGTGTGTGTGTACGTGTGTGTGAGAGAGATATGTAAGAGAAACAAGTGTGTGAAGTACCCTGTAAACTATCACTCATCCTTTAAGAATCCCCCACGGTTTTGTGCTATGCACCCATTTAAGAGTACAAACTTCTAGGGAGAATAGCCATGGCAACCTAGTCAAACCTATGCCTGAAGATAAGCTTAATTTAGTCAGTTGGCCTGTTTTTAAGACGCCTTCCATAGCAGATAACTGTCCCTTACTATCTCTAGAAATTAGGTGATTTTTTTTAAAGTGCCAAAATGTGGACTTAAATGTTACTTCAGACTCCTGTGTTTGAAGATGACGGCCTAAATCTGCTATCATAGGTATTTCTAAGACAATTGTTATAATGATCATATCTAAATAGTAATAATAGATTAAAATTCAGCCAAAGCTTTTATTTCAAAATGAAGATCACATTCTGGGATACCTAAGAACAGATAAGATATCATAAAACTCGATTATTCAGGAGAGCACATGGCATAGAAGCCAGTCAATGGTGAAACCGGGATGGATAACAAAACAACTTCCAGGTAGAAGATTTAGTGTATTACTTGCTCTCTACTAGTAAGGGGAGACCACAATGCTCTTACTGATGCCCCTCAAAAAAAAAGAAACTTCTTGTCCTTAACTAGGAAAGTTTTATTTAATCTGCAGTGCATACTGGCTATAAAAAATATACTGAAATCAGTGCCAGAAAAGGACATTCAGAACTCTGTAACTAATCTACTGTAGCCCTTTTCAGATACATTCAGGCTGTCACAACTGCATTTAAAAACGACAGCCTGCTTGCATGTAAGCAGTACTGATGCTTTGGAACAAAATACAGGTATATCAAGATAGCAAATCATTTAACATAGTGGTGTCTGACCAGCACGTGATCAGTCACAGTAAATTTTTAGAGAAATGCTCAGCTAATGTTTATACAGTTTAAGTGAGCAGCAAGACTCATACAGAGACTTCCCCTTCGGTCTCAGCAGTCTCTGATGTGGTTGCTGTCCATAAAATGGTTGGATTTAACAGTGGCATACTGACTGGAGGAGGGGGGTAGGGGGCCATGGCCCCCAGGCGCAGGGCTGTGGGGGGCGCCGGCCAGCCCTGAAGCTGGAAGTGGCTGCAGAGGCACCTTTCAGTTTCTGGTTCCACCCACCTCCTCCGCCCCTGGGTCTGTGATCATGCTCTGTGATGAGGGTGGGGGGGTGCAAATGTAGGTATTGCCCCCCCAGGCAACAGAGACCCTTGGTACACCACTGGGGATTTAATCTTGGAGGACAATGAGGTAGCAAAAAAGAGTCACCTAGAGCTACCCTTGGAGTGGCAATGTTCTGCACAGCTTCTCTCTGGGGGGTGAGCGTACAGCACAAGGATTAACCCTTAATTGAGACTGGGTATTATCTTGAGTTTCTCTACATAAAGATTCCCACATTTTTCCCACTATATAAGAAATATTTGGAAAAAAATAATCATGGAAAATTAATGGAATATGCATTTGAAAAAAAAGAGAACAAGTGAAATGGGGAAAAGTACAAGTGACCTATACAACTTAGCAACAACAAAAGTAAAACAGAAAAAACAATTTTACAAATCCACTCAACCTTGCACATATACTATACACTCCATAAGAACTGGTTGGCCAAAAAGGTTTTCCAGTTTATCCACTGCAAAACCTATTTTTTATATATTTAAAGTGAAGGTGGCATAAAATCACCCATTTGAACTTTTTGACTATCTGAATTCTAAAAGGTGACTTGTACCACTTTGTAACAAGGTCAATCTTTTATTACTCATGTGCACATGTAATCACCATTATTTAGACTAGGGAAAAAATGTATTCTCTTGAAGCCTGTTGGGAAAACTTTTAAGAGATACAAGTTTTTAATAGGATGTAATTGTGTGTTTCCTCAAGCTGCATGGCAGTGTGCATCTATGATAACCTTGATAGCTTTACTCAGGCTGATAGTCCCATCGATAACACAAATCTGAGACTAGAGTCAGACTTTAAGACTGTCATACAATGAAGCCACATGATCTGAAACTGCTGCCCAACACTCCTACTGCAATAACAACCACAGTAGAAGACTATCACACACCCACTAGAAATTCTGCAACATGCCTGGGAGGCATTCCTGAAAGAATCTTGATAGTCAGTGAAAATGAAGAGAGGAGCAGAAAAAGCTTCCAGCTATAAACCATTTAGAGAGTCCGCTCAGGCTATTCTAGCTGTGCTAAAACTGGGCTTGAAAATTTTAAGACACACTACTCATGGCCTGACACAACTGTGATTTCTACTGAAATATTCTTCCAACTGCACATTCCTGCTGCATTCATAAGTAGTCCTGAAAAATTACACAATCAAACAGAAAAATTAATGAACGTTGATAAAGAATTACATGCAGTGCCATCTGTTGGCTCTTTTGTTCCACTCAGATTGAATCTGCATATTTACTGAAGGTTACAGTTACTGTGTGAGTTATATAAGCCCAGCATGAGTAAACAAAAATTATTTATTTTGTCAATTTCCAGGTTCAGAACTTGTGAACTGCAGCATTTAGCCCTGTCAATGATTAAGCTGTTTCATAAAGCATTTCATTAATCTTACTTTATTGTATAAGTTATTAATTTTAAAGCATTTGTTGCTATGTATTTTAGTAGTTCAATCAGCAGTGAAAAAGCTAAGGCAGAAAAGGATGTAGAGCAGAAGGCTTGTGCCTTTAGGGAGTGACACCAGTTATTAGACACATATCTTAAAGACCTAAAATTTCTTTGGCAGGTGTATCATAAACAGGGAACAGTAACTTATGCTCTCACTATGCTGAGTTTCTTGGCTATTGTAATTAAAGTTACATTTGAAGAACTCCTGCTGTTCCCCCTCTCCTCCTGGAAACGCTGACAGAGCCTTCTTTAGACAACTGTGAAAATACTTCTAACACCTCTGTATTTGTTTTTCAAGTGGCAACAAACAGCATACACCTTTATGGTAGTCAAACTGCAAATCTGGTGGGGAGAAGGATATGCAGAGCCTCTGAGCAGGGGGTGGAATTTCTCTAAGAGGCCTACTGCTGAGAAGTGCAACAGCAAGGAGAAAATAATGTTTCCTTTTAGTTCTTCTTTTGGACTAAACATATTTACACCAGCCTGTTACACTTTTCCTTTTTAAAAGTTATTAAGTGCCATCAGTAAATTGCTTTTGTGAATTTGCCACCAGTTACAGCAAATGTTTCCCTTAAATACAAACTTCTCTCTCTCTCTCTTTTTCTCACCCATCCACATCCCTCTAAGTTAAAAGATTAATAAAGTTGCAAAGTCAAGCACCCAAAAGGTATGCAAGAATTAAGATTGCTTGGGGTTGGGCATGCTTCTTAGAGGCAGCTTCTTCAAGAGCACCACACAAAAGGTGCAAACATCTGCTATTAGTTTTTGCACAAGGACTGGTATTCCAATAAAAAACTAGGATAAGTACATAAACTGACTTTTACATCAGATTAAGCAGAATCTGAGTTTGGGTTCCTAACGCAAGATTGGTGTGATAATTGATAATCTCCATCTGCAGAAAGACGATATGGCTTGTGACAAATATAGGAAAAAGCTTACTTTTCCCATGCAATGGTACAGGCAGTTAGATTAACACAAGGGTCACCTAGAAGCAAAGAAACACCTAAAGGAAACTACAGAAACTCACGGGCAAACCTAAAAGGTATGGCTATCAGAGGAGAAATCCTATCAGAGTAAATAAACATTTTGCCCTATGCACATACATATATTGCCAACACAATGTTGCATACTGATGTTTTTACCTCCGTGTTTAAATAACTTTGGCTAATCAAAAAACGCTTTTTGATTATTGTGATCTGTTCCCTACATGTGAGATAAATGTAAGAACCCAATTATTCTGGAATCATCTTGGGAAATATTTCAATCTTCCTAACATACAGTCTTATATTTGTTATATGTAAAACATAACTAAAAATACTAATGCTGGCTGTTGAGAAATCTGAGTATAACATTTTCATTTATACATACTCCAGTAGAACCTGGTACCCTAGGGTGCCTGTACATGAGTACAGAGGCTATTCTGACACCCTGTAAATACAGCACATTGAAGCAGACTCGATTAATCGAGACTGCTGGAGCATGCTAATTACCACACTCCAGCAACCTCCTGCATCTTGTATATCAGTATCCCCTTGGTTAAAAATGGAGACGGGGGCACTTGAAATAAAGCTTGTTGAGTGAGCTTCAGTTCATGTGCCCCCACCACCATTTTTAAGTCCAGGGATGCTGATACATGAAACACTGCAGCACTTTAATTAGAGCGCTCTAATTAGAACACTGCAGCACTCTAATTAACACCCCCCCTCCCCCACACTCCTGGACCACATGTAAAACTGCCCCTATGGTATAGGCCAGGACTACATAGTCCTGGACATGGTGCAAAATCAGAACATAAAGATGATCCCTGTCCCAAATAGCTGACCATCTAAATATAACACAAGAGCCAAGAGGTGACGAGATAAAAAGTAACAAGCATTAATTACCTTATGGTGCATTTTAAAGCTGACTTGAACATTGTCATGGCTACCAAGTTGGATTTTCTAGACTAGTCTTACTTTGTTTTTCATTTTCTTTCACTTCATTTTCATATTGTTCATTTCTCATTTTATCTTCCCAAGCACTTCATTCACACAATCATGACTGTGGTATTCAAGAGCCATGAATGCTCTGGGAAACTAAACAGTACATAAAAGAACAATAGAGTAACCAGTCATAAGACAGGGATTTTAGTCTCAGCTTTCTATTTGTTTTGGTAATTTAAGTATTGAAGGTCTTGCTGCCATTGAAGTATTACTTCGTCAGGAGCTATTAGGTACTCACTGCTTAGTACCTCTTGCAAAAAGCCTCCTCATAATGGATTAAAAATATATCTATAGCCCCTACATGTATATGAGTAAAAGAATATATGAGTAAAACTACTGCTTAATAATTAATATTCAGAAATAATTGCACATGGGAAGTTTACACCCAGAGATTAAAAGCATTACAGAAAGTCCCTGGTAAAATGGTTCAGTGAATGTTCATCCATTTTGTTTTAATCTGCTCCTCCAACACAAGATCTGTCTCTTGTCCTCTCTATACTCAAATGAGAGTCACGCTGCCTGGGCTCAGGAGGGGGTACTGTGAGCAGCACATGAAAAAGACTCCTTTCTCTCAGTTCAGGTGCCCAGATCCAGCACCTTGTACAACAGCCCAAGTCTTACACTCCAGGGAAAGTCATGGGCAGCCCAGGCTGGAGCATGTTCCATGTTGAGCACCCTCTGCTCCTTTAAGTTACCAGGTGTTGAGAGCATTCAGCACATCACAGAATCATGGCCTGTGTTAGGTGTAGTTAGGAATGCAAGGGCTCAAAGGGATTTATGCACAGTTAAGAACTTATCTTAAAGAGTAGAATCAATCTTCCCCTATGTAATAGCATCAGGGATGTATCCAATACACTCACCATAATCCTGACATTTCCCTTGTTTAGCTGTACCCTTCTTGGTTCACATTTTCAAGTTAACTATAATATAAATAACGTGAATGGAGAGATGAAGGTGACCCAAAATTCGTATGTGGACATATTGACAGGCTTTCCAGATCCCAACCTCTTATACCAGCCTCAATGGCATAGCATCTGAGTATTAGACCCAGTTGGGAATTTTTCAATACAAAATTTTTCAACGGAAAGCACTAAATTGGGATGGAAATATTTCACCAGAACGTATGTGCTAGTTTCAACAGGAAATGGTTCCTCACATCTTGGATAGAATTTCTATTCACAGAAAGAAAGAACTACACATTGCACAAGAATAACCAGGTGATGGGAGCACTTACCTGGAAACTAAGGGCCAAGTCCCTGTTTTGCCTGATTCCCATACCCAAGTACCAAAGTAGTGAGTGACATAGCTACAGAGCTGTTGGATACTTTGGAGTAGGGAAGTCTCTCACTTCCTGGTCTCTGATTTGATAATGATGCAGAAAAGAAATGTTATTTTAAAATGTTGTTTTTGTGTAACAAGAAAATTATTTCCTGCCAATATCTACTAAATCTTCCATTGGCAGTGATGGATTTTATCATCACAACACCCCCGTGACCTAGGGAGCTATTATTTCTCGTTTACAGATATGAAGAGAAGGCACAGAGAAGGGGATTTGCCCCAGGATCACCCAGGGAGTCTGTGACAAATCAAGGAATAGAACACAGTTCCCTGAGTTCCTGTCCATTGCTTTAACTGGAGATCATCCATCATATCCACAAAAAACTTAGACCCAGATCCACAATAGTGTTTAGATGTCTAAATTGTATTCAAGAGCTTCTGTGCTGCTTCATAAGTGTTTAGTTCAGAGGGAGTGAATACCTTAGCCAGAGATCCACAAAGGTACTTAGGACTGATTAAATGTTTGACTTAAACGCCTTGCCTGTGTTTAAACTAGAGATCTATGGCTTTGTTTCAGTTCACAAGGATATATGTGTGTAAAACCTAAAATTATAAAGGAGATGTACTAGTTCTTTTACAAACACAAACGGCTTCATTGCTTTGTTTCTCCTTGCCTCCTCACCTGTTCTGCTGCTTTCTGCAAGTTAATTAAAACTAGTAAGTTAAGAATTGGAGCCAAATTCTGTAAACTTCTCACCTAAACATCTGCATAGGTAATTTCTCCCTTCATGTCATCTGGTTCCATGTTTAATACAATGCAGAAGAGGGAATGTAGGCTGCCAAACATTTTGTTAGCAAAACAACAACTTAACGGCTGGGTAAGGCAGATGATCAGCTACCTTGGTGCTACAGAGGGTGTTTCTGGCTCTTCTGCTATTCAAGGAAAAGCTTTATATACATCTTTTCAGGAGTAATGTCTATGCAAGCACATATTATAGTTGTTGAAACCAATTCATTTCATATTTTTTCATTTCATATACACTGGGTATAACAAAATATTGTCATTTATTACTTATCAAACACCAAAAGCTCTTCAGGGAGCTGTGGGTTTCACAGATATGTAAGAGTAAAAAGCGCATGGTCCTATGAAAGGCAGTCTAGGGACCTAATTCTAGAAACAGAGGTGGGTTGTTATAGGGTCACCTATGTACCAGTACTTCTGGTTTCACTCAGCAGTATCAAAGTCTATGGCCTTTGTCATACACTGGTCAGACGCTGCTGCTACATCTGATAAGTAGAAATGCTCTTGTGGATATTTAGTGCTTTGTATTGCAATCTCACAAATAGTTATTTTCAAACATCACTTTTGTTTACCGTGAATTACCAATTATAGTCTGAGTGGCAACTAAAGTTCCCAGATGCACTGACTCTACTAAACAACAGCAAGTTCCTTTTTAAAATATTTTTATGTTTTTTCCTTATTTTGTCTTGTGTTCATTTTCCATCAGCCAATTCTCCATAAATCAATTGCTTTTGGAAAAACTTCTCATGCGGTCACAAAAGGTGACTACTCAATCTGCTATCAAAAATTACCTCTTAAAAAATTCCTATAGGTATTAAATATCGCCTAGATTCCTACAAGTAATATGGATCCAGAAATGCGCAAGGAAATCTTTTGATCCAGAACTGCTTTGTTATAACTTATTGCTCTAGTGAAAATTAGCATTGTCATCTTGTATAGATTTTAAAACATTAAAAATCTCTGATTTGACTGTTGAATTTTGCCATTGTGGATTTCACCAATATTTAAACAAGCTTTTATCAAAATTAATTTTATAACAATGTTCTTCAGTGATTTGCAGTGTAACCATTGACAACCAAGGTTTCATCATGCTGAGATTCAATGCATAGTTTCAAGAAGGAAAATTTCTGAAGCAGTGATGTCTCAAGTTTATCACATAATTAATTTATTAAAATTGATAGCAAACATTAGCCAATACTTATAATAAATATTATATTAAATAGTTTTTTAAAACACTTCAGTTACACCAGGGGCAGGAAAAATACAACCCACGGGATGGATCCAGCCCACCAAGCACTTTCATCCGGTCCACAGCACCCACCAACAAATTGTACCCTTCCCAGCCCTTCTGCCCACGAGGCACCAACGCGAATGCACACACCCAAACATACCCTATTGTGCCTCGCTCCCACCCTTGTGGGCAAAAGGGCCTGGCCCAGCCAGCACACAGCTTCTGGTTGCGGGCTGCTGCTGCTGCAGTCCCACCAAGGACCTGCCCCACTTCCCCGGTCTCCTGTTGGCTCCGGACAGCAGGTACAGAAGCGCCAGGAGTGGAGCTGGGGTGGGATTGCAGCTGGGTGGAAGTGCAGAGCATAGACTGAGGCTTGCAGCAGAGTAGAGACCATGCCAAAGGGGATGACAGCAGTACAGAGCTTGGGTGGGCAAGGTGTGGGTGTGAGGAACCCCCCCACACTGCCCCCATGTCATGCAGCCCTGGCAGGCCACAGCAGTGGAAGAAGCAGCAGGTGGGGATACACAGGGCACTCGTGCCCAGTGTAGGCGCCTGGCGGGATGCAGCTTCAGCCAGCACTGCACATTTCCCAGCAGGGAGCACTGGTGATAAACTGCCCAGCATGGAGGGTGCGCTCCTCACCACAATGTGCACTGGCCAGAGCAGTGCCCTGCCCAGCACCAGCACCATGAGCACCTCTGCCTGCTGCTGCTGTGCCATGGGGGGAGTGCAGGGGTCCCCACACCCTCCCTCACACCCCACAAACCCCATACACCCACACCCTGCCTCCATAACCCCCCCCACATATACACAACCCAAATTACCCTATGCGCCCACACAAACTGCCATACCCCCTCACAACCCCTCCACTCACATGTCCCGCACCCTACCACACACACCGCCACACACCCAACACCCCAGTATACACATACATACACACACCCTCACTCCCCATCATGCACACACACCCTCCCTATGCCCCACCACACACACACATACACACCCCACCATACATACACACACTTCCCCAAACCCCCCAATATACAAGACAAAATTTATTTTTGAGTTATTATGCAATCACCTCTAGTATAGTACACAAGCACAAACCATGACAAAAGTATTTTTTGTAATAAAATTAAAATATGTTCTAGTAGGTGTTTGACTTCTTGTATCTGATTTGGTTTTCTTCTGGTTCTAAGATAGCAACCTCCCCCTCCCAAAAGGAGTATTTCCAAGAGAAAAGGGGAGCGACTTCCAGAGGCAGATGTCAGGGGTTAGGGGTGGGACTTCTGGTCCAAAGATGGTGACCAGGGGATGGGGCATCTGTCAAGGGACAGGGCTACCCAGACAGACCTCGACAGCTCACTAAAACTCATTAAGCGGCCCTCCACCCGGAATAATTGCCCACCCCTGAATTAGACCCAAAGGTTCCTCCACTTATGGGCCACATCCCCATCTTAAAATACTTTTTAAAAAAATTAAATAATCTGCAAAAGAAAGTAAATTCACCCAAATGAAAATCATTCTAAGGACAGGAGCTTCCTTCTTACTTGGTACAGTACAGTAGTGTTTACCTCACTGAAATAGCAGCAAGTATATGACAGATCACAGTTGTTTTGGGTTTTTTTCTTTCCAATTCTCCCTCTTCTTAGGGGAAACAAGGATTCTACCTGTGTGTTTACTGCTGCCTGTACAGATCTCCAAGTGTACAGTATATGTACTAGAATCAGTCACATGGGTATTTGCAAAATATACTGGACTTACTCTTGGCTTTCAGAAAGCATGCTTGGTCTTTGTATACTGTATATTACTATGCAATTTATATATTGGCCACAAAAACACATTATATATATCTTTCACATACACACAAAGAAAACTGGGCCTAGAGACCTTGTAATTTAGCTCCAAAAAACACAGAAAGGGAGCAGTAGACAAGACCACCCAGACCATCAAATCCAGTGCCCTACAATCTCAGGCAAATATGTAATAGATATTATTTTGTAAAAAGAGGCCCACAAGAACATCTATACCCTGGCCATTCCCCTACCCATCACACCCACAAAGCATGCCCTAATAGCCCATAAAAAAACTTAAGGTCTATGGTATGGAAAAAATCCAGGAGCCTGCTAAGGTAAGTCTATATTATATTCTGGGATGGCTAAGGAGAGACACTCCTGAGTATGCCCTGTCCCCCTGCTCATATGTGCTAAATCCAAACACAGCAGTGACATTGTTCCTCTTCCTCAGCTGCTCTCAAGACCTTGGTCTCTGGCGTGCTTGCTGTAGGGGATGACTCCATAGTGGCTTCACTGCTGCATTTCTAAGGTTGGTGTGTGCAAGCATGATATGGCCATGCTTGGGACCATCACTACCTGGTCAGTACAGGGACAAGGTGTAGACATTCCCCAAAATGACAATATGTCAAAGAAAAGAGCCGAGGAGAGATCAAGAATGCCATCAACGCCTGGGATAGGTCAGGAAAAATAGGCCCAGATTTGCCTAGGCAATAAACCCTCAATGGACCTTGCCAAAGAAAAAAATCTTTTCTTCCCCAAATCTGAAGATCAATTTGATTCTAAGCAGATAAGAAAAACATACCAGCCAGGCACTAGAGCAATTTCTCAGTACCATTAGGAGTACTAGCCCTGTTTGCCCACTATCTCACCGTTAGCTGTGGTCCATTTCTAATGCTCCAGAGAAGGACAGAATAGAGAGGCAAAGTTATGAATTCAATGGAGAAAGACACTGTTTTCTTCCTAGTCCCCAGAGATGATTATAGCAAACCCTGAAGTATGGTGTGAATTAATTATCACAGAATCATAAAAAGTGGGGCTGGAAGGGATCTCAGGAGGTCATCTAGTCCAACAACTTGCTCAACGTATCCCTGTCTAAACCATTTCATTTCATATGTTTGTCTAACCCAGTGGTTCTCAGCCTTTTTTGTACCCGGATCCATTTGTAAACATCAATGGCCAGTCTTGATGCAGTAAATATCTTACGTAGCAAACAGCCCCCTGGCCCTGCTGGTGCCCCTCACTCTTAACCACAGTTCCCTACACCCACAACCTTGCTGGTGTCCCTCACTCCTGACCTGCTGCACCCTGCCCCCAGACCCCAACCTCACCCCTCCAGTGTGTGGGGCAGGGGGTGGGGTGGGATGGTATATGTGAAGCATGGTGGGGCATATGCCCCTCCAGATTTGTGCACCCACAGTGAGCATGGGGCTGAAGCCTGGCATGGGTAGGGAGCCACCTCTGTGGCCCAGCACGTGGGACCCAGCACAGGAGAGTGGAGCAGCAAGGTGAGATTCATTTCTGCTGCTGCCACTGGGACCCCCATTCCTATGGTGCCGACAGCAATGCGAGGAGTAGTGGATGCGGGGAGGACAGACTGTCTTCACTTCCTCCCACTGTTGTCTGTTCATGTACTGGGCTGTGACTCTACCCAGCCACCATGGCCCGGCCACCATTACCCTTCTCTTCAAACTGCCTGCACTGCTTGCCAATCCACCTCCCCTCCAGGGCAGAGCTGTAGGGACTCTGCCAGCCTGCAAGTGAAAACCCATGGTTTCCCACATTTTTCTTCTTTAAAGAATAAAATCCATATTTTTCCACAGTAAATGGAAAACACAGATCCCTATTTATTAGTATGCACAGTGTTAATATACGGTGAAGCACAAGCAACATCTACTTTTTTCAAAAATGTATGCAACATATGATCCATTTTTAAAGTTTTTTTCACAACCCTTTCATATATTCTTGCAACCCACTTTTGGGTTGCAACCCATAGGTTGAGAAACTCTGGTCTAACCTGCTCTTAAAAATAGAAGTGGTAGAATCCCCAAGCATGCCCACATCAAAGGATAGAGATTCTGCAACCTCTAAGAAATCTGTTGAAATGCTTAACAACCTTCACTATGAGAAAGTTCTTGCTAATATCCAACCTAAACTTCCTTTGCTTTAATTTAGAATTATTAACCCTTGTCCTGTGCTCTGCAGCTACAGAAAAGTCTACCATCATCCTCTTCTTTATAAACATGCTTCAGGTATTTGAAGACTGCTATGCAATTCCCTCTTGGACTTCTCTTGTTTTTGGATAAATCTTTCTTCAGAAGTCATATTTCCTCTAATCTTTCTTCTAATCCTCTTTGCTGCTCTCTGCTGGACTCTTGATACACTCCTTGTGTCCAATCCAGAATGCTATCATTCCTCTCCAAGGATCATCACCTTGCTGTGATGGAGAGGCTTGCATGTTCCAATGACCCTGAGAGTGATGCCATCTGGAGTTCACACTTCTGATAGGGTCACCCATGGCAGTAAGGTCAAAAGGGAGGTTCCAAACAAAGAACAATCCAAGAAGTCCTCAATGGCAGAGCAGGTGGAGGAAGGCTGTGGCCCCAGTGACTGTGAAAGTGGAAGAAGGCTGCAACAAAGAAGTGGCCCCAGTCATCATGGTTCACCATGCCACTGAACCCAGTGACCAACTGCCAAGACCGTGTGGACCTGACTGCTCACCAGAGTCCCCTTGATACATATGCCATGTACAGGCTTCTGTCAGGTCCAAAAGCCCTGTGCCGATGGAGGATTGGTGATGGGGGCAGAGCTGTGATACCTGGAGGCTCCCAGCCAAGAATCTGCATGCAAGTGGTGGATGTGCAATGGTTGTTGGACACTTGTGCCATAACAGGGGTGCCCTTCAGCAGCTGTATTCATAACTGAGGAGCCCTTTTCAGGATACCCTCTGGTCACCCCGGTGAGGAGGAGGCTAGAAAAGGTGCCCTGAGAAAAGGCTGTCCCATCTCTCCTGGCTGGGAAACCATACCCAGTGGGATCACTATTCCTGTGGTTGAAACAAGAAAAAGATAAAACTTCAGAACTTGGAATGTGAGAACACTCATTGACAACCCAAAGAGTGATTGCCCAGAAAGACAAACTGCCATCGTGGCTTGGGAACTAGTGAGGCACAATATCGACATTGCTGCTCTCAGTGAAACCCGGCTCACTGGGGAGGGACAGCTGAGGGAGGTCTGTGGAGGGTAAACCTTTTTCTGGAAAGGGAAACAAGACCTTGACCCCCATATCCATGGAGTCAGTTTCACCATCAGGGACAAGATCGCCAACATGCTCCCCGAACTCCCTTTGGGTGTCAATGAAAGGCTGATGACCCTTTACCTGTACCTCAGCTGAAACCAATGTGCCACTGTCATCAGCGCATATGCTTTGACTCTGGATTCCGATGAGAAAGTCAAGGAAAATTCTACTTCGATCTCGACAATGCCTTGCCTCCATCCTCAGGGACAACAAGGTCATTCTCCTGGGCAACTTCAATACTCGGGTTGGATTTGACCACATAATCTGGAGCAGAACTATCAGCAATAATGGCATGGGGAAGGCCAATACCAAATTTGCTTCTGACCAAATGCACCCAACACAGCCTGATCATGACTAATACCATCTTCTACCAGAAAGACCAGCTCAAGATCATGTGGAGGCATTTTAAGTCAGAGCACTGGCACCTCTTGGACTACATCATTTTTTGAGGTAGACACCTGAGGGACATGCTTGTCATGAGGGCCATGAAGGGATCTGAAGACTGCTGAATGGATCACTGACTTGTGCACTTAGTGATGAACATCCACCTGGTGCCGATACTGGAAGACATAGAAGGCCGCCTGTAGATGGCCAGATGTTGCAGTTCTGAAGGACCCTGTACAGCAGGAAGAATTCCAGGCCCAGTTGTAAAGTACACTGGAGCAAGTCCCTACTGCTGATGACATCTCTATCTAGGCACACTGGAAGAAACTCAAGTCTGTGGTCCAAGATGCCTGTGCCCAAACTATTGGGTTCGCATAGCGACAGAACCAGGACTGGTCTGATGCTAATGATGCTCAGATCCATGATATCCTTGAGCAGAAGACTGCAGCCTTCATCACCTGGCAAAGCCATCCATGAGCTTGGTGAAAGACGGCAGTGTACCACCAGCTAAAGGCTGAGGTTGAGCAACACATCCCTGACATGAAGCACAACTGGTGGGTGGAGAAAGTGCATGTGATCCAGGGCTATGCCACCAGCATCACATATGTAACTTCTTCCAGGCTACCAAGATAACCTATGGACCCTGCTTCATTAGATAAAACCCCCTCTGATCACAGGATGCCTCTCGGCTCTTCAAGGATAATGGAGCTATCCATCTGCATTGGAAGGAGCATTTCAAACTCCTCCTTAATCAGGAGTCCACTGTATTGGAGAAGACCCTCCAAGCCATCCTGCAACACCCTGTGGTGGATTCCCTCAGCAATCCACCAACCATCAGAGAACTGAAGCAGGCCATCCAACAGATGAAAAGCAATAAAGCTTGTGGACCAGGTGGTATACCTGCAGAGGTCAACCATGCTGGTGGCTTCCGGCTCATGTCACGACTCCAACAGCTTATCCTCCACCTTTGGGATGAAGAGGACATCCCCAGTGATGTCCAGAACAAGACCATCATGACCATCTACAAGAAGGGGGACAAATCTGACTGTGGGAACTACAGGGAGATTTCCCTCCTGTCCATTGTGAATAAGATCCTGGCCCACATCCTCTGGAACCACCTTTGTCCTGTCACCAAGGCGATCCTTCCAGAAACCCAGTGCAGCTTCTGACCACCCTGGAGCACTGCAGACATGGTTTCTGGTGCCAGGTAGGTCCAAGGAAAATGTTGGGAACAAAATCAAGAACTGTTCCTCACCTTCATTGACCTGACCAAGGTGTTCAATTCCTTAAATCATGAAGCTCTGTGGACTATCCTCTAATGCCTTCACTGCCCACTGAAGTTTGTCACCATGCTGAGACTCCTGTATGATGATATGACCACCACTGTCCTGAGTGGAAGAACTGAAACTGACACCTTCTGCATCCAGACGAGGGTCAAACACAGTTGTGTGATCACCCCCACCTTGTTCACCATCTACCTGACCATCATCATTCACCTCATCCAAGATGATCTACCATCCAGCGTTAGTATCCAGTATTGACTGGATGGGAAGCTTTTTAATCTTGGGCACTTCTGGGCAAAAATGAAACTCACCACCAATGACATCCACAACCTTCAGTTTGCATATGATTGCTGCATGATGGCTCACTCTGCAAAGGATGAGCAAGCAACCCTGGATCTCTTCAATGCTTTGTATAAGAGACTTGGCCTGTCCCTGAATGTCACTAAGACAAAGGTTCTCCACCAACCTTCACTGCAGCAGCTGAACTGTTCAGCATGGTGCCACCTGGTTCACCAAGGTGCAAACCACTTCGAGGCCCAAGGATTTGATACTGAGGTGGAAGGGTGGTGGCAGAGGAAGGAGATGGAGACCAACCTGGGACCGTGAATTCCACTCTCCCGTGCAACAACATGCTCCCATTGCAGAAGAACATGTGCATCTAGAATCAGGCTACTCCATCACCTGAGGATTCATCAAGCCTGATGGACATCATCTTCAATTTTCAGGGACTGCCGTCAACAAGAATGGTATTGGATTTTTTTGCAACAAGATCACACTGTTGGCTCACATTCAGTTTATGGTTCATTATAATTCCTAGGTCTTTTTCTGCAGTACTGCAGCCTAGCCAGTCATATCCTGTTTTGTATTTCTTTACATGACTGTTCTATCCTAAGTGCAGGACTTTTTATGTCTTATTGAATTTCATTTGAACCATTTCTCCAGTTTACGAAAGTCACTCTGAATCATAAGCCCACCTTCAGAGTGCCTGCAGCTCCACTGAGCTTGGTGTCATCTAAAAATATACTAAGCATGCACTGAGTCTCTTTCTCCAAACCACTAATGAGGATATTAAACAGTATCAAACCCAGGAGAAACCCCTGGAGAATCCACCTGAAACCTTCTCCCAATTAAATATTGAGCTATTGATGACTGCTCTTTGAGCATGATGATCTAACCTTTTATCCATTTTATGGTGTTTTCGTTTGGAATGTACTTCCTTAGATTACTAATGAAAATGTCATAGGAGACGGTATGAAAGACCTTGCGAAAATCAAGGTATATCACATCCATTGCTTTCCCTCAACCACATAGCCCAGTGCCCTGATATAGAAGGATATCAGGTTGGTCAGGCATGACTTCCTCTTGATGAATCCATTTTGGCTGTCGCTAATCACTTTGTTCTCCTTCTGGTGCTTAGAAATAGGTTCTTTGATGTCCACTCCAAAATCTTTCCCAGTATCTAAGCCAAACTGACCAGTATGTAAGTCCCTAGATGCTCTTTTGTCCCTTTTCTAATGGGCGCTAAATTTGCCTTTTTCCAGTTGTCCAAGATCTCATCAGATCTCCATAAATTTTGAAAGATAATAGCCAATGGCTCTTCAGTTACCTAAAGTACTCTAGCTGACCTGAAAACATCTGGTTTCTCTAAGTAATCTCTATCTAACATGTTTTTGTACTACTCTAGGTTGCTTATTGGCTATATAAGTGTCAAAGATCAAAGTCTTTGATTTTGGATGCGATGGCAAAAGGTCAGATGGCAAAAGGTCAGAGACTAACACAACAAACTCTGTAATTGTAGTCTCACACTATTATTTTTTAGTTTGTAACAGTACTGCATATATACACCCCTGTCTGTGCCTCATTTCAAATCACTCAAGCTCCCTACACAAGAGAAACTAACCTTGAATACGTCAAAAGAGATACCGTAACCTGGTAACGAGATACCAAATTGGCTGACTGTAATGAAGCTGTAAAATTAAATAATGTGCTATGCTCGCCCTCCTGTGACCAAACAGGACCAGTACCACCCAAATAAAAAAATGACCCCCCTTTTCCTGAAATTTGAGCAAACAAAGAGAGCACAAGTGCCAACCTGTTAATTATTCATGCCTGGCATGTAGTAGTTGGCTACCCTGGCTAAGTATAACTTTGAAAGAACTTCCGCCCAAAGTGGAGAACTTTCCACACACACACACCCAGGAGACACAATTTGTAAAGTGGCCTCTTACAAACATCTCCCTGCCTCTGATCTTTATCTCGGCGTAACCCCATCCTTGCCAGCTTGATTATCTCCCTCATTATCTTTCTTATTAAGAGCTCTCGGTAATCTGCAGACTGCAACAGCTTGTGTGAATTGCTCGGAATCAAGTCTATTACCCACCCTGTAAATGCTGGGTAACATGATATCTGCATGCTGTAACTAAATAAATCAACTCCTCTGCCTATGCTGCGTGACTTCAGTAGCGTAAGTAAAATAAACTTTCTGTGTAACCATCATGCTTTAAATCATCTGACTCCTGCTCGCCGTTATCCCCCACCTGTCCGGTCATAAATCCCTCCTTGCACCAAGCCAGTCGTGCCGACCCAGGCTCGCAGGTCAAGGGTGCACTGGCATCAAGGGTGCAACAATAAGTACCACATAATTATGGTGCATCAAGTATTAGATGCAAACTGAAAGTACAGAAGGAAAAAATGAATCAAGAAAGGAAAACCAATTTTCTTTAAAAAGGCCATTACAACTACCAAGCCTGTTCTTCCTTACTTGTCCACACAAATCATAGTATTCCTTGTAATGTAAATTAAAGATTCTTAAAAAACTTAAACTTTTCCTAAGAACCAAGTTACTACCAGCCTTCCCCCCCAAAAAATCCATCTCCTCCAACAAACAGGAAGACATGTCTCACCTTGAATTCACCTCCTCTAGCTTCTTCCTCTTCTATAAGATCCCCCTCACACCAACAGTGAAGTCAAGAAGCCATGTGCCATTAGGCATCTTCTTCACATGCAAGCAGCTCACAAAATGATGAAATCTCCCTTCACTCTGTGCAAAAAATAAAAAACAACAAACAAAAACAAAATAGGCCACACAGACTAAAGAACATTCTTCTCCTGGTAGTTATAGGTCTTGTAAGCAGGACAATCACATATGCGCAACATCAATCATACACAGCCAGTGGCTTCAGAGCCACTCTTGCCCACTTCAATCAGGCTGTGCAGCAGCTGGCCTCAGTTGGGCATGTGATAGGACAGTTGCAGCCATGATGGATTCAGGGGGACAGGTGGATGCTAAGACCCTGCTCAGTTCCCCAGGAGCAGGTTTGGGGAGGAGAAACTCACCCTGCACTACTGCTGCTGCAGTCACTGTTTCAGCTGATCCCAGCCCCTGCATAGAGCAAGAGCAGATCTGGAGGTACCCCACCCCCCAAACAGTGGGAAAAGCAGCAATGGAGAAGTGGGAAATGGAGTGAAAAAGGCATGCCTCTGAGCATAGAGAGGGAGAGGAAATTCTCACCTGGTTTGGGGACTTTTTTTAAAGATGCCAGAGGCTTCTGTGGCATGATCCACTCTGAAAGCAGGGTGTAGATGTGCCACTGTACCCACTCTAGATTTGTCTTCACCATTACCCAGTTTTGATTAAATCTATTCTGAGCTGAGTAGCATTTCTTATTATCTCTCCTGGACACCTACTGGAAAACAATTGACTCTGAAGACAGAACAAGCTTATCTACTAACTCCTATTTTTAACACTTCCAACTGTGTTTTTCTAAAATATAATTAAATTCAGAATTTGCATCACAATCACAAAGAACCACATCTATAAAAAACACAGAAAATTCAAACAACTATGATTACCTAAGTGTTTAAACCTCTCTCCTTCAGTATTTACATATCTATTTGGGTTATAACAGTACTACTAACCCAAGGTGCTTAAACTTTAGGTAGACTCCAAAATACGACATTTTTAGGCAGTTTTTTAAGTTGCCTGATGGTCAGGACTCACATTTTTAAGTTTTCTTGATAATTGTGTGGGTTAGAAGTATAAATAAAGCAAGCGGACTTTCTTGCATTATCACATAACTCCATGAGTTGGAGTTTTAAGAAGAATGCCAAGTATTGCAAGATTCACGATAAAATTGTGAGCGTTAGCAACATTATTCTTATGCCATATCATAGCTATGTGCCTTACATACAACATGCTTCTTCTGACACTACTAACTCTGGTTCTTCTTTCTTCATTCTATATTATTCATTTTACAGACCTCCAGGAGGCTAGAGAGCAGGTAGATTATAACTATAAATTGTAATCAAAACTGACACTTAAAAGACACACTCAAACCAAAGTGTACAGCATTGTTCTGAGTTAGATAATATAGTATATAACTCACAATGAGTTGGAATGGCTTACTTCTTAGAAGGTTTCACTTTGTAGGTGCTCTCACATTACTAGAGTTCTGCAAGAATACTAGAGATGTTTTCCATTGACTCTGAAAACAGCAACTTTCCCCAGCTTTCTTTCATTGGTTTACTAAGGGTAAAGAGGAGGATCATAATTTCTGCCTTCTCTAATTGAGGTAGAGTTCTCCCTCCTCTTCCTAACTTGCCCTCCTGTCCTATCAGCACTGCTTCTCCTTGTCAGCTTGTGCGTCAAGAGTACTCTTCCTTTTATTTAATCTAAATATTGTACTGTTAATTCAATGCAAACTTTCCCCATTTAAGGAAACTTTCCCCATTCCACATCATTCTAGGACCACTCCCCAACCCATGCAGTGTGTGCACACAATGGCTTCTTGAAACAGTACTTCAGAATGCTTCATGTCAGGTCTAATGGATACTTTTAAATTTCAGAGACCCACTCTATCTTCCCCTTAATAAAGCAGAAAGCACTACTTCCACAATACCCAACCCTCAGCAACAAAGTTCAAGGAAAATTCTTCTTGTTTGGCATAGTCCAGGAATTTGAAAACACAAGAGCACATAAGGTCACAAACAAACTATGAAAAAGTTAAGATATAATTGATGCACCTGAACTTTTGTCTGCTTATGGCCATCTAGCTAAAAGAAGAGAATCATTTTCAGCGTAGCCTTCTTTAGAGCTACCCAGCGGAGATGGAGCATTCTCATAGTGTCAAAGAGCAATGACATCTTAGTCCAAGTACTTTGCTCTATATTTAGTAGAATCTCATCTTACCTGAGATAGTTACAGGTGGGTTTTCTGATAATGTAATTACAGGGCCCTCAAATAACTCCATATATTTTACAGACTTAATGTGTCTTAAAATTATTTCTAATTGATAAAGCATACATAGATCAACTTCTGCCTTAGAAGTAGTAAATCCTTTATCCAGGACTTCCAAGTGCAGTAACCATCTTGTGAAGGGAGTCAAATTCATCACTCGATAGTCCAAAGGTTTAAGTACCCAGTGATGGATTTGCTTTCCCTGCAAGACAGAAATGAGCTGTTGCTCCCTTTGACCCATACACTTGAATGTTTTTATAAGTTAAGCATTGTACTGAAAGCCAAAAGGAACAGGGAATCACTTTTAAGTATGTAGGCTTTTCCAACTGCCTTTCAGAACAAACTCTACAGGAATATGTCAGTTGCTCAAATACTATGGCAATCAGACTACCTGATAGATATCTATACCTAAAAGGTGCTCAATCAAGTTACTTACTAGGCACAGTTACAAAGGTTGAGCAAAGGTTGGAATAAAAGTATAAAAGCTGTCAGCATTTTTAAGTAAGTAAGTTATGGGGGGTTAGGCCTCATGTTTTGCAGTATCTTTCTCCAGGCACTCACATATGACCACTCATTAGCATGGGAACAGGTTTTTGAGTACTCTCCTTTCTGTGAGATTAACAAAACTCTGGGATCAGAAAGCACATATGTAGGAGAAGTAGATGGCTCAGCACTTACAACTGTTCCTCTCCAGCAAAACTTTCACCTCACTTTAACAACTACATAAAACCCAAGAAACACTTAGGGTGCCTATACATGAGCAGGGAGGCTGCTCTGACACACTATATAATTCCGGAGCATTGGAGCAGACTCAATTAATTAAGTGTGCTGGAGCATGGCAATTACCACACCCCAGCAGCCTCCTGTGTCTTGTGTATCAGTGTCCCTGCACTTCAGAATGGCAGCAGGGGCTCTTTAGCTAAAGCTTAGAATCATAGAATCATAGAAGTCAGGTCGGAAGGGACCTTGTAGATCTTCAAGTCTGACCCCCAGCCTGGGCGAGAGAAAAACTGGACTCAAATGAGTCCAGCCAGGTAGGCATCATCTTAAAGACCCCCAGGGTAGGAGCCAGCACCACTTCCCTAGGAACGTGGTTCCAGATCCTAGCCACCCTAACTGTGAAGTAGTTCTTGCGGATGTCTAATCTAAACCTACTCTCCAATAATTTGTGCCCATTATTCCTTGTTATGCCAGGGGGTGCTAGGGGAAACAGTGTCTCCCCCAAACCCTTCTGGTTCCCCCTAGTGAGTTTATAGACAGTCACCAGGTCCCCCCTCAGCCTTAAGGCTGAACAGGTTTAGGTCCCACAGTCTTTCATTGTAGGGTATGCCCTGTTGCCCCCGGATCATTTGGGTGGCCCTCCTCTGGACCCCCTCAATGTTGTCCACTTCCATCCTGAAGTGGGGCGCACAGAACTGGACGCAGTACTCCAGCTGTGGCCTGACCAGCGTCGCATAGAGGGGGAGGATCACCTCCTTGGCTCTACTTGAGATGCACCTGTGGATGCACAACGAGGTCCGGTTAGCCCTGCCAACCATGACCTCGCATTGTTGGCCCATGTTCATGTTGGAGTCAAAAATGACTCCAAGATCCCTTTCTGCCTCCGTGCTCTCAAGAAGGGAGTTTCCCAGTCTATAAGTGTGCTGCTGGTTTCTACTGCCTAAGTGCAGCACCCTGCACTTGTCAGTACTGAAACACATCCTGTTAATGTTAGCCCACTCCTGTAACCTATCCAGATCTTGCTGCAGTCTTTCCCTCCCTACTAACGTGCTCACCTCACCCCAAATTTTGGTATCATCCACAAATTTCAACAGGTTGCTTTTCACCCTGTCATCCAAATCGCTGATGAAGGAATTGAACAATGCAGGCCCAAGGACCAAGCCCTGGGGGACTCCGCTGCCTGCTTCCCCCCAGGTTGAATATGACCCATCCACCACCACCCTCTGAGTATGACCCTTGAGCCAATCTGCAATCCAACAGATTGTCTATAGCTTGTTCAATGGCAAGCTTGTGCCCCTGCTGCCATTTCGAAGCTCAGGGAGACTGAAACACAAGACACTCCAGGTACTTTAATTAAAGTGCCCCCTCCCTTCCTCCCCACTCCCAGAGCATGTATATAAATGCCTTTAAATACAAAATGGAGTGCAGCCAAGATACTTACTGGGTATAACTATCAAAACTGAGAAAATGCTTTTTGTTTGGATACATACATTCCGTATTGGTACACATCATTCGAGCTTCAAAGTCCTGGTTGTCTCCTTGGTAAGCTTAGTGACCAGCTAACATCATTCTTCAGTAATCCTTTCACTCTCAGCTTGCAAGGAAACTTTGGCTGCTTGCAGACATTAAAAACCCCAAAACCCCAAAATGTGCTTTATTGGAAGAAGCAGTGCAGTTCTTTGACCCACCTCCACAGCGTCTGTATAGATCGGACACTTTAGAGGGGCTTTAGTGCTTTTATCTAAGGCTGATTCAATCATCTATTACATAAGAGCACCAAAAAAGCCCCTCTGAAGTGCCAAATCTATACAGAAGTTGGTGAGCCAGGTCCAACTGAAGCACTGCCTCTTCTGGGCATGTGCTGGGCTCGGTGTGGAGCACACAGAGTTTAAATTTAAGTGTTGTTATTTTATATTTTTTTAAAATTTTGCAAGCAGCTTTCGTGATTTGCTCCCAAATGAGGCCCTAACCCTAGAAATCCATGCATTTCTCACATCCAAGTTGGACTGCTGTGTCTGAAGCTGACTTTAAGGATGATGGATGTCTTTGGCTGGTAAAGAGTGCAGCTTCTTCCTGGCTGAGGCCATTGTAAGCACATCAGAGACCAGGGTCCTTCCCCTGGTTCCTATTCGGTTTCCAATCCCGGTGATGGTCTTAGTTTTCAAGTCAGTTAATGAATCAGGCCCAAGACTGAATTGCAGTCTATGCTTTCCCTCAATGATCATGACCTTCTGGGACAGCACAGGTAAGAAAACTCAGGGCACAGCATAGGACTGCTGCAGACAAGGCACAATTGATCAAGGAAACTCAGCTGTGGAACAGTCTTTTTGAAGAGATTGGGAAAACCCAGAATCTAACAAATTTTAGGATAGGCTGCAAGGCCTTGGTTTGAGACTACATCCTCATTAAAACAAAGCTGCAATTCAAACATGGTTTGTTTGGTTTTTTAAATGTTCAAGGGCCTCTCTACACGTGCAGGTAAAGATGCAATGGGATCTAATGTACAATGCATACAATCAAGCCTCCTGCTCCATGTAGGCATGCTTGTTGGCATGTTTACCCATGCCCCTACGGCACCATTGTTACTGTGCCATCATTTAGAAGTACCACCTTTTGGAAGTACTAAACGACAGTGCAGTAACAGCCCATACTGCACCATGCCGGCGGACAACCGTTATTTTTGGCCGCTACGTCGCCATAGCAACACGCTATAACAAGGGAGTGCATTGCCACGGTGACATAGCGTAATGTGTAGACACGCCCTGTGTGCCTCAGTCAAGGCTCTAGTGCAGTCCATGTGCCCAATAGTTCCCTCAGGGCTATTGATTTTACATAGAAGGTACCCATATAATGGAGTGACAGAAATATAAAACCAATGGACTAGATTAAATGAGTGGGATGATTAAAAGAAGGACATGATATCATCTATAGGGTCAATTGAAGAAAATTATAACATTTTCTGTGTTCTAGATATGTGGCAATCAAGGAAATTGGAACCAAGAGCCTGTAGTAGACAGGGAGAAAAGATAACTAAAGTATAAGTAGTGATTTTAGCCAGTGGGGTTAAACTATGTGTATGAATAAACATACATTTTAGCTGCTTTAAAAGAGGAGAGGGGCTGTGCCCAGGGAGTGTGCAGCAGCTGTTCATTCACTGTTATGACTGCATGACTCTTGCAGTGACCCAAGTGAGTTAATTTGCCCTAACTGAGCATATCTACACATGCAATTAATGTGGCTGAATAAACTCTGGCACAGTGTTCTGGAGATTATTTGCTCCCGGGTGCCAATTTGCAAGTGTGCCTGGGACCACAGCAAGTTGGGCCAGGATGGTGCAGCCCCAGCTGGTAGGGGGCCCCAGGGATCAGTATGTCAGCCTGCGGCTGCTCCAACCCAGCTCAGCATGCTGTGGAGAGGCTGGTTAGGGTATAAGAGTGCTTCAGTGTGGGATTAGCCAGCAGGCAGCACATACACTGAAGCACCCTCTTGCCCCAGCCGGCCCCACCAGCATCTACAAATGCATTGTAGTAGAGTAAATAACTCCACCATAGGATAATAATTAACTGCATCGTAGGACCTGGATGATTAGAAGAGGGCAAATTGCATGAAGTTCAACAAGGGCAAGTGCAAAGTCCTGTACTTAGGACAGAACAATCCCATGCACGGGTACAGGCTGGGGGCTAACTGGCTGGGCAGCAGCTCTGCAAAAAAGAGCCTGGGGGTTATAGTGGACAAGATGCTGAATATGAGCCAGCAGTGCGCCCTTGTTGCCAAGAAGGCTAATGGCATACTGGGATGCATTGGTAGGAGTATTGCCAGTAAGTCCAGGGAAGTGATTATTCCCCTCTATTCAGCACTGGTGAGGTCACATCTGGAGTACTGTGTTCAGTTTTGGGCCCCCCATTACAGAAAGTATGTGGGCGAACTGGAGAGCATCCAGCAGAGGGAAACAAAAGTGATGAGAGGGCTGGGGCACGTGACTTATGAGGAGAGGCTGAGGGAACTTGACTTACTTGAGAAGAGGAGAAGTGGGTTTGAAAGAGGATGGAGCTAGACTCTTCTCAGTGGTGGTAGATGACAAAACAAGGAGCAATGGTCTGAAGTTGCAACAAGTGAAGTTTAGGTTAGACATTAGGAAGAATTTCCTCACTAGGAAGGTAGAAAACACTGGAACAGGTTACCCAGAGAGGTGGTGGAATCTCCATTCTTGGAGGTTTTTAAGACCCAGCTAGGGTGCTAACAAAGCCTTGGCAGGGATGATTTAGTTGGCGATGGTCCTGCTTTTAGCAAGGGATTGGACTAGACCTCCTGAGGTCCCTTCCAACCCTAATTTTCTATGATTCTATAGGGCAGTGTCTGGCAGTACTATTCTACAGCAGAGTTAATTAGTTTACTCCATTCTACTAGCACCATACATGCAGATGGTGACATTTTACTGCAGAGCTAATTAGTCAGCTCCGCAGTCAATGTCTCATGTAGATGCACCCACTGACTGTAAATGAAGCAGGCTTAATGTTGGAATGGCTTTACTACCCTTTTAAGGCTATGAAATCATGCAGCCATAACAGCTGCACCCTCACAGTTTGTATCAGTATCCTTTGATACAATCTTTCAATCTGTTTTTACCTTGAGACTAGACTGCACAAGGGTCACTGGAAACTTCAGAAAGAGAAGACATGGCTATAAGTGTAGAGGAAACAGAACAAAGCCAAATCCCACTGATAGTTAAATGACACACTGATTAAAAGTGATATGCTCAAGGAACTTAGGGATGAGGAGGAGAAATGAAGAGAAGAGGAGGAAGGCCAGGAAAATAAAGTTTGGGGAGAAAGTTTGCTTCTTCTAGGAACATTTGTTCTGAAAGGTAAAAAAAAGAAAAAGAAAAGGCTGAATGAAGGAAGCAGTGCGAACAGAAATAGTGGAAGTTATTAGCCAGAAGGGGAAAATAAGTGTTAACTAGTGCCAGGCCATTTTGCTTATTTGAAAAAAAAATCCCATGCTAATTACTGGGGACAATACTTAAAATGCAACAGCTTGTGTTTAGGAGCATATGGTAGGGGGTGCTAGGCAAATGCAGCAGACAATGTGTTACTAAAAGAAGAATGTCTCTTTACATAAGGAGCCATATGTAGTCCAAATTTATCTACACTGTATCATTCAAGTGGATATTTTAAATCATTAATATTCAGCCTGTAATTATTCAGTAAGGTGTATACATTTAATCCTTTCAGAGATATTATTCAGAAGCAGCTTGGTCAAAACCTGAACAGATATGTTCAGATAAATAACTTTGTTATTTATAAAGATAAATAACTTTGTTATTTTGGTCAAGAAAACATTAATTTCTTATACCACAGAAGCTGTGGCTTCTTTCTTATTTTGGAATGTGGCAGCCATTCACTAGGTCCCTTTGTATACATCCTCACATCTTAAATTCACTTTTGGAGTCATTACCTGCTTTTGGCACTAGAATTTTCAGGGGATGAAAGCAGACATATGTCTGTCTGTAGCTGCATAGACTTTTTACTGTGTCTTTGACAACTTCCACTTTGATGATACCTTTGTTTTTGTATTATTTGGCAGAAGAATATGATTACTGATTTCCATTCTTTATACCTTTCTATATACACTTTTATCATATCCTTTCTTACTTATAAAGTAAGTGGCCTTTCATTGGGAAAGTGTTTTTCATTTCATCCAATGCTTTTCATTATGTTTATCAACATTTATCATTGTTACCCATTCAAATATTTGTTTAGTACCTCTGAAGTTCTTCCTAGTTTTCGCTGGTCCCAAATGAATCAAATAATTTTGTGCCATCTGCAAATTTTCTTTCCTCAAGACTTACATCACTTATAATATCATGAATATATTTACAACAGCAGATCCAATATGGAACCTTGATATACCTTGCTGTTAACCTTTTGGCATAATAAAAATTGACTGTGTTACTATTCTTCCATTTTCTGTCTCTTAGTTTTTTATCCATGACTATATCCTTTGCTTCCTACTCCTTGACCAAATATCTCTAAGAGTCTCTTGTCAAAGGTACTTTAATGATAAACATACCAAAGCCAATGATGGGACTGCAATTTCAAAAAGAATTCTAGAAAAGAAGAAACAATATTAAAAACAACTAAACTTAGAAAGTTGATGCTGTATTGAATGGCACATATTGCAATAGGCTGTTTTAGCATCTATACATAGAGTATGATCCACTTCAAAGCAGGGTCTACAGAAAGTACTACATGTCTGGCATCTTCACAGCACAGTGGCATTTTCAAGCAGTGTCAAGCATGCTAGGAAGCTAGCAGAGTGCTTTGTTGGGTCTTTGGAAGGAATATATTGGTATCAGGAACTGATATGACAGAACCATGATAATGATAAAATACTAAAGGCACTTGTGTATAGAAGATCATAGTTCCGGAAACTAAGGGAGTAAAAGAGTCAAGGAACCCGGTGAGAAAATGAGCTTGCATTCCCTGCACTAGCACTATAGAAAGAAAAAACAAACACTCCAGCAGCTCAAGAGAGAGAATCCTGTAAATTTTCACAAAGTACAAGCCTTCACTCAAATGGTGGATAATTCAACAACTGAAAAGACAACCACTTCAGGAAGTGAATAGATGAACTCCACTGTCATTTGAACAGCCCCATTGTGTCACATTTATTTGATAGTGTCCTGTCACTCTTTTCATTTTGTTCCTTGCAGAACTCACTCCACAAGGCATGGCTTGTGCCTACCCAGAAGAGAATATGGTATTTCCATAAGAAAGAGTTCCTAACCACTTTTGGGGATCTAAAACAAGATTTGAATTCTGATTACAACTTTACTACAGTACTTTTAATACCTCAAGAATAAGGGCCTTTAAAATTGAACTGTGGGGCCTTAATTCCCCACTCACTTGTTGCTAATTAAATCTAACATTGATCACTGCAAACCAGAGTCTCAGATGGTTGCTCTCTACTGCAATCAATTAATTGTTACATAGTTACTTTACTCTCTGATTATTTAACATATTTTTAAGTAGGTTTTTAAACCCAAGTTTGTTGGGTAGAGTGTAGTTAATCCACCCTAACAAAGTTACACTCATCAGTTTTAAGATAAATTAATTAGTAATCATGGTAACTTAATTATTCATCGTGACTTTGAATCGGTCTGCTACTTAGAAAATAAACATCTTGGTTTTGCCTTGACATGTGTTTTCTAGAAGTGCCTTGCTTAACACCCAGCTGTAAGTCTGAATAAAAATGAAAGAAACAAAAATCTGTAGGCAAATGTTGCAGTTAAATGTCTATTCTAGTATTTACATTTGAAATGCTTGTCCCCAGTATTCACTGTTGTTGCTGTGATTCAGTTTTCAATCAGTGTCTCAACTTCAGAGTGGCATTTGTTCTTCAGCTACAGTATACAATTCCTTGTGCCCACTTCACAAACCCTTTTAAAGAAAAGGCCTCTCACTGAAGGCAGCAGGTGTTTTGAAACTTCAGGAATGGGTTAATCGGTATTATTACTTAAATGAAGCTACTTAACAGTGCAGGCAGTGCTGCACCCTGCCCCCCCAATCTAAAGCAAGAAGGCTTGCATCCCCGGTCTCATTTCTTAAACAAAATGTATATTACAAACATTGAGAGAATCTTTTTCTTGTCATCAGACTTTTAAACAGGCGAGAAGCATCCTAAACAAATATGAGTGTAGTAATTGAGTGTGTTCAGCCAGAGTTGCCAAGAGAAGATCAGTTTTCATTTATGTGCCCCAGAAATCTTGCTCTGTTTTATTCTTTCTAGCTTCTCTACTGCTTCCTCCTGAGTTTTTACTCCTCTCCAATCTCATCTTCTCAATTTAAAGTTTTAGGTGTTAATGTGAAAGAGACATTTGGTTTTTAAAGACCAATGTATGCTATAGGTAGAGAAGGGAGCAGAGGTGCTAGAGTGCAACAAGCACTTCAGGTATAAAGTGGGTATCAAAGCAGTTTGGAGAGCTCCCAATGCAGTACTTATTTTGCTGCAAATCACCTCCTAAAAATCCCATTACAAAAATCCACATGGGCCCTGGAAATTATTTCCTCATCTCAGTTGCCATATGTGAAAATACTTTGTGAATGGAAAGGACCAATAAGCACATCTTATTCTATAATCCAGACAACTGCTGGGTGTTGCTGTGGGCAACAGTGTATTATTATTTAGTATGTGTATCTTGGTAGCACATCGAAACCAGGCCCCCTTAACCTTAAGATTTGTGGAATCCTGGAATATAGAGAGATTGCTTCCTTCAAAGAATGTACAATGTAGGTATAAGAAAATCAGATAAAACGACCATTGCTTTAAAAGTGAAACAGATACAGTTTAAAATTCCTAACTGATTTGCCAAATAGATATGTTTTCTTAAAGATTACAAAGCTACACAATTTTAATTAAATCTTTTAATATCACTTCAGACTTTCCCATCAAGTCCTCACAGAAGCAATGCCTTATGGCAGCAAGACTTCAAGTTTTTGTGAAAGCATTGACTCTTGCAGAGAAATATTGCAATCATTTGGATCTCAACAAGTAATAAAAATACCCACATTTAAACTACATTAGTCATATTCAGTCTACTCAGATATGAGAATGTTGTTTTCTTCCGAATGAAACTATGTCTCTCAGAAAAGTTGCCATAATTATCTGTGGCACCATCAAACATATCACAGTGTTCCACATGTGCTACTTCCAAAAGCAGCAGCAGTACATCCATGTCTTTGCTGTGTCATAGTAAAGCTAATTAACATGGGAGAGGAAAGTAGTTAGCCTTGTCACTCAGTACTGGTAATTAGCCCACCTGCAGTGTTGGCCAGCTGTGACTATACGGCTTTCACTTTAGCAGGCAACTTGCATGGAGCACCTAGATGTGCTGAATAGCACAGCTGCTAGGCATGAAAATATAGAAGTGTATGGACATGGTCTAAAACAGTAATTCAGTTAATAGTACTTACCTGACAGAAGATAAGCTGTAAGAACAAACAGCCAGGTACAAAATGACCACTTTGGGACTACACCTGCTTCTCTTTCTCTTCAATGTAATCTGTCAAAGTGTATCTTGGGTGAAAAGTTCTTATAGATGGACACCCCTGCAAGAAAAGAGTTAGAAAGAACCACATTGTTCCAAGAAGCTGTATATGGATTAAAGGGATTGCTTCTGTATCACATATCTATATCATGCTATGTATTTTGCTGAATGTTTTAAAGGGTTTCATTTTGCTTATTTTAAAGTAATTCCCCATTCCTACATGTGGTTTCAGTAAACTGCCTTTGGACTAAGGTTTTTCAGGTGCCCAGAGAAGAAGAAATTACTGTATATTTATACAGATATAACTGAATAATTTGCATCATGGCCATTGTGTTAGGTGTTAGGTAAACTGGCTCCCTAATTCATTTTGCGCTCTTAATGGAAAATCAAATTAATGCTGGTTATGTTACTTTAATATTTACAGCCACTTAAACTCATTACCCAATGAACCCGAACAAGATAAGTGTATCTTAAGCAACTATTTATGTTGCCTCTGAATTTTGTCTTTAAATTGTCTAGTAATATAAACAAATTCTTTTTTCTAGTTTTATAAATGGGATCTCTATTAATGTGTCCCACTTTGTATTAATTTTATCACGAACTGGTATATGAAGTAAATGGTTTTATAAGTAAATCCATCCAGTTCTGATGGAATCTAATTCATTAAATTCACATGCTTTGTTTAGCATCTTTATGAAAACATATGAAAAATGAATGAATGCTCAAGCTAGTTTACATCACTCCTTAGTGGTTAATTATAGTATAAGCACCATGACTTTTCTAGACAGAAATAGAAAAAAATATCCTCAGAGACATGTTTAATCATTTGGATCTGGGAGTGCTGTGTTTATTCATTCCTTTTTAGTCCATTAGGGTGTAAATTAGATTTGATTCGCGGGCTCTGATTGGCTTAATTGCACCAGTTACAGATGAACTACAAATAAAATTGTAATAAATTGAGCAGATGTTTAACCTACTCTACCAAGATTTCTAATAGTCAATTCCAATTGCAATTTACATTCAGCAATTTAGCAAGACCCTTAGGATGTGTATTTGATTTTTTTTAAAAACAAGCTGTTTATTTCCATGTTGTAGAAACAAGACTATTGTGTCATATTTTTTGAGATAGGGTTATTTTTTTTAAACACTTCATGAGCTGGCTTTTCTACTTTACCTTGTTATGGTGGTCTCTGCTATGTATATATACAATCTCTTCTCTTGGCAAAGACCAGAACAAGTTTCTTCATAACATTCATGTGAGGAGTACCCTGACTAAACATGGTATCCTATGCATCAACATAATCTCTGGGTTAAAGGCACTTAGTCCCCCTCTCATCGTGTCTGCTGAAATCATTATTTAAGTAAGTAGCCAAATGGGGGCACGTTTTGCATCTCCTTAGGGTGCAAGATGGTCTGCACTAGGCCTCATCTTGTTCTTATTGTGAAATCTTGCATTGACTGCAGGATTCTTAGGGAAGAACTGGCATTTCTGTCTCCTTACTGCACTGGTCACGAGCACTACAATCATTTCCTGCAGTAAGTGCAAAAAGCATAACAGAATATAGCAGAAGCTAAGGCAAAAATGGTGGGCTTTCAAAGACCACCAAGGTAAGAGGACAACATTTTGACTCGGTGGTTTTTTTATTTCTTTGAATATATATACAAATGTTTTTATGTGTATGCACACGCACATATGTGTATAAAAATGTATGCCGCAGTCAACTGTAAAGTTCATCAAACAACATTTAAAATTACCATGACCTTTAAGAAATACTGTTTAATATGCACATAAAAATACCAATTCCAAATACTGTCTCTTTAGGTTGGTCTTTCAAACCTGATTGAGAGGCTGCCTCCACCCATACAGCTAGGAAGAGCAATACACAGTTAAAAAGGGTTCCTTCTTGAGCTCATTAATGCCCCAAGAAACCCACACCAAGATGGAAAGTATCTTATTAACATAGAAAAATGCCATTGTTATTCTAATTATAACAAGGGGTAGAAGGAATCCTATTTAAGTGTGAAATTACTGTGAAGCTATGGATTGATCTCTCCTTTTAATCAGTCTCTTGAGATCTCTCAACAGAAAGAAGAGTATCAGGTCACTGCAGTAATGGTCAGCATGGAACTACTGTTATGTGCTAGAGTTATACTGAAGGATTTCCACAATTTTAAAATTGAGTGATGAGTCACTGGTTTCTTTTTAAGCATTGCCCTAGTAAAGTAAGTGTGTCCTCTCTCTTCGCAATGGCTAGATGAATACTGAGGTGGGTAGAATATTCACTGATATTCATTGTGATAAAAAACAGTTCAATATCCAAAGCAAACTTCTCATGAATATTCAAACAGACATTTTTTCACATAAAGGCTGGTGTAAGCAGTCTTGAAATCTCTTTGATTTCCCCCTTTTTCATGAGGTCTTTATTAGTCTAATCAAGTAGCAGAAACAATACCGAATAATCTAAGGACCTAGATTAAATAAATAAGAAACTAAACAACCCACAAACTAAAGTATGTTTGAATAATTTTGAATGTAGGACCAGTCTGTCAGACTCTAAGTCTGATCATTGATAATTTGTGATAAGAACCCCCTACACACACACACACACATACACGCACACAACCTACAAATAAATTATTTGCCCTAGATCAGTGGTTCTCAACCATTTTTTAAACATGAGGCACCCCTGGGGAAATGCCAGTTCTTAATTTTCATTCTTCTTTTTTTTTTTTTTTTAACTACAGACAAATAATAGAGCAGCTTTTCTGTTGCCAAGGACTCAGACCACAACCATGGATTTCTATTTGAAATCGCTGGGTTTATCCTGTGAATCATATGTTTGTAAACCTAACAGTGTTAATATTATGTGGCACTCACAGAACCCTTGAAAGGACTTAAAGGCACCCCAGTCTGCTGTTGCAATCTAGTTGAAAATCACTGCCCTAGGCATTGGCCATGTGTAAGGGGTGCACCCCCTGTAAAAAGCACAGCCGATGTTGCTGGAGGTGCTTGCGGGCAATTGCCACTTGCCATCCACCCCACCGACACCGTCAGCATCATCTGCAGGCAGTCCCTGATTGCCACTGGCTGCTGCCACTGATGGAATAGTTTCATAGTTGGTAGGGTCAGAAGGGACCTGAGCAGATCATCAAGTCTGACCCTCTGCCATGGCAGGAAAGGGTACTGGGTCAAATGATCCCAGCCAGGTGTTCATTTAGCCTTCTTTTAAAGACCCCCAGGGTAGGAGCCAGCACCACTTCTCTTGGAAGTTGGTTCACTGCCCTGGCAGTGAAGTAGCGCTTCCTGATGTCTAGCCTGAATCTACCCTCTGCTAGCTTGTGTCCATTGTTTCCAGTCACTCCTGGGAGTGCTTGGGGGAACAGGGACTCCCCCAGTGCCCGCTAGTCCCCTCTGACTAGTTTGTAACAGGCCACTAGATCCCCCCTCAGCCTTCTCTTGTGGAGGCTGAACAGGTTCAGGTCCTGTAGCCCCTCCTTGTAGGGCCTGCCCTGCTGCCCCCTGATCAGATGAGTGGCCCTCCTCTGCACCCTCTCCATGTTGTCCACATCCCTCTCGAGGTGCGGCGCCCAGAACTGGATGCAGTACTCCAGCTGCGGCCTGACCAGTGTTGCATAGAGGGGAAGGATCATCTCCTTGAACCTGCTCAAGATGCATCTGTGGATGCACGAAAAGGTGCGGTTGGCCTTCCTGACTGCATTCCCACATCGTCGGCCCATGTTCATTGTGGCGTCAATGACGACTCCTAGGTCCTTTTCTGCCTCTGCACTGATGAGAAGGGAGTTCCCCAGCCTGTAGGTATGGTGCTGGTTCTTCCTCCCCAGGTGCATTACCCTGCACTTGTCAGTGTTGAACCCATCCTGTTCCCATTGGCCCAACCCTGTAACCTGTCTAGATCTGAATGCAGCCTATTCCTTCCTTCTAGTGTGCCCACTTCCCCCAACATCTTGGTGTCATCTGTGAACTTGAACAGGGTGCTTTTTACCCCCTCATCCAAGTCGCTGATGAAAATGTTGAACAGCGCGGGCCTGAGAACCAAGCCCTGCGGAACCCCACTGCCCACATCCCTCCAGGTCGAAGAAGACCCGTCCACCACCACTCTCTGGGTGCAGCCCTCCAGCCACCTAGTGACCCATTTGGCTGTGTAGGCATCAACACCACAATCTCCTAGTTTTTTTTATGAGACTGGAGTGAGAGACTGTGTCAAAAGCCTTCCTAAAGTCCAGAAAGACTATATCCACTGCGACACCTGCAGCATCTGTGGGTGATTGCCATCCACTGGTCAAGGCTCACCGCCCCCTCCCCCCACCACCAACACCACTGTGGCTGCCTGCGGGAGCTCCCTGCTCAGCCCGCCTCCGCCACACCTGCCTGCAGGAGCTCCCTGCTCGTTGCCACCATGCCCCCACCACTGCCGCCAACTATGGGTGGTTGCTGTGCCCCCCAGCCTCCAGGGGCATTCATTGTTCATGGCCCTATTTTGCTTAGCTATATCTATACCTGTATTAGAAATAGGCATCCTGCTTTGAAACCCAACCAAAATTTATCCATCTCTCAAGATCTGTATGATGTAACCAGTGGAAATGAGCCCTGTATACTTGGACTGATTTTGGCACTGTAGGTCTGATTCTGTCATTTAGGGTGGCTTGTCTATTTTAAACCAGATCAGAAGTAAGCCACAAATTTAATGTTTTTTATTTCCTTTTCTAGATTACTACCAATGTCATTTTAAACTATTATACTTTTTTCAGGATTTTTATCAATAAAAATAATAATAAAAAACAAAATCCTAAAGTGCCCAAATTCTATTTTCTTTGACAAAACCAAAACAGTTTAATTTTCTTGTAATTGTTTTGTGTAAAATAAAAATATTTTTGAACCAGATACACCAAAGAGTATTGTGTTAAGTAATCATTCTCAATTTTTTTTAGTAAAAACACCCAAACATTTTAGTGACTTCTTCCATCTAGCTTAGAATTTTAAATGCTACAGGAGAATGTGGACACTTACAACTCCCATTGTTTTCAAGGAATATATTAAATTATGTTTTTTTCTAATTATATTAATTTTTGCTGTCCATTTTAAAAATAGGATTGATATTTTTTGTATTAAATTGTTTGATAATGTTTTAAATCTGCTAATGACAAAGTACACACATTATTCCTCACTTTCAATTAATGCTGTGTACAGTGTCACTTTAGAAAAAGAAAGAGCCCTTTATTAAAACAAGATTCTTACACAAGGGGAGCAATATGGAAAGCTGTGATCAGAGATGACAGTTGGTTTACTCTTACCATTTGATCACAAACCTTCAGTGCCATCTGTGGGAAGCCACATAGGCAAATGTGTCATCACATCTAATAAAGAAAAAAAGAAACAGACAGAACGTGCTGTAGAAACAGACTGGTTTAATTACCAGTTTAATACTCTTTCAAAATTTGCAGAGAAAGTACTGTGCAGACAAGGTGCTTATGCAAATCAAAATGTCATAACTATGGTACAAAAGGTTTTGACCTTGGGAATTAAGCTTATCCAGAATATATCACCCCAAGTAAAAAAATCATTGAGTAAAAAAAAAAGCTTTAATGCAGAGCTGAGGGCATCCATTGGTATCTCATGTCCTTCCAAAAGACTGAGTTTGAGCAAAAGTCACACCCCTGAACACCAGAGTAAAGGTACATGCCACAACAACCTTAACTCTGCACCCTGCTCCCAGAATTGGCAATAAATACTGGGAATGAATTTGCTGGGGTATTTATAGCCCTAAGGAGGAGAAAGGATTAATTTGTGAAGTATAGTAGAGCCATAGTTGTGATGTGAGATAATCTAAGCTGGCCTCACCCCTCCGAGTGGGGTCTCCATCTCCCCACCTTACCTGTACCTGTAATGAAAGAAAAATCAGTATATTACCATGAGGGATGCAGTTTCCCAAATGTTGGCACTAATTGTGTAGCATGTGTAAGTAGGAATACACAGGGTCTTTTCCCCATATGAGGTGCACTATGAGAGTATTATGTCTGTGCTTGATTGGCAAGCAATAGGGTTTAGATGAAATCCAATACATCAGTGTGACTATGTCATAGGTGTGAGGCTATCTTGATAAAATAGGAGTTCCAAGCTAGGGACAGACATTACACATAAACTAGTTTAGATGATCAGAAACTGTAACAGAACATAAGTTCAGTGCATAAACCAGTTTCAAAACGGCTGAAATTGGTTTAAGATAAACCCAGTTGAATGTAGTATTAGACTTAACTGATTTGGGTCAAACTGGTTTATGCAATGTCTGTCCCGGACACCTTCCTGGTTTAAATTAAACCAGAGTCTCGCAGCTGCCCAGAGTCTGCAGCCCTGGGCTGGGCTGGGCTGTCTGCTCCAGAGAACAGAGCTGGCCCTGCCACTCTGCTCTCTAGCTGGAGCTCTGGTGGAGACTGCAGGCACAGCAAGGTCTGCCTGGCTTCCCCCTGCCCCCAGCTCCTTGCCACTTGCTGCTCAAACAGGGATCCCCACTCCCTCCCTTCCATCTCCCACAGCATGGACCCCAGCCCCACAGACTCTAACCAGCACATGGTATGCTAGCTAATGCTGAGAGGTGTCTGTATGTGTCTCCAATTTCACTAGGACAGGGCAAAGGCAGACAGGGCAGTGTCCATTTAGGGATTTTTGGAGCTAATCAACAAGTCAGCTGGTAATGTCCTAAAAAGCTGTTTAAGAAGAGCTTGAACTAATGAGAGGCTTTTGTTTTCTTGACAGGCTGCTAAATGCTGTGCTAGCAGCTGCCTGCTGGCTCCCTTGCCTGTCAGGTTTGCTGCAGATAGTATGAAGAAGCAGGGAGAGGGAGATTGAAGAACTCAGTATCATCAACAGCTGCATGCACTGCACACAAACAGTCTTCCCTCCTTCTCCCCACTTTGCCTCAGAGTGCTAGCTGAGGGCTGGCAACACTCCCACCCCTTGAGCAGCAAGCAGGGAAAAGCCTGGGACAGTGCAGGCAGGGTGAGGGTTTAGACCCCTCCCTAATCAGAGCCTCCTGTTGGGGTCTGGCCACACCCCCTCTCAGCACTATGGAAGGGAAGGGAGGGTTGCTCTAGCACCTCCCAGCTTCTAGCCTGAGCCACCGCAAGCATGTGTCTGCATTTCCTCAGTCCAGAAGGGATGTCTGTGCATTTCCAAATCAGTTTAACCTAGTCAGGTTAGACTAACCTGCAATGATTGAATCAGTTCAGGCTTTTTGAATGTCTATCCCTAACCCCAGTGTTTAAGTATAGGATAGTTCAGTGCACATCCTATGAACACAAGTTTTACCTTAGGAAGAGAATCCCCATTCATCCTTCTCTTCTCTAGACAAAATAATTCCAGTTCTTCCACCTGTTCCATTATGTCATGATTTTTAGACCTCTAAATTTTTGTTGATCCCCTCTGGATTTCTTTTGATTTTGATAACAACTTGCTTGAAATGTTATGTCCAATATATGGCCCTGGTACTCAAGATGGGACCTCACCAGTGCTAGAGAAAGAGAGACTCAACTTCCTGTTAATAAAGTATGTTATTAGCATTTTTTGCAAGTCTTACACTGTTGACTCCTACTCAGATTGTTCCATTATTCCCTGACAGTTCTGTGCTGTCTGCAAAAGCAGAGTATGAATGCACATATGGGAGCACCACTCAACAAGAGCAGAAGTAATCATACCTTCATTTTATGTTTCTTGCGGTTCACTGGTTTTTGCTGATTCAACATTCTAGAAAAGCCCAGGATTCCATATCAGGCAAAACCACAAACTAAAACCTCCCACAGGAGAAGCACAAACTAAAACCTCCCACAGGAGAAACTTAACAGAGGCATGAAAGAGAGGATGATCCTGTGGTTAGGGACTGGATCCCAGCATGCATACAGAGGAAAAAAGGAAGAGGGCGTCAACCCCCACAGAGGGCAGATTACAGCACGTGCATGCCAAGGGAAAGTATGGGGCTAACAGGCCACTAGCTCCTTTTCCCATCATGCTCTAGAACCTCTCATGCCAAGACCCTATCCCTCCCCTCTAATGCTCTATAATTCCCATCACTGTCACTTTCTTTTTCCTGAGCCCCCTCTCTATCTCCTGCCCTGCTATACTTATGTTCTTCCCTCCCTTCTCCTTGCTGCATCTTATCTCTCTCTAGTCCCTCTCAATTTCCCTTTTCCTCTCTGCCTCCCAAACCTTAATACCCTAAACATTGCCCCCTGTACTCACACATGCTCCCTCACTGCTCTGATCCTATACTCCCTAACTCTACATGAAAAAGACTATAATAATTAAAAATTTTATACTCGCCCAACATTATTAGTTTGTATATCAAAACCCTCCCTTGACTCTAAAAAGAAAGTCTTAGTTCCATTGTTCAGGAGCCATTATTCCATTATGCTAGCTGTCTTTCACCCTCTCTGCAGTTAATCAATGGTAACTGATTAATCAATGGTGGTGCTTTGCTCTAATAATCCCCCAGGTAGAAAAGTAACAAAGTGCACCACAACCACAACCTAAAATAGCTGAGCACAGCACACATAGTTTCATAGTTTCATAGTAGCTAGAGTCGGAAGGGACCTAGGTAGATCATCTAGTCCGACCCCCTGCCTTAGCAGGAAAGAGCACCGGGGTCAGATGACCCCGGCAAGGTGCTCATCTAACTTCCTTTTAAAAATCCCCAGGCTAGGAGCCTGCACCACTTCCCCTGGAAGCCGGTTCCAGGCCCTAGCCGCCCTGACTGTGAAGTAGCGCCTCCTAATATCTAATCTAAACTTACCCTCCGCCAGTTTGTGACCGTTATTCCTGGTCACTCCTGGCAGCGCACGGGGGAACAGGGACTCCCCCAATACCTGCTGATCCCCCCTGACCAGTTTGTAGCAGGCCACAAGGTCCCCCCTTAACCTTCTCTTGTGGAGGCTAAACAGGTTCAGGTCCCGTAGCCTCTCCTCATAAGGCCTGCCCTGCTGACCCCTGATCATACGAGTGGCCCTCCTCTGAACTCTTTCCATATTGTCCACGTCCCTCTTGAAGTGTGGCGCCCAGAACTGGACGCAGTACTCCAGCTGCGGCCTGACCAGTGCCGCATAGAGGGGGAGGATCACCTCCCTGGACCTGCTCGAGATGCATCTGTGGATGCATGACAGGGTACGATTGGCCTTCTTGACTGCCTCCCCACACTGCCGGCCCATGTTCATCGTGGAGTCAATGACGACTCCAAGATCCTTTTCCGTCTCCGTGCTGGCAAGAGGGGAGTTCCCCAACCTGTAAGTGTGGTGTACACAACTCAGTAACTTTTAAAAAACAGCTACAGTACCTTTTAACCTGGCTGTACAAATCAGCAGGCTACACTGCCCCAAAGTAAAAACTGTCCCTCCCCCACCACCCTCGCCACATCCAAATCAACACAGGCAAAGAGGATCAATATGTCTGCAGACCTTTCTCATGCTGCTGCCAAAAGCTGGGTTCAGATTTACAGCATATGCGTCTAGCTCACATTGAAAGACCACAGCATGTCTCCTTAACCAACCCATGTAATCTAACAATTGGCTGCTTGGAATAGGGTTACCAGATGTCTGTGTTTTCCTGAACACGTCCTCATTAGGATCCTTCAATCTCCATCTGGGCAATTTTTTTAAACTTGATGAAGGCCACAGTCCAGAGACTGCGTGTCATCAGGGACTGTGACTCCTACTGCCAGGCCCTTCTCCCCCGGGAGCTGAACGGTAGACCACAGTCTCCCTCCAGGACAAAGGATGACTCTGGGACCTCCCACTCTGTCCAGTCAGGGGTATGGACCAAGGTGGTCAAGGTCCCTAAGCCCCAACGCACCAAGGCCCCTGCCCCGCCGGAGCTTAGCAACCTCTTGCTGCTCCAGCAGAGCCTGCTGAGTTGCCAGCTCCGCAGGCAACACAGGCTTTACTGCAGCTACCGCCCCACTCTCCCCAAGACAAAACGTAAGGTGTTTGTTGTGGGAGACTCCATCCTGAGGGGGGGGACTGAGGGGGTAATCTGCCACCCTGACCCCTTAGCCCGGGAAGTCTGCTGCTTCCTGGGGGCCCACATCCAAGACGTTGTGGAGAGGATCCCTAAGCTCCTCCAGCCCACAGACCACTATCCTATGTTCCTTATTCATGTGGGCACCAATGACACGGCTTGGAGTGCTCCCAGCCGAGTCATGAGGTGCTACAGGGATTTGGGAGTGGGGCTAAAGGGTCTGGGGGCACAGGTAATGTTCTCTTCGATCCTCCCAGTCTCAGGGTATGGGCTGACAACCACCCCCAGCCAGGAGGTTGGATGGAGAGCTGCGCTGTTGGCGCAAGGGTGCCTACGGAATATGGGCCTGTGTAAGCAGCCCCAGTGGCATAGCCCGCTGTTGCTGCGCTGCCTGCATAAATGAGAATGGCACCATTGGGAGCCTGGGGTGGTACACTGTCTGCGAAAGTGGCCCCTGCCATAACTAATGCCGCTCTGCTGCTTGCATAAGGGAGCTGCACTACTGTTGAACCAAAGACTGCGGTGCTGGTGTCTTGGGAAGGCTTTGGCTTCCATGACCACAGCCTGTTCTTTGGCAAGAGAGGCAGCAAGCTGCAGGGAAGAGATGGCCTCCACCTCTCTCCCCTGGGGAGGAGGCTCTTCTCAGCCAGACTGGCTGACCTGCTACAACAGGCTTTAAACTAAGCTGGGGAGTGGGGGGATACCAGCACTGCTGACCCACTGAGCAACCCTTGCAAAGCCAGCAGGCCAAGGCACTTAAAGGAGCCCACCCCTGCCCCAGACCTGGTACAATCTGTGGACAAGGCAAGAGCCCCCAGGGGGACACTTGCCTGCCTGTACACAAATGCCAGGAGCTTGGGGAATAAGCAGCTCATCCTCCTGCTTAATGCAAATGATTATGACATCATAGGGATAATAGAGACCTGGTGGGACTCCATCCATGACTGGACCATGGGTATAGATGGCTATACCCTGTACAGGAGGGACTGTGTAGATAAAAGGGGTGGGGGTCTGGCTCTCTACGTTAAAAAAAGCTATGCGTCCCTGCAAGCTGATATTGGCGACCAGGGTGGATGACTGGAGACCCTCTAGGTTAAAATCCGTGGGGAACATGGCATAGGGGACACAATGGTGGGAGTCTACTACAGACCTCCCACCCAAAGTCAAGAGCTTGACCAGGAGTTTGCCCGGGAACTGACTGAGGCCGCTTGCTCCAGGACCATGGTTGTCATGGGTGACTTCAATTACCTGGATATCTCATAGGAGGATCACTCAACAAAATCTGAGTGGTCGCAAAGCTCCCACTCCTGCGTGGATGACCTCTACCTGACTCAAGAAGTCTATGGGCCAACAAGAGGTAAAGCGCTGCTCAACCTAGTACTGGCTACTGGGGATGACCTAATCGGCAACCTAGTGATCGATGGGAAGCTGGGTGACAGTGACCATGAGCTGATCACCTTCATCATCCGCCGTAAAGCTGCCAAGTCAGTCAGCAACACGGAAGTCCTTGACTTCAGGAAAGCCAACTTTAACAAGCTCAGGAGGCTTGTCCCCAAGGCCCTAAGGGACCATGACCCCAGGGAGAGGGGTGTTCAAGAAGAGTGGTTGCTCCTCAAGGGAGCGATCCTCAATGCACAAGATAATTCTATTTCATCTCGGAGGAAAGGCAGCAAGAGGGCACAGCAGCCCCCCTGGATCTCCAGGGATCTAGCAGACCTCCTGAGGCTAAAAAGAAAGGCCTACAAAGGATGGAGGATGGGTTTCACTTCCAAGGAGGAATATTCTGCACTGGTCCGGTCCTGCAGTGAGCAAGCAAGGAAAACCAAGGCTGCAACTGATCTCCAACTAGCTTCGAGCATCAAGGACAATAAAAAGTCCTTTTTCAGATATGTGGGGAGCCGCAGGAAAAGCAAGGGCAACATTGAACCCCTGCTGAACCAGATGGGGCAACTGACAACTGACACCCAGGAAAAAGGCAAACTATTAAATGGGTACTTTGCATCGGTCTTTCATCAGTCCCATGGGACGCCCATGCCCAACACGGGACAGGGTGGTCTGGGTGAGGGAGATCCCCTGCCCTCCATTAATGCTGACCTCATGAAGGAACATCTTGAGAAGCTGGATACCTTCAAGTCAGCCAGTCCTGACAATCTACACCCCAGGAGCTGGTGAGCATCATAGCCCAGCCTCTGGCATGGATTTTTGAAAACTCCTGGCGCTCTGGTGTAGTTCCCGAAGACTGGAAGAAGGCCAGTGTGGTGCCTATCTTCAAGAAAGGAAGGAAAGTGATCCGGCTAACTACAGGCCCATCAGCCTGACTTCTATCCTGAGGAAGATCTTAGAAAGTTTATTAAAGAGGCCATCCTTAATGGACTAGATGACACCAACATCCTAAGGGATAGCCAGCAGGGGTTTGTTGGGGGTAGGTCTTGTTTGACTAATCTCATTTCCTTCTACGACCAGGTGACCTATCACCGGGACAAGGAAGAAGAGATTGATGTCATATGTCTTGACTTCAAAAAAGCCTTCGATCTGGTATCTCATGATCACCTCCTGGCAAAACTGGCACACCATGATCTGCTGGCTGGTAAATTGGCTCCGTGGTCAGACCCAGAGGGTAGTAATTGATGGATGTCAATCATCATGGTGTCCTGTGACCAGTGGGGTCCCCCAAGGCTCTGTCCTTGGACCCATATTCTTCAACATCTTCATTAATTATGAGGACATTAGTATCAGAAGTGGACTGGCCAAGTTCACCGACGACACCAAACTTTGGGGCAAAGCATCCATGCCAGAAGACAAGCGGGTGATCCAGGCTGACCTGGACAGGCTCAGCAAATGGGCGGATGATGTTTAACACTGAAAAATACAAGATTATCCACCTTGGGAAGAAAAACCTGCAGCATCCTTATAGGCTCAGCAGTGCTACGCTGGCTAGCACTATGGAAGAAAGAGACTTGGGGGTCATCATTGACCACAAGATGAACATGAGCCTGCAAGGCGATGCTGTGGCTAGTAAAGTGTCCAAAATGCTGGCTTGCATTCATAGATGCTTCTCAAGCAAATCCCAGGACGTCATTCTCCCCTTGTACTCGGCCTTGGTGAGGCCGCAGCTGGAGTACTGCACCCAGTTTTGGGCTCCACAATTCAAAAAGGATGTGGAGAAGCTTGAGAGAGTCCAGAGAAGAGCCACACGCATGATCAGAGGTCAGAAAAACAGACCTTGCGACTGCAGGCTGTGCGCCATGGGGCTTTTTAGCCTGGAAAAGCGCAGGCTCAGGGTTGATCTGATGACCACCTGCAAGTGTATTGGGGTGACCACGAGTATCTGGAGGAACATTTGTTCACCAAAGCGCCCCAAGGGATGACAAGGTCAAATGGTCATAAACTACTACAAGACCATTTCAGGCTGGACATAAGCCCCCAAGGTCTGGAGCATACTGCCATTGGAGGTGGTTCAAGCTCCTACACTGAACACCTTCAAGAGCAAACTGGATCCTATGATCCCAGCTGACTTCCTGCCCTTTGGGCAGGGGGCTGGACTCTATGATCTTCCGAGGTCCCTTCCAGCCCTAATGTCTATGAAATCTATGAAATGTCTGGGATTCTGGTCAGGCCAGCTTTGAAGTTTTTCCTGGCTTGCCCTAACAAGGAGCAGCCTATGGTTGAGGGGAGTGGAGGGTTGGTTGATTGGAGACAGGGCACACATGCATGTGGCTGGCCTGCAGCCAGTCAGGGTGGTGGGAGTAGCCTTGGCAGCTGGATACAGGTAAGTCTGTTGGGGTAGGAGCTGGAGGGCCAGGGTTGGGGACTATCAGGGTAGCTATGTGAGGGGGAGGGGGAAGCACTTGTGTGTGGGTGTGTGAGGGGGGCAGGTGCCTGCCAGCATTGGGAGAGGCTGTCCAGGCACTGAGGCTGCAGTAGGACAGGGGAGATGGGGGAGATGTGCCTGCCCCTCCAGTGTGGGAAGGGGGCAGAAGGACCCCTAGGGTGCAGCAAGAAACTGCATGGCTGGGCCAGTGGTACTGGGGCTAGTGCTGGTGCTTGCAGGGGCAGGGTGGCCAGAAGACACTGCAGGGCTGAGGGGAGGAGGGGCCTGCAGATAGGGAGTGGGGCTGTGGCTTGGGAGTGAGAGACACCAGGGGGGAGTGGGACTGTGGGTCAGGAGTGTGGGGTACTGGCAGTGCCAGGGGTCTGTGGGTGGGGAGTGAGGGGCACTAGCAGGGCTTGGGGGGTGGGGAGGGCTGTGGCTCAGGAGTAAGGGGCAATGGAAAGGGCAAGGCATCAGCATATCACTGCCCCCCACAATCATAGACCCTGCCTCCTCCCCCCGCCCCCTAACCACATGAGAAGTGTCCTTTTTTTTGGAACTGCAAATAGGGTAACCCTAACTTGGAAGCTCTATCATCTAGTCTTGCTGCAAATGCATATTTCAGTTTGTTTAGGTCACACACGTTCAGAACAGACTATCAGAAACAGCCAAGCTTCTCCTTTAACCTCCAGCAGCCTTTTCAGTATCTATTTCCCAAAGGTGTAGTAGGTGCCATGTACTCACTGAGATAAAAGTTGAGTGTGACAGAGCAGTATTAGTGCTCCGTCACTTTAAGGGCTGGAGCTGGGAGCCAACAGGTGGTTGATGACAGCAGCCGATTTAGAGCTCAGTTTTAAAGATAAGAGGGAGCAGTTTATGGTTATCTGCCACAGAGGCAACATCTAGCCAAGCCAGTGCTCCAGGAACATCTTGGAGGTAAGGGTGGGGATATGGGGAAGGAGGTGGCCTCATGGTCCTGAACATGACCTGAAATTGACCCCTGCCAGGGAAGAATACTCTGGTGCGACTCCTTGTGGTGAGGGAGTCCCCAGGAAATGCCAGGCCAGTTACCTTCCCCAGTGAAAGGTGGATAGATTCATAGATTCATAGATGCTAGGGTCGGAAGGGACCTCAATAGATCATCGAGTCCGACCCCCTGCATAAGCAGGAAAGAGTGCTGGGCCTACATTACCCCAGCTAGATACACATCCAACCTTCTCTTGAATACCCCCAGGGTAGGGGAGAGCACCACCTCCCTTGGGAGCCCATTCCAGACCTTGGCCACTCGAACTGTGAAGAAGTTCCTCCTAATATCCAATCTAAATCTGCTCTCCTCTAGCTTGTGGCCATTATTTCTTGTAACCCCTTGGTGAATAAATACTCACCAATTCCCTTCTGTGCCCCCCTGACGAACTTATAGGCAGCCACCAGGTCGCCTCTCAACCTTCTCTTGCGGAGGCTGAAAAGGTCCAGTTTCTCTAGTCTCTCCTCATAGGGCTTGGCCTGCAGGCCCTTAACCATACGAGTGGCCCTTCTCTGGACCCTCTCCAGGTTATCCGCATCCTTCTTGAAGTGCGGCGCCCAGAATTGCACGCAGTACTCCAGCTGCGGTCTGACCAGCGCCCGATAGAGGGGAAGTATCACCTCCTTGGACCTATTTGTCATGCATCTGCTGATGCAGGATAAAGTGCCATTGGCTTTTCTGATGGTTTTGTCACACTGCCGACTCATGTTCATCTTGGAGTCCACTAGGATGAACTGGAAAAGGGCCAGTGTGGTTCCCATTTTCAAGAAGGGGAGGAAGGAGGACCCGGGCAACTATAGGCCAGTCAGTCTCACCTCCATCCTTGGCAAAATCTTTGAAAAAATCATCAAGGCTCACATTTGTGAGAGCCCGGCAGGACAAATTATGCTGAGGGGAAACCAGCACGGGTTCGTGGCAGGCAGATCGTGCCTGACCAATCTAGTCTCTTTTTATGACCAGTCCACTAGGACTCCAAGATCCCTTTCCACTTCCGTGCCACCCAGCAGGTCATTTCCTAGCCTGTAGGTGTGCTGGACATTTTTCCTCCCTAGATGCAGCACTTTGCATTTCTCCTTGTTGAACTGCATTCTGTTGTTTTCTGCCCACTTGTCTAACCTGTCCAGGTCTGCTTGCAGCTGTTCCCTGCCCTCCGGCGTGTCCACTTCGCCCCATAGCTTAGTGTCATCTGCAAACTTGGACAGAGTACATTTCACCCCCTCGTCCAAGTCGCTGATGAAGACATTAAAGAGTATCGGTCCAAGCACCGAGCCCTGCGGGACCCCACTGCCCACACTCTTCCAGGTCGAAACCGACCCATCCACCACGACTCTCTGGGTGCGACCCTCCAGCCAATTCTCCACCCACCGGACTGTGCAGTCATCCAAGTCACAGCCCCTTAACTTGTTCACCAGTATGGGGTGGGATACCGTATCAAAGGCCTTCCTGAAGTCCAAGTATACGACATCCACCCCTCCTCCTGCGTCGAGGCATTTTGTGACCTGGTCATAAAAAGAGACTAGATTGGTCAGGCACGATCTGCCTGCCACGAACCCGTGCTGGTTTCCCCTCAGCATAATTTGTCCTGCCGGGCTCTCACAAATGTGAGCCTTGATGATTTTTTCAAAGATTTTGCCAAGGATGGAGGTGAGACTGACTGGCCTATAGTTGCCCGGGTCCTCCTTCCTCCCCTTCTTGAAAATGGGAACCATACTGGCCCTTTTCCAGTCCTCCGGGACTTGACCCGTGCGCCACGAGCGTTCAAATATTCCCGCCAGTGGCTCTGCAATGATGTCGGCCAGTGCCTTCAGTACCCTCGGATGGAGCTCATCCGGGCCTGCTGACTTAAAGGCATCCAGTTCTTCCAAGTGACCCTGCACCACCTCAGGGTCCACGCATGGAAGTCTGGTGCCTTGCTGCTGCCTCCCTACACTCCCAGTGAGAGACTTGTCATGCCTCTCGCTTAGGAACACTGAGGCGAAGAACTCGTTGAGGAGTTCAGCCTTGTCCCCTCTGTCCGTCACCAATTGTTTCTGCCCATTTAGCAGGGGTCCTATTCCTCCCTGGGCCTTCCTTTTACTCCCTATATATCTAAAAAACAATTTCTTATTGTCTTTTACTTGGGTTGCCATCCTCAGCTCCATGGTAGCTTTGGCCTGTCTAACTGCCTCCCTACAAGCACGAGCAGAAGAGGTATATTCCTCTTTGGTGATCTCTCCCTGTTTCCACTTTTTATGTGCTCTCCTTTTGGCCCTTAGTCTGCCCTGGATTTCTCTGGTCAGCCAGGGAAGCCTCCTGGCCCCTTTCCCTCTTTTACCTCGCACGGGGATCGTCTCGCTTTGTGCTCGAAGGATAGCTTCCTTAAGGCACAGCCACCCTTCTTGGGCTCCCATCATTTCAAAACTACTACTCTGCAGTGCGTCTTTCACTAATCGCCTGAGTTCACTGAAATCAGCTTTCCTAAAGTCCAGCACGTTCAACCTACTGGTTACCTTACCCACTCGACGCCTTATGTTGAATTGTACTTTTAGGTGATCACTGTCCCCCAGATGGCTACCGATCTGTAGGTCCCCTACTATGTCATCCCCCGTCGCCAATACCAGATCCAGTAAGGCATTCCCCCTAGTGGGACCATGTACCTCCTGCGTCAGGTGGAGGTCCTGTACACAGGTTAGAAACCTGCGTGAGCGGTGGGACTTTGCTGTCTGTGTCTCCCAACAGATGTCCGGGTAGTTTAGGTCCCCCATGACCACCGCCTCTTTAGCTTTTATGGTCTCCGAGAGTTGCCTCAGGAGCCCCAAATCTATTTCTTCCCCTTGATGTGGGGGTCTGTAGCAGACCCCTACCACCAAATCCTTTTCTCCTTGCCCCCCATTTAGCCTAACCCACAGTCCTTCTACTTCCTCATCCTTTGATTCTGTCTTGATGAGGGTTGATGTATATTGCTCCTTAACATAGAGCGCAACCCCTCCCCCCCTTTTTCCCCACCCTGTCTTTTCTGTACAATCTATAGCCCTCAATATGTACCGCCCAGTCGTGGGATGAATCCCACCAGGTTTCCGTCAGCTCCACTAAGTCATAGGCGTTTAGTGCAACCAGGAGCGCTAGTTCATCCTGCTTGTTCCCCATGCTCCTAGCATTAGTATATAGGCACTTGAGCCCTGCGACTGGTGCCTTTGCTGCCCCCCCGCTCCAAGTCCCAAAGGGCTCTTTGTCTCTTACCTTCTCGTTCCTTACCTGTGCCGTATTGCTGTCCACCCCCTGTCTTTCATGTTCCCAAAGCTCTCTTTCTTCAGGCTGGGCTGTCCTTGTTGGTGCCACCTGGTTTGGTGGTCCACAGCTTCCCCCGCCCTCATCTTCCCCTAGTTTAAAGCCCGCCGGAGGAGATCCGCCAACCTGGAAGAAAACACACACTTACCTTTGGGGGACAGGTGAAGCCCATCCCAGCTGAGCATGTCCCTCGTTGTAATGTGGGGGTCATTGTCCAGGAAGCCGAAGCCTGCCTTGAGACACCACTGCCGAAGCCGCCAGTTGGTCTCTCGGATGCAGTTCTCATGCCGTCTGCCACGTCCGTTCACTGGTAGGATGGAAGAGAATACCACCTGTGCACCGAATTCCCTCAGCACGCCGCCCAGAGCCTGGTAGTCTGCCATCAGGTGATCGGGGGTTCTCCTGGCCGCATCATGAGTACCCACATGGACAAGGACCATGAGGTAGTAATCGGTGGGCTTGATCCTGGCCTGGATTACCTCCGTCACATCCCGAATCTTAGCTCCAGGCAGGCAGTAGACCTCTCGTGCTGAAGGGTCCTGGCGACAAATGGGCCCTTCCGTACCTCTCAGGATGGAATCGCCTATGACGAGCACGCGTCTCCTCCTCTTCTGGGTCCTCTCAGATCTCTTGATCTGTTTGGAGTGTGAAGAATGTAGCATTTCTTCCTGCCCAAGGGTTTCCTCCTCCCTTTCCATCTCCTGCAGAGTCGCCAAGGCCTCGTACCTGTTCTCCAGTTGGACTGGAGGAGCTGGTACCTGCTCGCTGCGAGCTGCTCCGGTCCTGGCTCCTTAACCCCAACCCCCACCATCCATTTAGTATTGAGAGTGGTGGGCCAGGCATGCTGAGGGGAGCACCTGGGCCTACAGGGGTGTTCAACCCTAGGCCCCCGTAGGAGGGTGGGGTATTGAGAAAGGGCAGTGTTCAGAGGTCCTGGAGAGGGGGTGCAGTTGAAAATCCCAAGTGAGAGGGTAAAACATTGAGAGCGTAGGTGAGAGGCTGTGGAAAGGGAGTGTTGTTGAGAGGCCCTGGTGGAGGACAGCAGTTGAGTAAGGCTCAGTGTGTGCCCTAGACTGGAAGCCAGGTGCTAGGTCAAATATGTGAAGACCCGGTGTGTGGCCCAGATTGGAGGCCGGGTGCTAGGCCATGATACATCTGCGAGGCACAGGACATATATAGGGAAGGTTGAAGCGTGTACAGATCACCCACTTTACAGCTGGGTGCACAAAGGGCAGCCTCCCGCCTGTTAACATCAAGAGTAATCAACCAGGTGTGGCAGACAAACAAGGCAGGCGATTTGCCCACAGACGAGGGATTGGCTTGAGGAGTTTGCCCCGTTGACATTGAGCAATCGAGTTTAGGTGGGAAACAATGAGGTCCACAGTTCAAACTAGGTATGCACATAAGAGAAGTTTAAGGACCCATTGACTTTTGTAAAATGTTGTTTTGTTTTTCCTGAAGGCTGTATCACACAAACCCCTTGGCTCTAATGACATCAAAATGTAGATGATTAACACTACCATGCACCCATATGAAGCACACTCCTCCATTCCCACCAAAAAAAAGTGTAAGGGAAAACTGGCTGGAGTATCCATGTCCAGCTGGCTATGCCATTGTTGTCAGATCTGCATTAAAGAATGCTGCAAAGCTGATAAAAAGAGATTTATTAGTGTTGTTAATATTACTTACTAAATCATTTTAGTTTCCCACTGTTCTACGCCACTCAGTGTAAGTTGCCTTCTTTAGTCAGCTCCAAGGATTATTCTCTTAATTACTAGGACCCATGATGGGGTTATGAGGGAGGAAATATTGAAGAACCTCTGCTTGTACGGATTCTCATGCTGTCTTGTCAAGGAAGCATAGTATGCTAGGATTATATCAGTTCTGGATCTGCAGAAGACAAAGATCAACTGCATAGAGGCCCTCTATCTTTCTACTGTTCCCTGACCAGTCATCCCTTGGTTACCCAGTAGCTCAGCTTTTTTGTAGCTGTGCTTACCAGGCAGTTCCTCCTTGTAAGTAGCTCCAGCAGCTGACCCATGGACGGCAGAGGGTAAGACTGGGAAAAATCATTCAGCCTAAGTCTGACTACTGGTCTGAGTTTCAAAGGTGATAAGCACCCACAGTCACTGACAGATACACCTCTGCAAAGCAGGCCACTTGCTTACATAACCAATTATAGGTTTATAGGTCCAACTTTAGGTTTCCAAGTTAATTTGTTGCTCTTGAATACAGCAGTGGACAGACAGCTAATTAACACATATTTGCTTACATTGGGTGGGAAAAAGGTACAATTTATATTTTAGAAAAATATACTGTATTTACTAAAATAGAAGATGACCCTGGATATACCCCCTCCCCACCAATATTTAGATTCTATATATGGAAAAATTATAATTTTCCAGTTATAGATTCTAATTATTGGAGGTTTAGCATGAATTTGTCTCACTCCCACTGCTACAGCAGGGAAAATAAATCTGGGGGTTATCTAAGCCAAAAGCAGAAAGTGCTGATGACACAGAGTTAAAAGGAACAAGTACGAACATGCAGGTGGAAAGCCCCTAAGACAAGCGCGTGTGTTCAAACACATTTCGCTTTCATCAGTTGCCGTTTTCAACGTTTTCAAATTAGAGTTTGATCGTACTAAGCAACTAAAAGTTTACAACTGCCGTAACTGTGAAACCTATGCTCTCTACAAGCGTAAGTAATAAAACAGCTTTGCAACCATTACGCGTTAGTGCCGTCTTTGCCCTGTTAGTCCCCGCCTGTTTGTCCGAGCTTGTCATCCAGCACTGGAGCTCCGGACTGCTGACTGCCACAGGGGTCAGCCCCCTTGCCCTCTGCCTCCCCGCAAGCTTCTTCCCCCTCCAGCCCCTTCGCCACCCCATTACTGTCAGATTCTGCTTTTCCTGAGAACATAGAAATGAGCAAATGTGAAAACACTGGGCCTGTCTACATGAGATGCCTTAATGTGCAGTGGACTGTTCTACTGCACACTAGCCCATCATGGCAAAAAACATGTGAACATGGTAATGTGCAGTAGAATTAGTCTACTGTGCATTAAGTTTCACACAAAAAATAAATTTAAAAAAAATCACCTTTGCTACTGTGCATTAGCGCAGCTACTGCACTTTTATTTAGTACCTCATTAGAGGTACTAAACTTAATGCACAGTAGCAAAGGTGCATTAATGAACATATAGATGCACCCACTGATCTTGAAATTAACATACCTGTAGTAATTTGCATATCGTACCCACTAGAGTACCCATTGCGTCCACTAAGTGATGATGCAATGTACTCTTTTGCAACTGCTGAAATTTTAACACAAGTAATCCATAAACACAATTTTAAGCAGCACTATTATACCTACTTATACATAGTAAAAACTACACATGACATTAGTCCAAAGTCAAAAGGTTCATGATTTACAATATAGTTCATTGGGCTGAGACCCAACAGAGGCAAAAGCATTTCAAGCCAACATGACCCCACTGCTCAGTATACATGTGTATACCCAGATAACTCCTACAAGAGATCCATGTGCTAATTAGTCCCTTGCTCATGACTGAAATCAGGTGTTCTTGTCACAAGTTCTGGGATTCTCACATTAATGGGTGGGACCACACTGTTCATAAACAACAAACTGAGAGAGGGAGCAACAGAGGTATTCTGGGTAAACTGTTTGAGGCCCTGTTTGGTGATGTTTGCCAGACGTTTAAGGCTGGAGAACAAAAAAGGAATAACTGGAAAGGCACAGGTCAGCTGTGGGAGTGAAGAGGAAGTACAAGTGTATGCAAAGTAGTGGCTCACAACAACTAGAAAGAATCTGTGCTGAGAAAGAATGCACTCAATGGGCAGTACCATATATATATTTAGAGAGAGAGAGAGAGGGAGAGAGAGGGAGATGAACTGTACTAGTAGCCTATCCTTGTGTTAGGGGGTCCCATCAGCATGTTTCCCCAATATGGGCCATGTGTTTTATAGTCATATTCAGTGTAGGCTGCATTTAATTAATTTCATAGTTGGTCTCCATTTTCTGAGCACATGATGCTTTAGGCAGCAGTTTAATGATAGCCAATGTATTTAATGAGGTTTCCTTGTATATAAATGTAAGATGAGGAACGGTCTTCCCCATGCTGATTGAGGGAAAAAAGAACTCGTCTCATTTGATTAAATATGCTATCTTGAATAAAAGAACATTTAGCCAAGTCCCAAAATTAATGTATAGCCAAATATTACAGTACTGTTCATATGTGTAAACTAAGAATGATTTTCTGTCCTTGAATGCCATCTATAGGTTATTGTTGTTTGAAATGAATTTAGCTAATACTAAGGTGAAAGACAATGGGCAAAATTCAGCTTTGACTTGAAAGGGTACAAGTTACATGCACCTTATACACGTCACTCATAACCATGGTAGTTTCTGTAGAGTTGTATCACTTACGCTATCGTTGAATTTGGTGTTTTCATTCCATAACCTACAAATCCAAATTGCTATGTAATACATTTTCCAAATCCTTCAACTGATATCCAAATGATAGTCTGTTTATCAAAAGTTATTCAATCAATCTCCTGAATATGAATTTATCTCTTGTTACTAAACATTCAACTGCTCAACACTGAAAGAAGACTGCATCCTTTGGCTGTCTCTCATAGAGCATTTTTCAAAAACTAGTCTCAAATCATCAACATGAAAGTCAATGGAACTTCCTTGTCCATAAGAGCTAGGAATATGGCCCTACATTTAGAGATGAGGTCTACACAACAGTTTGGATTTGATCCTTCCCTTATTTCACACAGTGTCCCTTTTATTTATCCAATCTCTTCTTAACTACTGGAGAAACTCACCAGTTCTCAAAGCATTATTACCTGGGAAATTCATGATGAACTAAAGAATTTGGCAAGCTGGTAATTGAATAAACAATGGTTATCATAAAGCAAGGATAATTTGTCCAACTAGAATACGATTCTGCAAGATGCTGCACTTCTCCCAGAATTTCAGGACATGCAGTATCTTGTAAGAAGCCATCAGCAGAATTCAAGACTGAGGCCTTATTAAGGCAATCTTGTCTGATTCAATTATTTAAGATTATACTGGAGAAAATCACATAATACTGATGTAAATCACATAATACTGGAGATTAAGATTTTTTAATGCTGAGTTATAGTGGTGGTAGGGAGGAGCATTTTAAATTTTCTGATGAGTGTTTAGTAAAGTATTGAGCGAAATTATACTACGTATGTTTGGATGCTAAACCACTGAAAGCATGAATGTATAAAGGTTGCTAGATTTTTTTATGAAGGGAAAATGTGGTGTATTCCATTGTAACATAATCATGTCACATAGAGATTTGATTCATAGATTGATTCATACATTGCTAGGGGCTGGAAAGGACCTTTTAGATCATTGGGTCCATCCCCTCTGCACTAGGCAGGAAAAGACAACTGGGTCAAGTGACCCTAGTGAAGTGACTGTCCAGTCTCCTTTTGAAGATTTCCAGGGTAGGTGATTGCAGCACCACTGGAGGGAGTTTATTCCACAGTCTGGACACCCTGAAGGCTGTTTAGTTTGAGAACATTTCAAAATAAATGACATTTAGTCTTTCATCTTTAGTTTTATGTCTACTTAAAAGTTATATAGAAATAAAATAGTATTATCACATTTCAAACACAAAAACAGAGCAACGTACAGAGGGTGAATTTCTCCCCACTGGAGCGAGTTGGAAGAGTCTTTTAAACATAGCTCAAAAGATACATCCTTTTTCCTCACCAGGCTAAGATAAAGGAAATGCTAGGCAATCTACACGTGAGCTTTACTGCTCAGTAGACTAATTTACTAAACAATAAAAGGATCACCATCTAGATGTGTGTGGCAACTGGGCCAGCATAGATTAATTTACAGTGCTGTTGGATAGTCTCATCAGACACAGGTACTATCTCACAACAGAGTAAATTACTGTGCTTAAACGCTTGTGTAGATGGTGACATGGAGATTAGTTTACTCCAGCTCAAATTGTGCGACAGTTTATTGAATTGCATTAATTGCATGTGTAGATGTGCCAACTGTAACCAAGATTATTCAATTAATAATTTAGCAGTACCCAAACCTTGTATCTTTGCTTATCACAGATAACAGAAACCAGCGCCAAAAATGCATATGGAAATAGCTCATGCCCTGTAGTTTTCGTACAAGCTTTGTTCAAGGGGTAAATGTATAATCCTGTTTCCTAAGCCACTGTTCCTGAAGCAAATACATAATGAATCACTGCAACATGAGCTAAACAAGAATAATTTTTACACATGGCCTGATGGGTTTTTAATGACAATAATATCCCAAAGCTCTCTTGCTTCCAAGTCCTCCCACTTGAATTTGGAAGCACCTCTTGGTACCTATACACTTGCCCAGTTATAAAGACAGATGTATACTACATAATATTTAACATTTAGCTAAAAAACTATAGATACTAAAATCTCTAAAAAGCAATATAGTCAGAGGTCTTTTTAACTACTATAATTCCTAAAGCTCTTGCCTTTCTAGAATGAAATTGGCTGGCTGTCATTTTCAAATGTCTTTAATCACGATCTTATTCTTAAGAAATGTCTTTGTTTGATTGGAATTTTCTACTATTGACTCAACATAGTCCCGCATTTTTGACTGCCTGTGTATAAAGACTGCCTGTTCAAGCATCTGTCCATTTTAGCTTCACATTTCCCCTTGCAAAATCAAGCAAAGCCAGTAAATTTTTACTATAAAGTTCTTAAGGACTATTAAATTGTTTTTCCTCTGTCAGGATTCACTCCTGGGAGATGTAAAAAACTTGCACACAGAAAAGTAGCATTTAAGGGACTTCTTTTGATACCAGAGCAAAGAAATTTAGAAGAACATTTTCATGCTTATTTTTTCCACCTCAGTACATATAAACAAACTGTGTAAGTTAGCAGCATCTCACCTCTGACGAACCAGTACAACAATTCTTAAAATAATCCAAAAAATAATAATAATAATAATAATCCAAGTGCAAATCACTCCCATCTCAAAAAACCCCCAAGTAGATGGCCTCAGTCCAAGAATTTCAAATCAGATGGTTTTCTTTAAATTGTTCTGTTGAGGAAGTGGCAGTCTATTCCCATTTACCACAAAACTGATGGTAAGATTTTGGCCACCTAAAACAGCCAGGTCCTTAGACAGCTGTGGAGACCCAAGCTCACCTATCCTCATTGTAACATCTACTTCATGAGTACTTCAGATTCCTAGTTTTAGGCCCACTCTGTAGGTTCAAGTGATCCACACCCCCTCCCCCATATGGAAGGGATAATCAGACAGCAAATTTCCAAATGCACACCACAAATGGAAAAGCTTCCATGAGTTTGGAAGAAGGCTTTGCCTTTTAGCCTTTTGCAGAATGAAGAAGATGATTAGGAAAGTTTGCACATGTATGGCATGGTAAAGTAAATGTCAAGATAAGATAATGCTCTATCATCCATTTCTGTCAGTGAACGTAACTTTGGCACAGATAATGATAAAAATCTCTCTTCTGAGCAAAACAGTGAATTTTGATGAATTTGATTCTGGCTGAAATTCAGCTTTTCTATATGTCTGTTGCCAGCACTTCCTCAGATGAATCAATTTCCGCTCCTTAAAATGAAGTGGACAGATGTTAAAAAGTCTTCACAGTGCTCACTTCCAAATACTATAAAAGATAACTTTCTTAGATTCAGATACTGCTGAGAGGAATAGCTGGACTGAAAAAAATCACTTGGAACCAGGAAGGCCAAAAGGTAGCTCCTTGTTCTAAATGGGATTGAAGCCTCCATGAAACAAAAAACTCAGCTACTTAAGCATTTGCAGAATTGGGACCTGGATTTCTTTCCTCTTCCATGCCCGTGTATACTTCATACAAGGAGAAATGTTCTATAACCTAGGACTTCCACTGGGCCATAACATGTATGATCCAAGGAACCATTAGTTTTCACTGTACAGTAAGCAACATTAATTTAACAGTGGGTGTTTTGGTAGTAAAGTGTTTAGGACAGGACTATTTACAAGCCTTCCACAAAGGATATATAGGTCTTATAAGAATAGCATCATGCCAAGTCATTTAAGTGTATCATGGAGGTCAGCATCTGCAAGTCATCTTTCTCTTACCATCGCTTAGATGCAGCTATCACAGAATGCCTCTGTGCTGCATATTGCATTTTGAAATATATCTAGACTTTTCCAAATAATGCTTCCTACTTTAACAAAATAGACTAGAAAAGGAAATCCACACTGACATAATTTTGACAAAACTTTCAGGCAGGTGATCACAAGGGAACATTTTAAACTGCAGCCAAATCCAAAGGGGAAACCCAAATGACTTAGTAGCAGTATTAAATTGTACTCTGCTTCAGTAGCTATAGTCTGGTCTTCGATACTGAGCAGTGATAACCTAGGAATGATATCTTGTTCAACTAGATTTGCTCTTAATGTTTAAGGAAGATTCCCATCCCAGCTGCAAAACAGTGTATTGGTGTAAATTGGGAAGCGCAAACTGCATGTAGCAATGTTTGCTGTATATTGACAATATAATTATACCATGGATGCTAAGGCATCATAAATGTGAAGTCCATTGTAATTGTATCTGTATCCCTAAAAAGAATCCAGAAAATGTTAACGAAGAGGATGGTATGTATTCTTAGGACACCAAAAAGTAGCTGTTGCCTCAGTAGCTTAAGAGAACATGAAAAAAGTGACATTGCAGTTTAATTGGCCTGTGTGTGCTTGCCCCTCAGCATGTGTCACTGTCCATGGTGGTGGTGGTTGTTTTGTTTTTTAATAGAAAACAAAATATTCTCACTGCTTTGGGAGTTATTTTTCTCTGTTATGTCACACACTTGAATGCCATTATATTTTTCTCCAGTCATTCTGCATCTTGTGAGGCATAAAGAAGGAAAGAAAGAAATGGCACAGAAGAGACCACCATCTGAATGAAGGAAAAGGACAGAAATAAGTGACTATGGGAAAGAGGTAAGTGAAATACTGGCTGGCAGTATTTGTAAGGTTGTACTGAGCCATAATGCCATTTTTTTTACATTAAGACCAGGTTTCTGTTGTCTAGTAGAGTTATGAATTCCTGTTCCTAGGCTCATCTTCTGAAGGTGTTCTATGAATTAACTTTGAGCATAAGGATTGTAAATTCAGAGAGGGAGTGTTTCTTCTGTGAACATTTACTGGACCATCACAGTGACAACATTCTATCCCTACTAATATTTGCAAAATTAACAACCCCCTGTAGTTATTAGTACAGTAATTAGTAGCTGTTAGAGTAGTGGTAGATTGGATGGACTGCATAGGAACAATGTGGGCACATAAACATGTGCAATTAATGTGGCTGAATAAACTCTGATGCAATTTGAGCTAAAGTAAGATAATCCTGACAACACAGTCTACATGTGTGTTAAAGCACAGTAATTTACTCCACCATTGGGTAGTATACGGGGCATGTCTACATGTTCATTAATGCGCCATAAATCGGTGCTACTGTGCGTTAGTGCAGATTAGTGCTTTTTTAATGACCTTAATGAACATAAGAATAAATCTTCTGTGCATTAAATCTCTCATGTAGACACACCCCATGTCTGACAGGACTATCCAACAGTGCTGTAAATTAGTCTACACCAGCGCAATTGCTGCGCACATATAGACAGTAATGCTTTACTACGCAGTAAATTAGTCTACTGAGCAGTAAAGCTCACATGTAGATGCACCCTGCAAGTATCAAGGAGAAAGGAGTCAATAACAATGAACTCCTCTGTTGGTTTATACATTTACAATGAAAAATTCAGTAAGTAAACTTTTTAAAAGTCTGTTATGGTAGTTCTAGGGCTATTGCTATGTAGTAACAGCAGCATTTTAAGCAAATGTATCTATTTGCATGTCACCTTTTTATCTAAATACACTATAAACTGACATTTCACAAACCATTTATATTGATTAAAAATCAACTACAACTTATCTCTGGATTTTCTATAAACTAGGAGCCATACCAGTTTACCAGTTCTGAGGGCATGCTCTCCAGAACACGGCAAAGGGACCTGGGTGTGGTAGGGATGGGTCAGGCCAGGACTTGTGCTAGCCCCAGCAGCCTTACCTAAAGTCCTAGGGGCTTCTTGGGGCAGTATCAGTGCTGAGCTTGCTACTCGGAGCTTGGCCGTATGGCAGGACATGCAGCTGCCATGTGCACTTCCACGCTTTTTTTAGAGGCAAATTTTTTTACACAGGGATCTTAACATTGTTTTTAAGAGTTTTTGACATTGTTCCAGTTGATCATCGAATTGTACCTGAACCATAAACATTTTTAAGGCTTAGTAAATACCTATGCAGTTTTCTTGTATCTTCAAAACTCTGTGCAAAAATTAATGCTTGTTCACATCCAAAAATACTGCATCGTGCCAGTGGCAATATAAAGAAGCTTCAATAATCCAGATGGTTCAACAAAATCTGAGGGGCTTCATTTTCAAAACTGACAGCCTCAGCTATGCCTGTAAAATGTTTGTATTCACATTTATTATATACAATAAAAGGGCATGTGTATACAGAATCAAATGACTGTCCAGGACCTCTATCTCTATACTATTATTTTGGCTTTGAACCAGCTCAATGTATACATGGACTGCTAAAAACATAGACATAAAACATTAGCACTGGGCCGGCACTTAGAAAGGGTAAAAGAGGTAACCCGAGTAACTGTAGATTGACATTGATCTTAAGCAAAATCATGGAGAATTTGATACAGGACACTGTCAAGTGACCCCAGCAAGGTGACTGTCCACTCTCCTCTTGAAGATTTCCAGGATAGGCAATTGCACCACCTATAGAGGGAACTTATTTTACAGTCTGGACTCCCTAGCTGTGGAGAAGCTTTTCCTAATGTTAAGCCTGAAATGGTCTTCCAGGAGTTTGTGACCGTTGCTCCTGGTTTTCCTCCAAGGGTGCCCTGGTGAACAGTTGTTCCCTGAGTCCTTGATGTACGCCTCTGATGTAGTGGTAAGCTGCTACCAAGTCTTCTCAGCCTTCTCTCCTACAGGCTGAAGTGTCCCTCAGCCCTACCTCGTATGGCTTGCTGTGTAAGTCTCTGATCATATGATGGCCCTTCTCTAGACTCTCTCAAGCTTTTCCACATCCTTGTTTAAGTGTGGTGCCCAGAACTGGATGCAGTATTCTAGCTGTGGTCTCATCAATGCAGAGTAGAGCAGAAGACTCACTTCCTTGGTTTTGCTGGAGATGCATTGATTGATGCATGCCAGAGTATTGTTTGCCCTATTGGCTACAGCGTTGCACTGCTGGTTCATGTTGATACTGTAGTCAATTATTATCCCCAGGTCTCTTTCACTTGTAGCTCTGGTCAGATTGGCATTGCCAGGCCTGTAGGTGTGCAGGGGATTGTTCATCCCCAGGTGGAGCAGTTTACGTTTCTCTAATGTTAAACCTCACCTGATTCCGATCCGCCCAACTTGCCAGCCTGTGTAGGTCTGCCTGTATCTGCTGCCCATCTTCAAGCATGACCATGCTCCCCCATAACTTGGTATTGTTTGCAAACTTGGCCAGTGAGCTCTTCACCCCCACATCCAAATCACTGATGAAGATGTTAAAAAGCACTGGACCAAGCACCAACCCCTGAGGGATACCATTGGCCACTTCTTGCCAAGATGACACATATCTGCTCAGTAGAACTCTCTGGGACCTACCCCATAGTCAGCTTCCTACCCACCTGTCTTGCAGTTAAGCCCACAATCTTCCAATTTTCTCATGAGAACATCGTGGGATACCAGATCAAAAGCTTTTTGGAAGTCAAGGTATACAATGTCAACCTTCTCTCTCTTATCCAAGTGGCAAGTTACCTGATCATAAAAGGAGACGAGGTTAGTAAGAAAAGACCTGCCCATGATCAAGACATGCTGGCTGTTGTTCAGAATCATACATTCTGCAATCCTATCGCATATAGACTCTTTGATGAATTTTTCCAGGATTTTACCTGGAATAGAAGTTAGGCTAATTGGCCTATAGTTACCCAGGTCCTCCCTCTTCCCTTTCTTGAAGATGGGCACAACATTGGCACCCTTCCAGTCCTCAGGGATGTCCCCAGAGTGCCATGAGTTTTGGAACAGCTTTACCAGGGGTTCCACTATGACTTCAGCCAGCTCCTTCAGCACCCCTGGATGCAGTTCATCTGGGCCTGCCAATTCATGTGTCTAATTTTTTAATTCGTCACACACCAGTTCTATGGCAATAGTAGGAAGGTGGTCATTCCTACCCTGATTCTTTTGTCTGGCATGTTTTTCCCCTTGACCCTGTGAAAGACCAAAGCAAAGTAGTCATTCAGGAGTTCAATTTTCCCCTGAGTGCCGGAGCTGAACAGGGGCCCTACATTTCCATTTGTTTTCCTCCTGTTCCCTACATACCTAAAGGAGGGCTTCTTGTTGCCCTGATCCCCATTGCTAATTTTAGTTTATATATACAATCCATGACTAAAATTTGGAAGCCTGTGCATAAAGAGGGAGATTTTATATGGACGCCACCATGCATGAAAAATAAATTAAAATACAGCAGTATGAAAAAATACACCACGCATAAAAAATACAGAATGTTGTAGTATCATACTACATTCTCTGAAATTGTGGTATGAAACAAGCAGCTCATAATTTAGCATTTAGTTAAATAGGCAGCAGAGACCCTACAATTTCTATTATGAGATTGCAGAATTGTTCTGCAGTCAGCACTTTATTTTGAAATATTACTTTAAACAAATGTTTGTGTGTCTTATGATGCGACTTCTTTTGGTCTGACAGGCTACGAGAATGGGGTATAATAAACTTGAAGAAGCTTGCAAAATGGAGAAATATCTTCCCATTTTAAGTTCCTCTATATATAACTGTGAAAGAAATATTCTCTCCATCTTCCCATATGGACAGAAAGATTTAAAAAGTTACATCATGTTCAGTATCCTTCTACCTAATATGTTTTATTAGTTAAACATATTTCCTAGACACAGTAATACTTCTGTAAGTGGAAAAAACATGTTAAGTAAAAAGATTATCAAAACTTGAATGTCAGTCATTGTAAACCATACTTACCTTTATAATGGGAATGAGGCTCTAGTTAGCCATTCCTGATACAAACAGCATATGGCATTCACTCTTATCTTTTGTTGAATTAAACTTCTTTTTTGCTTGTATTGTATAAAATATTGAGAGATGGAACATTAACTAGTGCAAATGATCATTCCTTGATCTGACCCTAAGAGTACAACTTTGTCCTAAGAGGTTGGAATTTAGGTGAAAGAATGGTCTAATACAAGCTACCTTTCCAACAGGTCTATAAAGGACTACGTACATGTCTGGAACAGCCATAGGCCAACTACTGAGGGACTCACTCAGTTTTTACTAAGCCTTAAGACAGGTATAAGCTCCTGACTTTAAGAGCAATGAGGGACCTTATTCTGCAAACTGCAATCACATGAAGTATCATTTTACTCAATGGGTGCATCTACATGAGACAGTTTACTGTGCATTAGACTAACTAATGCTCCGGAAAACTTCATTGTCTACACATATGCGGGACTTATTGGGCACATCTACACAAGATCCTTTGTTGCCATAGCAATGAGTTATGGCTACACAGTGTTAATGGGCACCCTAGCTCGATGCTACTGCACAGTAGGGTTGGAAACAGCCCATGCACCACTGGGACTGCACAGTAATGGTGGTTACTGAACATTCAGGGGCATGTGTAGACATGATCACTGCACAGTAAATTAGGCCAATATGCCATTTGCTAGTACCAGGAAATACAGGTTCTAGATTAACGGTGCATTAGCTACTGTGCATTAGTACATATACAGACACTGACTGGGTGCAATTTGCTCCTGGTCTACCAGGCAACAGGGGGCCCATTGCTGCCTGGCTAAGCCCCGCTGATGCAGTGAGCTGTTCTAGTGGTAGGGGCACCTGTCTTCCCACCATATAGGGATCAGGACCCATCTCAATCTCCACATGGCTGGGACGCAGCAGTCCTGACTGCCAAGACAGCTCTCCCCCACCCTGTGGAGATTAGGATCACATGTGTGCAGAGGCACAGTTTAATGTGCCTGTATATTCTTTGAAGTATATTCAGGTACATTCATTGCACATGTAAAGGCACCCAATGAGTAGTCACATTGAAATTAACGTGCACATAGCAGTATTGATCCTAAGTAAACACTGCCAGCAGCTTGGTTTTGGGAAATAGGGTGAGGGTTTTTTAATACTCTTGTGTGTTGCCCAAAATAGTGGTCTTTCACTTTAATTACTTGGGATGGAAACAGCTTGCTGTGGGACAAATTTGGCTTTACTAAGTAAACCGTGATTCTTTATCCTTCTATGTCCATGATATCCAGATATCATTATACAGAGTGCACTTATCTATAAATGCTTTCAGCAACTAGCTCACAGTCCTCCAAGGAGCAACCTGTCTTCTGAAATATCTGACTACAGATGAGGCAACAGATGGTTGTGAATTGTTTCAGCCTGTGCTCTTCTGGAGCCACACACAAAAACATTACTTATAATGGAGCTTCCACATATCAGTGATCTTCTGCATGCAAGTGCAGAATAATGAATGGTCTGCAGTGATAGGTAGTATATGTGACCATAATAATAAATCCTGCAGCACTGTTCTCCAAACAGTGATGTTGATACACAAGCTCAACTATGACTGTTACTACACAGATATTTTATATTTGTTTGCACATATTTCCCAGGGCAGCAAGTTCCATAGTTGGCAACATGTAAAGTTCAAATACAAAAAGCTCCTAAATCATACAAATCTTTTTTTCAAATTTAAGATTAGCCACCAACGTCTCAGCCATTCAGCCTTTACAAGCAATGGAAAGTTAGCATATTTCTGTGTGTTTATCAGTCTTCAGCCATTTAAGATGCAAGCTGAATCACTTAACTATTCTTCCTTTCAAAACTGTCTCATTCAAAGAAAACAAAAATGTCCTAAGTACAAAAATGGAATCAAACTTAACAACCTACCTCTGTAAAACAATGAGTCAGTCAGTAGTTTAGGTTAGTAGTTTTTTCTGTAATCAGTTGCAGTTAGTAACCTCAAACTGCCCTACTCTTGAGTCCAACAATATTACTGCCACTGCAAAAAGGCATCTTTTGCTCAGCCTTTAATGACCAGGAGATGGAGTTCTGAGTCTTTTGGAAGGTCTAGCAAAACTGACAGACCACAGACTTGATCAGAGGATCAAGTCATTTTGGGAACTGCCTTCAGTGAATGGCAGATAAAAACAGCATACCATTTTAACTCATATTTATGCCCCTGAATAAGTGTATTATGCTGTTTGTTGGCACTGATGCAATTTTCTATAGTTAATAGTGGTTAATAATATGGTACTAGAATAAGAAAATTAGTGGTTGGATAACTGGATCTGAAGAAAAGAACAAGTTCAAAAATGCTCAGCAGCTTTCTCTGCTTACACAATATGGATCTGAATTGCAGTTCACTGTCAACAAGCAGCCTAGCTTTGAGTATGTCAGCAGTTTTAATGTCATGTCATCTGATCAACACAGGATGTGTTCAGGGAATCTGAAAACACTTTTCTCCATTCATAGGATACGCAAGAGTTTATCTTTGTTTTACTCTTCTCTTCCATTACACTTTATTTTGTGTTCTTATCTTGCTGAACACAATAGATTTCATAGGTTTAGCGGCTCCCTTTCAAACTCAAGGAGAGTGCATACATGTTTCCAAACTACTATATAAGGAAAAACAGCAACATTTCTATAGTAATGGCAGTTCATAGAAAATTAGGACTGAAAGGGACCTCAGGAGGTCATCTAGTCCAAGCCACTGCTCAAAGCAGGACCATCCCAACTACATCATCCCACCCAAGGCTTTGCTTAGCTGGGTTTTAAAAACTTCCAAGGCTAGAGTGTCCACCACTTCTCTGAGTAGCCTATTCCACTGCTTTACTCCCCTTCTGGTAAGAACATTTTTCCTAATATCTAACCTAAATCTCCCTTGCTGCAACTTATTCTGCAACTTATTCCTTGTTCTGTCATCTGCTGTCACTGAGAACAGTCTAACTCCATCCTCTCTGGAGCTGCCCTTCAGGTAGCGGAAGGCTTCTGGCTTCTATTAAATGCCCCCTCAGTCTCCTCTTCCAGGCTAAATAAACTCAGTTCCCTCAGCATCTCCTCATTAGTCATGTCCCCCAGCCCCCTAACCATTTTCGTTACTCTTCACCAGACTCTCTCAATTTGTCTACATCCCTTCTGTAGTGGGGGGCCCAAAACTGGACATAGTACTCCAGATGTGGCCTCACTCATGCTAAATAGAAGGGGAGAATCACTTCCCTCAGTCTACTGGCAAGGCTTCTACTAATGCATCCCATTATGGCATTAGCCTTCTTCACAACAAAAGCACACTGTTGGCTCATTTTCAGTTTGTTGTCCACTGTAACCCCCAGGTCCTTTTCTGCAGAGCTGCTGCTTAGCCAGTCAGTCCCCAGGCTGTACTGGTGCATGGGATTGTCCTAAGTGCAGGACTTTACATTTGTCTTTATTGAACCTCATGAGATTTCTTTTGGTCCAGTCCTCCTATTTCTCTAGGTCTCTCTGAATCCTAGCTCTACACTCCAGTATTTCCAGTACTTCCCCAACTTGGAGTCATCTGAAAAAATTGCGAACAGTGTACTCTATCCCATCTTCCAGGATGTTGATGTAGATATTAAACAAAACTGGCCCCAGGACCAAGCCCTGGGGCACTTCACTTGATACCAGCTGCCAACTAGACATCAAACCATTGATTACTATTTTTGAGCACAATGATTTAGCTAATTTTCTATCCACCTTCCAGTACATTCATCCAACCTGCATTTCCTTGGCTTGCTTGCAAGCGTGCTGTGGGGGACCATATCAAAAGACTTGCTAATGTCAAGTTATATAATGTCTACTGCTCTCCCAGCATCCAGAGCCAATCAGGTTGGTCAGGTATGACTTCCCCTTGGTGAATCCATGCTGACTATCTTAAACCACCATGAGTTTAAGGATAATGGCCAGTGGCTCTGCAGTCAATCACATTGGCCAACTCCCCCAGCTTCCTTGGGTGCATTGCATCCAGCCCTGTGGACTTTTACACCTCCAGCTTTTCTAAATAGTCCCTAACCTGTTCTTTTGCCACCATTGGCTGCTCACCTCCTCCCCAAACTGTGCTGCCAGGTGCAGCAGTCTGGGAGCTGGCCTTGCCTGTGAGGACTGAGGTGAAAAAGGCATTGAACACGTCAGCCTTTTCTGCATCCTCTGTCACTAGGGGAGTTTTTACATGTGGTCTGGGAGTGGGGAGGAGAGACAGCTTTAATTAGAACAGCTCCAAGAGCCACTCTAATTAAAGCACCCTGAGTATCTCATGTATCAGCATCCCCAGGCCTCAAAATGGCAGTGGGGGCACTTTATCTAAAGCTCACTAAACAGGAACAACTAAGATTTGGCCTACTGTGCCTATTACCATTTAGAATAATCCTTCAATCTTTTTACAGAAAAGAGATTAGAGACAAGTATAGGTGTCTACATTTTCTCTTTATGCACTTGTGAGCACTCTGGTTTAGGGCTTCATCCATATAACTCTCATTCATTTCAATTTAAAATACCAGAAATGCATAGCTGTAGAACCACAGAAACTGGCAGAGAAATTGAGAGGCAGACCTAGCATTTGATACTTCTTTTAACTAACTTTTTTTAATGGACTGGATTTCAAGATGCGTGAATTTGAAGTGTCTGTTTTCTTGCTATCTATGACTTCCACCATGCAATGAGATCCACACATGTGAACATCAATCACTTCACATTCAATTCTGGACTTCAGCCTCCTTCTTTGTAGACTTACTAATCTCATTTACTATATATTTTAACATCTCAGAAGGAGGTCTCCTCTCTTTCCTAAAGAAAGTCCCCTTGCAGAGTTGTCTTCAAAATATTTCCTCTAATAAACTTTGATTTTTCAGAACTCTTTCACAGTCCTGTGGATCTTGGAAAAACAAAAAGGGAATCCGTTCTCTACAGCGCCTGAAGCCACAGATGGCTAGAGAGATAACTGCTGCTCCACTGCTATTTCTTCTGCAGGAGCTGGGCAAGCTCTCTTTGTCAAAGGCAGCTTGGAGAAGATCAAGCCTGGAGGTGAAAAAAATGGTAATGCCACCAATCACAGCAAAGGAGCTCCTGCATCAGAGAAAAATCTCCACTTTAGGGTAAAGTCAGCAAACATTTCCTTCGGGGGATAATCCTGGCCTCGTTTTTGCAAATAGCAGCAATGCTTCAACACGTTATTGGATTGTTAATCAGGGGTGTAAGTTTTAACCATGCTGGTTTAAGGACATAGGCAGACAAGGTTCTTTGGTTTAATAAAAAGATAGCACATTTTACCCAAATACCCTTGTCAGAATTATTAATCATTCATTCTTGCTGCACAAGGGCTGCATCTTTTCCTTTATATTTGACTTCTCTAAGTGTCTCTTTTAGATGTGTTGTGGTTAAGAAAAAGGACTTGTACTCAGAAACTGAGGTTCTATGCCTAGCTGTATCACAGACTCCCCTCTGTGATTTTGGGAAGATTACTCTGAAAGTCAACGGTGTGTCTCCTACTCAGAGTGAAATCCAAAATCTAGAACTTGGGTGAATTTCTTGCAGCTCAGAGTAAAGAGTTCACAGTTCAGTTCTGTATAACTCTGTGCTATAGTTCAATGGGAATAACAATACTACTGTTAGTAAGAACAGTATCCCTGTATAGAGATAGAGTAAAGAAAAAATGTATGTGAATAATACACAGTGAACTTGAATAATTGCTGAAAATTCATTTCTTCTTGCCATTTTATTTGGCATGGAAATCAAACAACAAGGATTATAGTTAAATTGGAAATATGACAAAGTATATGGTGACTAGTTTATAACGTAATAAATAATTTACAGAATAATATAATTTATAAATTAATAATTTCTGCAGGCACTCGGATCTCCATTGTCACCCATTTGCTTTGGCAATTTCACATGTGAAAACTTTTGCCATTTAAGCTACTTAGTAACATTTTCCCATAAAAGGCTTAATTCTGAATTTGTCATCAGTTAACATTCATGATTCATCTGTTTGCAAAAATATATAGATTTTTTTTCTAAATTTATGAGAAAACGGCGTGCTTTTGAAGAAGCATCCAGAATCATTTCACAGAATAAAGAGCTGTTCTGAAAATGTCACTGTGCATCTGCCTAGTGCAGGGGGACTGGACCCAGTGATCTGCAAGGTCCCTTCCAGGCCCTAACAATCTATGAATCTCTCGTGGAGAATCTTAATCCCGATCTGTGAATATCAGGCCCTATATCAGGTTCAAACTTAATACTTAGCTCAACCAGTCAACTTAAGTCTCTGGCACTGTACGTTTATTCCCCAGCACCCTTGCCGCACAGGAATCCATGTAAACCAGTCCACCTATAAATGCAGTCCATACAGGGCAACTCATAGTCTTGAGGTCTTAACCCCCAGCCATCAAGATGGTGCTCCCAGCTTCGTGCTAGTCCATCAGTGCTGCAGTGCAGTCTTTTTTCTCCCATGTGAGTTTCCTTTCCTGGTTTCATGGGCCACTTTTAAATGTAATGGGGGTTTAATTATCCCTAAATTAAAACAGTGGGTTTTTAATTGTGTTGATTAAAAACCCACCGTTTCAATTTAGAACTTCTGTCACTATTGTGGAACAGTGATGGTCTGCTAGCAGCTCACCCCCTGGCTGCAGGCAGGCTCCACCAGAACAAGAAGCAAGGGGTCTGATCCTTTATTTTTCTGCCCCCACCCCCCACCCAGAGCCTGCCACCTCTTCCACAGCCAGGGGACAAGCAGCCAGCAGGCTCTGAGCTGCAGGGGGCCCCAGTCCTTCCCTCCACAGCAGCAGCATACCCCAGGCAGCACCAGCCCACTAGCAGTCCACCCAGGCAGCCCCAGGGGTGCCACCAATGTACGAGGGAAGTCGTGGGCCCCCCACAGCTCAGGGGCTGCATGACCCAATGACAGGTCATGCAGGCAGGCTCCACTGAAAAAAAAAAATAGTGAGGGGCCTGATTTTTTTTTCCCTTGCCGGAGAAATAGCAAGGGATCTGATCCTTTTTTTTTCTTGCCCCTTGCATTTCCTGGGGCTGAGGGGCGAGCTGCCAGGCAGGCATCACCCACCCTCCCCCCTTCCCCCCCCACAGCTCAGAGTCTCTCTGCAGCTCACCCCCAGCCATGGGACAAGCAGGCAGATTCCACCAGAACAACAACAAAAAAAGTGGTGAATGGCCCACTTTCCCATCCCTTCCCCCCACCAGCTGAGCCTGCCCGTGCAAGCTGCTGCACGATCACACAGACCCTAAGTTGCAGGGGGGCCTAGTGCTTATCTCTACAGCAGCAACACCCCCCAGGGCTGCCCAGGCAAGTTGCTAGCTGTGTAGGTGCCGCCCCAGGTCGCAGGCAGCACCTGCCTGATCCAACAGTGTACGGGGTACTGGAAGCCCGGGCATGGGGAAGTTTGGGCTTGGCAGGTGTCCAGCACCCCGTGTATTGTCCCTGATACCTTCCCACTGCCTGGGAATGCTTGGGAATGGGCTGGCTTACCCCTGGGGCAGCATGGAAAGGTGGCAGGAAGGCAGCTGGGTATGTCGGTGGCTGAAGAAGGCAGCGGAGACAGTGCACAGGGTGCTCAAAGCCCACCAAACCCAAGCTTCCCCGAGCATACCTGGGCTTCCAGCGCCCCATGCACCATCCCTGCCTCCCTCTCTGGATGTATCGCTGCAATATGTTACATAGGAAACTAAAATACATTGGATGTGCTTTACTTGGCTATGTAACAAATTCGTTTAAATCAAAAGATTCCACCACACATGTACAGTGTAATGAAATTTAAATAGAATATGCTGTCACAGGTGTAAATTGTGACAGCATTAAACCGGTAAAAAAGTGCAACTGAACCGCTTAAAAAGTCAATTTCATCAAGCATACAAGTGCCTATGATGCTGCTGCCTCCAGCCATACAGCTGTGGGTCCTTTGCTTAGTTCTGCAACCACTGGCCAAGCACTCTCTCCCTTTCTCAGTCTCCACCCTCTGATTCCTCTCCCTAGGAGCCTTTAACTTCCTGTGGCCAGCTTTACATCCTCTGCAATTGGTCCAGTTCTCCTAGGCAGCCTGCAATCATTCCTGATTGCCTGTAGCTGGCTGTAGTTCCCACAAGCCTGTAGACTCCTCTAGCGTGGAGTGTGTAGTCTGCTGCAAGCCTTTGCCAGCCAGCCTGCTACTGGCCCCCTCTTACACATTATAGGTATTAACTGGTTAATTGCACAATTATCTTAAGACCAGCTACATGTGCAAAGTACTTATCACGCAATAAAAAGCTCCAGCCAGCTATACATTTAGACTTTGAAAATGTGTACCAACTTTATAGCTGGTTGCTATCAAGCTTAATTTGCATGTGTAGCAGGGTCTCCCATATATCTGTAATTCCCATCAGCTGACAGGGCACCATGCCCAGTGTGAAACTCCTGGGCTTGGGGGAAATCGCAGCAGCTATGATCCTCAAGACTCAGCGTCTCATGCACCCCAAAGCCTGAGTATTGCAGCTACCATGATCCCCCAGCCCCAGAGGTCCATGGGGCACCCCCATGGCTGGAAGCCCCTCAATTGAGGCAGCTCCCAGCTGCAGGAGCTTGCTTCTCACAAGTGCAGGGAGAACCTGGGATTGGACTCCGCCTGCAATAAGTCATCATGGAATCTAATGCACACTCTCACAATTATGCCTCTTGCCATGAATGTGTGACATGTCAGAAACCACAATTTTGTGGCTTACACATTAGATTCCATTATGCCTTTACATGCATGGTCAGAGGGGACCTCACAGTTTAGTCCATGATTTTGTAACTATCAGTTGTGCTGAACAATGTCCATTGAAGTCAACAGGAGGTACACATCAAAGTTTATTACATCTTGATCTTCGGGTAATGATTCTGTGATGAATAATCATCGAGTCCAACACTTATGGATTTACATGGACAAAGTGTTATAAAGTTATTGCCTAATTAGCTTCCAGAAAATCCCCCTGAGGATCAAAATGGTACCAATTATCCCATTTTGCTATTGATGTGTGACATGTTGATTTACTTCAAGGCCACTTAACAAGCCAATAACGGAGCTAGGGCTGGAATCCAGAAATACCTGGCTCCCAGCTCTGTGCTCATTCTTTCAGAGCATGTTGCTTCTTACTGTAAGCTCCACAGAAAACATCAGGGACCAGATTTTCAGAAGAGCTCAGGACTCAAAAGCACCAAATTAAATAACCTGGCTAGACTATCCCACATGCTTGGTCAACATAACCCAGCATGGAAGAAGGCTTAGAAATGCATTTGGTTCTACATATCACCTTGGTTTAGAGTTTATGAGCATTCTCTTTTGAGACATGTGGCATAACTCCACATTTTTAAAACAGGCACTGCGAGAAATGTGGGAGGGGATAAGATTCTTGTGGCAACTTGATGTTGAGCATAGTTTTTCATATATTTTTTCCTGAGGTCTGGATTCTTTACATAACTCAGGTTTGCTAAGAATTTTAATTTATTGTTATGGCAAGAAAGCCAAAGTCCTGGATAGGTATTTCATATATAGCTTAAAGAGGGGATCTCAATGCTTTGCTAAGGTTTAAGTGCTTAATCAAGAGCAGTGATTTCATGGCTTAATTTAAAACAAATTCATAACAAATACAGAATATCAAAGTCTGACTGTTGGTCTGTTTCAACAATATAGCAACAAGGAGAAAGCAGCTACAAAATATATGTGTCACTAGAATGAATAAAAATATTCTCAGTTTTTGATGCAACATAGCCCATATTCAAATCAAAACAAAGATCAAAACAAAATGTTAGTGCTTATAATAAAAAAATAAAACACTCAGACGTGAAGAACAAGTTCAGGAAGAAAATGGGCACAGGAAAAAAACTGCTTCTCAGGAAAGTGTTCGCCTTGCTAACACCTAGTCAATCTGCGAAATATAAATTATGCAAACATCTGAAGAAGATAAAACTGGGTTATGTGCAGGGCTAAACAGATTCACAAGAGGGGGAGGTTGAAAACAATCTTTGCCAGTTTACCCAGACTGCTAATTTGTGGTTCATCTAAACTGCCCAATGTCCACACTTTATTTTCCAGTCATAATGTCTGACCTGCTTGGCTTGTTATTTTTTGTAGAGTCAGTGTGAGTTCTGCTTGTTCTGGGTCTGGAGCAAAGTCTGGCACATGATAAATCCCACTTTTTCTGGAAACATCCTATTGACCCATGAGCTATGTACTCCTGTCTGCCTTTGTTGAGTCAACATTCCCTCTGGGTGGTCTTTGAATCTCTCTTACTACTGTCGGCATAGTTCCTGGAGCTACTGTTTCTGCAAGGTCCTAGCCCTGCTGTTTCTGTAAGGTCTGCTACCAAGTTTGCTTGCTCCCATCCTGACAAGAAAAATAAGGAACCCAGTAAATGGATACCTCTTTCCCCCCGCCCCTGCTTGTGTTTCTTTTCTCTGATTGTCTGGATTTTAGGCTACAGCTTGTTTCACCACCTGTCCTTGAAAGTTCTCATTGGCTCTCATATTCTTTTCACCCCATCTGGCTATCCTATTTTTCTCCCATGCCACTTACTGATCACAGCAAACATCCTACCAACACCTCTTGAAGACAGGTTTTTTCCTGCACTTTCTAGAAAGTGCTCCAAGTACAATATTACCCATTCTGTGTCTCAGCAGTAGTCAAGTATATTCTCGTCTTGGAAAACCAAACACAGTAAATCTCAAAACAGACAATGCTTCAGTTAAAAAAATCTTAAGTAAAACAAAACATAAGTCTGAGATTTCACCTAGCCTCAATTAGGCTTGCCTAAATTACAGAAGAAGTCAGCCACAGAAAATCCTCACTCTTTTTTTCCTCCTAAGAAATGTTGTTACTATTTCCCACCACTGCTACCATGTCCACATCCCCACATGTAGGCACATCTGATATGTGGCACCACAAACCTCTCAGTGGTGCCACAAAGCACATATGTGGAACATTAAAATGTTCCCCGCGCTGCAAATTTTGCTACTGGGATTTCCCCCCCCACATATCTCCCACTAACACACACACACACACACACACACACAACCCCCCCCACAAAAAAACCCCCACATGCTACAATGCCAGAACAAGCAGAGGCTTGGTTCTACAGGGAGATGCTCCTACATTTGTGCCCCAGCTGCTTCAGCACGCTAGAAGCTGGGAGGGAGCGGGGCAAGGGCAGTTTGCCCAAAGCAGGACACAGTGTCCCACAACAAAGTACGTGTGCAAGGGCGTGTGCTGTGGCACAAAGTAGCAACACAAATTTGTGCTGCTACTATTTGTGCCACTACAGGTACATGTCCCTGCACATCTGGTTGCAACCCGTGAGTTCAAGTTCTGCAGGAGTGGGAGGCTCATATATAGGGAAAATGTGTCTCTCCTTGTTTTAAGTATTGTAACGTATGTTTTTGCCCTTAGTTCTGGTAGCCTGGCAATCTGCGTTTATACTTTGGATATGTATATACTGGGAGATTAGCTGTGTCAGCCTAAAGTCAGATGGGGTAATATGCACCTTTATAGAGTTACTAAATTATATCTAGGGCTGTCGAACAATTAAAAAAATATTGCAACTAGTTGCATCATTAAAAAAAGTTAGTTGCAATTAATCACCATTTTAATCACACAGCTAAAACGTCAGAATTATGCAGGTACTTTGCATGGTAAGGAGGAGGGTGTGGGGGAGCAGGGTTTGGACCCTGCATGCCCTGGCAGGATTTGGGATAGGAGTGAGGGGAAACAGTGGGCCTGGGGGGGGGGGGGGGGGCGCTGTGGCTTGGGAGTAAAGGACAGACACACACACAGGCACACACACAAGCACCACCAAGCAGGTAAGTCTGTGGAGGGGGAGGGGTGAGAGGCAGATCAAGGCCCCCACAGTGAGGGAGGAGGTGGGGCCCTGGGACTGGGGCAGGTCATGTGATGGAGCTGTGGGTGGCTCATCGAGGGGTAGGGAGGAGGACCGCTCTGTGCCACTGCATGCACCCTCAGGGAAGGCATGGGGGCGCATGCCCCCCAGATATGACCGCACATCCCGTGCCTGCCTGGCAGCAGGAAGCACAACCTGGCATTGCACAGTTCCCAGGACAAAGACAGCAGTGCACAGAGCCCCACCCCGCAGTGGTCAGCCTCCATCCACTCTGCACTCAAATCCTGGTAGCACATGCTGCTCATGCCTCCCCTGGGAGTATGTCTGGTGGCAGGAAGCCATGCCCCCACATCCCCCTAGACGAGCCACCTGCAGCTCTGTCTCACAGCCTGCCCTAACCCCAGGGCTCTATTCACCCAAGCACCTCCCCCATTCCCTCCCTCACCATAAGGGCCTCAATCTACCTCCCTCCCCCTCCCCCTCCAGAGACTTACCAGTGCAGTGCTGCTCTACATGCAGCATACAGGCTGCAGCTGCTCCTGTGTGTCCGTGTCTATGTGTGCCCACTGCCCTCTGCTGCAGCCACTCAGAGCCCAAGCCCAGGCTGCCCTGTGGTTCTTTGTGTTGCCACCGCTGCCCTGCTGGGAGGCCTGAAGGTGATGTAGTGGAGCCCAGGTGTGGGCTCCAAAACCACATGCACAATTAACGAGTTAAAAAATTAATATAAAATCCACCTGGTGTGTTAATTGCACACATTAACTGCGATTAATTGACAGCCCTATATATAAAAATACAGACCTTCATTAACTCAAATTTACTTCATAAGATGCTGCAGAAGGACAGCATAGAGCAAAGAATAAAATGGCGTGAGAGATTAGAGTAATAGGTGGGAAAGCAGGAGAGAGGAAAAAGGGAGAAGTGGGGAGGGGAAGTGCTGAAAGAGGCATACAAGCGAGAACCCATAGGGATAAAAGGGTCACAAAAAACAAAACAAACGAAGAAAAAAAAACAAAAAAACTTATCTAGTGTGCGCTGTGGTCAGAAGGTAAAACTGCATGATGGACAGCTCCAAGCCAGTTTTAATCTACCTGTTACATCTATCCTGGACATATCATAGATTTCATAGACATTAGGGCTGGAAGGAACCTCGGAAGATCATCAAGTCCAACCCCCCGCCCAAAGGGCAGGAAGTCAGCTGGGGTCATAGGATCCCAGCAAGATAAGCATCCAATTTTCTCTTCAAGGTGTTCAATGTAGGTGATTGAACCACCTCCAATGGCAGGCTATTCCAAACCTTGGGGGTTCAGACAGTAAAGAAATTCTTCCTTATGTCCAGCCTGAAATGGTCTTGCAGGAGTTTGTGACTGTTCGACCTCGTCATCCCTTGGGGCACTCTGGTGAACAAATGTTCCCCCAGGAACTGGTGGTCACCCCTCAAACTTATAGGGGGCCATCAGATCACTTCTGAGCCTGTGCTTTTCCAGGCTACAGAGCCCCACAGCCCTCAGCCTGTCATCGTAAGGTATGTTTTCCTGACCTCTGATCATGTATGTGGCTCTTCTCTAGACTCTCTCAAGCTTTTCCACATCCTTTTTGAATTGTGAGGCCCAAAACTGGATGCAGTACTCCAGCTGCAGCCTCACCAAGGCCAAGTACAAGGGGAGAATAATGTCCCGGGATTTGCTTGAGAAGCATCTATGGATGCAAGCAAGCATTTTGGTCGCTTTACTAGCCGCAGCATCGCATTGCAGGCTCATGTTCATCTTGTGGTCAATGATGACCCAAAGTCTCTTTCTTCCATAGTGCTAGTCAGCGTAGCACTGCCAAGCCTATTAGGGTGCTGCAGGCTTTGCCTCCCAAGGTGGAGAACCTTGCATTTTTTGGTGTTAAACACCATCAGGTTCTTGTCCTCCCATTTGCTGAGCCTGTCCAGGTCAGCCTGGATCACCCTCCTGTCTTCAGGTGTGGATGCTTTGCCCCAAAGTTTGGTGTCATCAGTGAACTTGGCTAGTCCACTTCTGACTCCAATGTCCACATCATTAATGAAGATGTTGAACAATATAGGTCCAAGGACAGCGCCTTGGGGGACCCCACTGGTCACAGGGCACCATGATGATTGACTTCTATTACTACCCTCTGGGTCCGACCACGGAGCCAATTTCCCAGCCAGCGGATCACGGTGGACCCAAGGCCACAATTGACCAGTTTCGCCAAGAGGTAATCATGGGATACCAGATCGAAGGCTTTTTTGAAGTCAAGATATATGACATCAATCTCTTCTTTGTCCAGGTGATAGGTCACCTGATTATAAAAGGAAATGAGATTGGTCAAGCAAGACCTACCCGCAACAAACCTGTGCTGTCTATCCCTCAGGATGTTGGCGCCGGCCAGTCCATTAAGGATGACCTCTTTAATAAACTTTTCTAAGACCTTCCCCAGGATAGATGTCAGGCTGATGGGGCCTATAGTTTGCCAGATCCACTTTCCTCCCTTTCTTGAAGATAGGTACCACATTGACCTTCTTCCAGTCTTTGGGCACTACACCAGAGTGCCAGGAGTTTTCAAAGAGCCATGTCAGAAGCTGGGCTATGATACTTGCCAGCTCCTTGAGTATCCTGGGGTGTAGATTGTCAGGGACAGTTGACTTGAAGGTATCCAGCCTCTCAAGGTGTTCCTTCACAAGGTCAGCATTGATGGAGGGCAGGGGATCTCCCTCACTCAGACCTCCCTGTCCCGTAGTGGGCATGGGCATCCCATGGGACTGACGAAAGACCGACGCAAAGTACCCATTTAATAGGTTAGCTTTTTCCTGGGCGTCAGTTGTCAGTTGTCCCATCTGGTTTAGCAGGGGTCCAATGTTACCCTTGCTTTTCCTCCGGCTCCCCACATATCTGAAAAAGGACTTTTTATTGTCCTTGATGCTTGAAGCTAGTTGGAGTTCAGTTGCAGCCTTGGTTTTCCTGGTTTGCTCCATGCAGAAGCATTCATAGAAGTGAAATTGTGGTGAACTGGTTTTGCACAGTGGGCGCATCTACACGTGCCCCACTGTGCAGTTGCTAGAGCAAGTACTAAATGACTTTGCACTACCAAGTACTAAATGATTGCACAGCACCCACTGGTACTGTACAGTCCCGGCAGTGCATGGGTCATTTCTGACTCTACTGCACAGTAGCAGCAGAGTCATGGTTAGTGCCCACCAACACTATGTCACCGCAGTGATGAGCTACAGAGACACAGCATCTCGTGTAGATGTGTCCAGCATGTACAAGCTTGTCTACCTGGGACCCTATATGCAGGAAGTCCATTCCACTTTCCCTACTGGTACTGCCTACATATACTGCATATATACCTCCCATAGACACACCCTTTACCATCAGCACTCCTTTAATTAGCAAGAGTGGGAAGTTTTAATGAAAAAAAAAGGCTAACTCTAAAACATAGACTCATCCCAGCAGAATCCCAGAGCACTTATTTCACAGATGCTTCAGGTTCCAAGTTGTATTGATCCCTGCCAATAACACTCTCTAGTGTTAGGCAAAAATAAACCTTATCAACAAATGAATTCTGAACTCACCTACATAGTTCCTCTTTCCCTTTCATTTTCTGTTGTCATTCAGCAGGGCTGTGTTGCCTATATGAGGGCTGGGGGAGAGATGCAAACAGAAATACTCTCAATCGTGCTCCTTGATCTCATCCTTCATTCAAAAATAAAAAGTACTGCTCTACACCGGCAGTTCCCAAACTAGGGTTTGTGACCCTGTGGCAGGACGACCTAGGGGTACCGTGTCCTCCCCTGACGCCCTTGCCTACTGTGCCAAGTCTGGGTCCTGAACGCACCCTCTGTCTCGCCCGCCACATCTTTGATCTTACATTATCAATGGGAGACTGCCTTCTTGCCCCCCCTGGCACGGTGCTGGTCTTGCTATACCACGATTCCGGGGCTACTCCCTGTGCCGGCCCTCGCTGGCCTGTCTCTGTGACTGTTCTAAGTAGCCCGCTCTCTCTTCGGGCTTCCTAGTAGACTCGCCCTTCTCTCCGGGGCCTTCCACTGGGCTTGCCCCCTTCTGGGGCTTCCCCTTCACAGACAGTGCCCCACTGGGCCTGCCCAATGTCCAATATACGCGCCCTCTCCTGGGGCCTGCTCAATGTCCAATACACATGCCCTCTCCCGGGGCCTGCTCCAAGATACATACGCTCCCCTGCCCCCACCGGGGCCCTTGCTCGCGCTTCTCGCGCCCTCTGCCCCCACCGGGGCCCTTGCTCGCACTTCTCGCGCCCTCCGCCCCCACCGGGGCCCTTGCTCGCGCTTCTCGCGCCCTCCGCCCCCACCGGGGCCCTCTATGCTCGACTCAGGCTTCCCTGGCTTGGGGCTCAGGCGGCCTTAGCCTTACCTGGCCCCCAGACCTGCCTCTTTGGGCCTATGCCCCACTGGGGCTTCTGCCTACGCACAACACTGGGCTCTTCCCAAAGCTGCCCGCACTGGGCTGGGGTCGGGACACCCCAACTGAACGCAGCACCCCTGTGGTACTAGGAACATCCCCACCTTACTGGGGAGCTCCTAATGAGGCCTCCTCCACCCCTATAGCCTCATCTGGTCCTCCGGTGTAATAATCACAACAACCAACCAAAACAGAAACACAAAGCCCCTAGGCCATAACACAAATCTTAGGCCAACCTAGCTATCCTTCTCTCATCCCTGTCAGGGTCCTCTCCACCCTGTATCCGCATGCTGGTGCACAACACCACCCTGCTCATTCTAGCAGAGCTCTTACTTCTTAGGCTGCCAAGGGGAAACTGCCTCTGGCTTCGGCCTTCTCTGTTTATAAAGGCCAGGCCCTGCCCCCTGGCAGTCAGCTGACCCAATCAGTTGCCATAGCAACTCCCACCTGCTGCCCTGGTGAGTGGCAGCTGAGCCCATTTACTACTATTCAGTAGCAGGCACCCTAGTGCCCTGCTACAGACCCCAAATCAAGTTGTGGCATTTACAAGTAGAGGGTCACGAGCTCTGTGAAATTGCATTATAGCACACAGGCTCACACTGGAGGTGGCGTCATCCCCCCCAACTAAAGGATGGTGAATTGCTAGTCTACTTCTCCATTTCCACACCCAAAAGTGTGTCTATACGCCCTGGCTCCAATGTTCATGCTGTGAAAGTATGTAATCTCTTACTGTTTGAAAGCAAATATGATTTTGTGACTTGTTATAGCCAGTCCATCCATCAGTCAATTAAAATTACAGTGATTAGAACAGTCTTTAAGTGATACTAAATATTCCACTTAGTTTTTTGTTAAGTAGAATAAGTTTTAAAACACACTTTCTTGTTAGACCTGATTCAGGAGCTTCCACATACATTCGACTTCTGTTGACATCAGTGAAAAGTAAAATGCATTTTCCCAGTTGATTGCTTTTTTCTGAATTATTTAAGAGAGACAATGTTTTCTCTGAATTCCATGAAGAAAAAAAATAGAATTTTTATAGGAATTATTAACAGTTATTGGTTTAAAATCATTGCTGCACAAATATAAGATCCTACAAGATGGACAGTTAATATATGAACTGTGAAAACAAAGGATATAGTAGGGAAAGTTGGCTGTCTGTTATTAACTTATTTTCTTATTTTATAGTATGATTTAGAGGCTCCAATGACACCGGAGCCCCATGGTGCTTGGTGCTGCACATGCACATAACAGAAGACCCTGTTAAGAACTTATCACCCAAAAAGAAACAACAGACAAAAGCCATGGGGAAAAAAGGTTGCATTATTAAACTTATCTTGCCAGTGGAAAAAAGAGAGACAGAAAAAGTAAGTGACCCGTCTGTAATCACATAAAAAGTCTATGGCAGAGATTGTAATTTTAACCGGGATGTTCTGAATCCTAATTCATTCCTACAAATCAACAGGGAAAAAGTTAATTGGGTGCACCAGTGGACCTAGACCCCATGGAACCCTATGCCTTCTGGCTCACCAATCAGGAGGCAGAATTACAACATGCAACAGAAGGATATCAAATGGAGTGCCCCGGGGTCAGTCCTGGGGCCAGTTTTGTTCAATATCTTCATCAACAACCTAGAAGACGGGATAGAGTGCACCCTCAGCAAGTCTGCAGATGACCCCAACCTGAGGGAAGTAGGAGATAGACTGGAGTGTAGGGCTAGGATTCAGAAAGACATAGAAAAATAGGAGGAATGGACCAAAAGAAATCTCATGAGGTTCAATAAGGAGAAGTGCAAAGTCCTACACTTAGGATGGAACAATCCCATGCACCAATACAGGTTGGGGACTGACTAAGCAGCATCTCTGCAGAAAAGGACCTGGGGGTTACAGTGGACAATAAACTGAATATGAGCCAGCAGTGCAGCCTTGTTGCAAAGAAGGCTAACAGCATACTGAGCCACATTAGTAGGAGCCTTGCCAGCAGATACAGGGAAGTGATTCTTCCCCTCTATTCAGCGCTAGTAAGGCCACATCTGGAGTACTGTGTCCAGTTTTGGGCCCCCTACTACAGAAAGAATGTGGACAAATTGAAGAGAGTCTAGCGGAGGGCAACGAAAATGCTTAGGGGGCTGGAGGACATGACTTATGAGGAGATGCTGAGGGAACTGAGCTTATTTAGCTGGAGAAGAGAAGACTGAGGGGGCATTTAATAGAAGCCTTCAGCTATCTAAAGGGTAGCTCCAGAGAGGATGGAGCTAGATTGCTCTCAGTAGTGACAGGTGATAGAACAAGAATCAATGAATCTCACTTGCAGCAAGGGAAGTTTAGGAAAAATTTTATTACCAAGAGGGTAGTAAGAGCAGTGGAACAGGTCACTCAGAGAGGTTGTGGACTTTCCATCCTTGGAGAATGGGTTAGACAAAACCTTGGAGGGGGTTGATGTAGTTGGGGGTTTTGAGCAGGGCGTTGGACTAGATGACCTCCTGAGGTCCATTTGAAACCCAATTTTCTATGATAAAAAAGGAAGCTGCACACAGTCTGAAGGGATCTTTAAGGCTGTGAAGATTTCTGTGACTAGAAGACAGTTCTTGGATTGTGCAGAGCTTAATGACTGGATAGGGAAGTTTTTGGTCTGTGAGACAGCTCCACAGTTGTGAGGAGCCCCAAAAATACTAGAAGCATGGTCAGTGAGCTAGTTTGGGAGATGGTAATGGTTGCACAGAAATGAAATAGGAAGAAGCCCTGGTGTTTGAAAACAATGAGATCTATCAAAACTTAATCTTAGGACCCTGTGATGGAACTCAGTAGAGCACAAGGATCTGAGCCCCCCTACCTTCAGATGCTTTGCATCTTCTAATGGAGGCCCACTGGTTGAGGCTTAAACATAATAATAGACTGGAAGTGAACAGGGAACTTAGACCATCAGCAGTACAGTAGGAAGTGATATTGCACAACAAACACCTGTGACCTTCCAATCCTCATGTTGCAGGGAACTCCTGACACACATGAAATCCAATGTTATTAGTACATGACAAACCTTTTACACTGCCTAGAAGTGTCTCCTTGGAAAATCCTTGCAGCTAATTGTTCCTGTCAAAGCAGATGACGTGTTTATAAATGTCACCCAACAGACATCATCACAGAATCATCACCAGCCCTTAAAAAGAGAGAGAAAGAACTCAAATACCAAGAAGCAACTGCCAAACATTTCAGCAGAACACAAACTAATGGCAAAAATGAACCCCAGTTTACCATTAAATTCTGGCTCAAAAATAATGGCCGATTCTACACTGTAGGCTAAAGGAACAGTTCTGCTCTAAGGAAAGAATAATAAGTATAGAAGCACTGTAGATTTGGACATATGTCTAACTCCATCCAGTCATCAGGTTCATTGAGTTGTTGCTGTAGCATTACAGTTTGTCTTTTTAAAATATATAGTTTCATAGACAGTAGGGTCGGAAGGGACCTGAGCAGATCATCAAGTCTGACCCCCTGCCATGGCAGGAAAGAGTACTGGGGTCAAACAACCCCAGCAAGATGATTGTCAAGCCTTGTCTTAAAGACCCCCAGGGTAGGAGCCAGCACCACTTTGCTTGGAAGTTGGTTCCAGATCCTAGCCACCCTGACAGTGAAGTAGCACCTCCTGATGTCTAATCTGAATCTACCTTCTGCCAGCTCCTGACCGTTATTTCTAGTCACTCCTGGTAGTGCTCGGGGGAACAGGGACTCCCCCAATGCCTGCTGATCCCCTCTGACTAGTTTGTAACAGGGCACTAGATCCCCCCTCAGCCTTCTCTTGTGGAGGCTGAACAGGTTCAGGTCCTGTAGCCTCTTCTCGTAGGGCCTGCCCTGCTGACCCCTGAACATGCAAGTGGCCCTCCTCTAGACCCTCTCCATGCTGTCCACATCCCCCCTGAAGTGCGGCGCCCATAACTGGATGCAGTACTCCAGCTGCGGCCTGACCAGTGCTGCATAGAGGGGGAGGATCACCTCTTTGGCCCTGCTCGAGATGCATCTGTGGATGCAAGACAAGGTGCGGTTGGCCTTCCTGACTGCATCCCCACACTGCCGGCCCATGTTCATCTTGGCATCAGTGATGACTCCAAAGTCATATATTTTAGTTATTTTTCTTTACAAGACTCCCAACAAGCATACAAAGGAATTTTTACCAGTAGACAAGAAATATTCTATTTTCATATAGTTTCTAACAAATTATATCAGTCAACTGAACAAAGTTTTCTGTGCCTTTTCATTTATTAAATTTTCCTCCAATATTATTTATATATTAATGTAACTGTACACAGTACTTTGCAATAGGCTAAGTATGTTAGCAAAAGAGCAAAGTTCTGTCCCACAATATTTATGACCAAGACTACACGGACATAGTTGCCCTGGGGCAGGGAATCTTGAGGCATCTATGAATTATCTTTTGAAGAAACTTCCTCGCTGTGGGAAGAAATTACCCTGAATTTGAATCCATAAAATTTTGCAGCTTAGGGGAAGATTTATCTCAATTCAAGGGGCTATGTCAAACAATCACAATGTGCTTTTTTGGGGGGAGAAGGGAAAATGGGTGTTTTCCCATGATACTCTGTACATGTGCTACAACCTAAAGAAACAAATACACAACAAAATAGACAGGTAGCAAATACCATTCAAATTTTAAGTATTTCCTCAAACATAGGGGGATTGCAGGAATGCTTAAACAGGGAGGGATGTTCATCAATATCCTAACCAGATCATCATCCTAAACACATGATAACCTTTTACATTTTTAAAAAACAAATTCTAGTACTGGTGTACTAGTGGTCTTGATTTCCTGTGTTAATTCTTGTTATGCAAAGGGAAAGAATAGCATGAGCGGGAAAAATATAGAATCCTGCCCACTGTACAAAAATAGAAAAATTCTCCAGATTAGGAATGAGTCCTATCAGGACAAGAAAAAAATTCACTTTCCATAACTAGATTTCAATTCCGTAAGATGCTGAGCACCTCAAGCTCCCACAGAAATCAACAACATGTGAGGGCACTTAAGTCTCTTTCTCCATCTGATGGGGACAGATGGAACAGAAATACATCTCCAGTAGGAACTAGACCCACCTTTGCCAGACCTCTGAATAACCATCAGATTTGACTTTGAATCATTGTTTACTAAAGATACATTTGACCATTGATCAAGAGTGGAAAGTTCTGCATTTCATTAAAAAACAACAACACATTCTGAATCATCCAGGCTCCCGTATGAGACATTCTTTGTTTTCATATTTAATAGTTTCAGTAACTATGCAATATGAAACTTCTTCAATCCAGTCTTCAAGTGTGGGTGGGTATGAATATTTCCAGCTCCTAGTAATGAAGAGTTTGGCACAGGCTCATGCAACAAGCACAGGGTTGTTAGTAATAACCTAAAAAAATGGACTACAAATTCTTTATTTGTTGAACTCCAAAATGTAGTACTACTGAGGTTACTTTTGTTTCCCACATCTGAATATGACAGTGAGATTTTGTGGGGTTACACTGGGAATCACTCAACCTCAGGCAAAAAAAATTGTCATGAAGTTAATCTGTACTTCATTTCACTTTAAAAAAGAACTAGATTACACAAAGAAAAAAACACTCAATGTGTGCAGTGATATAACAAGAGGAGTAGGTGCCTGGAGCAAACCCTGTGGGAGTGCTGCGGGGAATGTGGGTTGAGATCAGGGATGGGAGGCTGGTGCAGCAACCTTACCCATGCCAGGAACTCCTAAACAGTCCCTGGCCGAGGAGCTGCTGCTCCCACTGCCACTGCCACATGCTCTGCCTACCCTGGCTGTTGCTCTTCCAGCATCCCTCCTAACCTGTCACCTCGAGGGCTTGCTCCTCTCACACACCTCTAGTTACACTCCTGAGTTTGAGTTCCTTTCCCAGTCCAATAGGAATACAGTTCCTCAGTAATTACATGAGACAGTTGAAGACTTATAGGTTGTTTTTATTTTACTATGCAGCTTTGTTTTCGAACAGAAAATATTCACATTTATTTCTGAACTGGTTGCCTCTGGCTGGCTACTGGAGTGCATGAAATAAGTGGTGGATGCCCTCTCCAGCCCTTCTGCAGAATGAAACTGGATGCTTCTGTATTCCTGGTATCCTTGAACTCTCTAGCTATGCCCCAACACATGTATTTGCCTCCTTTCACTCTTCTAGGACTAGGAGAAAAGGCCCCATTGAAAACCTCTCTCCAGTACAGAGGGCATATGGAATGCTTCTACTGGGGTTCTCCATTGACTATGGCATTAATTCATTAATATTTCTCTTACATTAAGGCAGCATAGAAACAGAAATACATTTTAGGTTTTGGATCCTATTTAAAAAACAACTTATGTTGCTATTGTCTTTGAACTGTATATAAATTAGCTCTGTACTGCAAAAACTTTATATTTCATCTGTTATGCTCTTTCTGCCAATATGAGGCACTTTTTAATTTTAAATAAGTAAAGAAAAATAGAAGTAAAAATAGAAGCAAAATACCACCCAATGAACAAAGATGCAATAATAGTTTACTATGTATGCGTTAATTAGATTATGAAAAGCACATTCTTCTAAATAATAAAGTACATACTAAAACTGAATGGATATAGCTGTTAATTGTCTTCTCCATTACAAAGACAGAGTTAATGCCATGATTTGAGACAAATAGTACTTAACCTCCTGAACCTTGGATGGAGAGAGAGATGGATGTTTGCTTTTGATCATTCTGCTCTTTTCATGAGCTGAATCAATACATACCCCTTGTAGCTTTGAGTCATGGTTCTAATTAGTCAGTCTCATGGGCTTGGTTTACAAAGTAAAATATAAATCAACGCACATTTGTAAATTCCAACAAGCATTCTGGGCCAAAGCCACCTCAATAAAATAATTAAAATGGCATCAGCCTGTTAAGTTGTTCACCCGTCTGCCAAAATGTATATACAGTACTAGGAAATGACAGCCTACATTGGAAATGGTAAGGAAAAAGGTTTTTTGAAAATGTTATAGCTGCAATAAATATGGGTTATAAAATAAATAAAGTTTAACTTCACTCTCTCTCTTAATCCAAACACACTGGAAATAAGAAAACTAATACAGGGGATGCCGAATAACAAAATATACCAGTTAATTGAGCGGTCCTGGCCGCTGCTCCTCATGTCACATCTGGAGCGTCCCTCCACTCCTCCCACCAGGGAGGTGGGTCCTGCACAGCCCCGCAAAGCCTGTTTTGTCCCTGGGCCATGGGGGCTCGGCAGCGCAGGCTGCTTTGCCCCACGCCATGGGGGCTCGGAAAAAATAGAAGTGCCACAGTGGGCACTTCCAGTTTCATTTTATCTTACAAGCCAGCACGCTGGTTAGTGGAGCATGCCGGCTTGTAAGATTCCAGATAACAGAACTTTTACTGTATAAGATCTTAAGAATTATAAACAAGAGAAACACAGAAAATTTTCAGAACCTTCAGTGAAACTAACTAATATCTAGTGCAAGGAGTGCAGGCCATTTAAAATCTACTGAACAGAAATAAAAAGAAAATTTTACAGGATTCACATCTGTACTTGAATTTTGCAGGGCCTAAATTCTTGGATTCAACTGAATGGTTACTTTCATGTTGTCCTGGAGAGAGTGTATGAGGCTTAAGCGGACTGGTGGGCATCCTGTCTTTTCTAGGACTTGAAAAGGCTCTGCTGACAGTGTCATATGCTTTGGTTAGATCCACAAAAGCAATGTACCATGGTCGGTTTTGCTCTCTGCACTTTTCTTGAAGTGGAAAATACCATGTCTATGGTTGATCTCCCAACCCTGAATCTGCACTGAGATTCAGGGTAGACGTGACTCACCAGCTGTTGTAGGCACACAAACATAACCCTTGCAAAAGCTTTTCCTACTATAATTATACTGTAATTGTTGCAGTCACCCTTATCTCCTTTATCCTTATCCCCTTTATTTTTACAGTGATGATGTTTGCATCATACATGTCTTGTGGTCCCTCATCCTCTTTCCAACATTTGAGTAGCAGCTGATGAAGATATGGTAATTGGCTTTCTTTCCCACACTTGGAAATTTCCTTTGGAATGCCATGTTTTCCAGGAGTCTTGCCACTTGATAATAAATCAATTGCCTTGCTTAACTCTTCTAAAGTGGGCTCCACATCTAACTCTGGCATGACGTGTAGAGTTGGTATTTGTCGGTGACGTTTCTCCCTTGTGAGTATAGTTCTGAGTAGTGTTCAACCCAATGAGACATCTGCTGGCTTTCATCTCTGATGGCTTTACCACTGTGTGACTTAAGAGGGGCAACCTTGTTAACAGTAAGGCCTAGAGCTTTCTTCAGACCATAGTGCATGACTTTTAGGTTTCCTGTGTCTAAGACTGTCTGTATCTCAGCACAAAGCTTAATCCAGTACTGATTTAAGAAACATCTGGTTGCTTTCTGTACCTCTGCATTAGACAATATAAAACTAATAAACATACAGTTGCCCACATCTTCTTTTCCCTACCAAATCTGGCAGTAATAACAATGAACAATCAATTAACTGCCATTTGGATTTGGCGGTCTCCCTTGAAATTGCAGTACTACTATTGTCAAGAGGAGATAAGTCCATTTGTTCTGACAGTACCATGTCCTGGGGGTTGTGTTGTACAACGCTTTGATTGTTGCCTGTCTAAGATATTATCAAGAAAATGACAGAATCAATGCCACTTATCTCTCTTCTGGAAGCTGGAAACTGCTGCCTATTTCTCCTCAGTATATGCCCATATGTAGTGACAAACTCTTAAGATTATGGGACAACTTCTTGGGGCAGATAGCAATGAATAGTTCTCTGGTTTGATTCATAAAAACAGCTTTAAATTTGGAAATGAGATCAGAGGTTGGGAGATACTAATGTAATGTCTGTTCTTGGTTTTTATATAACGTACATAGGAAATCAGGCAAACAAGATAAAATAACAAAAGAATACAGGGGGTAAAAAGATAGACAGCAAGGAGAAAGACAGTAGTGAAGTCAGGTAAGACACAATTAGTGAAAGGACTGTTCCTAGTCTGGCTAGGAAAATGGACATGTTTAGTTTTTTTCTACTGACGTACTTATGCTTATGTAAGAAGCCTGGGCAACAACATGGAAGAACTAACTAGTAGCGCAGGACATGAAAACCAGACACTGTGGGGATAACACAACTATGGCATGATAGCAATCATGACTGGAATATAGGTTTTGAACTAGGAAAGATTAAAATAAAAGAAAAAAGGGAAAAGTTAATATTGTATTAAAGATGCAATTGATTGTATAGAAATAACATGGGATTCCATGGGCCAAAAAGAAACTATTTGGGTCCAAAATCACTGAAAAAGGGCCCTTTTTAAGTTGTTCTGTTCTCTGCCTGTAAGCTGCCATGCAGGGAAAGGGGAAGGGAAGTGTGACATATATAAAAAAAAAAAAATCACATAAATAATATGTAATACATGTTTGCCAAAGGTAGATCATGCTAGTCATTCTTGTTCTCACATCTTTCTTTGATAAGGTAACTGATTTCCTAGAGAACAACAACTTGCTAGAGAAACAAAATTTGTTTGATGGTATCTTGGGCCAACTGTTAAAATGAGAGTTTATGATAAATTCCCATGGTCATATTTAGATGTGGATAGAGATCTTTGTAACAGTTTTACAGAGATGCATACTCCTGAGAACTCTATCATTATGGGAAAATCTAACTTCATAATAAAGACTAGAGGAAAGATGCTACTAATAATGGTAAAAAGTAGATATTTTAGCAGTTACAGCTAAGTGGTCACTGACTCAACAATAGATTAAGTAGGTCTATAACTAAGGCTCTCAGTTTCAAAAGGATGAACTTTGATAAGCTAAAGGGACCAGGGACTGTACTGAAATAGGATGAGAGCTCAAGGACTTGCATGTGGAGGAGTTTTGGAATTTCTTAAGTCAAAGGTGCTAAAAGTACCTGAAATTTGTACCCAAAGAAAGTAGGGGAAAACACTGTACAGACGGCTATAGACATAACTGGATGAATAACCATCTCAAAAAAGTTAATAGGAATAAGCAGAGAACCTATGAAAACTGGAAAATGGACTGATTAGTAAAAATAATCAAGTAGCTAATGTACCCCTGTATTTAAGAAAGATAAACACTGTGATCCAGAAAAATACAGGTCTGTTAGTCTTCAAGAGTATGGGAGGCTTTAGAACATTTTCTAAATAAATGAACGATCAGAGAAGTTAAAATGGGAAATGGGATAAAAGGAGATGAGATTGTGCAGAGATCTGGAGTGAGATGACATCACTATGCCAATGACACCCAACTCTTCCTCTCTTTTTCTTCTGACCCTGGCCCTGGAGTCTCCAGCCTTTCCAAGTGCCTGACTGACTGCAGCTGTGGATTGGATGGGCATGAATCTATTGAAACTGAATCCAGACAAGACAGAGGTGCTTGTGCTGGACAGACCATGTGACTTGGGAGAGGGGGATTGAGATGCCTATCACTGATGGGGCCTCCTTTTGTCACTCTAGCTTATGGCCTTAGGGTGCTCCTGGATCTTCTGCTGGAGTTGTATCTTCAGGTGACAGTGTTGGCTAGGAGTGCTTTTCACCAACTCTATCTGGTCAGAAGGGTGTGACCCTTTCTTTTGTTCTCAGGTCTGGTTGCCATCACCCATACCTTCATAACCTCAAGGCTAGACTACCACAATAAACTCTACACAGGGATTTGAAAACTGTCCTGAAGCTACACCTTCTAACGAGAATGATTTGCCAGGAGCACAGAATTCCAGTCCTCTAAAGACTGCACAGGCTCCCAGTAGCTTTCCGGGCACAATTTAAGGGGCTGAATTTTGACCTACAAGTTTGTAAATGACCTCCCTTATGGCTCCATCATAATCCCAAACGTCAGCTGGCAGTATCATCAGCACATCAAGTTTGCTTGGTGAAAATGTGTCAGAGGTCAGTCTCAGGTGCTGTTACTCCTCAGCTGTGGAACTCCCTGCCTCTTGAACTCCTAGAGCCCAAACCTGGACTTCTTTCAGAAGTGCTGTAAGACCTATATGGGCAGGCATTTAAGTTTTTCTGTTCTCTTACTGTAAGCTGCCCTGAATGGGAAGGGAAGGGAAGGGAAAGGAAAGGGCGGCATATAAAATATAAATTGCATAAATCAGGGATGTTAAACTCATCTGACTCCATGGGTCAGATGAGTCACTAGGCTGGTCTCTGGGCCAGATCAGGCCACACTGAAGCCAGGAAGTGGAGCTATTCTGGTAGGGTGTGCCCTGTGCTGGCCCCCTTTGCTGTGTGCAGCACTTACAGCCAGTCCAGCCTGCATGCCACCTGCACTGCACAAAATCATTCCAAAACCCATGTGTTCTCCAGGTTGGATCCAGCTCATAGGCTGTATTTGACATTCCTGATAAAAGTAAATACATTTAAAAATGTAATACATGTTTGCCTACCATGAACTACCTTTGGCATTCTCATTGTCATACCTTTCTTTGACAAATTAACTGACTTTATAAATTAAATATGCAAGATGCAAGGTTTGTTTGGTGGTATCTTTTATTGGGTCACTTTGTGCCCAAAAACATGTCTAATACCTCTCCCAATTATACAGTTGGTTCAAAATAGATGTTAATAAAAAAAAATCCTTACCGTCCCACATTTTCTGGACCATCATGGCTACAACATCACCTCAATTTTTTTTAGACTAAAGAAATTCAGGTCTCATCTAGATTTCAGTAAAGCAGGTGATATGGTACCATATAAGAAATTATAAATTTCTGGAGAGGCCAGAGAGCTCAGAGGAACCTGAGGAGGAGGAAGCATGGTGGTGTCCCAAAGTGGGGAGCACGGAGGGCAAGTCAGACCAGTGAAGGCCCAGGCAGTCACTTACGAGGCCAGCATGGGTGGAGGCCAGCAACAGTAGCGACTGGGACACTGGCAGTGTCAACGGGGCTGGAACCTGGACATGGACGCCAGACAACAGGTACCAAACCCAGAGAGGGAACAATGAGACAAGGGGACTCGAGGTCCAGGCAGAGTCAGGCACCGTGTGAGCCAGGAAGCACAGAAGGGCAGCGGTGGATGCTTGGTGCAAGTACCACCTTTAGCCCACAGCTGCAGCCCCTAAGAAACCAAGCATCAGTAAGGGCCAGAACACTGGCCCTTATGGCAACATCACAGTTGGCATTAGGCAGGGTGTAGGGGAGGTGCAGCCCTGAGAAGCAATAGCTGTGAGGACGAGCAGGGTACCAGGGGACATGGGACCAGACACCATCCTCCCACTAGAAAACCAATTACCATCAAAGACGTGGCAGGAGAGACCCCTGGGGAGCTGACCCAAGGCCGCTCCCAGTAGCCTGGGCATGCAGCCCAGGAGGCAAAGGTGAGGTTTGAAAGCAACCCAGGTGTGTGATGCTCAGGGGGAGAGGCATGGCAGGTTACATTGTGCTAATTAAATTTCTTGATGATACAAAGTTGGCAGCCAATGCTAATTCAGGCGAACCTCGCCATTCGTGGGGGATATACTCTGGAGATCCCCACAGATGACGAAATCCACAAATACAGCACTGCATTCATGAAAGCCATCTGTGTTCATGAACATAGTGCCCCTGCTGGCTGGGGGCCATGGCTGTGCTGGTGATGGCAGGGGGAGCCCGGCGTTGGCAAGCGCAGAGCTCCTGAGGATCTCCTGTAAGTATATTTAAGATGACGGTTCAGCATTCACAAATATTTAAAACCACCGAATATTTGAATGCTGAACCCATGAATAGTGAGGGTTTCCTATATAGAGGAGGACTGAAATATACAGAACTGGATAACTTTGAGAACTAGATTAATAGAGCAGGATACTGATAGAAATGGGATGAAATGAAATAGTATAAGAATGCAATGTCATTCAATTAGGAAATAGTACAGTAACAAGAACCCTGCTCTAGAGGCTCATCAATTGGAAATGATATAGAAGGAAAAAGTCCCAGACATATTAGTTGATCAAAGGACGGTTAAGAGTCATAAATATTACACAGTTGCGAAAACAGCAACCACAATCCTTGGATATATCAGGCAAGGCATTTTCCCTAGAAATAAGAAAGTATGGACACTATTGTACAAGTCATTACTGAGACTTCATCTGGAATACTGTGTATAATGCTGGTCATCCAGGTTAAAAAAAAAAAATGAACTCAGGCTGGGACAGGTACAGCAATGGAAGGATATGAGAATGGCAAGCCTCTTATATAAGAAGGAGAAAAAGAGACTGTCTTGTTTACCCTGGACAATGAAGGCTAAGAGGAGATGTTATTGCTCTCTATAAATATATCTGAGATATATACCAAGGGGGGAGAAAAGCTATTTAAGCAAAGTTGGCACAAGAACAAATAGGTATAAATTCACCATAGAAAAAATTAGGCTTGAAATTAGAAGAATGTTTCTAACCATCACAGGAGTGATGTTCTGGAACAGGACTAGTGGGAGCAAAAAGCCTATCAACTTTTAAGATGGAGCTTGATCAGTTTATGAAAGGTATTATAGGATATAATTGCCTGTGATAGCAGGGGACTGGCCTCAATGACCCAGGAGGTCCCTTCCAGTCCCATGTTCCCCTGTAGATATGCTCTGCATAATTTTCTTGAAGTGGTGGCAACTCCAGGGACCCCACATCATATTGATTTTTTAGCTTTGCCTTATCTGTCTCTTTATATATATGCTAGTCCCTGTTGACTTTAACACCAGTTTCTAACAGTGCTGGCATTCTTGTTTTCAGTTTTCTGTTGAATAAAATGTCAGCAAGTAACAAGTCATGCTTCATCAGTGCTAGCCTATAGTTTAACAGAATTATGACTAAATATGGCTCGGTATCTGACTCTGTGGCTTTTCCTGTAACCAGTTTATTATTTTAACATTATTTTATACCAAGCTCTTGGGGATAACAGAGACTAGTAGTTACATGTCCTAACCCAAACTCCACTACATACTGTTTGAACTTGCACCAACTACATCGTGGTCTATTGTCAGACATGACCTTGTCTAGAAAAACATACTGTCACAGGGACACAGGGTCAGACCAGGGGTAAGCCTCAAGCAGAGGCAGGCCCCTAATCAAAGAAAAAGAAAAAAAAATACCTGCTGCAGGGGCCTGGGGGAATGAAGAAGCATGCCGCAGAAAACCGCCCAAGCGGTTTATCAGCCACGCCCATCTTTAGCTGGGGCTGGGTGACGCAACGAGGAGGCATCACCTGGTGAAGATAAAAATCAGCCTGGAAAGCATGGGAAAGGGAACACCAAAGACCGGAGGACTGGTGGGGAATCGCCAGATGGAGAGCGTCCCACCACTGAAGTCAGCAGTGACGGCAACGGCAGAAGCAGCAGGAGCTGCAAAGGATCCCTGTGCCAGCGAAGACCAGCAGGGATTGAAGATGCTGGCAGGGAAGCCGGAAGAAGCAGCAGTGGTAACAGCAGCAGCGGCAGAGGCAGCAGGAGCTGCAAAGGATCCCCATGCTGGAGAAGACCAGCGAGGATCAAAGGCGCCAGCAGCAAAGCCAGCAGCAGTGGCGGCAGTGGCAGCAGCGGCGGGGAATCCCCATGCCAGAGAAGCCTGGCGGGGATCAAAAGAGCCGACAGAGAGAGCCAGCGTGGGAGTGCTAATAAGAGGCAATGGGGGCCACAGGGTGGAGGCAGGTCCTGGGAGGGGAAGAAGGAGACCCTAGCTGGGGTGAAGGCATGGACCCTGACCCTGAGGGCGCGCTTGCTTAGGGCCGGTAAGGGACCAAGGGAGTACGAGACGCTTCCCGTGGTTCCCCCTTGTCTGTTTTGCCCTTCCCCATCTCATTGTTCTTGTAGTTGGGGTATCAGTTTTGTTTTTCATTTCAGATCGCTTCTGAGGCCTGGGGCTTTACGTTGGTGAAGATATTTTTGATTGTGTTTCCCTTTTTCAGGCTGTTCTATTTTGGTTCCCTGTCTAGTGCAGGCTAGTGTAGCCCTCTGTCCCAGGCCGGGGTAGCAGTGACCCTGGTCGACGGTGGGAAAGAGACCACGAGAGAACACGAAGAGGAACAGTGACATCTCCCATAGATAGCGCTGGGCATCAGAAGGGACATCTCCAAGGGCAGAGAGTCACCAGACCCACTGGGTCCAGTCAGAGCTCTAGGCGCCTGTTGGTAAGGAAGGACACGGGGACCAGGAAGATATCAACGGGGAATAGCTGCTAAAGATCTGGAGGCTCGTCTAGAAGGTTAGCATATGCCCGGGGTGTAGGGGAGGTTGGAGCCCCAGAAACATCCTCTGGGACATGTGTCCACTCTGGAGGCACCCTTCACTGAGAAACCATCCAAAGTTGCGGCAGGTGAGTTTGGGGGACACCCCAAAGGTAACTGAGGTACCCTCTGGGGTCTACGCGAGGTTCCCTGGCGAACAACGTCAGCTGCTCGGGCAAAGGTGGGTTGGGAGAAATCCTTTGAGTGAAGACAGCCACACATACATTTGCTATGCATAATCACTTGTTCAGCTGAAGTATCTTTCAGTTAAGTTATTTCAGGGATGGGAGAATACCAGTTTTTCTAGTTAGCATAAACAGATCTAGGTCTACTTTCTCTAGAGAGATAATTTTCCTTGGGGGTCAGTCACATATTTTTGGAAAAAATCTGGCAAGCCCTGACAACTTCCTATGCTGCTGCTGTTCAACGGAAGGCAGAATAATATGGTTCTAGTCCTCCTCTTACATTTTTGAAACTCTAAATTACCCTTGTGTATATTTTTAAGCTCATATTTCTGTAGTAGTTAGAGATCACAATCTTCGTACCTTTCAACAAAATCTCATCTTGTAAAAAGAATCATACTAACAGCAGAGAAACTGCTCTCTCAGTTACTCTGTGCTAATAGCCCAAATCACTTTCTAGAATGTCACATTCCAAGGCCGAGATCTGATAATCACAGCCAACATTAAATCTTCAATAGGAGAGGACCTGGTTTTTTGTTTGTTTGTTTTAATAAAATGTATAAACAGAATACCTAGTTATGGACCTATCTGTACTGCACTTTTGTCAAACATTCTGGAGACTGTGTCTGTAACCACCAAATCTCTCCCAGGTTTATATTCAATTTGCATACACGCAAATATACATACAGATATACATACACTTACTTACACACACACACACACAAACACACACACACACATATATATACATACACACACGTACACACACACTGTGGCAGGGCACTGGTAGTGCTTGCCACTTCAAGGGTTGAGTCAAGCAGCCGGCAGGCACTTGATTGTGGCAGCCATTTTAAAACACTGGCTGCCTATACAAGCAGAGCAGCTCACTCCTGGCAGCCAGGCAGGAACACTGCTTGACTGAACTGCTGCACAGAACATCTTGCAGGTAGGAGCTAGAGGCTCTGGGTCCTGGGCATGAACTAAAACTGCACCCTGCTGTGGAAGGCACAGGAGTCCCCAGGAAATGCCAGGCCAGTTACCTCCCCAATGAAAGGTGTGGAGGGGCACCTTAACCCCAGCCCCCATTGTCAGCTGGGCTTTTGAGGCAGTGGCAGGGCCAGGCATATCTGCGACCACCTGAGCCCATGAGAGGGCCCATGAGATTTTTTGTAAAATAATTTCCTTACAACTATGTGAATGTTTAGGTCATACAACTTACAAAATTGAGTTGGAAAAAACCCGAACCAAAAAGCCTTTGAAAATTTAAAAACTAGGGGTTACATTTCAAAATCCCCTGGGTGTTTTAGGAGTCTAGGAAGTATTTTCCAAAGTGACTACAGTACTGAAAGCTATGTCTATACAGTTTCCCTCCTGACCCCAGGTCCACTGCTGACACAAGACCCATCCAGCCCCCCCACCTCTTCAGCATGCCAGAAAGTGGCAGCTAGGCAAAGGAGAGGGCGCAAGAAAGGTCCCAAGCAGCTCGGAGCAAACTTGAGCATATCACTCATGCACATCTCTGGATCAAGCACTGAGGACCACTCTGAATCATCTTTTCTAGCTGAATACTTGTCTCTGCTGTGCCCAAGTGGGAAGGGATTATTTTGTCAGTTGGAGACTCACGGTCAGGAAGGAGACCACGTAGACATGCCCCAAATCACTTGTGAAAATACTTAGGTATCAACAACCCTTAAACATTTTTAAAACATTTCTGAGAGCCAGTGGGGCTTTCTCCCCAACTCATCCCTACCCTCTGTAACAGCTACCAAATTACTCCCACCACATAGCAAGAGTAATGGCAGTGCTGACAATGCACAGTTAATGCATCTTGATTGCACACTAAGGATTGTACTTGAGCCCACGTACACTCAAACATGACCATAACCCTGATGCAATTTCCAATTCTGAATTCTCTATAATAAAAGTGGGTAGTAAGGGATTTTAAATATATTTTCACTTTTAAATGCCCATCACTCAGTCTTGTTATCAAGTATAACTTCAACTCCTGGCACACATTTATTTGAAAGTGCAATACGATCTGACTTCCAATCTGAACAATCACATCTCCTGCTTTGTTACATGTGCATGACAGGAGGCATGATTTGGGGATCAAGGATCAGACCTCAGTAATGCCCTTTCTACTTGCCATTGCAAGGGGAGCCCAAGATCATGATCCTGGGTTCTCCCTGCACCGAGATGGAGCCAATAGCTGGCCCCGGCCCTGGCCCACTACACATTCAATTTAAGGTGTCATAAAAACAAGCCAAAAAATGTGCTACCTATAACTTGTATGTGTGTATATACGTAGACCATTTTTATGGCCAATTTGCCATTTTATGGTGCCTTAAATTGAGTGCACATGTAACGTCCTTGCCATTTATGCTATGGTTAACATGTTAATTATGGTTTTAATTTGGGGCCTTCTACTCCTACTTTTATATGCCTGTAGCAAACCTGAACTCCCTGCTACACCTCACATAGCAAGGCCCTGAGGGATCAAGGCCAAGGTCACTTGCTGTACAGGCTCTAATTCTGCAAGGCTTACTCTTATAAGTAGCCTCATAAATTTTTTTTGTGTTTAAGATTTCCTTCCGCTGCCAGAGCCTAAACTTCCACCATCTTTCTTAGAGTTTCAAATAAAGTTGAAGCATATCAGATACCAGCAGCTAAAGTATTTAGGCAATGCAGATTTTTGTACAGATTTTTCTGATTCAGCTGCGGAAGCTCTACTGATGCTTTGAAATAATTAAATGGGCCTGGTGTGCAAATGTCAAAATGGAAAAAATTTAGCAGAAAATGGGGAGAAATGGCCAGATCTCCCTATTATCACTTGCTGTACATCTCTCAAGACAGCTGATTCCAGGCTCTGTATGGGTTCCAGCATTCAGTGATTTATTGGGTAATTCAGCATTTGCCAGTATGTCTTGTGCTAATTAAATGCATCGCACTCTATTCAGAAATGTCACAATTGATTTGTCTTCTGCAAGCACTGACTTTATTTCAATCTTCTAAAAAAGATTTTATGAGCCCCAGATAACTTATCCTGGCACATTCATCTCCCAGGGCAGCTTCTACATCTGAGGGCAGTATGAGAAGAAACCAACAGTGAACATCCAATACAAATGTCTATTTTGGACAGCTTATTTATCTGTTTTGTGCTGTGTATCTAGAAGTAGGTAGCATGTATGGTGAAATTACCAGCAGCTCTATTAACCTATAAAAATATTTGAACATGACAGAAGTTAATATACAATATTGGCAGGTTTTATTGGTTGATAGACTGAGACAAAAAAGCATGTGGATTGTGGATACTATCATCTATAACAAAGTATTTATTTACAAGAGGAATTGTGACTGAATTCAGCTATTAACTAAATTGTATCAGGAGGAAATCAGCATAAAATAGCTCAATCTAAATATAAAATGCCAAAGCATGCTCACTATTGTACCTAATGTATAAACACAAGCTCAGAGACGGACTATTCTGTCATTTTAATTCAGAGTTTTTTTCCCTGATCTTTATGTATAGAGGGGATGCTGAGGGTGAATTGCAGCATTACTAGTCAATCATGGAAAATATAGTTATAGCATGTAGTAAAAAAAATTGCTTAGTTCTCAGAAAATAAAATTCCTGACACAACATAATATTTGGTGCTTAATCTGAATTGAAAATCTGTGACGCAGGACAAGAAGGATTACCTGACATGTGACATGGGAAGAAAACCATTACTGGCTCTGAGACAGAGAAAGATTAGTCAAAGAGATGCAAGAAGGAAAGACAACTTGAATATTTTAAGTAACATATTTTACTAGAAAATAGCAATTTTCTATTAATGTTACTTTCACATGGGATTCCTATTTAACAATTCTGCAGCCTCACTTCTTCCAAGGTGGACTGTATATTATAAAAGAAACTTGTTGCCTTAATGAGAAATGTATTGGCACGGGTTGGAATCAAGTGAGCACATGTAACCACATTTAGTTTATCACATTTGCAACTGAATTCCATTCAGTAGGCGAGGGAAGACACCACATCTAGGCAGTATCTTCTGTCAATCCACTTAATAACTTGCCTACCTCATCTCAGCTATTCCAGTCCCAGGATTCTCCCACAGAGATTCCCAAAATGACACAGTCCTTAAATGTATACGAATATTGAGTAAGATGAGACCACCAGTGTCAGAACTGACCAGGCCATAAGTGGTCACTCAGTGAATTACTGAGGGTCACACCAGGTACAAGTCAAAGTCCAAGTCTTCAGGCCAAGGGCTGAGGCAGTGTCATGGTCAGGGGGCAGAGACTGTGGTAAGCCTGAGATCATGCAGTAGCAGGGCAGGGGTCCAAAGAACACATACACAAATGATGTGGCTAGGACAAGTCCTACAGGGAGTGGGAGTGGTTTTATAGTCCTCCTGTCTGGGGCTTGAAGTGCCTGTAAGTTCTCCTGGGTCATCCCACTCCTTGTTATTACCCTCACGGGAGGAACCAAGCTGGGCTGGGCTGGACTGGAGATGGTGTCTGATCAGCTGTGTAGTGTTGCTGAGGCTCTGTCTGCTGGATTGGCTGCTCCCTGTTCAAATCCCTGTGGTCTTAACTATCACCGGTGATAGTTTAACTGAGGTTGCAGCAACATGCCCCTTTATTGTTTGTATATTAAAACTGTGCATTAGGGTATTAAACAGAGGACAGGGTCACTGGGGGTCTACCTGCACAAATGCCCTGCCCAGCTCGGGACCGCTGCTGAGAATCAAGCTATGCCCGCTCACTCCCATCCAGAGTGCAGCCCAGTCCAAAAATTAGGCAGAGTATATGGTTTAGAACGCTCCTTTGGGACATGACTCGGTGCTTCTTTCAGGCACTCCTAAGACATTTGGGTCTGAGAATAGCATTAGGACACACACTCATGGCCTCTGTTTTGCATAACTGCTGGGCCATAGGCACAGTGGAGCAGAAACAAATGGTAGGACCTAATAGTTGCAGGAGTCCTGTGCTTATCAGGGGGCAGTATAGACAGGGCTTGAGCCTAAATCCCTGCTGTTATCGGTAGTATCATGTAATCCTGTCCACCTTAAAGCTAGTTTTTTGGCCTCGCTACTACTACTACTGGAAGGCTGTTTGGGAAGTTCACTGCTCTAACAGAAACCTTCATCCAATTTTCATTCTACATTTATTCACTACTCATTTATACCCTTACGTTTATGTGCCTACATTGTCTTTTAGGTTAAATAGCTCTTTCCTGTCCCTGTTGTTTAACCCCACCGTTCATTTAGAGACAGAAATAATGTCCCATTCGCAGTCTTCATTTTGCTATACTCAATGCAGCAAGGCCTTGTATTCTCCTCTTATCAGATAGCCGTTCCATTCCTCTGATTATCCTCTTGGACTTTCTTGTCATCTCTCCCAACTTGATCTTTTATCTTTCTTGAACACGGGTGGCCAGAATTGTACACAGCAGTGCCTTGTACAATGCCGTTAGTAGTTCCTGCTGTCTACTGCAGTGATGTCCAACTATAAGCCCATGAAGAGTTAATGTCTAGCCACCCCACCTCCACACCTGGTTGCTGCTCCCACTTCAGCTGCAATAGCAAGCAGCGTCTCCAGCCTCCCTGTCCTCTTCCTGCTGCTGTTTCCTGGCTTTGCCCCAGAGGGAGAAGCAGTGCGGCAGCATGGGGAGCTAAGGGCGAGTTCAGAGCTATGCTGGGAGTGGGAAGAAAGAAGCAGGGTCATCTGCAGGGAGGGAGGGATGGATTACATTTGAGCAGTGCAGAGGGGCAGAGCACATACTGCAGCCTCAGGGGAGGGAATTGGATTTGCACACCCAGTGCAGTGGGGAGCGTGGACAGTATTGGCACAACATGCCTGATGGCCTGTGATCATGTGGCCCCTGCTGGTGCAGCCTCCAGGGCACGTGGCAGAAAATGTTTATCTAATAAAACTCAGCTCTGATATAGCATCTGGTTTTCTGCTAATCTTGTTTTTAACTGAGAAAAAAATACTTTCACATAATTGAAGTCACATAGTAAGCTAGTAGCTCCTTGGGACTAATCGCCCAGGGTCCTTCCTAATAATTTGATCTTGTGATTTGATACTCTTTTGACAGTCATGTGCTACAGAGTGTAAACATTTATCACCAAGTACAAATGTTTTAGAAATGGCCTCCAGAATTTGAGTATGCATCTGTCTGTATGTGCAAAAAGATTTTTATATTCACAAAATGGGAAACTGTCTATGCAAGAGCCAGCTGAGTGGATAATTACTGGCTACCTACATTCAAACTAATGCACACAGAATAAAGGTATGGCACATTTTTTAGATGCAAGCTGTCTGAAACTCCAGATATGGATAGTGGGTGATGATGCCATTTTCTCCTATTATATCACATATGTCAGCATACTATGACTTGAGCACTGTAGTCTTGTCAATCTCAGAAGAAAGAACCACCACATATGGATGCCCTGCAGCTTGATGCAACACTGATTTCTCTCATTTCTTAGTGACAGAACACTTTTTGCTTGGACAAAAGCTCATTGACTTAGATTACTGAATTTAATACATATATAGGAGGGAAAAATCAGAATTTATTCCCTTTAATTTTTTTAAAATTATAAATACCTGATGAAGAATGCCTTGTATTTGGAAGCTTATCTAACTTTATCCCAACTACAGAGTTGGTCCAATAAAAGTTATCACCCTTAGGGCCTTGTTATACATTATCTTGGAACTCTTCAGGAGGTGACTGGACAGACACCATGCTGGGGGATCATTTGATCTCAGAACTATTCCTACTCAGAGCAGGAGCGTTGGACTCTAATTTTTCAAGGTCCCTTCTAGACCTTAGTTTCTGTGATTCTATACTGAATGCTGCTTAAATGTTGATTGGTGGCAGTGCTAACTCAATTCTGGAGCAGTCAGATGTTCAGGCCAGCAGGAGCCTAGTGAACTGAAAGATGAGAATCAGCACCGCTTCGCCCCATTCCTCCCATTCTGGGCTTCCCCCCACCACCCCGAAGCTCCCCTAGTTCTCCCTGCACTTCTAGAGTTCCCCTCACTGGCCCTCAGGGTTTCCTCCTGCACTCCCCCATTCCCTGGAGATCAGCTCCCTGCCCCCAGCCCACTTGTGGCTGCCTGCACTATCTGTCCCAGATCAGCAAGCAGGGAATGGTTAACCTGCCTGTCTGACCCCTGCCACTGCAAGGCTGCTGTTCTTCTCTGGACTGAGCCCAACCCAGAAAGCAAAAGGGGCAGAAGCAGCAGCTGGGCAGGCAGGTTAACCCTTCCATGCCTGTTCCCCTGGGACAGACAGTGCAGGCGGCCACAAGTAAGCAGATGCGGGGGAGGGGGGAAGTGTGGGCCTCATCTGGGCCAGTGGGGAAGGAGCGGGTGGATTTACATTAATGTGTAGCCTAGGGTGGCTGCACCACAGTGTAACGTGCTGGGTAGCACAGATCAGAGACAAACCTAGGCTGGAGTGTAGGTTTATCTTTAAGCTGCCGAAAGAGCGCTTAAAATTAGTTTCAGGCATTAATCAATACAGGGGTTAAGAGCTCCAGAAGCTGCCTAAGATTAACATGTAACAAGGCCCTAAGAGATCCTTACCTTGCATAATTTCTGGACCATCATGGCTACAACATTGTTCTTACACTACTGTTTAATTATTAAATGAATTTAAATATAAAATTATGATATCTAAAACAGAAGTAATGAATCTTTATTTCCCCAAATACCTTTGAATGGGACAATTGCTAATGTATTTGGTTTTTTGCCATAAGAGTGCTAACACAAAAATATTTCTTTAAAAAAATTTTTCATTCCATTTCTCCAAACTTGCTCCCATTGGAGCCATTGGCAAAACTGCCATTGATCACAATGACAACATGATCAATGCCTCCAGTGCCTCCAAATTCCTGTCTTTTTTTTTTTTTTTTTTTAAAAGACAGAGTCAAAATGAACCTCCTGACTCACCATTTTTGCATGGCTGAAGAGGTTCCTGTTATTTCATTGTCATAGATTGGGATGACCTTTTAAAGAGAGAAGAGGAAGCCCTACCTGCAACTAATTAGCTGTCTCCTGGCTAGCAGCAGTGTCTCCTGACACTGGTGGCCATGGATTGAGTATTACCATACAAGTCAGTGAGTCTCGAGAGAAAGACCACACAAAGTGCTTAGCTGGGAGACCCACAGGAAAAAGTATGTGAAAAAGAGATTCCGTATCAGACGAAAGGACCTAAAAAGGAGCCAGACCGGGAAAAGTACGTCCATCGTTGGGTTTTTTTGTCCATTGTCTTTGTTCATGCAACTTTGATTCTAGATCTGGGAGTGGGCGGGGGGGGAGGGAAGAGAGAGGTTGAACATTTTTCAGCAAAATATTTTTCTCTCAGAAAATGCTGTTTCAATAAAATTCAAACCATTTTGATGAAACATCATTTTAAAAGTAATGAAGAAACATTTTGTTTTGACCTTGTCAAAAGCATTTTGAAATATCTTCTCACTTATTTTGCATTGTATGTACTATACGTTATAATATTAAAAGAACCAAATGTTTTGATTTTATCAAGCAGAACATTTCTGTTGATCCAAAATAGAAATTTATGTTTAGTGGAAATCTTAAAACATTTTCTTTCATTCTGGATGTGTAACGAAACCAAAGTTCAAGTTGCATCATTATTCACAGGAATGGAAATGTAGCTTTTTGACTAGCTCTGCTTGCATCTCAGCAGTGAATGTACATGGAAAAGGTCAAACCTTTTGCCAGATTCTGTGACAGCCCATCACAGAACATCTTTATGGTGGCCTCCTGGCCCCCACCCAGTTCCACAAACTTTGTATTTCAAGATACAAACCAGTTTTGTCAGATCTTATTTTGCCCTTCATTTTTGGATTTCTGTCTGATTTTTTCCTGTCCCTTCCAAAAAAAAACATTGGCCTCTGATCCTAAAATCAAAACCCAAGAATAAATCCTTAGTTGTAGGATCAGGACATTAGTACTTCTCCTCTCCAAGACAGCAAGAGGTTTCAAGAGGATCTATGCATTCAGAGATTAATTTAGGTCTTTGTATGATCTGCTTTAGGTCCTCCTTCACAGGGGCGGGCAATTATTTCAGCTGGAGGCCTGCTTAACAAGTTTTGGTGAGCTGTTGAGGGACACAAGGGTAGCCCCACCCATTGACAGTTGCCCCACCCCCTGGTCACCATCTTGGGACCCAAAGTCCCTCCCCCTAACCACTGACCTTTGCCACTGGAAGTCCCTCTCCTTGCCCCCAGAAGTACTCCTTTTGGGAAGGAGGTTTGCCATCTTAGAGCTGGAAAGAAACCTAATTATATACTAAAAATCAAACATTAACAATAACATTTTTATTTTATTTTGAAATATTTTTGTCTCGATTTCTACACGTGTGGTATACACAGAGGTGATTGAATAGTAGCGCTAAATATGTCTTACTCTTGTACATTGCAGGGGGTGGAGGTGTGTGTGTGAATATGGGTGAGTGGGTCAGTATAGGGCATGTGCACACAGTACTGAGTGGGGATCCCCCAGAGGCACACAGGTATGTGTGTAGGGGGGTGCATATGGGGTTTGTTAGATGGAAGGGTGTGGGTGACTGCAGTGTGCGCTTATGTGTAGGGAGGGTATGGTTGTGGGGCTTACCATGTTTGTAGGTAAGGTGGGGTGAGCATGGGCACCTCCCACACTCACCCCACTGAGCTGGTTGGCACCTGCCCTCACCCTGCAACAGCCCAGAGCCCATGCACCCTGCGACACCTTCCCACCACTGCCAACAATACACAGCCCTACTCCTGCCCCACGCCTGTGCCAAACTCACCTCCACTGGAGCGGATCAGTGGGAACCTGGCCACAGCCCTGACCTGGTCCACCCACCCTGTGCCTGCTCTGCACTGGCTGCCCATGGCACGTCCTGCCACTCCTGGGAACACAGAGGGGCTAGGGCAGCTCCATGGCACAACTGCCTTTCTAGGCAGCCCAGGTGGTGGCTGCTCCTTTTGCTACTGACCCCAGCCCCCCGCCCCACAGTACTAGCAGGGACCCCAACCCTGCACCTGCTCCAGGCTCACTCAACCAGGCTCAGCAGTGGCAGCACAGGACAGAAGCTGTTGCTCAGCATGGGTGGAAAGCAGCCTTTGGGTACCTGCCACTTTCAGGGCAGTGTCAGGCAGTTACCAGGTGCTGATGGCAGCAGCCATTTTGGGAACCAGGTATAAAGAGGCTGTAGTTTGCTGCTGCCAGCCGAGGCAAAAACATTGCCCGGCTGAGCTTCAGCAGGAACACACGGAGGGAACAGCAAGAGCTTATGGGGATGGCTTGGAGGCTCTTGATCCTGGCCATGACCTAAAACACCACCCTGCTGGGGAAGGGTGGTCTGGTGGGGCTCCTGGTGGCATGGGAGCCCCCAGGAAATGCCAGACCAGTTACATCCCAGTGAAAGGTGGGTCAGGGTGCCTTAACCCCAGCCCCCACAATTTGGTGGGTATGAGAGCCAGGCACAGCTACAGCCACCTGAGCCCACAGGGGAGAAGAGCCCAGGGGTCCCTGATCAGGGATGTAGGTGGCCTGCACAGAGTAGGGTTGAATGGGAGTAGGCCTGAAGGGCAGTCCAACCCTGCGTCGAGCAGCGCTGAACTGAGAGTAAGCCTGAAGGGTAGCACAAGGGCCAGCCCCATGAGTAGTTGATCATGAAGATAAGACCCCAGGGTAGGGTATGGTTTAGAGGCCCTAGAGTGGACATGGTAGGAACCCCATGTGAGGGGAGTAGGCCAAGGTATGTTTTTGAATGCCTGAGGCCATAGTTGGGCCTGAGGCTGAATAGAGGGGCTTAGCCACAGAGTTAGGGGTGAGCCCTGACTCTGGTAAGTCCTCCACTGCAAGGAAGCTGAGTGTAGGTGGGAAGAAAGACCAGATGGGTGAGTACAATAACCTGCTGCTCCAGTGTGAGTCTCTGTGAGACCCAAGAGCACCAGTCGTGGTGTGAGGGAACCTCATGTATGTGTGTCATCTGCGAGGCTTGGGATGCAGTACTAGGGTGGTTGGAGCTGCATACATAGGTCTAGGAGAACAAGGCTGCCAAAGGGCAGCCTCCCACTTAATTAAAACACCAATGATTGAGCCACAAGGCACAGCAGACGAGAGGCGGGTGGTTAGCCCAGAAACAGGTGGGTGGGCCAACTCCTAATTGGCCCCAGGAAGGCCCTCTTTTACATAGCCACTCCCCCTGCTCCCTACCAGGCCATTCCTACTGCAGCCACCTTCCATGCCAGGCTTCCCTGCATCTATGCCACCATCACCACCACCTTCAGGCTGCCCAGTGGGGCAGCAGTGGCAGGGCAGAGCAGATGCAGGGCAGCTCAGAATGGCACAGGCATCAGGCAGCTGCAGCAGGAACAGCCTGGTGGTGGTGAGAGGAAGGTGCTGCTTTTTCCCTGTGCTGAGCAACAGCTTCTGTCCCATACCACCCCTGCTGAGTCTGGGCAGGTGAGCCCAGAGCAGGCATGGGGCACACAGGGTTGAGGCTGTGCAGTGCAGGTCTCCATCAGTACTGCAGGGCTGGGGCTAGCAGTAGCAGCAGCCGGAAGGAGCCACCACCACCTGGGCTGCCTAATAACGTAGTCCTGCTGTGGAGCCATCCCAGCCCCGCTGCGTGCCCAGGGGGCAGCAGGATGCACCATGGCTGGACTGTGCATTGGCCAGGAGGGACCAAAGGAACTGCCACAGGCCAGATTCGGCTCTCAGGCTGTATTTTGCCTACCCCTACCTCAGCTTAGTGGGGTTTTTGCAAGATCCCACATTCAACAAGACTCTCATTTCAGTCTGTTCTCTTCCCACTCAGCAACTGTTTCTGCCAGGAAGCCTCCTTCACCGAATAAGTCCGCATGCTTCCTTTGTCCCACTATAAGGGTGTGCTCGCTAAGGCCCCAAATAAAACCCTTGCTGCCCCTGCTCTTCTAATGGGACCTAGAAGAAAAAAGGGGTGGGGAGAGAGATAAAAAGATCCTCTCTCTAATTCAGCTCTAGAACTAAAAGTATGGGAATCTACCCATGTGGATTTCTCTGGAACACTGCATTTTTTCCTGCTACTTAAAAAAAAAGCAGAAATCTTGGGCTACAAATTCTCACAAAGAAAAACAGTAAGTTTATAAAGGAGGAAAAACTGTTAGAACCTTTTTTCCTTCTAGTGTTTTAGATCCTGACAGAATGCAGTCAATTATTAGATGTGGAGGATTCAAAATAAAATACATGAACATTTAAACAAGCAACTCATTTAGAGCAAAAAGCCAGGATTCGTGCATGACAGAATCCAGAATAGATATTAGTCAGTACCTGCATCTGCTGAAAGTCTGGATCTTTCCCTAGATTCTGTCATTTCAGTTATGGTCATAGTCAAAAAAATTAAGGTGGTACATAGGATAATCAAGTTCATAAGCTTACCCAAAAAGTAATCTGTTTATGCACATATGTTCAGGACAGCTCTGGAAGGGGCTGCAGAAATTCAAGGAAACATGGACCTACCATATTTCTTTAAGACTCATGAGAAAGGACAATATTAGTACTCATTAGCTACGCATAATCTTAGGAATGATATTGCTTAAAGTGCTGCAACCCAGGCTCTTCTAGCTTTCTGGGTGGTTTACTAAATATGAAAATGTCTCTTTGAAAGGACCCTGACTGTTTGGAAAGTTGTTGAATTTATCCTCAAAAGCATATGGGAAAACAAGACCTGTCATTTCCCCAAGCCAAACAACCCAGGCCTGCAAATCTTCCAGATCCTTCATCTCACCTGAAGGTTCCTCAGCAAGTATAGCTATTCTAACCCAAAATCCCATATTTGCTCTTTAAAAAAAAAAAGAGGACAGAAATCCAAGCCCTTCTTATCAGTACAACTACTCACAGTGGAAAGCATCTGCAAGATCTCACCCTGGTCAAGAAGGCACCTGCTGTAATTGATAGATGAGGCGATTACTATGAGAAACACCACCTGAAGGAGCTAAATGCTAAAGACACCCTGCAATCAAATGCCAACTAAACCACAGAATATCAATCTTACTTGCTAATTGTTTGCTGTGCTTTGGATTCAACAAAGCTCAAGGTTAGCATGAAAGTAGTTTGTTTTTACTCAGAGGTAAGGAGGAAAGATAAAGGCAACTTAGGGACTGAATCTGCAAGCCCTTTCAAAAGACTACTCCCATAGGTTGGATCAGGCCTTCATACTGTACTCTTTTGGCTACAGAAGCCTGTAAGAGGATGGGAGTCATGGTGTGAAAATTGCTATCTGTGGGTGCTTGCCACCTGCCTGACAGAAGTCTGAATGAGAATTAACCCCTGCAGACTGTATAACTGGAACAGAGTCAGAGAATTCATTGGCAAGCAAGACATTTGTTTTTCTGTGCAACTTATTGTGCCTACTCTAGTAGGGAATGCTGTGGCAACCAGGATGTACGGAAAAGATGGTCAGATGTTGCCTAGTAATTTAAAAAAAAAAAAAAAAAAAAAAAAAGCTTTTTGCAGGAAATAGAGAAATGAGTCAAAAAGGGGATTAAGAGGAAGCATGACAGAACAGATCACACACAAACAGGGAGAGAAAGGTATTGATGTGAGGAGAAGGGGGAAAAGCAAACAAGGGGGGCAATGACACAGGAAATCACTAGAGCCCCAAAAGGAGAAATAACTAAGAATATATTTGTCCAGTTAGTACAAGCAGATGAGTCAACCTGTAGATAACAGAGCTTAAATATGCAGCTATGCAAGTTGGGCCAAATCCCCAAGTGATAGGATCTGGCCAAATGTTTAGAAATACATCTGCAAAAAACAAGGAGAGAGGGGGACTAGGCATTCACAAGGCTATAGTCCTAACACTGAAATAGAACTATGCCTAAACCAGAACGCCAGGTCTGAATCCCACTAAAATCTGGGGAAATCTAGATCCAGTTTGAATGTCTAAGCTCCTTTCTCTGCAAAGGCCTTAACAGAACCCTACCGTTAAAAGTTTAACATCCAAAAGTTAAAAGTTTCAATTGGATCTACATTTTGCAGCTGAACCTGGGCTGCCTATACATGCTTGGAGGTGGGGGTAGGGGGAGGGGCGTTTTAATAAAAGCAGTTCCTGGGCAGCCGCTCTAATTATAATGCCTCACCACCACATGTATTAAGCCCTGTGCATTTTTAAATCACTGCAGGATGCTTTATCTAAACCTAGTTCAAACACATTTAGTTAAAGCACCCCACAACCATTTTAAAACATGCAGGGTCTTAATACACACGATACTGCAAAATTCTAATTAGAGCGCCAACAAGCACCTATTGTGTCTCCATGTCTGATGTCTTCCTTAATGAAGAAGGCCATGTGCTGTTTTGCCAGAGCACAGCAGTGATGGGCTAACTGTTGGCACTTTTCCTTGTATATACTCTGAAGTAGGTACATACTACACTTTTTAATGCTCATTAGGCAATATGAGCTTTCTGATACCCATAGTTATTTAAATGCAGCTGGTCTAGAAAAAATCTAAGACAACCAAGGGAGAGAAATCATTTCTTCAGGTCTCATTGAAAGTTTACTCCTCTTTCAGGTTAGATGATGACTGGCAGACCCAAGAGACGGTAAGGTCTTGAGCTAGCACTCGGATTGTATTTCATGAAGACTTCACATACTTAAATCTACATGAAGAAGTGGTTCCTTACAGGACTTTAACGATCTTAATGAGAATTACATTGAATCCAAACGTGGAGCAATTTCACAATTAACAGTTGGAAATGTTTGTTCTCTTATATTTTGTAATCTCTTTACTTGGAATGCTTCTAGCTTCTTCTCATTTTCCTTAAATAATCATGGTTTGGAATAGCTGAAGACAGTTCAGAACAGATGGAATAATTCCTTGACAGGCAATACTGTACAGCAAATGTTTAAGCATTAATTATTAACTTGGCATTTTGTAATTTATTAAAATCATAATAAGTTAATTTAATGTGATTATGGAACTATGTGGTAATTCCAGATGTCTGCTTTAGCTTGGCATCAATTAATGTTCCTCTTGTACTCATTGTAAAACACTTCCATTTGAAATGAAGGTCTCTTGTGAAACTTCCCATCCAAAATCCAAAGAAAACCCCCATCTACAAAAAATCTAAAAAACTCAGAAATCCATTATACTCTTCCAGTTTCAACACAAAAGGGGCCAGTTCTGCTATGGATGTTTTGCCATTAACTTTGGTGGGAACTCACCCTTAAACTCCAGAAACAGGTTTCTATTCACTCAGATAGAGTTTTGAAAATCTGGACTCATTCACCATGCAAGGTCCCTATTCTCAAGTTTTATCTTGGTTGAAACAAGTTGGGGATTTCTGGTTTATGTCTTACTAAAACAGTCTCTTAAAACAGGCTATTACTTGAACACAAGTTCTTCAACTGCCCTGCAAGCAACACACAACAGTCAGTGAACAACAGTGAAACACTAGCACCCAAGCATGGGTTCCTTTGAAATACCTCTGGGTGCCAGATGTAGCCCAATTCAGATGGAGAGCCTGGTTTTACAGGCTGTTTTGGAAATCATCAAATGACCCTGCACCTGTTTCCTATGTATATCATATAATATCACCATCAACAAACATCTATCTAGAGAAGTAGGACCAATCCAAAAAGCAGCATCCTGGCAGTTCTATATCCTGAACAGCTCTTCTCAGGCAAAGTATAACAGGACATCCTCACATTATCATCTTCACTTAATGCAAGTTTACCAAGGCGATGATTTGCTTCAAATTCCACTCTCCCTGGAAAGAGAAGTTCCAAACCTGGACCCAGATGAAAATCCCCCACCCCCTCCCCTCTCCCCACACCCCCCCAGCCTCACCCCATTACAGCACAATGAAATATAACCAGACACTAAAAACAACCCCATACATGATTTTTAAGTTATTTTGGGGTACAATTAAGCTAATATTCATGACAATTATCTTGATAGAAATGAATTATTGCAGGCCAATAAATATAGTTTGCATTCGGTAGATGAACAGGTAATTTGATCCATCTTACACAATTGGAATCCCCATCATTGCTGTATAGTAGGTGATCATTTTTCATGTTCCATAAAAGGCTATATCTAGAATTATACTTGCATTTTTCAGTGATGATGATTTTTGTACATGTAGCACAGATATGTGTGTGCACTACTCAGATAGGTACACAATTCATGAATAGAAATGCCCATTTGGGGATGTAGCTTCAGGATCTGATTATGCAAATAAGTTCCAACAAAAGCTCCAAGAACAGAAGAAAGGCTTTGTTAAAAAAACTTTACATGACAGACTGGAACATGTTGACATTTTGTTGCACAGAAACCTTTACTGCCATGACGCACAAGCAGTAAGGAAATCAAAGAGTATACTTCTTAAGAGGTAGGCCAAACAGGCTTAGTATTAAACAGGATGACAAGCACTCAGTCGTGTTTTGGTGACAAGCTGGAAAATATAGTTCATCTACATTTGGGTGAGTGCCATGGTTCTTGGTTGACACTGCAGAGTTGCACCTATGACAAGGGCTGCAAGTGACCCTACTATAGCCTTCAGAGGCCTCCAGTACAGTTGATCGAGATGCTGTTAATGAATTTGTGACCTGGTAAGTATTCATGGGACTGCTCTTAAATTTATTCTGCTCCTTCCTATCAGGGAAGCCCCGGAGGTTGGCGATAGGCAAATGCTCGTTACCCTCTCAGAACCAAAAGGGATCCTGTGGGAACCCCCAAATCCCATCTGGTTACCCTTCTAGTTCAACATGTATCCAAGCCTGCTGGGAGTGAGAATACAGAGATTTTGAGTGATGTGCCATCAGTATACTGATGACATCCAGCTCTATCACTCCTTTTAATCCAACCTAGGGCCTGCAGTTTGAGTCCTTATACAGTACCTATTTGGGGACTGGATGTGAGTGAATGAACTGAAGCTGAATCCAGACAAAATAGGAGTGTTTGTGGCTGGCAGACCTCATGACTTGTTGTGGACAGAGCTAGAGACCCCTGTCAGTGAGGTTTAACTTCCCCTTGTCATGGAGGTTCACAGACCTGGAATACTCCTGGATGATCTTCTGCACCTGGATTTTTAGGTTGCTGCAATGGCTAGGATTCATCTGTCATCATCTGGTGAGATGTCTGTGGCCCTTCCTTTCAAATTTGGATCTGACCACTATCATCCATACTTTTGTAACTTTGAGGCTCGTCTGCTGCAATGTGCTCTACATGGGGAATCTCCAGAAACTACAGCTGGTGCAGACTACTGTGGTCTACCTTCTGCCACCAATGTGTTACCAGGAACACGTTACTCCAGTGCTCCAGAGGCTACACTGACTTCCAGGAGCTTTCCAGGCACAATTCAAGGGGCTGGTTTTGACCTGTAGAGTCCTAAGTGGCCTGAGCCATACCTATCTAAAGGACTGCCCCACCCTTCTTTACATTCCATCACAATCACAGTCCCTAAAGGTCAACTAAGACCTTTTTAACCTTATTAGCCTCTTGCAAGAACCATCAGTGCACTGAGTTCATTTGGTGGAAAAACTGTAGTAAATTGTTCTTGAAAGTTGTTCCTCAGCTTTGGTACGTCCTTCCCTTTGAATCCTGTCACAGGCTTAGCCTGAACATCATTCAGAAGCAGTGTAAGACCTTGTCATTTGGACAGGATCCTAGCAGGTAGGATTAAATGTTGAGGTATTGTTTGAAGAACTGTTTTATCATTTCCTATTTTTTTAAATATTTAATCTACTTTTAGGACGTATCTTGCTGTTCTTATAAGAGACCCTGAGCCTTTTTGGGGGGGAGAGTGGCATATAAATCAGATAAGTAAATTAATTAATAAATCATACTCATTCCAGTGTTAGAACCATCTACTTGGCAAAGGAACAAGCAATTCAGTGCACTGAGGAAGAGTTGTTCCATAACCTACACCCTGGCATCCATTCACCCTTCCAGAGATGATGGAAGAGCCAGATCCCAGGTTCTGTGGGCAAGAGTGTTCATTTTGCTACTGCAGACATACCTCTTACCCCAGCTTTTGAGAGTGATGAAGCCAATCCAAGGCTACACTGCTCCAGAAGCTCCCAGGCACTCCTGCTTAAAGAACAGACCATCCCAACCCCCAGCATTATACATGTGGAGCACCTGGGAGAGAGAGTATCTTGACAGTTTTGTTCATGACTGGAGGTACCAGGATGGAACCTTAAAGAGGGAGAATTGCAGTTATAATGGGGCAAGTCCCAGCTGGTAAAGGCAGTCTGTAGGAGGTCCAGGGGCCTGTACCTAATGCTCAGCATTTCTTCTGAAAAATCATAAGCCCCACAACATTTGTTGCTGTTTGTTAGTGCTTCAGCTCCTGAATGCCATTATTACCTAACCATCTTGCCTCTTATCAAAAGAAGTTTTAAGTCCTCATGGATGGCTAGGTGAAAGTTGGCGAGCATAATCTGGGGTCCCCTAATGGCTCAAACCAGCAGGCAAATTAAGAGAACTAAAGATTTAATGGTTTTTTTGCAAATCTCACATTATGGGGAACCCAATAAATGACCACTGAAGGCTTGGGCTTGGCAATGGAGCTGCAGATCAACTCCTGCAGCAAACTGAAATTCATTTATCAAAAAACCCCACATATACAGTCCTGGCACAATTAACTTGTGCTTGGTCCCCTCGTCTTCCAAGGGGTGCCATGCCAGAGCAATGAAGGCATTTGCTACAGTTCCAGAGATGTGAGTTTGAGCCTTGCTTGGATTGATACCAAAAGCCTTTCCAGTTGACCCAGCTGTAAATGGGTAGCTGGTCACTTGGGCGAGTTGGAAGTGGCTGGATACATTTGCCATACTGCTCCTTGTGTCCTGTTGGCTGCAGAAACTGGCCATGCTAGACTGGCAGGCCCTGTCTGTACTCCCTTGTATTACGGGATCCCAGAACGGAGAGTAGAACTCCATGGGTACAAGTAGAAAGAATCCCTGGCAGTTCGGCTCCATCCGACCACAAGTGAATTGGCTCAGATGCAGTTCTGGAGGGCCCACATTCTATTCCATGTAGAACAAATCTTTTGCTGACAGAACAATGTGGTAGAAAGATACTTCATTGATTTTACTCTCCAGCCCCACTCCTGGACTGAATTTTCACTACAAAGAGTCTCTGAGGCATGCAATTATTAAAATGATCAATCGCAGCAGTAGCATAATTAGGATGGCACAAGTGCATATGCGTGTAAGGGGGTGGATTTAGAAAGACTGCCAGAATAGATACCCCTATAGAACCTGTGCTAGCATAAAGGCAAAATAGAAGTAAAACCCCACATCTTAGGAGACTAGATGTCTCAGTGGTCACAAACACTTTCAAAGCTAGATTGCACCACTACTTACACCCAGATAACCTGTTCATAAACATTTTTTCATACTGTACTGAGGATGTCAAACATGCTGAGATGTTAAGCAAAATGGCATTTCCTAATCTCAACGTATCTTTGAAATTGACCCCAGCAAAATACTGCACACTTCTGGGGACAGAGTTATCATGCAGCAAGACTCGGAAGTGAAGGTGTTTTAGATAGTATCTGCAACAGGACACCTACACTGATATCTAGTCCACTAGTATTCACTCGTATTTCTCTCCCTGCACAGTAGCCTCCTTGAAGACCACTTAATGGGTAGTGTCTGATTTGCACCACTTCAGGGCTTGTACATCAGATTGTAACTGAAGACTAACAACCAACATATCTCAAGCTGCACTGCCCTTTTGGTTAAGGTTGCTTCATTCCTGCTAACCAATCAAACTGATATCTCAATCATGGCAGATTAATGTCACTTTGCTTACATCCTTGAGAAAAAAACTAATGTGTTTCTTTCTTCATAAAGGCCACTATGCAGTAAGTGACCAAGATTAAATTATGCAATCAGTTCATCTGTCCATCTGTTCATTATGCTGTCAGTCAGAAGCTGTGCTTTCTTTCTTTTTCTCTTTGGCAAGTGGTATTCTGTACTGGCAAGTGTAGTGAAAGCAGCATTATGATGCTGGGTAATATAATTCTAAATACCATCAAGCCTATAAAATGGGCAGCAAGTGATAAATAATTTACGTTTATCAGAACTACTGAATCTTATTACAAGTTTAGCAACTGTGTGTTTATGTCCTTCCTCTACTCCACAGTCATGCTGGAGAAAGTGAACAGAATTTCAATAGTTTTATGGTTAGATGCATTGAGCTGCTATATGCAGCAGTGACCTTACCATTCTTTTTCCTTCAGTCCTGTGAGAGGTTATGGGGCTCATACAATGACAGGGCCTGCAAAAAACCAAATGGGAACAATTTCAATTTGATTTTTAGAGAAGTAAAAATAAATCAGTGACATACTGCCCCTGGGGAATGTTTATATCTTCACCTCCCTTTCAACCGCACTAGTAAAGCTTTAACATATTTTATATCATCTGAAATAACAAAAACTGCCACCCTATTGTCTCTGTTTTTCCTCTATGGCATTTGTGTATTCATATATATACTTAAAGAGAAAACCAGGTAAGAGAGCCTCCATCAATGCTGCAGAGCTTTTCAAAACTGAAAGTTGAAAAGCAACTTGTTAATAAGAAGTAGAACCCCTTTTAATACCACAGAGCTTCAAAAAGAACAAGGAAAATTACAAAAATTTAACCTTAATTTTACCTTCTAGTACCCAAATGTGAAAAAAAGTTTTTCTACTCTATTTTCTTACTCCAGGAGCTAGGAATGATCTTTTGTATGTTGATTCTAATCTTGATTTCAAGAAAGAAACAGATTGAGGAAGCACATGTCTTCAGTGAAAACCATAAACAAAAAACCTTAACTGCTAGTGCTGTCTGTTCTGTTCTTGGCCTTCTGACCTATGCTAATTGCTAAACTTTTGAGTATTCACTAGAAATGTCTGTGGGCATGGTGAGTCTTCTCAAGCAAAATAGATGCCAGTGATTATTTTCTAACTCAAATATAGTGACATTTAATGCAAGTGGTTAATCACTATTAACTGCTTTGGCATTTATTGCATGAATTATAATCAGTTAATTTCAATGTATAACATTATTTCTTAGTAATATAGGATGGACAGATAGATAGATAGATAGATAGATAGATAGATAGATGGATGCAGTCATCGGTGAAGAAACAAACTTCATACCAACAATGGTTCACATGCATTCATGGTTCATATTTTTCAAATTTCTCTGAAATTTTTCAGTGTTAGGATGACACTCTGAAGTCTGAAATAACTCCAAAGTTATTGAAAACTAAAAATATTTACTGAAAGATTTTCAATGTTTCATTTGAAGGACAAAATTTCATTAGAAATGAAAATGTTTTCTAGTAACATTTTGCATGTCAACTGAAAAAATAGTTTTGTTTTTTTTTTTAAACGTCTCAACAAATAATTTAGCCATCTCTTTTATAGACAGTACCAATAGATAGACTGCACACTTCCTGTCTTTGGCATTGTAGAATTTGGCATTTATGGGTGCATGCACACTTACACACTTTCTCACAGTTAAGCTGACTTAACTGTCAGAGTGTACACACATGTATTTGGAGCAGAGACAACCTATAATGTAGCACAAGTCACATTAGCTAAGTTGACTTGGCTTACAAGAGGGCTATCAACATGTCAGGAACTGTACGTGTTCATGCTCTGATGTGGGTTAAGCCAACTTAGTTAAGTTACCTTATTTTAAGTCAACTTGGTATGTGAATACTCACCCTTTGGTGCTAAAAAGCGCAGGGCTCTCCCACTTAAGTTAAAGAACATATTAGCCATGCCTGTCAGTACCCTTATAGTTTAATCTCTTTGGACACGTCTATGCATCTACGAGACGCTACTATGCAGTAGTTACTGCCCATTTATTTAGTACTTGTAGTGCTGGCAAATGTCTTTTAAGTGACACTATTGCACAGTAGCCTAATACTACTGTGCAGTAGCATATTAGCACTGTTAGTGCGTGATGCACTACTGTGTAGTAATATTCGGCTACTGCACAATAGGGCTGTGCAAAGCTTTGATCCCCGATTCAATTCGGCAGAGGTTTGGCCCGATTTGGTGGTCGAATCTCCAAATCTGAATCGAATCAGGAGACCCTTTAATCTCTCCGAATTGAATCGGAACTCTCCAAATTGCTTCGAAGAGATTCAGAAAGATTTGACGATTTGGACATAGACACAGCTTTACCTCAAGGTACCAGGCAGCTTGTGAATGCTGAGACGGTAGGGTAGATGAAGCATCCCACAGGAGCACAAGGGGGTCCCCAGCGTGCTCAGCAGCAGACCGAGAAGTAGACCAGAAGCACTTCTAGTCCACTTCTGGGTTCTCTGCCAAGCATGTGGGGGGGGCCCCTGAGCTCCTGTGGGATGCTCCATCTGCCCCACCATCGCAGCATTCACAAGCCACACCTGGTACCTCAAGGTATGTAGAAAAAGTATTTAAAGCCGTGTCTATGGCCGAATTGCTGATTCTCCAAATCAGCATTGAATTGGGACTGTGATCTGATTCAACAAATTGGGCCGCATCTGAATCCGAATTGAATATGGCCCGTTTTGCACACCCCTACTACACAGTGAGCATCTCATGTCAATGTGCCCTTTGATTATTAGCTAGAAACAATCACAAACACTGGCAGCTCCACATCACATACAGCAATCAGCAGAACTATACTCATACTAGGTGATGTATATAACTTCTTGTATACAAAGGTAATGTGCAGCAAAGGACTTCAGGATCATATCATTCCTATTGCCTCAGTGAATTTTTGTACTTCAAACTTTTCTTCTTTTATTCCTACTCCACATCTGCTATGCATACAAAATTCAGGTTGCAGCTAGTAGTCTGTGGCCAAGGCAATTTTTAACATGAGAGTGCAGGTCTTGCTATTGAGCAAAACTAAGCAAATCCAGAAGGTTGAACTGCTAACCAACTTTTATGGCTGCAAATGGGATGCTTCAGTAACAGATACCACAGAGGCAGAAAACAGTGGCTGGGCAAAGGGATGGCAAACAGTTGCTTTACTAAGAAAATCTATCTTGGTGGTGAAAAGGATAATTCTCTTTTTAAAGTTGTGTTCTCTGAGCAGAGATGGGTTTTATATTCCTTACTACAGTAGTTGCTCCAGATTCATGCAATGAACACTAACAAATCATGAGTTAAAAATAAATGTTTCTGAGAGATAATAAAGCTATTTATATGTCAAATTATATTCCCATTTCAGACTGTAAGCTAAAATCTGAAGGCATGCATTAGTGAACTCTTTTGTATCTTTACCTATATTACCCCGGCCTGTGGATAATATTCTATTTCTTTGTTACCCATCTAATCACCACTCCCACATGCAGCTTTGTGATCTGTGTCCATGCATTTCTCCACAATATTAAGAGATGTAAGTTCACTAATATGTATTACAATAGTTGCAGTTTTGGAATCTTAAATATAAATGGTTCTGGGTTGCTCTCTAGTTTGATTTTCATATAAAAAGATTGATTTATGTTTATGTAACTAATTATTCAGATAAGTAAGTAATCACATATAAAGATCATTTAGAAACTGACACAGATATTTAAGATAGCAAAATAAATACTAATTGAAAAATACTGGAACAATTTGACATTAAAGTTGTGCTTATGGATTCTGTTGGTTTACACCAGCTAAGGATTGTGCCATTGAATTTTACAGATGAAACAAAAAAAATATTTGATGAAGAGAATGCTTGTCTGTAGAAGTAGGCAAGATATCTAGGGTCTATATCCCATACTAGAAGCCAGATTTCAAATTGTAGGCCTTAATTGTTCTGTTTTTCTTTTTTGCTTGTTTGTTTGTTTAACCTTTTTCACAACATTCTACCTCTTCACAGATAAATTTTAATATTAGAGATGGTTACTACTTTTCTAATGAAACAGATTTACATTGGAAAAATAATAATTTGCCAAAATCAAAATACTTTGCAGAAACATTCATAACTAAAATGCTTCTAGCCCAAACAAAAGCAGCTCTCCCACCCCTCCCAGACTCTGGGCAGGGCTTAACTTACCTGAGGGCCTTGTTACATGTTAATTTTAGGTGGCTCCCAGAGCTCTTAAACCCTGGATAATCCACACATTAACATGTGAAACTAATTTTAAGCACTCTATAGGTGGCTTAAAGTTACTCCACTCCAGGACAGCTTTACCTCTGATCTGTGTTACTTTTGTTACATTAGTATTAGCTCATGTTACACTAATGCATGGCCACTCCAGAGTACACATTAGTGTCTACACCACCCACCCCTGCTCCTCCTGCTGACCTAGATAGGACCCACTGCCCCAGCTTCACCAATCAAGTCACTGCTCCCCTACCCCATCCCTGTCCCCAACCAGCCCTGATCAATCCATTGCCCCCTCATCCCTCTGAAAACAGGCATGTAATCTCCCACTCCCTCTCCAACACCTCAGATCCCTGCTTGCCCCCTCCTACCCCTCTCCCCAGGTGTACTTTCAGCTGCCAGTGTTGTCCCAGGGGAGCAGGCAGGGAAGGAGAACCCCCCCACTTCACTTAAAACTTTCGGCCTCGTTTCTTATCTGAATTTGTCTAGCGCAGGGGTAGGCAAAATATGGCCCATGGGCCACACCTGGCCTGCCAAGCACTTTCATCTGACCCATGGGGCCCCCCCAACAAATTATGCCCCATCCAGCCCTTCCACCTATGAGGGTGGGAGTGAAGCACCCACACATATACACAGCCCCAAAAATGTACCCTATTATGTGGCTCCCACTTTTATGGGGGAAAGAGTCTGGCTGGCTAGCATGCAGCTTCTGTGCAGGGCTGCTGCTGCCACTGCTGCAGCCCCCAGGGACCTGTTCCACTTTCCCAGGCTCCTGCTGGCTCTGGGCAGCAAGGAGGGAAGCAGCAGGGGCAGGGAGTACAGAGTGTGGGCCTGGAGCTTGTGGCAGTGCAGAGCCTGTGTCCAGGGAGACGGGGGCGGCAGGCAGCAGCGAAAAGCTGTGGTGGGCAGCATGTGGGTGTGAGGGAGAGAGTGAGGGGTGTGAGGACCCCCCCACTCACTCCCCCCACAGTGTGCAGCCCCGGCAGGTGGTGGTAGCAGCAGCCAGTGGGGTGCTCTGGGCTCAGGCGCCCGGCGGGGCATGGCTCTGGCCAGTGCTGTACATCACAGCAAGAGGTGCAGCCTCCACTGGGTCACCTGTATTGCCCACGCTCCCTGCCACTCGGGCACAGCCCCTGCACTCACACAGCAGGGAGGGCAGCCCCATATGCTGGAGTCAGGTGCCTTCCCTGCTGGGGCTGCACAGCACTGGAAAGAGGCTTCAGGTGCTGGAGACTGCTGCCTTCCCCATAGGGACCACACTGCAGAGGAGGGAAGCCCCAGGCACCTTCCCCTATGGGGCAGGGAAGGCAGTCAGCTCCAGCACTTAAGGCTTCTCTCCAGTGCTGTGCTACCCCAGCGAGGAAGGCATCTGGCTCCTGCACATGGCGCTTCTCTCCCTGCTGTGTAAGTGTAGGGGCTGCACGTGAGTGGCAGGGAGTACTGGAAATACAGGCAGCCGGGTGGAGGCTGAGCCCCTTGCTGCAATGTACAGTACTGGCCAGAGTCATGACCCACTCGGCACCTGAGCACCCCACCTACTGCTGTGCCATAGGGGGAGTTTGGAGGAGTCCCCACCCCACCCATCCCTGACACCCAAGCCCTGCCCCCACAGCCCCTCACATATACACAACCCCCCAGCATACTCTATGACTCCCCCACACAGCCACACCCACTCACAACCCCCCACATCCTACCACACACCCGCACCCCTGCCCCCCACCCCCTATCATACATACATCCCCATTGGTGACACGTAGAAGGTGCACATGGGTGCATATGCACCCACTGAGAGAAGCACTGCCAGCGGTGCCTACAGGTAGCCTCCACTCACCACTCCCCGTGGCATCTGCAGACAGTCACCAACTGCTGCTGGCTGTTGCCGACATGGCCAGCGGCATCTGTGGGTGGTCACAAACTGCTGGCCAGTGCTTGCCACCCTGCCCTATCACCACTGACACCGCCATGGCCACCTACGGGTGCTCCTTGCTCACTACCCACCACGCCCCCCCCCAGCCTCCAGGGGCATGCATTGTTCATGAACACCTCCCACATGATATCCAAAACTAAAAATTTATTTTTGAGTTATTATGCAATCACCTCTATATACACTATGCAAACACAAATCATGACAAAAATATTTTCTGTAATAAAATTAAAATGTTATAGTAGATGTTTGACTTTCAGCGTATGTTTTTTTCTGGTTCTAGGATGGAAACCCCCTTTCCAAAAAGGAGTATTTCCAGAGGGCAAGGGGAAGGACTTCTGGTGGCAAAGGTCAAGGGCTAGGGGGTGGGACTTCCAGTCCCAAGATGGTGACAAGGGGGCAGGACAACTGTCAAGACAAAACTGCCTTTGCCTCCATTTTTCTGAGCAGGGACCAGGTCAACCCCCACAACTGGGATCCCCAATGGCCCCAGAGGAGGCACAGCCAGGCCCAGGATCAGCGAGGACCTAGTCAGGGAACTTCTGGTGGGACTAGATGTGTTCAAATCAGCAGGTCCTGATAACCTCCACCCCAGAGTGCTGAACGAATTAGCAGAAGTCATTGCGGGACCCCTGGCACGGCTTTACGAGTACTCAAGGTGCTCTGGCCAGGTGCAAGAGGACTGAAAAGGGCCGATGTGGTCCCCATTTTCAAAAAGGGGAAGAAAGAGGACCCAGGAAACTGTTAGTCTTACCTCAGTCCTGGGAAAGCTCTTTGAGAAAATTATCCAGGTGCATATCTGCGAGGAACCAGCAGGGGAAGATTATGCTTAGGGGCAACCAACATGGGTTCATTAGAGGCAAGTCCTGTCAGACCAAACTGGTGGCTTTCTACAACCAGGTCACAAAATCCTTGGATGCAGGTGTCGTGGTTGATGTAGTCGTTCTGGACTTTAGGAAGGCCTTCAACACTCTCTCACCCCATTCTCATTAAAAAATTAGGCAACTGTGGTGTTGATGCCTACATGGTCAGATGGGTCGCAAATTGGCTGGAGGGTTTCACCCAGACAGTAGTGGTAGACAGGTCATTTTCAACCTGGAGGGATATGGGCAGTGGGGTTCCCCAGGGCTCGGTCCTCGGGCCCACACTGTTCAACATCATCATCAGCAACTTGGATGAGGGGGTGAAAAGCACTTTGTTCAAATTTGTGGATGACACTAAGATGTGGGGAGAAGTGGGCACACTAGAGGAGAGGAACAGGCTGCAATTAGATCTGGACAGGTTACAGGTATGGATGGATGAGAACAGGATGGGTTTCAATACTGATAAATGCAAGGCATTGCATCTGGGGAGGAAGAACCAGCAGCATACCTACAGGCTGGGGAACTCCCTTCTTGTCAGCACATAGGCAGAAAAGGATCTTGGAGTTATTATCGACTCCAAGATGAACATGGGCCGACAATGTGAGGACGCAGTCAGGAAAGCTAGCCGCACCTTGTCATGCATCCATAGATGCATCACGAGCAGGCCCAAGGTGGTGATCCTCCCCCTCTATGCGACATTGGTTAGGCCGCAGTTGGAGTACTGCGTCCAGTTCTGGGCACCGCACTTTAGGAGGGATGTGGACAGCAGAGGGTCCAGAGGAGGGCCACTTGCATGATCAGGGGGCACCAAGGCAGGCCCTATGAGGGGAAGCTACGGGACCTGAACCTGTTCAGCTTCCACAAGAGAAGGTTGAGGGGGGATATGGTAGCCATCTATAAACTGACCAAGGGTGACCAGTAGGCAATGGGAGAGTCCATGTTCCCCCGAGCAGTACTGGGAGTAACAAGGAATAACGCCCATAAGTTGATAGAGAGTAGATTCAGATTAGACATCAGGAGGTGCTACTTCACAGTCAGGGTGGCTAGGATCTGGAACTAACTTCCAAGGGAAGTGGTGCTCGCTCCTACCCTGGGGGTCTTAAAAAGGAGGCTAGATAGACACCTAGCTGGGGTCATTTGGCCCCAGCATTCTTTCCTGCCATGGCAGGGGGTCAACTTGATAATCTGTTCAGGTCCCTTCTCACCCTACCAGCTATGAAACTACTATGAAACTATGAAGGGGCGGAACTACCCATGCGGCCCTTGACATCTCACCATGCTTGGCAGAGAACCCAGAAGTGGACTAGAAGTGCCCTTCCAGTGCCACTGCCGAGTGCTGGGAAGAGCCCGGTGTTGCCATTGGCCCCTGTCTGCAGCAGCAGCCTGCCCTCCTCCCGCACGGAGATCCAGGGGCATGTACCCCCCGGGAAGAGACCAGAATAGTCCCCCAGCCCACAGCCTTCCCAGGGTACACACAGCAGCTAGAACCATGGTGCCCTACACCCACTCAGTTTCCTCTGCTTTCCTCCCTGCTGCAGCCCCAGGAGCAGCCAATGGGCTGTACTGCATCCCTCACCCCACCTCTTCCCTAATCCCAGCCTTACTCCCTCCCTCCCTCATTGCCACGTAAATGTATCCCTATTTGTTACTTTATAAACTGGGTTCCCTTTATGCGAATTCTATTTATGCACACTTTTCCTGATATGCATGTACCGCATAAATCAAGGGAAACCTGTACTATCAAAAATCTCTTCAGGGATCCCAGTGACTGTGATCAAGTCATTTTTAACCTTAACTCCAATAAGCTTAATAAATTGTGTTTCTTGAGTCTCTCAATATGAAGCATATTTTCCAAATTTCAGACAATTTTTGTAGCATTTCAGAAGACTAAGTAATCCAAGAATGGTCTGACTAATAGCATATTATAATGGTAAATTCCATTTCACAGATTCCTTATTTGTTTTTGCTAGTCCTTGTTTTGTATCTCCAAGGATCACACTGGCCCTTTTAACTACAGCATTGCTTTTGGAGCTCTTGGTAATTGGTTACTGATTATTTTTCTAATGCTCTTTTCAGTGTCATAACATTCCAGGGAAGACTCTCCCTTCTGCTTGAGTACTAGAAGCTGTAGGGGAGAGACGAGCAGGGAATGCATCAGCCTGGATATACCCCTTATATCTTCCCTTTATCTTTTTTCCCTTTGCCACTCTGGGAGACAAGATACAAGGCTAGAAGCCATTTCTTATGTTGTTCTCCCCCCCCACTTTTTAAGTGCTATCTATAATCTTTAATTCTACATATAAGACTGCATTTGCTTGTATTAAGAATGCCTATTGTTGACATAAGTCTTTCCTACATGAAACCAAATTTTTCAACCAAAAAAAAAAAAATCGCATTGAAATTGCCTGATTTTGTGGAAAACCAATTTTTTCAGTTGATAAACCAGTTCTCTTTTTTCCTAGAGAAAGGCAAACTTTTCTGTGGAGGAGTAAAATGATCTCTTTAAAGAGCTCTAAAATTTACACATTCAACTTAGAATTCACTTTCTGGGCCTGATACTAAAAAAGGCTGAGCAACTTCCTTTTTTCAATGCAGATTAAGGTTATTCAACACCTCTTAGAGATACTCAGCATGTTGCAGAAACATGTCACCTTGAACATTCAAAAAATGCTATCCACTTACATAAGTATGTTTGGAAAATAAATATAAAACATATGTGACCATCCCCAAACAGACTCATTAAAATAGCAGGAAGTATTCATGAAACATGCAAATCACTCTAATTACTAATGCACCTTTATTAGAGGCTGCACCTGGAGATTTGGCAAATTTAGAGCCAAGGTCCTGAAACCAGAGCATTACCTCTTACTGTGAATGGCATGTAAAAGGTGCTACCTCTGGGCCACCTCAAGCATTTTTGTATCATGAAAAATATTTTATTTCTTTTTCCTCTGCTTAAGAACCTTCAAGGTTATGTGAAGAAAAGTGATAAATAGGCTACAGACCAAGGGAATTACAGAAGGCAAACACTATTCATGTTCAATCTATTATGAGGGCATGAACTAAACCTCTGATCTGTATGCGAGATATCTAGAATATCCGCTCTGTTAGCTTCCACCAATCCTCAGACCTCTGAAATTTAGACTTCTTTATAAAATGACAATGAAAGAAAAAGAGTATTCAAGGGGGATGGGTAAGCAGATATAACAAGAAAAGAGCATATGAGAATGAGTTGAGCACGAATGCTAAAAAATGTTTCTTTACATTCAATAAAGGAAATCTGATCCTTAAAAAAAGATATGCAACAGTTGAGCTGTTATTAGTCAATTCCATCTGAATTCCTATATTGCAAAAGATGAGATAATTTGATTACTCTCAAATAAGAGCAAACAGTTCTATTTTCATGGGTTACCATTTAAGATACTAAAAATATATACCTTATCTAGATAAAGCACTTTTTAGGCAGAAAGATAAATTGATTCATGATTCATGTCAGATGACCACCACTGAAATGTAGGCACCTTTGGAGTGGAACTCAGAAGCAGTTTTATCAATGTACAGTTAGCAAAGCCAGATGATGCTTTCATAACAAATCCACTTATTTCCCAGACCTAATTAAACTACAGGAGGAATTTTAAATCAGCAGACTAGTTGCCTCAACAGAAATTTGGCCAGGACTCATGGCATTTTCTGAATCCCTTAGATTTTTAATGACTACAAACAGGCAGGACCTTATGCCTGGTCTGCCATAGCAATAATGCTAGCAACAGGTACACACCAGGACAAAAACCAAGGCCAGGATGAGAAATCACACACAAAACAGGATACGTGATTGAAAACTATTTCAAATCTGTAACATAGCAGAAGTTCAGTGCACATAAACTGCTTTCGAAATGTCTGAAACCAGTTTAAAATAAGCCTAGATGGATGTAGTAATATCAGACTTAACTAATTTAGGTTAAATCTGTTTATTGAACTTGTGTGTCAGATCCCCTCCAGATTCAAGTTAATTCACAGTCCCCCAGCATCCCAGCACCTCCCCTGCAAAACCCTCCCCACCCCTGCAGGGTGGGCTGACTAGCCTTAGCCCAAGCTGTCTTCTCCAGCTGAGCAGGCAGGCATGCTTTAGTGCCACCCAGCCTCTGGCCTGGGCCACTGCAGGCATGTGGCTGCATTTCTGAATGGCACTCCATGAGGGTGTGGGGTATGTGCGCCAAAAAGACTGGCTCCCATGGGTTTATACCAAATGCGCTCTTTCAGTGTAAATTGTATACATCAGCGGTTCTCAATCTGTGGTATGGGTACCACCAATGGTACACAGACAACCTGTCAGTGATACATGTTAATAGATTTATTATAATTACTTTATATGACAAATATTTGCTGGTGGTACTTCAGGTTGTATCATTTTAAATTGGTGGTGCTCAATCTGTCATTTGGCAACTGCTGGTATATATACAAGGGACTGGTTAAAGTCCTATTTCACTGGTGACTAAAGACTCATTCCCTATCTTCTACTACATCCAAACAGAGCTCTAATGTTGCAGTGAGCAACAGTGGGTGTGAGATGGCTTATCCCATACAAAGGAAGCCATAACCAGAACTTTAGATGCTGAAATATCAGGTATAGCTGATGGCCACTTAGCTATTTTGTGACTCAGTTTTGTATCAGTATCCTTACCTCATAGGCAGTTGCAAGTATTAAGGTATTAAAAATAATCAGGTGCTAGATGTGATGGTGATGGGGGATAAAGTACTTTAGAGAAAACTTCACAGATTGTGATTTGCTGTCATTTAGGCATTGAGATTTTACAGGAATAAAACATAATAATAACACCAATAACTTATATAGAAATGCTCCAAATTGCTCCACAGAAGAAAAGGCCGAAGTCCCCACTCCAGCCTAACTCCACTGAAGTCAATTTGGTGTGTTATCTTTTTCCTAGACATCAGATTAAATTAAATAAGGCATTCATAAGTCTCCTAAAATATGTTTCTCAAAGCATCAAAAGCATCATTTGACACACGGTTACAAATAAGAGAAATATTATTTTCCTTAACTTTTTTACTAACTTCATTTCCAGTCAAGTTATCCCACTTAACTTTAAATATTGCACCTGAATCACAGGGTTGGAAGGGACCTCACGAGTCATTTAGTCGTACCACCTGCACCAATGCAAAATCTGCTGTTCTTAAGCCATCCCAGACCAAATGTTTATTCAGCCTCTGCTTGAAATGTTCCAATAAAGGTGCTTCTACAGTATTTCTGGACAGCTTATCTGTTTCTCCTACTGTTCTGATAAGAAGGATTTTTTTTGTCTTTTATCACCACTCTCTCCCTGCAAGATTTAGAAATTGGTTGTGCTGCAGTTTAAACCCTTGCTTTGTGTCCCAAGTTTTGCAGTAACGGAGAAAGTTGTTCTCCGTCTTCCAAGGTGCAAATCAAACAGTCAGAGGTACGAATATGCACAGCTATACCTGAAGTGCATTTCACAGGCTAAATAACACAAAATTAGTAAGTGTAAATTTTACTTACTTAAAAAGTAGTCCAAACATAAGACTGAGAGCCAGGAACTCCTCTGCCCATCCTTGCTCCTGAACTTTATTCCCTAGAGAGCTTTGATTATGTGACAACTTTTTTGTCACATCCCCATTTTATATACAAGGAAAGTAACAGTTGTAACACCTCTTTGACAACGTGAGAAGGATGAGTATCACTTATAATTTAGCTTTACAAATTAAATGCTATTACTATTCCTTTAGCTACAAAGCATTTGAGCATGTTTTTTTCCCCTATTTCAATAGATTTGTGCTTTTAGTGTTTGAAATACTCATTTGGGTGTATCAAAATAATATTCCTCCTTTTTCTGTACCTCAACAAAACTGTATCTTTGAAAATATTTCAGCAATGTTTTTCAAAAGCAAACACAAAAAGACACTTCTTTTTTTTTTAAAAAAAGAAAATTGATAGATGTAAGTTTTCAAGACAGGTAGAGACCAGACTCTTTTTCAGCAGGTATAGTTTATACTTACAAAAACTGCATAATTTCACTAGCAAAATGAATGCAGTTACAGTTAAGATGACCATATTTCCTGAATCTCAAAATGGGACAGGCCTCCCATGCCTACCTCGGTGTGCACAGCTGTTTCTGAGCTGTGGGCCCACTGGAGCCTGCCACAGGTGTTGGCTGTGTGTATGGAGTAAAATTTTGAAGGTGGTGGGCAGGGGAGGGCGAGTGATAGGAAACTGATAGGATTCCCAGGACAGGGAGTGTTCCAGGCAAAACGGAGCACATGGTTATTGTAGTCGCATATAGTCACAAATTTGTAGCTCTGTTTCTTCTGGACCTGTAAACCAGTTGTCTGGTACAAATGCTGGGATTTGTCTGTACAACTGAAATGTCAAACAAAAAAAAAAATGAGCAAAAATAATTGCCATTTACAATTTCACAATTTTGAAAATGTGTTCCTTAAAACATGAAGTATCCAGCCCAGAGCAATGGTAGCCAAAAGCTACTACCAACTACCTATGTGATGCATTCAGTGAATGATTCAGTGAATAAGGCCTTGTCTATCAGATCATGTAAGCATGCAATTAAAACTAAGCATGTAAATAGTCCTGTGGACTTCAGTGGGACAGTTCACATGTTTAAGTGCCTTCCTGAGCTCATACCCAAGTGTCCACCAGCATATGGGGGTGTTGCCTATAGCCATGCTTGTCTAGGGACATAGGCAAACAAGGTTCTTTGGGTAAAGGTGATATCTTTTATTAGACCAACTAAATGGTTTGAAAAATTGTTCTTTACGAGCTTTCGAGCACAAACACCCTTCTTCAGGCATAGGGAGAGTCTGCTGGTATTTGTATGCTTTCCTGGGTGGAATAGAAGCTTACACCAATATACAAAATGCAGGTCTGTGAAAATGCAAATGTGTGGCAGGAAAGATTAGAGGGGTTGAGAGTTAATAGGTGTGAGACAGGTAGGTGGGCAGGGGAAAGGGGGGAATGTTGATCTGGTGATAGAATGTAGCTGGTAATATGTAGAGAAGGTTACCTGGGATTATCAGATGTTGGGCAGGTTATAATGTGTTTGCATCCAAGAAAGCTGCAATATACAGCCAAGCCCTCTGATACCACTGAATTTTGCACTGAGAACACCTGCAGTCGTCACCTCACAAATCTCAAAAGGGCTTTCACTCAACAAGGACACTCTTCCAGAGAGATAGATCGCACTTTTGAAAGAGCCACCTGTGGATACCATGTGAATAACTGCTGCAATACAAAAAAAAATTCCCACAAATCACACACCATTATTTATGACATACCATCCTTCCCTGGAACCTATATGGAAAATCCTCAAGCAGTTGCAACCTGTACTAGAGGAAGACCCAATTTAAAAAGAGATCTTTCCAGAATAAGCTATCCTAGCCTTTAAATAGGCACCGTACTTTGTCAACCTTATCACCAGAAGCAAACTTCCTATGGCCCAAAGCACACTGAATGGATCCAGCTGATGCTCGGAACAAGAAATGCAAAACCTGCCAGCATATCTCCAACACCCCAACAAACACCCCACAACAGAACCATCACCATCCTGATCTTACATCTGCACCTTCAGAAATGTAGTATCTCTCATCCAGTGCACTGAATGCCCTGATAGAAAAACACATAGGAGAAACCAAACAACAACTGGGTACCAGAATGAATGCACACCAGAAATCTATCAAAGACAAAAATATCCAATTACCTCTGGGTGCACATTTCTTACAAGACAATCACTCACTCTCCAATCTCTCCATTCTAAACCTCGAAGGGAATTCACAAAACACCTTTCATACATGAGTTTATAAACTTTATTTCATAAATCTACCGGATACAAAAAATTATGGCCTAAATAAAGACATTGGATTTATGGCACATTATAACCTGCCCAACATCTGATAACCCCAGGTAACCTCTCTACATTTTACCAGCTACATTCTATCACCAGATCAACATTCCCCCTTTCCCCTGCCCACCTACCTGTCTCATACCTATTAACTCTCAACCCCTCTGATCTTCCCTGCCACACATTTGCATTTTCACAGACCTGCATTTTGTATATTGGCTTAAGCTTCTATTCCACCCAAGAGAGCATACAAACATCAACAGGCTCTCCCTATGCCTGTAAAGGACAATTTTTCCAACTATTTAGTTGGTATTAGAAAAGATATCACATTTACCCAAACAACCTTGTCCACCAGTATATGGCACCTTCTGTCTGTGTGTTTTAGAATACTTTACAATAGTAACTATTATCAGCACCACTTACACTGGAAAAAATAAACACAAGCTCAATGACTTGCTCAAGGTCATGAAACAAAACAGGGGCAAGCAAGGAGCAAATCCAGCATTTCTAACTCTAAATAGTACAACCTTTCTACAACCAGCCTTAACTGGCAGCTCTTTTGGCAATCTCAGTAGAGAGGGCAAATAGGATCAACTAGGTATTATTCTTTCCTCCTTTCACGTTCCAAGGGGTGATCCCTGGCCAGCATAACGTCTGCTATGTTGCCCCAGCAATGAAAGACTGAACTGTCATTGCTCACATTGTGGATGTTTTGTGGATAAACAGAATCTCTTCGGCTGTTAATTCAGCATCTTTCACGAACACTAAATTCACACAAAAAAATACAGAGAGAAACAAAGCTACCAAGCCTAGTTTAGGAAAATGACAAGTTGTACAAAACTGTAATAAACTAATAAAAGCATGGAAGTGGCTTTATTTTCAGAGCTGTTGAGACGGTATTGTCAGAACACTGCACTAAGCCGAACTAATTTATTCTGGTAGTGTCTGCAGGTTGACAAATGCATTTTAAAAAGAAATTCCATTTAAACTGCACAAACTTACAGCAAAGCTCACAAGTATTGTCTAATTGGAAAACAAAAGTAGTAGACCACTGGCTTCCTTTCCAGCAAGAATTGTTCAAGAAAAATATTTCTGCAGCATCAAAATAATAAAGTTGTGTGTGACAATTGCATTTTCCTATCAGTTCCATCCCTAATAGGTCAGCACAATCACTATTACACTAAGCCTCAGCTTGCTATATCAGTAAAATTAGAACAGACAGGCACCACTTTAAAGCACTTGGTACAATTTACCTTGACTTAATAGGGTCTTTTGTGGTAGTATGGATAGGAGTATAAACAGTCCTACAGATATTTTCAAGTCTTATTTGTTGGATGTCTCAGCTGGCTTTCATAACATTGATCATAGGCAAGTTAAATTTCCCTACAACATCTGGCCAGTGTCTTTTGCACTGTATTAGCCTTAATCTCATTTTATTAAAGACTGGTAGTTTGGAGTTTTTTTAATTTATTAATTAAAAAGAAAATAATCTATGTTCTAGTTCATTACATGGGTTTCTCAAAGTTGTGCACAGCTTCTTGTTCCTCAATATTTTTGAACATCCTTTAACAGGAAGCCTGGGGCTCCCATTATTTTAAGAGGAAAACACAGTAGTAAGCAGTGCTTTGAGAGACAAACAGAGGCTAGCTGCAAAGGGATAAGCCGCTAGAACAGGGATGGGCAAAATGGTGGACACAGCCAAAGGCCTGACTCCATTTCCCAGTAGCCCCTACACACGTCGCTGCAGCCAGTTTCCATGGAAGAGGCCTCACTGTGACAGTGTGGGGCCAGGGTTTCCATGGAGACCAGCCCCAGCAGTGCTGGCAGGGCATGTGACTGGGCAGGAGCTCCTCCAGCATTAGGACTGGGATCTTTTAGCAGCCCAGGGCATGTGGGCAGATCACAGCTGTGCCCCGCCTCTGGACCATGCTGCTACCACCACAAGATCCCAGCTCCAGAGCACAGCTCCCTGCCCAGCTGCACACCCTGCCAGGGCTGGTCTCCCAGGAAATCCTGGCCACACACTGTCATGGCACTGCCACTCCTGGGATCTCCATGGAAACTGGCCACAGCAGTGCAGGTAGGAGCAGCTGGGAAATGGAGTCCACTGCGGGCCTGATCCAGCTACAGTCTGGAATTTGTCTACCCTGGGCTAGAAGCTGACAGTGCCTATTGTTGCGCTAGGAGCAATAGTAGCACAGCAATGGTACAGAGTTCTACTGCAAGTCACCTGACCAGAAGTAGGTGATGCTAGAGTGGCATAGAAACCAGAGCTTGAGTCAGGGGAGTCAGCCTGGCTCTGAAAGCCACAGGGGAAAGGGCTCTGCAGCAAGCTGGCCATGGCTGAACTACTGCCTGGGGACCCTGCTATGTGTGACAACAACAAGCAAGGAGCTGAGGGCTTGCAGGGAGGTGGGGCACAGGATGAGAAGTGGTTTTTATAAATGACCTGTATGCTGAGAGTCTTTGTTAAAGTTAGGCTGGTGGTTTGGGTGGGACTAGAAAGGGGTAGTTTGGAGGTCCCATTAGTGCCTGAAAGGCATGCGACTACCTTGAGCCCTGTCAGGTACAACCAGGGGCTAGGGAGCCCAGAATTGCTTAAGAGGGGCAGAGATAGGCTAGAGAACCTAAGTAAGGGGGGCAAAAGCTTGAAAGGTTGAAGCCCCAACAAGGAAGTAAAGGCTTGAAGTGGCCTGGTGGCTTTGGGGACAAGTGTCCCACTTGAATGATGATGTATAACACCTGCAAGGCATGGGCACAGCTGTAGGGAAGGTTTGGAGACTATGATTAGTTTTAAGGCAATGGATACCCTTGGGAGGCATATGCAGGCCAAAAGGGCCCGTACAGCAGGGTCTGAGAAGGCTCTGTGAACAGAGGACAGGTTATGGCACACTTTAGGACTTTTGAGCAGTCTCCTTCTTCAAACTGTATTAAGATCAAGGTGTGGCAGGTGAGAACAAAGGGAGTGTACCTTGGTGAGCACGGTGCAAGAGTCGCTACCTGGTGGTGGCTGCTCCTGGGGGGCAGGAGTCCTGTTACAATTCTTAGCATTAAGATGGATCTGTTACTGCCTACTGTGTATTATTCCATTATGCTTAAAACATTCAGATGAACATTGCCTTGGTCGGCATAGAGCAAGCAGTGTCAGAGCACCCTACTTTTCTAGGATAAATGCAAATGCATTTAATAGAACTTTTAAGACTATAACAAACAGGAATGCTCTGCAGTTTGACAAAACAACTCATTGTTATGTAAATTGTGAGGAAAAAGTTTTCCGTAATATCAATAGAAAACTCATCGTTTTAATGTATGCAGCCCTTTCCCTGGAGTCTCCTCTGAGAGCCACTGTGATAGTGCTCAGTGCAGGAATGCTTGGATATAATCTGTCTGGGTTGCCTGAGAACCTACCATATTGCTTAGTACGTTTGCAGAGATTAGTACAGTAAGATGCTATTCATGGGAGGAATAAATGGAGCAACATCTAACATCTCGCTCATACTTTCTATACTTTATGAAAATGGCACCAGGCTAATTGGCATTTGTATTCAATACAACATTACTACTTATGATATCTGTCATTTTTCACACAAGAAAACACATTTAAAAGCCGGCTTATTATAGCTGAGCTTATCCCAGTGTGTTTTGTTCAGGAAAAATTTACTTAGAAATACAGAAACTAACTTTTTTTTTTCCCATTGCCTTGCAGTTTATTGTAATTGTCACACCTGGTATAAGCAACAGTAGAATTTTTTTTAATTAGAATTTTTATCCCCAATTTATATGGGTATAATTGACTACACAGGCTGCATGGCAGGGGAGAATTGAAACCATAGCTTCTTCAATGTCTGAGCAGTTAGATACTCACCTTTCATCAGTAATGACGGATATGCAAAACACTGTTATAGTGTTAACTCTTAAAATACAACTTTAATTGATCTTTCTTCAAGAAAGAAGCAAAAAAGCACCGGGGTTCAAACAGGAACATTGTAACATCACACTTGCTATGTTGCCCAAGATAAGCAAAGCAGTACATCAAAGTAACACAGTAGTCAAACCTTTAAAGGAAGCATGTTTCCAACTGAAGGAGAACTGCCCTTCCCTTTCCTCACCTGGATGTAAAACTAAGATGTGATGGTAATTATTAAAAACACATATATACCATAATACGACTCCATCCCTTGGGTGGGGGGGATGACACTTTAAACTTAGGAATTACTTGCAACAGCAGTAGCTAAAACCTTTGCAGAAAAAAATGCTTTACTACATTAATTTCGATATCCTAGTAAAAGAAGCAGGTTTGACTTGTTCGTGGGATCTCCAGGTAGTGGGGGGGGTGTTTGTTTTGTTTTGTTAAGACCTCTCAGTGTTATTCCTCTTTCCTCACAGCTGAACCAGTCTTGGTACAGGGCATGTGATACATCTTAACTTGTGAACAGGATTCTTGGCTCTGATAAGCTCTGCAGCTGGGGATTGTACTCAGGACATATCCCTCCCCTGATGTATCCCAGCACATTGCACTCCATCTGTTGTAGTAACCCCTGGAGAGTCATTATATCTAGTATCAAAATCCCCAAGACTGTTTTTGCCACTCTGAAATGTTTTCATAAATATCTAGCATACAGTTGAAATTATACAGGTTAATATAATATATATTCTGGTATGTTGCTATTCCCTACCACCCCCACCAAGTCATGCTCTCCTTCATTTTTTCAATAATATTTCAGTGCTTCAATAATCAGATTTGCTATAGCCAAAGAAAACCAAATGCTTGACTTCAGGGCTAGGGACAGACATTACACATACACCACTTTACGTGATCAGAAACTGGTTTAAATCTGTAACAGAACAGACATAAGCCTGTTTGAAAATGGCTAAAACCAGTTTAAGATAAACCTGGTTGAACATAGTATCAGACTTAACTGATTTGGGTCAAACCAGTTCATGCATGTCTGTCCCAGACCCCTTCCTGGTTTAACTTAAACCAGACTCCCCCAGCATCCCAGCATGCTCTCTGGGCTGGGTGGTACTCTCTACTCCACAGCAGGGCTGGCCCCTACCCTCTGCTACCTTGCTGGAGCTCCGGCAGAGACTTGCAGGCACAGAGCGTCTGCTTGGCTCACTTCTGCTCCCCCCTGCTTGTTGCTCACAGCTCAGTCTTGCATCCTTCCCTTCCACAGCATGGATAGTAGCCAGCATATGGTATGCTGGCTAATGCTGAGAGGTGTCTGTGTAAGGCAGACAGAACATGTGTTTAGGGCTTTTTTGAGCTAATCAACAGGTCAGCTGGAAATGTTCCTCCCTCTCTTACTTGCAAAAAGTTGCTTAAGAAGAGCTTGAACTAATGAGAGGGGCTTTGTTTTCTAATGTGGGTTAAATGCTGATAACCGAGCTGATAAATGCTCTGTTATCAAGGGTTGGTGGATATCTCCCTAATCAGATCATCCTGCCACCCCCCTCAGCTCAGCACTGTAGAATGGGAGGGAGGGCTGCTCTAGCACCCCCCAGCTTCTAGCCTGACCACTGCAGGCATGTTCCTGAATTTCCTCAGTCCAGAGAAAATGTCTGTCTAGTTTCCAACCAGTTCAGCCTAGCCAGGTTAGATTAACCTGCAAAAATTGCAGTAATTCAGGCTCAGGCTTTTTGAATGTCTGTTCCTAGCCCAGAAGACTGGTTTTCTTTTCCTGTAAATATTTGTTTCTGAACAGTACATTCCAGACTGAGCAGAACAGCAGAAATTGCTCACCCTAGTTTGATTTGAAATAGGCATTTGCTTTTGTTTCTATTGATCTCTCAAAACTCAGCCCTTCCCACCCAATGTATAGTTAGTGCCAAGGGATTTTGCGATCAGGATCATTAAGCAATGCTGAATGGACAACTCTTAAAATGAGGCACAGAGTCAACTGTTGGCAAAACACAACAAATTTATGGCTGTAAGATGGAAGAAAAATGACTCCTAAATAGTTTGCAGCAGTTGTGAAACTAGTCTGCCACAAGCATAGGCACAGATGGTGGAAGGCCAGGGCTAATGGGGCTTAGCCACCCCAAACTAATTTTGTGGTGGCTGGTGACAGCAGCAGCAGCACCAGTGCTGGTGTTCTACTGTGCCATGCCATACTCTGCTGCCATGGTGCCACCCCTGCTGCTGTGTACAGCACCGGTGCACACCAGCCTCACAACAGCCCTGCAGGAGGGGGGGAACAGGGGTCAGCCCCTTCAAATAATATTTTCTCTCACTACCTATGAGCACAGATACAGTTTGGGAATCTTGGGGAAAATTTGGTAGCCACCTCTAAACTAAATCGATTACCACAGATGAAAGCAAGTTCCTCAGAGCAGCCTCTCTCGACCTGTATGACCCAAAAGAATATGACAGGGTTGCAAACAAACTTTAAAAATGATTTAACAAAGTTTAAAAATGGATTCTTAGTTCTCATTAAGGTGAAAAATGTGGGAAATTGGCTTTTCCAGTTGCTTGGGGGCCATCCTACCCCACACACTGTGGGGCTGGGGCCGGGGGGGGGGACGGGACCTGGGTCGGGACTGGCCGCTGATGTTTACAAATGGGTCCTGGTACAGAAAATGTTGAGAACCACTGCCTCAGAGTACAGGCAAAATGGCAAGGCTCAGTTCCAAAACAGCAAATCAGAGCCCTTTTGAGACTTATTTTCAGGTATGGAGCCATCAACATCACTTCTTCCTAAACAAAAACGTGACAGAGGATTGAGGGAGGGAATAGAATGTCCCCAAAAGAATTTAAATGCTGCCAGGAAGAGGTGTCAGATGGAGGAGCCATTGTTAATCTTTGTTATCCAAGCAAGGCTTATTCAAGAAATCAAACACATATGGTAAATTGGGGGATAAGACTTCTAAATATAAAATCTTTCTATTCAAAATAAGTGTTTTAATGCTGTGATGACCGGTAAAGATTAGTGACTGTTCAAGACTAGTTTCACAGGTCTAGACCACGCTTGCACAAAGTCTCAGATATGACCTGAAACTGAAACAGGGCTGCCAAGCACAAATCTGGATAATTTTTTCAGGAAAGGATGAAGTAATAATATAGTGTGTGAACAGGGAAGCAAATACTATTGAGGAGTGGCTACAAGGCCAGCAATGTGTTCCAAACGGAAAGAAATGGGGAAGAAAAAAGATCAAGGTTAAAAATCAAGAGCAGGAGGGAGAGTGGAGAAAAGGTAAAATCAGTCATTTCTTTAAAAGAACATTTTTGAACCCTATGTCTCATGAAGCATGACACAGAGCAAAAACCAAGAAGATGGAGCAGGAGTGAAAAGCTAGACACTGAAGCATGGAAAGACATATGCTTAGTATTACTTAGAAAGACAGGTGAGAACAATGGGTAAGTGAACAAATGAAAGTAAGAGAGATCAAGAAGAGGCCGTTAAAACAAAAGTGGCAGGAGGCTGGTCAGACTACAAGGAGAAAATAAGGACTACACAAAAAAGCTTCTTCTTAAAAAAAAGAAGAAAGGAAGAAAGAGAACAATGGACAGAAAGTGCAGGAAAGACTACTGCAAATGAAATGTTTAAGACAAGGAGACATCATGGGCCAAGTACAGACATTACATTTTTACCAGTATAAAGTGATTGGAAACAGTAACAAAATAGTTCAGCACACAAAACCAGTCTATACCCATAACAAAAATTTGGCACAAACTAACTCATTTAAAAATGGCTGAACCCAGTCTAAGATTTGTTTCCCTCACCCCCCCTAAAAGGATGAATGTGTGGTCTGTTTGCTACTGATCTACAGTACACTTCCTTAAGAAAACTGCATAACTTAGAGTGATTCCACCTCTGGCTTTTTGAATGTCAGTTCCTAGCCTCATTCAAATATTTATCATACCAAAAAATAGATAAAGCTATCATACAATGACAAATTCTAATCTGTGTTCCATGCGTCTCTGGGTCAGATTATCTTATTGCAAAGTTCAGCATAGTAAAGATTCACATGAGTGCATTTTGATAATTTAAAGGCAACTTAGGATAGTCTTAATAAGTAAAAACTTTCTGTTTAATGTTTGAGGTTTACTTGATTTAGCATTAACCCATTTCAGATCCATCTGTTCCATTTTAGCGTTTAATATTAACTTCAGATGCTTTTAAAATACCTTCAGTACCTTCCATACCCAACTCATATGAGTTTATGCCCTCTACGACCCAGAGTTTCTGATATAATAGTCCAAAGCACAACGATGGCTATATCCTGCTGACTGTCACAAGCGCACACAGAGAAATGAGGCAAGGAGGATCTGGCTCTGTCCATAAGAAGCTCACTTTTAGTTTAAAATACAGAAGTGTGATACTTACCTTTTTTGACTAAAAAGGTGTTCCTGATTCTTAAGTGAGATATTTGATTTACTTAAATGTTAAACTCTGTACTGAACTCACGTAATTCCATATCCTTCAAAAGACTTTTGTCCTAGTAGGGTTAGTAAATTCCTTCTCCTACTTAAGTAATTGAAATTTTACAATTGATTCAAGAAGACAGGACTTCATGCTGTGATTTAGTCCAGAAAATTCTAGTTTAGTTTCTTTTTTTTGATCTGGCATAGTTTTTGCAGTTTATTTGGCTCAGTAAGGTACTTCTTCATTCTCAGTTTCTCATTTAAAAAAAAAAATCCAAGGTTTAAAGGTGGCAAGTAACCATCATATAAATAAATAAATAAATCTTTGTACAGCCAGTTTAAATGTGATGGCTCAGATTTTGCTCTCAGTTTCATTCAGGTTAAAATATTTGCAACTTTTCTGCTCTTTTTAAGCACAGGTGGACACAAATTCATGTGTGGTTTTCGGGGTATCATTAAGATGACTGTATTAAGAGGAAATGAATGCTCCTTATTTGCTGTCACTGTATTCTGCAATTATGGACAGAGGCAAAATTGAGTTTTGAATAATGAATTAAGTTACCCTAGTATCTTAGAAATTCACAAAAAAAAAAAAATATCACATAATGTTAACCATCTCAAATTCCTTCACCCGGTAGTATAAAATGATACAATACACAGCAGTGAATAAAATAGTAGGTACCACACTCCTGTTTCCATGTAAGCTAAAGCTTGTCTTAATTTATTGAAAAAAACAAACAAAACAGAATCTCTCACCTGAGAAACCTGTTGCCCTCTCCTGGAGGCCCATTACAAATGGTGTAAACTGCATAATCATTCCAACTTTCAAGTATTGTAATATAATCTCAAACCCTTTATTCATCTCCACATCTTCCTCTGCTGTGTGAATGGGCACTTCCAAGGCACTTATGGTTCAAGATGCTGTGTCACTAGTTAACCTACATCAGATCGTAGAGGGAAATTGTGGCTGTCAGTTGGAACTAGAATAGAGCAGAAAAATACCTCCCAAGTTAGCTAGGAAAAAATTGCTGCTTAACACCCAAGGAGAACACTCAAAGAACCTTCTAAGACTAGTTCATCAGAACTTAAAGCTTGCAGATTTCTATCCTCCCAAAATAATCATAATCAAGAGACATTATTGCAGATGCTAGCTGTATTTTCCAGTCTAGCCAAACAAAAGAAAAAAAAGATAAAGAAGGTCAGAGAATTAGGTACAACTGGAAAGATGTGTGCTATACTAGTCTCTACATAGTATAATCTCTTCCGACTCAAGTATTAGAATAAACTTCTTCTTCTCTACATTATTTACCCATGTAGTGTATAAAGAAGGTTATTTCACATGCAAAAGAAATAGAAGGGAGATAAACATTTAGAAAATAGTATTAGAATTAAATTGTGTTTTCTTGATGAGCACAGTAGAAAACCTAGGCTGCTTTGAAATCCTACTGTTTTTTCTACCTCACCATCTCAAAAGTAAAGCAGTCAGATTATCTATTCAAGAAATTATTTTTCTGCTTCATATAAAGTCCACATTTCTTCAGTTTTTTTAGACCTGGAAAATTAAGGATTTGGTATTCTTTGGAGAAATTACTTTATTCTTGTAGTTAATGAACAGATTTGCAACGTTTTCACTTTAATGTTATATATTGTCAAATTTGTTAAAAATTCTCATTTGGTACTTGAAACAGCTGGAATTAGGCATCAGCATGAGTCTCTATCTCCATAACACAGCATAATGCTGCTAGGGCAGCTGTTATTAGAATATCACTAAATTAATACTCTCCCTAAAATACAAACAGCCAGCTTCAGCTCCTGGCAAAAACCTGAAGTACAGCTGCTGTATTGCCTGAAGAGAGAAATTCATAATGTTGTTGAACATGGTCTGCTTTAGGGACTACAGGCATAAACCCACCCCAGTCGAGCAACGGACTGCTCCTAACTGTAACTAACTGAAATGACTCAGCAGACAAAGACAGGCACTCTATCACAATCAGAAAATGGGGGGTGCAGGGAGGTTTGGGGGGGAATGTTTCTTGAGGACTAAAGAACCAAGTTATTTCAACTGTGCTAAATGAATCTCCAGGCAGCTGGCTTCATGCATAACATCGCACAACAAATTCCATCATTGGTTTGATAAGACAGAATCTATCACCTGTGTGTGTAAATGGTACATTCACTTTGTAATTCTCAGATGTGTGCGCACGCACGTAAGCGCCTGTACTAGCTCAAGTATTATGTGTAATTACATTTTGCTTCCCATTCAATACTTTCTTTTTTTATCCCTCGAGAAAAAGAGCAATAACCTAAGATTTTAAATTATTATTTCATGTTGAAGCAATCTGTAATTCCATTTTTATGAACATGTTGTATAAAGTTTGTGTCTTCATTCGTTTTATACTTCTGACTAGCCAAAGTATTCCAATATCAAAATCTGACTTCTCTGAAGTGAGCAGAACTGGAGGAGGAAATATCTAAGCTAAAAGCTGGGATAAAAGAATCCCTGCACCCCTGGCAAATTTAGATTTTAACAATCCTGTAGATTATTGTCTTACACCAGTGTTTTTCAACCTTGGTAGACTCAAGGTACCCCTTGAAAAGTGCCAGCTCTTAGTTTTCACTTGTTTTTGACTACAGAAAAATAAAAGAGCAAGTATCTTGTTGCAAATAAATTCAGAAAGACCACAACAGGTTTTAACACCATGGATTCCTTTTTGAAATGGCTGGGTTTATCTTGTGCACACCTAACAGTGCTAACATTACATAGCAACCCATGGTACCCTTGAAACAATCTCAGGGCACACCAGGGTGCCATCAAACCATGGTTGAGAATCATTGGCATATATCTTTGCAGTCCATAAAACAGATCAGCTTTTTTGGCATGGCACACTAATAACCTAACCAAAAATAGTTTTTAAAATGTCTAATTTTTTTTCTACATAAAGCAGAAGTTTTTTGCAAGTGTTTTTATTATTATTATTCATAAATAATTTTGCTTAGATTGTTGTAGACACTTGGTGATTTCTCTTGGAATAACCAAAGATTTGTAAGGCTTGAGGAACTGAATCTTGAGCAGAGTATTTCTATATAAGCTGGAGAAAAATGGATCAGCTGTTACCATAGTTGCATATGCTGCAATAGCTGTCATACACATTGTGTTGTAAAAGTCTCATGGGAAGGGGGTGGAGGGGTTGGTCAATGGAGTTGCACAGCTATGGATCAAGTGGCCACATGCCTACCATAACAGCTCCTTTTAGGGCACTGTGAGGAAACGCCTGTGAAGTATTATTCAGTACCACGCAAGGAAATAAGAAGTGCCCATCTATTGTATCTTAATAGCCTATCCTCTTATGCTGCAGAACCATGATGAATCTAATGTTTCTAAAATATCTACAAGCACTTGGGTACATTATATAATAGGATAGCCAAACCAGCGGCCTCTCATTAGTTGAACATAATGAGGGCTACATCCTATTTAGCGCACCTTTTGTGAATTAATTTGGGAAAGAACAGGCATGACAACCCTTTGAGAATTTTAGCTGTTCCTGGTTTTCTTCAGTTCAGTTTTTAAACAGCTGCCAAAATGAAAGATTTTTTTTTTTTTTTTTTAAAGAGAGAGCTCAAGCTCTTCATTTCTAAATAATAAGTCTGTTACAAAATGCTATGTGAGTGACAATTGCCACAAGCTGTTGGGATCCTTCAAAACTCTTAGGAACTTGGGTTTCAAGTAACATAAGATGTGGTAACAAATTAAATATTTAAATAGCTTGGGAGTAAGAAAATAGAAGTCAAGGACATTATAGAAATCTAAATTTTAAATACAGACTTATATGTATAGAAGCTGCCAGGAATAGAGTTGTTTTCACAACACACTGCATTTGTTTGATGAGTTAGCCCCACAGAAGGCAATCATAGAAGACAATCATCCTAGACTGTGAGAGACTGCAGATGATGATGATAGCCCCATGTCTCATGTGTACAAGCCAGTTGTTCAGACTGCAACAAGGAAATAAAAATAAAACTACAGCTGTTTTGACCTGAACAAATTGAATACTGTTTTAAAGAGAACCTCATTTTTCAAATACAGCTCCTGTGCAGTTTTTACATTGAATCTACAGAAGTATTAATACTGCTCCTCTATTTTAAAACATGAAATGTATGCAGAAGTGCAGGCCTTATGTGAAATTCACTGCAAATCTTGCAAACAAGTTTAATACGGCCAGTGACAAATGATGTCTGGTAAAGCACTGCATGACTATTTTTAACATGGCTCTCATACATAATTTCTCCCACACTGATTGCCGAGCAAGATGAACATGTTAAAATACAAAGCATTGTGAATGATAGGCTTTCACATCCCTGCTTAATCTTGGTAGGGCCTGCACTGTCTGAATTTTATACTCAGAGAAAATAAAAACAAGTGACATTGAGAGGTGAAACAAAACTAGAAGCCTCCCTCTGCTCATGTACTTGTATTATTTAACATTTTACAACCATCTCATATTATGGCTGCATGACCACTGAACAGTAACAGGTGTTTTGTCTTATCTGCAATCAGGACTCATAGTAGAGATGATATCTTTTATTAGACCAACAAGATTTTTGCAAAAAAAAAAAAAAATTCTCTAATTGCAAGCTTTCGGGCACAAACACTCTTTATCCGGCATTGGAGAAATGATTGTAAAAGTTCTCCTGGGTAGAAATGAAGGTTCATATTTGATAGGATTATGAAATATGATTTTCGCCAATGCCCGATAAAGGGTGTTGTGCCTGAAAGCTTGCAATTAAATATTTTTTTTGCAAAAATCTTGTTAGTTTAATAAAAGATATCATCTCTACTATGAGTCCTGATTGCCTTTAGACTAATACAGCTACAACCTGCATACCTTGCCTTATCTGCAGCACTCTACACCTACTACATACACTTCCTCCGCTGCTGTGCCCTACTTCTATATTTTTATAAAGCTCTTTTCCCTCACCTGTACTTACAATCATACTGAATACAAAAAAAACATGGACTAAATACAGTAACTGGATTTATGGCACATTATAACCTGCCTGCCATCAGATAACTCCAGGTACCTCTCTATAGTCTGTCACCAGATCAACATCCTCCCCCACCCCACATCTCCATCCTCTGATCATCACTTCCCCTCATTTGCATTTTCTCAGACCTGTATTTTGCATATTGGCTTCTATTCCATTCAAGATAACATAAAACACCAGCAGACTCTCCCTATGCCTGTAGAAAGGTGTTTGTGCCCAAAAGTTTGCAAAGAACATTTTTTTCCAACTATTTAGTTGGTATAATAAAAGATATATTTTCCCAAAGAACCTTGTCTGCTTACAATCAATAGCTCTTTAAGTCCCTCACCCCTTTTTTTCCAGACCTTTTCTCCACATACTTGTTTCTTCATTACTTTTCCCTCTGTTGTACCCGTCTCCTCCCCCACTGCACCCATGTTTGGCTCCAACTGAGTTAACAGATGACAGAAGTAGGGGAACTTTAATTCAGGACTCCATGGTTTCTCCTCCTGGTCCTGCCCATTCACTTACTTCATGACACTGAACTAATTGCTATGGGAGAAGAATGCTGAAAGGCACAAATGGCAGCGTTAGAGTGATGTTATAGCCATGATGGTCCTGGAATTGAGCAAGGCCAGGATTTCTTAGGGCAGTATCTTCAATTGAAAAAAATGAATAGTTGGGATAGTGCTTGCATTCAGAAGCGCATCTAACTCTACCCCAACCATGCAGTTGATCCAAAAGCACAAAAGCAAGTTAAGATCCAACTCCCACGGAGTCTCAGTGGAAAATCTGGCAGTCTCTCTGCCTTAGTCTCTGCATCTCTGCCTACCCTAAAATAAGATAATACAATATGGTGCCTTGTCAACCTTGGTGAAAGAAATGTTCCACTGAAAATTGCTATTGAGAACTTACTAGGTCTCCTCTGTCCAGGGGTGGATGGGAGGGCAGGGGTGAAGGTGCACCTGCACCCTGCTTTCATTCCTGCTCCATCTGAAGTTTAAAACCAGTGACAGCAGTGCTCCCACTGCAGCAGCGATAAGGAAGTCACTTGGCAACATGGCTCATTTTAACCTGACTCCACAACTCTTCGTTCCACAGGTGTCGATGCCGCTCTCTCCTTTTCAGTGGTCTCCATCAAACTACCCGTTGTGCTGCAGTGCTGCTGCCTGTGAGCTGCTCCTGGAAATGAAGCTCCTGTTTCACAGCCCCACAGACTGTGTTTACCTTAGTCCAATGAAGTTATATTTGTTTCTCCTTCTATCTTAAACTGAGGCCTATGTGTAGACGAACGTAGCTACAACCAACAACATTGCTATCTTAAACTGAACCATACCGCCCAGACTCCTTGCCTGTTAGTACAGCGTCTAGTGTCTTTTGAAGTGAAAAGGACGAGTATGAGGAGACGCCTCCCTGCCAGCACCCGCTTCTCAAAACCCTACACCCGTCGGCTGGTGTCAGACCCGCTTCAGAGGCCTTTGCTACATGCTATGTTTATGAGGCAAGTAGCGGGTTACTTGTTCAGTAAATTGAGATTGGGCACGTCTGCTAAGTACCAGGAGCTACAAGCACAAAGCGACAATCACGCAGCGAGCCGGTGACTCCAGGAATAAACGCGGGCTGAGGCAGCGGCAATGTAGCGAGCACAGGATGAACAGGACAACCCCGGGAGAAAGAGCCACCTGGCTGCAGCTGGCTTGAAACCGTGCAACAGCTCTCTAGCTAGCTCCCATCCGGCGTTCACGTGAATGCAGCCGGGCCCGGGCCGCTTGGCCTCCAGCCACATGCGGCTGTGTGCCGTCGCGGGCGCGGCCCGGCTCCGAGGAGCCTCGCGGGAGGCGGGAGCTGCCTCGCCCGGCCCCGAGCCGGCAGCGGCCGGGCCTGGCAGGAGAGGCAAGGGAAGCCCCGCCCGGGCGGGGCGGGGAGGAGGCCGCGCGGGCTGGGAGCGGAGGCGCGGGTGAGCCCTACCCGGGACGAGGGTGAGCGGGGCGCTGCGGGGGGCGGCACGAGGGGCTGGAGCGCGGGGAACAGGCTGTCGAGGGTGGGCCCGCGCCGGGCTGCGCCAGGACAGAAGGGGCACCCGCCTCCCCGGGGACAAAGTCGACCGACTTCCCGCCCGCCTGCAGCGGCAGCAGGAGCCGAGGGCCCGCGAAGGGGCCAGGCCGCGGCGGCCCCGGGAGTCGCCTGCTGAGAGCCCCGAAGCCGACGCGGGGTGCGGCCGTGCGACCTGCCGGGCCTTGGAGCTAGGCCCCCGCCGTGACCAGGCCACGGGTGGGGAAGTTCGGGCCATGGGCGCCCGCTGAAACGGCCAAGTCGCCTCGGGAGAGCCAGAGCCAGCCGGGTGTAAAGTTAGCTCTTGAAACGTGTAGCTGCTCCTTAGCTGGCTGCTATCCAGGTGTTATTAGAGCAAGCAGCTCATTCCAGCCTGGCCTCAAAGTGGGAGAGGAAAGGGCCTGCACCAGGTCCAGTATCAAGAGGCAAGGGGCAGAGCCAGCCCCAGTCCAGCCTCCTTGGGCCCTATTAATGGCCACTGCCACACTTCCCACAGAGTGGGGATCCCATTGCTGTGGCTCTGTGGCCTGCCTATGAACTGGAGGTCGAGTCCCCTTGCTGGAGTATTTGAATGTTGCTCAAAACAAACAAACAAAAACAGGTGAAGACTAGCTACCTGACAGATGATATAACTAACTGGTCAATCATGCCATAAATTTAGACTGGCCACACCTGTAAAGTCAGAGGGGCAACAGATGTAAAGGAATTAATCACAGTGAATTTAGATCAGCCATGTGTACAAAGTAATTGTCACATGATCAAACTGACTCTCCACCTATTAGAAGCCAACCAGCTATAAAGTTAGTGCTTGGGAAAAAAAAAATCTGTATCAATGCTGGTTTCTATCTAGGTTTCACTTAAACATATAGCCGGGCCTTAAAAAGCTGGTGTTTTCCAAGAGGGGGTGGGGCGTGTCTTGTGTCTGAAGAGGTTGAGAACCACCGGGCACTGCTCTGCAACCTCCTCACACCTTCCATTCCCTCCTATGGGTATTCTCACTAGCAGCCTGTCTCTGAGCAGTGCAGAAATGGGTATTGCCTGGAAGTGGCTAAAGCCAAGCACAGCAGAACAAATATACCAGGAGACCCCAAGGGGGCTGGAATACACTGGTATTTGAGGAGCTGAGAAAAGGCAGTTAACTAGCTTTGAAACTGGTACATCCCTGGTGTTGTTCTGGACATCAAGCATTGGTAGCCATCTTGGCATATTGTCAGGCTGTCACTAGTGAAGGATTATAGCACTGGGTGCTCAAAGCTACTCGGTGTTGTTAGTGTTTGGACACTTTTGTACCCATGCTGTAATAGCAGCTTAGGCATCAGATGTGAAGGCCTCTGCTCCAGTGCTTGTTCAGTTTCAAGCACTAAGAGCTAGATCCGCAGGATAGCACTCAAATCAAAACCTCAATTTGACTGCCTCCAGTTCTGCAGGCACCAGAAGCCCCAAGGTGCCCAAGTACTGAATGCTGAGCACATCCATGCCTGCTTAAGTCTTGGCAGTGCTGAACAGCCAGGTGCCAAATTCACCCCTACACACTGCTGGTAGTAACAAACTGAGTCTTCTGTTGCTGGCTTGTCTGCAGGGCATGGTTCAGTAGGTGGTGTCAGCCCAGACACTGCTTGCAGATAATTTCCCCAGCCATTTGTACTCAATAGCCCAGAGGCTATAAGAGTCACTCAGGAAATGGGAGATGGGTCCAGTTCTTCTCTCTGACTGAAGTGATTTAAACCCAAACCTACCCCCCTGGATGAATGCTGAAGTCACCAACCCATAGGTCAATGGTTCTCAAAACTCAAGACCCCTCAGGAAAATGCCAGCTTTTAGTTTTCATCCATCTTTTTACTATGGGAAAAAATGATAGATCAGTTTTCTATTGCAGAGAACTCAGAAAGGCCACAGTAGGTCAGAGCGTTTTTGACACTAGATTCCTGTTTGAAATCTCTGAGTTCTCTCATTAAATCATGTCTGCATGTCAAGCACTGCACCACTCTTTAGAAGGATCTCAAGGCACCCCAGGGTGTTATGTCACCCTGGTTGAGAATCACTGCAGTAGGTGGTTTGAGGGAGAACAGGGAAGAGAGACTGTTGGTCTTTCTTATTCATTTATTGCATAATAGTGGGGGGAAAAATACTTAAATACTCATAGATGTAGGGCTAGTAATTCAGACCTTCCCTTCCCCTCATGATGAGCACCTAGTAGGCTTCTTTTCCTTCAGCTAAAAAGTATTAAATGAGTCAGTGCAAAGTGGAGCAGGTTCAGCAGGAAAGAGTGGGAGATCACCCACCCAACAGTGTTGTAGCCTGATGGTTACACTCACACCAGCAACGTGGGTTCAGATCTTTTAGACAGAGAAGGGCACCAAACTGAGGTCTCCAGCATCCTGTGCAAGTGCTCTAGCTAATGGATTATTTGATAAGATCATCTTTATTATACCCAGCCCTTTATTTCCCAGCTCTGGCAGTCTCTGTCTAAAGCCCTTCTTGGACTACCAGATCTCCAAATAGGCCTTGAGCTGTCCCAGCAAGGCATAAGGCTAAATGACCAGTATAACTTTAAAATCAAACATCTATTCTCTCTGGCCTAAACCCTCTCTAAGCTTAACATAAAATAAGGAACCCCTGCCTGCACAAGCAGCTCTTTTTCTCTGCCCCAAGCAGCTTTCTCCTGTTCCCAAACCTGCACTTACCCAGTTTCACTGTGAATTCATGAGCTGTTACCAGGAGCTTCTCTTTTCTTGACTCCCAAAGTCAGATTGCCTAACTAGCTGAGGCCTTGGGTTTATATATGTCCAGCCCAGCCCTCTGCTGATCAGATGACTCTCCAATTAGCTCCCTCCCCACTTCAAGATGCCTTTCTGGTGTCCTGCTACACTGCATTAGTCCTTAAAAGGACACTTGTCTTTTCTCTCAGTGTTTCCTGCTGCTTAGATTAGGCCGCATCTTGGCCTTTGGAGCTCCCTGCCTTCACCTCTTAGGAATGTCTGTACAGCACAAGGTAGGGATGTGTAAAGTTATTCACATTAGCTCAGGAGTCAAAAGCTGCACAGACACAGAACTAACACATGCAGAACCATCACAAAATATCTATATATTTAATTTATTTAGTTTTTAAAGTGCACATCTACACTTCTTTCTGCTTGACTTCAGACTATCACTAACACAGACTAACACATCTCTTAGCACTTTGCTGCCAGATCCAGGCATACCTTGAGACCTCCCCAGGTACTGTATGTTAGGGGTATCCCTAACTTAGGGTTGTGGATTTCAGCAGGTGACATTAAGCTTCTACAACTGCAGCACTGAAATTCTGTTGTGGCTCTAGCCTCAGGAAAAAAAGCAGCAAAAAACCTTGGCTTGTAGGTAGTTTGGCTGATAATATTGGAACACAGATGCCATGCTGAGATTATCTGGCAGTGCTGTCAGCAGGGAAAGTCAGGTTTGCAATGCTACTATGCCAGGAGGTACAAAAGCAAAAGAATGCCTGTGCAACTCGGTTATAAACTGCTTGCAAAGATCTGGCTTGTTATTTCTGCTGTGGTTGCCATGGGAAGGGTGACAAGCTAAAAAAGCAAAGATGAAACCATTATACGTTCAGTTATCTCAGAACTAAAATACAAAAAATACCTTAAGAGAATGCGTCCAGACCATGAAATGCCTAACATAGAATGTGTGGCTTCCATCTTCTCATGGTGATAAAGGTCTCAATTTTCTTTTAGGAGGCTGCTTTACAGACAGTGCATATCCATAAGAACTGCAGCAGAGGTGACTGGTGGTAGCCACACATGCTAGGCTCTCAAAATAGATAGGTAAGTTGCCTCAGTGGAAGTTCATGTGGGGAGAGTTGGTGCCTGTTTCAGGGGTTGGCATCTTTTGTGACCTAGCTTCCACCTCAGGTCACACTCCTACATACTCTGGTTTCCTACCCTGCATGCCAGAATTGGGCCCTGAGTGATAAGCCCCCACATGCCCAGATAGGAGCCTGAGGCCCAGTGCCACTCTTGCATGCTGGGAGTGCTTCCTGGTGCCTAGCGCTGGTACCACTTCTCCCCAGTACCACCCACTCGGATTGGGTTCCAGGGCCTGGCATTGTCCCTTCCTGGTCCCACACACCGAAATCAGACCCTGTGTACCCAATCATGTGGCTCCCATGTCTGGAAATTCAGCAGCAGGGAAGCAGTGGCACTGCTAAATTTTCAGGCCCATGAGGACCCCTGTGGGTGAATTAACACTGAGTTGGGAGACGCATCTGGCCAGTGGGCTGGGAGTTTTGTACCCCTTTCTAGAGAAAGAGAAAGGCAGGTGCTGGGATCCTGAGGATGCCTTCCCTGGTGCAGCAGAGAAAATAAATTTGAAAACAACAGGCAGTAGGACCCTGGGATGCCTTCTCTGCTGCTGTGGCTGGAGGTGGTGTGGATTGCCTGAGCTGCCACCAACCAGATCTAGACTATTCATGGGCTAGATTCAGCTTGTGGGCCATAGGTAGCCAACCCCTGACCTAGTTGTTACATGCACCTGTGATCTGATAGGAACTTCTAAGTGCCCTTCTTATTTACGTAGGGTCAACCAGTGGCACACCACAGTATTGCTGAAGGTGTCATCTTTTGTATAGAAACAGCATCCTGACTCCTTGTGATTGTTAGTCTTAGCCATGGCTGAACTTCTGTTGCATAATCCAAATGCTGTCTACCTAGGCTGCCTACCAGTTGTCTGTGCCATTTTCCACCTCCTGTACTGATCTGTTTAAAGGTTGCAGCCTTCTGCCTGCGAGGTGGCTGTTTTAGTCTGATGGGTGTAGTGACCCCTGTAACATGCAATTTCATATAGTTTTGTCAGGTACTTTGAGATGGTGGCATTGAAGACACTATGTAAGTGTCACTTATCATTATTAATGCCTTTCTTGCATTTGGAAATTTAACAGACAACATTCTCCATAGAGTCATCATTGTCACATTCATTTTTGTTTTTTATAATCAGAGGTGGCAACTGTGGCATTCAGATGCTTAATTACATTTCATAAAGGTGAACAGTGGTAACTTATTTAAAATAATTAGTATATAACAAAACAAAGAAAAACCCCAGAATTTCTGCTTTTAATGTAGTTAACAGCAGCTTCTAGATCTGAGAAAGCGCTTGTTCCCCAAGCACCGAAAGCAGACATATACTGGATCCACATGGTAGCAAGGGGTTGTATACTGATGGAGGGATTGGTCTCTCCAAAGGCCTCTGCATATTTTGTTTTACTTTTTCTGGATGAGAAAATAGTTTCTCACCCAGTGATAAACTTCTTGATACATCCAGGTGTTTCCCCCTGCTCTGCCTCCCCATCCTTTGTTCCCTGCAACAGGCTAAAGGCTTCTTCTGAATTTTATGAAAAACCTACGAGACAGAGCATGGGGGAAGAGAGACAGATAGACAAACTGACACTTAGTCACCCTTGAGTAGACAACAACCTGATGGTTAGGGCATTCACCTGAGATATGAGAAACTGTGGGTTAAATGCTTGGTTAGTATAAGAAAGAGCAAGGAATTGAACTTGCCTGTTTTTCAGATGAGTGCCTTGACTGCTGGGTGTTTTGGGGCAAGTGCCTGGCAGTGTCTTGTTCCTCTGGCTTTGACTCTAAATTCCAATATTAAGCCAAGAAACCTTTATCAAAACTGGTATTTAGATTCCTAGGAAGAATTTTCCCATCACCATTCCCGCTATTAAGACTCTTGCTATAGCTCTGGAGGCTTGAGCTCCACCTTCCACCTTTGTGCCAAAGGCTGCTGCCAGTTGACCCTGATTTTAGTGGATACCTGGTGATTTGGGCTGGCACATCAAAAACTGGCCAGACACGATAAAAGCAACATTACTCCATTGTGTACCACTGGTTGTTAGAATCTGGCTACTAGGCTCACAAGGACCGTTGACCACTACTAATGAAATAATCAGTGACTCATCCAGAGAAGCACACCTTTCAAACTACTTGCAAAAGGTGGCCTCAAGAAGCCAACCCCCGAGCCTGATGCTACCACCCCATCTCCAACTGCCAATTCCTGAGTTGCATAATTGAAAAAGTGGTAACTGCCCAGCACCATCATGTGACATCTGCCAACTTCCTAATCAGCGTTCACAAACTATAGACAGTTCTATTGGCACTAAAAAATGACCTTCTCAGAGCCACAGACACAGGCTTCTCTATCTCTCTACAGCAGTTGACACAGTGGACTATAATGTATTATTAATATGCTGACAAGACAGAGCAGGAATCAATGGCCCTGTCACTGCTGTAATTCCAGTTCTTCCTTGACATAAGAACTTTGAGTAGAAAAAAGTAACTGACTCCTATACAAAAAGATCCCACACTATCCCCACTTCTCACCAATATTTAAACTAACAGACTGTCGGTGCTATTCAGCTGTCTCTCATTCTTAGATAATACAACAAACACTAATACAAAAATATAAAAATCAGCTTTTGAAGGAGTGGCTTGCTCGACTAAAGCGATACACATCAGCTAGAGAAATCACTTTGAAAACTAGTTGAGAGTCTGCCTCCATTTTCTATTAAAGACACATAACTCTCATTTGTAAAAGTGCAAAGCCATGGAATCCTGCTTAATTTCTTATTGTGCTGCATCATTATGTCCCATCAAGGACAACAAAAAGTCCTTTTTCAGATATGTGGGGAGCCGGAGGAAGAGCAAGGGCAATGTTGAACCCCTGCTAAACCAGATGGGGCAACTGACAACTGACGCCCAAGAAAAAGCCAACCTATTAAATAGGTACTTTGCGTCAGTCTTTCATCAGTCACACGGGATGCCCACGCCTGCTATGGGACAGGGAAATCTGGGTGAGGGGGATCCCCTACCCTCCATCAATGCTGACCTCATGAAGGAACACCTTGAGAAGCTGGATACCTTCAAGTCAGCTGGCCCTGACAACCTGCACCCCAGGGTACTCAAGGAGCTGGCGAGCGTCATAGCCCACCCCCTGGCACGGATCTTTGAAAACTCCTGGCGCTCTGGTGTAGTGCCCAAAGACTGGAAGAAGGCCAATGTGGTGCCGATCTTCAAGAAAGGGAGGAGAGTGGATCCGGCTAACTACAGGCCCATTAGCCTGACTTCTATCCTGGGGAAGATCTTAGAAAAGTTTATTAAGGAGGCCATCTTTGAGGGACTGGCCCAGGCTAACATTCTAAGGGACAGCCAGCACGGGTTTGTTGTGGGTAGGTCTTGTTTGACCAATCTCATTTCCTTCTATGACCAGGTGAGCTATCACCTGGACAAGGGAGAAGAGATTGATGTCATATAACTTGACTTCAGAAAAGCTTTTGATCTGGTATCCCATGATCACCTCTTGGCCAAACTGGCCAGTTGTGGCCTTGGCTCCACCACGATCTGCTGGCTGGGAAATTGGCTTCGTGGTCGGACCCAGAGGGTTGTGATTGATGGCAGTCACTCATCATGGTGCCCTGTGACCAGTGGGGTCCCTCAAGGCTCTGTCCTGGGACCCATACTGTTCAACATCTTCATTAACAACGTGGACATTGGAGTCAGGAGTGGACTGGCCAAGTTCGCCGATGACACCAAACTTTGGGGCAAAGCATCCACGCCAGAAGATAGGCGGGTGATCCAGGCTGACCTGGACAAGCTCAGCAAATGGGCAGACGAGAACCTCATGGTGTTTAACACCGAAAAATGCAAGGTTCTCCACCTTGGGAGGAAAAGCCTGCAGCACCCTTATCGGCTCGGCAGCGCTACGTTGGTTAGCACTACAGAAGAAAAAGACTTGGGGGTCACCATTGACCACAAGATGAACATGAGCCTCCAGTGTGATGCTGCAGCTAGTAAAGCGACCAAAATGCTGGTGTGCATCCATAGATGCTTCTCGAGCAAATCCCAGGACGTCATTCTCCCCTTGTGCTCGGCCTTGGTGAGGCCGCAGCTGGAGTACTGCGTCCAGTTTTGGGCTCCACAATTCAAAAAGGATGTGGAGAAGCTTGAGAGAGTCCAGAGGAGAGCCACGCGCATGATCAGAGGTCAGGAAAACAGATCTTACGATGACAGGCTGAGAGCCATGGGACTCTTTAGCCTGGAAAAGCGCAGGCTCAGGGGTGATCTGATGGCCACCTATAAGTTTATCAGGGGTGACCACCAGGATCTGGGGGAACGTCTGTTCACCAGAGTGCCCCAAGGGATGACGAGGTCGAACAGTCACAAACTCCTGCAAGACCATTTCAGGCTGGACATAAGGAAGAATTTCTTTACTGTCCGAGCCCCCAAGGTCTGGAACAGTCTGCCAGCGGAGGTGGTTCAAGCACCTGCATTGAACACCTTCAAGAGTAAATTGGATGCTTATCTTGCTGGGATCCTATGACCCCAGCTGACTTCCTGCCCTTTGGGCAGGGGGCTGGACTCGATGATCTCCCGAGGTCCCTTCCAGCTCTAATGTCTATGAAATCTATGAAGTCCCAATTTTCAAAACTGTTAGGCTGCTTGAAGACATAATCTCCCAAATAAATGGCTCTTTAAGCTTAGTGTGGCCCTGTGCCGAGCACAGGACGTGCCCAGAAGTGGCATCACATTAGTTGGACCCAGATCGCCCAACATCTATATAGATCAGGTGCTTCCGCAGGACTTTTTGGTGCTTTTATGTAATAGCCAGTTGATTCAGGTTTAGATAAAAGTGCCAAAAAGCACTGCCAAAACGCCTGATCTATACAGATGTTGTGGAGCCAGGTCAAACTAACACACTGCCCCTTCTGGTAAAGTGCTGTTTTTTTGGGTTTTTTTCACGTTTGTCAGTGCCCTTAATGTATTAAATCCCAACAATTTTAAAATGGAATTTGAATCTGTTGAATGCTGCAATGACCATATTCATCTTGGGACACTGCAGATCACAAAGCCAAACTGAAGTTAATGAGAACCTAGTGCCAAAGCATTCTCAGTAAATGGGATCTTCCCATGGAGATTAAATGAAATTTGCCAGAGTCGGCCAATCTTTAAGATACGCTGCAAAACTTTCTTCCTAGAAAAGCCTTTGTATTGTAAGAATGATGTTAACAACTTTCATGTCTTCTTCTAATAAGCACCCCAGCAACCAACCATCCAAAAGTGGGAATGTGGAGGGCATTATTAAAAAAATTAAACTCCTCAACAGAATTATTACCCTAAAAAAGAAGTAATAGGGAATTCATTAGGAGTACTGATTTTCTGTGGAAAGTACTGTAGCAATGGGTGGCTGTATAAAAACTAAATAGATGGATACTAGGATATATAATGAGAAAATTAGTGGAGTTATAAAGATATGTTTTTGTTTATATGGGCCTAATCCACATATTTGATGTGAAGTGCTTAACTGAGGTCAGATTCATCAGTCAGAAGAGAATTATTGTGTAGTAATATTGATCGTAAGTAGGTGCTAAAATAAAACGCACACACTTCTGTATGCTTTTGTATTTTATTAGCAAGGTTGAGTTGCCTCATTTAAAAATATCCTAGGTGTGTTAAAAAATAACACGTTTTACTATAGTGAAAATGAATAGCAATGTCATGAAATTACACTTTGAAATTGTTATGCTACTTAAAGCTAATATGTACCCTTTCCTTTAAATTCTTTCTAAAATATGTTCTGTTAATTTGCAATGCATGTAGGATGTAATTCTATAATTGAGGTCCATTGAGGTTATTTGGCATAGAATTGGGCCCTTTAAGTAGTTACCTCTCTCTGTATATAAATACTTAATTTATGTTACATCACATTTCCTACAGTCATATGATTATATAAGGAAAGGCACTATTAAATTAATCATGTGGAATGAAGAAGACCTCTTATTTTTAATGTTCTTAAATGTAACAAATAGCTATTGAGCCATACTTATTACTTTTCATACATTTTCTGTCACAGCAATCTGGATTTAGTGTTGTTATAATCTTATATTGTAATGTAACAACAATCAAATGATTTCTATATGTGTCTAGAGAGAATGTATGCTTCCATTATAATATGCTTACCAAATCAAAATGATAGCAGTATGGAGGCTGTTTATATGATTAAATTGTAGCAATATGAGATTACCACAGGAAACAAGTAATCCAAACCTAGGGACTCTTCCCATTATAAGACCATTATAACAGCATAACAACTAGAATGCAAGTGTCAGATGAAAAAAACAATAAAGGACTGATCCTGCCATTAAGACTCAGACAGACTGCCTGTTGGACTCACTGAAGGCTTTACCTGAGTAACAAATATGTCATCCAATAATACCAAATAATACCTAATAATGCCTAATAATACCTGTAGAAAAAGTATTCACTTTATCACTATTTAGCTGCAGCATAAACATGAGAATGTTTGTGTACTTTATAACTGATTGTTTTAAAATTCATTCACAGTTATTGTAATAAATTCTTGTTAGTTGTTCAAAAACCACAGTGAAAAACTCAGCCTTGGAGTTATTTTTCTAAGATAAAGCTGTCAAAACGTATACACATTAATTGGGTTTTCAGAAACTGTCATTTTATCCTGCATTTGAGCAGTACCTAGCCCAACCGATACAACAGACTTGCCAGAGCTTGTAGGCACTGCTGCAACGCAAAATATTTTTCAGATACACTTCTTAGAATGTCTTGTTTCAGATCAGAGCTTGCCTTTTCCCTCCCTCTTAGTGGGAGTGGACATTTGGCTGATGTTTCTTGGAACTAGGCTAAGGTTCAGGAAATGCAGCTTGCACAAATGGCATATACACTTTAAATGCATATTATATTGTTGAAATCAAAATGGCAATAGGAGCTTTCCCAAAAGCGTTAGATAAACTCAGTTTTTAATTTTCCTTGTCTGTCCCTTCAGCATGGCGAATTCTCTTTTGAACAGTGTTTAATTATTCTTTGTCCTTCTGTTTAACATAACATGTCTCTTTAATGATTTACTCTTCGTTCTAAATGGTAATAATGATTAGAATTACATTAGGCAACAGGTTTCCTTAAGAAATTCGTGTCTTCCTCATTTTGCACAACTGATATTCCTGGGTTCTGTACAAAACCTTTCCACTAAGCTGTCAGTTAGCGTTTAAGTTGTTTTAAGGCTGTTGTTGTGGCCTCACAGTAGTAGTAGTTTATTCACGACAGGTAGACCTTTTTATTTTTAGATTTCCATGTTTTCCTTCACAAATCCTCTTCCATGTAACCAAAATATTTCTTTGCTATTGTAGGAGGTCAGGGTTTTCCCGTAACTTTATTACCTAGGAAAACCAGCTATGCACAGAGTTAAATAGCAATTATTCAGACCTCAGAACTTATTTTTATTCTGTGTTGGATGTGAATGATTTGTTAATGTTCAAATATGACTGTATTCACACCTAATGAGTACATGCTTATAGGAGCAGGTGTACTGTGCTGAACTCACAGAGTAGGAATTTGATACAGAAGAACTTGGTCACTGCAGTGTTCAGCACTGCAGCATCTAACTTTTAAGCACTTTGCTGACTAGTGAAATCTACAGTCCTGATCACTTGTGTAGGCGCTCTATACAATGCATGGGGAAAGTCAGGTGCTTAAGAATAGGATCCTCAAAAGCCAGTACTCCATGAGGAAAGCTCTGTAGGCAAACCAAAAAGAAAGGCTCAGGACTGGGACGAATCCCTCTGGGCTGTGAAGAAGCACCTATATCCCATCAGGAAATCACAAGCTGGAATTTTCTTCTGGAGCTAGATGCTAATGTTGCCATTTCTTCCAAAGCATAACCAGTGGAGGATGAGCAACCTTTATACACTGGTTGCATTACTAGGGTACTCAGGCAGGATATAAAAGACCCATTTCTCTCCTTTATTGAGGACATTTGAACTGGAATCCTTTACTTTCATGAAGAATGCTCCCATCATTGATTTATACAGGGTTAGCCTCTCTTCCTCTCTCCTGTTGAATAGAATAATTAAATATTCATTGGCCCAGAGACAGCAAAAGTGAGCACAACTCTAAAATTTTAGCCAGTCATAGGGGAGACCTGGATCCAGTCCCTACTCCAATGAATACTTATTCTAAATACTGAAATAACCATTGGAACTGGGACTAGGTGGTTCCTGGTACTTGCAGAAGCAAGCTGCAAGATACCTTTAGAATTTGATGGAGGAAACAGAGGTGCATACAGACGTTCAGCAACAGCTGGGCAGAGTCTTGGGGATCTAAGAGAAGAAACATTTTCAGAGAACTAAATTGATTGTCTATAAAACATGAAACCTGTTTCAGCAAAACACATGAGCCTAGAGTTCACTGGGGCTATTCACATCTTTAAATTAAAACATGTGTTTGTGCTGTGTGGGGACTTAATTGCAAAAAGTGTTTAACTCCTGCATTTTAAGATATGAACAAACTACGGTACCATTAGGTGAACATGTTAAGAATACATCATTTTAACATGCCAGATAGTGCTCTTTGTGAAAATGTCAACAAGAGAGGTAATTGAACAATGACCTATCCCAGCAGAACATCAGTTATCATATTAATTATCATATTTACTTACATACAACTGTGAGAGAGTGCTTATGCTAAGCAAGGCCTAGCATTAAAAAAAATGCACTAAAACTCCCAGAATGCTTCAAGGAGGTTGAGGAGTCAGCGATTGACATTCTGGTAATCACTTTCTGACCCTTAGATGAAAATACTGAACTTCTGACCTTTGAACAATGATAAAAATAGCAGACATGCCGCTTACATTGTTAAGAATAGGAAACTGCATGGCTAAACCGCAATGACGAAAAAACAACCGCATATATGTCAGTTTTGACATTTTAACCCTGCAAAAACCAGCAAAACATAGATGAATAATGTATTTAAGTTATAGAAAATTAGCATAAGAAATATAAAGGTCATTAAGAATTAACATAAGAAGCGTAATGATTATAATACAAAGCTTATCACCTGATATTATAATATAGATAAGTTAACTAAATAACCAATAGAAGTAAGAATTAGAAAATGCATATGTATAAGTGTTATCATATATAACTAATAGTAAAGTTATGTTAGAGGCCTCACTTCCACCATGGGGACAGTTTTGTATCTTTTGCCTAAAAAAAGATAAGGGACTCCTTTTAAATGAGCTGTTGACCAGTTCTGAGACTACTGAATCAGGCAGCCGCACCTAGCCTCCGTGTTAGAGAGCAAGGGCTTGATTTGGGAACCTCGTGAACCAACAGACCTCCTTTAGTTTATGACTTTGTGAAACAATAAAAGTTTTAAATTGAACAGGTCTGAGCCTGTGCTTAATTCAGTCCTATATAATTCGGCATCGAGCTCCCACAACAACATGTCCTGGAATAAGGTATGTGCTGACAGAAGTGACATTTTTGTCACGCAATCAGACACTGAAGGTGCTGCACTGACAGAAGTTTGCAGCTGTAGAGTGCTTTAAAAAGTGCCCGATTGTGTGACAAATGAATCCTCATTACATGAGGGTTCAGGTGAAGGCGCTCCAAAGCAAAGTACCTTCATTAACTTCTGTTAGTGCATGCTGGGAACAGGGCTGGAATGAAGCAGCCCATCTTCATCCCCAATTCTGTCCTCTGGATGAGGGGGGAATGGAGAAGAGGGCGTTCCTTCTGGGGTTGGGTGGGGTGGGTGGATTGGAGTTCCCCAGTTAAGGGAGGCTCCAATCCATCTGCTCCCCAACTCCAGCAAAGTCTGGGCAAAGCCCAGGGAAGACCTCCTTCCCTTGCCTTTTCCCCCTCCCATCCTGAGACAGCATTGAAGCTGGTAGGGAGGTGGAGTTAGGGGAAGAGGCTGCAGACACACAGCCTCTCCTGCTGAATTGGCTCCAAAGTGGAGGTCAGTCCTCCACCCTCCCGATCCAACAGCAGGGGGGGTCTGGCTAACTTATGGCACTTTCTATGAAGTACCATGAATTAGACTGGAGAGCTGCCAGTGTGTCAGCACCCTTTGTTTTTGAATGAAGAAAAAAACCCCTTACCTTGTAGTAACTGAGAGGCAGCAGCTAGGGAGCAGAGCCTGTTCATTGATCTGCTCCCTGTGGGTGCCTATACACGTCCAGTGAGGCTGCTCCAACATGCCATAACTACAGCATGTCGTAATTACCATGTTTCCAGTAGACTCCAGCGATCGAAGAGCTTTAATTAAAGCCTCTACCACCCTTTTTCAGCACAGGGATGCTAACACAGGAGAAACTGCAGGTGCTTTAATTAAAGTGGCTCTCAGCCACCCTAATTAAAGCACCCTCTCTCTACCCCACCCCCCACTCGTGGAGCACGTATATAAACGCCCTGTAACTACAGGCAGACATTGCTTTCACTTTCGCCCATAACCAGTAGAAACTGCCCTTGCACTATTTCTTATGTATAATGCTCACTACAATTTCCAGCAGCTGGTTTTTGAGGGAAAAGTGCATGCTGTATGTGAGAAAACTTTAATATAATAAAAGCCTTAGTCTGTCTATCTATTTGTCTGTAACGCTCTGGGCCAACCGTGCATGCGCTACCAAGAGGGCGTGTGCTGATTGGCTGTAAGGGCCCGAATCGTTATGGACAGAGGGAGCAGCTGTGCCATCCCCCCAACAGCCGGCAGGGAGGGGGAGGTGAGAGGGGGGCAGAGAGGGAGGGAGGGGAGCGGGAAGGGGAATGGGGTGTTCTGGTGGCAGTGTCCCCACACCGCTGCTGCACCCCCCACCCTCTGCTTACGCTGCTGCTGCCACTGCCCACCCCAACAACAGCAGGCAGAGAGGGAGAGGGGAGGCATGGAAGGGGGCATGTTGTATGCTGCCAGGTGTTGGTGGCTGCCACCATGTGCAAACTTGCCTGCCTCCCCGCCCCCAATTCCTGGGAGCAGACAGCGCAGGGTGGAATGGCAGGGGTTGGGGGAGACCGCACAAGGCTGCACCAGGAGCAGTGGGGGGGGGGGCAGGGGGAGATGTGGGGACGTGCATGGAGCCGGAGGCAGAGCAGCAGCACCATGGGGCGCTGGATGGCAGCGCTCTGTCCCTACCCACCTTCTTCTCTCTCCCCACACTGCTCCTGGTATGGCCTCGTATGTTGTCCCCACCTCTTGCTTCTCTACCTCGCACCCCATGGTGAGTTTCTAATACTGCTTTAGCTGCCAATTAACTGAATCCAGTGACAGCAACGTATCTCACAAGAGGAGAGTATTGGCCCCACTGTTTTATTGTGGGTAATTTATTTAAACACCCCAAGCTTTGATTTCTTTATTTGTAAAATGGGGTTACTTCTAATATTTGTAAAGTAGTTTAAACAGCTTCAGGCAGAATTTGCTACAAAAACGTCTGTCAAATCCATATCTATTTCATAATATAGAACCTTCAATTCAACATATCCATCCTGGCTAGAAGAAAATTCCAGCAGTAGAGCAGATAATTTTAGATTTTTTTCCCTGGTAGAAACCAACAGACAACACCCACAGGCTATAATGGATCATATACATAACCAGGAGTCCTTACATGGGTCAAACCAGATTAGTTGAGATTAATCTAATTTAACTGCTAGAAAGGAATTAGAGGGAAATTCCTCTTGAAAAATCAACAACTATATCAAAATAGCAGCCTGAAAGTAAACAAAAATTCTGATTCAATAAAAATCTTTTTTGTTGAATAATGTACTATGAATAAAAAAGCAAAATATAAAAAGATAAAAAGAAATATTTAGGAAACCAGAGAAAAATACCAGAATATAATCAATTAGCAATCTCTACTTTTACCATACAAACTAATCTTTTAATTGCAGTATAATTACTCATTCAAACCATGTTTATACAGGTTTGCCTTATCAGGCTGAAAATGCATTTAAAAATGGGGATGCAGGGGGAAAAGATCATTTGAAAGTAGAGCTAAATATGAAGTGTAAATAGCACGTGTGGTGGTGCCAGGTTTTGTTTATATAGGAGAGCATAGTATGTTTAATACAGTCATTGTTGTCTCTTTGCCTGGACTCTGGGAATGATTCAAATCACTGCACCTTTTACAAAACAAGAGGCTGGGCTACCGAACACCAGTGATAGTCAAGAACATTCAGTGACTGACAGGGTCAGGCAACTCACTTTAAACCAACGATTTAAGCCAATGATTTTGTGACAGAGAAAAGTATTTTGCCTTTAGTGATTCACACAAGAGCAGTCCCCTCTGAAATACACTTTGTGAGTTAATTTGGCAAAAAACAAATTATTACTTGGCAAAAACCAAGAAATTACAGTAATAAATTAGAAGGTCATTTCTAACAAAATAACTGTTCTTTACCTTCACAAACAAGTGAACACAATGACCTACTAAGGGCACTATTATTGTAATCTCATATTATGGAAATTTCCTCAAGTGATGTTTTACATTAGGACAAGTGTATCTAGCACAACCACTTCTCCTGACATTTACCATTTAAATCTATTACACAACATTACCTTCTAACTGGGATTTTTGTACTGTATCTACTAGTATGCAGACAATGCAAATACAGTAAATACAGTGCGAAAGTGTTTTCTAACTGTATCTCTCTCTTCAAAATGGCAAATTTTTCATAATTGGAATAATCACAGTTACTGAAAACTCTTTACCAGGCAGTTATTGTTTCTGTTACATGGAACTTGATACTTTATTTTTATACCAGAATTCTATAGGTAGCTAGCACTTCCTTACTATAAAATGACCGTACAGTGTTACTCTGTTACTGTGTTTACCCTGAAAGATCTAAAACAGGGTATGCAGCATAAGTGCCGTAAGTGGCAGGCAGCCTCTGTTTGTGGCACTTGGCAGGCAGAACCACAGCAGGAAGCAGAAAGCAGAGAAGGAGACCAGATAGGGACACAAATTAGGAAGCAGAGTAGCAGATGGGGCAGAGGAAGGGATCAGAGCAACACTTGAGAAAGGTGAAAGGCTAATTTGTGGCAGATGCCCACTTGCCAAAAAGGTTGGCCCTTGCTGATCTAAAAGATGTAGAAGTTATTCGTACTTCATATAGAGAGCTTAATGCCCTTTTGATGCTAGTTTTTCTGTTGCAGTAATAGGTTAACACTATAAAAGTTGAACAGAAGATTTTCTGTGAGAGTTTCACCAGTAATAAATCCATGTTTATGATATTCACTAGAAGAGAGACAGAAGTGGGAAGGACCTCTCTCTTTAATCAATAATGTATGCTCCAGTTAGTCTTATCCTCTGGACATCATTAAACATGTATTTTGTTTCATAACTGATTATTTTGCTTGGCTGGGGATTGTGACTACATATCCTCAAGCCTTTGCAACTAACGTCAGGCAGATCTAACTTGAATTGGATAGTCAGCTATGTTTAGTGTTAATATAGCAAGTATACTTAAGAAAAAATGGGAATTGCATCTAATTCTGACTTGTAGAGATTTAGACTAAACTTCAGAATGGATGCCTTTGATAGGGTCCAACTTTGACAGTCACCTTAAGGAATATCTTAGTCACCACCCATTTATGCTTGGAGAAATAACATAACATGGTTTCATCGAAATTAAGTTAAAAAACTAACGTTCTAGATTCAGCCATGTCAAAGAAATGCTAGTCTGATCAAAATACTTTGCCAGTGAAACTAAGTCCACTGTAAAACTGAGTCTAAAATTCTGCTGTAAGAATTCCTGCTGTCCAGTGGCCAAATTCTGTTTTCAGTTGCACTGTTTTACATACAAAGGATGTATGTATTAATTCTAGATTTAAAGCAGCGTGTTTGTATAATTTGGTCATAATTTCACAAATACAGAAGAAGACTCACCACCAAAATCCCCACTCAGTGACGTAAATAAGGTGCCCATACACAGGCTAATTTCTTGGCATAAGAAAGGGATAGTGAATGTTGGGGGATACTGAAAAATAAAATGAGAGTACCAAGCAAGTAATATTCAGCTTTGGTGCCAAATATGTTCAGCTGGTGGCTCAAGCTGACAAAATTTGACAGCTGCTGGAGAGCAGAGAATCGTAAATGAACATACAGTGGTTGTTATTTAATAGGAAACATTTATCTTAATCTGATATTGAGTTTATCACAATAAAGGATGGTGTTTTCCTTTGCTTGGAATGTGGTATTTTTACATTGTCAAAATGCTGAGATAAAATTTATTTTATCAGATGAATGCTTTGTTTTAAAATACCACAATGATCACTGTTGTGGACATAGCAATCAAACAGGAAGATGAGATGAAATGCTGGACCACAAAATGACAGGATGCTGAATACCATACAAGTGCCAGGGAAGCACTGGCTGGCTCAGAGGATTAGTAATGGATACGTAACCTTTCACCTTTAGCTCAGCTTTTGCAACTCCCAACCCCTGTCCACAGCCAAGATACCCAAAAGTCCCAAATGCTTCCCACATAATTTTAAAAAAATCTCATCTATTCACTAATATCTGTAATGCTACTGCAGAAATCTTCAGCACACACAGAAAATGGAAAGCATATAATAAATTTAAAATAACTGAATTCAATACAAAAATAAATAATGTGGGTCTTTCATTGATTATACCCTTCATTTCCAATTTTAACTAGGTAAACATCTCCATTCTTGAGATATTCCATTCTCAACATATATACCAGTGAACTTCCAGCTTGTCATATAAACCATCAGGCTGTTGCTGCTAACCTTGGGTCCCAGTTACAATCAAGCACGTACTTGCCTAATGTACAGCAGAAAGATTTGGGCCCAGTAAGATCTAGAAATATTGGATGAAACTCACAGCCACAGAAATAATTAAGGAACTGAAGGGAGCAACTAATAAAGAAATGGTAAAAAAATTGAATGTATAGCTAAACTGAGCTATCATAACTGCTTACAAGTATCAGAGAGGTATAAATGCTGAAATGAGAGAGCAGATTTGTACAGTTGATTCAATATCAACTAGATGAAATTCAAACTCCTTGTTTCGATACTCCTTATCTGATCTTGGTTCTCACTGGGCTCATATAAATGAGATGTAGGCCACTGTAAACTAATAAATGCCACCATAGGATAGTACTTGTAAACAAAAGTACTATCCTGTGGCAGTGTTATTTAGTAGGGCTGTGTGAAGCTTCAGTAGCCAATTCGATTCAGAGGAGATTTGGCTTAATTCAGCAGCCAAATCTCCAGATCTGAATTGGGAGACCCATTGAAAGGTTTGAATCTAATCAGAAGCCTCCGAATTGATTCGGAGAGATTCAGCGCCAATTTGCAGATTCAGCCATAGACTATACAGGCAGCAGTCCTCCACAACACTGGACACAGCTGCCTCCAGCTGATAAATCTGTTGTGGTGGGCATATGAGGGAGGGAAGGGGGGTTGGGGGGGCACATATCAATGCCCCCACAGTGAGGGAGGGATTGGGGTTGGGGCTGGGACAAGCTGCCCAGCCGGGGTGGGAGGGGGGGGTCACAGGACTCGGGGAGGGGGGCTCCCACCTCTCTGCACTGCTGTGCACCGCCGTTCCAGGACCTCCTCTTCTGGCAGCTCTCACCACCAGTCTGGGAGGGCGTGGGAGCAGGCGTGTGCCCCCAGATCTGCGTGGGGTGGGCTGGGTCGAGCTGCGCTTTGGGAGGCTAGCCCCAGCTGCCCACTGCCAGGCTGCCGCGGGGTGGGTGGAGCCAGGGCTGCACTCTGGGCAGCTAGCTCCAGTCGCAACCTGGAGTGCAGCCCTGGCTGTGCCCCCCCCCACACAGCACAGTGGAGTGGGGGTTATGGGGGTGCTGTAGCCACCCTAAAATTCCCCATAGATCCTGCCATCAGCCCTGCCCCGATCTAGGTGCACATGCCCGCCCCCATGCCCTGCTGCTGCTCACCCAGCTGGGGCAAAGCCATGGCTTGTCCAGGAGGCACAGGGAGGCTGGGGAAACAGCAGGAGGGCATAACCCCCACTCCCAGCACCTTCTGCCACCCATCCAGACCGCAGTCCGGGCCACCCTGTCCCATGCAGATCCAGGAGCACACGCTTACTCCCATACCCTCCCAGACTGGGGGTGAGAGCTGCTGGAAGAGCAGCTCCCAGACTGGCGGTGTGCAGCAGCACACAGTGGTGGGATCCCTCCTCCCTGAGTCCTGTGCCCCGCCCTGCCCCAGCTGGGCAGCTTCTCCCAGCCCCAATCCCTCCCTCACTGTGGGGGCATTGATCTGCGCCCTCATGCCCCTTCCCTTCCCCCTCCAACCACCACAAGACTTACCAGGTGGAGGCAGCTGCATCCAGTGTCATAAAGGACTGCTGCCTGTGTAGCAGGGGTGGGCAATTATTTCGGGCAGAGGGCCACTTACTGAGTTTTGGCAAGCCATTGAGGGCCACATGACAGGCAGCCAGAGGCAGATAAGTGTTAATTTTCTAATTTTTTAGGGGCCCTACAGGGCCAGATAGAATGGCCTGGTGGGCCACATCCGGCCCACAGGCCACATTTTGCCCACCCCTGCTGTATAGTCTAGGGCAGGGGTGTCCAACCTTTTTGAATCTGGGGCCAGATCATGAACTTTTATCACCTAGTGGGCTGGCGAGCCATATTCAAACATCCTCTGTCCTGGGCCAGAGAGACCCTTCCTGTACAGCCCTGCTGCACCTGCCTGTTACTACGAGGTTCATGGTAGCTGCTGGTGGGGAAGAAATAAATAGCTCCCATCCCCATCCCCCGAGCAGCGCAGCCCCACAAGCCGGCGCTGCCCAAGGGGGGCCAGAGCGAGGCGGCCACTGCACTGTAGCCCCTCACCTGCCTGCATGCACAGCCCTGCTCACCATGGTGCCCAGTGGCCTCTGTGCTGTGAGCCCAGAGCGCGGGGTCCGGCAGACACCGGCTCCTGCCGCCTCGCCCCACAGAGGTCATGCCAGGACCCTACCTGCCTAGGCCCCCCCTGGGGCTGTCCTGCTGACTGCCTGCTCCAGGCGCCACACCCTGTTCCCGCCCCACAGCCACCAAGCCCAGTGGGTCCCAGGAGGTGAGCGGGATGCTGGGGGCAAGGGGCTGAGCTGGAGAGAAGTAAAAGCAGGCACTGTCCCCACTCATCCTGTCAGGTGTGGCTGGGGTAGCCAGGCGCCATGTAGCCCTTGGGGTGGCGGTGGCGGGACCGGGTTCACATGACGAGCCCAGCCCTGCGGGGGTGAGCAGCTCCCCTCCGCTCCCCCACCTGCCTGTCCCGAGCGAGGGACCTCAGGCCTCGGAAAATGGCTTGGTGGGCCGTATGTTGGACAAGCCTGGTCTAGGGCCAAATCTCCGAATCGGCACTGAATCTGGGGATCTGGATCAGCCAAATCAAATTGGGACAGTGATTTAAATCACCGAATTGAATCACTGTCTCTTCAAATTGGCTGAATCCGAATTAAATACTTGCTGCTTTGCACAGACCTATTATTTAGTATGCCACTGCACATGTGTAGACACTGACGGGGCTGGCTGGGGCACAAGGGTGCCACAGTGTGAGGGCTGCCCAGTCTCTCTGCAGCACATTGAGCTGGGCTGAAGTAGCCCCAGGCTGGCAGGCTGACCCCTGAGGCCCCCTGCCAGCCAGGGCTGCTCTGCCCCAGCAAAACATGCTGCAGTCCCAGGCACATGTGTAAACCTGGCACCCAAGAGCAATAAACTCTGGCACACACTGTGCTGGAATTTATTGTGTCACACTAATTTTACATGTAGATGTGCCCACTGATTCACTCTTTTCTACTGCTGTTACCCCACACAGGTGCAACTGTACCTAACTTCACTCAGCCAATAATGCCAGCAGTGGTGCTATATTTTTCTGCTCCCTTGCAGTCATCTCTGCACATTTGAGAGCTACACCCTTTCTGGGCTGATCAGCAAAGCTGCTGTCTTTTCCTTCTTTAATTTCCTTATAAAGACCCAGTTGTGTCACAATTCCCATAAGATGTTAGTCTGTAAAGACAGTTTATTAACATGTATTTGTACATTGCTTATAAGCAAACAAATGTAACCAAGCATTAACCAGAAGGGTGGTCTAGGATAGGAAAACAGGAAGCAGTGAACCAAAAGGAAAATTTAGGCTGAATATCAACAGCAGCTTCTTTGATATAATGATGTCTGCTAAAATGTGGGATGGTTTCTCCACAGCAAACAATGGAAATTACATCCCTCAAGTCATTTAAAACTTGGCCCAAAGGGTTTCAGAATATGTGGTAGAAGAAAAGTACATTGCCATTGTGCATGTGTGTGTGAAGTGAAGGTACTTTTTCTATCAGTTTTTAACCTTTAATTTTCCTTCTTCTTTTCTAGCAAGCCATTTCTTGGCATTTGGATTTTATTCCTTTTTAAAATCAAGTAAGAATGTCTTCCTTGAGTGGAAAAGTGCAGACTGTACTGGGCCTTGTGGAGCCTACCCAGCTTGGCTGCACCATGACCCATGAACACTTAACAATGAGCTACAAATGCTGCTTTGTACCACCTTCTTCAGATCAAGAAGCGTTGTCTGAAGGGCACATGGAGATGAAGAACTTGTTCTGGATTAAACAGAATCCCTATAGCCATAAAGAGAACCTCCTTCTGTATCAGGAAACAGATGCTGTAAAGGAGGAACTGTTACATTTTAAGGCAGCAGGTGGTGGAGCAATAGTAGAAAATACAACCACAGGAATAAGTCGAGATGTGAAAACTTTGAAGAAACTTGCTGAAGAAACCGGAGTTCACATTATTGCTGGGGCTGGATTTTATGTGGATGGCACTCATTCTCCTGAGATTCGGGTTATGTCAGTGGAGCAGGTAAGCACTTAAAAACATATAACGAGTCTACACATAACTCAAGAGAACACTGACAGAGTAAGGAAAACTTGACCAAATAGAAATAGAGTCAGTTCTTAAAAACTGAAGAATGCAGTAATTCCATCTTTCAAATTCCATTTTCTTTCAGGGGGTTGTTATAACTAAATAGTAAAAAATGATTTTACATGTGTACATCATCCTGGTACAGCAGTGACTATGTTTTTCTTCTTTTGTATAAAATATTTCCCTTTCATGTCCCTTCTACCTTCCTTGTCACTCTTTCCAATTAGTTTTCCCCTCCCACCTAATAATTTTAAAAAGAAAATAAAAAGCCTTGTATTTAATAGGACCTTTGCAAAAAGTCAGTCTATTTATGCAGCCTCTAGAATATATCACTTTTCTTTACCCTTTTGGAACAGACTGTTTCTTATTCTTTGTTTGCCTAATAGTAAAAATAATAGAATCTAAGTATGGATGAGCTCTATTGGTACTTCCATAGTAAATATCCATTCAGCTGTTTTTAGGATGATACGTTGATGGGTAGAGAGAAGGCAACTTTCTAAAACAAAAGAGAAATGAGCAGCCTGAAGATTGTGAATGTATGGATCTCAGTAGAAAGTGAAAATACCTGCTACAGAGGAATCAAATTAATCTTTAAAAGAGAAGCCCAGATCCTCAGAACGTGTAAACTGAAGTCAGCATCTTGACTTCACTTGAGCTATGCTGATTAATACTACCTGAAGGGCTGGTTTAAATTTGTGGGACAGGTGGTGTTTCTCAAAATTATGCATGTCTTTTTTGGAATTTGCCAAACAAAATATGTGGGCCAAAAATAAGAGAGTCCCCTAAAGCAAAGGTTTCCAAGCTCTATCCATTGACTGAGCCTCAGGGAATAGTGTAGTCAGCAGTCCATTCCGTGATTGCAGGATTAATTGCAGGAGGTAGAAGTTAACCTCAAAGGACAAGTGCTTATACATTTGCAGTGATTGATCAATAATTCCTCATGGATGTTGATAAGAAAGCTGTAGTCTGTTTTCTACCTAAGACACAGCTAAATCATTTGACTGTTTTGTTGTTACTTAGTTAAAACAATGGATGGACTTAGCATACTTATCAATTCCATAGTTACTTAAACCTGGCTAAGGCTGCCTATATGGCAAGTTTGCTGCAGAAATTATCAGACTGTCAGATGGAGTACAGAGAGGTGTATGTTGCCTGTACGTACTAAGAATAGGACAGAGCCCAGTTGCACATAGGAGTCAATGTATGGCTACAGTGCCAAACTACTAGGGCTGCTGTTGTAACAGCAGGTCATAGCTCCATTGACTTAAGTTTCCAATAGCTGAGGTCTTACGCTGCTCTGGATGGAGAGGATGTGTGTGTATATTGATGAGATGGGGTTAAATTAATTACAAGCATATTTTATATTTAAATGGATTTGACTTGCTTGCTGATGGCCTAGTTTGTCAGTTAATAGCCACTGAGTTAAATCTAGTAAATTACTCTTGCCAGATCTTTCCTCTTTCATGTTCATTTATTTTTTCTAAATTGTACCCTAAAATCATGATTCCATATTAAATATTCAGGTTTAGCTATTGAATATATGATAGGAAGCACTGCCTGTTCTTAGGGATACAAAAATGGCATTTAGAAGCTTAACTACCTAATTTTCTCTGTAAATCATTGCATCATTTGTGCTTGCAAAATTACAGGCTTTGAAATTCTGGTTTGGAAAAATAAAGGGACAAATTTTGTTCTCAGTTACAATTCTGAACTCAGTGGAATTAGTCTAGATTTACACTGGAATCCGTGGCACAATATTTGCCCCGTGGTCTCAATGACCAGAATCTAAACCAAACTTTGTCTTTCTCCTACCAAAGTGATACTGATTCCCTTGTACTTTAAGGTCTTCTAAAAATATAGACTGTACACTAGTTTGACTTAAAAGAAGTTTTAAAACTGCTTTAGGAGGTATCTTACACTATATTTTTACATTGTTTAAACTATATTAGTTTAGAAACACCAGTATGTTTTGAATAGAGATCATTACATCAGTACATAATTTGTGGTTATGCTACCTCTTAGTTAAGCCAGTGCAGTTTTGTGGGTGAAGACTCTTACATTAGTGTATACCCATCTTACATTGTGTGATCTTGCACCTGGCACAAGGTGCAAACCACATATAATTAGGCTGAAATTATCTGTGATCACAGCTGCAGCAGTTACTACAGGAAGTTGGAATTGCATCATGAACAAAAACAGTACTACTTCACATGGACACTGGTTCCCTCATCTCTTTCATTTTCCCTTGTGTTAGCTTACAGACATCATTGTTAATGAAATACTGAGTGGAGCTGATGGAACCAATATCAAGTGTGGTGTGATAGGAGAAATTGGTTGTTCTTGGCCCCTGACTGAGAGTGAAAAAAAAGTGCTTCAGGCCACAGCACATGCTCAGTCACAACTTGGCTGCCCTGTCATCATCCATCCTGGGAGGCATAGTGATGCACCTTTCCAGATTATTCGCATCCTACAAGAAGCTGGGGCTGATCTTTCAAAAACGGTCATGTCTCACCTCGACAGGTAAGGGGCTGTTTTGGTATTATATTTCTGCAGTGATTCTAGATGTGTTTCTTCTAGGAATGGACTGTGGGGGTTTTGCCTTCTCTAGTGGGGAGACATGGTCCTTTTGTTTGATTTTCTTAAGACAAGACATGGACAGGGGTTTCATCTCTCTGCTTTACCTGTTTGCAAGTTAAGTTGTTCTTGATTTTATCAGGCATTGTGCCTGGTATTTGTACATAAGGATTGCTCCTGGAGTTTTAATAGGTTAGACAAACATTTCTGTGGGATGGCTTAAATAGGGATGATCCTGCCTTGAGCATGGGTTTGGAATAGATGACCTTGTGAGGTCCCTTCCAGCCCTACTTTTCTAGGATTCTGAAAATGGAATTACTTTGGATTATGTAGCAGATTCAAACCATTTAGTTTATCAAATGTTTTTAATATCAGTACAAGATGTGAATCTTTTAAGAAGAATTAAAAGAATCAGTCTTGTATATGGCAATGTTGAGACTAGAGAATTGCTTATGTAATGCCTGGTTATTTTCCACTGAAGTTAGTGACAGCCTGGATCAGGCTCTTCATCCCAGATTCTCAAAGCTGTTTAGGTGCTAACCTCTTATCAATTTCAACAGCAGCCACTTAAATACTTTTGAGGATCTGGGCTTTAAACCATGGTTGACGTGGGCCAAGAATTTTTAAAAAATCAGGTTTCCATCCAGGGGTTTGACTTCGTTGGACTCCAAGCCAAACACTAAACCACATTCTCCAAACTTGGTTACCATCCAAGACTAATACAACTTTAAATAAATCTCAGCCGGATGGTAGATAGGTCTTGTCACAGAGAACAAGATGTCAGTTCCTTTAGAAACACACAAACAGAAGCTGTAATACACACACGAAATGGAAGAGACACTGTGCTGTCCCTCTGATTGAAAAGCACAGTCTGTTTGGCCAAGACAAGGTTATGTGCCCTTGTATAGTTCACGATCACTTGGCAAATATCCAAATATTGATTTGTATGGCCAGCCGGTAAATGGAAACTGTTTTTGGTCATATGACTCTCAGCACTGGGATTGTTTATTCCTATTGAGGGTGTTATATGAAGATCTCTGTCAACAGCATGTTCCACAAGATTGCAACTCAGACAAAGACACTAAGTACTTATACCAGAACTCTGTTTTATGCACCTATATTTGGGGGATATTTGGGAGAGTTTAAATACTACTTTGATTCCATTAACAATCAAAATTTGTATTCAGTGATATGCATGTATGCATTTATCTTCTGTAGATCTGTTTGCTTGTTTTTTCTTAATAAAAGTAATCTCTGCCTATGAAAATACTCTGCACTTTGCTTAGCCACTTCAGTACAGTAAGGTAAAAAGAATCATTTTTCAAACATACTGTACCTGATTCTTTGCTCACCTGTACAGGTACGTTAGAGTCAGTGAAATTCTGTGGATGGGGGTGGGGAATAGTATAAGCAAAGGGCAAATTGAGGCCACAGATTTCTAAGTGTAAGCATCAGCTGAACAACCCTTAATGCTTTCTGGTTTTGTTACATCATTGCATTTCACACTAAGAGGTGCAGTTAATATTCATCAGAACACAGAATCTGACCTGCTTTGAACTTGAAGTTAATCTCTGCATCAGGATGTATGTTTCAACAGCTTGGGCCCATCTCTGGAAAAGGGAATCCATGTGGGCATTGGATTCCTAATCTCTTAAAATTCTGGAAACATTTGATGTTCAGAATTCCATCCCTGTCTTTATTCAAGGTGTTACAGTACTGTTTAGGTGAGCTACAAGGCTAGCTACCATGCCTTACATGTTTTTCAATACAACTTTTCATTATCTACTGTGTTGAGGTGGGGTAATAGAAGTGTGACATTTAGGAGGGCTAGTATATGGACACCCTTTTATTTCCTGGCCTCACTGACCCAGCAGGGTGCTTCTGTTACATAGCCAGGTCAGTGTTCATTAACTTCAGTGGCTGCTGTTAAGATATCCATAGTATAAATGAAAAGCCTATAATGGATAATACTCTCTATATTAGATACAGCATGTATCATCCCCATAAGAGCCAACCACTAAACATAGCTTTTGAAATAATTATTCCTGGCTGTGACAAAGCTCCTGTGAAATATGGCATTTAAAAAAATAAGATTGCCATATGCCCAGGAATCAGCTTCATTCTTTTGGCTACTGCAGCCCTGTGAACTGTGCAGTGCTGGAAATGAAAGATGCCCGCCTTCTGCAGTGCACTTGAAAGCCTATTTGGTAGGAAACTCTTATCCTGTATAAACTGTGAAATGTATTCAAAAATAAAGTTTTTTTATTATTAATTACAGTTGGCAATTCTGAAACTCCTGCTGATGGCAGAATTGTTTGAACAAGGGTTTCTCTCTCTCTTAGCCCATCTGTTCCTCCTACTTGATCCTGCTGTTAAGTCATAATATTGAATTTGTGACATCAGTCATTTCCATAGCAACAGACTATGATGCAGTTAAACAGAGCAAAATGATTTTGTGACACGAGGCAGGAAGAGAACTGGGGTGTTATGAGTGAATGTTCTTGCTATAAGTTATCTGTGCTTCTGATGAAAGAACATAGAAAATTGTTTGTCAGTTGCTTTTAGTTAAATGTGTTTCCCCCCAGTCCCCAAGATTGCCCCAGGTGAAAAAGTCATCATTATAACTATATCAATAGATTTGCAAAGCTTTTCTGGAATGCTTGGAAATGACATTTCCATAAAAACCACCAATATATGGCAGGAAGTTGTTGATTCAGTAATTACCAGTTTTCTTTGTGAAACAGTGCTCCAGCAGTGTGGCTCTTGGGCCATGTCTGCACTGACAGTGGGGGGCAATCTTAAAATTGTCCTAAATCCACAGTGTTGCCTGCAAGTCTATACCAAGCAGCAGTCTATCCCAAACCTGGATGCTCTACTGATCTTCTAAGTTTGAGGGAGACCCCACTACTGTTCATCTTTCAGCCCACACTTTTCTTTCACCTTGTTTGAAATGTATCCACATGCTGCAGTCTGCAAGCACAAAAAATCTGCAGACTGCAATTCCACATTTCCTCATTTCTAACTTCTGACTGTTCTGCACCCACTTTTCCTCTTTACTGTCTGTACTCAGTTTACATATTCCCAGAAAGTTTCCACTTTTCAAATAAGAATGCAGATGGCTTTAGTTTAGGTTGCAAGTTGCAATATAGATGAGTATGGCTGATTGAGAGTGACCTCAGGGCCAACCCTAAATATCAGTGCAGATATACCCTTAGAGAAATGCTGCTTGTGCACGTATCTGGAGTACTGCGTCCAGTTCTGTGCGCCCCACTTCAGAAGAGATGTGGACAACATTGAGAGGGTCCAGAGGAGGGCCACCCACATGATCCAGGGACAACACGGCAGACCCTACAATGAGAGACTGCAGGACCTAAACCTGTTCAGCCTTCACAAAAGAAAGCTGAGGGGGGACCTGGTGACTGTCTATAAACTCACTAGGAGGGACCAGAAGGGTTTGGGGGAGACACTGTTTCCCCTAGCGCCCCCTGGCATAATAAGGAATAATGGACACAAATTATTGGAGAGTAGGTTTAGATTAGACATCTGTAAGAACTACTTCACAGTTAGGGCGGCTAGGAGCTGGAACCAACTTCCAAGGGAAGTGGTGCTGGCTCCTACCCTGGGGGTCTTTAAGAGGAGGCTTGATGCCTACCTAGCTGGGATCATTTGAGCCCAGTTTTTTCTCGTGCCCAGGCAGGGGATCGGACTTGAAGATCTACAAGGTCCCTTCCGACCCGACTTCTATGATTCTGTGTTCTGACTAATTCGTGCTGCTTTACAATTCCATTACAAGAAGTGGGACATTAACTTAAGGAGTCCTGGCCAAATTCCCATATAGGCCATTACAATCTGCCTGTCTCAGAACAACATTATCTTTACTTTCTGTTGGATTTCATGTTCTGTCCAAAACCAATGTGAAGAGTTGTGGTGAAATACTGCAAATTTTTAACCCAAAAGATATCTGCATTTTCACAGTGAATGAAATAAGATGTAAAGATTATTCGCAGATCTCATTTTGTTCAGGTACAATCAATTGGCTCAGTATAGGAGTTCCTCTGACTAAAAGCAAATAAAAAATTCTCTCACTAGTTCCTTTTTTACGATGCTTGCAAGTACGTAAAACACATTTTCTTCTTTCTTCCATTAAGGTTCATTATGACTCTGCCTGTTCCGCTGTTATTTTAACTGTTTAAGAAATACATTGCATCCCAAGATGTTCAAGGTGGGAAGCAGAGAAGCAGGGGGGGAAACAGCATAACATGTTGGCCTAAGTTTTTTAATGAATGGGCTTAACATTTTTCAATATCTTTAGCTCCTTAGAAGTAGGAGTTACCAAAATTATATCTAGCCTTGTGCCTGGCACTTTTTCTGACACAATTTATAATAACGATTGCTTTTGTATAAGTTTATGCTGTATTTTATATTTTCTTCAGGACTATATTTGATGAAAAGAAACTGCTGGAGTTTGCTAAACTTGGATGCTACTTAGAGTATGACCTCTTTGGCACAGAGTTGCTCAATTACCAGTTCAACCCAGATGTTGATATGCCAAGTGACAATGAAAGAATTGCAAGGTACCTACTGTAATGCAGTGAAGTTTTAATAACAATATGGCTGCTGAAGTAAAAGTTATTGGCATGCAAGTATTGAGTGCAACTTGCTTCATGGCATGACAGTGTTCCTGTCATCTCTGTTTCCTCTCAGAGCCAGAGTTTTACATTTTGGCTTTTTTATTTTTATTTTTTTTAATTACTAATAGTTTGGGAAAATTTACTTCTAAGCTTCATGCATATTTCAAATTTTATTTTTCTGCATCCCTTTCCTCTGTCATTTTGGCTCTGCTGTTGCTCTTCCTTGGCTTCAGGTTCTTTAAGGAGATATTATGAACACTCTTTAAGGAGATAGCAAGGAGATATTATGAACACTCATTCTCTTACCTGTCACATATATATCTGATGCTACCTTTGACTCTTTGTCCCTGGAATCTCTCTGATGGTTCATACTGGAAATCTCTAACATTAATTTTAATCCTGCACTGTACTAGTAAATTCTATCATGTTGTATCATGGCTTTTCATGCCTAGACTCCCTAATGTTATCTGTGAAATGTACAATCCATTCTGTACTTGTCATGAATGTAGAGCTCTCATTGAAAACATTGGGAGGTATGCATGAAGAAGTAGAGTATAACAGAGCATGCAGTGTTCCTTAATCATAGCAATTTTTTTGTTTGTTTTCATTTCATCCATAATATTCCTCCCTTCCAGCCATAGCCATGCCTCCTTAGCACCCTGGCACTCAATGACAGTGACAGCAGGTTTTTGTAGGAAGAAATACTCCAGAATTGCCTTTCTCTGGGTACAGTGCTAGTGTGTGTGTGGGCGGAGATGTTGGAAAGGCCATTAAAAACTGTTTCTTGCACTTTCACTGTGTTTATGCAGGAAATAAGTGACAATGGCAGTCTCCTCTTTTTTTCTTCATTTTTAGTAGGCTCATGTTTGGTTTGTAGTCACCAGAAGAAAGCAAATCATATTGATCCTTATATTTTTATACAACCATTCAAAGAGGAAAAGGATTTCCAGGCATGTCCATGTTCCAATCCAAACAATATAAACAACAATATAAATGCATAACTTTGTATATTCACTCAAATACATATATTCCTGTAGGATAGATGTGGGGGGGGGGGAAGGGGGGGGGGTGTGTGTGTGTACATATACATACATATGCATGTTACAGATCTGTAGAGTAGGTGTAGATTTTTTGTGGTCATTTTCCAGGAAATTTAGGGAGGAGGTAGGAAGGTTTGTTTTTTTTCTTGCCTGCCTGGTTCTTAGGCTGCTTATGTCAGATACCCTAAATAAACTCCTTCCAAATTTGGTCTCAGTCAGTGGTTTTCATCTTTATGAAAGTGTCATGCCCTTTCCTCCACAATACTTTACTTCTATGTTGTCTTGTCTGCTTTTTCTTGCTCAGATCTGGTGATCTAGTACTGCTAGTTCTTGCCAATCAATCTTCTCTTCCACAGTCTGGTTTAGGAGTAAAGGACATGATTTGCAGTGTTGCCAGCTTAAACCAACATCTTAAATTACTGCATTTATTTTAATGAAAACTGCCAATTTTCATCAAATCCTTGCATGCATATTACATACAGCATCTCAACTGAACATTTTATTTTTGCTGAACTAAACATACTCCTCCTCGGAGATATTCTTCCTTACAAGCTGCCTCCTTTCCAAAAGCTAAGAGAAAAACTTTTCTATTTTTATCATTGCATATAAACAGAGTTACTTACCAGACCAATACTTGCTTACTCCTGAATCAAAGCACAGAAACCATAGGTCCTACAGAGATAAGCAACAACTGAGAAATAGTTTTGCAGATGTCCTTTATGCCTCTGTAGTGGAATTAGGGATCCAAATACCTTTGAAGATTGGAGCCACTGTCACTTCTTACTAGCAACAGGTATAGTTGTAGCACTCAAGACATGAGAGACAGAGTTTTAAGTGCTTGCTTCGATTAATGTTTGTTTATACAGACTGGAAACACTCCAGCAGAAGAGACTGAGAAAGACCAACTGTAGAAAGTCCATGATGTTTTAGATAGGACCCTCAGCAGGGGTGGAGGGAAACCTGGATTCAAGTGTCTGCTCACAGAGCAAGGATTGACACCTGGATCTATTACATGTTAAAGAGAGTACTAACAAGTAGTAGGCAGTTCTAAGAAAGTGCATGCATTGGTCCATCTAGTTGTCTTGTGCACTGGTTGCTCAAGAACACCTACAAAATTGGGGGAACCAAGGAAATATGCTAGGGTTGATAATCCTGTTTTAGGAGCTTTGAACATCTTTGTAGTTGTGGGGTGTGTCAGACCCATGACAGGTCCTACAGAGATAAGCAGCAACTGAGAAAAAGTTTTGCACATGTCCTTTATGCCTCTGTAGTGGAATAAGGCATCTAAATACCTTTGAAGATCCGAGCCACTGTCACTTCTTACTAGCAACAGAGCTAACACTTGCAGGAAGATCCACACCTGAGCAATAAGCTGACAGGTACGACACAATGGAGAAACATGTTGAATAGTTTCTAAGTATAGTAAGATTTTAATTATGGAAATGCACAAGATTTTTACCTTTGTTCAATTAAGAACTAGCCCTACTTTTTCTTCCACAATACTTTGTGAGCATTAAAGCTTCCAAAACCAGTAAGACAAATGTGGTTCTGCCAACTGGAAGCAGGTCTGTGGCATTACAGCTACACTACTAGAGAGATTATCTTTGCAGATACATCAGCCAAGGCAGTAAGCCACAAAGATTTCTATCTCAACTTGGCTTCCCTCCCTCCATGTGCTAGATATTTGCTGATGTTACTGGTTTTGAACACTCTAAAAATCAAAGAAAGCACCTATTAGTCTATCCATCTCACTGACATTCTCCATAAATAGACTTCTCTGGATCAGATATTACCTGAGTGATGTTGCTAATGGAAAACAGTAACTCTTGAATACTTGAAATTTCTCCTGTTATTCCAAATAGAAAGCCACCAAAACGGTATAAAAAAAAGACATTCAACAGCCTGCATCAGACTTCTGTATCAACTTGCCTGACTTCAGTACAGCTGCAGCCATTTATATGAACTAAGGAACAAGCCTGAGCTCCAAAGAATTGCTACTATTCCTTCAATTGCTGCAGAATAGTGGACCGATAGTAATGAGAACAGCTGTTCATAATTAAGTGAAAATTCTCCAAGATGTTTGCTTCTTAGACTGGAACAGCTAGCTTTACATGTTTTATTAGTAAAAAAACTCCCATACAAATAGATTGAAATGAAATTAAGGTAAATGATTGCTCTGCTTACATGAAGATGTGCAAATAATTTGGCTATGGTCAGCAGGCAGAGTTAACCAGACTAACTGATCTTATAAAGGGTCATGCATAAAGGAAATTATTTAATCCTATGGTTACAAATTGTAGATGTTAAAATAAATTAATTTTGCAGAAGACTTTAAACAGAACACAAGCCTAAGGAAGTGTAAGAAATCTTGATGAGACTGCTTTTCCTTACCAGCTCTTCTAGAGGTGTGACATTAACCTGCTTTCAAGGATTTTCTTTTCAAAATGGTCACCATATGTTTTGATCTAACTTATGATTAAGATCTAGTTTATATTTTTGCATCTTTTGAATATCCAACAATCCTTCATTTTTTTTACATGAGAGTGTAGAGATATAGCCATGTAAAAAGTTTAAATAATGTTTATTTCTGTATTACTACCAGAAATCTGGTATTACTACCAGAAGTCTGTAAACCCTTTACTGACAAGGAAGTATGCTTTGTATCTTTGCAGGATTCGGATGTTGATTGATGAAGGCTATGAAGACAGAATTCTAATGGCTCATGATATACACACTAAGAACAGATTGATGAACTATGGAGGTCATGGATATTCACATATCCTTAAAAACATAGTTCCAAAAATGCTAATTAGAGGCATCTCCCAAAATAGAATTGATAAAATATTGGTGGAGAACCCAAAACAGTGGTTGACCTTTAAATACAGGTAGATGTTAAATATTCACATCTTGCTTTAAAAAAATCAGATTACATTTAATAGAGGGTCATTTCACATATAGGGGCACTGGGGAAAGCTTAATAAGCCACCCATAGCACTGATCATCACTTCTTTTTTTAAATTAGAACACGAAGTGGAAATTGCCTTTGCCTTAAATGACCTTCTAATAATCTGGTCCTGAATGAGTTACTGGTCTTGAGCACAACTACAGAATTTTTGCAAACAAATATTGGAATAAGTGTTCCACTGAGCAAATTTCATACTGTCATCACACATTATTCATGATTTTACGTTCTTTGAAAATACATCAGCTGTACTACTTGACAAAATTTAAAGTGTTTCAAGTTAATTGCCCCCCCTCTAGAGTGATATGATGTTCCTTGTAATATTGATGATCATGCTAATTATCCTGCTGTTCTTTAATTAATGCTTGATAAAGAATATGGCATTTTAAACTAGCTTCTACAAAAACAGAAGATTACAAAAAGGAAGATTTTAACGTTTATAAAAAAGTACTTTATCTTTCTTAATTAACAATTCAAAGAGATTATTTTTAAATGAAAATGTGAAGAATATGTGGAAAATATTTTTGAATAAAGCAATTTGTAGACGAGTTTAACAATCACTGTTTTTTGTTTTAGAATGTGTTTTAATTGCAATAAATCACTTTTGAACTTTTGGAAACTTGCATATGACCATGTGAAATACCATGCAAACCAGTTTCCTTTTGTAAAGATGCAATACCAAAAGTCAAAATATATTACATAACACAATTTAATGAGGAGTTGTAATTAAAACAAAGGCCATGAGATAATCAGTTTACAAATCAGTTTGTCAAGATATGAATCAAAACATGAAATGTTTCCCTTACATGATTTTTTCCAGTTAAGTTTTTGTTCTTTCCTCTAGACCTAAACAGGGGATACTTATTTCTCCAAAGAAAAGGTCACGTTTATTAGCAATGGCAATCTGATTTCAAGATCTTGCTTTTTCAAATTTATCCATCTTTAGGTGTCCTCTGGTGGTAAAGTCTTTCTGTTAACACCTTGGTGAAAGAGTAGTACTAAGTATAAATGATTTTTTACTAGATACATTGCTGTTTGATATCTACATAAGAAGTAGCAAAGCCTTGCTGCCAATCACTCTGTAGTGAGTGTAATTACCAAACGAAAGACCTGTGAAATGAGCAGATGTGAAGTCAGTTATGTCCATTATAAAATGCATTGTGTAGTGGAAAGGCCAAAGAGAAGTAATCACTGCATTTTATGTATGTGATGAGTTGGTGTTGTGTCATAGGGATACTAGCAATGTTTAATCAAAATGATGACAAAATAAAAAGGCAGTTTTGAAGCATTATCTTCCCTTATGAAAATACAGATGTGCTGCATTCAAGATTCTTTTACTGAGCACAGACTATTTGGTCATGTTTTTTTAATTGAATGCCTGCTCAAAAGAGCAAGAGACCAGAAGAATAGCATGGTCTAGTTAAGCCTTACTCATGTAAACATTAAACTCATTTCTAGAGCAATTTTTCATCTTTAAAATTTGTCTAATCTTACCAAGTAATTCATGGTAAAAAGTATGACAGATTTTTGACATGTTAGTGTATGATAAACATCTATGTGTGGACATTTTTTACTTTGTAGATTAGAAAAGGCTTCCTGTGGAGATTATGGAAAAATGAAAAGTACTGGCCTCTATTATTCCCTCAATTTGTACAAATAGTACCATAATTTTACCATGAATGTTATCTAAGTTATATACTGTATCAGCTGCAGTAGGAAGCTAATTAATTATTTTTCTCTCTCAAACATTATCTGTTAAGTTGCATATTCCAGCTGTAATTTTACATGAGATTAACACTTGGTAGCACCAATATGGGAGCAGTTAAGAAAATAAATGCCTTATACATGGTTTAGAACAAATATCCCTTGTCAAGACAGCATTACAGCTACTGCTGATTTGAAAGGGTTTTTTTATAATTATAACTTAAAACCATGTGTTGAACAATTTAATTCTCCAGTCCACTAATTCATCATGTGGATTAACCTACTTTAGCACATACATATATAGATATATACTTCTATGTAGATATATATTTAAGAAAAATAATATTTTATACACACCTTTTTTGCATTTGAAAATCTGCTTCCTTGCATAAGTGGTTTTTATATTTGGTAATATGCTTCTTGTGTTAATTTCAGTCACACCTCATGACAAACTAATAAAATACATTTTTAAAATGAGCTACATGACAGCATGGTTACATGGAGTCAAATCACATGCTGCTCTTTTGTGCGAGTACCTCCACAGAATTCAAGGAAGCCTGTTGCATAAGTGAGTGAGTTGAGCAGGATTTTGGTCCATGATATCCCCACAATGTCCTACGTAATGACTCCCAGTGTGCTTCTGCAGTATGTTGAGCCATAAATAATCTTTTTGTTAAAAATAATACCTAACTACAGATTTACACTAAAGATTAATTGCTGCACAGAAATTATTCCAGCCTGGCCAGCAAATGTGGATGTTAGACTTGCTAAATAAATATTTACACAACAAACCATCAAGAATGGGTTTGTAGAATTGTCTAAATATATATTTACACATGTTTACCTATTGAGAGCCAAATCCCGTTCTCACTAAAATCAATGGGAGTTTTGCCATTGGCTTCAGTGGAAGGAGGACTTGGTCCAAATATAGTAGACATTTTATGTCAATTCTTATATTTTTAATGAATTGTTCCCTTCATCTGTCTGCCTGTCTTTCTCTTTTAAAATACAACTAAAGGGAGGAGAGGAAATGTAAACTGCTTTAATAGGCTGACATCATGTCAGGAGTCTGATGTACACTCACAAATCAGGAAAATTCAGTTAAGGCTTGAAACCAATTGGCTTCTAATTCTAGATAGAAGGATAACAATAATACAAGGCAAACAGTTCCTTTGGAGAGAAGAAGTATATTTCAATTACCTCTTCCTTTTATTGTAAAATCATTCCTCACCACACTATGAGTGGACTCCAAGCATCATTGTTAGCAGGTAAGTCACAAGGATCAAAGCTGATGTATGGATAAAGCGGCAAGATCATAACACATCAAAGTATCATATATACTGAAGAAGTAATTCAGTGTCTTTAGATTTTTTTCTATAAAAAATTGATCTATATAGGACTTCATTCACATGGACACTAACAATAAGGAGTATTTGCTTTGGTGGTAGTGGATCACACATCTGTTTAACTTGCTTTATAATTTTTTAATATAAGAGTTCTCTGTTGGACAGATGTGAGTCAGGTAGCATCTGATTTTCCCCACTACTGAGGTGTCCCATGGTCGGTCTCCACCGGGGTTCCTGATTCACTGACATTTGCCACATGAATCCAGTGCTTGGACTCAGAAGTACAAGCTTAGTTTTTGACTCATCATCAGTCAGCATAAATAATAAATCCAGAAAACGTGCTGTATTTGTTGTTGTTTCCTCCATGTGCTTTTCCTCCATCTAATTTTATGTAAACTTCATCTCCTGGCTCCAAATGAAGGACCACACTGTTACTGGCATAGTCGTAGTTCTGATCAGCATCCTGAGCAATTGCACTTGCTCGAACCTAGATAAAATATATAACAGTGTTTGGTTAAGAAAGTCATGTTCCTTGCATAGTGGAATTCAGTCATATTTAAACTGCCTGTTTTGGCACACACTTAATTCCAGCTCAAGCATACCTAAATGCCTCTAAGCTGTAGTTTTCATTTTACCAATAAGCTCATTATTTCTGCCTGTTACAGAAATGATTCACAGCATAGTGATCAGGTCCCCCACATAGTAAAACAATTGGTCTGAGTAATAAAAGACTGCTCACACATCGCCAGATGCTTTGCCCCTGGGGAAAATAATTTGAAATAAATACCTTGATTCCAGAGGCTTAACTCTAATCCCACTTCAACTTTACGCTGGTGTACCTTTAACTTCAATGGAACTATTCTTGATTTCCATTGGTATGAACACACAATACGGCCCTGTTACTATTGGCCTGGAGTTTGTCCAGAACTGATCTATGACTACAGCAGGTGGAGGATCACAGTGCAAAAACAAAAACCACAGCACCAAATAAAAAGGGTCTTGCTGCTTATGGGCTTTAGGTCCTTCTAGTAGATTTCTCTCTGAAAAAGTATTCTGATCTTAATGAAAGACTGAAGATGAATGCTATCAGTGGGTAAGCAATCCCATTCATTCTGGGAAATATTGTGACATATTTCACTTATTAAAAATTTGATTTCCACACAGCGCAAAAGATGCACATTGTAAAATTATCTCAGTAGCAAGCCCATCTGTATTTAATTTCCAATGTGTGAAGTTTTGGTGTAGCTGACTCTGCGACTTTTAGTCATATGTAATTTTGTATTGTCTTTTTTCCTTGCCGTTTGGCTACTGATTTGATTGGACACTATTAGTAAACTAGAAGGAATTCAGAATGAATCTCAAATTGCACATAACATTCATTACTTCAAAATTATGTCACATTGTCAACAACAAGTAATTCTCCAGATCGTTTGTACATAATTTGGTCGTCTTTGTAAAATATTTAAACTTATTTGTGTGAGATTTATTTTAATATTACACATCATCTGCTTTGTCGCTTGTCCCTATTCTAGCCTCGTTGTACAAAGCTGTAAGTGATTTAGTGGCTTTGCAAAGCTGAACTAAGTAATAATGCATGCCTTGGCGTATAATATGCTGGATTTTTATCTGTTCAGAACTGAAAAAAGGAGCTATAAGTCACAAATTGCAATGCATTCCTTTCAAAGTTTAAATGATAGATTTTCAAATTAAATTTTCATGTGGTATGATCTCACATTAATACTGAAATGTTAAAAAGGAGATGGCTCCTTAGCACGCTACCTCTCAAGGTATTATGAAGCTTAAAGATCATGTAGGGAGAACATTCCCTGTGCATCACATAACAAGTGTGAGAGGAGCTTAAAGGATTTGTAATTGTTTTGACACCGTGCAAATATAAACTGCTACATTGTATGGCGGGCGATATAGTGCGTACCTATGTTTAAGATTCCCTGGTCCAAAAGTATGTTTTTTATTATTGATGTAAGCCATAGCCATCAAAGTGCAGGGCACTGCCCAGGATTAATGACCACTATGGTCAGTTGAATGGTCTGGGCCATTAAACCCAGAAAAATCCACCCAGAGAAAATAAGGTGTACTGAAGTTGTTATTGGTATTATATGGGAGGAGAGGGGAGAGAGAGATGTTAAGGTGTGTGGGTTCTTTTATACAGCTGAGGCAGAATGACTTTTAGAGAGCTGACCCTGCACACTGACAACTCAGTTTGTTTAAATTATTTCCAAATTTTCCAAATGTTGCCTTATTGGATTTCCACTTTGCCACTTACTGGATTTACCTAATATTTGATGTTGCTGTTGATATCTACTATAAATTAATTAATGGCTTTTAACAGTACATGGTCGTCTATGTCAGTGGTCTCCTAAGTGGGGTGTGCGCACTCCAGGGGGTGCACAAGATGATCCACTGGGGTGCGGGAAGAAAATATTCGACTTCTATATATATTTAATTTTTATCTAAAAAAATAAGAAAGAAATTAGGCTTTACTAATATTTAATATATGGATTGACACAGGCGCCCTCACTCGGTCTGTATGTCAGACAGTCATGCGTCACGTGTTTATAATTTATAAATAAATAAATATACATATATTGGGGGTGCATGCTCAAAATTTTTTTTACTGATAGGGGTGTGCGATCAAAAAGATTTGAAGACCACTGCTCTATGTTGTTACAAAAGCTGTGTCTGGGTGTTGAATATTGTCAAGACCAATGGATATTTCATTGCTAAGGTGCTAGGTAGTACTCAGTGACTAAATTCTTCTTTGAGTAGGCTATCAAAATCATTTTCAGGACAGACTACAGGAATCTGTAAAGATTATTTTCATTTTTATGTAGTCACAAAACCTTGTCAACGCTTTAAACAGGCCGTGTGTTACCTTTCAGGTTTTTCCCTCCTTTGTTTGGGAAAGCCAATGTAATTTCTTATTAAAATCTATGAAAATGGTCTCAGAAGAGTTCTAAGTGTACTGCTATAAGAATGCAAATGTACTGCAAAATGAAACCATTAATGTAGTATACATTTCATAAGTTGTATGACTGTCCACCTCATCATTTTATAAAGGTACACTGGGACACTGAAATTGCAAGCGTGAACTAGCTAAGCTATGTGATCTCAGCACTTCAATGTTTAAGCTCTGCAAGTATTAAGAAAGGTAGCGTGTTACACTGAAAGGGTTGAGATTCTTTATATACATTGCTGTGGAAGGATTTTTTTCCCCTGTAATCTATGCACTTTCCAACATGAATATTTTTTTTCCCTAAGGAACCCCACAGGACATATAGCACCAAACCATTTTGGTTAGACTCCCTTTAGGAATTTCATTTGATAATGTCCAGGCTTTCTCACAAATACAGAAAGTTAACTGCTGTCACATTGCATCAGCCTTCAGCGTTTCAAGAACAAATCTCACTCAGAAAGTCACTGTTGCTGTAAGGCTACTCACTAATTTCAATAAATTGTCCTGATATTTAAGCTTAAACACTATAGAAAGAATTTACCCTTCTGATCTTCAAACAAGACTCTCCCCACCCCTTTCCATTCATTCAGTGCAAGTTTAGTCACTCAAATAGTTGGAGCAGTTCATGTGCGACTCGGTTTGAGATTTATAATTCGTTGACTTCATAGACATATGCCCTGCTCCCCTCATTTTTTCTTTTTCCTAGCTTAAGTTGAATGCCCAAATTTCAGCTAGTTCTGATTGCAAATATGGCAACCTCGCTATATCTCTGCATCTCTCCTATGTGAAGGAATCAAATGAGTCGTCCTACATTTTGCCTTGTTTCACCAGTCCCGGCTCCTTCGGTGAGGCGGTGGGTGTTGACCGAAGCCATTTGCTAGCGCAATTAATTCTTGCCAAGGCGCCCATCGTTTTATTGTCGCGGCTCTACCGAGGCACCGCAGACAAAAGGTGAAGTGGCCCCGCGGATCCATGCGCTGCCCTCTGATGCCCGACCCCGCGAGCAGCACAAGGGCCGGGCGCTGGCTGGAGCCGCGCGAGGGCCCCGAGAGCAGCGCGCCGCGCCGGCCGCCGGCTGCCCGGTGCCCCCAGCCCTGCGGCCGCGGGATCGGCTGTCGTGCTTGCCCGTGGCCGCAAGGATGCCCCAAGCCCCGGCTCCTAATCCCTGCGCTGGGAGCCACGGCCACCTGTTGGCCCCTTTCCCCCCGCGTGGGAGCGCGCAGGGAGGGGAGCGGTGCTGGCTGCCTCCCTCGCGCGCGCGCGCGTCCCCGTCCCGCGCAGGGGCAGCCCGCGGCCTCCCTCCCCGCGCCTCTGGGCCGCTCCGCGGGCGGCAGGCGGCTGAGCGCAGGGGCCCCGGCAGCGCGGTGGCGGCTTTAGCCTAATGCAAACGGACGGTGCTGCCTCCACCTGCCGCTTCCCGCCCAGGGAGCCCGAGGCAGCCTCGCTCCGCAGCCGGGGGCGGCTCCCGCCGGGGGAAGGAGCTGCGGCCGCCCGCCCGCCCAGGCACCCCTCGGGGCTCGGCGCGGCACCGCGGCGGCCCGGGCCCCGCGCCCCGCTCCCGCCGCCCGGCCCGGCCCGGCCCACCTGGTTGTTCTTGCACAGGTCGGCCCACATGCTGGTGCCGTCGCCGCCGCGCATGAGCACGTGGTAGGTGAAGAAGTAGATGCCGGGGATGGAGCAGGTGAACTTGCCCGTGGTGGGGTCGTAGTGGTTGCCCAGGTTGGTGACCACGTCGTCGAACTTGAGCACCTCGTAGCCCTCGTGCTGCCGCTTGAGCCCCGCGTAGAAGGCGATCTTGGGCACGGTGCTGTAGGTGGCGGCGCTGATGGCCCCCGCCGCGTTGAGCCCCGGCGCCCCGGGCGGGCCCGGCAGGCCCTGCCGCCCCGGCTCCCCCTTGTCCCCCGGCGGCCCCGCCGGGCCGGGCGGCCCCGGCTCCCCGGGCGGCCCGCGGGGCCCCGCCTTGCCCGGCCGGCCCGCCTCGCCCTTGGGCCCCTGGATGAAGGTGGGCAGCGACTGCATGAGGCCGCGGTCGGGCGTGGCGGCCGTGCTGGGCGCCTTGGTGCCGCCGTAGGGGTCGCAGACCATGCGGCAGGTGCCCAGCATCTCGTAGTGGGCCGACGTGCCGGCCGAGCTGACCAGCACGGGGATGAGGATGACGAGCAGCAGCACCATGACCACCCCCAGGGCGCCGGCCGCGATCAGCCGCCGCCTGCTGCCCACCAGCCGGCTCAGCGCAGGGCGATCCTCCTGCCGGCCGCCTTTGGACAGAATCTTGCTGGTTGTGCGGGGACCTCTCCGAGCCGAAAACCCGCCGCGCCCGGCGGACCCGCTCCTCCTCCGCCTCCGCCCGCCGCTGCGGCTCCCGCGGGACGCGCCCTGCGCCGGGCCCTGCCCCTGCCCCTGCCTCTGCCCGCCGGGCCGGCCGCTCGCCCGCACCTGTGGCCGGCGCTGCCCTGGCGCGCCGAGACCTGCAGCCCGCGCCGCCGCCTCCGCCGCCGCTCACACTTTTATGCTCCTGCCGGCGATCGACTTTTTTTTTGCAGACGGTGCCACTTCGCATCAACTTTCCCGGGAACTCGCTCCTCGCCTCCCCGCGCCGCGCTGCCCCCCGCCTCTCCCTGGGCTTTTTTTTTTTTTTCCTTCTCTTTTTTTGTGTGCTTGCTGTTGCTTGCAGTGACAGCAGCTCCCCGCAGGCAGCGAGCGGTGGCTGCAAGTTGCCGCGCGCGGGCAAGAGCCTCCCTGGTGCCCGCGAGCGCCTTCCCCTCCCGGCCGGTCCCGGCGGAGCGCGGCCGAGCTGTGCTGAGGAGCGCGCGAGCCTGCCCCGTGCCACCTGCCAGGAGAAGAGGAGGCTGCCAGCCCTGCCGGAGCAATTTATAGGCACCCAAAAGCGCAGGGGGAAAGGGAGCTGCCTTGGCATCTCATTCCGGCATCTGCTCCACGCTTCCCACTCACGCAGAGTTTGGCATTACCCTGACAGTGCAGGGAGGTTTTTTTCCTCTCCACCCCCCCTCCCTCCTTCCTTCCCTTGCTCACTGCACAGGGATGAGCAGTGAAATCGTGAGCGCTCCCTGGCTCAGCCTGGCGGCTCGCAGCTCAGACTGAGGGGAAGAGCCGCGCTTAGCCGGGCTTGGCTCTTCCCTTCAGGTCGCTGAGGCAGAATCAAAAGGTCACCCCCTGCCATGCTTTCACGTCTCCCCGAGGCTTTGCTCACCCTGAGAGCATGGCATACAAGTGCTCTGTGGTGTCTGGTGGGAGCCCACTCTCCCCTGCTCCTGGTAAATGGCCCTCCAGCCCTCGGCCCAGAAGGCCGAGTTGTCCCCATTACCCCTAGAGAGATCAGGAAGGGGCAGTTTCTCTGTGGGCCCCACCGGTTGCTTCTAACCAGCTGCCCTCCTCCTGTCAGCCCGGCACTGTATTATGGTGCCATTCATCCCAGAAGCCAAAGGCAAATCTGCATGGCCCAGGCCCCAGAGAAGGGGCTCTGGTGAGGACGGCTGAGGAGAGGCAGAGTTTCTGTTGCTCCCTGCCCCCAGCACCATCCCAGCACCACCACTCTCAGTGTGTGAGCCAGGTAGTGAAAGCCTGGCCCTGTTAGCAGCAACTCCCCTGAGAGAATATTAAGCAAGTTTCCCGCTCACAAACGTACAAGGTCCACGAACAGCTCTTTAAATAAACAAACAGAATTGATTCCTAAATCATACTTTGGCATTCAGGACCCACGGGTGTCAATCAAACGCGGGTGACATTTGCCTGTCAATACAGGGATGATGGTTGCAAAGAGTGTGACTTATTACAGCGAGGCGAGCATCCAAAATGAGTAGCAGCCTCAAATAAGACACCAGCCCAATAACAACATCTCTAGCGATGATCAGAAGGCTGTGATCTTGTCTGGGATCTTATTAGCACGAATCGCCTCCCCCCTGCCCCCTTCCCTTTTCTTTCTTTTCTACTCCGCAACACAAGAAGGTCAAACAGGCAGGCAGTGGGAAACAAAGATTCATCGATTCTTCCTTTTAAGCAGAAATGTCAGCAGCTCCTCTCGCTCTTTCCTGAGAGAATCAAAGGCAAGGAGTGTGTCCAAGCAGCGCTGAGAGGGGCCGGCCCAGCTCCTTATCTCCCCAGAAAGCTTCTGATAACGCTTCCGCTTTCTGTACTTGTAAATATTCTCTCCCCCCCGCCCCAGCTCCCTTCTGTTTTTTTGTTGTGTTTTCCCCTCAACGCATTACCTTTTAAAAAATCCCTCTTTATCTTGCTGAGACACAAGCTAGTCAGTTGCCTTAGTTCTGAGCTCCCATTTCAGCCCTAGGAAGATGTGCTGAGCGCATTTGGGGATTTTGTTTGTACCACTTTTATTCTCCCCCTCCCCTAGGTTTTCAGGTCTGCTTTCTCCTCTCCTCAAGAAGTTGTGCTAGGAGTTACCAGGCGCTGTGAAACCACCACTGCCCGCCTTGCATCCTACCGATCATTCTTTCCCAGCCCTCAGGAATGGGCTTACGCTTCCATATGATCAATGCTTTTTTCCTACAGCTTCACTTCAGCTTCTGTGTTCATACATTGGCAGTGCCCCCCCCAAAAAAAACAAAACAAAACAAAACAAAAAAACCAAAAACCCTGCTAACCTTAAAATGACCACACAGACATTAGAGTTTGTCAGGAAACAGTCAATGATCTTTGCTGGTATATCAGCAACAACTTCAACTAAAAAATGTCCTCTTTCACTCTGATCTCCTTACTGTAGATTAGAACAACCCTGGATATATAGAGGCCCCAGCAGTTCTACCCTGGCTGTTACTCATTCTAAGCTCTTCCAAACACCTAAGATTTCCATCTGATAGGGCACATTATTCACCTCCAAAAGGGTTGTGAGTTGCAACTGAGGACAGAATTTGGCATTTTCTAGGTAATGAAATGTTTCAAAACCTCTGCATTATTGTGGGGCTCCACAACAATCTTACTTAGATAACAGACTGCAGTAGCTTAATCTCAGAGTAATTTGCACTCAGTGCCACTTTGCTTCTAAATTCAAAGCACTCTTATTTGTTCCCTTTGTCACTACCAGCCTTCTCTATTCTGTTGTGCCTGCAGTCCATTGCTTATCCCGGTACCCCTATCTTAGATTGTCCAGAGCATACACTTAACTTCTCCACCTTATTTGCAGCGAAAGACTACAGCAACCTAAAATATATTTATCTCCCATGATAATTGGGAATCTCTGACACTTATTCATAAAATTCCTGAAATCTCTTTCAAGGGTTTTGAGGCCACCTATCTGTTCTGCTTTGCCCAGTTTGCTGAAAGAATGAGCATCAGGCAGAGTAATTGAAATAGAAGTCAGGGACTGGCAGGACTGGGAGCACAGAGAAGTTGTCTTGCTGGAAACCACAAAAAAGATCTGTGGCAGAGCTGGGAATTAAGTACTTATGCCCTAGCCTCAGCCATAAGGCCATCCTTTCCCCTCAAAATGGAAAAATGAATTCATTTGAGAAAACTAAGGCTAAGTAACTGAGTCAAAGGGCCCAAGAGTTACATTAGGAAGGATCCAACAATCTGAACCTACAGCAAATTTGGGGAAATGTACAATAGGTGTGCTTTGCTTACTTAGCCTTTGATGAAAAATGTTGTCTTTAGAACTTCTATACCCAAAGAACCTTGTCTGTCTTTAGTACTGGACATTTGCTTTCCTGCAGTGGTACTTCCATGCATTCATACACTGTAATTAAGGCTTGAGTAGCATTTATATTATAATCCCCTCTTCGAAGATGTGGCCTAAAATCTACGTTGACAGTCCTTGCTTAATGTTTCCCACTATGCCTGCATTAGATGTTGAGTATTACATAGTTATCAGTGTTGTGTTTCTTTGTCTGTGTTTCTTAAAAGTCTCCTGTGGACTTGTTCAAACCTTTGTATGTGTTTCTACTTACTCCCCATTCTCTGTTCCAGTTTTACAGACCTACCCTCTGGCTCTTCACACAATCATACCACTGTTTGGTGCCTAAGCCTCACTCCCTGCAGCTTCTGCCATTTGAAACAGTCTACCTACAGCTTTTTTCCTCCCTAACTAATTAGTTAATGGTCATACAGAGCCTTCAAGATGTAAAGCTTAGTATGCTTGTTGCAGGTTCTTGTGAGAATGTACCACTGGCTTAGCAGTAAGAACAGAAAAATTGGAAGAAAAAAAAGAAGGAATAGGTTGTTAGCAGCTAGAGGAAAAGGAAATATTGTCAGCATCTGCCAAAATGACTGTGTTAAGATTATTGCTTCCTCCAAGTGCTAAATTCAAAAGCTGATTCCCAGAAAAGCCTGCTGGGAATGGGGTCTTATAAAGGGCACCCCTGCACCAGAGAGTCAGTAAGAATAAGGCACATGCCAAAGACAGGACTGCTATAGTGTTGTGCCTACTACTGTATTGCTACTTTTCACTTGTCCATCTATGTGTTTGGTTTTTTGTTCATATATTAAATTCTTTATTTATATATTCAACCTTAGACAAGCATTTTAGGTTACAGCTGGTTTAACTGTGCTTCACCCTGCGCATTAAGTGCTAAATTCAGCCCTGGTATGATCAAAAAGTTATTTTCACTTGCACCAACAATGAACCAGGTTCAGTATATGCAGTTTAAAATACCATGTGAATGGGGAAAATATTTTTTTCTGCATGAATGGCCTGAAGTTTTGTGAGCTACCAAACGGGCCTTTCAATAGCCTGTTCTACCCTAGCTATCTTCTTATCCTTCACCTATTATGGTAAAATCTTAGGGCTGGCAGATGGGAGGCCTGCTCAGCTCCTACAAGTTCATGCCACTCCATAGATCAGATGGGTAATGAACAGTATTAAGCTGAACTCTCCTAGAGATTCAGTTTAGTTATGTGAACAGATAATATAATTACAGTGATGCAAGTTGCACACTGTATTTTGTTTTTAAACAGAGAATATTTATCTGGGCATAAGACACATGATTCTACTGGTTTGGTAGTTACTTTTCTTCAAACTGTTTAATTAAGCATTTATGTTGGCAGGATAGTGTCTAAGATTTTAGACGGGTAAAGGGTTGCCTGTGATTAATAATCCTTACAACTTTTTTTTTTTTTTTTACAATTAACAGTGTCTTTTGACCCACAATTCAGGGTGATATCAATACTGGGAGTATGCATTTGTTCAGAATAATATGAACAAATAAGCTTGGCCTTGAAAGGGTTACAGCTAGTTATCAAATCAAAATCAGGAGGAGGTTGAGGAGGACTGTCACTAAAGTGACAGGGCTCAGCAAAGAGAATTTGCAAATAAATTCAACATCTCTCTTCCTTTTTAGCTTTTAATCTTAAAAGATCAGTCAAACATGACTGGTTACTGGGGGGAAATTATGAAAGTGGAAGATCTGTACCCAAGTCAGGTATATAGTGTTTTGACTGGTGAATTATTGCAGATATAAAATTATTACTGCACATATAAAATCAGTCTTAAATAGGAAGTTAAAGAGTGCACATTTAACTGGCTAAGTTTAAGAATGTAAAATGATCAGACATAATATTTGATAATTACACACATAAATATCAGTAACTAAGTATATAATATAGACATTCGTAATGGCATATGCCATTGTTTATTGTAAAGATTAAACTACTAATTGCAAACATAAATGTTAGCTCTTGTAGATTTTCCTTCCCAGTTAAATGTTTGTGGTTGTTGTATTTGTTTCAATCTCTGCTTTTATTCTAAAATAGACAACCTATATTCTCCTTATAATTCCCTTTACCAATAACTTGCTAACATGTCAAAAATAAAGCTGAAATGAAGTTCCTGAAAACTACAGTGAGCTTCCAGAATATCTTAACACTTTTCATTACTTTTAAATATATCCAGCTGGTTAATTTTGCTATACTGATGCTACTGTAACTACAGTGGCTGTGTTCTTTACCTCAGGTCACTGTCAGAGTCATTGGGCAAACTCCCCCTTTCTGTAAGCCTTTACCTGTGTGCACCCCTTTCAAGTCACAGGCTCATACACCCACTTCTCTTTGGGGTGGGACCGAGTGATTCAAGCACCCCTTGGCTGGATCTACAGGTTATACTTCTATTGTCATCACCCCTGATTTTAACTAGGCCAACAAGCCTAGTGGAGCTTACCTTTGGATGTCCAGAATGTGTACTGACACAGAGCATCTTTTTCAAACTCAACTATGCTGTATTTGCTCCCACAACACAACAGCTGGAGAAATGGACATACAAAAAATAATAAGCAAACAGCCCTATGCACATGTGGATTCACCTAAGCTGGCATCCCCTCAGGTCCTTAGGGAGACATGGTTTGGCCTTAGCATCCTGTATTCGCTTGGGGACCGAGGTGCTTGCTTCAGACCCTGGCTCAATCAGTCTGTGTCAGCCTGCAGCTGCTGAGAGTTCCCTCTCCCTTTCAGCATGATGGATCTTTCAACTGATCACTGCCTTTTGATCTTCAAGTAAGCCTTGGCAAAATAGCTGCATAACTAGAATTGGGATCACCTTTTCACAGCAATTTACCTGACTGCTATGTTTGAATGTTTTGTGGAATGCTCCTTATCTACAGTTTTGTTCCCCCTTTTCTGCTTAGTTGCCTTTTTCATCTTACTCTAGAGCAACTAACCAGTCAGACACACAAAAACAGGCATGTACAGTATTAATTAAAAAGAAAAAACGTCACACATGGGAATACAGTTCTCCAAAGCCAGTATTATTTCCAAAGGTATGAAAATTATAATATAATTGTTACAAAAATGTAATATTAAAGAGGCAGAAAATAAATACTTCCTTACAGAGGGGCTAAAATTACTCCACAATCTCCAAAGCAAACAAATAAACAGAGACATAAGTGATGCTGAACTACTTATGACATTTCTTAAAGTCAATCGGGGTGAGATTTCCAGGTAGTTTAACTGAGTGCATTTTTGGGGTGTCTTTGAAATGGTGATTAGAATGGCAGTGCAAACAAGTAGGTGTTAAAGGAAAAACAAGAGGAGAGACAAGCTTTTCTATACTGTCATCTTCTGTTTCTTTCCATCCAATCAAAACTTGTAAGAAACTTTTCATTGTTATCCCAACCTAGCGGTCTTGTGGTGTGATACACTGTAATGCTTTATATTCATCAGGAATGATGGATGGCAATAAGAATGGATAGATGGGAGTGGAAAACTCAAAATTAAAATCCTAAGAGTGGCATGTTGCCCAAGAGATTTATTTTTTTCTGTCATCCATTCAACATATTCTTCCCTTTGTTCCCTGCTTATGAATTTTGGAATTACTAATGGTGTAATTTACTCTGCAATTTAGTTGAATCTAATTAATCATTTGTATATTTTTTTAAATTAAAGGATATTTGAACCCAATCACCCTCTTCAAAATAAAGTGCAGCTAATTCACAAGGTAGCCATTTGGCCAAATCCTCCACAGCACTCAGCATCCAATTGCAACAAAAGTCAAATCATGTTCAGCACTTTCTAGGATCTGGCTTTGTCTTTATGGGAGAAAGACAACTGCAATAGTCAGAGGACTCAGTGCACTATAACTTAGGATTAACGCCATTAAAGTGAAAGCACATACCACAGTGTAAGTGTGATCAGGCTCAGATTTAGAGCTTTTGCATGGAAATTAGATAAATATGAAGTAGACAGGGAAATTCAGCATTGTGCTTGCATGCAAAACACACACAAACATCCATACAAACAACACTTTTTGCCTCAAAACGGACAGAATACCCAAACATTTACCTAGGATATGGCCAGGATCTTGCTCTATACTTATAAGGCATACACTGATATTATTGGGTTAGTTGCTAAATACATATTGTCCTGAAATCGTATTAAGTAGATTGCATGATATTGCATAGCTCCTTTATTTTGACTAACATTTAAACAAAGAACAAGTTATATATATACACACACACACCATGACATTTCTTTATATATATAATTTTTTTGGTATTTGTTTCTTGCATGAATGTCAATAAAAATAAAGGAGCTATGCAATATCATGAAGTCTATTTAACATTATTATGTCATTTTACATCATATGTAATTTGCTGTTTGTATGAAAAAAAATATTTACTTACAGAGGAATATAGACCAAATAGAAAGGTCACCATTTTTGTTGTATCCTGATAAAAAGTACATATACTTAATCTATATGTACATTTTCAACTAAGCAATCTTGGCTTTCCCTATTTTGTCACAGACCAGCTGGGCACTGTGAGTGTGTCAATTTTACCGCAGGCCAACTGGGCGCTGTAAGGGTATCAGCCACTGAGCTGTTTGGTTCAGTTTCGGATCAAGGAGGTAAAGTTGGGAGTGAAGCAAAGGCAAATTTATTATAGCTTACACACACAACAGTTAACAGAAAGATAAATGCAATAAGCAGATAATGCAGTATTAAAGAGCTAATAGTAAATAATAACAGATGGATCAATTCTGTCGCAAGCCAACTGGGCACTGTGAGGGTATCAGCCACTGGGCTGTTTAAAACAACAGATAGACAGATATGGGTTGGCAACTTATTGATAGTCCCTGGATGCCAGGTGTGCACCAAGTGATTCCAGCGAAGTCAGTGTGTGGGAGCAGGTAAATCAGCAGGCTGTGAAGCTCGCTGGGCTGCCCCCTCTGCGGGAACGCCCCCGCCTCGGCGCCGGAAGACGGAGCAAATACTTACCTCTTATAGGTGTGCGGCAGGAGCCTCTGGCTCAAAAGCCGTGCCAGAGCACGGAGCGGAAGCAGAAGTACCTCAGCGAGTGGCGGAGACAGGCGAGGAAACAGAGGGGCGGATGCGCGCTGCCCGAGGCTGGGTTTGCATGTTTTGGGGCAGCGGTAAGGCGCCTCTGCGAGGCATGAGTGAGAGGCAGTGACCCGTGTTGTGGTGACGGGTCGACCACAACACGCCGGAGCGTCTGGCTTCGGCACGAGCAGGGCAAAGGCAACCCCCAAAGGGGTAAAAAGGGGCGGGCGGACTGTCGGCGGGGTGTTCTTGGCGTCGAGCCATGGGGCGGGCCCAGAAAGCAAGCTGAGGATGCCCATAGAAGAAGGCCCCTGAGAACGAAGCAGGATCCTGCTCGAGGAGAGAACGGGACTTCAAGTACCACCGCTTTAGGCAGCGGCAGCATTCACGTTATCCCTCCATCACTTCTCGTGAGGTTTGGACTCACACGAGAAGAGGGAGCCTTAGAGGGATTCCTGCTGCGGAGGCACGGGCGAGGGTGTAGGGGTGGAGGAGCCCTCACCAGCTCCCCGACGGACACAAGGTCTCATTTCCGGATGTGTATGCGCCAGACAGTTCATCTAAACCAGGAATCATCAAAGTCGTGGCAGGCGAGTTCGGGGCGTGTAGCCCGGAGGGTGAGAGTCTTGTATCCTGAGGGAGACCTTTCGACCGAGCAGGACACTTCGGTAAACACACTTTTTCACAGTTAGGCGTCCCCAATCAAAGCTGTCGGAGGGATTACCGGGGAAGGTCCCTTGATTAGGATTCGATCCTCACTCACACTGGGAGTCCAGAGTCTGGGCTTGGAACAGCAATGACCATTCTGTTCCCTCCTTCCTGTTGGTCACCTGATGCATGCACTTTTTATACCTAGTCTTACGCTAATCTGTTGGTTTTAGAGCCACTCACAATTTTGCCCTATAGCTGTTACCCTATGGGATTGAAAAGTGTTAAAAATTATCATAAAAGGTTACTACCCAAACTTGAGTTTATCCAATAAGCAAATTACCATGCAGCATCTTTAGGTTTGAAATTAACATTACTAAGCCCAACCCTTTTAGGTTTCTCTGAATATGCTTTCTTGGGACATGCTTTCCTGGAATGTGCTGGGTGTGCCAGGTGGTTGGATCCAGTTTTTATCATCAAGGCTGAACCCTGAGCAAAAACGGTTAGGTCAGCTAATCTTGCAGCTACAGCTTTGCCTTTGGGGCCCAGTCTGTTCCACAATTAATACAAACAGTTAGTTTTATCATTTTAGTTAAACTTATGACAGACAAGTCACATTTGCAGATTACAAGCTTACAAGCTTTATATTAGTTAATATTACCTTTTAGGCAAAATACTAAATGCCACCAAGAAGCACATATTTATTGCTTATTAATGCCTCTGGTTCTGGCCATCACACTATTTGGCAAAAGGACTACATAAAGATGACCTGGATCATCTTATTCTGCAAACAGGACTAGTTCATGCTCAGAGATTAAACAAAAAAATCTAGTTACTGCAGGGACTCTCCTTTGGTGACCTGTTTAATTTAAAATTCTGTATTAGCAAAAGTGAATTTGTGTTCTCCTGACTAATCACCTGGCTTTACTATGAAATTTTGCTCTAATAAATATGTAACCCTTCAGAAATAAAACAATATATCCTAAACAAGTGCTTACTGGCATGTGAACTATTAAAATATAGCACATATAACTGATGCACCCTTTCAAACAGGGCTGGATGGAAAGAGGAAGCTCATTTAGTAATTAGAATTCTGTGGAACGTGGGCAATGGCCCTACACATTTTTATGCAGGCGATCCACAACTGGAATTTTCCCTTGGGTACAGTGTTATACACGTAGCGCTTTTGCCTGAATAACAGAAGATCAAGACTTGTGCTCCTGATGTTTTAGAATCTCACCCTCTCATGCAGAAGCAGAAATACAATATAACATACTGAATATATTGTGCAATTACCCTCAGTTAGAAAAGAAGTGTTACTGCACGGAAATAATTGATATTGTGCCAACTGCTGTTTCTACTTACACGAGCAATTCCATTGGCCTAATAGAAACCCACTGGCTCTTGTGTTAGTTGTATCAATTAGCTCAATGAAGTTACTTCAGAGTTTCACTGATATACATGAGAACAGTATTTGGCCTGGGCACTGCAGTTTAATTAGTTTAATCACTAATTTGGTTCTTTAAATATCTGTAGCAGACAAGAATCTTTTTGTCAAGTTTAATGTACATGATAGAGAATGAAGCAGAAGAATTTTCATTGATCACAGAAGTTCTAATAAAGATCTTCTCTTTGTTAATTAGAGACAAGTCAGACTAGGAAAGTGCGTTATCTTTAAGCAGGGTAAGGCATTCACATACCATTTGCTCTGGCGGTCATTATACTTCCCATGGCCTTTCCCAAATTGCGATGGGAGTTGAGAGAGAAAGGAGTGATGAGTTGAGGACACTACCAGGTATGCTGTCTCCAATGAGCAGCAATTTAAGAATGATGGTGCACTGATGATTCAACCTTATTTTTTATTATTATGTGAAGGGTTGCCAACAAGGAACAATGCTGTGCAGAGATTCAGCCTGCCAATCATTGATATACTTGGGCATGGTGCAGCACATGAGCATTTTCTGGACAGGTTGGGCCAAAAAAAGGTAAAGGAAAATACTGACATGGGGATAGGAGTAGATGACAAGTGACATATCCATTTCCAGTCATAACCTCAATACTTTGAACATCTTCCATTCCTGATTTATTTCCTTCACATGGCCCTCCACGTATGGAATTCTGTCTAATCCCAGAGCACCATCTCTTCACCTTCCTCTTGTTAGAGTACTACCCACATCCTAATTTATTTTCTGGGGCCTACAAACAATACTGGTATTGAATGTCCTCATTCTCAAAAGCACTCTAATAATTCTGCTCTTTTTACAGTGGTATAAACCCACCTGTGCCAAGTCAGGAGGTTCTGTGAAGGACAAAAATCTAGTTTTGATTTGCTATTATTATTACTATAATAAAAATGTTTATGTTCAATATGGGTTGGGATAAATAATTTTTTAACACTTGGGGGCAATAGTGTAGCTAAGTCACCAGGCACCAAGTTGGGAAGGGTGTAAAAATAGCAGCTGCTGTGCTGCTGGCCTGGTTATTATTATTGCCGCCATCAGTGGCCCAGTCATAATGTGCCACCACTGTTTAGGCTGCACAAGTGCTCATCTACACCTCTGCCTATGGCCCTTATGGCCACATCCAGATGAGCACAACTGTCCAAAATGTAGTGCTGCAGACATGTCTGCAGCGTCAAATACCATACATTTCAGCTATTCTCTGTGCTGCAAGGAAGCAGTGCGCGGGGGGAAGGGGAGAGGAGTTGACCTCTGGATATCCAGGGGTCAAAAAAACCCCCCAAACAAACTGGAGTGCTCAAAACTGGATCCCGGCCACCTGGAGCCATACAGCAGCTGCCAGCCCAGCTCTGTGCACCTGGATTGGCACTGCTGAGGTCCCAGGAGACCCCCAGGGCCCCAGGGTAAGGTTGCTGAGGCTGGCCCAGTGCTGGCCCCAGCCTCCCTTACCCCACCTAGGGTAACTTGCCACACACCAAAGTGCACATGGCACAAGCATTCCCTGGAGACAACTAGCAATGGCACAAGGTGCACTACTGCTAGTTGTCCCCAGGGAACCAAATGTCCACATACATGTGGACACAACCTATAAGGTTAATTAGGCACGAAGGAGCTCTAATACATCTGACCAAGACTGGCACAGGAACTAAGGAAAACAGCTATGAGACTCCCTATCAAGGACCCCCCCTCATAGGTATGCATTGGGTTTATGAGGAAGATGGGCAAAGGGATGAAGAAATGTGCCAGGATGTATCTGTAGTACACAGTGTGCCAGAGATTCTGGGAAATGTTAGGGCTTATGTGTTAGGCTAAAATCTGCTGCATCCTGGGATCAGTCTACTATCAGGAAGATGCATTTAAAATTGCCTTCCATACACAGAGGGTCATGGTCGTTGCCTTCCATACACAGAGGTTCATGGTCATTAATGTGCTTTTGCTTCCATTGTGAGGTACTAGAAAAAAGGCACATTAGCCTATTTTAATGTGCATTAGTGAAAATGCAAGGTTTTTGTGTGATGCTTTAATGCACATTAAAATAGGCTAATGAACATTCAAGCACATGTATAGATGCCCCCCAGATTGACTGATCTTTTGGACCCTTTTGAACTGTAAGGGTGACCTGAGGATGTCAACACAATTCTAGAAACAGGATTTGTTAATTCACTTATGCTCCCTCTACTGGCTGGATAGCTGCCTTTTCACAGTGCAACATGTGGCAAAATTGAGCTCACTGAGACTGTTTAGGATTTTTTTGGCTTCTTGAGAACAGCCATGGGAGGAGAAGCAAAGTATTTTGAATGCAGGGGTCTTTCCCCCAAATGATAACAATTTTGAAGTAAGCTTAATATTATATCCAAACTTGAACCTTTAGACAGAATATGCTTTCTGAACTACAAATGTGAAATATGGGACATGGAATAGAAAGCAAAAGTCTTAGGCTGATCTCTTTGAATGGGACAGATGGCAGCCCTCACCAAAAATAGCTTTGCTAGAAGTAGAACACATGGTAAATTGCATTAATTTTAATAATTGCTTTTTATGCTTTGATAAAAACTGGCAAGACCTGAAGATCCTCTACCCAAGATAATTAGCATCTCTCTCCTTTACAGTTATGCTTTAGAATTACTGCTTCTGTGCTGATTCTCAAAGCTTACAGAATTGTGAAAGATGAGGATGACGACTGGTACTGCTGCAAGATAAATAGCACCCATGGAGTAAGGTATGACTTCTCTTAGAGTTTGGACACATAAAAAAAAGCCTTTTCTTGATCTATGGGGAAAGTGCTAGTTGCATCTCTGACATTATCTACTATTATTCATCCAAGAGACCGTGCTGAACTCTCCACTGCTTTAAGTAAAACTGTGTAAACTTTCTAATCTGTATAATATAGTACAAACATTCCCATCAGTGTATTTCAAGCGTGTGCAAACTACATGGGCCAGGTCCTTCACTGGTATTGAGTGATATATTCACACTGACTGGAACTATGCCAGTTCACAGAAGATGAAAAATCTGGTCCTACACTCAGATGTGTGTAAATGCACGTTCGTATCAGTAAGGGTATAAAATCCTACACTTTCAGCCATGGTTATTACCCACTTCATTGCTGTTGCCTCTAAATTTGTGCGAATTAACAGTATCCCATTCCCTTTCTTTAGAAGTCCTATTAGGCTAAAAGTGTTAAATCTGTGAGGAAGCCATATTGGTAGGATTGCAAATAGTTCTCTGTGAAAATATGTAGCCCAAGTATTTCTGAATGTGATTAACTCATACCATATAAACAGCCACAGATCCAAATCAATGTTAAAAAAAGCATAATAGGAAGAAGTGAAGTTGCTTTTCTCCAAACCAACAGGAAAAGCTACTTTAATAGAAGAAAAAGTTTAGTGGGGAAATTTGATTTAATAGGACTTAAAAGGGAAAATGGAACTAATTCCACTGACCCCTGCAAAGATGACTTCTGCATTCAGTCAAATACAAAAAGAGAAATACTGAAAGGATGCAACAGATGTAGTAAAAGATGTTTTAGCATACTGTGTAGCTCCTGATCAGAAATGATAGGAGTCTTAATCTGGCAACACAAAGAAACTCAGGACACAGAGAACTTCCTCTGAAAGACCATTATGTTATAGATAGAATCATAGAAAAAAAAAATCAGTGCTGGAAGATATATAGGTCTGCCCTTTACTCCGGGCAGGACCATCTCTACCTAAACCACCCCATGCAAGTATTGTGTTCAAAAACTTCCAATAATGGAGATTCCACAACCAATCTAGGTAATCTGGTCCTGTGCTTACCTTAGCTCTTAGCTGTAAACTTCATAATAGCTAGCCAACATACTTAATAATACCAGGGTTTCTTTTCCACACCAGCACTGTACTAGTTTAAATTGGTTTGGATTTTTTATTACCTACAGCTGAATTCAAATAAGGCACTGAGACACACTCATACAAGGTGTTGTGCCAACTCAACTAAATTGTTTCTAAACTGATTTAGTTAACTCACTACAACACTGTAGGTTGGCAAGGCTTAAGACAATTTCTTACTACGTGGGGAATATAAGGTATCCTACACAGCATTGGTTTATTTCAGAATAATATACTACAGACCTCACATTTATGGCAAAGAAAGAAATTTCACCCTTTAAAGCTGGAAGACACCTTGGATCAGACCTAAAAAAATTAATTCCCACAGAACTTGAAGAAAACATTCACTCTATGATGTCACTACCCACCAGATTCAAGCAGGCAAAGTCCCTTGCATTAGAAGTTGTGGATTTCCCAGTTAGATAAGGAAAGGGAACCTGAAATGGAGCCTCTCCCTGGAAGGAGCTAAATGGGGCTACTAACTAATTCAACTTACCTTTCTCTTGCAAGAGACTGGTTCACACAGACATAGAAGAGTAATTCCATGATACTTACAGCAATGAAACAGAGTCAGTTGTTAAGCCCATCCTAAACAGTGGCCTAAAAAGATTTTTTGAGTATTCAAGGCAAAATGTAAATACTTCTTTGGTCAGTTCTTAGACACTCACAACGTGAGCAAAGCACTGTTAGGCTGATTTCAAGAACTTTAGCAGTTAGAGCTGATCCATCTCCACCTTTTCCATTCTCCAGAATCAAAGAGAGGGGAGAGAACATACCATTTCTTGCTCCCCTGGTGTAAGATAGTCCCCTTTAGCACAGGGGCTCCTTCTAGCTCTTGCAAGTCCCTGGCTTGTGTCAGCAAAGGGGGTAGACCTAAATTGCTTGTCTGGATTATGCTATTTACAATGTTTGTATTATCTACCTTTAAAGCTAGGTGGCTTTAGCCAAATGCATTTTCCTCACTTTTTTACTCTGCTTTTGTAAAAAGCTACTGAACTGAGTCATTAAAAAAAATCAGCTCCTCTAATGTAAGTTTTTACCGAATTTTCACACAGCATCACTCTGTGGTGTTTGTTAATTTTTTCTCTCTCTGAAAATTTTATCAGTCTTTTGCACTTTGCCTACTAGCACTGTCATTTTAGTAAGTGGCTTAGTTCATTTTATTCACACTCATGAGGTATGTTTTTTAGGTTGCTCGGTTTGTTTTACTTTTCCCTATTGCTTTTTCTTTATGGTTGCACTGTCATTTAAAATCCTTATTACCAAGGGCCTCAAAGGCTCTTTATCTTTGTATTGCTGCAAGCACATAGTGAAGCCCTCTTCAGATGCAACCATTATCAGTTCAGTATAATGAAAGAAATGTTCTGACAAGAGTAAAAGCAGGGACAACTGGATGTTCTCAAGCAAAAGGGAGGAAATATTCTAGAGTCAGTGGACTGAAATATTTGACTGGATCACAGACACTAGATAAGGAAAATTTTTTTCCCTTTTGTAAAAACCTGTGGGTGTGAGTTCACCGTTACTCAAAATGGATGCTTCAGTGTCTTGAGAGAAGAGAAATCTTAGAAACACTAACAGAATACCAAAAATGCTGCAGGGGAACAAACTTGATTCAGTTCCTTGCCTTACATAGTAAGTCAAAGAAGTTGCTTTTGACAGCTTGCTGGTGAACATGATTTATATTTTTTTCACAGAGACCAGTCTGCATTATTAGAATTAATGCATGGATGCTGATGCTGTGAAGGTATTGAGATGGAAACTCTTATAAGCAAGATATGTTTACAGGGAAGATTTGGGATGCCACAATGACAACATACTGATTTTTACTATTCAGAATATTAGACTGCATTCAGAGGTGCCCATATATGCCAAAAACCTGTTGGGCATTGGTGAATATTTGATAAGATCCATGAAAGGAATTATATCTATGTATCAATATACAGTCATTCTGTAATATAGGACAGACTGTTCTTCAGTGTATAATTAAAAGGATTTGAAATTCCCATAGAAAGAGTGTATGGTGAGTAAGCTCTTCTGTCAGGCAGATATCTGCAGCATGATGGATGCAAAAGCATTATAGTGAGCTAATCACAGAACTTATTTCAACTGGGTATTGACAAGCTTGGGTCCTAGTATAGAAAGGTTAGTGTCTCTGGAGGCTGCAATTAAGTTTCTGCTTAGCCATTTTTTTCATCTTCTCTGAATTCCACAAAAAAAGTCAGGCTGGCCCAAAATTTGGGTTTTGGGTTTGGGACCAAGATAGACCTGGTAATTTGAATGAGGAGGTCTTGAAATAAGGCCCCACCCTAAAATTATTTTTTTCCCCAAGTTACAAATATTAGTGTTTTCTGCTCAGTCCTAGGGGAGATGGGACTTTTAATCAGTACACCCCTTTTACTAAACTCTTACTACTCTTACAAACAAAAGTCCATAATTAAAGAGATATGAGACTTTCCTTTTGAAATTACAAAATGAGATGATGAAGATAATGTGACAGGACTCAAACAATAGTTTGGTAGCACAAAGCAGACCCCTTAGCTGCATTCCTAGTGAAATTTAAGCCAGCTGCCCTCCAAATTTGACAGGGAACATATGGGGGGGGCTGGTAAACAATACTTGTTTCATAGTTTCATAGTTAGTAGGGTCGGTGTTTGACCACAGGACCTCACCCCCACATTACAGACCTCTCACTTGAGCAGATGGACCAATATGTTCTTTACTTAGCAGAGGTAGCAGACTTTATGCAAAGCACCGACCAATGGGACACAACACACAATGAATCAGTGGGTTATCCTTATTTGTCTTCCCTCCTAAAATCCCATGTTCATCAAGTGGAAGGAATACTGCACTGAAAGCCAGCAAGTTTGTTACTTCTTCCAACAACTGGCATCACTAATTCTCTCTACTTCACAAGTAATACTTTTTAGCAAGGTCACATGTAGGATAACTGGGCTTAAAATCAAAGTTTAATGGAAGTGTGAAGTTTCATCCGTGTAGCTACAGCCTTTCGGGAAGACTGAGGTAAATCTATGTGCCTGACTATATACTATATATGGTGACTTGCCTCTTCAAAGCTGTGAAGCACGCATGTGTGTCTGCCTGGCAAACAGGTGTTCAAAATGTCATTTCTGTATAGTGAATAAAGTACAGGGTTGCAGTAAGAGAAGGGTCTTATGTTGCAGGAAAAAGGTCTTGTGTCTTTTTAAGCCTAGTTCAATTTAAAATGATCAGCTGCCTTCAGAATTAATTTCTAGTGCATTTTTTAAATACTGAAAGAATTATAACTTTTCCAGAAAAAAATAAGGGCAGGGAGTACCAAGACCATAATGGGAGGCTGGTGAAGACCAAAACAGAGTTACTGCTAAGTGTTTCCATGCCCAGGGTAACTGTTGATAAACTCAGAACAGGTTTAATTACTTTCCTTCACATTTTATGGAAGACACTTTGGTGTCTATCAAGTAAATTTTTATTGCAACACACTGCATATTTGTGACTAGAATCATACTCGGCTCGTTGCTCCATTTACAGGGATCTAGCACATCCAGTAGAGGAAAATCTCTGCTATTACTTCAACATATAAGACTGCCTTGATGTTTTAAGTAAGTTGTATCTGAGCACCACAATTCAAGCTGTTTAGCAGTAGGGTAACTAAGGTGGGGTGACAAGGGCAGCAGTCCTGGGTGCCAAAGTGGGGAGCAGGCAGAAAAATCATAACTGCCATCACAGTAGCACAGTCGTGCTAGCAGGACCATGAAGGCGCCATTTCCGTTGTGTGCCACCACTGCCCCAGACACCTTGCTGCCCTGTTATTGCTGTTTAGATATATGCTATAACCTTCATAATGAGATGCAACAATTAGTGATAAAGAAAAGTACATTGTAATTAATGTAAGTTAATTTAAAATAGACAGCAATGTGGAAGGAGATCTCGCTCTGTAGAAGTCTGAAGAAAAGACACTGTTATCGAGACAGAGGGAAGCAAAAGTGTTAGATGAGACAAAATGCCAGTCAAGGCAATTGATTAACAATGTCTTATTCAAAACATGTCTCGTAACTTTTATTCAGAATAAACTTAGGAGATTGCTGACAAACCCATTTTGCTAGCAAAAGTTAAGAGGGAAGTAGTCTTAAAAAATAGCCAGTATGTTTGGTTTGATGCTTAAACTTGAATGGCAAAAGCCATTATGTGGCCTCAAAGTGTCTATAGCAATCATTGGACAGAAAGAAGACTAATCTCAAAGAACATATACAACTCCTGTTTTTGTAGTATATGAGAAGTACGTACCCAATGAAACAATGCATGTCAGCCAAATGCATGCCATATATTCAAATCTTCATGGGATGCTGCCCTGCCTTCCATAGTTTTAAAGCTTTTCATTTCTTCTCTCCTCTGTTTTTTTTCCTTTTTCCATTTATAAGCTTGATCCACCACCTTCAGTTCACTTTTTCTTCAGTGAAAGACTACTGTTTAGTTTAAGCAGAAGCTCATGGTAATGAGAAGCGCCTTTATTTATTTATGTTGTGTCATTAGTGTCATTCATAAAATGTCATCAAGGAAGTCAGTACAGTTCTATAAATAGGGATTTGTAGTTAACTTGTTCTCCCTCTGCTGGCTGGCAATGCTGCAACAGAAAAACAATAAACATTATATCCCTCCCCCAAACTAATGTCTATGTCAGTTGTGAATTAAAAGAAAATATTTGAGTACTGGCATAAGACGCATAGAAATCAAGACATCCTCTGACCTGAAGACCACAAACCAGAAGACTGAAAAGTACTGACAAATATAAAGGCAGAAGGTTGATCAAGACTTGATATCTATAAATACTTCACAGGGACATAAAGCAGTAAGTTATGAGGTGAGATTTAAATATGAAGATAGTATGGCCTGACAATCCAGGATAGTAAGTCACCATATATATAGGCACATCATGGGAAAATGCATGCAATGAGAGCGGGACAAGAAGAGCAATGAGGAACTGAATTTGGGCTCATTTACAGAGTAAAGGGACAGAAAATGAGATTGGAGATGTAGAAACTCCAGGTTCTTGAAGGCAAAGAGCAGTTTGAACTTAATACAGCATCTATCAACAGTATGCAAGGAGTTGATCAGATTGCTGAGAAAGGAAGATGAATTTGGCATCTGTATTGTTGGATGTCCTGGAAGAAAGCAGGGAACAGTATCAGAATCCAGGAGACAAAAAAAGGAGATGTTATGGCAAACAAGGTGGTAAGTTAGGGCTCAATGTGTATTTTGTCTTTACAACTCCATTTACTTAAATGGGTAGTTTTTACACATGGAATACACCTCAGGCTTGGGGATTTATATACCAGCATCATATAAAGATGTTTAGGTACCTAAATAGATGTGGCCTTGGGATTTGGAAAAAGTGTTCCTTGGCAACAATAGTGTAATGATTTTAACCTGAGTTAAACTACTTGACAAAGTCCATTTAAAATGACGTACATAGGCACTGTGTACTTATACAACCCTCATTAATCTATGTGGAATAACAGGCAAGTTCTAGTATCTTACTTTTTTTCCTACATGCATCTGTCATCTGCTGAATGCTTTTAAAATGTCATTTTGCCTTCAAGCGCACCAGCATTTTGCAATATTTAAGAGTCATAATATTTCTGTCTCTATTTTAGAACTTGGGCTCCTGTTTGCATTTCCCACTTCAGTCATCCTACCAGGTGATGAAAGTGAGCAGGACTTTGCCCTTACTTAACAGCATTTTGAAAAAAAGAGAGAGACAATATTGTTGAAAAATACCTGATTTAAAAAGGTACAGCAGCCTTGTTATTTTCTTGATAAACCTATAAAAACTGCTTATCTCAGTTTACAACTGGTTTAAAATATTATTAAAAAATACTGGTTTGCAGTCATAATCATTAGTTTAGAGGGGACTATTTATATTATAAGCAGCTGTGAATTACAAAACAGGCTACTTTCTGTACTGCTGAAATTATTTCCAATTACTGTCACTTACTCATATGGAATTTCTTGCCATTGTGTTTTCATGACAAACATAAGACACTGTCTCTCTGAAGGGAACAAGAATTGTTTAGCTACTGTGGATGAGCAGTAGGTACAGCATAATAATATGAAATTCAGTTACCCAATAATCATGGCCCATGACTATAAGTAGCGTTGCGGTGTTTTTTCAGATGAAGTTACCTGAATCAGAACTAGATACTGGTTTAGAGTTTGTAATCCTGTTTCTGACTGAGGTGTTATTTCTTTTATAGAAATTGGTGTTTCCATGCCTTCATTCAGGTTCAGGTTCTTCTGACAGAAGTTACAGGTCATTGTGTCCCCATTAAATCATGTGTAAGGTAGATCATCACGTGGTGCCACTAGCATTGATCTACTGAACACACTGAAGCCATGTCAATGTATACCAGCTGTGGAGCATGCTAATTGTTGGCAGCTGAAAACTAATCGTTTAATAATTCCTCTCGAGTGGAGATAGACAGGAAATCGAGGGAGGATATTTTCTAAAGCAGCATTCAACCCATCTCCACTGATCTGTAGATTTCATAGACATTAGGCCTGGAAGGGACCTCAGAAGATCATCGAGTCCAGGCTCCTGCCTCAGGGGCAGGAAGTCAGCTGGGGTCATAGGGTCCCAGCAAGAAAACCATCCAAATTTCTCTTGAAGCTGTTCAAAGTAGGTGCTTGAACCACCTCCGATGGCAGGCTGTTCCAGACCTTGGGGACTCGGACAGTAAAGAAATTCTTCCTTATGTTCAGCCTAAAATGGTCTAGCAGTAGTTTGTGACCATTTGACCTCAACATTCCTGGGGGCGCTTTGGTGAACAAACGTTCCTCCAGATCCTGGTGGTCACCCCTGATAAACTTATAGGTGGCAATCAGATCACCCCTGAGGCTACGCTTTTCCAGGCTAAATGGTTCTCAGCCTGTCATCGTAAGGTCTGTTTTCCTGACCTCTGATCATGTGTGTGGCTCTTCTCTGGACTCTCTCAAGCTTCTCCACATCCTTTTTGAATTGTGGAGCCCAAAACTGGATGCAGTACTCCAGCTGCAGCCTCACCAAAGCCAAGGACAATGGGAGAACGACATCCTGGGATTTGCTTGAGAAGCATCTATGGATGCAAGCCAGTGTTTTGCTTGTTTTACTAGCCACAGCATCACATTGAAGGCTCAGGCTCATCTTGTGGTCAATCATGACCCCCAAGTCCCTTTCATCCATAGTACTAGCCAGCGTAGCACTGCCAAGCCCATAGAGATGCTGCTGGTTTTTCCTCCCAAAGTGGCGGAACTTGCATTTTTCAGTGTTAAACACTATCAGGTTGTTGTCCACCCATTTCCTGAGCCTGACAAGGTCAGCCTGGATCGCCCTCCTGCCCTCAGGTGTGGATGCTTTACCCCAGATTTTTGTATCATCGGCAAACTTGGCCAGTCTACTCCAATGTCCACATCATTAATGAAGATGTTGAACAATATGGGTCCAAGGACAGAGCCTTGAGGGACCCAACTAGTCACAGGGCACCATGATGAGTGACTTCTGTCAATTACCACCCTCTGTGTCTGAGCACAGGGCCAGTTCCCCAGCCAGTGGATCATGGTGGACCCAAGGCTGCAGTTGGCCACAGAAGCTCTTCCACAGAGGATTGGGATCAGCAGATAGGCCAAAGGGGAGCTGGTTTCCATGGCCTTGTCTATTTCTGATCCCTTAGACAATAATACCACTCCAAATTTATGATGGTTAAGCCCTATAGTAAAAACCTCTGCTTTAACTCCCATTGAAATAAATGCTGATTCATTTAGGCTGGTGTTACAGGTTACCTTTAAACAATTCTACAGTCACTTAAAATGAGAGTGCCCACATATTAAAGATGTTAAACTGTGACTGTGCTAAGTACCTTCCAAGAGTCTTTAAGTTACACCATCTTTGAGCCATTCTACCTAGCTTGAATTAGGGTATTGCTAGTCTATTCCATAGAGATAAGTGATCAATGTGCAGTCATCCAGCATCCCAAGATACACAGCTCCCAGCTTCTGTATTAATGATATACTGAATCTCCCCAAGCTCTACTGCCCAGGAGGTGATACCAGCCCCAAGCCAACACCTCCATGTGCCTCCAGCAGGTATGACCCCAACCCACATGGTACCATGCTGCCAACTCCAAGGACCCCAAGAGACCCAATCTGGGCCCCTCGGCCCTTCTTTCAGAGGGCTAAGCCTTCACCTCACATCTGTGCAACTCTCTCTTAGCCAGAAATATCTGGGCCAGGGAGAAGGGCTGTGGCTTCCATCCTGAGCCTCCCATGTTCCTGGAGGGAGGAGGGGGAGGGGAAAAGGGCTGCCTAGAGTTGGGTGTGATGAGAGCATGGAGCCCTGGGAGGCATGCTTCCCCAGGGTCCATGCTGTTGCTGAGGTTAACCTTTGGGGCTCAACTCCCAGAGGAGGGATAGAATTGCTCCTGGCCATGCTCCTACTTCCTAGGCGCTCTAGTGGCAAAAATCACAGTTGTGCAGATCAGGGATGGTATTATTAAGCCTTAACCCACGACTGCTCTGAAACTGTTCTAACTTTGACACTGCCTGACATTCCACAGCTTTAGAATGGTTTAAAGGTAACCTGTAACAGCAGCCCTCATGCAGGATTTTCCTAAGTGTAAACAGGAAGTAAATACCCAGTTCCAGTTAATGTCCATTGGGAAATGAGTGCCTAACTTCCCAATTTGCCTTATAAATGTCTCCATGAAATTTAAAGAATCCCCACTTTAAAAGGATGAGCAGAAGAAGAGAGAAAGTGAGGGGGAGGCAAGGGAAGAAGCTAACCATTTGCAGGAGAGAAACAGAGTGAGCCTCCCCAGTTCCTGTGGGCAGCCTTGCCTTATATGACCAACATCCTTCTCCTCTTAGTTAACCCTGAAGCACTTTCAGAAACAGTCAAGAATGGGAAATGTTCTCCTAATTTCATGCTGTCATAGGAAGACCAGGAATATCTGAGCCCAAGGAGCCCATGATAAATCCTGGATGATCATCCCTATAAATCCTCTACCAGGATAATAGGGCTCCAATAGGAATTTTGTTACATAGAAAGCTTCCTTGTAGCTGTGCAGCAATAACAAAGGAGGGGACTTCTCAATGGCCAGGTGTACTTAAAGCACTGTTAATACACATTTCTTAATACTAAACCACAGAGATACTTATTTATTATTCTACAATGGAACATGCTCTCACCCAGGGCTGTAGACAAATACTGTATAAATACTAAAACATCATGCACATGCACACACTGTTCTATTTCCCATACAGAACATTTACCAGCCTACATCAAACATGAAAATACATTAAAAATGCCTTGTTCTGTTCCCCAGTAACCAAAGAACTCATATTCAAGTCAACCTTCCTGTCAGGGAAAGTCTGGGAAGCCTTGCAGCACAGTAGGCGAGTTAACATATATTTACATTTACCAAAAGGTGAAAGTGGTTAGGGCACTAGGCTGAGCTGTGAGACACCCGAGTTCAATTCTCTTTTATGCCATGGGCTTTCTATGTGCGTGAAGGTAGGCACCTAAATGCCTTTGATAATTTGGGCCCAACTCCTATTAAGATCAGTGAGACATAGGCACATAATAATAATAAAACATATCTTTGTGGTTCTGGCTTCTAGTATCTTTGTAAATGGGGATAACAATAGTTCCCAGTCTTACAGGGTGTTGGGGTCTGACTGGACTGAAGACCATAAAGTACGGAGATACTAGACTAATGCAAGTGTACGGGAAGGTCATGCAAGTATCCTACATATATTTATTTTGTCTGCAGCTAATCCAGTCTTCTGCTCAACTCCTTGCACCCCTGTGCCAATCTCACCCCTGAAGTCACAGGGAGAATTGACCCCATACAGTTCTCTTGATTTGTTGGCTCGCAGTCCCAGAAATAGTGTCACTAGGCTGCAGATGCCTGCCTTCAACTAGTGTGAAGTCCTCAACTAGTATTCATAGAAGTCAATGAGACAGTCTAACATAATGCCATTTGCCAGAGATGAATGTATTAAATCCTATTTATAATTAGATTCTCAGCTTGCTAACCACTGACTTTTTAAGGGTAATACGTCCCAAAGACAAAGTCATGTTTGATCTTCCTCCACGCCTGTGAATTTCCGTGATGCCCTTCTCAGCTATAGCTCTTCTGTGCTAGATATGGCTTCTGATTCATAGTGCTATTGCCTGTGTCCTAATTATGGCATTTTACTTCACCATTTCCTGTTGTTTCACTTAGTCTTCCATTCAGGGACTTTAAGGCCTGAATTACATGGTTTGAATACCTACAGAAGAAAAGTAGGCTCATCATTCATAAATTGGCCTAAAGAGACCAGCCAACAGAATCTATGCCTCTATTGTGTGTGCTCATACTTAATTCTACTTAGAAATGAATGTCTCTGCTCTCTGCGAGTCCCAATATTTGTAAAAAGCCACTGATGCCATTTTATTTCCCTTTGATTCTGGCTGGGCTCCCTCTGATGCTTCATACTGAAGTCTCCTTTTATTCTTCCCTCTCCCCCCATTACTGATTTATTTGATGAATTCTTATTAACCTGACTGATTTCAAGACTGTCAGAAAATTGTCTTGAGACTTGCCAAATTATTCACCCTGTTATATCTCTTCCCAGAACTCTAAAGCTGGGGGGGGGAGGAGCTGCTCAAACACTGAAACCATGTCTTCCATACAGTCTTTTTAATCTGTTTCTCTGATTTTGATTCAAGCCCACAGGGGCTGGCAATCTATTATATATAGCAGTATGTTGCAAATGGCTACTGCCGTAAAGTGCTACTGTTGTGTGTTCTCCCACCTGTTGAATAAAGGTCAAGTAAACCTGCCTTAGCCAACATGGCTATTCTGACAGACAATTAACCTTTACAGAGTTTCCTCTCCCAGCCTGTGCCCTGGCTTAGCACTGATGCATTGTCAGTTAGGAACATGGAGCATTCAGGTTTATTCCAGTGCCTTAGAGTAATGGGGGAGCTACGGTCTAACAGCACACAGAGCAAGGAGCTCCAATTTCTTCTGACACTGCTACCGACTCTCCATATAACCTTGGGCAAGCATTTGTCACCCTCTGTGCCACAAGTACTCTAGCTAGAAAATAAAAAGGGGGTACACTCAGAGTAAAGTGCTGTGTCATCTATGAGAGTAAAGTACTGTAAGTGTAAAGCGAATTGCAAAATACATTGGTATCCTCTGCTCCTCCTCTGTGATACACAAAGATGGAAACACACCTAAAATCACCAGCTCGCCCTTTATCTGCCACACCATTTCCATCCTCTGCTTTTTTCTGACTGTTCTTTACACATGAACTATCAGGTACTCACTGTTGCATTTTTTCCTGGAGCCCCCCCCACAAAATCTAGTGAGAACCCATATCATGATGACATAAAGAAGTTCCTGAGCTGCAGTCTTCTCTCTGAGCAAATGAAGGGATTCTGATTTTCACGAGAGCCTCTTGTCTATTAAGACTTAATGCTCAGACTCTAGGAGCTTACTTATGCTAGTTAAGCATAAGGTAGCACACACTAATACAGCTGCAATTATACAAACTCCCCATGAAAACAGGTTACTTGCATTAATGTGGATCAATAATATTCCCTCTCCATTACTGGCAGTTTTAACAAGCTCTGTTTCTATATTACGGTGTTAGGATTTCAGTACTTTGTGAGGTTTGTCCAGGGGAATAGCATGGGGGGTTAAGTGAAAAAGAAATCCTACACCTGAATGTTCCACTTCAACAGTCCCATAGAATGTATTAAAGGCCCTCTGCCAATTAAAATGCTGCCACTACCTAGCATGCTAATACTAGCCCATGCTAGCATAAAGAGAATTTATATTTTAATTAAGTCTCATTGCTACCAGTGTCTGTATATTTAAACGGCACACTCTTTGAAGCAGGACCTGTCTTCTTTAAATGCCTTATAGAAAATTGCCATTAAGTAATCTAGGATTGTTTTTACAGCAGGAGAGTCCTAGATCTATTGACTGAGAGAGTTACAATTTAGCATTTATTATCCATTTTGATGAGGACTTGATTTCAAATTCTGAGTTGTGCTTTGCCCCTTCCAAATGAAGAAGGTCTTAGCTCTTGCATTTCTTAATCTCTCAGTTGCACTTAATAATGCACTTTTCTGATCCGGATGAACTGTCGGTGGCGCTGCTTTTCAAGAGGCCACATTTGATTAATATAACACCTACAGCAATAACAGGTTTCGGAATCTAAAACAATGAGACAAACCAAGCACTAGTCTTGCTATATGGTGTGGTGTGGTTTTGCAAAATTACAGAACTTCTTTAACTGAGGCTCTCTCCATGGCCTGTGTTAAATGAATGCAGAATAGTTGCAACATTGCCGCTGGCCTAGTGACCTGGATAACACCCAAATAAGCAAACTGTGTTGGTATTACATTTCCCCATGCCCCTCTATATCCCAGAGGGTGCATGTACTAAAAACCAGAGCCAGGTAGAGGATCTAAGTCACAGTTCATGAATGCAGTGTCAGCAGACAGTTAAAATACAGATTTACTCCCTCCCCAGCATTTGGAGCACACCTACGGCTTCTGTTTTGCTCAGAGCTTTCTTTATAGGGGTTTGCCTGAGAGCTGTAGGAACTCCTACGCAGGTTCCCGTCTGAGGGGCTATTCTTGTAACAGTCACCCCTCCTGGACTTCGTTTTCCTGAACATTTCTCTTTCCCTACCTTCCTCTTCCTGAATATTTGTCCTAGGCCTTGTCCTGATTTATGTCTGTTATGGTCAATAGTCCAGATCTTTGAAAAAAGATTCCTATTGTCTTCAACAAGAACTTTAAAAAAACTCTTGGACTTCAAGGCTGGGCTTTTCAAACAAGTCTAAGAGAGTTAGGCACTTAAGTCCCAGTGAAGTGAAAGGTGGATACATATCCATTTATGCTTCTTTGACAATCTCAGTCTAAACTCTTTAGGTCAAGGAATGTGTGTCATTGCATTTCATAAAGCACAAGGTATTTAGAGACACAATGTGACTGACTAAAAGAAACAATACAAGGGAACATCTTAAGAGAGCAAATTCATGAACAAGTTGTATAAATGCATACAGGAGATAATGACAAAGGCATTTAGATGCTGGGTAATGCTTATAAATAACACTGGTTAATTAAATACACAATTCTCACTGTTCTATGAAGCCAGTGATCCCTATTCTCTTTCAACTGGAAATCGTGAAGTAAAAAATCAATGAGCTTATATCAAGTTTCTGTTATGGTTTTTGAAAAGTAAAATGGATCCATAAAAATGACTCTTTTCTAATAAAGATGTTGGAATTGGCAAAGTTTAAGTACCTTGTCATATTTTGATTGTTATGGAGCACTAGAATGTATCAATTCCATAGAATACCTTGTAGTTAAGATTAATGATTAATGTGATTTAGTTTGCAAAATAAAACCTAACATTTTTGACACAGGACCCTGTTTCACAGTGGCTTGAGTATATTCCAACTGGAAATCTATACTAGATCCTAACACCTTCCTTATCCCTTCTCTCTTTCTTCAATGAGAAAGAGTCCAGAAAATGGTCCAGAAATCCCTCATACCTTTCCCCTCTCTCCTTGGGAACCCAGAGGTATTTTTACTTTCGCAGTTAAGAGCCCGTACAGCAGCAACTAGTCAATCTGAAAAAGAATGAAGAACCTTATTTTTGTTAATTCTTTATGATTAATTAAAGTATAGTAAAAGTGAAAGGGTACATGGTGAGAAAAAAAAATCTGAAACTAAATCAGGCACTTGTATGGCAATCAATACCTTTTGGATCAATAGTGTGCGTATTGTAATTAATACAGATATTCAAAGCTGTGCTGCACCAAAGATTTTTTGGTGTATGACAACTCAGGGTATCACCTGAAGCCTCCGTAAACCATAGCTCCAATAAGCACTCAGACATGGAGCATTTGACTAAGGCTAGCAGGAAAGGAAAAGGCAGAATATACCCTCAATACTATGGGTCTACCTTTACATGTCAAGGTCCAACACAGCGATTCCTTATTTGACCTTCTGGGACAGACTGGAATATAGTTAGGGCTCCTGAGGCTTAGCACCTGGGTGTCATCTCTAGTCTATCACCAGTGGTTCATTATTTCCCTGTGCAAGGATGTTAACCCTTTTCTCACATCTAACACACATTCACAATAACCTAAACACTTCTCAGGTTAGCCAGGTTCTCATGGCCAAGGCACTTGAAAGAAAAAGGCATCTGTAGCCTTTTTTTTCCCCAAAGGGCTGGATCTGCACACTCTTCTAGCCCCTCTGTGATCAGGGCGTGTCTCTGAGTACAGTTGTGTCCAGATGCAATGCCTGATACTCACAGCCTGCTTCTGAGCTTCTGTCCCCCTGAGTTAACTTGTAGTTCTGCAGGTATCTCGAGAGCTTCCCTAATCTGCTTCAAGCTCACCAGTTCCTGTTTCCTTGGTTCTACCCTCAGCTTAACAGGGTAGATGTTCAGTGCAGATCTATCTTGGGTGACTGGCACTCAAGTGTGAGTGCCTGCAAAATCCTATTCTGTGTTAACAACCACAATGCAAAGGCACTGAGTGTCCTCACTGGCCTTTCACTCCCCAGGGCTGTACTTACTGCTGTGGGGCTGGGACTTCTGGATACATCTCACAGTTCTCTGTGTGGCAGCAAGGTGACTTTCTCTATGATACTATCCCAGTGAATTATGGGCAAAGTGGTTTGTCCTTGGGAGGGTATTGGCAGATTATCAGCACTTGAGTGATTTAACCTGATTCCTCATTGCAAACGGAGCAGGTTACTAACCCAAATGAAAGCAGAACCAGGATTCCAGGACAACCCAACCAGGACAACCAAGCCATGTTGAAAGCAACCAGCCTTGGAGAGAAGTGTTTGTGTGTGGATGGGAGGAGATTAAGAGCAATGCTGGACTACCCTTTCAGTGAAGGCATAACCTCTAGCAGCATTGCAGCCCCTCTTTCTCTGCCTAGTGTCCTGCTTGCCATGGCGTTCCATAGCCCGTCTTGTTCTCCTGCAGCCTTTGCAGAGAGAAGGCTCACTATCTGGGCCCAGCGCGCTTCCAAGGGTTTCTTTCTCCTCCCCCCACAAGAGGAGGAGCTCTATCTGCACTTCCATCTTGGAAGGTCACAGGTCAGCAGTCGGGAATTGATGGGAACCTGATTAACAGATTCGTCACAAAATATTTAGGTCTGCTGTGACCTCATGAATATTCTTCTCCCTTCCAGAGGCTGTATAAGCTCCGGAAGCAAGAAATATTGGGCCTTTAATAAGCTCTTTCATGTGATTAGGTAGTTAGAAGAAAAATAATAATAAATAACAGAAAGCTTCAATAGCTCAGGGCCTGCAAAACAAAGAATACTGTTATATATTTAAGTTAACAATGAGGGCCAGCATAGGGTTTCTTGCAGACAACATGTGCATGCTCTGTAACACAAGAGAAAGTAAAAGAATAAACTTTTTGAAACATGGTGCTGCAAACTCTCAAGTTTATTTTGTGTTCCTCTTAGTCCCAGTTTCTGAGTCTGGTGGTTATATGGGGATTTTGTGTGGGAAAAGCAAAAATTTCTTGCCCTCCAGGTTGTGGAGAAAAGCTGGAAAACATGAACCAGTGTACCATAAAGGCTGCAAAACAAGGAAAAAATAGAACCAAACACTAATTTTGTTTTTAAAGCTCTTTTGAGGCCTCACTCTTGATTTTCAAACACTGGGGTTGGTATCACACAGAACAGTTGAGAGCTTCTCACAAATGCAAATGCGGGGAAAACTGAGGGGGAAAAAAATCTGTATCAGCAGCACCAGCACGTGTGATCTTAGATCCTAATTAGCAAATCTACATGTCCCTTTCCTGAGTTTACCAGAAACTTCTTTGTTATCTCCTATGGAATTATTACAAGTGGTTTTTAAAATGAATATCTGAAATTAAGACACCAATCACAAGCAAACATCTCATATTTGATTCCAAAGAAAACCAATATAAAATAGTGATGGTACTATCATGATACATTACTTGTGCTATGCGCAAGTGATACAGAATAAAGACACAATATAAATATGGGTTATACAGACACAGGCAGGCATTAATTTGTTCAATGAAGACCAGATCAGATTTTATGCTTTTAAAAGATTTTTTTTTGTTTCGAACATAATACTTAAAAAAAACTCCAAAATAGTTGGATAATATAAACAATTAGTTTCCAAGCAGCCTTTAATGTGCTGGCTGTTAGAAAAGGTGTGTGTTTTGGACATCAAATATTCAAAGAACTGCATAGATTTCAGTTTTGCTGGCAGAATTTCCTTTTTCTGAGTGTACAATGACAGGCCTATGTCTAAATATTTATCTTGTTTAAGTAGTAGTCTAACCCAGTGGTTCTTAACTTTTTTAGACTCAAGGTATCCTTTGTTAGACTCAAGGCATGCATCTCTTAGAAAATGCCACCTCTCAGTTTTCACTATTTTTTGACTATGAAAAAAGTTGAGCAATTTTTTTTGCAAATAGTTCAGAATGACCTCAATGGGGCAGAATATGCCTGACACTCTGGATTCCTATTTGAACGCTCTGCATTTATCTTGTGAATCATGTATTTGCACACCTAGCAGTGCTAATATTGTATTGCTGCATCCTGCAGCACCTTTAAAAGATTCTCAAGGTACTCTGGTTGAGAATTACTGCCCTAATTTAAGGACTAGACTGGACAGCCTAAGCTCTAGTTTAACACACTAAAATAAAAGACTATCACATTAGGTTTTACTTCATTTTGGAGTAGTAGTTACTATTAAAAGTGAATCCTGCTTTAGTTGGAATGAAGCAAGACACTGTAGGGGAAGAAGATCTTTCATTTCACCTACTGGAGGATCTTGTTTTCAGTTTGCATATTAACTCCCCCATTTCCGCCAGGCATCTTATCAAAAATCTCTTGCCCAATGCTTCATCATCATGTTGAAAAGACTGGCTGGATCACATTTGACCAGTAGAGTTTTGATGATATTACACTGTGAGCCAAGTCTGTTTTCTATTGAGTACACAACCAGGTAAGGGCCCACCAGCTCCAAAGAGGTCAGTCTAACTGTATGACAAACATAAGTTAAAATTACCTCCATGAAAACTTTCAAGTCTTACAAAGTACAGATTTAATTTTAAAGTATTTAATGCAATTTCTCTGGTCTGAATCCAGAGCTCTAGGAATTGCCCCAGATTTCAAAAGCTCTAGTAGAAATGCTAAAATTTAGCAGCAGAATATTCCGATTGATTGGGTGTTCAATAATAAATAGGCTCCCAAGTGAATGCTACCCAGCCACGTTACAGAATCCACATGAAATCTTTAGCACCTCCATCTGTAAAACTGAATTCCTCATAAGGCTGCTAGGTGTTCTGCCAAATAAGAATGTGCATCCCTCCAATTGATGGATGATACTATCTAGTGCCACACTCAGCCAAACACAACTGAAATAAGATATTGTTTTAGCTACAGCCATCGTTTGATCTTTGAGAAGAGATCCTAGATCTCATGCAACCATAAGACTGTGAACCCGAGTAGGATCAACCAGGCTGCAGAGGCAACTTAGCCAATTGCTTCTTTAGCCTTCCATCCTCACAGTGGTCTTCTCCACTGTGGATTAAGTCTCAGTCAGCTCAAGTACATCCGTTCTCCAATTTCAAAGAGGAACAGAATTGTTTTGCTATGCTGACACACCTCAGACTTTCTCCCTAACTCATTGAACCAGAGGGGTGGCAAGATTAATTGCAGCCCCTGCTGGAGAGAGGAGAGTCCATGGGAGGAAAAGTAATTGCCCTAAACCACCTGTTGTGAGCATCCAGACAGGCATGAACAGAGCCCCTCCAAAGGAACTTCATCCTTCTCTGCTAGTAATCACAACAAAGTCTCATTGCGTGCTTATTTGTATGACATTAAGCCCAGAGGCCACAATCAGGCCAGTCTCTTACTAAGTTTTGTACAAAGATACAATGTAAGACAGTCTTTGTCCTGAAGCCTCCTACAGTCTAAAATGACAAAGGCAGGGGAGGGGGTAAGGTAGCATACAAGCAGGGAGATCAGAGCCCTGTTAGGCACATGCCTTATTAATTGCCGTTGCTTGTTGCTGATGTCATGTTAAATTAAAGACACCAAATCCCCCTCCTCTATTCTACTCATTACAGTCTCCTTGTCTTCCTCCAGAGCAATTCCCAGCCCCGGTACAGCAGCCAGATGTCCTTCTCTGTCCTATCATTCCACTGTTGTTTCTACGTAAATGAGCAGTTCACTCATAAGCTAAACATGTGAAACAGACAGGTAGAGGACTTAGTCAGCTGAGTCAGTTTCTTACATGTATCATGGAAAGAGAGAATTAGCATGATGCTGAGATGCCTACAGTACATACAACAAAGCAGAGACTTAGCTGAGGATGGCAAGTGAGCGCTGTTTTTCACGGGGTTTAAGATTATTTTTAGCACTTCCTACAGCAATTGGCACTGCATGGCTGCTTTTGAATTATTCGGATTCTTAATTGGAGGAATCGATGCAAAAGCAAGAATAGGGAAAAGGAAATCCCTACAGAATCCTAAAGGACACACTTGTCAGGGCTTTGGGTGACATTCTTGTCCCAAAACATTTTTTGTGCCAGCAATAAGGGAAATTAAAAGAATTTGGAGTCGTAAGTTTTTCAGGTCTGGCATTTTATTTTCCTATTGTTCCAATTATATTATTACACCCACTGCTGGCAAAGGATGAACACTGCATTTAGCTCCTCCTAATGATACACAGTGTTTAGGCCCTCTGACAATTAAGCTTGTACAGCATACATTATTTGCAAAGAACCTGAATTTAAATCAAAGTTTTGATTTTTATGTCTAGTCTCAGAACAGATTAGTATTGAATTCTTGAGCCACAGGGTATATAATGAGCTCCGGGATCCCTCAAATGAAGCAGAAACCAGCGTACAGCTTACAGTGTCTAGGAATGGGCACAGTAAGGCACTCCTGCATCCACTCTTGCAAAATCTTATTTGCCTGTGCGTAGACACCTGATGGAATCAGACCTCATCGTGGAGGCTGAGTGACTGTGATCTTGGGCAAATCTCCTATGCCAGACATTTTGAAACCTGGATACCTCAGGCTAGATATCTAGATCAAGATGTTGGCAAGTGAGTGGAAGCTGTTGCTGTTCTGAAAAAATCCAGTCCCCGTCATTAACATGCCTAAAAGAAGAATTTAAAAGCCTAATCTTTAGGTAACCAAGTTGAACAGGCTGGTCCAAGCTTTTTTGAAGGGTGTCAATTTCTTTATTTGTAAAACAGGGATAATAATACTATAGCCATTGGAAAACCCTTTGGAATTGACAGCTGGAAAAGGCATTGTATATTATTTTTTAAATTTCACCCTCACCTATCTATGTTGCATTACATTATTTTTTACAAGAACTATGTCTTCTGAATGGCATACTGTAACCATTACAAAATATTATGCTCAATATTCACCAGTATTACTGATACAACTTCAAACGTTAAGGGAACGTCTTTGTTTAGCTATGAACATAGTACTTATGGATTTAAAAAGCTCTCTCTCTTGCACAGAGTACTAGCTATCAATATGAGAACATAGATCAAACCCATTGCATAGGATAGTGTTTTGCTTAGAGGTACCCTCAGGTAATGGCCTGAGTGGTAGTTGAGAAAGTATTCATTTTGTTTCTTATCATCCTTTCAGATGTTAGTCTGTAACAAAACCTTTGTGCCTCAAGCACAGGCCACATGTTGGGCACGGGGGAGCGGGGGTACAGGCTATACACTGGGCTGGGGGAAGGAGACACAGGCCACATGTTGGGGGGGCAGGAGGGGCATGTGCCCCCCAGGATTTCTGTGCCCACAGCAGGGCTGCAGCGGGGCCAGATCAGCTCTGGTGGAGCTGCTTCTATGGTCCAGCATGCAGGACCTGGCATGGGAGGGAGTGCTGCACCACCATGCCACCAAGGTGAGGTGTGGTGGTCTGGAATTGTGTCCCCCATTGTTGACAGGGGGCACCTCCCCTTGGCCAACATGGTGCTCCCTTTTGTACTGGGTCCTGCACGCTGGGCCGCAGAGGCAGTTCCTGCCTGGAGCTGGTCCGGCCCTGCTGTAGCCCTGAACCCCACTGTGGGTGTAGGAACCTCAGGGTGCATGCGGCCCTTCCTACCCCATGCTTCACCTGTGCCCACACCCCCCTACCCCACACACCCACTCCCTTGCTTACACATTGGGGGAAGTGGGCTGTGAGTTGGGAGAGAGGGGCACCGGCATATCAGGACTGCTCAGCGTCACAAAGCAGCAGTGGGGACAGCTACAGCTGGACCTGCTTCCTGGTGAGCCAGGGGGGCAGGAGGAAGCTCTGATTTTCTATGATGAAAAAGCCAAACTCAAATGCCAAAATGTATAGGTATTTAGAATTTATTTCATTATAGTGATTGAGGTGCTGGTAGGTTTCCAAATTCCTTTAAAATAGATTAATAAAACACTGCGTTCAACTAATATATCTATCTATCTATCTATCTATATATATATAGAGAGAGATATTTCATTTTAATTGTGGAAAAATGTGGATTTGGGGGTTTTTAATGAGAATTTGGTTTGGTTTTGATTGGTTTTTTTAATCAGAAAATTTGGGATTTTTAAAACAGAAAACCAGGATCAGTGGTGATAAATGTCTGGAAGTCACTTATGGATACAAAGCTTGAAATGCTTAGCCTAATACAGACAGAGCCTTTGGTTCCACACAGTTTTGAGGAATGGTCTCATACCTGCGCTAGAAGCAGCTACGGTCACATTACCTCCAGGAAGGGATACTACTCCCAGCACACTACTCAGCTCTATTCAAGGCACATATAAGCCTCTCCATGAAGTAATAGGGAAATGAAATCATGGGAGAAAGAGAAAACCTGAGAAATCCCTTCTCTGCTTTTTTTTATCAGATAGGAAAGGAGGAGTTCAGTGATCAAACGTTTGAGTTGGAGACTCAGAAATGTGAAATCCTTATCTAGGGAGAAAAGCCTGCTGGTTGGGCTACCAGTGATGGCAAGAAGGGAATTCTCTAGGTAATAACATGATGAGAGAGAAGTTTTGGCATTGCCTCACCTGAGGTGGATGAACTGCCCTTGCATGTACTTTTTTTGGGATCATTGCTTGCCTCAATTCAGTAGCTACAATGGCACAGATTACCTATGTAAATCACTAGTAAAGCAGAGCAGCTGCACACATCCCTAGGATCTTTGCATCTCTCTTTCTCTTGAGAATATATAAAAACGTAAATATCGAGGGCCCTCAATTTTTCATGATAGGAAAACTGTTCCTCACTGATTCAGTGCCCGATGCAAAAGAATCATGTAGCTGTATCAGATCTCACTTGTGCTGCAAAAATGGGTAGGCTGGGTGCAGAAGCAGGTGTTCAGTTTAGTGAAAGTTAGTGTTTTTGTATATAGCATTTGACAGGCATCAAACACAGATATTTAAAAGTCATTTTGTTTTTCTGACAATTCTCCTCAGATAAGGAGAAACAAGATTCAAAATGGGAACAAAACCCTAACTTTTGGGATGTCATAGTAGTTTCTTCTCAGGATATCTGCCAGCCCTAATGTCAGGGAAAGTAAACAAATACATGGCACAAATCCTAGAATATAAAAGATGTGTCAGTTGCAAGGAGGAGTAGGAGGAAAACACAGCACGCTGACAGCTCACATCCTGTGCCATAATCCTAGAAACTGTTAATATTTACAAAATTAACAACTAATAGAACTGATGACAACCTCCCTCCCCCTGGTTGTCATGTGAGGATTAGCAGCTCCCAGCAGCTCCAAACTGGCAGAATCATTGTCCTCTCTCTTAGGTGCCAAATGCTCAGCGCAAATAGAAATATTATAGTCTTACCTTTCAGCTTTCAAATCTGCTGGGGAATGACACCAGCATCAAACTGCACAAGGAGGTAGAAGAGTCAGGTTTCACCGTGCATCGTGCTGTAGTCACTACTGACGTTTCTTTCCGCCACAGGAGTAGTTTCTAAGGAGGATTCCTTGCAATAAGCATTAAGTGAACACCTGTTGTAATCTGCGATACTCTGGGCTGGGTCCTTTTGAAGGGGTCCCCACCCACCTTTCTCAAAGATAAGTGGGAAAGGGTTATCGCCTGGGTTTCTTGGAGGACCAGAGGGAGAGCTGTTTGAGAAAGAAGGGTAGCCCCAGCCCAGGCTGTCTCCCAGGACAATAAGATTAGCCACTTCTCCCTGGCCCCCGTGTAAGTAATCTGCTTTCACACCGGCCACTCCACAGGACTCCTTAGCACCTTCTAGAGACGGTCGCTGCAGGGGCTGCTATCCTAGGCCCGGCTCTTATTCCTTCCTCCAGCAGAGGAACAGAAAGGAGGCCCAGCTGCAGGGGGAAGACAACTGTTTTCCCAGGGAAGAAAGGGGAAGAGCATAGCCTGTTGCATATTTCATGAGGCTCAGGGTACCTGTCAGTCTTTGACAAGCCCAGCAGCTCAGGGGCTGCTCTACTTCCATGTCCTCTGTCCTGGGAATATTCTGATTGTCCAGGTTCTGCGTCTCCTTCCTGACCTTGGCTGTCCTACCCCCAAAATCCTTCAGGTTACAGTAACTTGCCAAATTTTCCGTGGCACAGGTCTAGAGTTATTCTCCATCCCCATACTTAGAAGCTCATTGTAGCTCATTGCTGGGGCAAAATTTTGCAGCGCAGCTGTGCAGAGACAGACAAACTGTGCCTTCCCCACAGCCAACACATGCGCCACAGATGAATTTCCTTCTGCTCAGCTGGTTCTCCCTCTCCCCCACAGCCAACACATATGCAAGTCTTCTGTGAATATCTCATTGATGCAGCTTACTCATTAGCACTAGGACCTGGAGAACTTTCTTCTCATTATTCCAAAATTCTCGTGACGTACCAGGAAGCAAACCAGTGTGCCAGTACTGGCCTAGAGTGCCTTTGTTTAAACTGATTAGGAGTTTGAGCCTGATGCCTGTGTTACCAACTACATGATCAGCAGAAGCTACAGCTACATTTCCTTAACAGGAAAGTCTTGGGTAAAAAATAATACAATAAAGACCTGTGCTTCCAGTAAGAATCATAGCAGACGATTTGCAAATTAAAAAAGGGACAAATTTTTAAGGTCACGTTATGCTGATGCAGAAAACAAAGTACATTTTACAAGCAGGTACATATTACTCAGAAACAAGGATTTCTTCCCCCCTCTACCAACTCAGCATCAGGAAGAGTTTATCAGGAAACCTGGAGCAAGTGGTGTTAATGTTCAGCTGGAACAAAAGAACGGCTTTGTCAGGGTCTACGTTCATTCAGTTTTTCTCCCCACCACATACCCTCCATCACAGTGCATGCATATGCAGGGCTGCTCCTGGTAAGAGTAAAGCAGATGCTACTCAAATTCTGCTACAGAGTCTTTTTAAAACTATTTTTTTAAGATGACGATAAACAGGGTCATCTGTGATAGTGCCCAAAGCAGCTTCCAGGGCATCACATGAAAAATGAGGAGAGACAGTAGCTCTGTAATTGTTGCTCTCAAATTGCTTCTGGCTGACCAGCCTCTCATGCTAATCCTTTTTCCCTTTGAAGCTTCAAGGCATGTGCCTGGCATGGTTGTGATGTTCAGGGAGCAGAGAGAGAGGCAGGTAAAAAGGGGAAATTTAGAAAAAAGTATCCTTGAATGACAGGATGGGAAAAAATCTTGACACTATAATCAAAATTGGCAAATTTGACACTGTTCAGGTGTAACAAAGGAACACCGTCTAGGGAAGGACAAACACTGCCTTTCCTAATACTACATCTTCATCCAGTACTGTTCTCTGCTATACTTCAAGCCACTGTAGCAAAACAATAGTGTCTGTAGGGGTGGTGGCAGTGACAAAGTTAGGGCTGTTATCTGTAGCTACAGTGACTACCATTCAAAGGGAAAAGTCAGCCTTTAATTAGTCTCCCTCTTCCTCTGTCATCCCATAGACATATGACCACAGGGGGCTAGTTACGTGTTGCTCCCTACTCCTCTATTGTGCTCCCTTGTGTGCTTCAGCATATCGAATACTTGGATCCCTCCCTTACCATTCTGTTGTGTCATGCAGATTCTTCCTTCACGACCTGCTGACATGGGGCCCTGTTGAGATGGGCACTGTACAAGTAAAAGAAAAACAATCCTGATATACTGACTTTATTGCAATAAAATAAATTCTGTTCTTAGAGGGCCCCAGGTGAAATTAATTCAACCCAATAAAAAAGCAAGCCTTTTAAGAAGCAATCAGTGCATACAAGACATTGGTAACACCAGCACATTTAAAAATATTGTGTAACTAGCTTCAAGATGTTGGCACCATTTAAAAATAATGAAATACTGATGCACCATCTGATTTCTCTTTTCTTCACCTCTTCTTTTTGCTGTGCATCCCTGGACATATATTCCTTAATCTCATTTCTGGTTTATAAACCTTTTACACTCCAGTATTACTTTTCCCCTCAGATCATTCCTTTTCCCTCCCCATCTTCCATTTCCCTTCAAGGAACCTTTTTGCAGCCACCCTCCATCTTCAGTTTAATAATTTTCCATTAGGATGTTTTTTGTTCCTTTGAACTCTCCTCCTTTTATTCATTCTTCCCCAGGCACGTCACACTTCCTCCCCCTCATAAAAAAAAACCCTTTTGTGTTCCTTGTTCTCCTGTTTCATTAAAGGTATGCCTGCACTCTGGGTTAGTCTCCTTAGCTTGGGTTTTGGTAGTGGTCTGGCCACAGCCACAAGGGTTAAATTACCTTGCCAAGAAGTAAGATGCAACTGCTATGTACTTATTCCAGGCTCGAAAAATCAGACCAGTTTCTTAGATGTCTAAGGAAGGCTTTAAGTGATGAACACTGGCATCCATATTTGAAAGGCCCCACACACAGATGGAGTGCCTCGAGTCTTCAATTTAGCGTAATAAAAGGATAAGGAACTACTTATGATCACAGCTTATAAGTAGCTATATGGGGAACAGAATTTGATGATGGAGAGATTTTCAATCTAGCAGACAAACACGTAACACGAATCAGTAGCTAGAAGGCAAAGCTACACGCTTTCAGATAGGAAATACGGGATGTAACAGTGAGAGGCTGCTGTAACTCACCAAGAGTTTGGTGAATTCTCCATTATTAGGGATTCTTAAAGTTGGACTGGGTGGTTTTTTTTCTAAACCATCTGCTTTGATTCAAACAACAATTAATTCAGGGGGATTCCATGGCCTGTGCCTGGGGCAGGTCAGGCTAGATGATCACAAAAGTCCCTTCTGGTTTTGTAACAGAAGAAAAAAAAAGCCTATTTTTAGCTTGTAACAGTTCTCCTTAGGAGGATGGTACAAAAAAAGTAGAGCTTTATGAATACATATGCAACCCTCCCAAATCATTTAAAGTGAAAAGCCTTGGCACGTGGGTGTCAATGATATGCTGCATGTACTGTACCTACTCTGAAAAAATGAAGAATTTGAGTCTGTGGGATCAAAACTCCTGGATTTTCACAAGCAGGATAGGAGTTTGTTGGTTTGCAAAGAAAAACAGATAATCCTAGCAGTGCTTAAAAAAAAAATCCAGCAAAGAGCAGCAGTTATAAATTACAGGGAGGTTTTCAACAGCAGTTAGCAAAGGTCTAAGGAATCAACACAGGGGCTTATTTTAATACCACGGGCCGTGGACAATTATACTGAATTCAAGTGGGAAGGAAGGCTTACCACTTGCTAGTGCATTTCCACTGTCGGTTACACACAAAGCAGTTATAATGCATTGCCTTAAAATCCAGTAAGTCTACCCCACTTTCCTTCAAATGGTGTAACTTTCTGATTTGTCCATACCCCTGGGGACAGAGCTTTCCACTGTCCCCTTCCCCATCCCCATTTTCCCAACAGATGCCTTTTAAAACTCCTTCTCCTCATCCTCCAGTCCCTTGTTGGTGCCCTGACTCCTCACTTCTCCTTTTATAAACCCCAGTTGATGAAACTAGTATCAGACACACTTTTGGGCGCTATCTAGCTATTCTAGTACCATGTTACCCAGGAGGGAGCTTCCTTGCTTCACAGCAATCAGAAATCATTGTCCAGCTCTGTCACATCCCCACAACAGCAACGAGCTCCTCAGGGCTTGCCAGACCTGCTGAGACACTACGGTGGATTTCAGTGATGGCAGGAGGGCCATTGGTACTCAGACACATGAAGAGTTGGTCCCTTGATTTATTCTATTCCAAACAAGTTCATCACTGGCTAATTTTTCAGCAATGGATAGACAATTTATAACACAGTGCTGACCATTTCATTCCGGATTATCTGTAGATTACACACTACTATTAGTATATGCCATAGCCCTGAAATTCATTTGAGTTGGTCTTTAAAACTTAGCATTTCATAATGTGAATACAAACATATAAGTGACTTAGTAACAACAGTGATTATGAAGGGGGCACGTGCTTCTAAAACATATGGGTGCTTTTGAAACTCACCCAATGTTTTAGCTGCTGAAATGGACTATTGCTGACAACTCTTAAGATTTTAGGGTTTTTTTTCCTATACATCATAATGGCCTAGTCCATAAATGAAGTTTATTTACAAATCAAGACCAGCATTTATTACAAAAACACTTAACCTTCTACACAGTCTTGAGGCTGGCACTGATATATAGTCATCATATACAAATGACTGTCTTCCAGAATGAATAATTTATAATGTAAGGTATTTGAGCTGTTTACTTTTCTTATTTAATGCAAAACCCACATTTCAGGAGCCTGAGTATGGCTTTCTGCATGCGGCCTGGTTGACATCAGGAAGTCTGCAATTGGATGTTGTGGTCTCAAATTCAGGAGAGAGGAAACCTTGGAGCAGGAAGGTCCTGACACCAGCATTCCAGTTCTGAACGTGCACTCCATCTCCACGCACCTCCTGTTTAGCTTTGGCTCAGCAAATTCAACAGTTATTTTGAAACTGCTGTATGTAAGACTCTTTTCTCCCTTATGAGACCCAAAGCTATTTGAGATGCTAAACAATTGGTTGCTTAAATCATGTCACAGTTGCAGCTTCTGAGCATGGCTGTAGCGCAGGCTTTGTACAGATAAACATGGATCTTTGTCATATAGAAAACCATTTTAAACAATCTTTCAATACAAGCAGTTTCACAGAAAATATTAAATTACTCATGTTTACCTCTAAAAATATTGCTTAAAGACTCACTAACAGAAACATTTTCTTCAAATGGGAAGTTCTGTCCCAAACACTGTTTGGCAGGTAGCAGTCTTTTACTGAGATAGTATTGTTTGTTTTTTTGGTTCTCCCCCTAATCTATAAATGGTCCTCAAGGGAAGAAAAGCATGACACCAATATAAGAAGAAAAGTGAAAATGATTAAAATTTATCAGTTCTTAATGAACAAGGTTTTATATTTTAACTACCTTGTACCTTTATATTTTAACTACCTTGTACCACGTATAAAATGCTAAATTATTACTAAAATAAAAAGCAGCAAACCACAGGAGACAAGAATATTACACCTGTTAAAATATTACTGAATAAAGCAACACAAGATACAACGAAATATTTTATTAAAATCATCTGGATAATACATGAAGTGTAACTAATACTACGTACTGGTGCAGAAACATGTCTAATAAAGCAGAAAAGGACACGTGATATATGTGAACAGAAGACAAGTCAAACTGGTTTTAATGTACATATAAATATAAAAATTTAAAAAGGTGCTTGACAGTGATATATTAAATGGCTGTAATTTTGGCTACAATTAGAGTATATAATTTTATATTCTTTAAGCAGTCTTAAGAGCAGTGCACATGGTGAATTGCTGTTGATTGAAAAAGATAGACTTTGCTTTCTTATAAAATGAATAACTGCATTTCTTCTAGAAATATCTTAGGCACATGCAAAAGAAATTTAAAAAGACTTAAAAACCCTGCCACAAGCCAGTGACTTATTTGTTCTTGGCCGCCAGAGGTTTACGACTGATCTTCTTTGACTTGTCATTGTTCTTCTTTGGAGGCTCGGGGTTTGCCTGCATGTGTCTGCCATACAGACTGCAAGGAAATGAGACAAAGAACATTTGTGATGCCATCAGTAAAATAAAGGCTTTCAACCTGCAGCATGTTAAAACAATACATTTACTTAACCAAAAGTTAAGAAAGCAGAGGGTCATTATGTTTTTTCTTCCTCCATATGCTAGAAATTCCTAATAGTCTTCAAGCTGCAGCTTGAAACATTAGCTTTGTGTGTCTCATCAGGAGATTAACATTAGGAAACCTGGGGTTTAAGGAGAAGATAGGAAGAATACGTTTTGCCTTCAGAAACTAGCAACCTTTATTCAGCACTTACAGCACAAAGGCTTGGAAGGCTGAGAATGTGTGTAGCTAAGCCGACAATGAGAAAAATTGGGTCGAACTGGAGAGACAGAGTACCCATTTACAGCAAAGCGAGCATCATGCCTAACCATAAAACCCAGGGGCTTGATAATGTGACAGAGAGCAATGGTGTCACAGTCTTCTCTGGCTGTTCACACATGATTGATAGTACTGGGAGAGCTACCAACACATCACTGCCACATTAATAAGTATCACTGATTAAATGTTGACGAAGTATCCTACAATTAAGATGGCTAGCATTTAGTGCAAAGCTAAACAGACTACATGGCTGAGAAGATTTAGCTGAATAACAGGTAATAATTAGGACTTAATTTATGAGCAATCCTGATTAAACCAAATTAAAAGCTTACCCAGAATAAATACAGCTCAAACCCTAACTTCTCTTATTGCCATGAACTGCTTTTTAGAGCTGTCCTTTGCAGGGGTGTTAAGGTGTCTAGCAGGGAAGGAACCTGTAGCACTGCTTCTCTAACTCAGCTGTGAAATGAGGAATGTTGACACATCTACTGAAATCCCTTGGAAAGGTGTCCCCTAATACCTCCTCTAGGCTTCAGGGCACCCTCCCTGCTAGCACACTGCCAGCCAACTTGAGGAAATTAATGCATCTGATTACTCTGAAAGCTGCATTCTGTAACAGTCCTTGAATATGTGTAGTAAGTTGTGTTCCAGTATCTGCATCTTTTGCTCTGCAAATACAGAACAGAACAGGGCTGTCCAATTCCACAGTGGCAGGGTGCTGCAGCTGGTGTTGGTGTGTGGCCTCGGGGCAGTACCTGTGGTCCCAAACACTGTTTGGCAGGTAGCAGTCTTTTACTGAGATAGTATTGTTTGTTTTTTTGGTTCTCCCCCTAATCTATAAATGGTCCTCAAGGGAAGAAAAGCATGACACCAATATAAGAAGAAAAGTGAAAATGATTAAAATTTATCAGTTCTTAATGAACTGCATGCCCCCAGCTGGACAACCCTGGAATAGGATACAGAGTTTGAGCCAAAGATACTGCTAGGCTTTGCACACACACCTTCGGCAGAGCCACAATTGATGTTCAGATCTATAGGTCAGCACTGTCCTCCAGAGATGAGACCCAGGATTTTCCTAATACCTTAAGTGCATGGAATACAGGAAGCTTTACCTACATCATGTGTGTTGCCACTGAAAGTCTGCACAGCTAGCAGATCTGCCTGACTCCTGCTATCAGTGAGGACAAGAGGCAGACCTGTCTGCTATTTCTGTCCCAACTCTGCCTATCGGAAATATAACGAGCAGCAGGTTCTGCAATGTTCTAGAGGCTTTTAAAGTCTGTTATCACATCTCAGTTCTTGTGGGCCAAGATTAAGTGTAGTCACTGTACTGATCTAATATCTGAGTTGAAATGGATTTAAATGGCAGTGTGTAGTGGAGGGTGCAACCCTGTTCATATGCGGATAGGACTCCCTACAAGAGCCTTATAGTTGCTCCCACGGCTGTTGGCTAAGGGCAAGTGAGGCTTGGGCAGCCGAACCCCAAGCCTTTGGGCTTGGGCCTGCATGTAGGATGCCTACTGATGGATATGGAAGCATCTGAAGCCCCAGCCTGAAAAATCTGGAGTGGAGGATACTTGCCCGTTGCAGCGCCACATATTGTGTTTGAATGACTGAGCTTTGCTAAGTCAGAAGGATTCAAAACTGATCTGGCTAATTTGACCTGTAACATGAAAATTTTTGTCTATATCTATATATAAGCATACCTATATGTATAGGAAGTAGGCCTATATATGTAGGCATGGCCTGACCTGCAGTTCAGTGATGGGCACCCTTCTGGGCACAGGAATGATAACTTCTCTACAAAGAAGAATAATTACAATCTAACACAAGATTAGGTGTTTCAGTGTCCTATAGTTGCACCAAAAAGTCTATAACTTTGCCCCCAGTGAACAGCTCAAGCTTCCTGACACCACACTGGGAAATCACTCCAGGCTCTCCTTCCCAAGCCATCTGTAGCCTTGACAGATCTGTTCCATGACCAGAAAGAAAAGATGGAGCAGGCTCTATGACACACAATGTGGGAAAAACAGGTGATGGATCCACATAACAAATATCCTACCAGCCCTGCCTTCAAATACCTTTAACACACATGGAATGGGCTCTGTTGTTGCAGTAGCTGTCTCTCCCCACTACTGGGACTCCTTTCTGCTTTTGAAAAAGGGCAAGATTATCACCTCAAGATAGATGTGAACTTCTACACCTTTTGTAGGACTTTAACTCTGAGCCTTTCCCATCTTTTCAGTCCTTTCCACAATTCTGCACCTCACAGGTGACAGACTAGTTGAATCTCCTACCTAGTGCAGTGATGTAGAGGACAGATTGCCATATGCCTATCTACTGTATAACAGTCTAAAGCTTTATGAATGCTATGCACCAGGAAACCCAAATATGGTCTGAATGTAGAGCTTGTTTTGGCCTATCTTTCTACACCGGCAAAAAGGATTCTTACCTGGCCAGCTTTCCAAAAAGAGCATCACAGAAAACACTGGGCTCTCCAGTTTACCCAGGTCCATAATAAAATGTATCTAGTAGGCGCCAAATGGGATTCAACATAAATACAAATGCTTCTGAATTCTCACACTATGTGGTACTGAATACATTTTGACAAAGAGATTTTAACTACCTCTCACTAAAGCATACTGAAGTCCTAAAGCACAAACTCTTGTGCATCTGCTTTAACATTCATTCCAGAGTCAGGAGCACACTGCCTTTCTTGACTCCATGTCTTCTACAGAGGTATCTGGATCACATTTTAGAGTGAAATGGGAGGGGAGTTGGGAAATTCATTCTTCACTTCCACCATGCTACATATTCTAATTTTGTGTCTTACTGATTTGCTGGCCACTGCCAAAGGTTTACTGTTCTGCAACTAGTTTTCCTTCAAGGAAAGTACAGTTAAAAACTAACCCACTCCTTGACCCTGCAAATACTTTAAGGACTTGCTTATTGGAACCAGATACCAAGTAAGGAAGAGTCTCTATGGTCAGTGAACAATGACCATTAGTTACTGCACATGCAAATTTTCTACCTTATCACACTTAACTTAGTATGCATCAACTATTAATGAAAATATCCACTAAGGACTTTCCTTGGGTTTGGAGCATATAGATGAGTTTTGCTTGTTTTTTCTTTTAAAAAAAAAACTTTGCTATTGGAATATTTCCACATTGAACATAATATAAAAATTCCAGCTGTAATTAAGGAAATATTTATTAGAATTAAGGCAATTAAGGAAATACTCATTAGAAAGCACCCTTAGATAAAAATGATCAAAGCATTGTACAAGAGCCACCTCATTTTCAGCGACACACAACTGATTAGTTGAAGCATGCTAGCAGTAATTTTGTGATGCTGAAAAGTTTCACAAATGAAAAATGAAAACGTGCCCAAATCTGCAAACAGCCACTGGTAGCTAAATAGCACATTTACTGGGCCATGGATTACGCTAAAATCTCACAACCAGTGCGTGTTTCTCTCAAAGGAACTAGGAAGGATATGTGGAGGGAGAACACTGCATGAGCATCACTACACAGGACTGACTCTACCCTTATCCCACAGCATCTTCCTCAAGTTAGCGGAGGGCCTGAGATGAGAGGAGGACGAGCTGTGTAGCTGGGGGGCTTGGAGAAGCTGTGTGTAAGGATTTCTAAACAGGTTGGTCTGGGGTTTAAAACTATTATGCTTTAGAAGTGCATTACATGCATTGTTCCCTTCTAAATAGCACTACTGGGGTTCTTTCTTTCTTTCTCTCTTTAAAGATGGATGAGCCTGCATATTTAGAAATCTGTACACATTTTCTGTTTAAGTATTTAAGACTAGGCTCTGGCATTTTTAAACAGAAAAACAACCACTCATGAAACCACTCAATGATCTCCTGAGGTCCCTTCCAGCCCTGATGTCTATGAAATCTATGAAAAACTACCAATAACTAGGAAACCTGTTGCAAGGTAATGTATTTGGCACAAAGCCAAAGTAAATGCAAATATATTATTCACATTTTTACTACTTATCACAAAATGTCTTATCTTTAAAACTGCCAATGGTCCTGTTGTACAACGTGTCTCCTGTTAAACATTTACTGGCTAGCGAGGACAGACTGCTGATCCGTGAGATGTTAGAGGCTTGCAACAGGGGTGATGAGCAAGGTATATGTCTATGGTGAAGAGGCTGGTCAGAACAATGACGTTCTGCTAAAAGCTACTGGGTAACATTTTCGATCACTGGCAGAAGGCAAGGCAGAGTGGCACTTACAGACTGACTCATTCAGAGGCATGAGCTTTCATAGGCTACTTTTTAAATTATATGAGTAGACTTGCAGAGACCAGGGTAATAAACTGAAAGGCATAAAGTCACTTAAATACAAAGGACAGGGAAAGCAGAAGGAAAGAAGAGGGCACTGCAGAGGGAGATGAAGATGGCTTGAAGAGATTGAAAGGGATAAACAAAACAGTTAACCCACTGAGGGGCATAAGGGTCTTAAAGCTAGTCCATGTAATGGAATAAAAATAGAGAGTCTCTCCTAAGTCTGTACTCAACATAATCCAGTCTGTGGATGATTTCTGGTTCTGCAATTGTGTGCTCACATCAGTTTTTAAAGTTTTCTTGTTCTAGAACAGCTACTTTGAGGTCAGCGCTGGAACGGCCAAGGCAGCTAGTATTCTGCCAGGGGCTTTTGTGTCGTTACGGAATTTCTGTCACACATTCTTCTCCATAGGGATCCCTCTATCTGCCCAATGGAGACAGCAGAAGGGCGCTGTAAGCAAGGTGATGGCTATAAAGTACACTGCCTTTTGTCTAACTTGAGATTAACAAAATTAATTCCCTCTCCCTTTTTTGACCATGATGTGGAAATCTAGTGGTCACAGAAAACTCTCCCACAGTTCAAGTGTACATTAGCAATGATGAAGCGTTTCCATATAAAACCGTCTTCTCTAGATGGCAGGCAAAGTACTTGGTGCTCTAGCGTCTTTGGTCTCCCTTCCTGTATATGCACTGGGCGAATCTACACATGCAATTAATGCGCATGAATAAACACTGGGGCTTATTACTCCAAAGTTTTTTGCTCCCGGTGTGCCATTTGAACATGTGCCCAGGAGCAAAAAAATCCAAAACAATTACCTCCTGAATGTATTTGCGTGCCGCACACTGAGCCCACTGGAAGCAGCCTGGGCTGGCAGGGGACCCATGGGGCGAGGATGCAAGCCCAGGGCTCCTCTGACAAGACTCCATATGCTATGGGGGGTGACGGTCAAGGCACAAGTGTGCTTCAACATGGGGGCTGCACATGAAGCTCCATTGGAACAGCCAGCCCAACAACTGTGGAGCACCTGGCTGGGCATGAGGTTGTTTCAGTGCACAGGCTGCCTGCTGGCTAGCCCTGTGATGAAGTACCCAGCCAGCCCTGTCAACATCTACATGGGCATTTAAATGCAGTAATTTAGTACACCGCTGGACAGCACTTGTATCTGATGGGACTCTTCAACAGCATAGTAAATTAGCCTACACCAGCCTAATGGCCTTGTATGTGTAGACGCTGATACTTTACTGTGCAGTAAATTGGTCTGCTGTGCTGTAAAGTGCACAGATGTGCCCACTAATATTTCATCAGCAATAGTCTATTCACTGAACTTGCTGACTTTCAGCACTGTGCTGCATTCTTTTACTTGTGCGCAGCCAATCCCATAAGCACCCAAAACTGCCTCCACAAAGTTCATTTACTTGGCTTTGAGAATGAAACACATCCATTTACATTCCTTTCTTTAAGTTTCAAATGTGTCTTGGTAACATGTTGCCATCTTAGCTCAAGATAATTCCTTGCAATCTGCTACAGCAATCTTCTCTGTAAAACAAGAACAAAGACTAGACTTCAGCAGGCTGCATAAACCTTGTAGGGCAAGGACTGTCTTTCTTGCATTCATACAACATACACAAAGAGGCCTTGATCCTAACTGGACCCATGAGTATAACAGTAATATTTAAATAGAGTAATGGCAGAATGTCAACCAGATGATACCCTTGGGAGAAATTTTGCACTTTGTGACACCAGAGAAACACCACAGAAGTTGCTAATAGAAGATCTGGACCCCTGATGTTCGGGTTTGTAACAACTTTAAAGTGCAACTCTAGAAACTGCTAACAGTTCCCCAATTTAAAAAAAAAATAAAGCCCCCAAACCAGCAAACATCACTGAGCTAAGCCACTGGGAGGAGTAAGCTCTCTGAAGTGAAAGAAAAACAAACTTCCTTTGGTAAGAACAAATCTAGGCTCCAATTACTCACAGTCCATAATGTGCCTACTTTGCAGAAATTATACTACCTATAAATAGAGAATCCAGAGAGAGGTCTGCTGTGTTTAATGGTGTCTACCATCTCTAGGAATTGATCTGGGGTTTCAGTACTGATACCATGTGCCCAGCAGGCACTTTTACATTTGCTATTGTTACACTGGATGTTTACAGGGACATTCTATTTCTATGTGGAAAGTTGCATGCAAATAGCTATTTAGAAAAAAAATTAGTACTGAAGCATGAAACCTAGAGAGCAAATAAGCATTTCAGACAACTAATTATTCCATGCAGCAAGTACAAGATGGTGGTTGTATAATCACAGCTCAAAAATTGCTGAGTCTTTATAAACTCAGTAGCTGCACTACTGTGTACAGTCTTCTCATTATATCAAAATGCAAAAGGTTTCCTAGGAGATGATATGTGAGGCTAAAAATACATAAAAGCAATGGACAAAATTTTCCTGTTGCTTCTTTCCTGCCCCCACCCCCCAATAAACAAAGATTAGAAAAAACCAATTCTAGTGAACAATTGTTTCCACACATGCAAATATACACATACACAAAAACCCACTACATTTTCTACCTGCCCCACTGGAGTTATCAGATGAGAGCACTGTGGCTGCTACAGCAAAACTAACAATATCAAGCAAGAAAGACACTCATTAAACTTCATCATTCTGTCCACTTTAATGATGCCTTTACTTAATAAAAATTCCCTGAGCAGCTGCAAAGATATTAGGCCAGGTCTTTGGTTATGTATCAGGGGGTCTAAGCTGTCACTAGCGAGCATGCAGTTCAGGAAGTACATTCCCAAGAGGAAAAAGCGAATATAGCTTTCTTGTAATAAATTCAGAAAGAATCAATAACTGCAGCTTCCTACGTTACTTAAGCATTTAAGAAACTAGGTGATCCTTCTAAATTAAACTACAAATAGCTAAATGTTGCAATTTATGGTATAAATGAAGGAATGAAACCTTGCAATCTGAAAACATGAAATCTTAGTATTAACATCCATAAATTTAAAAAAAATATATATAAAAATATATACAAATATATGTATTTCAATTCATGAAGCTAAAAAACACAGATTTTTTTAAAGTCACCATCAACGTGATTTTCCCCCAAATCCCTGTCTACTCTACATTACAGAACTCAATGGCTAAAAGCAACATGCTCCCTTTCTTTAAGAAAGGGAAGGAGGAGGATCCAGGGAACTACAGACCAGACAGCTTCATCTCAATCCCTGAAAAAAATCATGGAGCGGGTCCTCAAGGAATTTATTTCTAAGCACTTGGAGGAGAACAAAGTGATCAGGAACAGTCAGCATGGATTCACCAAGGGCAAGTCATGCCTTACCAACCCGATTGCTTTCTATGATGAGATGACTGGCTCTCCGGATGCAGGGAAAACAGTGGACGTGATATACCTTGACTTTAGCAAGGCTTTTGATACGGTCACCCACAGCATTCTCACAAGTAAGGTAAGGATGCATGGATTGGATGAATGGACTGTAAGGTGGACAGAAACCTGGCTTGATCTTCAGGCTCAACAGGTCACGATTAATGGCTTGAGGACTAGTTGGCAGCTGGTGTGAAGTGGAGTGCCCCAGGGGTTGGTCCTGGGCTGCTTTTGTTCTGTAACTTCGTTAATGATCTGGAAGATGAGATGGACTGCACCCCAAGTAAATTTGCAGATGACACCAAGCTGTGGGAGTATAGTAGATATGCTGGAGACTAGGGCTTGGATTCAGAGTGACCTGACAAATTAGACAAATTAGAGGATTGGGTCAAAAAGAAATCTCATGAGGTTCAATAAGGACAAGTGAAAAATCCTGCACTTAGGACAGAAGAATCCCATGCACCAGTACAGGCTTGAGACTAATTGGCTAAGCAGCAGCTCTGCAGAAAAGGACGTGGGGGTTACAGTGGACAGTAAGTTGAATATGAGTCAGCAGTGTGCCCTTGTTGCCAAGAAGGCTAACAGCATACAAGGCTAACAGCATTGTATTAGTAGGAGATGATCTGCCAGCAGATCAAGGGAAGTAATTATTCCATTCCCTTCTGCACTGGTGAGGCCACATCTGGAATACTGTGTCCAGTTTTGGACCCTCACTATAGAAAGGATGTGGACAAGTTGGAGAAAGTCCAGCAGAGAGCAACAAAAATATTTTGGGGGTTGGGGCACATGACTTCTAAGAGGAGAGGCTGAGGTGAGGGAACTTGGCTTATTTAGTCTGCAGAAGACGTGTGTGTGCGTGTGTGCGAGAGACACAGAGAGAGAGAGAGAGAGAGAGAGAGAGAGTGTGAGTGAGTGGTTGATAGCAGCCTTTAACTATCTGAAGGGTGGTTCCAAAGAGGATGAAGCTAGACTGTTCTCAGTGGTGGCAGATAACAGAACAAGGAACAATAGTATCAAGCTGCAGCAAGGGAGGTTTAGGTTGGATATTAGGGAAAACGGTCTCACTAGAAGGGTGGTGAAGCACTGGACCGGGTTACCCAGAGAGGTGGTGGAATCTTCATCCTTGGAAGTTTTTAAGGCCTGGCTCAACAAAGCCCTGGCTGAAGGCTTTGGGCAGGGGGTTGGACTAGATGACCCCTGAGGTCCCTTCCAACACTAATTTTCTATGATTCCATGATTCTAAATCAGAGAAAGGAATGATGAACAAGGAGAGCAATTGCAAAATTTTATTTAGCGTGCAAAGTAAATAAACTAAATAGCTTTTCCCTGGTCTCAACTAATTTGAGACTAAGAGGGGAAAGTCTAACATGTGTAAATCTGTGTTTGATGCAGATTATTTGTTTAACCTTAAAAGCACAATACTGCAGGTCAGTACCTTAAAAGTAGAAGACTCTGGTCCTGAGCATTTTAAAATATATTTGAAAAAAACAGCCATGGGAATATGCCCCCTGCCCCAAGGTAGCTAATACAGAAATACTTGGATGTGAATGCAGAGGACATGCATAGTTAAACACCTTCCTGGAGGAAGTATCATCTTCATATACCATACCATCATCTGCAAAAAAACACCACCAGAGCAGCTGAAAGAGGAGCTGCTGCATATGCAGTCAGCATTTCAGCAAGGTACTGCCCACTTGGGCACATGAGTATTCCCACTGAAATTAATGGGATTGCACTCAGCTGCAGAATTAGGGGAGGATAGAGATAAAGGCTAAATACCACCAGAGACCATGTCTGCAGGAACTACTTGCAAAACTGACTGGTGCTGGTGGACATGCCATAGCTGTAATACCTCAGATACTGTACTTAAATCATTTGCTTCACAAGAACACATACTTATCTCTCCCATAATACAGTTTTTGTGATGCCTGTCACTGGTCCTGTATCTCCATTTAGCAAATGTGGCAGTCTTCACCTTTGTGGGAGCTTTCAGTACACTACCTCATCAAGCTGGATCTATTGTAGGCTAGGACACAGATGCAAGAGATGCAGTTCAGCTTTAAAGTGCTTGAGAGAAGGGAGATTTTAAACTATTTTACGAATGTTTTGTAGCTATTTATCAGGAACTACCATGTTTTGTACCTTTAGTATTAATAAGGCGATTTACATTCATAAATCATGCCCAAGTATTATGAAAATCTGTTTTCCTCTATTCTAAATAAGGCAAATCAAATAATAATCAATGATTCATTTATTTATTGTACTCTTCTTCGCCCCTAGTTTGCCAATGTTGAGAAGCAGATGGTGCAATTGTCAGATTTATTCATTATTTGAAATTATTTGCAATTTTTTTCAGGAAATAATTTGTGGTTGGCAACTTACCAGGAAAGTGCTTGCAGCACATGTGCAAAATTCAGGCTGTACTGCTTTCGTTTAACAGGTCATGTGGGGTTCTCTTCAGTGGCAGGCTGGTCTCATTAGGTAATAATAATATGGTCTCAAATAGTAGGAAGAGGTTCCATCAAAACATTTTCCCCCCTCACTCTCATCCCATTTGCCAGATTCATCTGTCTTTACTCCATCACCTAATCCCATATACTTCCCCTTCCATTAACTTTGCTTTAGGCAATTCTGTCCTCTTTCCAGTGCTGGGGGTAGATAAGTATCTACAACCTATACTTCTGCTGGCTTTTAAAGCTGTTTTGTGAGAGGAAACTGAAATACATATTTCAATCAGAAATACTATGTAAAGAGTGCTTTTTAAATTCATTGTCTTTTCGGCAGCTTAAACTGGCACTGGACACAGGAATCAGGACAAACCCTACAGGGCTGTCATGTCCCTTTGGACAAGTGGCATTCTCCAATGTGATGAATAAAAAAGCAGCAGTCACAAGATCCATACAAATAGCTTCAGCCACCAGAGCAAGAGACAGCATAGTTGGCTGTGGAGCAAAATGCATCTAATGAAAGTGTGTGTGCGTATTTACTCAAAGTCAACTTCTCATGACACCCTTGTCTTTATGTATGCCTCTCTCTATCAGCATGTAGTAAATAAATCTTCACTCTGTACTGCTTTCACTGATTTATATTGCTGGGACTATACTCGGGGCCATTGACTTGAGATCAGGCACACCTGCCTACTCTCAAGCAAACCCTGGAGGAAAAGTGAGCAAACATATATAAAATATATTGGAGAGCAGCACAGTATCATCTTCCTTAACCTGATTAAAAACAACATAATTTATTTCTATGTTACCGTAATGCAACTTTCCATATTTAGCCTCTTGGTTTCAAATCTAGTAAGTATTGTGCTCTTAAAATCTTATGTTAAGTAGCTGAACAATTAGTTCATAAAATCATAGAAAAATAGGGCTGGAAGGAACCCTGCATAGGTCCAACCCCCTCTTCTACTGGTATTGCCAAAGGCTGGCTTCAGCAATTCTTAATGAACTGTAGTATATACCAGGAACCATGGCTTAGTACTTTCACTGAGTGAGGGCACACCACTTGTAATGAGTTGCCAGTCCAGAGTGAAACCTAACTTCACAGCTCTTGAGCCACAGTGAAATGCCTTAACAACTTTTATTTTTTAAAATGTAATTGCCAATACATAAATTAAAATAAGTCTCTAAATCCAGTCAAATAAATGCACAGAACCTTCTTGTAATGCATCGCACACGTACTTACTTATGACCAGACTCATAAGCAACAGTAACAACTAGTTGCCCAGCTGTCTTCATTAACAGTACAACTGCAATATTCAGGTTCATGTAAACTTTAGGACTGATTTTATAGTACATGTATTTTGCATGTACTAGATGCATCTAAGGTCCAATCAACATGAACCAGGGAAACCAAGGTTAAAAATGGCTAAGTGCAGAGTGATTTTTTTTAAGTTACTCTGGAAAACTGTTACAATTTTTTCCCTTGTAAGTACATTAGGCATAGTGATCAAATGAAAAGAACAGAGACTCTAGGGAAATTCTAATGTATGTGCACAATTTTTCTTTTACAAACAGGAACCCATCTGTGCACAGAGGGGATGCTAATTTCATTTGCTCTAGCAAAGATAAAGCCCAAAGGTCACAATTCTTTGAGGTGTTTGGATAGCTGATCCTATGCTATCTCTCTTTAGGGCATCAGTATGGGACACCAGTATGGCCTGGATTTTAATACATGGGTGTGATCCTCCTGCTGCTCCTGTTTACCACGTTGTATGCAAGGGAACAAAATGGAGCAAAAGGTCCCCCAGCGATAGAAGACAGCAGCTGCACTGATTCACATACGGGAATGAATGGCCATACATGAGTACAGGTGTGTATTGACTTCACAGATGATTTACTGGTTTACCAGCCATGCACAAAAGGGGCATCTACTTTATAAGCACTAATGGCACAGATTGTACCTTACAGACTGGTTGGTTGAGAGAGGCATCAGCTTTCATGGGCAACATTCTACTTTGTCAGATTCTAATGGGTAATGAGTGTCTCTCTCACAAGACTATTTAACCACAGTGGGTGGAATTAAGGAACTCACTTTCTACCCTTTGACGCAGTGGTGAAGGACTGGTAGATTCAGAGAGTTTAAAGGTAGAAAGCACTAGATCACCTAGTGTGATCTGAATATCATGGGCCATTGATTTCATCCAGCTAATTCTTCACTGAACCTAAAAACTTGTGTTTGACTAATAAAGGTACTAGAAAGGTACTACTACAGAAAAAGGACTTTGCTGCCTTCCTTGTGAAACCCATCCTTAAAGAACATCCGCTCTATGCCATTTGTCTGAAACAGCCAGAGTCCTGATCTTCCCAAGGCAAAGAGATGCCTTCCAGTTACAAAGAGGATCTCAGAGACAGTTGAGGTAGCTCTTGGATAAGATATGGGGCATTAAGTGCCCTTCCTCAGTTGTTTAACTTATGACCATAGGTGCTTGATGCTATCCCAACTATACAGTTAGTCCAATAAAAGATATCACAAAAAAAGCCTTCTTCTTGTAAATTTCCTGGACCTTAATGGCTATAAAAGCACTGCAAGCCTTCTTCAATAACTGGCATGTTAGGTGGGATACTGATGTATTTAATGAAAATGGCAGCTACCTAGAGAGATTAACTGAAGGTAATTGTAGGGTTTTTTTTATTATTCCTCAATAATAAATAAAAAAAGACTACAGAGTTAGGTATCAGCCCCTATTCTCATCTCATGATTTTTTCCTGAAATTCTTTTCATATCCAACATTTCCTTACACTTAAAACCCTGAAAATTTGAAAGCTAGAGGTCAACGATTCTTTATTCATTCAGAGACATATTAACATGTGGAATGTCTAAGCAAATATCTGGAGCTGAGCACAGGATGGGGTCAGACACATATGATACATAGCTCTTGTGAAAGAACTGGTAACAAGGGGCATTTTGAACAGAGCAGCACACCATTAATAGCTGCAAATAATTAATATATTAGCAAATCTTTGATGTTTTCTCATGGCCATCACTATGCAGACAAAGCTAATCTAGAGTCTTTTCAGGAGGGACCCACACTATGTAACAGCCAATAATCTTTATGGTAACACTGCAGTGAAAATGTCATTTATAGTAATGAACACAGATCATAAGTTTAGCCCCCAGCTACCTCTCCATTATTTTTCATTATGCTCTTTCTTGCTTTGTTATCTTTCAAGAGTACTTGGGGAATTATACCAAACTATGTTCAATAGTCAGCTCTTCATTACTCAGATAACACTGCAAGAACGTAACTGAGCAATCAGCAAACTGAACCAGTTACTGCAGATTTGTTTGCAAGTTTGCCTTATCTCCTTTAGGCAATTCCGGTTTAGGGGATACGTTTCAGTGCATGGCTACAACTGGGAGCTGTTCCAAAACCAGAGACAACACACACAACCTCTTTTAAACCATAAACATTTTAAGGGAAAGACTGTGCTTCCTTTTGGATAATTAATGATAATCACAGAATCACAGACTAGAAGGACCGGAAGGGACCTATAATATGACTGAATCTGGTCCTCTGCTATGGGCAGGATGCGACTGGGTTCAAACAAACTCAACAAGGTGCCTGTCCAGCCTCCTCCTGAACACCTCCAGAGATGGTGACTGCACCACCTCTGCTGGGAGTGTGTTTCAGATTCTAGATACCTTTATAGAAAACAAAGGTTTTCCTTATGTCCTGTCTAAATTTTTCCCCAACTAGCTTGTGTCCATTGGACCTTGTCCTCCCAAGGGGTGCCTTTCTGAAGAGCTTCTTCCCTAGATCTTGGTGTTCACCCCTGATACACTTGTGGGCAGCTATCAGGTCACCTCTCAGTCTTCTTACTCAGGCTGAACAAACCCAGTTCCAGAGTCTCTCCTCATAGGGCCTATCCTCCAGGCCCCTGATCATATGGGTGGCCCTTCTCTGTATCCTTTTGAGCTTATCCACATCCTTCTTGAAGTGTGGTCCTCAGAACTGGATACAGTACTCCAGCTGTGGCCTCACCAATGCCGAGAAGGGGAGGAGCACCTCCTTGGATCTACTGGCAACACAGCGGGTGACGCACGCCGGAGTTCTATTTGCCCTGCTGGTGACTTCATTGCACTGTTGGCTCATATTCATCCTCTGGTCCACTGTCACCCCCAGGTCCCTTTCTGATGTGATGTCAGCCAATGGACCACCATCCACTGTGTAGGTGTGGTGAAGGTTCTTCCTACTCAGATGAGGGATCTGGCACTTATCTCTACTGAACCTCATCTGATTGCATTTAGCCTACAGGATCAGCCTGTGAAGGTCATCCTGGATCCTTGCCCTATCCTCAGATGTGCCCTCATTTCCCACAGCTTGGGAACTTAACCATTGTACTTTCTACTCCCTCATCCAGGTAACTAATAAAGATGTTAAAGAGTAGGGCCCAAGCACTGATCTCTGGGGGACACCACTGGAGACTGGTCTCCAGGATGAGGCCATCCCATTGATTACAACTCACTAGGATCAGCCTCTGAACCCCTTGCTAACCTATCTCACTGTTGACTGGTCCAGGCCAGGACCCTCCAGCTTAATTGAAAGGATCTTGTGGGATACAGTATCAAAGGCCTTGCTGAAGTCTAGGTAGATGACTTCAACTTCATGTCCCATGTCCAGCTGGGCATAAAAAGACACTAGGTTTGTTAGGCATGACCTTCCCTTGACAAAGCCATGTTGGTTGTTTCTCAGTACCTCACCTGTTGTGAGCCTGTGGTAGGCTGAGTACTGTTTTATCTGATTTCAAGTTCTGGAATTCTGGATGACCGGGGGGGAGATGAAAAGTCTGACCTGCAACATGAGCTCATGTGTCAAGTAGCTGATGAAAGTGAGCAGAGATGACTTTCTTTCACTGTTGTTTGTTAAATATCCCTCCAAAAAAACAAGATGGGGACCACTCCCTAAAAAATACTAATTACATCGTTGCTCACTTAAAAGCTCCTGCTATGCACCCTCAGTTTTACAACTGTGCATCTTTGGAGAAAACTATGGGAAACACGATGATGAAGTAAATTAGGACATAACGTGCTTTATTTGATTTTTTAGGTCCTTTTCAACCTGATTTCCAGGCTTATGACAAGGAAGCTGCGCTAGTATAATTGATAAGGGGCTTTTTCTCCTTCAGAATTCATTCCACTGCTATGGTGACAAAGAGTAGGCCAGATTCTGCTTCCAGTAAAATTAACAGAAGTTTTGCATGGATTTGACATAGGATATGGAATAAAATAAGGCATAACAATCTATGCTTGAAGGAAGAAATTGCAATACTGTGTGTTTTATAAAAAGAACAGATGCATCATAATGTTTCTAGAAGATTATAGGGAGGTAATCACAGGGAATTCTTGTTTTACCTTATAATTGACTAAAACAGCTTAGACAGTGTAAAGATAATCAAAAGATTTCTATATTTCTCAAAGCTAATCAAATACATGGATTTCATATTAGTATGTTTTGTAATTAGTGTTCACAACTCAGGCACTTCTTGGAAACTGTACAACAACAAACAGCTCTTTAGGATGCCAATCAAGTACCACGTTCATCATTATTTAAATTATCTAGGCACATTGCTATGCAGGTTTCCCATGCAGGCAGATGGGTGCATTAACTGTACATGTTAGTTCACAAAAAGTGGCTAAACTCTGCAGGAACATACTGACATGTAGGCAGGCTTTGCACAGAGAAATGCAAATCTGAAACGCAAACGGAATTTTCCTCCCCCCCTTTTTTTATAGCTGTTACCAGGAACAATAAGCCACACTTGTAAACCTTCTCACTGCACTCATTAACCAAAGTAGTTGCTGTTACAAAGGTAGGCTAATGCATATCAGCACTTCTACTTTTGCTGAACATCTTATTGCTTGAAGCAGGCAGCCTTCACAACCCAAGTTGTTTGTGCTTATGTAGACTCCTGGGTAATAGGGAAAGGTGTTGGAACTTTTATTTCAGGAAGCAAGCAACTAGTTTACTTAATCATTAGATACATTCAGAAGAGATACACAGGAGTCTTAAAGGTTGATACAGAAATGACTAAATTGCCCCATCTGCTTTTGGGCAAATGGAAAGGGAACAGAGTTGAAACAATCTCTCACACTGCATCAATGCTAGTGCCACAACAGCCATCTTTCAATAAGGGAACAGAAGAAAATTATAACAACAGAGTGCTAGTCCCATAGCTGCAGTCTCAGGTGACAGATTGCAAGACTTCTGTTTCATGACCTTTTAAAAACAAGTTGCAAAACATGTTGCAGTGGTGACATGCGCAGTCCTCAGTCTCTGCATACTCTTTCCTCTCAACTGTCTGTACTAACTTTTGCCACTTATGACTAGCACCCCCACACATACCATACTGCTCATTTGTCTCCTTACGCCTTTGCCAAGATCTTCCTGTGCTTGCTGGGTGGCAAACACCTGGTCACTACCAGCAAGTGAAGCAGCCTCCAGAACCCATCTAACTTTAAAAGAAATGTTAACTGGAGAAGATAGAAAGGAAAAAAAAAACAACTTGAAAAAGATTTGCCAGTGGCTCTCTGTCACAAAGACAACACTTCATTAGCCTGTCAATTCCATAGTGTCCAGGAGATGCATTTATTGACAACTCGTTGCCAATTGATTCAACATCTATATAAAGCTCTTTTCTGCGATTAGTATGCCAACTCACATGACCATGGGATCCACAAGGAATTAATGGCCCTACTAAACTTCTGCCTGCTTTCATTACTAAACAAAATTAATCCAAAACTGTTGACATACCATCAAACTCTGAGCACAGTTGTTTTTCAATATTTTCTAACCTATCATTTTTCGTTTTAAGATTTTAATGTTCTTAAACCTGAAGAACTGACCAGCTAGTCAACATAAATGATCAACAGCAACCCCAGCACCTCCCATCCAGATGTTCTTACATGAAGGTGGGTAACACTGGGAAGGACTAGCAGCAAAGCCTGCAGTGGCTTCAAAAGCTGGCAGTCACTTTACACAGCTGGCAGCATTCTTCAACAGCTTTCCAAGTCTTGCTGACTTTGTCTACCTGTTCTGCTACTTCATGAACAACAGAAATCACAGGAGTAACAAGCTTTTGGATGATCTGGTCTAAGACAAGATGTCAACTGCATTAGTGGATTAGTCTCTCTCCTTCAAATTCCTTCCAATAAGACAGATACAATGGTACTATCCACTAATCAGATCCTTCTTGTGGCTTAACCTTTACATGGGGCTCTCTACTTTCATGTTCCAGAGAAATGAAAGTATCAACCCCACCTGAACATCAGAGCTCACTGTAAGTGTAGAAGGGAAAGTTTGCACTAGAGAATTCTGTATTGTCACCACTGTTTCATGCTCCTAAAATCATTACTATTGGTACAGACTCATCCACACACCCATAAAGCCTAGGCCCCCTCTATGTCAAGGGTCTGCCTGGTACAGGAAAGCGGACTGAGGGCATGGAAATGAGTATATTTAGCTTCCAGGGTACAGGCAGAAAACATAAACCAGTTTATGTGATCAGAAACCAGTTAAAACCTGTAACAGAACATAAATTCAGTGCACATAAATTCAGTTTCAAAATGGCCAAAACTGGTTTAAGATAAACCTGGTTGAATGTAGTATCAGACTTAACTGATTTGGGTCAAACTTCTGTCTCAGACCCCTTCCTGGTTTAAGTTAAATCAGAGTCCCCCCAGCATCCCAACATGCTCTGCAGCCCTGGACTGGGCTCTCTGCTCCAACAGAGCAGGGCTGGCCCTGCCCCCATCTGCCAGCAGGGACTTTCATTTTTGATAAGCGAATGCCAGTTCACTTTCTTATCCATTCAATTTAAGCAGTTTACAGAAACCTGCAAAGAATGAATCAATTCATCCTCAGGTTTTTTGACTGTCTGTCCTTAGCCCTGTAGTCTTAGACCTGACCTCAGTGGATATCACAGCTTCACACCAGCAGAGCATACAACAGATCCCAGGACAGTGAAGTGTGGCTATGATAAACCACAGCTCAGCTATACTCTGCCTTCACAGACTAGACCGAATGAGACTGAATGGTGGATAAAATGCTTGGGGAAAACAGATATAGGCCCAGAAAGAGTGCCTTACACAGCAGTGAATTCTCTTCAAGCTAGTTACAGCAAACTGCCATTCACACAGTGTCACCCAGCAGCAGTCCGGTACTAGTGCAGACAGCAAGCACGTGTCCCAGCTGCGTTCCTCCACCATTGCAAAGGGAACCAGTCATTTCTATGGCAAAGTCTCAACTTGATTTGCTGTAGATTTTAATAAAGTTACATTTTAGCCATTTTCAAAGTTGATTGAGCAAGGTGGCTTCTGCTTGGGAACACATGGCTGCTGTTAGGATCTAACTGCTAAACCTGCAACATACTGGAACTCAACTGCCCTAACTTTGAAGCTAAATGAAGCAGGGTTAAAGGTGGAGGAGTTTTACTACACTTGCATCCCTACAGTCAGGCACTTCACAGTTGCATCAGAACAGCTTCTGTGTGGATTAGATATCGATAAAATTGCTGTCTTTCTATACCTTGTCTACCTTCTGGAACCTGCCCATCCTCATGGAAGCACAATCTCCCATGCACCATCTTAGGCTTTTTTTTTTTTTTAAACAACACACAGTCTTTATTTTAATATCATGTACAAAGCTGGAGACCATCTCCAAAGACACTACAACTAAGAACTGTTGCTATTCTGAACAACGTATGAGAAAGACATCTATCCAATCTCTGCTTTATATATACATCTTGTGGAGGCTGTTACTGGACAACATGTGAACAGCAAAAATTAAAGCTGAACAGCCTTAAATATGTATTGACAGTGAATATTAATACAATTTAAATATGACATAAGGGCCTGATTTTTGGATGAATTCTGCAGATGGGCTTACTGAGAATTTAGATCTGAATGTCTGTATAATAAAGTATTATGAAAAATTGGATGAAGTCTTTTATCCAGTTAGGAAGATTAAATTCCACTTAATTAAAATTACTAATTAAAAATACTCGCAGTATAATCTGACACTTTCTAAATACATGTTTTTAAATGTGACCAACTTGTGTCTTTATTGAAAAATAAGTCCATGGCAAGCAGAAAATTTTTGAAAAAAAGAGCTGGTCTGAGTGCACAAAACTTTTATATAACTTTAAAAGGCCAAAAGACACACAAATTCCCTCTCTCCCTGCCCATTCCCTCACCCACTGTCTAGTGAATTTAACGGGGAATTTTCAACACAGGCAGCGAGGAGCACAGCCTGGCAGCTTGAAGCGAACACAGTGTCCAGCTAGTAAGTCTGTTGTGGTGGAAGGGGAGCGGGGAGGGAAGGAGTGGGGGGGGCAGATTGAGGCCCCCCACGCTGGGACAGCGGCTGGGGCAGGCGCTGCCCAGTCGGGGTGGGATGGATGTGGGACAGAGCCGTGGCTCATTCGGGGGGGGCAGCTCCCACCACTGTGTGCTGCTTGTCCAAGAGCCGCCTGTTTGTCGGCTTGTCCAGGGCTTGCCCGCTCACCCAGTGGCTCCCACCACTGCTGCCACCGCTTGTCTGGGAGGGCATGGCAGGGGAGGGTGTGTGCGCCCACCGGATCTGCACAGGGCGGGTGGGAATGGGGCTGTCCCCTAGATTTCGCCTATGCAGCCATACCTATACCATTGCCACTAAGGCAAAATAAAAAATATCATTTACTTGTTTTTACTGATGTGTAATTTATCTTTGACCAATGCTGCGGTGATGAGCTAGTGCTTTCCACAAATCTTTCACACAGCACTGGGCCTTCACTGTACTGCAGTTTTTTTTCCCCCATATAAACTAAATTAAATGAAATGTATACTCCAGTGAAAGCCTATTGTTAAAATTTTTTATTTAATAATAGATAACACACTGAAGTTATAAAATGCTGTATGAGGGAAGCAGTTGCACAATCTACATTAGCAATCTAATGACAACAATACTAAATCACAAACTTTTTGGAGAGAATTTAGACTGAAGAACTAAAACAACCCAAAAAAGTGGATTCTCTTTGAGATTTTCTGTTACCGACAGTTCTCATCCTATGGTTCAAGTCTATAGGTTCTAGCAGTTTCTAGACTTTAGGAAATAAAACCTCAAGCAAAACCATGAATCTCTGAATAATACAAGAAAATAATACAAGAAAACACTACAAATGGACAGATAAAGAAAGAAACCCCACATAAGACAGAGGCATGCTATGCTGCTTTCTGTGCTTTCATGGGTTATGTAGTCACTTGCTACTAGTGTCTTCTTTAGAGTAGAGTACTGGTGCTCTGCTGCACTCTTTTGCATGCTCCAAGTAGTGGATCACAGTGGGAAAGCAGAGCCATGGCTGCTCCATGGTTCTCTTTGCTTACCTACTGACGGCTGCAGGAAAGACCACACATGCAAGTGCTGGGTAAAGGAAGGAGACATACAGCCTGCACACTTAAGTTCCAGCCTTGGGGGCTCAGACAGTAAAGAAATTCTTCCTTATGTCCAGCCTGAAATGGTCTTGTAGTAGTTTATGACCATTCAACCTAGTCATCCGTTGGGGCGCTCTGGTGAACAAACGTTCCTCCAGATCCTGGTGGTCACCCCTGATAAACTTATAGGTGGCCATCAGATCACCCCTGAGCCTGCACTTTTCCAGGCTAAAGAGCCCAATGGTTCTCAGCTTGTTGTCGTAAGGTCTGTTTTCCTGACCTCTGATCATACACGTGGCTCTTCTCTGGACTCTCTCAAGCTTCTCCACATCCTTTTTCAATTGTGGAGCCCAAAACTGGACACAGTACTCCAGTTGCGGCCTCACCAAGGCTGAGTACAAGGGGAGAAAGACGTCCCGGGATTTGCTTGAGAAGCATCTATAGATGCAAGCCAGCGTTTTGGCCGCTTTAGTAGCTGCAGCATCGCATTGCAGGCTCATGTTCATCTTGTGGTCAATGATGACCCCCAAGTCTCTTTCTTCCACAGTGCTAGTCAGTGTTAAAGTCGGCTTTTCTGAAGTCAAGGACTTCTGTGTTGCTGACTGACTTGCCAGCTTTACAGCAGATGGTGAAGGTGATCAGCTCGTGGTCGCTGTCACCCAGCTTCCCATCGATCACTAGGTCGCCGATTAGGTCATCCCCAGTAGCCAGTACCAGGTCAAGCAGCAATTTGCCTCTCGTTGGCCAATAGACTTCTTGAGTCAGGAAGAGGTCATCCACGCATGAGAGGAAACTTTGCGACCGCTCAGTTTTTGCTGAGTGATCCTCCCACAAGATGTCCGGGTAACTGAAGTCACCCATGACAACCATGGTCCTGGAGCATGCGGCCTCAGCCAGTTCCCGGGCGAACTCCTGGTCAAGCTCTTGACTTTGGGTGGGAAGTCTGGAGTAGACTCCCACCGTTGTGTCCCCTGTGCCGTGTTCCCCGCGAATTTTAAACCAGAGGGACTCCAGTCATCCACCCTGGTTGCCAATATTAGCTTGCAGGGATGCATAGCTTTCCTTAACATAGAGAGCTACACCCCTACCCCTTTTATCTACGCCATCCCTCCTGCACAGCCATCTATACCCGAGGTCCAGTCATGGGTGGAGTCCCACCAAGTCTCCGTTATCCCAATGACATCATAATTATTTGCACTGAGCAGGAGGACAAGCTCCTCCTGCTTATTCCCCAAACTCCTGGCATTTGTGTACAGGCAGGCAAGTGTCCCCTTGGGGGCTCTTGCCTTGCCCACAGATTGTACCAGGGCTAGGGCAAGGGTGGGCTCCCTTAAGTGCCTTGGCCCGCTGGCTTAGCAAGGGGTGCTCAATGGGCCAGCAGTGGCGGTAGCCCCCCAACACCCCAGCGGGCTTAGTTTAAAGCCTGGTGGAGCACATCAGCCAGTCTGGCTGAGAAGAGCCTCCTCCCCAGGGGAGAGAGGTAGAGGCCATCTCTTCCCAGCAGCTCGCTGCCTCTCTCGCCAAAGAGCGGGCTGTGGTCATGGAAGCCAAAGCCTTCCCGATGACACCAGCGCCACAGTCTTTGGTTGACTACGTGGATCCTCCTCTCCCTCCTCAGCCCATAGCCCAAGACTGGGAGGATTGATGAGAACATCACCTGTGCCCCCAGATCCTTTAGCCCCGCTCCCAAATCCCGATAGCACCTCATGACCCGGCTGGGAGCTCTCCAAGCTGTGTCATTGGTGTCCACATTAATAAGGAGCATAGGATAGTGGTCTGTGGGCTGGAGGAACTTTGGGATCTTCTCCGCAATGTCCCAGATGCGGGCCCCCAGGAAGCAGCAGACTTCCCGGGCTAAGGGGCTGGGGCGGCAGATTGCCCTCTCAGTCCCCCTCAGAAAGGCGTCTCCCACAACAAATACCTTACGTTTTGTCTTGGGGGAGAGCGGGGACAGCAGCTGCAGTTGAGCCTGTGTTGCCTGTGGGAGTTGGCAACTCAGCAGGCTCTGCTGGAGCAGCAAGAAGTGCGTACCTGTTGTTAAGCTCCAGCAGGGCAGGGACCTTGGTGTGGCAGGCCTTAGGGCCCTTGACCACCTTGGTCCATGTCCCTGACTGGACAGACTGGACAGAGTGGGAGGACCCAGAGTCCTCCTTTGAGGTGCCGGGGGGGGGGCCACAGAGCCTGAGGGGACCCGAGGGGTGCGGCGCGTGCCCATCTGTGTCATGCCTCTGGTAGGCTGGCTACGGCTGGGACTATCTACCCTGGGGGGTTCACAGGCAGGGTCTCGGGCCCTCCAGCACCCCCTCCTGTGCAAAACCCGTGCTAGCTCATGCGCCAGCAGACAAGTGCGCCTGTTTATGCAGCCTGGTTGCATGGCTCTGGTCGCATGGCTACCGGGGGACTGGGCCAAGTAAGGGCCTGGGTGGGGCTTGAACCAGCCCGGCTCCACTCAGCCGCCTCCTCCCACTCACTCAGGGGTTAACCCCCTCCCACCACAGGCCCCGCTTGCCTCCAGCTGTGCTGGGGGTTGGCAGGGGGCTCTGCGGCTGCTGGGGGGTCTTTGGAGGGCTTTGGGGGAAAGGGGGCACAGCGGGCTTTCACCCGTGCATCTCTCACTGCTTCGGAGCCTAACTGGGGCTTTTTTTCTTTCTGTTGGCAGGCCCTTTTAAACTGCGCACATGCACAGTGGCCCCGCCATTGGGAAAGCGGCTCTCGGGCAAGGGGGGGCCCTGCCCTACTGGAGGGCTGTGCTGCAGGTCGGCGGTGGGGCTCTGTGGCTGCTGGGGTTTTTTGGGGGGAGCAGGGGTGCAGCAGGCTTTCACCCACGCGTCTCTCGCCGCTCTGGAGCCTAACTGGGGCTTTTTTTCTTTCTGTTGGCAGGTTCCCTACTGCTGTTCAATTAAAGGTTTTGGTTAGTTCTTCTCATTCATAGTATGCCGGTATTTCAGTTAAGCTAGTTAAGCTGAGACACCAAGGGACATCAGAGTAGAGCAGTTAAGAACATTTTCTATAGCCAACAGCATACAAAAAGGGCAGCACAGCTAAAACCACATTTAGCTGCTTCTGACTTATGACCTGGTAAGGACCATTTACAGCTGGGTCTGCTGGGGGTAGTCTCTGGCATGAGTCCTGAGCCCAGCTCAAACTCAAACTTTTGGAGTTGAAGCAAAATGCCCTAACTACTCTTCCACCATGCCCCCACATGAACATGTTTTGCTGCCACAAATGCCCGGGGAGGCATTAAAATCCCTGAGCAACTGACAGCCTTGAAGTAAATCTCCAGTATAACATCTCCACATTGATGCATAAGCTAACCTGCCATCCAAACCAAAGCGTGAGCAGAAAACAACAAAAGGAACTCAATGTTGAGCAGGAAAGTGGTCAGGAGCATGCCTGAGGGACCAACAAGCACGTGGAGAATCCTGTGAACCTCCGATTACTTTTACATGAGACATACAAGGAAAAAACGTGAGCAAGAAGTCACGAGGTGGTGGAGGCAAAAACACAAATATATGCAAAGAATGGCAAGGAATAAATAAAATGAAAAAGGAGGCTTATGTGGGCTATCAGGCAATATATCAGATAGTTCCCTAAGGAAAGTAGTATTGGGGACACTTGAAGTAAGATTGGACAAAACAACAGGAAACACTCTTGCTGTAGGAGGGCAGGGACTAGGAGAACAAATAGTTCTTTTCAATCTCCAGTTAGCATTTTTGGTGTTGTGGCCCTATTATGTTCATTTGCCTGTAACACCTGCTTGTGTGCACTATACCTGATCAATCCCCAATTTCTGGGAATATTCTAAACACCCACAGGCAGAAACGTCTCAACTTCGGAGAATTCAGAAAACTAGAGAGGAGGCAGGAAGCCTGGGAGGCACACAGAGCACATGGCATCATGCTTTTGCTTAGCAAATTCAAGGTGCTTAGCACCTTTGCTTTTGATTAGTAAATTCAACAGCTTCAACTACATCTCTGCTATGGTCCAGAGAGAATATAACCAATTGACAACACATCATCATCCTCAGCAGTTCAGTATCCACATTTCAGCTGTGCCCTTCCTCTGAAGGGAGTTTAAAACTTTTGACAGCCTGAAAAATTTAACTTCTTGGCAGAATGCAAAAAAAAAAATGATGGAGGGAATGGGGAAACATGTGGGAAAAGGGCAGACTGGAGGCATGCACAGGGTTGCAAGCCTGGGGATAACACAGGGCTCTGCAGAGAATGTGAGACAATGGTATGCCAGATGGGAAGATGATAGGAATTAAGCAGGGACTGGTGCATGGGCTGGAAAGGATGGTAAACAGTATGGGTCAGAGAGGAACATGAAAGAGGCACAGCGTTCCTAGCATGTGTTTGAGAAGGGAATCACACTGTACAGGCCCCGAGCATGGATGAGGCCCAGGATTGCAGGAGTTGATGGAAGGGTTGGGATAACACATGGGCACTTGCAGAAAGAATGGATGAATGTGGGAGGCCCTGCAGTGAGCCTGAACTGCAGAAGTCACAGAGTGTTACTATATAGCCAGGACAAAATGCCTTCAGTGTGAGCAGACTTCAGCAGACCTCGTAGTGACAAAAGAGACCCTCCTTTACTTGGACTACAGAAGTTGGGAATTGGGAGACAGTCCCTCAGTTAAGCTAGTTAGTTTGAGAAACCAAGGGACTGCAGAGATTCCCTACTGCTCTTCAATTAAAGCTTTTGGTTAGTTCTTCTCATTCATAGTATGCCTGTATTTCAGTTGAGCTAGTTAAGCTGAAACACCAAGGGACATCAGAGTCTTGTCTACAGCTCCATAAATAAAGGTTATTGTTATTTCTTTTCATTCATGCGTGCCTGTTTGTATTTAACTTGATGATCACCACACTTCTCACTTTCATTTAAACCCATGTCATTTTTAGCTCTTCTTCACATTCATCTTTTGACCACATTACCACTCTTAATGAAAAAATAAATGTTGCAAAAGGGGAGCATTAATACAGCTAGTGCCCAGGGCATTAATTTAAATACACTATTTATTCCATATCTGAGAGTTCAGAAAGCTAAAGCAGTTCTGAAGCCTTTTCCGTATTATGACCCCATGTAACGACTATAAACTTTTAAAACCCCTTCCATCTCAGCCATATTTTATTTAACAAAAATTCTACTTCTGCATACACTCTGGGATACACACTTATTTAATAAATGACAAGTATTAAAAGTAAAATTATTTTGAAATTGCTGCATCTGTGGCTTGTTTTGGAGCAGACAAACTCACCCTGACAACTCAACCTGTTTGCTGACTACATCCTTGATAACACACGGTCATTAAGGGAATTGCTGCTTGGGTCTGTACTTCAGCACTAAACTCCAATTTTGCGTGAATCTTCATTCATCTCACCAGGAGGGGGTAGTCTGTTATAACCTCCAAAATATTAAGCTAGTTGAAGATACCAGCTTAGTGCCACATGTTGCAGATCTGTTCTGTATCCTAATTGCACAGATGTATGGAGAAGTAGGCAGGTAACCTCCTCCACTGTATGTCCCCCACTCACAGTTATAGTGGAGACATTTCATCTTGGACACAAGAACTGCTCACTTAATTCCACTTAGTCTGTAATGCCATGTAACGGGAGTGTGGGAATAAATTTGGCCACTGCTAATCTCTCTTCCTATCTCAGTGATCAATAGAATTGACCAAGTAAGGTGAAGAGCATGTGCTGCTCCCACAAAGTAGCAGAGTGGGTGCCTGGCTGCATGGTGGGAGTTGCTGTGCTTCAGAGGTACAAGCCCTCTCAGAGCTCTCATCAGGGCAATAACTGACATCAGGTAGATCCAAGGCATTTAGAAGTGGCAGAGGCCAGCTCTCTGTCTGGAAGCAAGCAGTGGCGCAAGTATTTAAACACAAATGATGTACTTATTTTGAGTGACAGTACGAAAGAATCCCAAGTAGGGATTCTAGTCAGGAAAATGTACTGGGGCAACTTCAGCACTCTTATGCACATGTGTAGCTCCCTTCTGCCCAAACTTGCACTGAGCCTGTCTGAAGGTGTGTTCCTGGAGATATTAAACTAGTAAACCTTATGATCACCTGAACCCATCTTTCTCCCAAAACGTGTTGTGCCTCACTTCTGCTGTCACCACATTCTTCCACTCACTCAGATCCATGTGCCAGGTTCTAAATTTTGCTTCCCCCCCTTCCTAATGTCTCATTATCCCATCTTTCTTCACTGTTGATATCATCAAAACTGCAACCCAGGCCCTATCATCTTATGTGCTGGCTACTATCATCTCCTCAGGACCTGTGACTATGGAAAACTTTAATTCTATTCAAAACACTGCTGACGAACTGCTGTACCCACATTCCCCGCTCTTCCCAGTGTGCCCCCTCCACTGGTTTTCCATCTCCTATTGCATCAGACACAACATCCTTGCCTTCACCTCTACAGTGTTTTATGATTCAACCCTCTCTTAACCTGCCTGAATGATTGTTTTGTTGGAAAACTGACCTCTTCTCTGCTCTGTCAATTGTCAGATGCTTCCATAAGCATGTTGATGCTTTTTCCTATGTCACCCCTCATGAGTTGGAAAAATTCCCTGTCAGAAATCAGTAAAACCACCATCTTACTCTATTCACATCTCTTCTTGTATCTGTGTCAAGATACCTGCTGAACACTCAAGTGACATATTGTTAGGCAGGTGGGAAGCTAAGCAGCTACTGCTTATTATATTATAAAATGTACTTATTGCAGAGTTTTTCCTTCACAATTTGTCTTTTTCACTCACCAGTTGCATTTTGTCACACACTTGACCCAAAAGCACTTTAGGGCAGGACCTGTCTTTATAACATCCTAGAAGCTCAAGCACAATGATGCTCTGGCTCTTGACTGGGTGTTCTAAGGCTGCTATAATACAGAGAAAAGGCAGTAAGAGTCTATGTTGTTAGCTGCTGTGAAATAAGCGTGCACCCACTGAAGATGACAAAGAATACTGGCTTATACCAGCTGAGCTTCTGGTGTAATAACTTAATAAAACGGACAAAAAGGTCACCCAGTCTAGAAAATCCAGTTGTTAAGTGTTGCCCAGCTTTTTCCTGTACACAGACTTGGGGCCTGGTCTTGCTTCTGTAATAGCTTCCACAGGCGTGTCCAGACGAGTGCACAAGCACCTCTTGCCCCGTCTCAAACCCCTTTGAGGCGGGGCAAGAAGCATGTGCAGGAATGAAAAAATGTGACCCCCAGAAATGAGAAAATTAGACCCCGCGTCAAACAAAACCCGGGGGCAAAAAAACGGGTCAGGGCAGTCCCAGACCATGCTGAGGCAACCAGAGGCTCAGTCCTCCAGAGACACTCCGGCAGAGTGCCAGAGCGTCTCTGTGATTGACCCTTTCCCCATTCCCAAGCTGCAGGGACCCGGACTCAGCTTTTGCCAGGGGGTAAGTAGGGGGTTGTGGGGCTGGAGGAGGGGAGAGGGGACCTTGGGAGGCTGGAGACAGCAGAGGAATGAGCAGAGGGCTGGAGACCATCCCAGAGGCATTCTCCTGCTATCCCCTGCTCTCCCGAAGCTGGAGATGAGCAGGGGAAGGAGCAGAGGGATGGAGATGAGCAGGAGGCTAGAGACAAGCCCCTGGAGATAAGCTGGAGACTTCCCCTGCTCTCTCCAGCCTCCTGCTCCTTCTCTGCTACTGCCAGTGAGTGTGGGGGGGGGCTGGGAGAGCAAGTGGGGAGCTGGAAGAATGAACAGAGGAGGGGGGAATGAACAGGGGGCAGGGAGAATAAACGGTGGATGGGGGAATGAATGGGGAGCTGAGGGAACCAATGGGGGTGGGGGGAATGAGCCTCCTGTTCATTCTCCTATTCTCTCCAGCCTCCTGCTTGTTCTCCTGCTCATCTCCAGCCTCCAGGGGTTGAAGACCAGTGGCGGGGGGGGCGGGGGGGAGCTGTTGCTCCTCGGGGGGGGGGGGCCTGGGACCCTGCAGGAAGGGTAGTTCATGTGCTGTGGGGGGGCAGGAGACCATTGGTGATGAGTAGGGGGTGTACCCCCTAAAAAAAGGTGCGGCTAACGCTATATTGCTGCTTGCCACCCCCTGCCGCCAGCGGTGTCTGCCGGCAGTCAGTGATCACCGCTGGCCACCGCTGTCGCTGCCGGTGGTGTCTGCGGATACTTGCCGCTCACCACCCTTTCCCCTGCTTCTGACAGCATCTGCAGAAGCACCCCACTTACCACTGACAGCACGCTCCCATTGCCACCAGCACCACCGTGCCCTGCCAGCTGCTAGGGGCATGCAACATTTATGCAGGGGACCCACCCCTTCTAAGCAGTCCCCACACCCACAGTCCCCTCACACCTACCCACACAGTGACTCACAACCCTCCATATCACTCCACACCCACCCACATCCCCCCACTCCCTCCTGCAAACCCCACATCCCCCCATCATACACCCACCATGTTATAAGGGAACCCGAAGCAAACATTAAAACATATAGATATTTAGGATTTATTTTATTATGATACTAGAGACACTGAAAGGCTTCCAAATTTCTTTAACATTGTAAATATAACAATAAAACATTGCCCATCTGATCAATCCCCCTTTCTCGCTCTCTTTTGTTCTAAATGTGGAAAAATGTGGATTTTGGGATATTTTAAAAAGTGAATTTGGGACGCTGCCTCAGCAGTCCAGCTGACACAAGGGGCTAGTGTCCCCAGATACCAGTTGCCTGGGCCCCAGAAGCTCCTGAGGTCAAGTAACCCTGAGCTGCTGGCCAGAGTAGGTTTTTGTACTGCTGGGGCCAGGACAGGGCAGCTTTTTATTCTGCTGGGGACAGCACAGGTGCTGGCCCTAGGCTCTGCCTCCCCCTGGCTGCAGATCCGGGAGGAGCCAGGCAGGGTTATTTTGCCCCAAATGGCACAATTTGCTCCACAACAAAGTGCATGTCCAAGCATGTGCACTAAGGCAAAAAGCCCTGGCTCACATTTGGACCACTTCTATTTGAGCTGCTGCAAGAGCATGTGCTTGCATGTGTGGATACGCCCCACATGTCACAAGTTGCCCCTTTGAATTAATTACATAAATAAAATTCTAGAAGATCAGGTGATAAATTGCAGAAATATAATAAACAGTGTAGGGATATCTTTTTTGAATAGGCAGGTTTACTATTTAGTACCCTTATTTGCTCTTGCTGCCCCTCCAATTTTAGCTCAGTAAATACTTTATGTTATTTTAGCTCACTTTATACTTAGATTGTACTTATACTATTCTGGTATTGGAGAAACCATAACAGCTTACTTAACTTGTTTCTTTTATTCAGCAACTTATTGTATTCCTAAAGCCTTATTTCCAATCAGGATATGACAGTATACAGTAGATTCGAATAATCCTTTGGCATAAGGGTTGGTATTTGGGAGGGGCAGGGGGCGGGATACTATTTTTAGTAAGGAGAAAAAAAACAGATGCGAGTATTTGTTGGTTCTGCCAGAACAGTACGGGAATAGACCATAGGTTTGCATTTCAAAATAAATCAAGCAGCAAATAAAAGGAGGTATACAATTTTTTGTAACACTTTGTAGTGCTTGTACCAACATTACATAAAGCAACACCAGTATAGTTTTTGCAGCAATTATTTTGATACTACTGCTATTCATTTGTGCGAGTAAAAGAATGTACACATTACAAGAGAAAAATCTCCAACACCTTTCAATACATAGGGAAAAAAATTTCTTTGAGCCAGTGTGCGATTTTCGCACACAAATGTGTTCATCCAAACCCAACCTACATGTCTCTGTTCCTTATGCTCAAATTTTCCTTTCACTGCATTCAATACATTAAATGATGTCTGACTCCCACATCATTAATTGAACAGGATTTTTTCCCATTTTTCCAATTCTGTGGAATTTATTCTTACTGGTTTACAGTCTTCCCAGTCTTCATCATTCTCACACACCTGCTCTGGATTTAGCCATCTTACTTTTACATGCCTGGATCAAAGTTTTGAACAGCTTGGGAAGATTTTCCGCCTAGGCAGATGGTCTTAGCCCCAACCTAGCACAACAAAATGAAGTGGTTCTATGTTTGTCCACCATATTTGACATACAAAGGCTTCAATTCTGCCTACTCTTACATATCCAAGTACTCACAACTGCTGGTTTGGGCTGTAAAAATTTGAGGGTACAAAATGGCATATTATATACATGCTAAAACTGGTATATTCAATCTGTGCATAAGGAAGAGGCCAAACCTAGAATTGCATAGCTTCTTTTCAAAACCTTGGGTTTTGTTAAGATACCAGTTCTTTTCAAACGATTCTGAAGGAATCCTCTGGGTCTCTGGCAATACAATAGTAATAAATAAAAGAACAATTTCATTGGTATTAAAAATACTGAATATAAAACGATAAAAATCCCAAAATATAGCAGGATTTTGTTATAAAGAAATAATCTTGTGCTGTCACCACTTTTTCATTTGCCTTTCGCCACATTTGCTTTTATTCTCTATTTTGGATAGATTTCCTCCCATCAACATATCATTCATCCTACCCTCTGTTCCTTACTTATTTCTACTTTTACTTAATTCTCTTTTTTCCTAGCCTTGCTGCACAATATCTCCAATATCTTATCTTTGCCTGATTAGATGGGTCTTCTAATCCATCTTCACTGCCGAGCCTCTTGGTTCTTACGATTCCTTTTGCCTTCCTGCCTCTCCCGGTTTCCTTCACATTCCCAGTTTCTCTCTCCCCTCACTTGTATCTTTTCTGTCTCCCTTTCCCTGCTTTTCTTATAAATTTGCAGTCGGTCATCTTAATGTTTCCCCATTCAAATCCTCCCTTTTCTCATTGTTCCCTGCCCCCTCCCCCCCGGCCCCAAACAAGTGGCTAGCCTTGAAAATATTAAAGAAAAATTGCTTATCTTCAGTTGGTAACTGCTGCCCTGAAACATTTTGCTAAGAGATAAGATGCTCCAAGTAAAGGTTTTCTGTTAGAATGTGTCAGTAGACTGCACTAGATCCAATTTAGCTGCTAGAAATAAAATCTGGATAGGTATTTTGAAAGTACTGTACTAATTTCTATATTTCACATGAAATCTTCATATGGATTTCAATAAAATCCAATTTGTGCTTAATAAGTAGGTATGAAATAATAGTTATTGCTAACATCTATCATACTTCAAATTACTTTATAAAGTTTAGTACTGGCAGCAACAGATGTAACACAAAACAGGGTGACATTATCTCCTTAATAGTGCATCTTTTAAGGAAAGCAACTTCATCACTGACAGCTATTCAGTAATACAGGAGGCAGTTTCCTAGAAGATATTTGTTCATGGGGTATCAGAAATAATTAACGTAGAAGGTGATTAACTTCTTTGCTACCATGTAATTGAAATTCCTAAATCTATTAATGATATTTTATAAAAGTAATCAGCCATTATGTAACAGGGTTATGACTAATAAATTTGTCTTCTAAAAACCAAAATGTAGAATGATTAAGATTTTTACAAAATACTATTTTAATTAGACAATAATGAACTAATTCATGAAGGACATGCACATCTTATTTTGTTATAATCTCCGGATGCTTTATCACTGGAAGTATTACACTACCCATTTCCCTTGACTGAAAACCTCTTGGTGTGGGTCATTATTGGTGGCTTTGAAAATCTTTGTACATAAAAATTTTTATATTTGCCCTGGCACAGTGCTATTGATTAGTAAAGTATGTTGTAACTGGCAAAATGTATTTTGCAAAAAATGAATGCATGCTTAAGAGTTAAAAAAACTGCCTAGAAATTCCAAGGAATATCAATGTTTCACATATTTCTGCCAACATATTAACTAATCCAGCAAAAAGATCCTTGATATGCCATTTGCTGATTGATGAGCACACAGAGCTGAGACCCAAGCATGAAATTTTATTGCTGAAGACATTTTCATCTGCAGCCAAATCACCAGGGAAACACTTTGTCAAACAACTTCATTCTGCATGGAGACTTTGTGACAATATTGGCAACTTAAGAATTTGTTCTAGTTTTTCTTACTGCATCTACCTGTCTAGGCTCAGAGATATTTACTGTAGCTCTGCAATTCATAGATGTTTAGCTGAACACCTCGAAACAGTTCATGTTTTATCTCAACAGTAAGTGACAAAAGAAAAGCTCACAAGTTTTATTTTTTATATAAATGATACAATATATATTTTGGCAGGGTTTAATACCAAGCCCTGGTGCCATTTTAATTGCAATTTTAATTGCAAGTGATCTTATATAGAGCATCTGCAGGGGTACAAACTGCTACTTGTTTTTAAAAGCTCAATCATGGTTTTAACATTTTTCCCAGTTGGGAGAAATGGGTCAAAGGAAAGACTGCAAACTTTTGATATTATCAGGGAAAAAAAGGATATATTGAACTTCCATCCCGGCACAAAAGCCTAATGCTAGAGCGTGCTATTCTTTCATTGCTCTTGGAATTACTGAGTAGTCTTAGTCCTGCTGATTGCTCTAAACTTCCTAATTATTTTCAGTGTTTAAGAAAAATCCCAGGCTTCCCCATTTTTACTGCAGTGGCATTTATTTTTAAAGGTGACCTACAATTATTCCACAAAATTCTGTCAGCTATAACATGTACTGTATGTTCTCAATAACCATGCTAAGATGCACATAAAGGCTAAATTACAATGCTTAGCGATATGATCACTAAACTGGTACCTGCTTAGTTAATAGCACATACAATTCCATTTTGATTTGGTAATATCTGGGGATACCCAATCCATGTTCAAACAAGACAACTAAGACTAGTTAATCAGCCTGTGGGAAGTTCCTTTTTTAAAAAAAAACCAGGTACAAGTGCATATTCCACACAGTTGGTCTCTGCCAGTGAAACTCTAACATTACTGAAGTCAGCAGCAATAGTAAATTCCCATGGAATTTCATACAGTTGGAATCTTTCCCTGCAATTTAATCTTACAAACTCTATTCGTAAATCAAATTTCACAAGTGAAAGCTAGGGTTAAACGCCTCTTAATACACTTTCCAAACAAACTTCCTGTGGCTGCTCTGATGCCACTCTGCTTAGGCAATCCTGCCACGTTTCCACTGATCAATTTAAAGAACAGGTCAGCTTGCAAATAAAAAGACTTTCAACTCCCACGATGTATCCATTGCCACCTTCCCAACCAACCTCATGTCCCTCTGTTCCTATGCAATATATAATTTTTTTTTTCTTTAAAAAATGTCTGTATGCTCTCAACAAAAGCAACCTAATGGAATAGGGACCGAAGATGCAACAATGAGATCCATTTTCTTGTTTATGTTAATATTTTAGCTCTTTTGAGAAAATTAACACGTAACATGGTAAGTTTTAATGAGGTGGGCTGTTTGACGCAAAGATTCTGCATGCACAAACAAGTGCAACTACCCCGAGAAATTAAAATTTAAAAAAAAATTACTTGCATACAATTTTACATACCAAACCTTCAAATAACCACCGAAAGTATACTCTCTGAAATGCTTCAGAAAAGGCTTCCCTGACAGAAAAGGCATGCTAGAGATGGGGAGGAGGGAAGCCAGGAGGAGACAGGGCACTGCAAATATACTTTTATATGAGGGCCTAACATGAGACACGAGCAAGAAACTACATGAGGTCCACTAGAGACACTCCCACACCAATCTAATTTTAAAGAGTTGGCTTTAGACACTACAGTGACAGACATTAGACATTAAAGAACAGGCAGACAGGTGGCCAGGAATGGCTCTTTCTCAAAGAAAATCTCTCTCTGATGCTTGATTAGTGCAATGATAAGTGTTATGAACTGTAGTTAGTACTTGACACTGAAAGAGGAAATTGCGTGGTGCTGCCACACTGTTGCAGGTTCAGGTGGCTTTTTCCTACTTCCTCTGTTGTTCTCCTGGGTTAGGTGTAAATAAAGAGCAGATATTAAACAACCAATGTGCAAGGTAATATTCAGGTGGGCCTGAAACATTAAGGGCTTCTAATAGCACATTAATATCAATTAGAAAAAATAAAACTCCCCTACAATGCAGGAGAAACAGTGAGCATTTTACAAATGGGGCAAAAGCATTAGTAACTGTTTCCAAATTCCTTTTACTCCCTCTCTGAAGAGGCACAGTTTCTCACGCAAAATTAGTATACCTCCAATGAAGATGGGGCCAGTCCTTCAACAATGTCTTTAATAACTACTCCTTAAAAGGCATAAGCAACTTAATGGAAATAAAGAATACTTGGAGTGCTCAGCCCTTTCAACCTATATATTGATTATGAAGACCACAGACTTAAAGCTGGTCACAGACTACAAAGGGAGAAGAAGTTGTTCGGAATTAAAAACATGAATAAAAGAATCCCCCAGTATTCTCCACCAATTCCTGAACAAGAAACTTTATCCAAAACTACGAAGTCAAAACTACATTACAGAGAAAACTGTCAGTCTGGACAGGTTTAGGAATGGAGCAGTGACATAGCAGAAAAGTTATGAAAAGCAATTTAGCAAATATCAACATCTAAAAGAACAAGGATCATCATACAAGCATCATCTGGGGAAATAATACACACCCCCAATGTAAAAAAAACCCACTGTCCTCCAAGTGGAAAAAAAATGACTATAGTTTAACTTGATAGGCTCTAAATACGTCTCACAAGAACAGCAGGGGATTCACACTTTTGAAAGCCTGCAGAAGGCAGAACTGGTAGTAAAACATGAATGGAAGACCAAAAAAGAGCTCTGCTCATCTGAATTGGCAACCTAGTTTTACAAGTCAGAAATGTTTCTGGTAAAATGAGCCCTGGACTTAATGGACAGTGATGACCTTAGGTGTTCTATAGCTATCACTAAAACACTGCAATTCAATAGCACAATAATTTTACTGATCTTGCATCTACAGAAAAAAAATGTCACATAACTATCTTTGTAAGCAAAGTGGAGTGGAGGGGGGAACGCAAGGTATATATACAGAATATATACAGAATTATTTCTCCCCAGGACACCTGCCAAATGCCAAACCAGCTACTTAGTCTAGGTGCTTGACTTGATGCCAGCGTGCTCTTGTTAAAATTTCTTAGCAGCAGCAGCACTTTCTCTCATTTGCTCTTTTTCTGATGATCTCTTGGAGTTGTCACAAGGATTTAATCTTTCATGGTTTTTTATCACTTTTTTTTTTTTAAAGTTCACACCTCATTTTTTTTAGGACTCATTTGGAATTACATTAAAGGATTAATACCAGTTTTTAAACGTCAATTTTACATCTTTGAATTATTTCAGTTTTGTTTATATGGCAATGCTTAAAAATAAAAATCTATCCAATTTCCAGGATTCATTCTTTTTTGCTGTGCTGCCCTGGCTGCTATTACAGATGTTCATGACAGTAGAGAAACTGCTTTTCAAACTCTCTTCTTTTTAAGTGGATTCTCTAGTTTTTTACCATATGCACAACTACTCAAATCCAATAGTTCAGGACATATCTTACATGTATGAGGATTTGTCCTCCTGCAGAAAATTACAAGAATTCTTGTATTTTAGGATCTTACCTGGTTCTGCAAAATCCCTAATTAGTAGTTAAGAATGAGGTCATTTTTAATAAAATGCTCATTTTTAGCTGCCTGTCCTCAAGTCCATCTCAATCATCTTTCTGGATGTGGTTTTCTCATCCAAAGAGGTTGAAGACTGTTATAACTGGTTTGGTCCACAAGGATTACTTCAAACATTGTAACAGGTAAAGATAGAAGAGATGAGTTAAGCAATCTAGTCCACATGATGTGAACTGCATGGTTTTTTTCCGATTTCACATTACTAGCACTGTGCTTGAAGTATTCCAGGGGACAGTGCATGTATCACTTTATTTAGAATATTATTCCACAGCCTAGTATCTTCTCATTAGGAAGAATTCCCTAATATTCAAGACCAAAAGTAACTCTAATTATGTTTATATGCACTAGGTCAAGGAATTCCAAGTTCTTTATACGGTTTGCACCCAGGGCTGGATTAATGCACAGGTAAACTAAGCACATGCCTAGGGCCCTGAGATACAGGGGGGTGGAGGGGGGCAGGGAAGTCCTTCGCTCTGCAGTGTTGCAAATGGCCCTGTCTGCCTCCCTTCCGCCACCCTTCCCTTCCCTTCTGCTGACCTCGCCACTACAGTGGCCACCCCCTAGCAGTGGCTCCAAGCCCTGCTCCCCACCGGCAGCAGTGCCAGGGTGGATAGGAGGGTCTTGACAACCCAGGGCCTATGAGTTTGTTTGCCATGGGCCCACTAAAGGGTTAATCCAGCCCTATTTGCCCCTATAGAATATTTATAACCTTGTAAGAGACCCAATCCTAGCATGCTGGTTTGCAGCATTGCCATCACTCCTCATTCCACAGTGCCTTTTTGTAGCACCACTGCTGTCAGTCTCTTGTAGTGGTGGATTCACCCCTCTGATGAGTTCTCTACAAAGATTTGACCTGTCCAAGACTGTCCAAAACACATAGCATCCAAACACAATATTGGTTCTCTACATTATCTTCTCTGCATCTTCAGGGGCTCCCTTTAATTCAGCTCTTTTTCACAATAGTGGTTCCTAGTCTTCCTCAGCAGAACTCAAAAGCCAACAAGACACAACTTAGGCAACCTCATCCTGCCAGAAGTTTGCTTTTAGACCATTCCAGGTTTGTGCCCAGTCCTCCATTCTTCTACTGAATGCTGAGTAATAGGATTGTCTGTATGGAGTCTTGTGCCTTTTTCCAAAGCTATTTCCCACAGCATCTAACACCACCTCTGTCTCCTACTTGACCTAGCTAGACCTCTGATGGATCACCTCTCTGGGAACAGGCAGAGGGCTGCCTCAATCCCGAGTCCTTTCTTTCCATTGCTGTGAAACCTTTTCTTCATGGTAACAGCCCTGTACTGCCCCAACAGGGTCTAAAACTTAAGCTGAACCTTGCACACCCTCCAGGTGCAGTAAAGCCTGTTAAATGAGCACATAAATGTTTCCATGAACCCTTTAATGGCCTAGAAGGGGTTTGGTAGCCCTCCTCCCTCCAACCCCAATTTGTCATGACTTAGCATCCTTAGAAGCTGTTTTTTGAAGTCCGAGCTTTGATGTCTTCCACACATCAGAAAACGTACGCATTTCATTTGAAAAGACAGCCTTCTACTTACCTAAGGAATATGACAGGGGGAGAACTTAAAAACAAAAAGGATCTCTCAAACACAAAGAATAAAGCAGGAAATGGCCCATATACTGATACTTATGTAAGCTTTTCCCTCAAACCATTTTCTTATTTTACTAAAAAATGTACACTTCTTCTACAAGCAGATCATTTATAAAATACAATATCAAGAAGAGGCGTAGTTCATGACTTCTGTCTTTGCAGAATATGTATTGTATATCTCCTTACTAATGAACATTTGGTTAGATGTTCCTAATTCTCTTTTATTCTGACTGTAACAAAATTAAAAGGCACATCACAATCAGTATAACATAGAAAAGAAAGCAATTCCTAATCAATCTTTCACACAGTCCATTAAAATAGGGGAAAGAAACTTGATTTAATGCAAGATGGTAAGGCATGCTTTAAGTGTAAATTATAATATAGTCATACTGCAATCAATACCTTCTAGCAAAAGTTTCACGTTGAAATTGCTTCATGCTAATATTCAGTCTACACAGAATCTAAATAATTATATGCATTTCCTAAACACTGACTCAACCTTACACAATAATATAATAAAGTAACAGTAAACCTATGCATTCAATGTTACATATTGACCTTTTGTAAAAGAAAAAAACTTATACTAACTAGCTAGCAGCAGCAAATTCAGATTAGAATTTTTATCATTTTAAAAGCTAATGAAGAATCACTAGACTGAATTGATCTTTTTAAGAAAACTGAAAAGTATAAACCTTTTCTGTCAAAACTCAGTTGTTATCTGGTGATGCCATTCACAGATAAAAAACAGTTTTTTGTATGGCACAGCATCACACAACTGCAATCTTAGTTATGTGGAGCATTGGGAATGGTAAGTCCCACAATACCCAACAGTCTGAATCAAAGAAGATACATCTGGACAATGTCAGCTAAACATATAAATACGGTGACTCACTGAAAGGATAATAAGATATCATCTCTTATTGAATCAGGAAGTGTGATGATGGATACTCTTAAGAATGATGGATATGCTTCAGCTCAAGTGAGAGTCTGTCCTAGACATATGAATAGCTGAGACAGATCTGAAAAATATTTACAGCCTTCAGATGAAATTCAAATATTATATCAGAGGCATTCACCATATCATTTAACCCAGGCAAAGGTAAGCAAACACTTTAATTTGTCGTTCTTTTAAAATAAGGTCTTCAAGAAAAATCCAGTTATCCAAAATATAACTTCTGCTTCCTGACATTAGACTTCTGATGCAAAGCATTAATCAAGTCTCTATTGCCCTTTCACCTTGCTTCTCTGTCTCTTTCCTAAGTAGAAGCACGTTTTTGAAAGTGTTGTTATTTTTTTTAACACAGGTAACACACCATATGCACCAGAAAAGTAAAAAACCTGGACAAAATTTAAAGTTACTTTACAAAGTAAAATATTAAATGACAACAAAGTGTTAACTTGCAGGTCTGAGAGACATCTGAGTTTTATTTGTCACAGAACGTGTGCTCACTTTCACACAGAAAAAATTTAAATCAGTCAAGACACAGGGAAAGTTAAGGGACAGAACAGTGCTAGTTTTTTAGGTTTATGAGTATTATTATATATATATATAATAACCCTAATATAAACCATATATATATGTTGGAGGGAGAGACAATAAAAGGTTCCCTAAAAAGCCTAAACCCTATCAAACTAGGACCACTTTTTCAAACACATCACAGGTGAGAATCTGTCAAAGGCATAATTAGACAAACATTATGCCCTGACCTGCTACTATTTATACATATGATCCACTTTATACACTGAGTAGTTCTTAAAAATGCACAAATAACATGCACTGAAGTCTTTCAGAGCTGGGGCCTTTAAAACTAATCATATCTCTGCAGCAGCTGTGTTTTTCAAAATGTTTTTTTGAAAACTAACTACAGATCTAATATATTTACAGTAAACTTGGTTTGAAAACCTGTGATTTCCCAAAGCCTTGCTTTATGATGGCTCCTCTGCTCACACACTTTTTTTCAGCAGATCCTAAAATAGCACGGCAGTTTCCAGCATAAAAACTAAACATATCTCCCAAACATCAAAAAATATAACCAATGGATAAAGCATTTCATCTGACTTCTTTAAAATACAGTGCTGGAGTTGCAAATGCAGAAGATATAAATAAGCACAAGGGCCACTATGTGTTCTTAAAAGTAAACTCTTTTATATCTTTATACGGTTGCTCTGAAGCTTCTATAATTCTGTCAGAATGGAGGAAAGTGCTTTTATGGACACAGGAAAGATATTTCTTAAATTCTAGGCATTTCAAACTTATTCAACAAACCATAATACACTTAACATATCTGAACATGAAAGATATAGACAAAAGACACTACTACAATCATTTAAAATGTAAAATTTGACTCCCTTTAACGTAACTGCAGAAGTAAAGAATGCAGGAATAAATTTTTATTAGCTGTACAGGAAGGCCCCAATTCTAAATATAAAATCCAGCTCAGCTAGCTAGGATGACCACTGAATTAAGCTGTTGCCTCCAGTCTGCACAGTGGCATGAAAAGCTGGAGTAGCCTCCATGATGCATTCTTCTAGGCGCAACAAAGAAGGTTAAAATCTATATGACGGGGGACGCAGGTGTTCAAATCCAACTCTGTACCCTAGTCCCTCACTGTTCATATTTCATTCCCTCTTCCCTTCCAAAGGTTCATATTCCACAAACAGCTTTCCTTTACCCAATGCCCATAATACCCATGTAGTTCAAATCCAACAGTTCCCTGGTCTATGAAACCTCAGCATACATAAAGATGGGCCTAGATTCACCTCAAGGTGAATCTTCCCATTCTTCCCAGGATCTAAATACTCTGGCTCTGTGTAGAGATCTCAAGGGAGCTTGAAGCAGAATTCTTCCTCCTCAACAAGCAGGCTGTGAGGCTAAACTACAACCAACCCCTAGATCAAAGTGCAGTGGAAATGACCACTACACTGATTTATAATGCTGAATATTGTGCCATTGGATCTGCTTAAAAGCAGAAACCACAAGGGGATTATGTGGTACAGAGAGTTGCAAGAATCCTTCAGGAACACACAAGAAATTTGACCCTACAAGAGCTGAACCAGTAATTAAGTGCATGTACATGTGTACTTCCTCACTTACAATTTTTGCACTGCATTTGTTCGACGTGCAATTTTCCAAATAAAATTTTAGTTTACTAAAAATCTTTCCCTCTCCCACATAAGGAAAGGTCTTCATTTATGAAATCTCACCATTTACAAAATCGAAGTATATGGTAATCTTTAATGATTTTTTGCTGAAAATCTATTTCAAACAGTAGTTGGCTATTTTTGATGAAAGTGGCAAAAGAGTGTACTGTTCTCATCTTCCATATTAAGGAAACCTGAAAAGAGTTTACAGAAACTTTACACATACACACAAAATATATCACTTTTGGAAGCAAATACACCTTAGAAAAATTTGTTCTAAATGTTAAATGTTTTGAAAGAAACTATAAGAGAAACTAGCCTTTTGAACCAATGTACACACAAAATTTACATGCAAAGCGATTTTTATTTAAGCCACTCTTTACTTAAGAGTTTTTATACCTTAAAGAAAATAGTGATATTCGAAACACTGCGAGTGAAATCTCTTTTATATTAAGATGTAAAATCTCACATTTTACAATAATTTTTTTAATAAAGTATTTCAAAGCCTGTGTTAATGGACAAAAGTGTTTTCCTATGTGCATCTATAAAACTAGACCTTCAGCCTTCTGTGCAGCAACGCACAAAACTCTGAAGGGTCTGGCAAATAATGTCTGCTTTATTGCCCTTACTGTTGAAGTACTTTAATAGTGTTTTGTTTGCACAATTATATGAATATTTTCATTCATTTATTTATCAACTATGCATCATGAGCTTATTCTTAGCAATATCAAATGCTAAATTACTTTATTGGAGAAGAACATTCTAAATGCTTGGTCAAGTTTATATTTTATACCTTACTTGAGCATAAGCAGATAAATTTTCTCTGTCACTGTTGCTCAGTTTTCCTGCTATTTTTATTTTCTACTGACAGAATATTCAAGCTGACAAATGTTGTAGAACAGACATAGTTATTAAAAGCTTCAATTTACAGCAAATAGTGACAGTTTGCTTTTGCTTCTCATAAACCAAAATCTAGGAGGTGTAAATACAGAGGGAAGGTGGCAGCAAAACACTTCGATAGTTCTTAAAACAATTCTACTAAGTAATGCTGAGAGAGTAGCACACTCGTACTAATTATGTGTACCAAACACAAAGGTTTATGAATCTTATCTCAGATTGTTTAAAATATGGTATTTATGGGGAAAATCCCAAACCCAAGGTAACTTTGAATCTAAGTGACAGAATAAACACAAGGGTAAAGGATATGTGCCCTAAAGACAACATTTACATTTTACATAACTCTGAATACCTCTTCCTCTACAGGAACAGTGTTCTTATTCAGTAAGTAATGTTGCTTTTGTAGTGTTATGTGATTTATAGGCTTCTTAATTCTCTTTTGCTTCTTAGCCACTAAAATAATTACTCCTGGCACTACAGCCCTCCTTTCCCTACCCCCCACAAACCATCATGTATATCAGGGCTGGCCAACCCGTGGCACCTGTGCCAGAAGTGGCACACGCAGCCACTGTGTGGCATGTAAGAACTGGCAGCAGAGCTGCGAGTGTAGAGAGGAGGGAAGGCCCAGACAAGGGCAGGGCCTAGGGCTGGAGGGCAGGTTTGTGGCTTGCTGAGCTTGTGCTGCCCTGGCCGGGAGGCCAGCAGGGGCCCCATTTGCCATGCCCTGCTCAACTCCTCTTGTTGCAAACTCAGCTTGTGATGTCTGGCTTGAGGGTGCAGCAGCGTGGAGCCTTGTGCTACCCAGCTGTGGGGAGTCAGGCAGAAGAACAGTACCGCACTGCTACCGGACACAGCTGCAATACTCAAGTCAGTGCTTCCCTAGGACAGATAAGAATGACCACCCCGTTCCCTCTCTCCACTCTGGAGGAGAGCACTCCCCTTTAATTCCCAGTGCTCTGGTGCTCAGCGGATCCCACACACACCTCAGGGCACAGGGACCAGGGCACAAAGCTTGTTACTTACACCTCCGCTTGGTACCAGCCTGACCTGGCAATCCCAGGTCAGGACCTGTGCGTCCGCAGCATGTTCTAAGTCAAGGAGGCCCAGAATGCCCCAGAGCCAGCCCTTGGAGACACTTCATCTTACTATTGTAGGACCTGGAGGGTAGACCTTGGAATTGCCTAACTGAACATTAGGCCCCCAAAAATATCAGCTGTGCAATTCCCAATCATATACAGAGCACTGCTGGGAATCACTCCCCACCCACTTGGTGCATATCAACTCCCTGAAATCAAACAATGCATCACTTTAGAACAGCTGTGAAATTACACTGGTAAGAACTCTCAAGACAGACATCATGAGAGTGATTCGGGTACCAATGCATCTGTATTACCTCATTTCCAGGATCTAGCGCATGTGCAAATGGGAGCTCCCAGGCTTGGTACAGAGGAAGTGTAGATAAGCCCATATCAGTATTAAATTAGAGGCAAGGAGGAAAGCAAAAGAATGCATAGGATAGAAATACAAGTGGTCACCCATGATTGGGACGAGACAAGAATCTAGGAAAAGTAAAACACAAAGAGAAAAAGAGACATAAGAAGAGAAGAAGAGAGAGTTTTCCTAACAGAAATGCATTTGTCTATGCCAGACAGAGTATTACACCCAGAAAAGTGGATTCAAGTATCAGTAACTAGCATTAACAAGAAAAGGCAAAATTACTTGGCTCAAGTTCAGTTAGTTACATGCACCTGAAGAATAACATTTAGTCAGAGTAAAACTATTACCTCAACAGGGCTAAGACTTGAGTGTTACCAGATAGCCTCACCTATATACTGAATTTTTCATAAAGGTCCTTACAAGACCTCCATTTGAAATTCTTTTTTATAACAAAGGAAAAATAGAGAAATTATGTAAAAACTCATATCTCATCCTGCCTAGATAAATAACTCACTGTGTGTAGCAGAGTTGTTTTATTAGCAAAAGATTCATTTTGCTCATTACATGAGACAGATATACACACTTTTTCTTTGGAATTCATGTGAAAGTCAAGTTTAGACAAGTAAATATGTTAAACTGCTGATTCAATTACATTTTTAAAATTAACATAAAAAGGTTCAGTTTCAGAGGGCCAAGCTCAAACAATTTTTTAAATTTATGTGTAGGTCATGTACACACATTTTATATATAAATACCTTAAGACTTATACATGAATTTGAAAAGAAAAAATGTGTGTGTGTGTGTGCGCGTGCATGCATGCACACACGCACGCACATGAGCATATTTTCTTCTGAAAGGTCTGGGCAATACATTTTTCCAATAAAAGAGAAAACTGGCTGATATTTTAAAGCAAAAGTAATTTAGAAGACATTTGGCAGTTAGAGCATATAAACTAATGGGATTTATTTTACACTTGAGACAAAAGAGAAGACCTAGGCTGACAGTACAAGCAGAGATGAAAGCAACGGCAGATTCCGGGAGGGGATGCAGTGGTGCAGTTGCACCCCACTTTAATTCCTGGTCCACCCAAAGTTTAAAGCCTTGCAATAGCAACAGCATTTCTATTCAGGCAGCAGTGAGGGAGTCACTTGACTTGATGACTCATTGTCTACCTGATTCCTCTAAACTCTTCATTCTACAGGTGTTTATAACCCCAACTTCTTATTAATGGACTTGAGGTCCTACTGATTAGATTATCTTTTTCTTCTACAATTCTGTGGTCTGTTAGCTGCTTTTGATAATGTAGCTCCTACTTCACAGCGCTGCATATTATTTTTAACTGTAGCTAAAAACAGTAACTCAGGTGTGGAAATCTTTACTCATGTAAGAAAATAACTTTCAGTGAAGCACTGGGTGTACTGTTAAGATGTTCAAGAAGTCTAGATTTTCTATTATGGAACTGAAAGTTATACATCTGATTGCAACGACTACAGCGCTAATGAAATGACATATTTTGATTATTTGCACCTACCTTATTGTGTTTTATGCATAATGTATCATATAGCAAAATTAATACACAATAAAGTTAAAATTGTTTTTGCTTCAGTATTGAACTGAATAATATAGCCCTAATACTCCTGGTTTAATAAAGCTTGTAATTTCTATTACATTTGAGAAAAATGTGTTTTGTGTTATACATGATGAAGCACCACACCATCTGCACTGCCCTTTTCAAAATCCTATAACCATCCATGAATGGAAGGGACTTCCAGAGGTCATCTACCTGAGGCAGGATCATCCCATATCAAATCATCCCATAAAAATCCTTGTCTATTATTAAACCTACACACTCAGTGCTGTCACACAACCACAAGGAATATCAGCATAACCTTCTACAGGAAAAGCTGGGGCACAATAGCAGCCACCATACTCCTACTGAAAGGGTTGTTAAAATACACATGCGAGATCCAAGGAAGAGGGGCATGTACCCCGCTACAGAGGATGGCAAAATATTATTTTGGCTAAGGAGTAAGTTGACTGGTGGCTAATAAAGTAGCTTAAGTCAGCATGGCCAGATAAGATACATCCACAGGTAGTGAAGAAATTTGCTGAGGTAGTTCTGAAGACATCGGCTATCTCTTTGAGAACTCTTGGAGGTCGGGTGGGGTACAGGATGACTGGAAAATAGCAAACAGTAACCATCTTTAGGAAAGGGAAGAAGGAGGGTCCAGGGAATTACAGACCAGTCAGCCTGCCTTTGATACCCAGAAAGATCATGGAGTAGTCCTCAAGGAAGCACCTGGAGAAGAACAAGGGAATCAGACAGGGCCAGCATGGATTCACCAAGAGAAATCATGCCTGACCCACCTGATTTCCTTCTCTGATAAGGTGACAGGCTCTGTGGATGGGGAGGGAAAGCAGTGGATACAATATACCTTGATTTTAGCAAAGCTTTTGATACGTTCTCGCACAACATGATCATTAACAAACTAAGGAAATACAGACTAGACAGAAGTACTATAAGGTGGATACATAATGGCTTGGATCATCATGTTCAATGAGTAGTTGTCAAGGTTCAATGTCTAGTTGAGAGTAGATATCTAGTGGCATTCTCCATAAGTCTGTCCTTCATCAGGTATTGTTCAACACCTTCATTAATGATTTGGACAAAATAGAGAGTTTCAACTAAATTGGAAATGTCCATGATTAGAGTGTTTCCCATGTAAAGTTTCAACTTTTTGCAATAAAGTTTCCAGTTTTTCAGTATAAAGCAAGGTCTGAAAGGGAACATTATGGTACACTATGGGAAGTATGCTGTCACAAAGGACTGGTCCTCAAAGAAGCATAAGGCACCTGAACTACACCTTCCATGAGACACTGAGTTACTGATCACCAGAACAGTCCATTTTCCTACTGGAAATAAACAATTTCCAGCCACCTCTGACCACACAATTTTAAACACTATTTGAGTAATTTAAAATTTCTTAGAATATTTTTATCAAGCACAATTGATACAACTTTGCAATATATAATACTTATTTACTAGTGATAGCATTTCTAAAAGTATGTATTTATACGTATCATAGTATTTTGGAGAACAGGAGTGGACAGTATTTTTTTGAAATGAGACTAAAAATAAGAAATAACAGCATTTATATTTCAAACATTATTTTCTTTCCTATACTTACCAACAAATTAATTTTTTTATGGAAACTTTGCTTGGCATAGTCCACCTCTTCTGTAACTATTTACTACCACCTATATTATGCTATCATGTATTAAGGAAAACAGAAGTTCAAATTCATCAATATACTATTACTCTTCCCCCTCCCTTCACCTGCACACCTGGTTAAACAGCACCAAGCAGATGAGCTCACCTCTTCATAACCTCTTAAACAATACTTCTGCAAAAGGAGTAGTAATGGAAAAAGGGAGATCCAACTTGCAGCAGGAGAGGGCAGGGTGAGGAGACGCACAGGTAACATCACAGAGATTTTCTGAAGTTTCAAACTCTAAGGCTCTGATGTAGACAACCTCTAATGGGATACCATTAACCATTCTGGCGAGAGCAGTCACTGTCTTATCTTGGTGTAGATTTCCTTTACTTAAAATTCTGATTCAGTACGATATATGAATGAGTTCTTGAAGATCCATGGATAATAACAAAGAAGAGGTTTTGCAATTATATTCTATCCCCATTAAATTTTAAAATTAATACCTAGCAAATGTGACCATTTGACAGTAGAGGACCCTGGATTAGTTTTCCTATTTGAATTGCAGAGAATCAGCATCCTGGTATGTTAAGTACAAAAACTGACACATGACCAAAACAACTAAATAAAAATATAACTGCCTTGAACAGCTTAGCCTCCAAATATGACAGAACAATGCAAGTTGGTAAACAGAAACAAAACATACTAAGCACTGGTACAAACTGGGGATAAATAAATTGTGCCCATACCCTGCTACTTTCCCTTCCACAACATTTCTAAGAACTGACTCTTCATCTCTATCCAGAAAGCAATAGACATTTCTTCCTGCCTTAGTTATAGCACTTCCCTCTGACAAACACAACTCTACTCCAGTCCATACAAAATGCAAAGATCACCATTTTTGTCTGTTAATATGATCAGGAAACAAACCTTCACTAGCTCCAGTGCATTTATTTCAATCCTCTTATCATCTCCTTCAGGGTCCTACATAATTCTGCTCCTGCCACTTACATGATCTCTGATCTGTGGCTGCTTACAGATGTTAACCCTCCCCACTCCCCCACTGCAAAATGGTGCATTACTTTAAGCTCAGCACACACCCGTGCTGAACACAGTGCATGCCCAGAAGAGGCATCACATTAGGTTGACCCACCTCACCTAACTTCTCTACAGATCGGGTGCTTCAGCAGGGCTTTTTGGTGCTTTAATCTTATAGCTGATTCAATAAAAAAAAGCCCCACTGTAATGTCTGATACATACAGATGCTGAACAGCTGGGCTGAACTATCACACTTCCTCTTCCGGTATAGTAATATTTTTGGGGTCCCCCCATGTCTGCAAGTGGCCTGTGCTTTTACTGTTGGTGCCCTACTCTGTTCCATCAATTGCACATTGTCCATTTTATCCATTTCCTACACCCTCACTCTTTGAATTTCTTTCCACACTGGTCCCAGAAATGGACAATCTTTACTTGAGCTAAAATTTAAATCTTTCTTCAAGTTCCACTTTTCTGTGAGGCTAACAAGTACCTAGCCAAATGATAATCAACAGACTACAGGGGAGGTAAGAAGAGTTTATGCTCTTTGCCATATTTGACAAAAATGTCAACCTTCAGCATTTTTCTATTTCTTATTAGAATACCTAGAATTTTTTACTTAAACCAGTAACTTTGGTCAAGTTCTTGTGCTCCTGGTACAAGCTATTAAATTCTTCAAATCAGGGATTATATTTCAAGTCTCACCTAGCATATTGTGACTGCTACCACAATCTAAATAATAAATAATTAAAAAGCAATAAAAGCAACAACACATTTGAGACAGTGTCCTGAGAGATTTCATGTTCCAAAGGGTTCAGCCAATTAATGGAAAAATCAATGTAGCTAGTAATTGGTTTTAGAGTTGGTTGGTTCAACTACTTTTAAAATGATGGTAATATTCCCACCCACTGTGTAAACAACTATGCAACAGTGCTCATTTGTATGATCTCAGAACACACCAGCACAAACTAAAATGATACGCATGACATTATAGTTTGATTTACAAGGCCATCACCTTGGATTTTTAACTTCATGTGCCAACATTAAACATAAGCCTCCCTTTGCAATTCACGTGAAAAAGCAGAGGATTTTAAAGAAACTAATAGAACTATGTCTTTTTAGTAATAATAATCTGCTGAATTTCTGGCACCACTTAGTCAACAATATTAGCAATCAGTAGAAATCCTAAAGTGAGACGGATGGTTTAGTTACCGTCAGTAACATATTTCAGAGGTCTATAACAAATAGCAGCATCAAATGAATAAATAACGCTCAAAGTCTAACAGCCGGCTTCCCTTACAGTGTGAAAATATGTAAATGCTATATAGCTTCACTCTCCAAACTGGCTCTCGTTTCACTCCTCAGAGATTTTTCTGTCAGTATAACAAGCTAAAAACAAAATATGAATGACAAGTGCACATACTTAGCTGATTGAGAACACAGAGTCCAACAGTAACCATATTAATCTCTTCTCTCAAAGAGGTTGTGTGACTTCCAGGCAGAAATATTGATTTTGACCTACTCTACTGTAACATGGATTGATAATCGGTGTTCAAAATCTATGCTACAGTGTTTTCCTCCAAAATGGCAACCTTTACCATTTTTCTTTTCCTTATTAGAACACCTAGAATTTTTTACTTAAACTTCATTAAAATTCTTGTCCTACTAGGACAAGGTTTGAGCAGCTTCTGACAAAGTATCTAATTTGTGAATGAAACACATGCAATCAAAATCTATGGACTTAGATGCTTGCATTTAAATCACTATAAATCAAAAGAGCATCATGAAAGGCGAGTCAGATTTTATTTTTTTAAACATGAAGCAAATAGCTACTTGTCAATCATATTTAAACAACAGAAAATTTGCCTTGGGTGCACCTGTATTGATAACATAGCAGGTGTTGAGTTTTGTTCTTGGTCTCATTTTTAAGTTTAAAAGGATACCATTGAATTAAAAATTACTCAATTAAAATAAAATGTTAATAATAAGTATCTTCAGGTTGTACACCTGCTACTGGGTCTCTTCTATTTTTTTAAGGTTCTGGCTGTTCTCTTTACTGTGTGAAGGATTAACCTACAGTATTTGTTTACTAGGTTTATATCCACCCCTCTCCAGACCAAAAACACAAGGTTCAAGGCACCTTACAGTAAAAGACAAAATACTTCTAAAACAGATGAAGTATTAAATAAGATGTATACTTGTATAATAAAAATTCCTCAAACAATAACCCATTTTAACCTTGCTTGCTAAATTCTTGCCCAAATAAAAAAACCTTGCAGTGCTTCCTGAAGATGTCCAGGTTCAGATTCCAGTGGGCCACTGGTGAGAGTTTTACAGCAGGGGGGCTACTATGGAAAAAGATCTTTTGCATGTTTTTGCCGAACAAACAAAACTTGTAGGAGGTTGCTCTTGGCTGATCTTAGTGCTCAAGTGGAATGTAAGATAGAGGCAGTCCCTAAAGTACATAGAGCCCAGCCCATTTAAGACTGCAGAGGCAAAAAACAGCACCTTGAATTGTGTCCAGAAAGCTACTGGGAGGCAGATCAGACTCTGGAGGACTGAAGGAAACTGGGTAGGGTCTCCACTTTTAGATTCTCCCTGTCTCTCTGTTATATATATATTACTCAATTAAATATATATAAAAAATAAATAATAATTACTCAATTAAATATATATATAAAATAAATATATATATATGACAGAGAGACAGGGAGAATCTAACATACACACACACACGATGACCTTTAGATGGTCCACAGACAATTCAAGCCGCACAAGCTGCCTTTCCACATCTACCTTGCTTACTGTAGCCTGCACCAAAGCCCTTCATATTGTATTTATTCTTGAGGGTAGCACAAAAATGCATCCCAGGCTCTACATCCCAGTCTGTCTCATGGTGGCTATTGAGAAAATAGGGATGTGGAACAACTCAGCTACAGGCAAGACCAACCACAACTGAACAGTGAGGGTTTTAATCTGCTAACACAATATATTTATCCTAAAAAGATCAAGAGCCATTCATGTCTAAGGATGAAATTTTCAGATCAATGTTAAAACATGAAATGTATTTACACGTCTGTCTTAGAACTTAGAGAAGCGGCTGCCTGAAGTTCAATTAGTGGTATATGCATACAGCAATTTTCACACATTAATTCACAAAGGCTCATTTTAATTAAAGAGAAAAAAAGTCAGGTCATTTTTGCTGGCATTATTAGGTAAAAAGAAAAAGAAAAAAATTAAGTGCCGAAGGCCATTTACCAGTCTGTAAGACTACAAATAATGATTACAATAAATTAAACTTCATGAGTAAGCCACAAGATCTAAACTATATTATTTGTTACCAATTTGAAAAGTCCCTGAGTTTGTAATAGCAATACCACTGACTATTTCCCCCCCAACAGAGTAGATTCAATATGAAATCTTATTGTAATGTACAGAATTATAGTAGCATGTTGGCTACTTCAAACAAGAGCTAAGCAGAGTTATTAGCCCAGACTACCTATTTTGTAGGAAGGAGAATGAAAGCTTTTGAAGCACTCCAAGGCAAAATTTACACCAAATTGTTGCTAGCAAAAAGCATAAAAAAGGTGGCTTGCCCTTCAGAATAATGAAACAAAGGTTTAGTGCCACAAACCTGCACTTTTCATTCCTTGCCATAGCGTCAGCAATCCCCTCCTGCTACAGCTCTGGAACCTGTGAAGTACCATTACACTGAGGGCCTTAGCAAAGCACTTAATACGAACTGTCAATGTTTACTTAGGATTACACCCAGCAGGGATAGCGGGGCAACCCTCCTCATATAGATCCTATCTCCATGTAGAAGTTTCTTCAGTGCCTTGGGGGAAAAGGACATTTGGCAGCAGCCCACTCCAATTATAAAACTCTCAGAAAAATCCACGAACATGAGAACCTTTGCTTGCAGAGATTTATCAGCAAGGCTACACAAACTCTCCTACACAGCTTTAAAAATGTTGCCCAACAGATTTGTGTTTTCCATGATGCAGACAATACGTAAAGAGAATGCTTATGTTCACTAGCCACACTAAGTTCCACTAGGAATAACTCAATATACAAGGATCTTACTGTCTCATCTCAAATAAGATACTTGCCATGACTTAATGATAGGGTCTTATGTGTTGATATTTGTCCAACTCTCTCCACTTTAGAAAAAGCAAATCAACTAGTTGCCTTTTTATTCATGGGAGAAATCTTAGAGCTAAATCAGAATTTACAAAAACACCATCTGGTGTTTTCTTGTCATCACCTGATTTTAAGTAGTATCTATGGACTTGAAAAGTACCATGCTGTTAACCAGCATATTACATATATGAGAAACATATTCAAGTAGAACTGTAAAAAATTAGGGTTTGAAGGGACCTGAGGAGGTCACCTAGTCCACCCCCTGCTCAATACAGCACCATCCCCAACCAGATCATCCCAGCCAAAGCTCTGTCTAGTCAGGTTTTGAAAACCTCCAAAGATGGAGCTTCCATCACAGTCTCTCTGGGTAACCTGTTCCAGTGTTTTACTACCTTCCGAGTGAGAAAATTCTGTCTAATATCCAGCCTAAACTTCCCCTGCTGCAACTTGATTTCATAGATTTCATAGACATTAGGGCTGGAAGGGACCTCAGGAGATCATCGAGTCTAGCCCCCTGCCCAAAGGGCAGGAAGTCAGCTGGGGTCATAGGATCCCAGCAAGATAAGCATCCAATTTACTCTTGAAGGTGTTCAATGTAGGTGCTTGAACCACCTCCACTGGCAGACTGTTCCAGACCTTGGGGGCTCGGACAGTAAAGAAATTCTTCCTTATGTCCAGCCTGAAACGGTCTTGCAGGAGTTTGTGACCATTCGACCTCGTCATCCCTTGGGGCGCTCTGGTGAACAAACGTTCCCCCAGATCCTGGTGGTCACCCTTGATAAATTTATAGGTGGCCATCAGATCACCCCTGAGCCTGCGCTTTTCCAGGCTAAAGAGTCCCATGGCTCTCAGCCTGCCATCGTAAGATCTGTTTTCCTGACCTCTGATCATGCGCGTGGCTCTCCTCTGGACTCTCTCAAGCTTCTCCACATCCTTTTTGAATTGTGGAGCTCAAAACTGGACGCAGTACTCCAGCTGCGGCCTCACCAAGGCCGAGTACAAGGGGAGAATCATGTCCCGGGATTTGCTCGAGAAGCATCTATGGATGCACGCCAGCATTTTGGTCACTTTACTAGCCGCAGCATCACATTGCAGGCTCATGTTCATCTTGTGGTCAATGATGACCCCCAAGTCTCTTTCTTCTGTAGTGCTAACCAACGTAGCACTGCCGAGCCTATAAGGGTGCTGCAGGTTTTTTCTCCCAAGGTGGAGAACCTTGCATTTTTCAGTGTTAAACACCATCAGGTTCTTGTCTGCCCATTTGCTGAGCTTGTCCAGGTCAGCCTGGATCATCCGCCTGTCTTCTGGCGTGGATGCTTTGCCCCAAAGTTTGGTGTCATCGGCGAACTTGGCCAGTCCACTCCTGACTCCAATGTCCACATTGTTAATGAAGATGTTGAACAGAATGGGTCCCAGGACAGAGCCTTGAGGGACCCCACTGGTCACAGGGCACCACAATGAGTGACTGCCATCAATTACAACCCTCTGGGTCCGACCACGGAGCCAGTTTCCCAGCCAGCGGATCGTGGTGGAGCCAAGGCCACAACTGGCCAGCTTGGCCAAGAGGTGATCATGGGATACCAGATCAAAAACTTTTTTGAAGTCAGGATATATGACATCAACCTCTTCTCCCTTGTCCAGGTGATAGGTCACCTGGTCATAGAAGGAAATGAGATTAGTCAAACAAGACCTACCCGCAACAAACCCATGCTGGCTATCCCTTAGGATGTTAGCCTGGGCCAGTCCATCAAGGATGGCTTCCTTAATAAACTTTTCTAGGATCTTCCCCAGGATAGAAGTCAGGATAATGGGCCTGTAGTTAGCCGGATCCACTCTCCTCCCTTTTTTGAAGATCGGCACCACATTGGCCTTCTTCCAGTCTTCGGGCACTACACCAGAGCGCCAGGAGTTTTCAAAGATCCGTGCCAGGGGCTGGGCTATGACGCTCGCCAGCTCCTTGAGTACCCTGGGGTGCAGGTTGTCAGGGCCAGCTGACTTGAAGGTATCCAGCTTCTCAAGGTGTTCCTTCACGAGGTCAGCATTTATGGAGGGCAGGGGATCCCCCTCACCCAGATCTCCCTGTCCCATAGCAGGCCTGGGCATCCCGTGTGACTGATGAAAGACTGACGCAAAGTACCTATTTAATAGGTTGGCTTTTTCCTGGGCGTCAGTTGTCAGTTGCCCCATCTGGTTTAGCAGGGGTTCAACATTGCCCTTGCTTTCCCTCCGGCTCCCCACATATCTGAAAAAGGACTTTTTGTTGTCCTTGATGCTTGAACCTAGTTGGAGTTCAGTTGCAGCCTTGGCTTTCCTGGTTTGCTCCCTGCAGGACCAGACCAGCGCAGAATAATCCTCCTTGGAGGTGAGTCCCGTCCTCCAACCTTTGTAGGCTTTCCTTTTTAGCCACAGTAGGTCCGCTAGGTCTCTGGAGAGCCAGGAGGGCTGCTGTGCCTTCTTTCTGCCTTTTCTCCGTGTTGGGATAGATTTAGCTTGTGCATTGAGGATCGCTTCCTTGAGAAGCAACCACTCTTCTTGAACTCCCATCTCCCTGGGGTCATGGTCCCTGAGGGCCTGACTGACTAGCCATTTGAGCTTGCCAAAGTCGGCTTTTCTGAAGTCAAGGACTTCTGTGTTGCTGACTGACTTGCCAGCTTTACGGTGGAAGGTGAAGGTGATCAGCTCGTGGTCGCTGTCACCCAGCTTCCCATCGATCACTAGGTCGCCAATTAGGTCGTCCCCCGTAGCCAGTACCAGGTCAAGCAGCGCTTTGCCTCTCGTTGGCCCATAGACTTCTTGAGTCAGGAAGAGGTCATCCACGCACGAGAGAAAGCTTTGCGACCGCTCGGATTTTGCTGAGTGATCTTCCCAGGAGATGTCCAGGTAATTGAAGTCACCCATGAAATTGAAGTCACCCATTGAGAACATTGCTCCTTGTTATGTCATCTGCCACCACTGAGAACAGTCTAGCTCCATCTTTTTTTGAACCACCCTTCAGGTAGTTGAAGGCTGTCTATTAAATCCCCTCAGTCTCCTCTTCTCTAAACAAGTCCAGTTCTCTCAGTCTTTCCTCATAAGTCATGTGCTCCAGCCCCCCAATTAAGTAATTCAAGATGAGTTCTTTGTCCAGAACATAAAGTAAGAAAGTGAAATAGGTTACATTATAGTGATTAGTTTGCTTGTAAAAAGGTAAAGATAACATCTTCCAATACGAAGAAAAATAAATTACTACCAATATTCTAGAGATCTCTTCCCCTCCCTTCTTTTGTTAAGGACACGTAGCATGGGAAGGCTTGGGGCCATGTTTGCAATGAAATACAAACAATGCAAATTTGGGGGAATACTCCCCAAACATGCTGTAAAATATGTAAACAGATTTTACTTTTGCTTACAATGTACATTTCTATGTTTAATCAGGGGTATAAAAATACTGTTCTAATACAGGATGTAGACAAACGTACATTTTAGGTCTCTTAAAGGCGAAGCCAGGGGGGGCTGCTGCTCAGGAGCACACAGAAGCTTTTATGATCCAACTGTTACATCTGCCCGATCCTGTTGTGATCACCCTAACTTCAATGCTGAATGAAGCAGGGTTAAAGCTGAAGTTGTTCTGCTACACTGTTGGCTACAGAAGTAAGCAGATCTAACAGCTGCATCAGTAATGGCATGCCTGGATATACTTTGATATAGATACTATTGTTCTACCTGTATTTGCCCTGTACTGTATAGTTAACACAAAGTTCCAGGGATGAAAGATGGTATAAGGACTTAAAACAGTGATTAACTGAGCAAGAACTACTGAATAGTGTTGTTATACCCAGTTTACAGTGAGTAAAGACAAAGAATGAATAAGGAGACAGGCCAAAAGAAGGTCTCCCAATTTTTTCTCCCAAAACACGAATGCTTCCAACTTCTTCCCCTTTTGTTTCTTCAACTTCCTCCTCTGGTCAATGCTGCTTTAACATTCCTACCCCATTCCAGAAAAATCTAGTGAGAAGGATCCTTGGCTAACTAAAGCCACCATTTCTTAGCCTTCATTCTCCCTTACCTCCCTTTCTAATAATCATTTTACCTATTGTATTACATCTAATTGAATGGCATGCTCTTGCCCTAATGCCCCTATATGGCAAAATACCCCCATTTCTGCTTTTAATTCTATTCAATTGAATATGACTGATTTACATTTAATTATGAGATGGGATTTCCTTTGGGGCAGGGAAAGCACAGCTATGACTGCTTTTTGGTTTGCCTATAAAACGTTCAGCCCATCTCAGGCACCATGTAAACAAATCATCATCCGAACAATACAGACCCCTCACCAGGGAGATGAGTTAGACCTAGAGTTCTCGAGACAGCTCTCGGAGGCAGTGCGCTCAAAGGATCTGGTCGTCATGGGGGACCTAAACTTCCCAGACATCTGCTGGGAGGAACAGGCAGCCAGGTCCTCCCGTTCATGTAAGTTTCTAACCTCCTTACAGGACCTTCACCTATCACAGGAGGTAAAGTTCCCACTAGGGGAAATGCCTTACTAGACTTGCTGCTGGCCACAGGGGATGACTTGGTGGGGGATCTGCAGGTGCAAGGTAACCTAGGGGATAGTGACCACCTACTGATAGGGTTCACTATCTGGAGAAAGGTGGGGATGCTAACTAGTAGGGCTGAAGTGCTAGACTTCAGGAAGCCAGTGTCAACAAGCTCAGGAGATTAGTTAGGGAGGGACTGACTGGTAAAAGCCTTAGAAAGATGGGAGTTCAGGAAGGGTTGGCATTTCTCAAGAGACTGATCCTGCAGTACACATAAAGGAGGGCAAAAAAACCGAAGAAACACTCTTGGTTGAGCAGGGAAGTCCAGGAGAGCCTGGAGGGGAAAAGAGAGGCCTACGGGCTATAGAGGCAGGGAGCAGCCACCAAGGAGGAATATACCTGCTTGGCTCGAGCTAGCAGGGAAGCAGTGAGGACAGTCAAAGTGGAAATGGACATTAGGCTGGCAGCAAAAGTTAAGGATAACAAGAAGTCATTCTTTAAATACATAGGAAACAAAAAGAAAGCACCAGGTAACATAGGACCCCTTCAAGATGGACTAGGGCAGGGGCAGGCAATTATTTTGGGTGGAGGGCTGCTTACTGAGTTTTGGCAAGCCATCAAGGGCTGCATGACAGGCAGCCCAGGGCAGATAAATATTAATTTTCTAAAATTTTTAGGGGCCCCGCAGGCCAGATAGAATGGCTTGGTGGGCCAGATCCGGCCTGCGGGCCACATTTTGCCTACCCCTAGAAGGCAACAGGTAACAGATAGGATGGCCAAAGAGAGCTCCTAAATCATTTCTTTGCAGCTGTGTTCCTGGACACAAATACAAACATGTATCCCAGTGGGACTGTAGGCAAGTGCAAGACAGATACCAACCTACCAACTGTTAGCACTCACCTAGGGCACCTGGAGGGGCTGAATGTATTTAAGTCAACAGGTCCTGACGATCTTCATCTTAAGGTACTTAGGGAATTAGCTGGAGTCATAGCGGATCCGCTGGGGCAACTGTTTGACGACTTGTGGTGCTCAGGACAGGTGCTGGAAGACTGGAAAAGGTCCAGTGTGCTCCCTATTTTCAAGAAGGATAAGAAGGAGGAACCAAGTAACTATAGGCCAGTTAGCCTCACCTCCGTCCTTGGCAAGACCTTTGAGAAAATTGTTAAGGATCACATCTGTGGGGGACCAGCAGGTAAAATAATGCTAAGGGGCAACCAGCGTGGGTTCATAGCAGGCAGATCCTGCCTGATTAACCTGGTTTCTTTTTATGACCGGGTCACAAAATGCTTGGATAAAGGAATATAGATAAATGTTATTTACTTAGATTTTTAAAAGGCCTTTGACATGGTGTTGCACGCAATTCTTATAAGTAAACTAAACAGTTGCAGTGTAGATTATTACACAGTTTGGTGGGTGAACGTTTGGCTTATGGGACACACTCAGAGAGTGATGGTGGATGAGTCAGTTTCTATCAGGAGAAATGTGGTCAGTGGAGTCCCCCAAAGCTCTGTCCTGGGACTGGTACTGTTCAATATCTTCATTAGTGACTTGGATGAGAGAGTAGAAAGCACCCTGTCCAAGTCTGCAGACAACACCAAACTATGGGGGGATGTAAACAAACTAGAGGGCAGGGAGCAAATACAGGCTGATTTGGACAGGCTGGGGAAGTGGCAGGAACAGAATAGGATGCAGTTTAACAAGGATAAGTGTCATGTGTTACACCTGGGGAGGAAGAATGATCAATACTCCTACAGCCTGGGAAGTACCATTCTAAGTAACACAACGGCAGAAAGTGATCTCAGAGTCGTAGTAGACTCCAAAGTGAACATGAGTCACCAATATGATCAAGTAATAAGTAAAGCTAACCACACTCTCTCTTACATAAATAGGTTCATCACAGACAGGTCTAGGGAGGTGATACTTCCCCTCTGTGTGGCATTGGTGAGGCTGCAGCTGGAGTACTGCGTCCAGTTTTGGGCAGTGCACTTCAGGAGGGATGTGGATAACCTGGAAAAGGTTCAGAAGAGGACCACCCAACTGGTTAAAGGCCTACAGAAAAAACCCTATGAGGACCAATTGAGGGACCTGAATCTCTTCAGCCTCTGCAACAGAAGGCTGAGAGGTGATCTTGTGGCTGTCTACAAACTCATTGTGGGGGACAGCAGGAAACAGCGGATACAATGTTTACCAGGGTGCCCATCAAGGTAATTAGAAACAATGGCCACAAACTAAAGGCAAGCAAATTCAGACTGGACATCAGGAAAAAATACTTTACCGTGCTGGTTGCCAAAATATGGAATTTCCAAGGGAGGTGGTGCTGTCCCCTTCCCTGGAGGTATTTAAGAAGAGACTGGACAAACACCTGGCTGGGTGTCCAACCCCAGCACTCTTTCCTGCCCAGGGTAGGGGGTCGGACTTGATGATACAATAGGTCCCTTCCAACCCTAACATCGATGAAATCTATGAAATAGCTGTGTTTCTTCTTGTAGGCTAATCATGGATAATTTCTGATATACTACATATACATTTTCCCCCTGCATTATTTTCTGATATGTTATCATTCCTTATTTTGTTAATAATAACCTGAATTCTAATTTAAAGTGAATAAAAAGGGTTTGCCATTTTATCCCTCACATAAGGTATTTATTAATCAAGGGGAGAATGATCATTTGATGGTTTGCATAAAACTTCATTAGCCTCCAATCGTTTTTGACAATTTTTTGAAATAATGCAGTGTTACCATACAAACGGGATGGTGCAACTAAGCTATTTGCCATAATATACAACAGTCAAACCATAATATTAGATTTCTTAAGATTTATAATGCAAATCCTATTTGTCTTGTAACTGTCATACATCTCCAAACTAAAAAATATGAAATGTTAAGAGTTATTTTATCATCTTAAATGGTAAACCTAAGCTTATCCCTTTTGATCAGAAATAGTAAATCAAAGGACTAATAAAATAAAAAAACAAAATTCACTTTGCATAGTACTTTTTTTGAATGCCTGCTTGAAGACATTCCACTAAAAATGCAGGTGCATTATGATGTGTACAACAATTAGGGAACGTCTGAAAGTCTTCCACCATGCAAAACCAGAAAGTTCTGACTAGCCGCTATGACCACATGGCAGTTTGAGGAAACCCTCTGGATTCCTTCCCCTCTATTTGTCCAGTGTGGGAGCAATGCTACCTTGACAGTTTCCAGAGGACCAAAACACACCAGCTGGGTGGGTTATTTTCCCCTACAACACTTACATAATTTAAATTCTACGTTTCACTACCTCCTTGGAAATCTGTACGAGTTTAATAAAGTGACTTTAGGTATAGTATACATGCCTCTGATTTCACTTCCTTAAAAGAAGCAATGAAAAGTCAGTAAGTTTAAGAACAGAAAATGGCATAAACATGCTATTCAAGGTTTGTTTTACAACTTTTCAATAGGTGAATCTCTCTCCTTTCCTATGCAGAAGCTTTAAAATAAACAAAATCATTATACGCAGAGAATATATCTTACTAGGGAATTATTTGAAGAATTTTTAAAGGAAGAAACTGCAAGGTATGTATTTTTAGGAGCTGCTGATACTGTTTTTTGGAAAGTATTCCAGGAATCATGCTAAAATTTAGACAAATTTCCATAAAAATTGCCAGGATAAATTGTTCAAGATAATATATTGGATCAAGACATGAAAATGGAACAATTCATCTAGGCAGAAACCAGTTATGAATAATTTTAATAAATATGCAAAGACTATATTCCCCCACATAAAACAGCTACTCAGTTGTAAGAATGTAATACATTTTAAACTATAATATGTCTACCTTTAGAATTAAATAATTAATTTATCATCCCTATAAATATAATAATTTTGATTTTGCTGTATCTATATTTGGATCAGTTCTTCCTATGATTCATTTTGATCATCTCAATATTTTATCTCTGACTATTATTTTTACAAATTTATTTTTAACACCACTTCTATTTTTTTATTTCAAACCAACAGAATTCTATAATGCTAGCGCCTGTATTGCTTATTGTTTTCTAAATCTGTCTACACTCCCAAGAAAATAAAATGGAACTGAGTTAATAGAGACCTACTGAACAATACATACATTATATCAGCACTAAACAACATCTACCCAGGAAAATGTGGGAGAATATTTATGAATAGGTGTTGGGAGGGGTGGGGGGTATGTATGGGTACGCACACACACAGACAGAATATACTACTGTATATACCTACCCCTGTTGGAAGACCATCTAGCTGTTTATGACATGATATATAGTTATCTTGCAAGTTATTTTGTGTTTCTTTACTCCAGAAATGTTTATTCTCCAAGGATTTAAATTGCAGAATGTTATAAATCCGCACAGAGCGAAAGTACAAATGACATATTATCATCAAATCTTGGTGTCCCAGAACTGAAAACATGCTTTGTTAAAGAGAACAGTTTGTGAACCAACTGATAGAGTTACCTAAGACTACAAATCAGTTTTTTTACAGGAAGAGAAAAATGACTCATTTTTAACAACTGTTATTGGGTTTCTTTTTTTCTTACATAGTAAAGTTTCCTGGTTCCTCTTCCATTGAGAAAGTTAAGGAAGGCAATTCAATGCAGGCAACTCAATTCCCTTACAGGGAGATAGTAGGGCTCTGGAAAGGGCAGAGCTTAAGAGGACTACAATTAAATAAGCAACTGTTAAGCATAGCTATGTATATTACTTGTATATATACTATATGCCTACTCTATTACATTGTTGTTGTCTTGTAACCTCTGATGACATCTTTGCTTCTATTTCACAGGCAAGATTCCATTTCTTCAAGCAAACTGTTTGCATTTACATATGGAACAATATACATGATTTTGTTCTATTGGCTATTTAGCTGAAGCTGTATCTGTTTCTCCCCAGAAGGACAGTTTGGGCCATAGAGCTTGTCTAACTCCTCTCCCAAATATACTGTTGGTCCAATAAAATGATATCACAAAAGAATGCTCACCACTAAAATGAAGGTGCTAATAAAAAAAAGCAAAAGACAAGAAAATGTTATAAATACTACCTGATACTCTAATATGTTATAAACCTTTGAATTGTATAGCACTGTTAACAGTATTTATCAATGTTGCTAATCCAACAATAAAATTACTTCAAAACTGAAATAATAAGAGTTGGCCTACAATTTAAGGGTTAAGAATCAGTAAAGAAAACTGAAAACCCATAGGTAATATTCAAAAAGTACATAAATAAAGGACATGCATCTTTCAAAACTGTAAGAGTCACATATTTCTTTCAAGCAATAAGGTTAATCTTATCAGGTCTAATACAATGAACCAGCAGATCTTCATTTGGATAACACTATGAATTCTTCCCCTGAAATCTCTTTGTGGGTATGTACAGACATTTGGAGGAATTAGGGGGAGGTTAGATGGAGTTAAAAATGGCCACCCGACCAAAGGTAAGTCACGATGAGACAGGCTAGCAGTGGTGGCTTCAGTGGGATTGCGGGGGCAAGTGGGGCCTGCAAGGGGACTGAAGGGACAAGTGGGGTCTGCAGGGGAGGTCAGGGAGATTGTGGGGGCAAGTGTGGTCTGTGGGGGCATCTGGGGAGGCATGTGGGATCTGCTGGGGGGCGGGGTTGGGGTCCAGGAGGGTTTGGTGGGATCAGGGGGACTAGCAGAGTCTGCAGGGAGGCTTGGAGGGATGGGGAAGCTCCCCCCCACCAGACCAGGGGCTATTTTTAGTCCCCCTAACTCCTCCCCCCCTTCCTGGACAACCTACTTACTACATCTCATCCACCCACCCTTCCTCCCACTCCAACTGACTCTCTCAGCTCCCAGCAACTGGGAGCAGCTTGTAGGATGGGGCATTTGGCAGGCTGGGGGGCAGGAGGGGAGGCCTGTTGGTTGGTCTGCTGTGGGAGAAGGTGGTTATCCATCTGGGTGAGTAGTCAGGAGGTGGGGGTCTAAAAACAGCCCAGTGCTGGAGGAGGGAAGAAGGTAGGAAAAGCGCAACTCCAGGGCTGGGGCCAGTGACTGGGCTTGCTTAGCCTCAGAGCTGAGCTGAAACTGCACAGAAATTCAGTTAGATTGATCTTGCCGGACCCGATCTAAGTTAGAGTACCTTGGAGATGAGGTTAACTTAGATCGGGTCAGCCATTTTTAGACCAATATTCTAACCTTCCTGAACTTCTATACAGTTCACACTTAGATCTCTAGTTAGGTTAATCTAAGGGTAAGGGCTGCATGTGGGTGAAGGAAGTGAGATTGGGTGGCCACTTTTCAGTATTCATTCCATCCAGGAAGAGCACACACCAACTGCAGATGCTTCCTCAGCCTGACAAAGGGTTTTTAAGCCCAAAAGCTTGCTAAGAAATTTGTTTTCCAACTATTTTAGTTGGTCTAATAAAAGATATCAGATTCACCCAAAGAACCATGTCAGCATATTTTATAGCACTTCAGATCAGATACAAGTAGGATACAAAGAAGTCTGAGATTTCAGTGCAGTCCCTGGCCCAGTGGTTCTCAACCTTTTTAGACTCAAGGCACCCCTCGGAAAACACTAGAGCTGTTTGTTTTCACTAGTTTTTTGATCACAGAAATATAATACGACAGTTTTTCTGTTGCTAAGAACTCAGAAAGACCCCAAAAGAGATCAGTATGTTTTTAATACTATCGACTCCTTTTGAAATCTCTGGATTTATTAATCACTGCCCTGGCTAGACCCTGGTGGACATGCAATTTAAGGTCCACATAAACCAACCATAATATTTTACCTATAATACAGAACATTTTTATTGCTGGTTTTTTATTGCCTTTAAATTGGGTGCATATATATAGCACCCTTGCCATTTATGTTGCAATTAACACATTAATCATGGCATAAATATAATGTGTAGAGGAGGAAAAAGTCCCAGAATAGTAGAACTAGGTGGCATCCACTGAAATTAGTAGGAGACAGGTTTAAAACTAACAAGAGAAAGTACTTTTTTACGTAGTGTGCAGTTTACTTGTGGAACTCACAACCACAGGAGGTTATAGAGGCAGACAGTATTGCCAGGTTCAAACAGGGAGTAGACAAATTCACGGATGGCAGATTTATTAATAGTTATTAAACAGAACTGCTGGATTTGTTTCCTCTGGAATTTCTAAAATGAAGATGGTGGACACCAGGAAAGGTAATGAACAAGCAATTTCCACTCACCTCTGACATGCTTGTGGTATAACTACCCAGGTCAATACTGTCCCTCTAAAGGTGGGATGGGTAAAGTCTGGCCCCTGGCAGACTCTGTTTCCCAGGAGCCCCTGCCCACATCACTGTGGCCAGTTTCCATGGAGACCTCAGGGGTAGTGTTGCCACGACAGCACAGGGCCAGGTTTTCCATGGAGACTGGCCCAGCAGCACAGTCAGGGCATGCAGCTAGGCAGGAGCTGCTCTGAGGCTGGGTTTTTGCGGCAGTGACAGTGTGGACCGGAAGTGTGGGGAGCAGCCCGCTCTTGCTCAAGCCTAAATTATCCACCCTTGCCACTGCCAGACAAGATACTGAGCTAGACGGACCACTGGTCTGACCACCTATGGCATTTCTTGTGTTCTTAAGATGGGGGAGGGGTCCTTGCTCAGTTAACCCAGATTCTAGACCCTCTCATCAAGAGGGAATTTGAATCTGTTTTTCTTGCTTCCCAGTAAAGAGCTCTAACCACAAAGGCACAGCCTAGACATTGCCCAATTCCTTCTAACCCTTCACCTGAAACTGGCCTACTGGGCATCTAAGACAGGAACGCATATGACGAGGAGGAAAGTGTGTGCATCTCAAAGACACTGTCGTTTCCTTAGATTCCTGAGTTCTAATCTAGGCCCCTTCTCCCAGTAGGGCAAAAACTTTCCCAGTATATGTATTATTCATTGAATAAAGAAAATAAGGCATAGTGGGTCACCTTCAAAGAGAGGCCTGGAAAATGCCAAAGCCTGTGGTTTGCTGGCTGGAGACTTTTCAGGAAAGATGTAGATTCAAAATCTCTCTGTATTTCTTGTCCCCTGGGCAAATGCCCTAGCCCAGTGATGTGCAATCAGGGGGCTGTCAGATCTTTTGAAGGTGCATTGAGATAAATGAGGTGTTAGGAGATAAGCAGATAAACTAAGCAAATAAGTGCAGGCTCAGGCTTGTCCCTGCCTGCATGATTCCCCCTCCCCACTGCCAGCACCCTCCGCCACCCCCATCCCCATCCCCACTCCCAGGCAACCTATCAATTCATTTCTGAAATTAGGTGCCACTCAATTCACAAAAGTTATAAATAACATAAATCTAGGATACCAGCAGAAAATTAGTACATCAAGGGAGGAAAGGAAGTGCTGGGGGAAGAAAGGAAATGTCAGCAGCAGTCCGTCTTCAGATCTAACTCTGTTAAGATGCCCCATACCTCCTACAAGATTTCTGACCCCTGGACTAGAAGATGGGAGGTTCTTCCCAGCTTAACTCCAGTACACAAACTGAGGGAAATATAATATTGTCACCCCTAGCTGTTTCCTCATTTTCCACATCAAAATGGTAGATGGATTGGTGTAGTTCTAGCAAATTCAAGACTGGCTGGCTGGATCCATAAATCATGCTTTAAATAGAAAGCTAGTTGCAAACTAAACTATGGAGAGCCTAACATTTCACCTTACCCCAATTATGTATATTTTCAGAGCATCATGCAATCATTAACTAGTTAATCCCAGTTAATAATAGCTAAGTAGGGGTCTTATCTCCTACATTACAGATAAGGAAACAGTCACAAAGCAGGTTAAGTGACTGGTACAGGAGTCCATGTATTATAATTAATTTGTTATTCTGGAACTTGTGGTCCAATGCTGGCCTGTCACTGGTTTGCAATGTGTCCTTGGATCTGTAGCTAATCTGAATGATACATTCCCCATATACAACAATGATGATAAGCACATTACTAGGCTGTTGTGAGGGTTAAGTTATACTTAGCTGGTGCTCTGATACTGTTGGTTGGAAAGCAATGTATTAAAGAGCAAGCTATTAATCCACAGACAAAGTCTGTGGCAAAACTGGCATTACAATCCTACTTCACACCTTCCAGGCTTTCTGCCCACACTTCAGTCACCAGCATGATACAAAGGTCTTAGATTCTAGAGGCACCCATGATTCAATACACACTTTTAAATTCAGACAATGTCAGTAACTTGTAAGCATCATGAAGTAGAAACAGATTTCATGTGAGTTTCCTGAGGCACTGGTCAGAACTATTCACCTTTGACATTAATAGCAGTTAATAGGTTTGTTAATCTGTCACCAACCTGTCCTAAACCTGGTCTAATCAAAGGTACTAGTCCTTAGTAAAACCAACAATAAAAATGTTATTAGGATTTCCTATTTCACTTACAGATACCTACCGTGGGGATGAGAATAGCATAAGAACTCACATAGAGGGAGGAAAAAATCATTTCAACATATCATTAAAAATAAAAGAACTCTGCTACAGTGCAAAAGTTTCATGTCTTATCAGATTTACTTCTAAGCCTCCAAAAAAAGAAAAATCATAGACTGGGATTTAGGCAGATTTTTTAATTGGTAATTTTGTGCAGGTCAAACTAGACTTAAGATTTTACCGTTAACACTAGTTTACCACTCTTACTCGAAGAAAATAAACCAATTCACTTAAGTCACATGAAATCTATTTACTTATTGCGACTGAACTTAAACAAAAATAGAATCCCTCCTGAAGGCAAAATCATTTTACTGTGCTATTAAATGACAGTCAAGCAGTGGCAATTACAAGCCATAATTGAAGTCAGACCAGGGAATCAACTGTAAAGAGGCTTCACATACCAATCATATTTTTGATTCATTCCTCCTGCAGATGGTATAGTCCATTCTGAACCTCAAATGCAGTATTTTTTTGTATAAATGCATTGGAAGGAAGCATGAACAATACTGTTTCTATAGTACATAACTTATACTTCTGAAGTACAGCCATGTTACACCATCGCTTACAATCCCAAAATATTATTTTTGTATTTATTAACACCTGTCCAAAATCACGTTCCAAGTTTCAGCAGATTCTGACTAGTGAAAACATGCAACTAGCTGCCAGCAGTCCACTGATAAAATTGCTTAAAAACGTTATCACTGGTAAATTGATTCATATGAAATAAACTGGGAGTGGGCAAAATGGTAGATCCGGCCCGCAGCCGGACTCCATTTCCCAACAGCCCCTGCCTGCATGGCTGGGGCTTGTCTCCATAGAGACCCCAGCCACAGCTGCGCTGTGATACCAAGGCTGAGAATGTCATGGAGACTGGCCCCAGCCCTGCATGGCAGGGGAAGGCAAGGGGAGGCTCCAGAGCCACTGGGATCTTGTGGTGGGGGTAGGTTGGCTGGGGCTAGGGCAGAGCTGCGATCCGCAGGCTGCACGCTGCAGGCAGGGGTGCACAGGCAATGGATTGCGACTCTGTCCTGGCTCAGGACCACTCTGGTCTGACCAAGCTGTCCCCATTGCAAGATACCAGCAACTCTGGAGCAGCCCCCTCCCCTGCCCTGCCATGCACCCTGCCAGTGCAGCAGCAGCTGGGGTCTCCATGGAGACTGGTCCCAGCCATGTGGGCAGGGGGTTCTGGGAAATGGAGTCCACTGCTGCCCGGATTCAGCCTGGGGGTGGACTTTGCCTATCCCTGAAATAAACTCTCTTTTTTTTTTCAATATTACTAAGAACATATAAGCTTTTGACTCTTTACATGTAGTTGCAAATCTTGGCCTATGGCCAATTCTTGTTTCTGGGTTCTTGAACGGCTATCAAATATTCGTATAAAAACATTAACAGTGGGTGGCTACATTGTCAACAGATGTATGTTTAAATATATTCAAAGCTAATTTTTTATCTTTACTTGGTAAATTAATGGCTCTTCCTACTTTGATCATGTATTAACATCAAATACAGGAAACACACACTTTTTTCCCCCAACAAGAGCTGTGCCTCATTTAATATGCAGCAGTGAATGAATATGTATTTTGTTTTCTCTCATCATTCAGTAGCCAGGATAGGATCTAATTTTATACACTAAAAAAAAGAAACATTCCTGCTCATATTTCCTTCCAAAAAATTGGCATTTGATGTTCAGCATTGTCTTATCCTGTATATACAATTGTCCAGACAACTGCCTTAACCACGACAGCAGCCTTTCTTCTCCTGCAGTGCCCTGCCTCATTCATTGCACAATTTCTATGCAACAAATGAGGCATGGATTATAAGGACAACAGCATCCTTCACTACAAAACTGTGATTCATTCCCAACAGCAGATATACCCTTTGTACAGAATGTGGCAAAGTTCCAGCACGAAAGATTGCATGTGGTCCTATTAGTTAAATACTATGTCATAATGCCAATGTCAAATTAAGGTTATACAGAGACCCTTCATTTGGCATCTCCTAAATTAGAGTGCTTGACTTCGCAATCTTAATGAATGCTTTCTCTCCCTGATTGAAACTTAGGTGCATTTGACTTAACTACTTAGGTTGTATTTTTTTAAAAAGCAGTTGGAAAAATGTTGTCATGTAACTCTCAGAGCCACCACATGGAGTTATCACATCTGCTAACAGAGGCCATATCTACACGGTTGATTTACTGGGCCTGGAAGCAGCATTCTCAAGCAGGCTATATTGCTTCAATTCAGGGTCCTTCCTAAACTAAAACAGTGTCCATGTGGTGCTGTGTACCACTGTCATTACCACTGTCATAATCACTCAACAACAATAATCAGTGCAGCCAAAGGACCACACAAATCCAACTTTACGTTTCTTGTTCAGGAGGTGGCCTATCAAGAGCAGCACAAATTACTTGAAGGCATTACCGCTGGGCACAGTAAGTTTACTGCATAGATGGGGGCAAAATTCACTGACAACAGGTTGTCAATTTCCGTGTAGAAACAACAGTTGACGGGGATGAAGCAGTTTGTCAGCGCGTCCTCATGCATCTACCTACAACAAATAAATGGTGAACCAGGAATCTCCCAGGTGTCACCCCAGGTTGATGTGAGTCTTACCCCATGGGAAGTGGGTCTTACAGATCACAGACCGGCTGTTCTCTTCCTAACTGATCTGTTTCATCTGTCCCTGTCACAGTCCTCTCTCTTTCCCATATCTGGCTCCTTATTTCAGACTCATTTTCTTGCCTAATTACTTGTAAGTTTCCTTCTAGATTCCCAACCTCCTCCCCAGTCCCAGTCCGATTCTCCTCATACAGCCTAGTTCAGTTTTCCCCACTTGGGGCTCCTCATCCAATTTCCCTCTCCCACCTCTGGCTCACACCATCCACATTCCCCAATTCCACCAACTCCCAGTCCCAGTTTTTCTAACAGATTCCTCATTCAATCTTAGTCTTCTTTGTCCAGTTCTCTCCTGCATTCTGGTGTCTTATCAGATCTGTCTTCACTCTCCCACATGTACCATTGGTTTCACAAACAGGACCAGTCTCTGTCTTGCTGGGCTATCTCTTGTCTTTTCCCCTCAAATCAGGTAACTTCTTCTTTGTTGCCTGGTCCCAGCATAAGGCCATTAAATGACCGGGAGACAATCAAACTGCTTTAAGATTTGCTGCCCAGAACCATATGGCCCATAGCAGGAGTCTGCAGGAAAACATCTCAGTTCCAGGTTGGAAAATGCTCAGTATGGACAGAATATTCTGGCATGTTCCCAGACTTTTGCAGATAAATTCTAAGATGTCTACTGAACATGTGCAAACAACAAGTTTTTAAAAGGCTTATAGCATGACTGAACTTGAGTGGACATTTAGGATGACTCCAAAGGGCAGCCCTTGAGAAACTTCAAGTTCCTGCATCAAATCACTGAAGTGCTAGGATTTCAAAGCAAAGGTCTCATATTTTTAACTGGGGGCGGGGGGGAATCCAGATAGTTTCCTAGTTCATGAAAGTGGCTGAAAGGCTTTGGCTGAAGTTTTCCAAAACAGTCGGTGTGAGCCAGACAGATGACAATTATTGAAGTTTGACCAAGTTAAAGGTAACTGAACATAGGGTTGTATCACAGGAAGGGTCAGGCAAAGCCAGTAGTAACAAGTGGTGCTACCACTACTCCCCAGATTTATTTAGGGCAGTAAGATTCAGTATAGCTGAGATACAAACATTAAGATGTATGTTATTTGTTTTAGTGAATACCTTGGACTATTATGTAACTTGTCCTGAAAGTTAGCAAATCATTATGTTAAAGGTAATTAGAGAGAGAGAGACAGAGATAGTGTGTGTGTGTCTGTGTGCACGCGCACATGAAAGAGAGAGAGAGAGAGCACGCGCGTATGTGAGAGCGTGTCTGAGAGTGAGAGAAATAGACTTTTTTTTCTTATTTCCACATGTCTTTCAATTTGTAGCCATAATCCTTAGTACTGCTCAAGGACACCTGGCTTCACCTGTCAATTTATACCAAAGGAGCTTATTTTATTATTTATTGTTAGGTTAAAGCAGAGACTGGATCAAATATCATATAGGATTCACAGGTGCGATTCCCTACGTTGTTCTGTATTTCCTCTGGCCCCCATTTACTTGTAAAAGCTTATCAGATAACATTCAAATTAGGATTCTAGCTTCTCCCTCTTATGGTTTTCAAGCGTGCCCATGAAACCTCATGGACACTTTTTGTGTCAGGACCTTGATATCACTCTTGTGATAATTCTGCTTTCAATCGGGATTTTTCCAAAAAAGTTATATACGTTTTAAAAGGTGGAAAACAATCAACATGAAAAGAGCATGCTTTTCAGTATCAGAGTTGAGATAACCAGGGAATAACCAAATCTTCCAGATCAACATGCTTTTGGATGTCTGTTCTCAGACAAAACATGAGTAGCATTAAAACAGTAAATCCACAACGACTTGAAGAACGAATCCCTATAAAATGACAAAAATCCAGGATATTTTACTCTTAGTATTTTTGGAAAAAAGTTTGATGCTCTGGGAATTCTTATTGCTAGCTATACTAGGAGTACCATATTATATGCAGTACCTATGATTTACTTAGGATTACAACCTAGATGACATATATTTGACCACAGTAATGGATATACAGACAATAACTATTTTACAGAGCAGTTATCTACTTTTAAGAGTATATTAAGATACACAAGTCTTATGGTATGGTGGGTGAGCCATAAGAGGAGAAAAATCAAGGTGGTACTTCTGGATATTATAGTCTGCATGCGTAAATATATATTTTTTAAAAAGCCTAAACGATTCAGAGGTCTATGTCCCACTGGAAGCCAATGGGTTTACTTGAACTTGTTCAAATTGGAAAGCTTTTTGCAGTAAATCAATGGGATTTTAGCTCTTGAATGCCCATGTTAATTTGTAAAAGTACAATATAGGGTGCTTTTGAAATTTAACCCTATGAACTTGAGAGTGCAAATGAAATATCCAGAACAGAATGAAAGGATTCCTATATAACATTTTTTGAAAATGTACAAGTAACAGTAGACTAACTAAAGGATTGGGGCAAAACAGGGCACCAGCCCTAGGCATCATCTATGAGGGTGCACCAGAGACCCGCTAGCCTGGAGTCTTTGCCTGCTGCTGGGGCAGCCCTGCATTGCCTGGCCATAGGAGTCAGACAGTGGATCCCTATACCCCAGCAGTATATCTGGGGGCAGGGGGCAAATGGGTTGAGTGGAATGGTACTCCCTATGGGGAGTTTTTAATCACAGCAGATGCAGCTCTCTGTTCAATAGCAACTGACACTGCTAGAGACAGATAGCAGCTGCCTTCAGTGTACAGAAAGCCCAGGCAGGTAAGACCTTCTTTTCTCTCCTACACGCTCATCTTGGCTGGTTGGCAAACCAGCCCCTCCCCACCCCTCTGAACAAACCCCCTCACCCTCCCCAGTAAGCCTAAATACCTACTTCAGAAAGATGAAACATACAGTGAATCCAATCCAAGATCCACTAGAATCTGTAATAATATACCTGACATCCAGCCTTTGGATAGCAGGATGACAGGCTCTTTATTACAGCTAATTCTAAAAGTTAGAGGTTAATTAACATTCTGTATTGTGTTTTACAAACAAGTGCTATGATTTACGGAATGGAACCAAAACAAGGATAAAAACAATATGACTAAATTCAGTTCCAAAAAGAGGGTGAAAAAATTAAAACCAAGACCGACCTTGTCTAAAGGAAGTAGTCTTATCATTGGGATAATTATTTAAAAAAAACTGCAAATAAAACCTTTGGCCCTACCAGTAAATACAATACACATCCAACAAAAGCATGTAGTCTTGAATGATCCGTTACATGCCACTTTGTTCAACCTATTAAGATGCTAGTTGTTTCTTTGATTTATTTGATAATAAATTTTTGATGACTAGTGAGTCTCATAAAATTGCTCTGGTGCCGACTACATTGATTAATAAGACCAAAGAATCGAAACTGTCAGGAATTCATGTGCAAGAGTAAATTACTGCCAAACATATATTAGATATTCCATAAAATATAGAATAAAAAAGGTTGATTTGGTAATTTTATCTTGCATCAATTTGCTTGATATAATTTATATTCAGGATCATTCACTGTCAAGCCCTGCATACCTTTCCTTTCTAAAGTCAATATTTGAATAAATCCAAATTTGGGACAGCTAGGAAAGGAAAAAAATAACATTAAATGCAAAAATTAAAATCAACAATCAAAACTTAATCGGGAAGTCAAGTTCTCTTGAGAGAATTCTGAAAACTACCTTTTGTACTGTTCTCATGTTTAAAATCAGTCTTGTGCATTATGAGACAAAGTCGAGTAGCTGAATTCCCTCTCCATAGTCTCAGGTCTGTCTTGGAACTATAACTGTAGCCTAGAGATGCAGCAACCTTTGAATGTGACATGTCCAAGAACACATATCGGGTAGTGCTGTGGAGTAATAATGGATTCAGTGGCCCTACTTTATTCCCATGGAAGTACCTTCCCAGATGCATCTGAGCATCAGAGTGGTATCAGCTGCTCCTCCTCTTCCTCCAGAGAGGAACTTTACCAATAGCACAAATACAAGGCAGGGTAGGATAAGCTTCCATTACTTCTGCAAGTATTTACCAATGCGTAGTTTCCTGTGCCTAATTTTCCTCCCCAGGTCCCCAACCAGGTGAAATTTTAAAAAAAAGATAAACTGGTAGGTACATTTTTCTACAGATGTTTGATTCTAACTGGCTTTCATTATACTAGGTCTTCAGAATTAAAATATTCATGTGCCTGAATGCTGAAGAGAAAAATCCCATTTTGTGGCTACGGACAACAGAATTTGCCTGAGAGGAATTGAATCTGACTCAGTTCTTAGCAGTGAGATGCATTGTCTGGTTGGAGGAAAGCAGTGGTGAAAAGTGAAGAAAGAAGCATGTTTTAAAATGTAGCATCTTGTGAAATTCAGCTAACCCTTTTAGAAAAGTTTCAATTTGTAAGATACTCAAATGAAACACCTAATGTACAAAAACATTTTAACCAATTGTTTCCAATGTTCAGCACTGTCCCCTTTATACTACAATAAGTGACTATAAACATGTATATGTAAATCTGACCCTAGTGATACCAGCTAAAGCAAATAGGAAGCCTTTTTCTACGTTGACTCATAGTTCAGGCTGTAATTTTTCAACAAATCACAGGGAAATAAATTTCACCAATGCTTTCTGCAGGACAGAGTTGATAAAGCTTTCCATAAAGTTACAGACTTTTCAGTTGCCTGCTGATTCTCAGAGTAAAACAAACTGTCAAGTACCAAAAGAATATCTCAAACAATGCCAGACTGAAATAAGAAACTGGAGTTCAATAAAAAAGCCAGTATGTAATAAAACAAGATATTACTGTGTAGAGAGTAGAAATTGCAGACAGTTCTGTTTGATTATAAAAGCGCCACTTTTTAATTTATCTCTCAAATAAAAACAGCAAATGTGTACAATAACTCATCTTGCTTAGTTGTAAAGAACCGATCCAAAAAGGAAGCCAAATCAATGAGTGAACTGGAAGACTAAAAGGGGTTAATCATTTCACCAATATCTGATATTATCCATGCTTGCTTTCCTGGAATGCTCCTTACACAGTAATGAGTAGTGTTTTCCATATTTGTTCTCTACTTTCTGCTTGCTGTCTGACATTTCCCCATTCTTCCCTCCCATTATTGGAAATCCTGAGGATTGCTCTTATTCCAAATTCTCACTTTTTGTTATCCAACAAAATGTGATTACCAGGGACTTCCTAAAGAAATGTTAGATGAACAGTCACCAAAATACTTGGGGTAAAGTATTGGCTAAAAGGTTGCTAAGAAGCAGCTATTGAAACTCCTGATGCGACCAACAGCATTGTCTGCACAGCTGGAAAAGATTAAGAGGACCCACTGACTCCTCTGGACACAAAGGCTCTGTAGAGCTGCTGTACTGACCTTAGCGCGCGCGTGTGTGTGTGCGTGTGCGTGTGTGGGTGTGTGTGGCCCTGCCCCTTGACAGGTGCCCCAGCCTCCCTGGTTGCCATCTTGGGACCAGAAGTCCCACCCCCAAACTCCTGATCTTTGCCCCCAGAAATACTCCTTTCAGTGAGGAGTTTTGCCATCTCAGAACCAGAAAAATATTCTAAAAATTGAACATCTACAACATTCATCAATTTGATTTCAAAAAATATTTTTGTCCCGATTTACATGCGTTTGTGTAGTGCACATAGATGGGATTGCACAATAGCTTAAAATGAAGTCTTAACTCTTGTATACTGTGGATGGGTGGGGGACATGGGAGGGGGGTGGGTATAGGTTTGTGGGGGCTGTTAGTGTGTGGGTATGTGGGGTGACAGGGAGGAAGCATGTGGGTGTATGTGGATATGGGAGGTGTGGGTAGGTATGGGGTGTGTTATGGGATGTGGGTGTGGGGGTCTGCATGTATGGCAGTACAAGGGGGGTGTGGGTGCATGTGTAGGGTGGGATGTGCGTGTGGGACTTGCCCTATGAACACACACACTCACACTCTCCCTCCTTCACTGTGCGCGCGCGCACACACACACACACACAGAGATGCATGTGCACATGTACACACACACACACACATATAATATATATATCTATTTTAGGATAGGAAATTTCTTGTCGTGAAAGGCTTAGAGTTCAATCTGTTTAGCTTGCCAAACAGGAGCGCGAGAGGTACCTAACCACAGTGTATAAACACCTTCCTAGGGAGAAAATATTGGGTGCTAAAAGGCTTTCGACTTTAGAAGAGATAGACACAAGAACCATGATTTCCTGGTTTTTTCTTTTGTGACTGAATCAGCAGTCCTATAGCTTTCAGACTTGGCATCTACATAGAGCCCATGAAAAACAAACCAACCCATGAAATCATCAAGTATTTCCAATAAGAAGCTATTAAAAGCTACCTCTGTAACTGAAGTGCTGCTCCCAGACAGACATCTAGTCTTGATTTGTAAGTATCAACAGGAGGGAATCCATCCATTACTTCTATTGGCAGCTTGTTCCACTGCCCAATCACCCTCACTCTTAAAAACATGTTTCTAACCTCCAATTCGAATTTGCCTGGCTTCAATTTCCAACAAATAGTGGTTCTTATGTCTGTCTCTTCTAGATCAAAGAGGCTTTTAGCACCCAATATTTTCTCCACAGGAAGATATTTATACACTGTGATCAGGCACTGCTCACTCTTCTGTTTGGCAAGCTGAACACACTGAACTCTAAGCCTTTCATGACAAGACATTTTCTATCCTAAAATAACTTTTGAGGTTCTTCCTGCACTCCTACACCATTTTTTCAAAACCATTTTAGAAACAGGAACCCCAGAATCAGATGCAATATTTCTGCATGTCTCTCAGTATCACTTTCCTTGTTTTTACAGGCAAAGTCTGCACTGGCTCTTTTAGCCGCAACATTACATTAAGAGCTCATATACGTTGCTTCTCCACTTTGACCTTCAGAGACTTTCTAGGAAGCAGTATATTTCCCCTTCCTCTCTCAGTACAGTCCGGAGCTGGGACCTGCATTCCTTTTTCTTAGATGTATGATTTTACATGCAACTATATTAAAATGCATTTTTTTATTAATGGTCACAGTTTACCAACTGATCCAGATAATTCTGTACAACTGCCTGTTCTCATCCTAATTTACCACTCTGACAATCTGTGTGGCATCTGCCAATTTTATATTTCTGTAAGTGGTTCATTCACCCAGTTTCCTTATCTAGGCCAACCAGCTCTGTGTTCAGGCTTTCCAAACTGTTTTTATTCCTCAGAGGCCTTAGAGTCACAATAAGCAAATCAGCCCAAACCAGGGTAAACAAGTAAACAAACTAGCAAGCAAATGAAGCAGACCTGCTGCTTTTCTTCAACGGTAGGAGATGGGTCTTGCTGACTTCAGGCTTGTCCCCATCACTGCAGCCTGTTTCCTTTATCAACCCAACATATACATTTTATCAAATAAGGAAATCAGGACTGTTTTCTTAAATCTGCTATTAATTATACTCCTATTCTTTAATTCTTTACTAATTTAATTCCTTGGCATTCTTTTTCCATCTTTTTGCCCAGAAGGCATGTCAGACTTACTGGCATATGCTTAGCTGGGGTCATGCCACATGCTCTTTTTGAATAATTTGCACACTTCTAGTCTTCTGAAATCTTCATGGTACTCCAAGAATTGTCAAAAATGAACAGCAGTGCACCACATCTCTTTCCGGGCAATTCTTTTGGGAGTCTTGGTTATATATTATACGAGACAAATGATTTCAAAATGTTTATCATTAGTAGATGTTATTTAGCATCCTCCCTGGCTACTAACTGACCAAAGAATACTTTATTATCCCAGTGCCTCATACCGCTTCTCCCCATATACATATCAGAAATATTTATCAATGTTTTTTCTTTTCTTCACCATTATAACAGTTTTAACATCTAGCCAAAGTTGTAGTCTTTCTTGATTGTAAAACGATAGTATCTGCACATCTAATAAATGGTTCCCACTTTTTGTTCACATTTTTCTGTCCATATTTACCCTGGGAATAATGAATAAATGTGGTGGAAGTGAGGGATGGAAAAGGGAGTGGGAGCACTGAGCAGGAACTAAACAAATATGTACCTGGACTACACCTCTGGATACCATTACATCTGCTCTGCTTGCAACCTTCTGTCAATAGACTACTATATAATATACTAAGCTTTAAAATGAATTTCTAGTTTCATAAAAGTATAATATCAGTAACAACCAATATTTATATATGTAGTATCTATGTCTGTCACCTACATCAGCATTAGATAAATTTTATAACATATCTATCTTTCCTTATATATATCTTTATTATTTGGCATGGGCTTCAGGTTATGTTTGCATATAAATGTTGTTCAAAGATGTCCAAATTTTGAATCAGCATCGTCTCTGTTGGAAATAATGTACTAATATATTTATTAATTTTTAAAATATAACCAATACAAACATTGACTCAGGATAAAAATCATCATGTTCAAAATACATAATACAATGTTTTTAGTACAGCAGAATCCAAAATAAATTACATTTTCCGAGAACAAAAATGACTTCCCCCACTTTAAGCCAAGTTTTGTATACGCTATGTATAACATAAGACTCTTCTGTTACTTAGTTATAAGCCTTCATTGGTGCAGCTCTTGACTGTACAAGCCAAACTGAGCAAGAATAAAGTCCTAATTATATGTTAGTTCCCACAGGTCTTATCCCACATGGTATTAGTTGAACAAGTTTAGTTTGCAGTGATTTTAAATTGCAGAAATCACGATACTCAGTGAAATTAGTCTCAAGTAAACCCTTTTCATATACTGATCAAACTGTCTTAAAACTAGTAGGTTTTTTTCTCCCCCTCTTAATGGCTCTTACTGGGAGGCTGTTTCAGAACTTCCGTCCTCTGATGTTCCAGAGTATCACTCCTAGTTTCCAACCTAAATTTATTAATAGTGAATCTATACCTATTTGTCCTTGTGGCAACACTACCCTTTATTTTAAGTAGGTCTTTTCTCTCCCTGGTGTTTATTACATTTTTATAGGCAATCTTGTCCCCTTCCCAACCAGCATTTTACTAAGCTAAACAAGTTAAAATCTTTCAGTGTCCTATCATAAAATAGGCTCTTTATTTTCCTAAGCATATTAGTAGTCCTTTTTTGCATGTTTCCAGTCTGAAGTAATAATATGAGAGGGATCAGTATTGTCTACATATGCCAAGTGGGATCTCATATTGCCTTGCACAATGGCATTAATCTCTGTGCTGGAAATACCACTCCTGATATATCCCAGGATTGTATTTACCTTTTTCACAGCCCCATCATATTGACAACAGGGCAGGCCCTATGAGGACAGTCTGCGGGACCTGAACCTGTTCAGCCTCCAAAAGAGAAGGCTGAGGGGGGATCTTGTGGCCTGTTATAAGCTAGTCAGGGGGGATCAGCAGGCACTGGGGGAGTCACTGTTCCCCCGAGCACCGCCAGGAGTGACCGAGGGTAGGTTTAGGTTAGATACCAGGAGGCGCTACTTCATGGTCAGGGCGGCTAGGGTCTAGAACCAGCTTCCAAGAGAAGTGGTGCAGGCTCCTACCCTGGGGGTGTTTAAGAGGAGGTTAGATGCACATCTTGCTGGGGTCGTTTGACCCCAGTATTCTTTCCTGCCATGGCGGGGTCGGACTAGATGATCTGCTCAGGTCCCTTCCGACCCTAGAAACTATGAATTGTCACAGGCAGCCCATGACAGAGCAGTACATCCTGATCTTTTCTCTGGCTCATATTTCCAACAGATGAATTTCAAGCTTATCAAAGAATTGTTTATTAGCACTGAAGTGTACTACCTTGCACTTACTAACATTACATCTCATCCCATTCCCACTACAACAATCCTCTGAGTCATTCATCTATGCCTTCCTATAGTATTGGTAAAACCTGTCAACACTGTTTCATCAGCAAATGTCCTTAGCTTACTTTGTGCGCCAAGGCCATTAATGAAAATATTAAATAAAATTGGTCCCAAGACTGACCCTTAAGGGACTCTACTAAAGGCTGCTTTCCAGTCCAATACTCCCCTCTGCTGTATGCCTTTCCATCAGTTCTGTACCTATTATGCTATTCACGTATTAACACCCTTTTTCATTAATAATATCCCATATGGTATTCTAGTCACATACTTAAAAAAATCCAGATAAATTTGATCCACCACATTTATGTTGCCTGAACCAACAAACAAACAAAAACATCAACTATGTTCTAAAAGAAGGACACTAGGTTTGTCTGTCATGAACTACTCCTGGTAAATCCATGCTGGTAAACCTATCTTTATTCTTTCCTTCAAAATCTGTTCTAAAACCTTTCATACAATTGAGAACAGACTAGCAGGCTGATATGACAAGGATTACATTTGTTTTTATTTCTTCAGTACATCTTACATGCACTGTTGTTCAGTCAAACAGTATTCTCCCAACTTGACAGATTTACGACCAATCCTTACTTGATGACCTGTGATTTCACATGCCTTCTTAGTACCTTGAAATGGACATTGTTCAGTCTCCCTGATGTGAACCTAATGTGAGGTTGGCTTCCACCTTACACATGCTAAATTCTATTTCTATACTCTCAATCGTATTACCCATCCTGCCTCCACCTGTGTCAACAACAAACATCCTTATTGAACAGAAAAGCAAAGCAGTCATTTAACTTTTGAGGCATACTTGGATTATCTTTAATTTCTATGTCATCTCTACAGCAATGAGACCCCCCATTTCCTTTCTTTTTTTTTTTTACGTGGTTAAAGAAGCTTGTACTAGTTATTTTAATTTCCATTGCAAGATCTAACTCATCTTGACTTCTCACTTCAACACTACATTTCCTGACCTTTAAGATGCAGCCTTCTTTGCTGATCAATCCCCTTTTCCGTTTCTTGCTTGCTCCTAAAATCCTTTTTGAAGTGTTTTTATATGCAGCTTGATCTCAACTGCTATCTTGTCTTTGTCTTGCATGGCACTAAGCACACAGTTGGAATTAAACAAGTGTGGACAACAATGGAATCAGAACAAAGGATACTTTGAGCGTTGTACATGTTTCTGCTACTTGCTGGAAATAAATTTACTGAAAGTCTCATTTCATTAACTACATCCATTGAGCTGGAGACAATTGGGATTTGCTGTAACCAAGAAACAACTGAGAACCGAAGGAGAGGCTCATTCTACTGGCATCCGGACAGAAACAGTCTCTGGATACATGACTGAATCAGCATTAGATCTTTCTGAATGCTGCTACCTTTGAAAATGAGGTTTTAGATTACAGCACTTAGTAAGGAGCAGTCTGCACAGGGAAGCCCACTTTCCAAATGCCACTAAGTGGTATCTTCTCTGTATAACAGTTGTGAAGCCTCTTCCTCTGCTAAGAGTTAATATGTCACTTTTTCAAATGGCTTGTTTTCCCACCACCCTTCCTAATGGAAATGTGCAAAGTGTGACTTACTCCCTTTCACAAAATATCTTGTCAAGGGTCTTGACTCTAACTTGTCTGCCCATGGGGAAAACCTACTTTCTAGAAACAACAAATGGTGACTCTTCTATCATAATTCTGCCTCACTGAAATAAAGAGGTCAAACAAGGAGACAAGCATCATTAAAGCAAGTGTTAAGAAGTGACTGTTGGACTCAAGCAACAGCTTGAAAAATGCTAAATGTCTAAATGCCATTCTACACAGTCAGACCTAGCAAATTATTATACTTTAACTGAGATTATGCCATCAGGTAATGACTTTAATAGACACTGCAATGACAACAGCAGAATCATTCCCCTTTCTAAAACAAGAATAAATGGACAAAGAGCAATTTCCACTTGAGAATTGATCAACAGCACATGATTAATGTAAAAAATGTACTCAAACAGCAGTCTGGTGAAGAACTGACATGGAGAATCGCAGCAACTAAAGCCACCCCCAGGTACCACCCTCTGTATATCTAAGCTTTACCTCATCTTCATCAAATCACTAATTATCTAATACTAATTCTGGCTAGCCACACAGGGTTTTACTTCTTCAAAGGAGTTTAATTCACTGTTTTGTTTCAAACATTTATGTCTGTCTGTACTTGCCTGAATATATTACAGCCACTAAATCATACAATCCATCATCTCTTTGTCACTATTCTAGACATATAAGATCCTCTGAGAATGTGCTTACAACATAAAGGTCACTTTGAAAGTTGACTAGAGACATGAATAAAAAAATAAAACATTTAGTTAAGTCCTTTGAGAAGATGAGGCTCCCATTACCCTTTGCTGCTAGAAAAAGTTTCTCAGCTGCTTCTTAGCAATAACATGAAAATAAACAGTTAAGTTTAAATCACAGTTACAGGCTAATAAACACAACAAAGTTCAAACTTAGCTATTACTCGAACTTTCATAAATCCAGTCCTTAACTGCTAAAAGCTCTGTTACAAGGTAGAGAATTAGCTAGATCAGTGGTTCTCAAGCTTTTTTGTACCAGGACCCATTTGCCAAGATTGATGGCTTGTCCTGACCTATACCCCGCTGGTCCTGCCAGTGCCTGACCCACAGTGCCCCAACCTGTCACAGCTTTGGTGCCCAGCCACCTGGCCACCTTCCCCTAGTGCCAGCAGGCACCTGCTCCTGCACCCACACACCCATCCCCTCCACACACGCATGCACACACTCCCACCCTGACAGTCCCCAAGACACTCACTCCCCATACACTTACCTTCATCTGGCTGCTGTGGCTACTCCCATGATCCTGCCTGGCTGCATGCTGGCCACGCACCATGCAGCTACCTGCAGGCTGGAATGCAACCAGCCTGCAAAGGGAAACCTGTGCTTTCATGCATTTTTCTGGCACTTGCTTGCATCTCTTGGGAATATTCTTGGAGCCCACTTTTGGGTCGCAATCCATGGGTTGAGAAACACTGAGTTAGATGACCTTAGGTCTATCTGTAATTCAGAAAAGGCTGTGGCTCATTGAAGCTAATAAACACTGACCAGAGTGCACTCTCAACAGAATGAGATTCCTAACCCTCAACATTTTCCAAGCACAATGGAAGTCCTACCTCTTAGCACCAGGTGTTATGAATTTCCGCCTGGGGGGAAAAAGAATGCTCGCTGAGGGCCACTGCAGCCCTGTCTGGTCTCTGAGAGTCCCCCCAGGAAGGCAGCGTAGACATGGCTTCTAGAGAAAGGAGGGAACCGTGGCTCCCTCCAACTCTGAAACCACAGACTTTCAGTCCTTCAACATCTCTGGTTCTCTGTGGCCCTGACTCAAGGAGGTAGGATTTAGGCATAAACAGATTTCGGATTTTGAAAAGGGTGGTGCAGGCAGTGCTGTACCTCAACATATTTTTCTCCAGTTAAAGAGAAATTAGATGCTTTACTAATATGCTGGGGGGGTAGCACTATACAAATATAACAATTGGAATATGCACTAATTTGCTAGATTATACATATATTTAAAAATAGGTGAAAATAGTGAAAAGATAATGTCATTAGCCCTGTAGTCATCCTACTTAAATTCACACCTCCTATTCAGATTCATGAAACAAAGTCTAGCTTTCTTGAGTGACTTGACAGTGCTTTCAATACTTCAAGGTCGGTCATCTCTACACATAAATTGATATCACCACCCCCGAATCGAGGTTTTTAGAGGGAGAGCTGCAAACAGTCTGCACGGCTGTGAAACAGAAAAGAGACATTACTAAGAATGACTAATAGACAAAAATTGTAGAAGAAAGGATAGTTTGAGGAGTGGAACATCAAGCCCATTACAAAGGAGAGAGGGCTGTTAACATTTGTGGAATGGAGAGAGGTTAACAGGAATCAAAGAGATGATAATGAGCCATGAAGTCAACTGATTCTCTCAGTACTGGTTTTCAAGTCTGGATGAAGGTGGAATCAGAGGGATGCAAGTGCTTTTCCGCCGCTGGCTGTGGGCAAGCAGTGTGAGGTGTGGCAGTGAAGTTGTGTCGATTGCTGCCGTGTGTGAGCTCCCCCTTCCCCCCTGCTGGGCAGCAGTGTGTGGCCTGCAGAGGGGCACTTCTGCCTTTGCCCCCCTGGTTCTGCTCCTGGGAATGGGCACAGACCTTTTAGATTTGAGGCACCTCTCCTTAACATTTCTGAACTTAGCAGGAACCCATTTCAAAACACAATTTGCTTAATACTTACCATCCTCACACATACAAGATAGGTACATGCAAGAGTTTACCTCCTCTCACCCCATGGCATCCTTAAAAATCTCACTACAGCCCAGTTTTGAATTACTGAGACAGGCAAACAAGAAACAGAATGAGGCCATCACAAGTTCTAGAATACATTGCATCTACCTAGAGATGCTTATGAAAGTCCGTATTTCTCAATACCTCAAAATATATCGTAGCTCAAAACACAGATCTGACGTTGTTAACCGATACAATTCCCTCAAAACTCTGAGTGACATTACCTAAAACAGCACAACTTCTTTTCTATCCAATCATCCATTTAACAATGCTACTTTGTACCAGCAGAAAAGTTAAACTGAGTGGGTCTATCAAATACATTAGTTAATTTTTTAAATTTTCTTTTGGTAGAATGATCCAGTGAAATCAAGGAGTTCAATTTTGCATAAGGTTACAGACATCTACCGAGAACATTAGTACACCCACTTCTCAGCTTGATGATTTGCTTAATGAGAAAAAAGACACAGTACCTGGAGATAGACTCTGAAAGAAAAAAGGAGTTGGAGGAAAAGAAGCAAAAGCCTATCGCTAGAAGTAAAAGATGAAAATCTAATCAAGCAGAAAGTAGTTTTTCCATCTTTTATGTTCATAGCTGGTTGATTTTGTTCACAAAAATGCCCCATTGACCTGTTAACTTGACTACGTTACCTCTTACAAATCACCACTCAAAACCAAACGTAAACAGAAAAATGCTTTTGGCAGGTCGCATTGAATCATTTTTAGATCATAAAGGAAATACAAAAAAGACAGAAGAAAAACAATTTTTCATACAGTGTAGAAGAATGCCAGCCAAGAATATAAAATAGTTATTAAAGGAATCCAAATGAAATTATATGTAATAATTTAAACTTAAGAATCCAACCTAATTAATTTGTCCACTGAAAACATGAAACCACTAGGTTTTAGGGCCATTCCTTGTCAAGGAATCAGATATTGAATGTAACAGGGTTACAGTTTTTAAATAGTTATGGGAAAGTGATAAATTACGACAAAACTTTATCTAAATTTTGATTACATCACAGAGAGTGCTGTACAAGTGCAGAAGCAAAAAGGAAGATGCAGGGAACTACAGGCCAATCAGTTTGACCGCAATCCCTGGAAGGATCTTGGAAAAAATCATCAAAAAACCATCAACAGACTAACGGAAGGCAACATGCTGAGAGAGAGCCAAGATGGCTTCATTGTGGCTAAGTCTTGCCTGACCAACCTCATTTCCTCAACTACCTTATGGTCTGGTGGCTGGGGAACTGGCTTCGTGGTCGGACCCAGAGCGTGACAGTCGACGGAACCGAGTCAACATGGTGCATGATGATTGCTGGCATCCTCCAGGGCTGAGTACTCGGACTAGTACTCTTTAATATAGCCATAAATGATCTAATTTGGGTGTCAGAAGTGGAATAGCTAAGTTCACAGATGACACCAAATTATGGGGAAGTGCAGTCATGCTACAGGATAGGCTGGCAATTCAGGCCAACCTGAACAGGATCACAAGGTGGGTGGATCAAAACCTGATGACATTCAAACACAGAGAAATGCAAGGTGCTCCACCTCGGGATAAAACACCCACATCATACTTATAGGCTTGGCAGTGTTACACTCACTAGCACTATGACTGAAAGAGACTTTGGGGTCATGATTGACTACACGGTGAACATGTGCCACCATTGTGATGCTGCAGCCAGCAAAGCAAATAAAACTCTGGCTTGTATCTACCGATGCATCTCAAGCAAGACCCAAGAAGGCATCCTTCTGTTTTACTCAGACTTGATGAGGCTGCAGCTGAAGTACTGCATTCCGTTCTGGACTCCACACTTTAGAAAGGATGTGGAGAAGCTCGAGGAGGCCAAAGGAGAGCCATGCATTTGATTAGAGGTCAAGGGAACAGGCCTTAAGAGGAGAGGCTGACAGACATGGGACTCTTCAGCCTGGAGAAGCAAAAGCTCAGGGGTGAATTGTTGGCAGCATATAAGTATCTAAGGGCTGTGCATCAGGAACAGGGAGAACATTTGTTCACCAGGGCATCCCAAGGGAAGACAAGGTCCAACAGTCCCAAATTGCTGGAAGACCATTTTAGACTAGACATAAGAAAAAACTTCTTTGCCATCTGAGTCTCAAGAGTCTGGAACAGACTCCCTCTAGAAGTGGCGCAAGCGCTTACTCTGGATACCTTTAAGAAACGCCTACTGGGCAGGAGGCTGGACCCAATGATCTCGCGAGGTCCCTTCCAGCCCTAATGTCTATGAAATGTATGAACTGTGTCCGTAAATAATTATATGTTTCTAAATCACTGTATATCTGATTTCTTTTAGTATTACAGCCCCTTAACAATAACTGACAAAAAACCTTCTGTACATAGTTCAACAGGAAGTCTCCTCTATTTGACTTCTCACAGGAAACAGATCAAAATTTTATTTAGGTCCCAGAGACTACTGTAGTCCCTAGAACACCCATTTTTGTTCCAAGCAAAAATTCTTGTGGGCGACAACTTCTACTGGGCCAGCTGCACAGCTGGGATAGATACAGACAAGCATTCTTCATTGCACTGCATTCAAAAGCTTGTCCAAGGTCCAATAAAAAATTATCACCACAAAAGTCCTTGCCTCTTGCATATTTCCTGGACTATCACAGTTGTAGCTGTAATAGTCCATTCTATCATTACCATATATTTTTCCTGTTAGAAATCCTGTAGGACAGGTGTTTTCAACCTTTTTTAACAAGGTCTTCTGCCTCGAAGTTTCAGCTCAAATACCCCATTATATATATTTTTTTTTTGCTTTTAAGGGTGGGGGGAGAGGTGAGCAGATCGAGGCCCCTGTGGTGAGGGAGGGAGCGGGGCTGGGGCAGGGGTAGCAGCAGGCACTGCACAGCCGAGGCTGATTGGAATCACGAGAATGGTTCACCTGGGGATTGTGGCGGGGCAATTCCTGCAGCTGCATGCACCCCAGTGGAGGTCTGGGGAGCAACATGCCCCCTGGATCTGTGCACAAGGCGGAGGCAGCTACTGCTGGCTGAACTCTGTACCCTGCTGCCCCAAGAGCCATGTGCCTGATACAATTGGTCGGGCAGGGTACAGACAGACCCCTCCCCCCCCATGTAGGCAGACAGACAGAGGCAAACACACACATGGAGATGCAGACAAAGACACAGAGACTCGGCAAGTAAGTGTATATGAGGGGAAGGGGCAGGCTGGGGGAGAGAGAAGGGGCTGGGGGGCCAGATCGAGAATGGGGGGGGGTGTCTCTGTACTGCTCCCACAAGCAGCACTGGGGGGAGGGGTGGCAAGGCAGTGGTATGTTCTGCAGGCCACACACATGCCCCCCAGTTGGCCGGACTGTGGGGGTGGGAGGGGGGCATCATACGTGGCGACTGCCACCACCTTGTGCCATTGCTGCCATGCCCTGTGCCACTTTCCCATCCCCAGTTGCACATGCAGGTCCCCGCAGGCTGCTGAGGGGTGGTGCTCGAGATGCAACAGCAGCCCGTAGAGCTGCATATCACTAGCTGCAGGAAAGCAGTGTAGCAGTGGCGTGGTGGTAGCCGTGTGGAAGCCCTGCCCACCCACCCATATGGGAAGGCACCAGGGGAGAGGCCACTGCCATGTCCTGGGGGGCACTCTGTCCCCTCCCACCTTCCTGCCCACGTGTACCCTCTATGTCTTAAGTAACCCTGTGGGCATGTGTGCCCACCACTGACAACTCCTGCATAGGATTTTAATAGAACTATAATACTTTTATTTATTGAACAGAAATACAAACTTACCAACTAGAGATTACATAACTTGTTAACAATTACTGTATTAACTTGAATGTTAATACAAGCATGGGGGAAAGAAAGCTCTTCATCTTGCATTCGCATACAAAGAAACCTCATTAAATACATTGTCTATCATTAAACTGCTGCCAAAACCAGCATGTGTGCAGTAAATAGATTGTCTAGCATGAAACTCCTGCCAAAAGCAACATTTGCTCAGTAATGGAAACCAACTACAAAGTTCTTTAAATGCAGCCAACACTGAGCATGTCTACAAAACACATGGCCCATATTGGACAAACAGTAATGGGAACCTACCATAAAAATAGGTAAGTGCAGCTCATCTAAATAATAAATATGGTAGTGCCCACTGTGCTCAGTTCCCTTCACTGCTGACACTCTTTCAAGTCATGGTGAGCCACTACATTACATATACATTTTGATTTCCTCTTCACTTCCACAGCTGAACTGTGCCTCTCTTTCCCACTTCCAATGATTCATGTTTCTTCACCAACCTTAAAAGTCTGACAAACATCACCAAACGGGGCCCCAAACAGTTCAGCCAGAATCCCTCTGTTGTCCCCTCTCTCAGCCTGTTGGATAGGACTAATGTGGCCCCATAAAATAGAGCCCAAACAGGTTGCCCTGAACCTCATCTGCATATCCCAGAACTCACAAGAACACTTGGTTCTAGTCATGAGTGGGGGGCTAATGGATTCTTTGTGGGGAGAGGAGAAGGAGTATCTGGAGTACACAGACATATTGAGAAGTACTGATCTGTGGAGCCACCACGGCTTGAAATACTGTTGACTCTGCTGGGGGACAACCCAATGACTCACTCACATGGTAGATCGTGAGCCTTCTGGCTTTGGACTAATACCATGCATAGCTTGTACTACATGTAAGTACAAAAGCGCTGTTTAAAAGTGTGTTTATGGAGTACCCATAAACTTGCAGCAGTTTCAAAAAAGTTAAAATGCATCAATGCTGAATGAACTAAATCTAAGGGTACCCATATTAATTTCCCTAAACATTTTTTTCAAAGTCAGCATTTTCAAAAATGCCCCTCATTTCCATGTGCTCAGGGAAAGCAAGCAATAAGGAGGTAGGGGAGGGGGCTATAGGGAAAGAAGTCCAGCCTTCTGACCACTATCCCATGCTCCTTATCCAAGTGGGCACCAATGACACAGCTCAGAGCGCTCCCAGCCGGGTCATGAGGCGCTACAGGGATAAGGGAGCAGGGCTATCCCAGCCGGGTCATGAGGCACTACAGGGATAAGGGAGTAGGGCTAAAGGATCTGGGGGTTCAAGTGGTGTTTTCTTTGATCCTCCCAGTCTCAGGCTATAGGCTGAGGAGGGAGAGTAGGATCCAGGTAGTTAACCAAGGACTGCAGTGCTGGTATCATCGGGAAGGCTTTGGCTTCCATGACCACAGCCCACTCTTTAGTGAGAGAGACAGTGAGCTGATGGGAAGCCATCAGCCATTCACCTCTCTCCCTTGGGGAGGAGGCTCTTCTCAGCCAGACTGGCTGACCTGTTGCACTGGGCTTTAAACTAAGCCTGCCGGTGAATGGGGGGACTACCGTCACTGCTGGCCTGCTGGCCTTGCAAAGCCAGCAGGCCAAGGCACTTAAGGGAGCCCACCCCTGCCCCAGCCCTGGAACAACTGGTAGGTACAGCAAGGCTGACCAAGGCGACACTTGCCTGCCTGTACACAAATGCCAGGAGCTTGGGGAATAAACAGGAGGAATTTGTCCTCCAGCTTAACACAAATAATTACGATGTCAGAGGGATAATGGAGACCTGGTGGGACTCCACCCATGACTGGACCATGGGTATAAATGGCTATACCCTGTACAGGTGGGATCAAATAGACAAAAGGGGTGGGGGTGTAGCTCTCTATGTTAAGGAGAACTACACGTCCCTGCAAACCTATCTTGGCAACCAGGGCAGATGACTAGAGACCCTCTGGGTTAAAATCCATGGGGAACATGGCACAGGAGATGCAATGCTGGGAGTCTACTATAGACCTCCCACACAAAGTTAAGAGCTTGACCAGGAGTTTGCCAGAGAATTGGCTGAGGCCGCATACTCCAGGTCGATGGTTGTCATGGGAGACTTTAACTACCCAGACATCTTGTGGGAAGAACACTCAGCTAAATCTGAGCGGTCACAAAGCTTCCTCTCATGCGTGGATGACCTCTATCTGACACAAGAAGTCTATGGGCCAATGAGAGGTACAGTGCTGCTTGACCTGGTACTGGCAACTGGGGACAACCTAATCGTCCTAATCGACCTAATGATCGAAGGGAAGCTGGGTGACAGCAACCATGAGCTGATCACCTTCACCATCTGCTGTAAAGCTGGCAAGTCAGTCAGCAATACAGAAGTCCTTGACTTCAGGAGAGCCGACTCTGACAAGCTCAGGAGGCTTGTCAGTGAGGCCCTAAGGGACCATAACCCCAAGGGGAGGGGACTTCAGGAAGAGTGGTTGCTCCTCAAGAGAGTGATCCTTGATGCACAAGCCAATGCTATTCCATCTTGGAGGAAAGGCAGCAAAAGAGCACAGCAGCCCCCCTGGCTATCCAGGGAACTACGGACCTCCTGCGGCTAAAAAGAAAGGCCGACAAAGAATGGAGGATGGGATTCACCTCCAAGGAGGAATATTCTGCACTGGTCTGGTAGTGCAGGGAGCGAACCAGGAAAGCCAAGGCTACGACAGAACTCCAACTAACTACAAGTATCAAGGACAATAAAAAGTCCTTTCTTGAGATATGTGGAAAGCTGGAGGAAAAGCAAGGGCAACACTGGACCGCTGCTAAACCAGATGGGACAACTGACAACTGACGCCCAGGAAAAAGCCAAACTATTAAATGGGTACTTTGCATCAGTTCTCCACCTTGGGAGGAAAAACCTGCAGCATCCTTATAGGCTCGGCAGTGAAACGTTGGATAGCACTACAGAAGAAAGAGACTTGGGGGTCATCATTGACCACAAGATGAACATGAGCCTCCAATACGATGCTGTGGCTAGTAAAGCGACCAAAATGCTGGCTTGCATCCATAGATGCTTCTCGAGCAAATCCCGGGACGTCATTCTCCCCTTGTACTCGGCCTTAGTGAGGCCGCAGCTGGAGTACTGCGTCCAGTTTTGGGCTCCACAATTCAAAAAGGATGTGGAGAAGCTTGAGAGAGTCCAGAGGAGAGCCACGCGCATGATCAGAGGTCAGGAAAACAGATCTTACGATGACAGGCTGAGAGCCATGGGACTCTTTAGCCTGGAAAAGCGCAGGCTCAGGGGTGATCTGATGGTCACCTATAAGTTTATCAGGGGTGACCACCAGGATCTGGCCCAAGGGATGACGAGGTCGAACGGTCACAAACTCCTGCAAGACTGTTTCAGGCTGGACATAAGGAAGAATTTCTTTACTGTCCGAGTCCCCAAGGTCTGGAACAGTCTGCCAGCGGAGGTGGTTCAAGCACCTACATTGAACACCTTCAAGGGTAGATTGGATGCTTATCTTGCTGGAATCCTATGACCCCAGCTGACTTCCTGCCCTTTGGGCAGGGGGCTGGACTCGATGCTCTCTCCAGGTCCCTTCCAGCCCTGATGTCTATGAAATCTATGAAATCGGTCCCACAGGATGCCCCTGGCCACAATGGGACAGGGAGGCCTAGGTGAGGGAGATTCCCTGCCCTCTGCCCTCCATCAATGCTAACCTCATGAAAGAACACCTTGAAAGGCTGGGCACCTTCAAGTCAGCTGGCCCTGACAATCTACACACCAATACTCAAGGAGCTGACTAGTATCATAGCCCAGCCCCTGGCACAGTTCTTTGAGAACTCCTGGTGCTCTGGTGAAGTGCCTGAAGATTGGAAGAAGGCCAACGTAGTGCCTATCTTCAAGAAAGGGAGGAAAGTGGATCTGGCATACTACAGGCCCATAAGCCTGACTTCTATCCTGGGGAAAGTGTTAGAACAGATCATTAAGAAGGCCAGTCTTAATGGACTGGCTGACAGCAACATCCTCAGGGATAGCCAGCAGGGGTCTGCTGAGGGTAGGTCTTGCTTGACCAATCTTATTTCCTTTTACGACAAGGTGACCTATCACTTGGACAAGGGAGAGGAGATTGATGTCATATATCTTGACTTCAAAAAAGCCTTTTATCTGGTATCCCATGATCACCTCTTTGCAAAACTGGCCAACTGCAGCCTCGGGTCCACCACAATCCGCTGGCTGGGGAACTGGCTCTGTGGTCGGAGCCAGAGGGTGGTGGTTGATGGAAGTCAATCGTCATGGTGCCCTGTGACCAGTGGGGTCCCCCAAGGCTCTGTCCTTGGACCTATACTGTTCAACATATTCATTAATGATGTAGACACTGGTATCAGAAGCGGACTGGCCAAGTTTGCCGATGACACCAAACTTTGGGGTAAAGCGTCCACACCTGAGGATTGGAGGGTGATCCAGGCTGACCTGGACAGGCTCAAGAAATGGGCAGACGAGAACCTGATGATGTTTAACACCGAAAAATGCAAGGTCCCCACCTTGGGAGAAAAAACCTGCAGCACCCTTATAGACTCGCCAGTGCTTTGCTGGCTAGCACTATGGATGAAAGGGACTTCGGGGTCATGACTGACCACAAGATGAATATGAGCCTTCAATGTGATGCTCTGGCTAGTAAAGTGAGCAAAACACTGGCTTGCATCCATAGATGCTTCTCAAGCAAATCCCAGGACGTCATTCTCCCATTGTACTCAGCTTTGGTGAGGCCGCAGCTGGAGTACTCCATCCAGTTTTGGGCTCCACAATTCCAAAAGGGTGTGGAGAAGCTTGAGAGAGTCCAGAGAAGAGCCACGTGCATGATCAGAAATCAGGAAAACAGACCTTACAACCAGAGGCTCAGAGCCATGGGATTCTTTAGCCCGGAAAAGCCAGGCTCAGGGCCAATCTGATGGCCACCTATAAATTTATCAGGGGTGTTCACCAGGATCCGGGGGAATGATTGTTCACCAGAGCACCCCAAGGGATGACAAGGTCGATGGTTATAAACTCCTGCAAGACCATTTCAGGCTGGACATAAGGAAGAATTTCTTCACTGTCCAATCCCCCAAGGTCTGGAATAGCCTGCCACTGGAGGTGGTTCAAGCTGCTACATTGAAGACCTTCAAGAAAATTTGGATGCTTATCTTGCTGGGATCCTATGACCCCAGCTGACTTCCTGCCCCTTGGGCAGGGGGCTGGACTTGATCTTTTGAGATCTCTTCCAGTCCTAATGTCTATGAAATCTATAAGTTGTGGGGGACAGAGGGCAAGGGGTACACCTGACCTCCCAGATTTATATTCTCTGATGTAGCAGTGAGAGGAGGACAAATTCAAGGCAAACATCCAACAGTTATTTTTTACCTAAAAATATTATAACTTTTTCATATACAGGTTCTAATTATGGGGGGGAGGGTGTCATTTTGTACTGAAGTAGGAAGGGCTATGGGGGGGGGGGGGGGAAGGGCCCCTGCAGTTAGGAACGGGCTGGGGCATATGCTGCCCAGCTGGGGCTGTGCCAGGCTCTGGGAGCAAGGGCTATGGGCAACAGGAAAAGCCATGGCTTGTCTGGCTGCTCCCCCAGCTGCCCCCACCAGGGCAAGGCAGGCAGTTGTAGGGCCGTGCTGGGAGGCTGTGGGAGAAGCTACAGCCCATCTGGCTCCTCCTGCAGCTGCCTCCACCGGCGTGATGCAGGTAGAGCCGGGGCTGCCGGGCAGCTGTGGGAAAAGCCTTGGCTCAAACCACAGCTCATCTGGCTGCCCTCACTGGGGCAAGACAGGCAGCGCCAGAGCTGTCAGCTGGCTGCAAGAGAAGCTGTGGCGAGGGAGGCAGTGTCAGGGCTTCTGGGTGGCTGTGAGATAAGCCATGGCTCATCTGGCTGCTCCCTCGGCTGCCCCTGCTAGGGTCAGGCATACAGTGCAGGGGCTGGCAGGCAGCCATAGGAGAAGCCACAGCTCAAGTGGCTGTCCCTGCCAGGGCAGGATACACAGTGCTGGGGTTGCCAGGCAGCCATGAGAGAAGCCGTGGCTTAAGTGGCTGCTCCCACCAGGGTGAGACAGGCAGTGCCCGGGCTTTGCTAGGCAGCGGTGGAAGAAGCCGCAGCTCAAGCTGCTGTTTGGTTGCTCCCCTGGCTGTCCCCACTGAGGTGAAGCAGGCAATGCCCGGGCTCTGCTGGGTGGCTGACGGAGAATCCATGGCTCACCCAGAGGCTCCTGTTACTTGCCCCAGAGAGCATGGGGAGGGGGAGGGGGGAGAGAAATGTGTGACCCCCGATCTGGTCAGGGGTGGGGTTGCTTTTGGGGCAGATCCAGAGGCACACGCTCCCTCCTTCCACCATGCCCTTCCGGACACGTTGGCAGAGCAGCAGTGTGCTGCTCGTCTCTGGGCAGCTCCTTTGGTGCTCACTCATTGCTGCTGCTACCACTACAGCACTATGGTACTTTACCTGTACTGAATAAAGAATAAGTCAACTTTACAAGTTCACTGTGCTTTTCTGTTTCCAAAATTTTTCCAAAATGCCCATAATAATGGCAGAAAAGCATAAATCTGGTGGAAGTGATGTTTCTTTTTCCAAGAAATTTAGAACAATTATATGGAAACAAAAATGGAAATAATGAAGAGGTCTAAAAAAGGTGAGACCCCAAGTAAAATGGGTAGAGCCATGGATATCCCTGGAACAACTATCGTGACCATCCTGAAAGACAAGGCAAGAATTCATTAACGTGTTATGGGCTCAGCTCCTATGCATTCAGGTGTGATAACTAAGCACCATGTCGGACTTATTGCTCAGGTTGAGGAACTGTTAATCATTTGGCTGGAGGATCAAAATAAATGCTGTGCTCCTATGAGTTTAGGCATCATTCAGGAAAAGGCTAGGGGTCTTTATGATGATCTAAAGCAACAATAGGGGGACAGTTCTAATGCTGACCCTTTTACAGCAAGTAAAAGGGTGGTTTGTGTGTTTTAAAGCCAGAGCCAATTTGCATCAAGGTCTCAAGTGAAGCTCCCAGTGCTGATGAAGAGGCAGCTTGTGCTCTTCCTGAGACATTGGCTGAAATCATTGAAGAGGATGGCTATTGTGCTCAGAGTTTTTAATGAAATGAGACTGGGCTCTTTTGGGGAAAAAATGCCATTGAAAACCTACATTGCTGAAGAGGAGAACTCCATGCCAGGGTACAAAACTGCTAAAAATAGGCTCACTCTATTGCTCGGTGCCAATGCTGCAGGGTATTGTGTACTTTCAAGGGACATTCCAAGGCATTTCTCCCAGTGATATGGAAATCCAATCCTAAGGCATTGGTCAGTAAGAACATTTTTGAGGATTGGTTTAATTGTCATTTTGTGCCAAGTGTCAGGTATTATTGCAGGAAAAACAATCTTGCATTTAAAGAGTTGTTAATCCTCCACAATGCTCCTGGTCATCTAACCATCTTTGATGACAAGCATCCTGACATCAAAGTTGCGATTCTGCCGCCCAACATCACCCCATTGTGGCAACCCATGGACCAGGGGGTAATTGCATCCTTCAAGGCCTACTATCTTAGGTGCACATTTGCCCAGGCCATCAGGGCAATTGAGAAAGAAGGTGGACCAACTCTGAAGGAATTCTGGAATGGCTTCAACATTTAACATGCAGTTAAAAACACTGGCTAGGCATGGAATGAAATCAAACAATCACATTTTAATGGTGTTTGGAGAAAACTGTGTCCTAAGTTTGTGTTCCAAGACTTTACAGACACTTTTGAAGAGGTGACCAAAAATGTTGTTGAAATAGACAAATATCTCAACTTAGACGTTGCATCAGAAAATGTTGAAGAGTTGCTGGTATCACATTTTGAAGAATTAATCAGTGAGGACCTCACTGAATTGGAACAGCAAAAAGTGGCAGAGGAAGAAGATGCACCCACTGTTGAAGAGACTCCTCCTCATAAAGTCTGGACAACAAAAGTGCTGGCTGAAGCATTTCAACTTCTGGAAGCTGCCATGTCCCTGTTTAAGGAATATGACCCCAACATTGAATACAGTGCATCAGTGAATAGGGGCATATCCAACATGTACAGCTGCTACAGAGAAATTTACAAGCAAAAGAAGAGAACATCTGTCCAAACTTCCTTGGACACTTTCTTTAAGAAAGCAGACAAGACACCTGAGAAGACTCCAGTCAACATCCCTTCAAAAAGTTGAGCAAAGTCACCTCAAAGAAGTCTTTCCAAATAAATATGATTACTATTTACAATATAAATTTCTAAATAAATGCATACAGACAAGCAATATAGCTACATTTATTTATTTGATATAATTGATTTGAGTACTGTACAAAATTCTGGGTTATTTTGGGTGAAAATAGGGTATTAGGCCTTGGTTCAGGAACCAATCCCCTATTTATAACATTGTTTCCTGGGAAAATTGGTTCTGAGTTGTAACGTTTCAACTTAAGATGCAGTTTTCAGGAACAAACTGTGTCGTAAGTCCAAGAACTGCCTGTACAGTGTATTATTGTATGGAGATCAGGGATATACCAAGACACAACAATTCTGTAATCATATTTTCATTTGTGACCCTATCCAGCTGAAATTGTGTGACAGTACAGTACAAGTATACACATGCTTGAGAGGCTATTTAGCTCAGTTGGCTAGAGTGCGGTGCTAATGATACCAAGATGGCACACTTGAACTCAGATTGGACTAGATGATTTCTTGATGTCCCTTTCAGCTTTACTTCTGTATCCAAGTTACCCTTGGATAATTTCGTTCCATGCAGAAACTGTACCTGGCAGTCATATAGTAACTATTATCTTTAATCATCACTTCTATATATTTTTCACTGCATTAATTTTGGCTGATTGATGATAAAAACTGTCAGAGAACTTTAAATATTTGTACTTTCCTTTATGAAAAATATGAAACATATGAATTATATAGTTTCCCTAGTTCCATGAAACTGTGAAACTTTAATGCCCAGGTTGTTATTCCAGTTTCCATTATTTACTATTTCTAAAAAGGCTATTGCTAAAATTGTCAGAGTTATAAATCTTGAAGCAATTACCTTTTTATTTTTAAACAATAGCAGTATGGTAACATAGGCACAGACATGTACAAATCTTCAACACTATCTCTTAGTGCAACAACCCATAAAGATACTCTTGCTTAAGCAGTGTTTATCATTTAAACTTATTCCTTAAAATATTAATATCAACATATAATAACCACTAGAGAAGCTCTTCTCAGGAAATACTTATTTAAACCTGTAAAAATTCAACTACACGTTTTAAAAGTATTATTCCAAGCAAGACTTGTCAAGTAGTGCTGTTCTAAGGATTCTAAAAGTCAGAAACTGAACACCAAAAGTAGGAACAATGTCACAAAGGCTATGCATTTTCCCAATATGGTTAAACAACATACCTTCTTACACATCAAATTCCTGAGTATAAATTTGGCAATGTAAAGTGAAACCCTCAGATTTGCATGCTATTCATGAAAATCAAAATTACTGCAGACATCCTGAAGTGGTGCTAAAAACCATTGCTACATCTAGTTTGAATCTTATGGAGTGACTTAAGAAACATTTCTTTTAATATCAGTGTATTAAAGCAGATTATTTATTAATTAAATGTGATAAAGACATTTGCAGACAAGGTTCTTTGGGTAAATATGATATCTTTTATTAGACCAACTAAAATAGTTGGAAAAATTTTTCTTTCCAAGCTTTCAAATACAAACACCTTTCCTCAAGCTGAGGAAGTATCTGCAGTTCTGTGCTCTTCATGGATGGGATAGAATAACATAGAAGCCAGAGGCCAGTATATCAGTGAAAATGCAAATTGAGGCAGTCAATGTGTGAGAAACAGGTTGGGGGCAGAGGGGAAAGGGAATTCAGGCCTGGTGATGAGATGTGGCTGGTAAATAGTAGACAGCTTATCTGGGGTAACAGATTTCGGGGAGGTTATAATGTGCCATAAATCCAATGTCTATATTTAGTCCAGTAGGTTGATGAAGTGAAGTTCATAGGTTTGTCGCAAAAGGTGTTTTCTAGATTCGCTTCGACAACTGGAACTGAGAGACTGGAGAGAGTGGTTGTCTTGTGAGAAGGTTCAGTGTTTGTTTAAAGGCTAGGCTGTGTGGTTCTGGAAAGATCTCTTTAAGAACTGGGTCTACATCTAGTACGGGTTGCAAATGTTTATGGATATTTACGTTCAATTGTTACATGTGTTCTCAGTGCAAATTCAATGGTATCGGAGCTTGTAATATACAGTAATATACAAGCCCTGTAATATACAGCTTGAATTAAAGCTGTATATTACAGCTTTCTTGGTGTGTTTAGGGTGATTGCTGGTTCTGTGCAGATATGTATGTTGGTCCATGGGTTCTTGTATACGGTGGTTTGCATTTTATAGTGCTGAATAGTGATCATGGTGTCTAAAAAGACAATATTAGTGCTGGAGTATTCAAGAGACTGTCGATGGAGGGGTGATGATTATTGAATTTCTGATGGAAATTAATCAAAGATTGTAGGTTTTCCATCCAGATGATGATATCATCAATGTATATTAAGTATAGCATGGGTTTGATGGTGCAGTCCTTGAGAAATTATTCTTCTAGGTGACTCATAAAAAGGTTGGCATATTGTAGGGCCATTCTGGTGCCCGTAGCTGTGCCCATGGTTTGGAATACTCCAGCACCAACATTTTCTTTTTAAACACGATGATCACTAACCTCTCCAAACTCACCACCAGAAACCAATGTTCTATGGCTCAAAACACACATAATGGATCCAGATCGTGACATGACAACGAATGTAAAACCTGTCAACATATCTCTGCCATCCCCCACAACAGAGACACCCCACAACAGAACCATCACCATTCTTGGATCTTATACTTGCACCTCCAGAAATCTAACACATCCCATTAACTGAGCTAAATGCCCTGATAGAAAACACACTGGAGAAACCAAACAAAAGCTGCATACCAGAATAAATGCACACTGAAAATCTATCAAGGACAAAAATACTCAATGACCTGTGGGGGCACACTTCTCACAAGACAACCACTCTCTCTCTGATCTCTCAGTTCCAATTGTCAAAGCAAATTTACAAAACTGCTTTTTCCTACACACACACACACTTCCCTTGCTTTATGTTGTACATGCATTCCTGGAAAACGCTACATAACTTGAAAGGGAACCAACTTTACAATGTAACAAATAGGGATATGTTCCAAGATCTCGACTGTACTGACCATCAGACCCATTTCTACTACTTTTACAAGACAATTTTAGTACTCACAAACAGCAGTCAGTACACACAAGCATAAGGCACTATCATAATGGGGATGGCAATTACGGAAACATGTTTCACAGATGAGCAAGAGGCACAGCTCCACACAAAAGACTATATTTTGGTGTGTGTCACTCCCACAGTGCACTGCACAAAGCAGCTGACTGCAGGCATCCACAACACTGTTTGCATGAGAGAATTTACCTCACATATAACAAATTTTGGTATAAAAGGGTCATCACATAACAGTTAATTCGCACATACAGAACTCATATAAAGCAAGGGAAATCTGTACATATATTTATATATAAATATAAATATATGGACCGTGCAATATGAAACAACTTAACAAGAAAGAAGCAAAATTCAACATCCTGCTTGCCATCAGACACTTCTGATGTAAATAAGCGTCTCCAACTTTTACTCGAGCCTAATTAGCATACAAATGAATTTTCCCACCCAGAGAACTTATACCATCCTCCAGTTCTCCTGTGCAATATGAAGTTTCATTTCTACCTGGGAGAAACTGTTAAATCTTTGCATTCTCCTTTGCCTGAGGAAGGGTGTGTGAACACAAAAGCTTGCAAACAGAAATTTTTCTGCAACGTTTTAGTTGGTCTAATAAAACATATCTCCTCCACCACAAGAGTTCTGACTGGACTAAATACAGACATTGGATTTATGGCACATTATTACCTCTCCAACATTTGAAACCCCAGGTAAGAGACAGTTGGTAAATAGTAGAAAGGTTATCACCAGGTGTATATTCCCCCATCTGTTTCTCACCCACTGATTGCCTTAATTTGCATTTTCATTGACTGATATTCTTGCATAGTGGCCTCTGGCTTCTATGCTATTCAGGAAGAGTACAGAAAAACTGCAGGCGCTTTCTCAGCCTGAAGAAGGGTGTTTGTACTCAAAAGCTTGAAAAGATGAATTTTTCCAACTATTTTATTGGTCTAGTAAAAGATACTGTTTTTACCCAAAGAACCTTGTCTGCCTATGTCCTTAGACCAGAGGCGGGCAATTATTTCGGGAGGAGGGCCACTAACTAAGTTGTGGCAAGCTGTCCAGGGCCGCATGGGTAGCCCTGCCCCTTGACAGGTGCTCTGCCCCCTGGTCACCATCTTGGGACCAATGTCCCAATGTCTTGGGACCAATATCTCAGGGCCAGCACTGGTGGAGCCCAGAGCGGGATGCAGGCTGGCAGGGGTCTGTGGAACTGCGCTGGGTTGTACCAGCAGAGAGGGGGGAGAGCTGGACCGGCTCCATAGAGCTCCTGCCAGCTGGGACCCTGTACTCCTGCCACCCTGCTTTGAGCTCTGCTGGCATTGGCCCTGGGACATGAGTGCAGGCCCTGCTCCTGCAGCCGCTCATTCCCCAGTGCCCCCCCAGCCCCATGGTACAGGCAGGGGGCAGCATACAGCCCTGACCCCCTGCTCGCCAGGAAGAAAGGAGCTGGTGCAGAGCACGGGGGACAGGTGGCCCCTCACCTGCCCCGTGGCCCACGCTCCCTGCTGCAGCTGCTTGCAGCCCATACAGGGCTATCCTGAGCAGGCACAAGCAGCCCCATGCGGGCTATGAATGGCTGCAGCATAGGGCGCCAGGCACGGGACACACGAGTGCCTGCTTTTCCAGTGCTCAGCACCAGCTTGTAACCTGGCCCTGCTGCTGGAGCTCATCTGCTGGGCAGCAGCAGCAAACACTGCCCAGTGCGGCAAGCAGGGGGGCCTCAGCTGCTGCCGCCACAGCACAGCCCCAACGCGTGAGCCCAGAGCTGGTGTAGGGCCCAGGCTGGCAGTGGGGTTGGGTTACAAGCTGGTGTTAAGCGTGGGGGGAAAAGCAGCCCCTCCCTTGCCCCATACCTGGCTGCAGCTGCTCACAGCCTGCATGGGGCTGCCTATGTCTGCTCAGGACAGCCCCATGCGGGCTGCAAGTGGCTGCAGCAGCGAACGTGGGCCATGGGGTGGGTGAGGGGCCACTTTTCCCCACGCTCAGTTTTTCCCTGGGGTCCTCCCCTGCCCTTCCCCCTACCCCTTACCTGAGCTTCCTGTGCCAGGGCAGTCACATGGTCCCAGGCCAAGAGCCCCTGCTGGGGCTTCCAGCTGGGAGGGCAGGGCTGGCCAGGCCCTGCTGTTGCGGGAGCCCTCCGAGGCTTCTCCAGGGTCCTATCGACCTTGGTTCCTGTCATCTTTGACAGGACAGATATATTTTAATTTTCTAAATATTTTTAGGGGCTCCGCAGGCCAGATAGAATGGCCTCACAGGCCAGATCCAGCCCACAGGCCGTATTTTGCCCACCCCTGCCTTCGACCAACATGGCTACAACCAATACCCATAAAGACATTTATGTCTTCTGCATTATTACTATATGCTGTATACAAATTGTGGGCACTTCATCAAGTGCTCCATAAAAAAAAAATTGTTTGGCATAATACAGTAATATTTAATACTTACTATTTATAGGTTTCTGAACGAATATATTCAAAAACATGAGACACTCCCAGCTGGAACTGGTCAGCAATAGGGGTGACCCAGGGATTATTCTCTGCTTTGAAGACTTGCTTTTGACCAGTCAAATCCAAATGACCTGAAAGGGAGCAAACAAAAGAAAATCTTTTATCACAGATTAATTTCTCATTGTGTATATGACGTTGTTCTTTCTTCCAGAAACAAAACACCTACAGTCAAAGCAAATTTCAGTATTTTCAGGCTTAATGTGAGAAAAAGGAAGGCACATTCGTTTCCATCGTAGAAGCTGTAGAACCAAATCCTCCCCTAATCCCCCACTTACTTTGTATCACACGATTTGCAGCCGGTATTGCTTTGGCTCCAAGCACTTCATATTTATTCATTAAATTAAGCTTTCATCTGGATTTAATGCAGAGGCCTTGGTCAGGCCTTCTATATAGGAGGTAAAATTCAATGCAGCACTAACAGAATGAGCAGATGAAGAACTAAAACTCAAGATTTCCTGACTCTTATGCCAGTGCCTATCTTTTCAGAGCATGCTAACTATGCTGGGGTCTAATATTATAATAATATTATGCCATAAAGAATAACATAAATGCTTCCAATTTTTTAAGGACAGCTCACTAGTATTTTTCCATTACAGTGGCTAGCAAGAATGAACAGGGACATGAGCTGTTCCATAGCCAATATCCCATGGTGCAATCCATCTCCAGCATCAATGCCCAGAGCGCAAGTCCAGTGAACAAACCTCAGTTGGTTATTAGCCTTTTCAATACCAAACATTAGTACTGTTTTTCCTGAAATCCTACAGCTCACTGTTGGGCTGTACTTCTCAGTCCAAGGGCAAACATTTTTAATTACAAGCTGCCAGTATATATGCTCATTTGAAAACAAGGACTTGAGACTTACTAGAAACTTCGGCAACTGTTACATTTTTCAACCAGAAAAATTTATGTTCAACTGAAGGCTGAATTTCCCCATGACCTGGGGACACCATACTAAATTCTAATTTTATTAAATCAGTGACATTACTATATATATATTCGATACATTAAATGATTTTTAATACAAAATAAAACATGGTCACTATTTTTAATTTATTATTGTGCATTTTGTGACTGAGGGCTATAACAAAAGTGATGACAATTTAAAAACTGTTGTAGATCATAATGGAAAAAATATAGCATTTTTCATCTAACCAAACTAGCTTATAATTATAGCATCGAGTGTAGCACGCCTGCTGAACCAAACTGTTATTTCCATACAGAATAAATGATGTGCTTATTTTTCAAACCAATAGCATTTGTATATATAGAGTTAACATGCATATATGACTGCAATAGCTTCAACCAACTGCTGTCTGCTGGTGGTCTCGGCTGTATTTCACCATGCTCTGCATTATATTTAATCCTTAATGCTGCTCTTTCTATGAAAAAGGGTTAACATAATTAGGGTAAAGCTAGACCATTATACTGTGTGAAAAGATGACACTTGTCTCATATAGGCCTATCAACAAGTTACCATTACCTCAGCAAAGCTCATCTGTCAGCTGTCTGAAGTCTGTTCTTTTTAAGTAATAACATGCAGGAAGCATTTCACCCCTCTGTCAGTCAGGCGGCAATTGCCCTAACTGCCTTACGCTTCAGTGCTTCTAGTTAGGAGTCTCACACCCATCTCCTTTATTAGAGGACTCAGCAGCACTGCTGTTCTAACAAGGATCAGGCAGCAGGATTAAGCACTGTGACAAAGAGGACCTAATAAGCTAGGAACTGGTGCATCTAAATCTTTGCTAGCTGGCTCAAGACACAGACTTGCCCTGTTCTCTATTCAGTTTTAAGGCACAAGCCACTAGGGAAGCAAGCCAGCACTGTGATTAGCAGTAACCCTCTGACCGATGCTGCTATGAAGATCATATATCACTCAGAAGCTTATTCTGCAATTGCAAATTGGATTTTTCATTTTATTACCTGCAAAAGAATCATATGCATTTCTCTCCAAAGCCATCAAACACAGTAAGCATTCACTAACCATTATAATTCTGTAAGTGTTGTAGACATATAAAAATGATCAATCTGTGTACACCTAATATAGATGGTTAAATTCAGTGAGGCAAATTTAGCCACGTTACAGAGCAAATTCAATTTTGCTTATGGAAATGAGTTACATATTTCCAAAATCTCAGCAGGAAGGTTCTTAGCTGAGGAGTCCAATCTTGAGTTGGTTCAATAATTTACAGCCCATACCAAATAAACTGGGGAATGCTGCCTTAACTTTCTCTCACCTCCTCAATGTAAAGTTCCTGCTGCAGATTCTAAATATCATACACTTTATTTAAATTTAATCAATTTAAAGACATGCCATGCTGTTGAAGTGAAAGCATATTACAGCAAAGAGAGGATCCCTTAAACACAACGAACTGTTGGTGTGTGCATTTGAAATACACCACATAAGTTTTCCCCTGCCACCAGCTTCACAAAAATGTCATATCTAGTTATAATGTTTAGGAATACTGAGTCTATGTCTATCCTAATCCCTGCCCTCTTTTTGAAGTAATGGATGAAGCAGCAATGCCCATAAACAGAACACTTTCACCAGAAAAATTGTACAAGCTGGCAGGAGAAGACTCCAACAAGCTTTACCACTGGACTCATGGTAGCATTGCCAAAGTGATACCCACATAACTTACATAAGACGTGCACATGTATAACTGCAACAATGTCCATGTTCTTATATGTTCGCAGATAAAATATTTGCGGGTGCTTACTTTTTCAGTGCAATAAACTGAACCCAGTAGGGCTGAAAAGCAACATTCCAAATATAATCCTAGTATGGGGCAGTGCTTGCAAAAGCTCTTATGCCACTCTCTCTAGTACTGGGGCTCTGGGTGGGAAAATGGTCAGGGCAGATGTGCCCCCGTATGTGTAATTTAAATTTTATAAGTAGAATACTATCCCAAAGCCTTTAAGAAATACATATATTCTGCTAAATAGATCACATCAAATTATTTGGATATTTTTAGTAAGTGAAAACACAAAATTGCCTTTGGGAAAAATCCAGTGCTGCAGACTGAAACAAAATATAAGTGTTGAAGATTGCATCGATTATTTTTGTTTTGTTCTACCCATGTACATCAGTCCATTTAAATAGTACTTGTTTACTTTATCACAAACAAAATTTGGTTATTCTAGCAGACTGTCAATGACTGTTAGAGGCTTGGGCCCGTTGCCTCACTTTTACACCAAGTGAAGTATCAGAAGCTATGCTCCTTAAAACAGTGCTTCCATAGATGGGCAGCTGGAGGAAAGAGAATACAGCTAAGTTTTGCTCTCCTGTAAAGTAGTCCCACTAGTAGACCTTTCGCTGCCACTACCATACTTTTAAAGAGGATTTTTCTTAGCACTGAGCTGCTCTAATTTGAATGTAAATTTATAAATATAATTTAAAATTAAAAATATTACCCCTAAATATCAGGTTCTGAAGTCCTGATTCACTTCCAGCAAAAAACAAAAAAACCCCAAAACCAATCTCCATAACTTTGTACCTTGAGTAGCTATTTACACTGGGATAAAATGATTCAAAGTTGATGTAAAAAAGCTACCCGATGAGATCAAAACAGCAGCATTTTACACAGGAGCAAAAGACTATTCAAGATCTGAGACAGAAAAATCAGATCCCTGATTCCAGTCTGACAAGCAATGGTGAAAATCAAGAAGTAGCTCTAATCATGTTAAGAATCAAAGGCTTACGGTACTGCTCAGATACTTCATCAACATGGTAAAATCATGAGTCCCCCCAACAGGAATATTTCAAGCTATTTGAACTCAGTTTGTGAGAAAGGAAAAATGTCACCTATCCTATGATTTCTCCCTTAAAAGGCATTAATTACCTCAATTATGGGATGCCTTGGCACAAGGGTTGCATTCATATGCAACTTAAATCCACCAGGATTAAGAAAGGACAGACACTGAAGATACAAGGCTAACTAAACCAGAGAGAGAAGGGAAGAAATCAGATTAAGTGGCTCACTTTTAGAATGTGTCCGTCTAAAATAAAAAAATGTGGTTCTAATAAAATTTGTGGTTTTGTTGCCTGCCATAAATATTTGCAACCATCAAATGTCTCCAGCACTTATGATACCAAAGGATGAACTGTTCAAATTTGACCTACACAGTGAATGTGAACATCTGCTTAAACAACTCAAAAGTAATTTATTTTTGTGCTTCCACAGTATTATCAAACAATACTAATAACACAAGCCTATGACTTAGTAGGTGCCACCTGAAAGTACAGAAGATGGAGCTCCAGCAAAGCTGAACTATTTACAAAGAAAACCAAATATTCCTTCTTCCACTTTCATTTAGGCAAGTTTGGTTCACAGCTATCATTGGTCATCAGTCATTATTTGTCCCTGCTCACATCCTTAGGTTTAACTGCTCCTCAAAATGGCATTATGTATTTCTCCTTATCTTCCTGTAATGCTGGTGGCACAAAACTGTACTGTATAAACTGCTCAATGTCTCCAGAAGCCAGACATAGCCTACAAAAAACAACCAAGCAACAGTTTGCTCTATAGTTAAATACAACTAATTTCCAGCAAATACCAGGCAGACGGTGTTGAGCTACCTATCAGTCTGACCAGTACTGTCTTGTTTCCTGTGCTCTTTGTCTTCTGGTCACCAGATATCTCATTTTAGACTGTAAGCTTCTCAAGACTATCTTCTCATTAGGCATTTGCATAGGATCTATAGGCTCTAGCTCAGTGATACATTAGGCCATGACTGGGAGTCTCAGGCACTAGTTCAAATACAGATTAAAAGTGAGAACGAAAAAACAGCACTTCTCACTTCAAGAGCACCAAGGAGCATTTATACTGCTTAAAAAAAGATGTAATGAAGTAATTAAACAATTGTGACATTTTAAAAGTGAAAGTTGGCATTCAGCATTTGAAACATTATCCTGCCTGTGAAATACCAGCTGAACACTTCTTCATAATGGGCTAAATTCATCCTCACTGTAGCATCAGTAAAATCAATGGAATTACACAGGAGGCAATATTTGGCCCTATACCATAATCCCTATAGCTGTCTCCCTTTTACTGCCTCCCCTCACTACTTCCCAAACAGTATATTTCACCACTGACCTCAAACACAGTCCTTTGGTGTGATCATACCAATTTTTCTTATAGATGGCATTAAGTTTGTAACTTAAATGTTCCTTCCCTTTATAGCTCTGACTCACACACACACAAATGTGAAGTAAGAAATTAACTTTATTTTTTTATTTAGCTATAAATACCCTTGAATCCAATTTTATTAAAGGCTAAGTAAGGGATCAATCTACTACAAAAAACCTAAACTTAAGTTATATGTAAAAATGTGTCTGATTTGGTTTGTTTTAGCTTTGTTTTACACCCTAGGGCTTACAATTTTTATTACTTTGGTGCCATGTGCTTTGTTCTCCATAGAGATGGATTGGCATAAGTGTGGGGGTGGAAAAACTGTCATGAATAGAAGGTCATAACATAGGTACTAAGAGAATTAATTGTGAATAATATAAATATTATGTTTTCATTTGTTATATGGAATGTAACTGTGATTTATATGTCTGTTTTAACAAAAACTACCAATTTTTATACAAATCTGAACACTTGCAACTCATGACTCTCTACAAGGAATGACAGCATTTCTGTTTGAAGCCTCTTCTACAGTTTTAGTAACAGAAAAGGGATAGAAAAGAACTGATAAGACAGCACAGAGGAACAAATTCTGGTACATAAGCTAAGTGTGACTCAAATCTTTTTTGGCATCAGATAAAATAATCATAAAATTCAATCTGATAAACAAAACTATAACTTCATAACATATGTCTAAAATATACATTGCTTGTTAATGAGATTCAAATTATTAAAAAAACACCAGTTATAAAAATTGAAGCTAGATTGAAGCGCCTCCAAAAGATCCAGGATGATATTACATTTTATTGTTATATTTCTGTCATTTTGCTGCAAAAACCTTTTACTGAAGTAGCTGTAAGCATCATTTGGATTCACCTATTGTGTGGATTTTTCCTGCTTCTGGTAGAACATTTGGCTTGATGTTCGCCAAAATAGGGTTAATGGAGAACACACAACAAGCACATTAATGGGAAATAGTTCACTTCTCCAAAAATTAAATGGTGGGGAAGAAGAAAAAAAATCTTACGAAAGGGAATGAAAGGAAAACCAACAAAACACTTCAAGCTATTAGTTGCCGGGAAAAGTAAAGAAACGGAGCTGCACATTTCTTTGCCCATTCTGTTGCCCACATGGCAGTATATTCAGAAGAGATGTTGACAGTGGCAGAAAGGTTCTTCCAGTCCTAGCTCACTGGGCAAAATCAGAGGACACCTCTGGAAAGGGAAGTCTGAATGACTAACCCAAGCTTCTGATTTTAACGCCTGAAGTTATCTTACTTTTTCCAGTTCCTTCCAACTGAGGAATACTAGCACCAAGATTATGAACTTCTACAGGCATTTCAATTATTCCAAGTTTAACTGAGAGAAATGTTTCAGTTAACTGATAGGTTTGAAGAGGAGAAGGGACAAATAACAGATCAACTATGTTTGACCATCTCTTATATAAGATGTCACAAAACTTCACCCAATTACCTAATATGTTTAGTAACTAGAGTGTACATGACTAAAGCATATCTTCCAGCAAATTGGGCAGTCAAGAGAGAGAATTTATCACTGTCCTAGATTGTCACTGTTATAATTTTTAGCTTTATTTCTTACTTGAATTTATTGGATTTAACATCCAATCAGTGCTTCTTGTTCTGCCTTTCTCCTACTATTTTTTTCTTATCTACTCACTGCCTTCAAAACACCTCTCAATCTTTCTGATGACATAAGTAAGATTGGGTCCTCTAGGTCTAATCTATCTAATTATTCAACCTGATCTTACTACAGCTATTTTGCTTGTAGGGACTGGCAGCTAAAAGACCAAGGAAAAAACAGGCATGGGAATTGGCCGCTTCAAGGCTTTGCATGCTTCAAGTCAAGGTTAGGTGACACAAAGCAAATGGGCAATGCTTCTATTAGTGTTGTTTCGATTGTGTGCGTAAAAGACTTCATTCTTCAGCACCATCTCTCCTGAACCTTTCTATAAGTCCACATTCACTTTGTTTCAAATCCACATTTTGAGATATTTATACAAAATTCCAAAATCATAGTAAAGGTCAACTAGAGTCATTACACTAAAGCATAATGAGAAGTTTGACACCAGGGGACTTTACTTACAAATGTGTCAAGACTGAAGATGAGAGTTAGGAAAAAAAGCAGAATGCACAGAGCTGATTTCTTCCACATACAAGATTTCAGGTATTAAGCACAGTAGGAAAATGGAATGTAGACAGCTAGACAAAACTCGGGGATTTATTCTTCAAGACACTGGACAATTCAAATTTACTAGCTAGAACTCAAATAATGGGTGGATTCGTAATAATCTCTACTACCAGTTTTATGAAACAAATCTCCCATTAGGGCAAGGAACAGTCATTTGCATATAAACTGGTTTAAGTGATCAGAAACTAGTTTAACCCATGTTCAGTGCACATAAACCAGTGTGAAAATGGCTGAAACTGGTTTGAGATAAATCTGGTTGAATGTAGTATCAGACTTAACTGCTTTGGCTCAAACCAGTTTATAAAATGTCTGTCCCAGACCCCTTGCCAGACTCCCCCAGCATCTCGGCATGCTCTCAAGGCAGGCTGGGCCTCTCTGCTCCACAGCAGGGCTGGCCCCTCCCCTCTACTCCCTGGCCAGAGCTCTGGCAGAAACTTGCAGGCACAGAGCATCTGCCTGGCTTCTCCCTGCTAAGCAGGGATTATTCCCCCACCCTTGTTTCTGCCACACTGCCTTATGTAAACACCCAAGCATTAGCTAGCAGACCACATGCTGGCTACAGTCCATGCTGTGGGAGAAGACAAGGGCAGACAGGTTTTTTGGAGCTAATCAACAGTAGCTTAATGTCCTTCCTTGGAAAAGCTGTTTAAAAGCTTGAACTAATGAAGAGAGGCTTTGTTTCTTAATGGGTTGATCAACACTGAGTTAGGGGTGATAAACATTCCCTGCTGGGATGCTTGGGGGTGTGGATAATAAGAGCATTCTGGCTGGGCCTGGCCACAACCTCCTTAGCTCAGCTTCCCTGTGGAAGGTAAGGGAGGGCTGCTCTAGCATCTCCCCCCCCGCCCCCAGCTTCTAGCCTGAGCCACTGAAGGCATGTGCCTGAATTTTTTCCATCCAGAGTAGATGTCTACACAGTTACAAACTGGTTTAGCCTAATCAGGTTAGACTAATCTGCAAAGATTGAATCAAGTCACGCTCAGGTTTTTTGATTGTCTGTCCCTAGCCTAGAGGGATGACTAAAATAATCTACAAACAAAATTAAGTTTCAGTGATAGGAGCCACAAAACAAGAATGTCTTCAATACAGTACACAAGGTACTGCTAAACAAACACCATTGTGCTAATGACTTGTACTTCTTCATGAAAAATCATGCTATTTCAGCAGTCAAACTCTACCTCACATCTTTCAGGAGCAGGTACCAAGGCAACCATACTGATAGAACTGTGTGGGTAGATATGGAAAATTGGAGAAGAAACAGCATATTGACAAGAGTCCAAGACATCCTTTTGAAAGTATTTTTCCCTTTTTCTGAAAGTATTTTTTAAACTTTTAAAAGAAAGTTATTTAAAATTGAAGACTAGGTTAAATTAAGCTATTTGGCAACTATGGGGAAAGTGAAACAGATCTTTCACTGAATATAGACCTAAACCAAATTACTGCAATATATAATCTTTTTGAAGGTTCAAATTTACTAATAGATCAAGTTTTTTGTTTAGTAAACATTTTAGTGTGGATTTCAACAATACAATTTGCACAGTTTGGACATTTTGAGATAAGAATAGGTTAGACAAACATTTCTATGTTTGGGATGGCTTAAATAGGGATGGCTTACTAGGATCCCAAGAAGTAAGCTCTTTGCCCCTGCAAAACGCTTTCATTTTCAATCAGCTGAGAATCCAATGGGGATGATGTCAGTGACCCATGGTTTTGGAAAAAAAGAAAACTAATGCAATGTCAAAGCAGCTTTCTATCTAATAGCCAACATTATGGGGTTACACAATCCCAGTTTACCCTTTAAACTTTCACATCTAACCAAATTCCAAAACCACTTTCAACTACCAAAGGTGTTTTTGTTTTGACAGGACACCATCAAATTGAAATCTGATTAATTTTCAGATATTATACTTCCCCAGTGTTTTTCTAAACATCCGCATAAATATAGGTACCTATCTGAACACACAGAACAAACAGCAAAACTGCCTATAAAGGGCCATGAAACGCAGAGTAAACAAGATTTAATGACAGATAAAAATCTCTCTAATTACCTCCAATTATAATAATCTTGAATGCTAATTCTGGCAAAACAGGTAAAATAGTATCTAACAAATGTGGTTAAGCTGATAAGGCTCATACAAAAATCAGGGTGTAGTCAGTCTGGGTAAAATCTATCAACATATTGTAAGTATGTGAGAAGCAACAGAAGAAGTTGCATGTTAAAAACAAACCCAGAAAACAGCAAGTCCATGTCTTAGAAAGCTTAACAAAAGCCACAATACCGTATGAAAATGAATGCAAGTTGCATAAATGTAAACCAACAGCTATAGGAAATACTTTCAGGGTGTACTGTAGTTTTATTTTGTCCCCACTTCTTGCTCTGCCCCATTTCAAATCTTTCATATTACTCAGAAGAATGTAAGATGTGCCATGCTAGTTACACAAATAGTCTACTGGCTCAGTTTCCTGTGCCTGACAGCAACAAATAGTAGATGCTTTAGTGGGAGAGTATATGGACAGGGCATGTCTAGAATAATGCTCTGTCATACTTTTCCTAGCATTATTATTGGTTTAGTGATGTCACCGGATACATGCTATTTAATAGCTCCCAATAGACCTGCACATCATGAACTTATTGAATCCCTGCTTGAACCTGGTTATACTATCAGCCTCTACAATCTCCTGTAGCAAAAAGTTCCACAAGTTAGCTATAAACTGTGTTTAGAGAGAGAATTTCCTCTTGTTTGTTTTAAACCTATCTCCTGTTCATTACAGGGGATGTAACTATGCATGCACTACACCGCAGTGTAGATTAGTTAGCTCCACAGAAAAGTGTCAGAGTCTACACCTGTGCTGGTACTAGGGCTCAGTAAACTAATTAACTTTGCCATAAGACAGTATCGTCCCTGACAGTATTATCTCAGGGCGGAGTATTTACCGTGCTAAAACACATGTGTGGACCCTGAGGGCATAAATAGCACTTGGTCAGCCCAGCCCACCAGAGGCCTATACTGCCCCAGCTCAAATTGGTGCTGTCCCAGGCACACATGTAGACAGGCACCCACTATTGACTTTCTTCCATCATGAAAAGTGACCATTTACCTTTACTCCTTGTTTCTGTCTTTTAACCAGTTTTTGATCCACAGAAGGGCCTTCCCTCTAATCCCATGACAACTTTTCCCATGCCGTTGGTATGTACCTTTCTCAAAAGTTTCTTTAAAGTCCAAATATGATATATCAACTAGATCCCCCTGCCCACACGCTTTTTAAAACCCACAAAGAACACCAGCAGATTAGTGAGACAGTAATTTCCCTTTACAAAACTCACAACTCTTCCCCAGAATATCATTTATCCAGGCAACTACTAATTTTATTCTTTATCTATGTGAATGTTAATTTTATTTTATTTTCAAGGTTAGTTTAACAGAAACTAGGTTTGAAGATGTTGTTGAGCAATGTAAAAAGTCGATTTTACATTAAACCAACCTTGAGGTAAGAAATATTAAGCTAACCTAGAGGTAAGAAATATGCCAGCATTTCTTATTAAGTTACACCAGTATGTTAGTCAGACATGTCTAGAAGTGTTATCTGAAGGTAAACATGCTATTTCTGGTCTACACTTGAGTACATTTTTCTGTTATATTATTCAACTAATAAATGCCAGGTTGGCAGTCCTGGAAGACAAGTTCTCTATTTATCCATATAATTGGTACATCAGAATGAAATTCACCAAACACACTTCTCATACTGTACCCCTACCTCTACTTCAGCTCCAAACAGAGGGAACTTTACTAAGTGCCTTTTAAATAACCAAATGACTCTCCCCAAAGTACTGCCGTGGAAGCTAGTACCCAAATTGTCCCAATATAAACATATTTCCCATTAGTATCATAGGACTCTGCTTGCACGTTGGTGGTATTGCTGATGGAGAGGGTGCAGTGACACTTGCCATAGTGGACAGTATGCTTATGTTTCCTTTTCTAAGCAGAAAAATGGCAAAATTTAACTTGATCTGCACAGCTGGTCAAGAGTTTTCTTGTTTGCTTGGGTTTAGTTTCACTATTTCAATGACACATCACATTTTAAAAGATTTTTTCTTTTTGCTTATTTACCATCTTAGCCTAGGAGTCTGAAGTAAAGATTAAAAGAGATACTTTATATCCCCCATGCTAGTTCATTCCCACAGAGGTTTACTATCCACCTCCTAATCAGGCCTCATATTGCTCATATTACAAAATCTAAAAGAATTTCCCTATGTGTAGTTGTGATTTGTGAGGGTTAGAAGCAAATGTGCCAAATGAGTACATATATGACAGAACGTAAAGTCAATTTTTCATTCACCAAAAATAATCTAGCTTTATACAAAAAAATAAAAAAATGATAGCAGAATTATTTTGAGGATTATCTGGTTTTCCTTTGCTCTAAGAAAGCCAGAGAAACCATCATAAAATATACATTTAGCTTACATGAAAGGAGGCTGGCAAGCTTTATGGAACTCTTGAAAAGACTTTAATTTGGAAAGAGATATTCAATATTTCAAATATGAACTACTAAAGTTCATAGTTACAAGCTCAGTATTTTCATTAATGTGAAAAAAAAATGTTTGGCTAAAACAATTGTCACTAGTATTTTTTAAAAGCCATCTGTTTCTATCTCCAGCTCTGAAAAAAGTTATGATAGAATTAACAGCACTCAAACAAAGCCATTGTTTCTCCCATGATCATGGAATGAATCCTAAGCAAACCAACTGTCGTACTTCTTGCTGACAGAAGACATCAATAGCACATGGTTTTTCTTTTCTTGATAATGCTACTTACTACATTTGATACAAGTGAACCAAAAATAGGCTCGTTACCTTCTCTGCAAAGTTGCAGAGCCGTTCAATCCACATATTAATGTTATTCAGTCACATCTGACTTCAAGTATGTAAATGATTCCATGTTTCCCCTACAGTCTTGGTGCTTCCTGCTCCTTGACTCAACTCAGGTAGTCTTCTCCAGGGTCTACTGTGATGACCAAACAGTGAGCTTCAGAATCACCAACTGCTGATCTTACTAACTGCATCAGCCACTTTGCTTTGCCTCGTTTCTATTCAGCTTTCTTTTCAACACTATTCCAATTGTTAAATGGTCAGAATACACAAAGTGACAGATTTAGTGCTTCCTAGGCCATTTATATAACTGACTGCAACTCTGTTGTTGCAGTGAATCATGATTTATTTGTCTTGCATTGCAGCACATAACCTTTTAAATGCTTGAAAAAAATGCCAGCACCTCTTTAAAGTTTATATATGACTGCCCACCACCATTCCTCATGACCCAAGCTTTGAGAGACAAATGATAAAAAACCAGCTGTGACTTCCACCCCCCTTCTCAATCACTTCCTGTATTCATCATTCACATGTACTGTTTATACAGACAAGCATCCTAATCAAGAACAAATATATTGTACAAAGTTCCTTCTTTTTTCTCTTGGACAGCAATATTTGTTTTCTTCCTTCATTTACTGACAGGTTCTCTCGACTAAACACAACACAGGCTGGTTCTAATCTTTACTAACTGACATGCTTTGACCTGTGCCATTAGTAATGATTAACATTTAGTTATGTTTGTTAAATCCTCTCCTACTTCCAAATCAACTTTTTTATCTGGATGCCCTTTTCTGCCCATTTTCCACTTTCATCTTCAGATGCACTTCAGTGCTTTCTCCTATACATGAAATGACCTAATCCCACTCCAAATGAACTGGTTTTATTCTAATATGTATACTTGAGCCACCACTGTGACATGAGCCCCTACGCACCTCATAACTTAGTTTTCTCACAAGGGACCAAAGTACTAGTAAACACAACTCTTTTTCTTGTAATAAACATAATTACAGGAAACAAGTTACACAGTCAGAATGAGTTACAAGTCTCTTCAGAAGTAAAAGCTAAAAAAAAGTTGATATACTTCTCATATTATACAGGGCATAAAATGCAAGAGAAATGGGCGATTATATCATAAGTAAGGATTCATGGGTGAAACTATAAAAAAGAAATATAAGAAAATTAATATGTGCATTATAGTGGAAGGCTGTCTCGTAAGGAATGTCATGAAAAATCTTGCTGCACAGCTAATATACTCTGATGCAAAACCATTTCGATAGTGTAAGTCCCTTTCATGCTATACAGTTTCAGTATCATCATGATACAAACAAACCCAAGTCAAATTTGATTGCAACGAAATGCATCAGCAACATGTTCTGCATTTGTCAGGTCACTCTAGAATGCATTTCAAGATCTTTGTTCCAAGCATTACCCTTGTATACACAAACAGTTTTTCATATGAATTTGCTGTGATACTTCTAAGGCAACCAGCTGTATGTGTAGAACACTTTAATTAGCCACCAAAACTGGTTACCCATTACAGAACTGACTTTCCACTCTGAAGAATTCCAGGACTATAAAGTAGGAAACCATAAAAATAGTGCATTCATATTAACGGCACAGGTTTCTAAAATGTTATTTTAGCTGAACAAAACTAAACATAATTCTGACAAAAAGCTATAGAAAATTATATATCAACATCATGAAACATAACACACACATCCAAAATTAAGGAGTTAGAAGGGTATCTTTTGGCTATCAGTGGTGAGGGAAAGAGAACCTTCAGCATGGTAGAGTCTGCTACAATGAGAGAGAGACATGGAACAAGTAACAGAACCAAAAAAGGGAAAAAAGACCCAAAAATCTGTACTTCCAAACACGCAAACAATTTTCTTTAGCCTTTGTGTAACAAAGCTTAGCTCTCCTATTTAAAATGTAAAATAAATATTTAGATATCTGAGTGCTATGTATACATAAATAGCCACCAATCAACACACAAACTGGTTGCAATAGATTCATATAATATGAACATTTCCACCATTACGTTCCCAAACTGTTTTTCATTTTGGTTTCAGGAAATATTAGTTGGAAGGGCAAAAAACTGTGCCTGCTTAAAATACAGGTGCTCCAGCAATGGATAACTGAAGCAGCTCCTTGTTTAAAGCAAAAAGTTTTTTTAAAGGTTATCATAAAACACCGCGAACTACTTCAGGTACGACTCCAGCATCATATAGGAGGTACTGCAAGGCAAATTCATGCAATTTGTAAGCCGCTGTGAGCCTTATAGGGCAGTTTAAAAACCAAATAAATAAATAAATGTTAACCTACAACCAGATTTTCCTTTTTCAAATGAAAACAACTAAAGAAAAAAATATTCCTAGTGATGAAATAACAAAGAAATAAAAAATGGATAGGTCATCTTCCAGTTTCCTTATTTTCAGGAAAAAAGTAATTGAACCAACATGAGACAAGATACTAAAACACAGACTTAAAAGTCTAACAAGTAACTTAGACTCATCTTATTCTTTTTGGCCAAACTTCTCTTAACACAAGCAAGGTTCAGAGAAAAAACAAAACAAAATCTCCTCCCACAAAATACATCCTAACATACTATTTTTATCCAGCCATTTAAAATGCTAAAGAGCTTTTTTGCTGAATAAAACAACTGTTCTAACATACCCAGTTAGACTTTAAGCCTTATCAGATAGACAACACCCTAAAACAGTTTGTATACAAAGCAGAACATGATATGCAAATTTTGCTATCTGGTAAAACTTGCCTCTTACGCTAGCTCCTCCTCTCCTAAGCACATTCAGAGATGCCCAATAAGAGAAAGAGTAGGTTGGTTTCTATGAGAATAAATAGATAATGGCAGCAATGATGACTTCAGCAAATAATATTTCTTAGAGATTAATAGTTCGTTTAGTTGATCCAGTTGGAAACACACTGCATTATCATTATTCAAGTAAATAAACAACCTTCTACAAGCTTACCTAGTTCTGGGGGCAACACGGTTAGGCGGTTTCCCTGGATATGAAGTTCCTTAAGCTGAGTGAGTTCACCGATTTCTTTAGGCAGTGATATCAGGTCATTGTCTCTAAGGCTCAGCTTACAGAGAATACAAAGTTGTCAGAACAATTTTCAGTTAAAATAATGGAACATAAAACAGAACTCTACTCTCTGCCCATTGCCTTCCCCCAAACAGTCAATTCTTCCAATTTATTTACAAGTACTGTAGATAAACAAGAAACGGTATCAGGTGTAGTGGGCTATTCCTTCAAAACAAACCCCACGACTTCTCAAATTGACTAGATTCTACTTCTACAAGGGCTGTGAAAGTGAATTGATTTTCCAAGAATTTAGATAAATTACTTACTATCTGCAACTTTGTGAGCTTCCCAATATCTGGCGGCAGGATTTCAAAATCGTTGTCACTTAGATAGAGTGCACGCAGGGTGGCTGCAAATTAAACAGCAATATATAAACAGGGTGGCATATAACCCAACTGTTTGAGGTCTGATCAATAAAAGGGAGTCAGGTTTGATTAATAACCCTGACTTGGTGAAAAGCCTTTGACATACCCAGGGCTCACAATAATAACAAGCAGGTCAAACTTAGATTTACTGGCTTATTGTATTGTTGGCGAGTTCAGGAAAACATCTATATCTAAAAGGACTGACACAATTAACAATTTCTACTATAGTAAATTCCGGCAGGTTTTGGCACACAGTTTCAATGCTGAGCTGTCAGAACAAGAGCCATTACTCTTTATTACCTCTGATTCCTATTTATTACCCAATTTATATCCAAAACATACAAAAAAATTGACCGAGTTTTTGGAAAAAAATACTCTTATTTTTACTGCTAACAGAGCATAGCATAAGTGTAAAAAGACCTTAAGACTGGATAATAAAATACAAATACAGCTGAGCTCGAAATCATACCATTTATAATTTTTCATACATATACTCTCTCTCATCCTCCAGTAGTAGAAGTGGGGAAAAGATGGCCCAGTGGAACTGTTCAGCTCATTTTTATTCACATAGCATCAGGGGTTTGCAAGATCCGTTGCAGGAATATTAAGACAAAGAGAGACAACAGCAAATACTCTGGAAGAGAGATGACTTTGGGGAGGGATCCCTTCCTCCTGCTTCAGGGAGCAGGTCTTGTGTTTCCTTTCACAAGTTTTTTCCTTGTTACCTGCATTGTTTTAAATTTTAACTTCTGATCATTAAAAACCATTATGCAGAAAAGAACATAAAAAAACCAAATAAAACCTTCTAGCATTTAAAATGCCAGAAATAAGGAAATGCCTATGCAAGGTTCCTCCAGCCATCCTGTATGTATGCATTATATGACAGTCTTTAGTTGCATGCTCATATAGCACATCATGTATACAGGCAAACCTAATTCTGGCCTTTCTGAGCACTGCACCTTACAACTTGAACATAGTTTCAACATGTTTTTGGATGCACGCATTTCAATATTATGTAATTTATATATAGATATAAATGTACACGTGCACACACACACACACAAAGCTGTTATATGTTTTCATAAAAAGCAATCAGAAACTTGTTCTTTTTCAGATAGTCAATACACATCAAGGTGACGTTCTTTACTGTTCCACAAAGCTTCTTGGCGTCTATGAAATTTTAGTATACAACTCCAAGAAATATTACCAAGAAGAAAGCTAATACACCATTACTAACCAAGTCCTCGTATGTCCAATGGTGTCAGGTGACTGTATATCAATGATACATATTGCTGAGCTATGTAGAAATAGTCAAGAGGGCCCAAGGAAGAATCTAAAATATTTGGTTAGAGTTTGGTCTCTATCAAATAAATTTTTTCTTGCAGAATGCAAAGCACAATTTCAAGATGTATAGATTAAAAAAAAAAGTCTCTTACTCAGATAGAAGAAGTTTCCAGGCAGGGAATTTTCATTTAAGTTGTTATAAGTCAAGTCAAGAACCTCCAAAGCTGGTAAAGAGCCAAATCCTCTAGGCAAGGTATTCAACCTATTCATACTGTTGACAAGGAGAAAAGACATGTATAGGATAACAGAAACACACCACATGGAGTACCCTAGTTGCATTTATTTCATCATAAGCATAAATAATACATGTGGTCTGCACTTGTAAACTGGTGCTTGTAAACCAGTGTTAGAATACAGAGATTCTGACAAACGTTAATGTTACGCAGCGCTCAAGTGCGACCTTGTAAAGGTTTAAATGCTGATTAGCTAACAAAAGTAACAAGCCAAGGAAGAAATGGAGACACAAAACTAAAAGTAATACAGCAAATAAAGGAAAAATGCCAAGTGTGGGAACAGGGCTTGAGACGAGTGAATAGAACTCATTTTAGGAGGAGAGTAAGGAAGGTGGGAGACAAGCTGAACCAATGAAACATAAAACAGAGATTGGAGACTAAGTGAGAACTCCCCCTTCCCCCCCCTAAAAAAACCCGCAAACAAACAAAAACAAAAACAACAACCTTGAAAGTGGAGCAGGTAGTTTGAAGGTGGCAGTGACAAAAGTATTACTGTTAACACTGTCAGTTCTTTTAAGAGGACCCTCACAGGTTTTTATGGGATTACTGTATTCAACTACTGCAATTAATTTTGATGACAATTTTACCATAAACTTCAATGAGATAAGGAGCAGGTGTCAACTGTTTAACAGGGCAATCGCCTTAGGCATATAGGGATATTTACAGAACCAACATTTCACATTTCGGCATGAATGCCGATTTAACCACAAGAGATTTCCCTACTTGGTACATAAAGTTTACAATCCATCTACAGGCTATCTATAATAGGAACATTATTATTTTCTCTTATTTCTTACACCCAAGGGCAAGATTCAAATACAGTTGTTCATGTTGACTAACATATAAAAACATGCTGAGTTTGACCCTTCAGTCAGACTATACATGGACCAAGGTAAATCCATCACTGCTTTCTGTAATTCTTCTACTATGAACACGAATCTAGGTTTTTTTCCTCTGTAGACTTCCTCTGTTGGGGAACAGCCAATAATTAATTATTAAATTTTGTGTACCGTGCTGTTGATTTTAATGTTTAACCATATGTAATCGATTGTATGTTAAATGTTTAAGCACCATCTCTCTAAACTGAGACGTATGGAGGATGGCATGTGGGATTCAGGTTAATGCTTCCAGCCAAGGAGAAGAGTCTGGGCCTAAATTTTACCAAACTTATTGGTTATTTTTGGTATCCCCCTTGCAAAAGGGGAATAGGTGCTCAGCATTTCTGACAGCATTTTAAGAAAACCAAGTTAGATATCCAAAACTGAGGCAGTGTGTTGTCATTATATTGACCATTTAATTTCCAAAAGTTTTTCAGTTGTAAGAATTGGTACCGACTGGCAAGCACACACAAACATTGATCCAATTTTAATGAACACAATCCAAATTACTTAGGAAATACAGAGAAATTACTTAAGGAAATACACAGATAAACTATCAAAAATTACATCTCCATCACCTGTTGTGGAGGTTATAGAGGCATATCAACACAGCAGGACATAATCTCCTCACCTACGATACTCATCCAAAGCATCAGAGGGGCGCAAGAGCAAACACATCCTAGGAACATTAACTACTGTTTATCTTCTAATAAACATGTCAAAGACTATCTAGTCTAGGATTAGTACAATTTGACCGTTATTCAATTGGTTATTTTTCAGTACGGATTGTTTTGCTTTACAAACCTGGAAAGATTTTAGATTGGTTAGAGATTCCATGAAGATCAAACTGAAAAACAACAACCAAAAAACCTTCAAGGAAGTGGTTTTGAAGACGGACATCCCAAGTCCATGCTACTGTCAGTGCTCTCTGTCAAATGGGATCATCTTGCATGTAAAGTTCATTCAGTCTTGCGTGAGAAATGCTCTAGCATAAACCTTTCAACACAAGTTCTTGTCCATATAAAAAGATGCTGCACCCATTTGTCACAATAAGTCTCATTAAAAATAAAAAGGAAATAAGGTGGACCATGTTAAGCAAAACTGAGAAGTTAGAAATTCTGCAATACTGCAAAATTCTTGCTGATATTAAAAATTACTGCGATTTACTAAAAAAGTCAGACAGAACACTACCATGGAGAGGTGCTTGATGAGAGACTTGTTTGGCCTGTGGAAGTGCCACAGGCATTCCAGTTCTCAATTCAAAAAGCATCTCTTGTTGTGTAATGCAATTAGCACTATAATCAGCTTAATTATGAAAAAAGTTATTTGCACAGCCTAAACTAAATTCACTTGAGGACCCTCAACTGGAAGCAATGCAAAAGACAAAGCCATTTTAATATACATTTATTTGGCAGAAATAACAGCTGGAAGCAGAGCAGATGCCTGGATACTATCACTTTGGATCAGTCAACCACTGGATTTCACCTGAAATCACACTGTTTGATTCAAGGGCAGAGAAAACCATATTGAAGGACACTGCCCAATTTGCCTAGTTATTTAAGAATTAAATTACATGATGAAAGCTCTTAGTAGCAAAAACATCAGGAACTACCTTGTGATGACTACAGAATGAATCTATACAAGATATCACCTTTGCCAAAAGTTCTGCATATTTTCTGCCTGACATCACATTCATCTGTAAAGCAATCATGTGTAACGGACAACATATCACTGTGAAAACCACAGGAAAAAAAGTTTCACAGATAAGCTTGAAACAATGTGCAAAACACTTGCTTCAAGACACACCATGGAGGTGTTCAAAATGGAGATGAGATAAGCACCTGGCTGGGGTTACCTGACACCAGCGCTCTTTCCTGCCCAGAGCAGGGAGGTGGACTCGATGAGCTAATAGGTCCCTTACAACCCTAGAAATCTATTACATTTATGAACCCTCACCTGAATCCAAATTCTTCATGAACGAGGTATTTAGCTTTACACCTTTCCTACAAAGTAGAAGAAGCATTACTGGTCACAGAAGTATAGGCAGGGAAAGAAAGCTTGCCCAAATGCACTTCAGGAATCTGTGTCAAAGCCAGGCATACACGTATAACACTATCACAGTCCCACAAAGGTTCTTTACCTGCCCCACAGGTAATTGGGTATTCTTGTCCTTGATAGATTTCCAGTGTGCATTCATTCTACTACACAGTTATTGTTTGGTCTCTTCTACATATTTTTCATCAGGGCATTTGGTGCATTGGATGAGGTATATTACATTTCTGGAAGTGCAGCTGTAACATCTGAGAATGCTGATGGTTCTGTTGTGGGGTGTAGTAATTGGGGGGGTGGTAGAGATATGTTAGCAGGTTTTACATTTCTTGTCTTGGCATGATCTTGATCCATTCGGTGCATTTTGGGCTGTAGATGAGGCTAGCAAGGTTCAGTGCTCGTTTAAAGGCTAGGATGGGTGGTTCTGGGAAGATCTCTTTAAGAACTGGCTCTTCTTCTAGTATGGGTTGCAATTTGTTTGAGGATTTTCCGTATTGGTTCCAGTGAGGGCTGATATGTCATAACCAGTGGCGTGCGATTCACAGGGGTTTTCCTTCTGTACTGTAGCAATTTTTCACATGGTATCCAGGTAGCTCTTTCAAAAGTGTGATCCATTTCTCTGGAGGGGTGCCCTTGTTGAATGAAAGCTTTTCTGAGATTTGTGAGGTGATGAGCCCGGGGGTTCTCCTCATTGTAAATGTGGTGGTATTGGAGGGCTTAGCTGTATATTACAGCTTTCTTGGTGTTTAGGGTCATTGCTGGCTCTTTGCAGATATAGATGTTAGTCTGTGGGTTTCGTGTACATCATGGCCTGTATTTTACCATTCTGGATAGTAATCATCGTGTCTAAAATGGAGATGCTGGTGCTGGAGTATTCAAGAGGTAGCCTGATGGAGGGGTAATGCTTGTTGAATTTCTGATTGAAAACAATCAGAGACTGCAGGTTTTCAGTTCAAATTATGAGGATGTCATCGATATAACTTAAGTATAGCAAGGGTTTGATGGTGCAGTCCTTGAGGAATTCTTCTTCCAGGTGGCTGATAAAAAGATTGGCATACTGTGGAGCCATTTTCGTGCCCATAGCTGTGGTCATGCTCTGGAGAAAGTGCTGGTAATTGAAAGTGAAGGTGTTGTGCATGAGGATGAAGTGTATAAGGTGAGTAATATCTTTGGGTCTGTACTCAGAGTTGTCATCTTGCTCCTGTAAGTATATAAGGCAGGCCTGCATGCCATCCTGGTGTGGGATGTTGGTATATAAGTTGGTAACATCTATAGTGGCTAGGAGGGTGTTGCTGGGAAGGTGTCTAAGTTTTTAGAGCACAAGAATACCCAATTACTTGTAGGAGCACATTTCTCACAAGAAAACCACTCTCTCTCTCTTCCCCCAATCTCTCAGTTCTAATCATCAAAGGAATTTACAAAACACCTTTTGCAGATGAGCCTATGAACTTCATCAACCTACTGGATACAAAAAAACCATGGACTAAATATAGATATTGTATTTATGACACATTTTAACCTGCCTTACTTTTGACTGCCCAGGTACCTCTCCACTGCTTACCAGCTACGTTCATTCCCTCCCCCCAAACCTCTCTCTCATTCATTGACTCCTTAATTTACATAGTTACTGACTGGCTGTCTTGTATGGATACCAACTTCAGGCTTCTTTACTTTTCATTCCATTCAGGAAGAGCAGACCACCTACAGATGCTGCCTCAGCCTGGTGAAGGGTGTTTGTGCCTGAAAGCTTGCAAAGAAGAATTTTTCCATCTGATTTGGTTTACTAAAAGACATCAGATTTATCCAAAGAACCGTGCCTGTCAATGTCCTTAGAACAACACAACTACAACCCATACCCACTATTATAGTCCAGCCCTTTACCTAGCCACTAGTATTCCTCTTCTCCCTCTTGCACAGCAAGTGGAGGGGATGCGGGGTGGGAAATAATATCAAGGCATTCTGTCAAAATTAATACACCTCCTCTTAAATGTGCCTTATGCTGAAGAGCTCTGTGGATGTGGATAGAAATCATATTTAATTTTTTTTCCTGAAAACTGTTTTAATTTGTTTTGTGATTGGGAGCCACAGAGAGAAAAGCTAGGCATGCCAGGTCTTGAAGTTGGCTTTTGGACAGTAGAGAATGAAACTTAGCAGTAGCAGTGCCCACACATTAGTCACAGCTCTCTCCCATTCACTCTTGAACTGCTTATTCTTGTTGGACATTTTGGCCACAGCTGCACATGGATAAAGTGGCTACATAGCCAAGATGTTTACAAGCATTTGGGGAGGGAGAGGTTGCTTCCAGCTCCCACATCTGTTTCCACCCTTTATGGTCATACTTCAGAGGGTGGTTTTGAGTGCTTGGCATCAGTCTTGTTCTTAGGGGAAAAGTTCTTGCTTATACTAGTCTCTCCAAGTTTGTAGCCCTCCAGACTTCTACCCGACCCGCAGGCTATCCACTCTTCCTCCTTACCAACTTTAGTTTGCCTGCAGGACCATAGGTCAAATTTTAACAGAGGTGAGGCAAAATCGTAATGCTGCCCCCTTCCTTGCCTCCAACAATATTGAGGGCATGCACTGTGGAATCACCATGCTCTACTACAGAAAGTATCCAGAAACCTGAGTCAATGGTGGCACAGGGATGGTGCTAACTAGACACATCTGTTTGTCCACAGGTTATCTGTTCCAAGTCAAAAAGGCTGGCAGGCAAGCAACTGATCTTCAGACTAGCCACGTTCAACTTACACCTCCAGTCAGCTATTCTCAGACTGGCCAAGTCTAATGACTGCTGAACTGTCCCTCTGCCTCTCTTAGTGCAGCCATAGAAGGATTCATGCCCTAAAATCAGAGAGTAGCTAGCTGCCCACTTCTCCCAAGTGCCAATAAGGAAAGTGTTTACAGAAACAGCAGAAACTTCTTGCCTCCGGAAAGGTAGTTTCCTCAAGTGGTTTTCCTCATATCAAACTCCTAATCCCTCATGGGAGAACTGGTCTAAAGGCTCCTCTTCAAAATACTAAATCGTAGATATGTGCAGTCCTTACATTGTAACATAAAGGATTTCATCCTGTGTGCGATAAAACTTGTACTGGGGCAGTACATCATTCTCTCATCACTTGCTCTTTCTTCCAAAAATTACTCTACCCATACTCCAAATATGTTAGAAATGGGCCCTGAATAAGTAAGTGAATAAATGGTGGTAGTGGGCTACTACTTTGTTGATGGCTCTGCCCTGAAGGTATCAGGTAAGGGGAGGAAAAGAAAAAACCACTTAGGAAAAATATTGAGAACTTGAGGTCAGTGGAGTGGGGGAAGGTGAAGGTTTTTGCTGAACAAAGGAAGGACCATCAGGATATTTTCTGTCATTAATTTAGATTTAAGACAGTGGTGGAAGGAAAGCCATAGGGGGCTATACATAGATTATTTTGGAAACCAAAAGTATTTTCTCAAGCTAGAGGTTTTCAATACCTGTACAAAAATAAGGCCAAGCAGTTTAGGCAAAGATATGAATCAAGTGGAAAGGAGTAGTCATGTCTTGGCTGTTCAGTTGTACTATGGGCTTCCACAAAAGACTTTAGCTACAAGTCCCACAAAGCTTTTTCACTGATTTAATGGGTGAGAGGGGAAGGGGCGAATGAATTGGGTTTTGAAGAAACTGAGACAGTTTTAGACAAAGTTTTTCTGTAACTATTAATTTAAAAACATGCAAGGCATTCAGATATCCTTGCAATGGACTCCCAGGGTGCATCCACACATGCGCTTGCAGCAGCACAAATAGAAGTGACACAAATTTGAGCAGGGGCTATTTGCCTCAGTGCATGTGCCTGGACATGCACTTTGGTGTGAGGCAAATTGTACTACTTAGGACAAAATAACCCTGCCTGACTCTTCCCAGATTTGCAGCCAAGGGGAGCTAGAGCTGGCCCCATCAGTATAAAAACCTGCCCTGTGCTGGCCCCATCAGTATAAGAAAGCTGCCCTGGCAAGTAGCTCAGGGCTACTTGCTCTCAGGAGCTTATGGGGTGCAGCCAATTGGTACCTGGGGACACTATGACTTGTGCCAGCTAGACTGCTGAAGCAGCCCTGAGAGTTCCCTGCACCCTTTACCCAGTCTGGCAGTGGGGGCTGCTGCCTGGCTGTGACCTGCTGTCACCTGTGACAGCATGTGACCCCAAGGCTGCAAACCTGCCAGATCCAGAAGGAGACTGCACCGCCATTAGAGGCATCTGCCCCTCTGGGCCAGCTGCCGGTCAGCTGTGCCTGCACAGTTGGCCTTTATGTGGCACTACTGTCATGTGTGCCACTGCCCAGCCATCTGGGCAGCTATCCCCCAGAAGATGTTCTCAGTGTGGTGGCCTGCTTTGAACTGTCAAAGCATGTCCTCCTGGCCGCAGGTGGCCAGGAGGTCAGCCACCTCCAGCTGGGTCCCCATGGTCCTCTGCCCCCTCCTGCAGCCCTGCCTCCCCCCTGCGACTTGTCACAAAGCCTGAGTCCAGGTCTCTGCATGGGCAGGCAGCGTGCTTCAGCACCAGGGCAAGGGCCAGGCGTAGAGACCGAGACTCCAATTGCCTCAGGGCATGGTCTGGGACTGTGCCTTGCCCTGCTTTTTCCCCCTAGGGTATTTTTGGCACCTAGATATCCAGGTATCAAATTTTGTTCCCACGCTGCATATTTGCAGTGCAGGGAATGTATTTTTGTTCCCAGCGTGCATCTTGCAGCATCTCAAAGGGGTTTGAGACACCACAAGAAACACGAGTGGGCTTGTGTGGACATGCCCCCAGAATACATATATATATCATACATAAAATATAAAACACATCACAAATGTTATACATACAAGACAGCTTTTGGATTACTGTCTGCAAGACTGAAGTACAATAAAGCTCAACAAGAAAAAAAAAATATTTCTACTTCCAAACAAAGTATCAATGAAAGAAATGCAGGAATCAAGTATATTTAGAAGGCAAAGCCTGTCACTCATCTCGTGCAGGAAGCGCCCAACTTTTCCTCCTCCCTATTGCTGTAGTATGACTCCTTTAATAAGTGCAGCCTAAACCATGAATTTAACCTTAGCCAAGTATTTGTGATATACTGGGAATTGTGTTTCTTTGAGCAAATATGTTGATTCTTGAGTCTCTTGGTTAATTCCAAGTGAGCAAAGGCTGCTGAGAATTAGTACCTACTCCACTACGGTAGGCAACCAAAGCCAAAGTCAGGAACAGAACCATCTTTGTTGCAGAGATGAAAAGATATATTTGCATTATGGCAGCCAATGATGCAGTTCAGTGATCAGTGTTTTGCAGAGTCATCTAAGTCAGGGAAGACATGGTCTGCACAGACAAAAAAATTTAATATCCTCTCTGACAAACACACTTGTTTAATAACAGTTGTTTAATACAAGTGTTCCTAAATACAAAGAAAAAGATGTAAATTGACACGTTACATTTTTATCACTGTAGTCCTGTTGAAGAAAGAAAATAATAAAAATCATATACACATAATGGAAGTTGCATCTCCTCAATCACAGAAGTGATGCAACAAAATTAGAAGGTAATCAACGCTGAAACTTAAGTATCATATGGAGAACTTAAGGAGGAAAGGACACAGCAGTTCCTAGATCTTAACCAGTGACAGTAAAATTAATAAATAGGAGTAATAGTTAAGGAAACTACATTTGACATGCACATGAAACAAAATTAAATTTGAATCTAACAAGTAGGTCACTATTAGTTACCAATACCATCGACTGTAGCACAATGTAATGGGAAAACAGTTAAGTACTTATTGCTCTGTTTTAATTAAATAAAAGACCAGCATGTTTTTCATGCACCAGTTTTTGAGACTACATGATCAACTTGAAAAGTTGCTCATGATAATTTCAGAGAAGGAGTTTTGTACGTAATAAAAGCTCTGACTGAGATGCAATTGCTATTAACTGATAACTTCTTGAATGTTCTATAGCTAATTTTTGCTTTAAAGATACGCACCCAAGATTCAGGTGTTTAAGTTTCTGAAGGCTGCTAATTTGAGTAGGAAGGTCCTCAATCTGGTTGTTGAAAAAGTTTAGCACTTCTAAATTCTTCAGGTCTGCAATATTCGGTGGTACAGCTGCAAAAAGAAAAAAAAAAAAGAAACAAGCTTGCTTCATTACAAGAGAAACTCATCTTAGCTAGACTAATCTCTGTAATCGCAGTCAAGTGAGCACTCCTCCAAGAGGGTAGAGCTAAGGGGCTCTGGTCCACACTCCAAACACTGCTTATGTAGTTTATCTAATCTCTTTAATGCAAGAAGTATAAGTAGTTCTCTGGCCTAGAACAATGCTTAAGTGATGCCAAAATACAAAACAATATTTCTACGCACCACTGCTCTCTGATGGCCTGTTGGTGCCTTTGTTTGCAATCTACTTTCAAAGTCACAGTTGGCACCAACCATTTTGGCTTCATCAGAAAAAAATGTTATTAGAAATTTTAAATACTTTGAGTAAAGTGCGCCATTGTAGAGCTAGTGACAATATGCTATGATCCCCGGCACATATTCATTTAATGGCATAATGGAATCTGATCTCTATTCCCAATGACCAAGTCTCCTACTCTGCCACATATACATGGCATGAGTGCGATTGGCAGGACCAGGGATTTAATACCAACTGCATCATTACTATTTACCAATGCAGGGGGAGCCCAGGATCATAATCATGCCAAGTATAAAGGAAAATCAAGGCATCAAGAGCTTTATAATTATTTTAAACCTGCTCTCCACTCATCCTGATCATAATCCTGGGCTTCCCCATCCCTGACAAATTGAAAGTTGCATGTCCAAAGTCCTCTACATGGGACCAACAATCAACTGATTGTTGACCCTAGGGGGCTAATGGCCTTCCCCTCATGAGAACCCCACACCTGGCATCCCATCACCCGTGGAGGAGAGGTGGGGAAAAAATGGGACACACAACTGAGGAATCACAGCCCTCAGGACCCACTTGGGGTGACGGTGCAAATAAATGGACAACCCCCCACCCACCCCCCAACAGATGCAGCAGCTATGAACCAGCTGTACTGCAGCTGCCTAAGGCACAGGGCTACCCTATTACACCTTTGATACCACACTGCACATGCTGGCAACTCAAAAATTTACCATAAAGTTCTGGGTCACTTCACTACAGTCAAATCAGAAGAATGGATAGTTTGGGCACTCAGAGCTAAATGACAGTTTTATTAAATGTCTGAGATGGCAACACTGAAACAAAAATCCATTCTGAGTGATGGTCCTTTCTGCCTCCTGTTTAAATAATCTGAGTAGTCATCCATTTAATATTCAACTAAATCACGACAATTTAAGTTCAGCCCTAAATGATGAACTGCTCAGCCAAGCCAGTTTTTGATTTGCCTCCCATGAGTAAAGCATTGTAATCAATACGCACAAAAAGGTTATATCAGATTAGCAACAGATCAATACCTGGTTATTTTTAAGAAATATGAAAGAGCTATTCTGAAGCACAATATGCATATGCTCATGCAGATAAAAGGTTAAAAAGCTGTACAGGTTTAAGTCTCTTCTCTATGAGCTTAGACTAAAATTCAAGTACACAGATGAAGTTTACACAAGAACTAGAGAAAAAGGGGTGACTAATCGCTTGCCCTGCAGCTTGTGACTTGTCTGATGTTCACCACAGTACAGGGTCAACCTTGACATCAGGATGAGTGGCGAGCAGGTTTAAAATAATTATAAAGGTCTTGATGCCTTGATTTTCTTTTATACTTGGCATGAGGCAATCCTCCTCCAGCCTAAAAATGAAATTTTTACATAGCAGAACATTACAGTGCCACATTTACATGATTATAAGCACAATTACATTGCTCACAATAATAGAATCCTAACAAATATCCTAATTACAATTAACACCCTGGTAATGGCTACATTCATGGGAGGACACACTTATCATGCTTTGTAAAAGAAATCATTAAAACAGGTCTACATATCAACAATATAACAACACAAAACACTTACTAGTATATTTGATCCACCCCTACAGGCATATCCCATAAGGTCAACAAGAATTATGCAGGAGTTTAGAGAGGCAAATGCCCTTTTACTTTTTTGCTTTTAAACTTGCTATGAAAGTTCAAATAAAAGGTTACTGATTTTTCGATCCTTCATAATACAAATGTTCCAAACATTAGAATACTGCAACGGAGCCATTATTATAATGTCTTTTACTATTCCTTTTTAACTCAATCTTTCTGTTGAATATTGAAATGATGGGTTGATACCAATGGTGACTTTTGTAATCAGGGATATCTATGCTTGCACAGGATTAGGAAGCAGAAGTACTACAAAATAATGGCTTCAATTTAGCCACAAACCAAGAATAATGTAGACAGACAGACAGAATGGAATCCTACCAAAGTTGCACTGCTGATGCAATTAAATCCTGGTCTGAAGGTATTGGTCTTTTTGACAGGATGAGAGATTATTTCACTTTCCTAGATAAATCAGTCCAATTTAACACCACAAATTATGCTAAATGTGATTTAGGCCTCGGTTATGGGGACACTGAAACATTAACCCTACATTCAGGATCCTAAACTTCTTCTAGCCAGCCAAAACTATTCTGAACTATTTAGAGAGAATAGCAGATTCTTGAGAATTACCATCAATTTAATTTGTAATCAGTTAGCAATACAAAAAACAGAAAAGGAAACAAAAAACCAACCCCCCTCCCCAAAATACAAAAAAAGCACAAAAAAGCAAAAGACCTCTCTTCCATAGCACTCTGAAAGTTCCCTGAATGGGTCAGTCTTGTGAAGTTAATTTTAAAAGAGAAAATAATGGGATTGTCTTAGCCTCATAAGTCAACAGCTTCACTGCTTCCAAATAAAATTCCTCTTTTGGTTCTGTCAGCAAGGGATAAGTTATAGTTTAGTCCTCGAGGAAGAACAGATCCAGTTTGCTCTTTCATCACTAATTTCCTACACATCCGCATACAAGCGGGTAGTCTTTATTTTTCTAAAAACCTGACCCAAACAAGTAAAAAATATAATGTTTCTAGATTTTGAAATCCCGCCCCCCAAAAAACCAAAACATTACAAAACTTAGGCACTACCTTTCATACCTCATACTTAAGCACCATTAAAAATCTGCTTTCAGGAGTGGGAAGGCAACAAAGTGAATAGGACCAACTAGGACTGGGGAAGATGATGGCCAAAAATCCACATAGGACAGAAGAGACTCACAGAGTAAGACTTCTGAAGTGGGAACTTAGTTCATGTAGCACCCACAGGTTACAAATACAAATGAACATAGCCAGCAGGACAGCATAAGAAGCATTAAGTTCTGTTTAGCTGGTTACCATCCAGAACATCAGCAGCCACTGAAGTTGAAATAGATTTGAGGGTTTTTTGACTAGGGTAGCGTTTTGAGGGTCCCCAATGAAAAATAGAAATGTATGTAGCTGCACAGTGCTCCCATATTGAAATATATTTGTACAGTTACAGCAAATTGGATTTTATATTGCAAATCATATTTAAGACATAGATATGCTTTATTTTCAAACACTTCCTCACATACCATTTTGAAAGCTGCCTGGATATGCTGATAGTGGGAAAGAACTAATATCCTAGCAACAGATTCAGATTAAATGCCATTCCTGTGGCTGCTGACAAAGGCACAACAGACCTTTGGAGTTTAGCGTGTGCCTAGGAGAAAACTTTTCCATAGTATCATGTTTTAGTCTCAGCTTCTTCAAGAGATGCCCATGGACCATAAAGACATATTTTGCTCCAAACTTGGGTATCTTTAGCCTGCAAACTAGCTTTACACCAGGACAGAGTTAGTGGACTTGAAAAGGCCACAACTATTGTTCAATGTTAGTCTAGGAGGGATGAAGGGACATACTACAATAGTTTACTTGGAGCTGCCTGTATCAGGCACCAGGTTCTTCACTGAAATTCCATGATTATATCCTGACATAGCCCCCCAGTCACACAGTAAATAGTGGAATTAACACTGAGAAAGACTGACAATTTATATACAGGGGATGCAGAGTTCCATTCAAAGCATCCTCTTACATGATGAGCTGAGAGTGAACTATCAGAGTCCTAGTTACATTTGACCCACATATTTACAACAAGATCCACGATGTCTTTAATAATCCTGTTATGAACATCTGCTACCCAGTGTCATTAACAAGAACTAGAACTCCTCCTAAGCAAATACTGACACTATTAGGCAGCCCGCTGTCTCTGCATCCTCCTGGAGTTTCAGGTATGCCATGCTGCAAGGGTCCATTCAGAACAAGTGAAAACAACAGAAGAAACCAGAAGCAAGAGCAAGATTTCTTTCCATCAAGAACCTCATTCAGTTGCTCAGTATCCCAGCCATTACTTAAAGAAAACCAAAAGGAGAATCTGCAAGACTCCAAAAGGGCAAAGTGAGGTTTCTTCATATCAGGCAGTTTCTACTATGTCTCATAGGTTTAGCTCCATTCTATCAGAAGACAGACCAGAACCAAGCAATACAAAAGCACCAGCTCAAAAGCTCATTTCACAGTTGTTCAAATACCTCTGCCAAGAATCTAGAGTAACCCAGAGGATATCAGCATGAGCCAATGCCAAAACAGCCTCCATGCTTTGAAAAATTTGAAATGGGCTTCCAAGGAAGGTGGTACTTTCCCCTACCTTGGGGGTCTTTAAGAGAAGGCTGGATAGGCATCTAGCTGGGGTCATCTGACCCCAGCACTCTTTCCTGCCTAGGCAGGGGGTCAGACCTGATGATCTCTTGAGGTCCCTTCTGACCCTAGCATCTATGAATCTGTGAAAACTTGCTGACCTAGAAGAGCATGCTCAATACAGAGTTTGGGAACAGTCATTTGAGGCTAAACTCTTTGGATGTACAGAACAGTAACCCAAAACCTCTACACTGGTGTTGTTCTCTAGCTGTGTTTAAAAAGAAACTGGACAAAAAGGTCGAATACTTCTGCCAATTAAGTATGAATGACTGCTTAATACAGTGCATCATTCATTAATGACATTCTAGTAATGACATATTTGAATCAGTGACCATACTTGATCTGCATACTAAGGGATCATTTTCAAATGTTATAACCAGAAACATAAATAAGAGCCTCAGATAATCAAACAAACTTGTTTTACCTTCTGCATTTATTGAAACGTGTTCAGAAAATGAACACATTCTTCCTATCTGACCTGTAAGAAAAGGATCCCTGGCCCGTTACTCTTTTACTCTTGGAAAAAGATACGAAAGTGTGGCCCCTAACAGACTCACTGGTTCAGAGGCATAAGCTTTCATAGCCAACAATCTACTTTGTCAGATGCTATGAATGGACTGGCAGAAAGATTAGATATGGAAGGGAAGAAAACAGGGGAAGAAGACACTGCCAAATAGGTTGATTAGATCAACTGAGATACATCAATTGAGATGAGGTGGGAGAGATGTCTGTATCTCCAGCAACTGACTATATAAAACTTTAATTCTCACAAAGCCACTGTGCCTTGATACAGACAAAGATGCCAGTTATGTCCCTTCTTCAACATGGACCACATCATCATCACTAGATCAAGCAACACTCACCCGCTCCTCTACCAATGTCATAAATACCATAACTTAAAGGTGCCGCTCTGCTGCCTACAAGGAACAGACAGGGCAATTCCCAAGTAAAAGGATGAATTGGCTTTGATTTAAGATCAGTTCCAGAAAAAACAGGAAAGCCCACAGCAGAACATCTGCAGTACTGCCAACCCCACCACGTCAAAAATCATGAGACAAACACTTAACATTAAGAGAGCTGGAATGTAAATTGTGAGATGCAATTTTTGAAGTGTGTATGTGTATGTGCTGTGTGTATGGGTGTGGGGGGGGTGTTATTTGTAAAAGTGTGGGAGGCTGTGGGCATGTGTAGCCCGGGAAGGGGATGGGGTCAATGCATACTCTGGCAAGATGTGGGGTAATGTGGGTCAGGAATGAGGGCAGCAGCAGGGCTGTGGGAGCTGTGGCTTGGGAATGAGAAGCAGACACACACAGACATGGGTTGCAGGCCTATGCTCTGCTGCCTTTGCCCTGGGAGCCATGCAGTGCTGCTGGGTGGGTAGGGGATGTGGCACAGCTCCTGGGGAAAAGGCAGAAGGGTGCAGCCAGCAGCTGCAGCCCACACAACCATACCCCCCCCAAGGGTGCATGCAGCAGTGGGAAGCTGACCGCCACCCCCACACTCCTGGATGAACTGCTCACAGCTCCACTGCACACCCTGCCCTAGTCCCTAGCCCTCTCTCTCCCTCACTGTGGGGACCTCGATCTGCCTCACTCCGCTGCTTCCTTCTCCCTCAGCAGACTTACTGGCACAGCATTGATCTACATGCGCTAGAAGAAAAAATCCTGAGATTTGATCTCTGTCTGGAGATCATGAGTTAGAATTAATTTGACCTTGAAATCAGGAATGTTGTGACTTTTCCACGAGAGTTGGCATTATTGCATTTAACTTCCCTCGACATTCCAACACTGAGCTCAGAGGATGTGTTCTTAACAGAACTTTAAGAGCCTGTCTGAATGCAAAATTGTGGAACAACAAGTCATCTGCAGACTCATGGTCTCAGTTGAGACTCCAGATTCTTACCCCATTACCTGGATTAGCTTTTTAAACCCTTGACCCTCAATGCCTTAACTACCTTGTTTTGCCCTTTTGATCTCTTTAACTAAATGTGACAGGATGGTCTGTCCCCGTAAGAAGAGGCAGCCAGCCCTGTTAAGGGCACTCAACTGTGGGCCTTCTGATCCTGACGAAGTGTCCTACTGGGTTAAAAACCCCAGAGAAGAGGGCTAAAATAGGACTGTGAAGGGACAGCTTGAGAAAAGGAAGCAAGCAGTGATTGCAGCTGCCTGATATAGGAGGAGACCAGGCTCCTGTGCTGGGACCCAGAGACAAAAGGTCCCTCCCTGAATGCCTGGGACAGAGAAGAAGGGGTTTTTGTTTCGTGGGCTTATTCTTTGATTTTTTTTTTTATTACCCAAGGATGATATCTGTTATGGGGACTAGCCAAGAAGCTCATCAGGGGAGCAGAGTCATCTTCAGAAGCCAGAAGACTAGGAAATGCTTGTACACTAACCTTCATCTCTCAGAAATAATCCTTTCCCCCCGTTACCCTTTACTTTAAAAAGGAGAGAGAAGGAGAAAGGCAGATGGGGTAAGATGGAAAAAGTAGAGAAAAAAAACCCAGCAACAACAAAGAAGGGGGGTTGTTACTGAGTATAGAAGTTAAGGCAAAGAAGCATTTTCTGATCTCTTTTGATTAAAAAAAAAAAAATTATTCTTGACAGCGCTACCTTTCACTGGTATCTAGATTTTTTATTTAACTCATTGTGGTAGTGTCAGAGCATGTTATAGGAATGAGAGAAAAAAAGTCATGTGTGATCATTGTGGGCGCTCTCTCTACTCCTATACAGATCTACATAAGTGCTTCAATTTAATTTTTGAGCAGTCCCACTAAAGTCAAGACAACTCCTCAGCCACTAAAAATTAAGCATAAATCCTGTATGCAAGATAAGGGCCTTAATTTAGTTTTCATACTGGCAAGTCTCAATCTTCTATGTACATGCAACATTTCAAATATTAATGAACTTTCAAATAAATCCTTTTTTAAAAATTGTATATAAACTTGCAGAGAGTGGTTGCTGTTCTTACCATAGTATGTCAGAATATCTCATATTTGTTAAGTCTAAAATTAAGGAATGTTTAGCATGCATGCAGACTTAAAAAAAATCCATACCCATATTTAAATCCATCTGTACTGGTGAAGGGATTTAGTAAGTGTATGCGTCTCAATAAGAGGGGAAAAAGCTTTGTTACATAAACTATAAGACAAACATTCTGGATGAAGTTTATTTGGGATATTCAAAAGTTAAAGTACAAATATAATGCTTTGCTTCCTGAAAAATACTACTATTTATCTACTTGCAGAACAACAAGAAACCAAGTTTATTTTTTAGGAATCAATTAAAGATTTAAACCAAAGCCTAGAAAAATCTCCATGGCTTCAACAAGCTTTGAAATCAGATCTGAAGCATAAACGGAAACATTTATATTAATTAATATTGGTCTTCTTACTGCCATGATCTTTAGAAATATTTTTAAGCAAGCCACTTTTTCAAAATCATTCTTTAATTACTAACTAATTATATAGTACCAAGAAATATTTACCCATAAAAGTAAAATAAATAAATAAATAAATAAAAATCTGTCGTCAGAAAGATGTACGTCTATATGCCAGTTTCACATTAACCCATTCTGCCTATATACTGGTGTAGACTAATACAACTGTAGAAGTAACCCAGTAACAATACTTTTGCAGCTGCTGTTCTTCCCATCAATTATGGATTAGAATTTTAGAAGTTGGCAACAGCAAGAAACAACTTTTGTAGTAAATAAACCTATGACCCATCAACATGGGTTCAATCCTGCAACCCATTTATGATTCAACTGGCTTCAAAAGGACTATTCAGAGCAAAGCTACACAATATAAATGCCCATGACAGTATTTCTCTCACCCTGTGCCCATACCATCATTGTACTAAATCACTGATATGCCGAGTCCTAAACATATAAACACCTTCTGTGCCAAGTCTACAGTATCCAAGACCTGGAATCCTGTTTAGGTTCATCTAACAAGGGTACTCTGTTACCAAGAGAGAGAAGTAATCCACTTCACAGAAATGAGAGTAAGAAATTAACAGAGGGAGAATAGCTATTTCCACTCCCTACCCCTTTCAGCTTCAAATATTGGCTGAGCACAGACAGCAGGCTTGGTGGTCAACAGAACAGTGAGGGACAGTCCCTGTCCCCAGAACACACCATTTAACATGCACAACACAGACACAGACACCACTTTGTAATTTATACCACCAGAAAGGTAAAAGGGTAGTCACTATAATATTGAACATTTGCAAAAAAATCTTCGTGCCTCCTTAATCTTCAGCACTTTATAGAAGCCAGTAGAATTGTTTATGCAGTTGTCCATGAGAAGCACTGCAGTTTCCAAAATGCTTTTAAGAACATATTTTCTAAATTACAGTATAGTTCACTGATGTGCTGGTGTGCTAACAAAGCAATACATCAATAAACAGTTTTAATTTAGAAGCTTGGATCTAAGGAGAAATGCTGAGAGCATAGGAAAGTCAGGCAAGAGCCTGGGGATAAAGTGGCATCTAGTGAAGGACAGAAGAAAGGACGAAAAACATATTCTGCTCTGAGAAGAATGCTTAAGAAGTAGTTAGAATTTGAAGAGAAATGCTAGTGACCAGGGATGCTGAAAAAAGAAATTGCCAGTGCAGAAAGTACACTGTTTAATAGCAAAGAGCTGTAAAACTGTTACGTGTTTTTGGGGGGTTTTTTTTTGGGGGGGGGGGGGGAGAATATGTAAAACCATGCCCAAAAATCTGACATTTAAATTTACTGAAGAGATGAAACGAGGCATCTGCCCAATACTGTAAGGGCTTCTTTAGTTTAGAAGCATTTTCATTTTTACTCTAGAACAGGGGTTTTCAACCTTTTTGGTTCAGTGTACCTCCAGTGGCCATTCAAGAATGCAAGAGTCCTCCCAGCGGCCAGACAAGTGGGGTGGGGGGCTCCCCCAGTAGCCAATCAGCAACCGGGGGGGGGAAGAGGAGGAAGTGGCGGTGCAGTGGTGGCCCATCTGACAGGACTCCCAGCCACAGCAGCTCACGAGGTACTGCCATCAGCTATGGGACTCCCAGTAGCAGCAGTGCATGGTACACACCTGCAGCTGGAATCCCCATCAGCTGATAGGGCTCGCAGCCATGGGGGGGGGGAGGGGGAGGAGAAGACCCTGCTATACATGCAGATTAAAAAGTTGGAAAAACAGCTATAAAGTTATTATGCATTTTCCAGCTCTAACTTTATAGCTGGTTGGACTGTCTTAAGGAGTAACAGATAATTTGTACATGTAGCCAGTCTAAATAAATTGCTCAATTAACCAAGTAATTGCATAATACATGTAACATGTAGAGGGGACTTTTGAGAGAGAGTCTTTCCTATGGCTATATATGAAACTAATGAATTAGTTAAACATGCTAGCTGTAGATAAACCTGCGCTCATGTTAAAAAAAAACCAAAAAAACCCCAAACTTATTTTGGGTTCAAACATAAGCAGAAAACCATTTTGTTCTTTTTTCCGAAGATTAGCTTATGACATTGATGTTTAGTATATTTTCAATAAACCACACACTATTCTATACAGACTAATCACCCACAGAAATGAGAATAAACTAGAGACAACCATGTCAGGGTCTTGAGTAAATGATGAAGGTCATTTCTCATGGGTTAAGGTTATTTCAGTTTCTTACTCATTTACAAAAACATAACTATATAGGCAGCTACATAATTAACTCTGTGTTTGTGAATAGAATTTTGAACTATGAGTTAAGAAAGTGAAACTACGGAGGTGTGAGAACAAGTGGTTCATAATGTTCATTTTGAATTACTAAACAGGGATATTGGTTATATCCCCGATATGCCAGTGAAGAATCTGATTGCACAGGACCTTGCTATTACACTGCAATTCAGTTCAACTGTATACTTCAAAGAACAAGCTCAAAAACTTTTCCTTTCAACAACACATATATAGACTGCTTTGCTTACACCTTTAAGAATTAAAGAACCAAAAACAGTACCCTGAACACCTGTATAAGGCAGCGAATCCTAACCAAGAGCCCTCAATGTTCACTAAGAATAAGGTAAGGGAGTCTCTACAGAAGCTGCATATAGGCCTGGAAGAGGTCAGTTTTCCAGACCCCCTGTGAAGGGTTCTCCACATATGTGACCCATACTTATGTGTCCATAACTGTACAGCTCTTCCAGAAGCCATATTGGTAATAGCTTCCAGGCTACTATTGATCCCAACTTTGTCCAAGGGCTGCAGGTTTCTTATCCAAGGAACCATTCTATGGAGAATTAACTTGGTTTTCCTTTAAACTGATGTACAGTTTAAGATCTGGGTAATTTAGATTTACAATAACTTATTCTTCTGAACCTAGTACTCCTTTACATGTGTACTATTCATCTGCTGCTTTTCCCCACAAGCTCCTGATTAAAGTCAAAATAAACATTTTTATATATGTAAAAATTCACTACCATCTGTATCGCATCAAAGGGTCAGGATTTTCATTTAGCAAGATTAACAAGCACAAAAGCCAACACCATATTTAACATGCAAATTCCAATACAATCGAGGTATCACACACTTGGGTTTAGTATATAATTTTGCTCCCCTCTTCTCAGATTATCCCCCCTATATATTATATTTATAAAAATGAAGTTCCCTTTCAGGGACCTCAGTACCATAAATAAAATGGTCTTCTACAGAGCATATGACTAGGGATCCAGGTTTTTTGTTTCCTGTGGAAAAATGCAATTTTCCCCTTTAAAGAAAGAAAAATCTAAGAAACTGCAGGTTTCCCCTTGCCAGCTACCTGATGCTGGGGGAAGCAGGAGGAGGGCAATCAGATAGTGGATGCCACATGCATGTATGCACACATGGACATGGCTGGCAATACAGGCAGGCAGCGTCAGGGAGAGCAGCTCCCACAGCTCCTTGAAGATAAGTCTATGGAGGTGGAGAGGCACAAGTGATGCATCAGAGGAGCATGGCAGGGGGGGACATGCCCCTCAGATTTCTGCACCTTCAGTGTGGTATAAGGCTGCAGCCTGGCTAGACTGGCACTAGGCAGGAGCTGCCTCTAAGACCAAGTGGGCAGGAGTGGGCATGGGATATCGGAGCAAGGCAGGAAGGCTCGGTGTTGCTGCTGCTGCCGCCAAGACCACCATGCCATCGTGGCAAAGCACCCCCTGCCTGCCCAGCAGCTGAGGGACACAACTCCATGGTGCTTCACATTGGCTGTGGCAGCACGCAGTTGCGACCCCCCACTGCTTCCAGGCAGGCAGGGGGTGCCTCACCTTGGTGGCCATGGCAGTGCAGGGCTCCCTCCCATGCCACGGCCTGCCTACTGGGCCATGGAGGCAGGTCCTGCCCAGTGCCAGTCCAGTCAGGCTACAGCCCTGTGCCCTACCCCCAGCACACACCCCCTGCCCCACACACTGGGAGGCTGGGGTACCAACATGGCTGGAGGGGTGGGGGACTGTGGGTAGGGAGTAAGGGACACCAGCAGGCCTGGGGGTGGGGCTACGGTTTGAGGAGTGAGGAGCAACAGCATAGACAGGGGCTGGGCACTGGCATATCAGGGCTGCTCAGCACCAGAAAACAGCAGGGGGGCAACCACAGCTAGATCCACACCACAGTGAATGAAGTGGGAGCTCTGATTTTGCATAATGAAAAAAACAAAAATCAAATGCTAAAATACATAGGTATTTAAAATATATTTTATTATAATAACTGAGGCACTGGTAGGCTTCCAAATTGCCTTAAAATGCAAATATCACTAAAACACTGTGTTCAACTCATACCTATAAACTCTCTCCCCCTCTCATAGCATTTTATTTTAATCATGGAAAAAACACAGATTTAGGGTTTTATAAATCATAGAATTTTGAATTTGGCAGAGAAACCAGGATCCCTGCTTATATTGTTGTGCTACCCCAGAGGTCCCAAACAAGACTGAGCCCCCCCACTACAGTGCCAAGTGTAAGTAACCAAAGTCCTTGCCAACATTTAGAATTTGCTTGAGTTTCAGCCATTAGAAAGAGATCTTGACTAGAACTTGAGGCTCATAACTCCATCAAACAATTGCAAGGCATATCTAATATGTTTAGATGTGGGTAGCATACACCCCTGAGAATTATACAATTATGCACTTGTGCAAAAAAGATAGGGCTGCACAAAAGTGCATATTTTAACCCCAGCTGGATCTGTGCCTTCACCTCTGTGGGGCTCCCAGCACTCCAGCTGGAGCCCCAAGGGCAGGGGTGCATAACTTAACAGCTGGTCAGTGGGGAGGGGAGCTCCTGTCTCCAGAAGGGGAGAAAGGCGTGTGTGAGCTGTGCGCCATTGAGCCAGGCTGGCCAGCTCCATCACCCCACGCTGGAGTGAAGGAAGCCCCATGTGGATGCATGGAACCAGCCTGGCCCAATGGCACACAGCTCCTGCCTCCAGTGCCACAAGCCTGACATGCTGGCATGAAGCCAGCCCAGTCTGGTCCGAAGTCACATGCCAGCAGGCTGGGCTGGCTGTGTCACCATGTGCAGCCCCCCAGGACTTAGCTGGAGCTCCACACACTACTAGGGGCTCTGCCTGCCACAGCCATGAGCACCCCAACAAGGGCCCCCCACAACAGCTGCTGCCGAGTCACCGGCAGCACGGGCTGTGCACCATGGGAGGGAGGGAGATGTGTGGCAGGGGGGCCCTCCCCCCACAAACTTTCATACCCACACCCCACACACATTCCCCTACACTTCTTCACAATCCTCTCCACAAACCCCCCCCCCCCCCACAGCCCTCACTTCACAACGCTCGCAAAATTCCCCTACACACACCTCCCAACCATACTAAGTACCTGCATATATTTCTAAAGAAGATTCAAAATACTGTTATGTTTAATTTAATTTGTAAAAATAGTAAATAATTTGGCATAATTTTGAATTTTTCTGTGCATAATTCCCTGGGTTGTAGCAGTAGTTAGAAAGACATGCACACTCAGAGGTAGCCTTCCAATTTCAGAAAGACCAGGAAGCACATTTACTATGGACGCAAGGGACCAGAGATGAAGAAGAGATTGAAAAAATAGGGCCAGGAACAGTGAGAGTGATGTCAAGGGCAATAGCAGCTAGGAAAGGATGGAATTGAAGATAGAGGAATAATGGACAGCAGGCAAGAGCTTCTGCATTAGAAGGAGGAGGAGGTGGTGCTGAAAACACATACAGAATGGCTGTAATAGCTGAGGAGAATTCAACTGTATTACAAATCAGGTAAGCAGGAAAGGAGAAGGCAGATATTAATAGCAATGACAAGTTATTGAAGGCTGACACAAAAAGTAATGTTCAAGCAGACTAGGTGGCAGCAAGAGTAAGAAGCTGAACATGGAGGCATTAAAGAGGGAACAGTGTTTGGTGATGAGGAGAGAAAATAATTGTGACTGACGAGGTAGATCCTTAGTTAGATTAGATTATCTCTTGAGGTCCATTCCAGCCTTACTTCTCTTTGAAATGAAGTTCAAAAGTAGAGGGAAGAACAAGAAGCAGAAACCTATTACATCAGGTGGGACATCAACATGGGAGCTGAAATCGCAGACAATGAGGCTGGAGAAAAGTAAGGAGGAAGAAGGTTGGGGAAAAGCAAGTGACAGTACACATAAGGTACCTAAAGGAAAGAAATCATAGCAACTGATGTTCCCTGAAGGGAAGTTTCAGAAGCTGAAAAGGAGAACCTCTAAAAACTCTACCACAGTTCTGACAAGAAGTAATCGGGCAGCGAGGGAACAGGCATAAGAGCAGTAGCATGAAAGGAAAGATCCACACTGCAGAGCGCACCAGGAAATCAAAGGGAGTAATATAAGGGGAATGGACAGCAGAGAATTTTGAGACACAGAACAAGAATGCGGCAAGGTTGGAAGTGAGATATAATCTTGGCAGTTACAGTGATAGGGCAGGGAGATGACAAAGCAGCAGCAACAGTTTGTTTCACTGTCCAAAAGTGAAATAATGCTTTAATAAATTCCTGCTGTCTACACAATGGTTTACTTCTCTTTCAGAAAAATCTGATTTTAAAGGTATCTAAACAGTGACCTCTAATGGACAAATCAGGTATTACTTGCATTTAAACAATGGAAAATTCTTAGATTCCAAAGATCACCAGAAAGTGGCACAAAACTGGAAGTGCAAACCAAACTAACAAATAAACCTGCTCCCCAGCTGTGATATCAAGTTTTACAGCATTTTCCTGTCAGATGTTTGAACAAGAGGGCTTTGATCCCTTGGAAAATATTTGTGTGCTTTATGTGACTGTTAAGAGTTAATGTTAGGATGTCAAATTACTCTGAAAAGTAAAATTATTCTGTTCATAACCAGACACTGAAGAGTTAGCAGCAGTGGTCCCCAGCAGCTGTTCTGCAATAGAAAATAACAACAGCACAGGCCCTAACCACACCCAGACATATACCGGATCTATGGCTGTGAAAATGATACCAGTATTTATCCAAGATGGAAGCGTTTCCTGGATTCGAGTCCCACCTGGATTTTAGACCTTTTGCAATGGCCTAGCAATATTAAAGGAACCACAATAAATCTTTGCAATCTATCACACAGGCTCCAGATATGCCCCAAAGGTGTCTCTCTCTTTAGTCTACAGAACAGGTGCGTTAGCATCTTGTCATTACAAAAACTGCATGCTAAAAAAACTAGACTCTCAATCCTCTTTTCAAATCATTTCAGTCTTTGCTGATACTTGCTTCTTAGATTTCCAAGCAGACTGCCTTCCCCATTCTAACCTCGAACTCTTTCTTTTCAAAGTCCACCCAGCTTGAAAGACAAGACATCCTGGTCTCACGGATTCTGATGCTTCGCCCAATGGTTATTATTGCAAAAGAAGTTTAAAATTAGTCCAAATCCAGTGCTAACAACTCATACAGGCAAACACTGCTATCCCCTCAAGCTTCATGTTGTTTCAGAATGCTAGGCGTTTAAAGGATTAGTAGGAGTACAAACAGACCTCTATTTGTCCTGGGAGAAGCCATTTCCTCCCAAGACAAAAGATGTCCATGTCTGCTCTCTCACGATAAACTCTGAAATGATTCATGGAACAAAAAACACTAACATGTCTCAGGACATCACAAAGTGCATACAAACAGTACTCCTGGGTTTAAATCATTGAATCAATTTGTAAAGTGGCAGTGCATTTAGCTCTAAAACTCCAACTGCAAGACCTGCATGTATACATACCAATCTGGGGACTTTTCTATTCTAGGACAAACAGGAACCACTGGTCTCATGACAAATACAATGTCTGTTCCTAGCCCAACTCACAAGAATATCTATGCCAAGGAGCATTCACATAACACGCTCTCTATACATAGTCAACTTAAAAGGGACAGTACTATGTGACCTCTTGTCCAAGGGCAAATTTTAGAAGGATACTAGGCTATCCTGGATACGGACAAACATACACTCGGAGCTGTCATAAGGGGGAAAACTCTTGTTCTGAACTGTGCAGCAGCTGTTACATTCCAACTGTTACAGATGGATAAGCCTAGTAAAAGGGATGTAGCAAAACTGCCCCAGCTTTAACACTGCTTCATCCAGAGTTAAAATTGTAGCAGGTTTTTCTACATTTGTATCATTCACAGTACAAACATACACAACCACCCAGTATAACAGCAGCTGCAGATATCTGATCAGTAGCTCCCCTTCTATAACTTCTCCAAACACACGTGTGCATACCAACTAACACCTGTATTTATAGTCACCTCCCTTTTAACTACTCTGCCATTAACAAGATTGCTAAATAGAAGTAAGTTTAAGTCGTCCAAGTACTTACCATTGAAATCTCTATGATAAAGTCATATCTGTGGTGACACTAGCTCTGAATTTCACCTATTAAACAAGTACTTACATAGAACTTCAGAACCATTTAAAGCAGAAATTTGGATGATTGAACATAAGCAAGATTAGTAAATAGGTCTTTGTTTACTTTAGAGAACAGGAATAGAAGTGACAGGATTCATGGTCAGAAATAAAAACACTAACTGTAGAGTACACACCTAGTCTGGTTTTATTCCAAAGCATCATGCTCAGAGAAAGTGAGTCAAATACATCAGTAGTATAACCCAATCCCTTTCATGCATTATGTGTCTACAGGTAAAAGGTCAGTGGAGAAACAAATACTTCCTTTTCTCATTCTCCTTGTTTGCTTGCTGGATATTACACAGTTTGGGGCTGATTGTCATTCCAGCCTACGTGACTTTTCCCCACAGACTGGCCCAAGAAAGCCTGCAGAATCAACATAACTCAGTCCCTTCTGAAACCTTTAATTCTACTGTCATTTTCAAACTAATGTCTCAAAGCAGAGATAAAGTGAAGCCGACCTCACTCATTACCAGTAGTGTTACCAAAAGCAGCAGGAAGCTCAAAATGCCCTTATTAGCAGAACATTGTTAATTTTCACCTGATATCTGAAAACAAAGCCCAATATTTTCCAGAAAGTCAATGTAAATATGACCTTCTGATGAAGAATGATTTACAGAAAGATTAATACAAAAAATAGCATTAATGAGAGTGATACTAAAATAATTAAGAGTAGAAAATATTAACAGTATAAAAATATTCATGAGAATGGAATGAAAGTTAATGGAATTATCCTGATATGTATTAATGAAGCATAGCCCATTTTAGTGTGGTTGACTTGCCAAATAAAATATACTGATTACAAGAAGATATGCACATCAACTTTTTATGCATATTTATTTTTGTATCAAATGGACATATTTACTATAAACAGTAGACCAACACTAGCAAGTGCATTCATTTAAATGCCAGAAAACTAGTAAAAGATGCTAATATGACCTTCGTGGAGCATGTCAAATGTCACCGCCACTGTTTTCCCAAGTCAACTTAAGAACGATCTGCTAAGACAATTAATTGTATAGTTTAAAAGATTAGGTCAAGAGTGTCAAATACAAAAATATGAACTTGAAATTTAGCCTTTTTAAGAGACATACTGTCTATCCAAACACCTATATTTAGCTTTTGTGAAGAAGCAGTAGTTTCCTTCCTTAGAAAATTCTAGTTATATCCCCTGGAGAAGGCTCATGGTTCAGGGTTAGACAGCTTGACATTGCTTCCACTCACCCCCATGGGCAGAAGCTGGAGCTATGGAGGCAGGGCTGCAGACCTATCCCGTGCCTGGATCCTGCCACCAGGAAGAGGGAGGAAGGGAGGTGCTGGCCACCCCCAGCGAGACTCCAGCCCACTCCCCCCCACTTCAGTAGTTGGGCCCAGGCAGGGCAACAGGCTCCCTGAACCTCCCACTGCACTTGTGTTGCTGTGACCCAGACCTAGAAGACTCCTCCACACTGCCAGGCTGGGCCCTCCCCAGCTCACCCAGAGGGAAGGAACAGTCCCAGTAGGGCAGCCTCCACTGGGTGCACTTCATCCTTTCCCCTCCCGCCCATGGTGCTGGGGCTGTGCAGGGCCTGGTTCAGCCCCGAGCATACAGCTGGCTTGGCCTTGGGAGGCACCGTGGCAGATGAAGCCGGCAGTGCTGGATCTGAAGTTTTGTTGCTGCTGCCTTGCGCAGTGAGCATGGCTCCACAGCATTCCTGAGGGGCAGTGGTGGGAGACCTGGGAGGCCACTCCTGCAGCCCTAACATGCCCCCCATGATTCCTGCTGTGCCATCCTGTTGCACCACCATCCCTCAGGAATGCCCTGGGGCCACGCTCGTCATGCAAGGGGCCAGCAGCAACCTCTCAGACCCAGGGCTGCCTGCTGCAGTTGCCGCAGTGCCTCCTTGGGCCGAGCCAGCCGTATGCTCAGCCCCACCTTGGGGCAGGGCCAGACCCTACGCAGTGCCATGGGCAAGAGTGGTAAAGATGCAGCACACCCGGCAGAGGCCACCCCACTGGGACCAGACCCCCCCCACTTATCCTGGAGCGAGCTGGGGAGAGCCCAGTAAGAAGGAGCCTTCCAGGTCCAGGCTACAGCAGGACAAGTGTGGTCAGAGGTGCTGGGAGTCCACTGCCCTGGTTGGGCCCCACTACTCTCGAGGGGGTGGAGGGGCTGGCAGATCCAGCAGGGCCAGGTGTCTTACTGTTGTGGCAGGAAGGCCCCACCCGACCACTGAGGGGGGAAGGGAGGGCACAGCACCTCCTTCCCTCCCTGTAGTGGCTGGATCCGGGCATAGGAAATTTCTATAACCCCACCTCCATCTGAAGCCCCAGCCCCTACCTTGGAGGGTGAGGGGAAGCCATGGCTCTGCAGCTGGGCAGAACCCCTACTGGCTCTGCTACACCTGCCACCCCCTGCCAGCAGCCCATGCAGCACTGGGTGCATTGTGAAGACTAAGGGACCAGGGCCATTCCTGCCAGAGGTCACTAAAAAGCAAAGAGTAAGCAATAAATGATATAAATATAATTGTCATTTAGCCATATAGACCCCTGCCATAAACATGTAAAAAAGGTGATAGGTATGGTGAATTTTACTAACTTGGATACAATTGCACATCTTGCTCCTAAACCCCACTGGTATGTGAGCTATGGCAGTCTGTGCTGCACTGTCCCTCTTAATTTTCAACAGAAGACCTCTGGCTAAGTCAGGTAGTTAGGTAGAGCTCTACAAAGGAGGAATGCATTTAATTTCCTGGCCCCAGACTGCTCTTCAACACTAAAAGCAAAAGGTCTGCTCTCACTCCTAGGAGACATCAACTTTCCCATTTCAACTCTCCTGGGTAGCTTGAGCCCTGCTTTGGGTTCAACATGGTAGGACAGATTAGGCCTCCAGCAGCCCAGTTACTCTCTGGGAGTTGTCTATCCATCGCAGCATACAACAATTTAGTTGCTCGTCACTAAGGAGAAAACTTTCACACATAAGTCAACAGTCACTGGATAGAGATCGGTCATCTTAGAAAGTGAAGTATCAGAGAAGATGCCTAGCACAAAAGAAGCATGACTCCTACAAAATTTAACAGGGGTTCATAGTTATCTCACCTGTGCCAGTTAGCATGAAATCATTTTTTCCAAATTGCAAGAGATGGAAATTTCTGGGGGACCCACGTGAAAAGAGGGGCAGGAGGATATGAAGAAATGATCAAAGTCAAAGTCCAAACTGCCAAAAGTTCTTAATAATTGTATGCTACTTCCATCTACTTTCTCACCCACTTCCTTCAAACACTTTAAGCAATAGTTGAAGGGCAAGATAAAGGACAAAACATATTTGAAATGCAGATCTAGTAACTTAACAAAATCAATTATGTCTTCTTTACTGCTGCTAATTCCTCTTTGCCCAAGAAGCCTCTCTTAAGCAAATTTTGATATTAAATAAAAAATTCCTAGGGAATGTTTTGATTTTAGACTTGCCTGGAATTTGGTGAGCTATGCAACTGAAAATGTGAGCTTCGGAAACACTGTCCAAACTTTCTAGAGTACCTCCACAGGGTGGCTTGACAGATTAGAACCTCATCCAAGTGTGAACTGTTGCCATCTCCTATTTTTTATACCTCCCCCCTACGTTTCCTGCAAATTGTTTCTTCTTTAATTTTTTCTCATGCTTCAACACACAATAATTCCAATTTCCCTCCCTATTCCCATACTCAGCCAAAAAATGTTACATATTGTATGAAAGGAGGTCCACTAATGCACTAAAAGACCCTAAGGAGTACCACTGGAACAAAAAGGAATAGCTTGGACTGGCAGGATGCCACAAGAATCCATCCCCATATTCTTCTGAAAGGCTCTCATGGCCAGCTAAATTGAGGACAAATCAGAGCAGGATGGAAAAGGAGGCCTCACAGAGACTCCCCCTCATTTTAATTGTCACTGAAGCAAAGCAAAGACTGGGAAGTTGATGAATTATTGTAACTATTTCCTGGAGTTGCTAAAACTTTAGTCCTTACTCATTTACTAATTATAGCAGTAGCATCTACACATTTGAAGGACCAGTTCTACTGGACAGATGCACAGAGATCTGGTCCTTACACCTCAAGGGAGTTTTTCTGCATTAAACAACTTTGAAAAAGTTACTTCTTATTATTCCTTTCTTTGTTTTAGCATCCATTCAGTTGTGTGGGTTTAAACACACATGCACAATCACTGGGCATTTCCCATTTAATTAATCCTGTTGAAGTTAAAATAATTAACAACAAAATCCAAAGCATTTTTTTTAAACAATGAAACTTCTGGAAGCGTGGGAAATTTTTGAGTTAGGTGGAAGAAATACCAATTACAGGGACTGAAGGTAAGACTACAGTCAAGAATTTCATCCAACAAATGCAAAATGAAATAACAAGGCCAGCTAAGCTCTGAAGCTCATATCACACCACATTCCATCACACTCCCCATTTGCATGCTGCAATGAGATTATTTAGTTTCTCAACAGTTGGATCACAGGTGAATGGTAGGAGGGTATACTCCCCCCACCCCAAGAGTTTGGTCCCGACTCCACACCGCTCAGGATGGGACAGTTTTTTTGCTATGCAGGCCAGAGGTGTGTTGGGGGAGGGGAGGCACTAAGCCACGGCACAGAAGAATCGGAGTGGATATGGGGCTTTTGACCCACCCCTGGGCCTGCCCACAAATTGTACCCCCTCCCTCCTCCAGATTCAGAAGGTACCAGTCACCCCAAGTTGGATCATGCTTTCCCCTCTTCTCTCAAAAAGCTGCAACTTAATTGATGCTAAACCACAACCACTTCCTCAATGACATCTCTTGAACATTGTTGTTTGAGTGCAAGTACAAAATTTCAGTAAATTAGACAATACTTATGATCATCAGCCATGGAACTTACTTGTGAGCTTGTTGTGACTGAGGACCAGCTGTGTGATATGGGACACAGTGACTGTAAGGAAAAAAACACAACATTTAGAGAATGAAATGCCATAGCCACTTCTATCCAGGTTCAGTTTCAGGCAGACCAACATTCCCCACCTCCCCACACTCAGACTCAGATTCAGAGATAGGCAGAGTTTAATGCAACAAATATGCACAAACGTGCCACTCCTTGATACAAGATTGGAACCTGTACAGTTTTCTCGAAACACAGCTTAAGACGTGTATGTCCCTTTCTCCTTTCCCCCCTGACTTTGCAAATCTCCTTTCATAGGACAGCTTCAAATAAGCCCCAGTTCATTCAGTTAAGAGTATTTAAAGGAAAATGTTTTGTTTGGGGGGGAGGGCTGGGGGGAAAGGGGGTTGTTTTGGGTTTGTTATTGCTTTAAGATCAAAAGGTGAAGGCTATAGCTTTGCTGAAAAGGAAGTTGGATATTCCTCTCCATGCCACATCATGAGACTGAGATACTTTTAGCAACTTCTTTTACTTTGTTTCAGAATGACATTAAGACAACATTAGATGATCCTCCAAGCCCAAATGAAGGTAATCCCAAAGAGGATCAAAGGGAGCAGGAGAGCACACAAGCCTCCATGGCTCACCAAAAGCATCCGGGAATGTCTCCTTGCTAAAAAGGAGGCTTACACCGAATGGAAAGAAGGGGTCATCACCAGGGAGGACTATTCTGTAGTTGCTCGGGGATGCAGGGGGGTAGTGAGGAAGGCAAGGCAGAGATGGAACTGGGACTAGCTTCCCAGATTAAGGACAATAAGAAGTCCTTCTTTAAATACATAGGGTGTAAAAAGAAGGTCCCGGGTAATGTGGGGTCCTTGCAGGACGCATTGGGAAATTTGGTCGTCACACCAGATGGCAAAGCTAACACGTTTAATGAGTTCTTTGCCTCCATCTTCCTAAGTAGGGACCAGAACAGCCACCTCCCTGCTGGGCCCCCCTTGGGCCCGGGGGAGGCACACCTGGGCCACGGGTTAGCGAGGATTTAGTTAGGGAGCTTCTGGAGGGGTTGGACGTATTCAAGTCAGCCGGCCCGGATGATCTCCACCCTAGAGTTCTAAAGGAATTGGCCAAGCTCATTGCAAGTCCCTTGGCCCGGCTTTACGAGCACTCATGGTGCTCTGGTGAGGTACCAGTGGACTGGAAGAGGGCCAACGTGGTCCCCATCTTCAAAAAAGGCAGGAAGGAGGACCCGGGAAACTATAGGCTGGTTAGTCTTATCTCGACCTTAGGCAAGCTGTTTGAGAAAATTATGCTGGCACACATCCAGGAGGGGCCAGCAGGAGACTGCATGCTTAGGGGCAACTAACATGGGTTCATCAGTGGCAGGTCCTGTCAGACCAACCTGGTGGCCTTTTACGATCAGATCACTAGATCATTAGATGCAGGGGCAGCAGTGGACATAGTCTTCCTGGACTTCCGGAAGGCTTTTGACACTGTCTCTCACCCCGTTCTCATTAAGAAACTGGGGGGCTGTGGTGTAGACACCCACACAGTCAAATGGGTCGCCAACTGGCTGGAGGGCCGCACCCAGAGGGTGGTAGTGGATGGGTCCTTCTCAACCTGGAAGGACGTGGGCAGTGGGGTTCCGCAGGGCTCGGTCCTTGGGCCCGCACTGTTCAACATCTTCATCAGTGATTTGGACAAGGGGGTAAAAAGCACCCTGTTCAAATTTGCTGATGACACTAAGATGTGGGGGGACATGGGCACACTAGAAGGATACAACAGGCTACAATCAGACCTAGACAGGTTACAAGGGTGGGCGGATGAGAATGGGATGGGTTTCAACACAGACAAGTGCAAGGCGATGCACCAGGGGGAGGAATAACTGGCATCAGACCTACAGGTTAGGGAACTCCCCTCTTGTCAGCACAGAGGCAGAAAAGGATCTTGGGGTCATCACTGACTCCAAGATGAACATGGGCCGGCAGTGTGGGGAGGCAGTCAGGAAGGCCAACCGAACCTTGGCATGCATCCACAGATGCATCTCGAGCAGGTCCAGGGAGGTGATCCTCCCCTTCTATGCGGCACTGGTCAGGCCACAGCTGGAGTACTGCGTCCAGTTCTGGGCGCCGCACTTCAAGAGGGATGCAGACAACATGGAGAGGGTCCAGAGGAGGGCCACTCGTATGGTCAGGGACAACAGGACAGGCCCTATGAGGAGAGGCTGTGGGACCTGAACCTGTTCAGCCTCCAGAAGAGAAGGCTGAGGGGGGATCTAGTGACCTGTTATGAACTAGTCAGGGGGGGATCAGCAGGCATTGGGGGAGTCACTGTTCCCCCAAGCACTGCCAGGAGTGACCAGGAATAACGGTCACAAGCTGGCAGAGGGTAGGTTTAGGTTAGCTATCAGGAGGCGCTACTTCACGGTCAGGGCGGCTAGGGTCTGGAACCAACTTCCAAGAGAAGTGGTGCAGGCTCCTACCCTGGGGGTCTTTAAGAGGAGGTTAGATGACCATCTTGCTGGGGTCGTTTGACCCCAGTATTGTTTCCTGCCATGGCAGGGGGTCGGACTAGATGATCTGCTCAGGTCCCTTCAGACCCTAGAAACTATGAAACAACCTATCAGACTAGCGCACAACCTAGTCCTATGACTGAGGATAACTAGTCATGTTGTTCTTTTGATTTGAGTTCAAAAGGGTTCTAATCATTTGCCCGGCAGAGATAGCTCGCAGGAGAGAATGGTTACAAACAGCACGGGACCTCTGCAAGGGATTTCCATGTTATTTGCTTCCACATGATTCGAATGGACCACATTTTGTAACTCTCCCTTGAGAAAAATTCAACAGAAGTATTAATGTCTGTAATCCCCAGGGACTGCAAAAAATAGAAGATCTTCAGCGATTCATAATGCTACTGAAGTACTGAGGTAACATGGGTACAGTCCTAGTCAAATAAAGTTAATGAGCCAGAGAGAGAAAGCTGTCTCCAACTAATTCGTTGTCTACCACAATTAAAAAAGCTACTCATCTTGAAAAGCATCATGCATGGACTTCTGCTCCCTACAATATCTTCGTTATAGCTTTTTTCCTAGAATCACTAAGTTGTTTCTATTTCGAGAAAACTTCCTTTCAAGCAAAGAGACATATCAGGGCCTTGAAAAGTTTCCCAGACACTTATGAGACCCGGGAGTACAACTGTGAACCAGAACAAATCACTTACACCACAAATCAGCCACAGAAACACTCCATCAGTTATAACACAAGTTTCCTGATAACTTTCTGGCTGATGGACAACAGATTGATGCATGTTTATTAATTTCTATTATAGATCTTCTTAATAAGCTTTCTTCAAATTTTATTGCAATTATTCTTTTCATTTTGTGTTTTACCTTACTATTGCTGTAGAACACTACATTTGGGATATAAAATTCATCCAATACCCATAAGTTTGACTACTACCTTCTTGGACAAAGATACATTTGAGAAGAAGCCACCAGTGCGCACACCTTCACTTAATTGAGAAGAAATAAAAGGCTGCTAAAGTCTTAGCAAGGTCCAGGGACTGACTATTAAGTTGTTGTTTGTACTGCTAGGGAGTACAATGATTTAACAGAATCTATCCCATGCATCATGGTCTTTACAGCTTAAATTTAGGTTAATTCACTGCAGAACCTCTTGTTTATTATGAGGGTATATCTTGAATATTACTGAGCCTTTCCTTGAAGCTTTCTATCCATTTGCAGTTTCTTCCTAACATCTTTCTCTGTTTAAGCTTAAATCCTCCTCCCAGTTACCAGATCTACTTTCTTCAAACAACAGCAAGTGAAGACATCTGTGAGAAACAACAGATCACAGAAACTAGCCTGTTTCCCATCAGTTCCACCACTGGCCAAACACACAGCAGGGAAAACTAACAATGCTGGTCAGGCTTCACTATATTGCAGTCTGAGAAAACTATGAGTGGCAGCCAAGACACTGAAATTGCATGCAGGCCCATGTGTACAGTATCAACTACGTTTATACTTCCAATTATTAAGGGAGAAACTGGGGAGTTTCCCCTTAATGAAAGCTTAGGTTATAAAGGAGCTTATGTCCTTTACCAATGAATTCTCCTTCCTTTCTACTGCCAAGTGGACTTTTCAAAGCATGGTACAGCAGGAGGATGAAGAGATAGAAGTACAAGAGAAACCATGAAATTCTGCTTAAGAACTGGACCAACTTCACTAAGCTATTTCAAGATATGAAAAAAAGGAAGGGGGGGGGCAGAAAAAGAAAGGAAGCAAGAGAAACCCAGCCTAGAACATTTTGAGAAGACAAAGAGTCTTGAAAGAGACCTGTCTGGAGTAGCTTACGAGAAAAAACATGGGGCAGATAAATGTTGGATGGCCACATGCTGAACATCAGTATCTAATAATCAATTAAAAAAGGCAGACATGAAAAGTATTCTCCATACGCAGCCTTACAATACATACAGCATGTGTAAATATTTAATGTTATGACAAGGATTTAAAACTATATTAATATATTTAATAGCTTATACTTCTACACCATAGGTTTTGCTCTCAGTGATAGCCATTGTAGAGCTGATTTGCATACAAAAGAGTTTGCATTTTGTTACACTTTTACAGAAGAATGCACAGAAGATAAGCAGGGCTTCCATATAAAAGCCATAATGAAATATCTTTTCAGATGTCTCAGTAACAGGCAGACCCTAAAGTCCCTTAATAATTCTTAGGTCTAACCAAACAGGGAATATAGAGAAAAGGGTTTGATTGCTAACATCACAAATTAGACAGATGAACCATTTTCTGCCCTCTGGCAATTTTATCCTCCACCAGTAGGACAGAAAAAGGGATCCATCTACTGCAGGATAAGACAACCCTTGAGGCCCACTAGAGCCCAAGCCTGGGCATCTTTTGACAGTACTGTAAGACATTTCTGTTTGGGCAAGCATTTGGCAATCAAAGCTGAGATACTGTTGCAGGCAGGGAAGCAGGGAAAAAGCCTCTGTTTTATGTTGATATTCAAGTTCTGTTTAAAGTTGTTTCATCATTTTCCTATTTTATAAGTATTCTGTTCTCCTAATGTGAACCATCCTGAGCCTTTGTTAGAAAGAGCAGCATATATATCAAACAAGCAAGCAAGCAAAATATGCATTTAAAATTTGAGCCATCAGTACAGAAAGAAATCCATGGTACTGATCCAATTTCAATCATTTCTTTCCATTCTGATTTTAGTTGTCCCAATAATATTTTACTGACTGATCCTTCAAACAAACACCTCAATTCTTGATACTCATAGCAGAAGTTACTGTACCAGTAATTGCCCTATTAACCCAGACATATACATACCCACACACATACCTCAGTGCGACTTGCATCAGATTTTTTTAATACAGTACTGAAATTACACTGGGATCTGGAATACCTGCACATATGTCCATCACAGGGTAGTTGCAAGCAATAAATAGCTAGTCACTGAGGCTAGGGACAAAAGTTGCACATAAACCGGTTTAAGTAATCAGAAACTAGTTTAAACTGGTAACAGAACAGAAGTTCAGTGCACATAAACCAGTTTCAAAATGGATGAAACTGGTTTAAGATAAACCTGGTTGAATGTAGTATCAGACTGAACTGATTTGGGTCAAACCGGTTTATGGAACTTCTGTCCCAGCCCTTCCTGGTTCAAGTTAAAATCAGTCCCCCAGCATGCACCAGGGGGAGGAACAACTGGCACCATACCTACCGGTTGGGGGAAACTCCCCTCTTGTCAGCACAGAGGCGGAAAAGGATGTTGGAGTCATCATTGACTCCAAGATGAACATGGGCCGGCAGTGTGGGGAGGCAGTCAGGAAGGCCAACCGAACCTTGTCATGCATCCACAGATGCATCTCGAGCAGGTCCAAAGAGGTGATCCTCCCCCTCTATGCGGCACTGGTCAGGCTGCAGCTGGAGTACTGCGTCCAGTTCTGGGCGCCGCACTTCAGGAGGGATGTGGACAGCATGGAGAGGGTCCAGAGGAGGGCCACTCACATGATCGGGGGACAGCAGGGCAGGCTATCACATGATAAGGGGAGAGGCTATGGGACCTGAACCTGTTCAGCCTCCAAAAGAGAAGGCTGAGGGGGGATCTAGTGGCCTGTTATAAATTAGTCAGGGGGGATCACTATTCCTCTGTGCACTGTCAGGAGTGACCAGGAATAACTGTCACAAGCTGGCAGAGGGTAGGTTTAGGCTAGATATCAGGAAGCGCTACTTCATGGTCAGGGCGGCTAGGATCTGGAACCAACTTCCAAGAGAAGTGGTGCTGGCTCTTACCCTTGGGGGTTTTTAAGAGGAGGTGGGATGAACATCTTGCTGGGGTCGTTTGACCCCAGTATTATTTCCTGCTATGGCGGGGGGTCGAACTAGATGATCTACTCAGGTCCCTTCTGACCCTAGAAACTATGAAACTATGCTTTCCAGCCCTAAGCTGGGCTGTGCTGTCTGCTCCAGAAAAGAAGGTTGGGCCCAGGGGGTGGCAGGAAGAAGGCTACCCACACACAAACCTTGGCTGGGGGGGGGGGGGGAGAGGGGGAGGGAGTGGTTAAACACCTCTGCCCCCACTCAGACTTACTAGTGGCTGTGACTGTGGACTACAAATCCCAGAGGCACCTGGAAACAGGAAGGGGAAGTGATGAGCAAGCAACCCTGCAGTTCTGCTGCTGTAATTCTGGACTGCAAATCTCAGAGATTTCAGAGGCAGCAGGAAGAGAAGATGAACATACAGCCCATGCTGGCTACATGCCAGAGAGCCATGCTCTAGCATGCCCCACCCCCCACCCCAGGCTTCTGGCCTGAGCCACTGCAGGTATATGGCTGTATTTCCTGAAGCAAAAGTAAATACCTGCCCAGTTGTTTCTCAGTTTAATCTCTGCAATTTAAAATACCCAGCACAGACTGAATTGTTCAAATAAACCATAACAAGTCTCACTGTCTTGTTTTTCTGTCCCCTCCTCCTGCCCACCTCCCCTCCTCAGGAACATCAACCAGGAGACCACTTTACAAACATTAGGGCTGCTTACAGATGTTAAGCAAAAAACAAAACAAAAACAGTACTTTAAACTCAGAGCATTCCTGCACCAAACCCAGCACATGTCCAGAAGACACAGTGCATTAGTTGGACCTGGTTCGCGGAACATCTGTATAGATCAGCATTTTAGTGGGCTTTTTTGTTGCTTCTATCTAATAGTGAACTGAATCAGGTATTTGATAAAAATGCCAAAAGCCCCGCTCAAACGCTTAATCTATACAGAGGCTGTAGGGCTGGGTCACAGTAATGTGCTGCTTCTTCTGATACAGCATGTGGGGGTTTGTTTGTTCATTTGTTTTTAACATCTGCAAGCAGCCTAGAGGGCCCGGGTTGGTGCTATGCAGGCACCGTGTGGGCAGGGGGCTCCAGTACATGCATTAAAGCATGCTCTGCAAGCTTCTATGGCAGCAGAGAGCAGACAAATGCACAGGGCAGCAATCAGCCCACCCCCAAGGACCAGGACTCCCCAGAAACTCCTGTTCACTATTCCCCAACTCTCCCTCCTGTGAGACTTTGAACGAGGAAATCCAGAGCGTTTCTCCCCTCTTGCTAGTTGCTGGCATGTCAAGGTCTATTTCATCAGCCTGAAATCAAACCGTAAAATGAGTCTGGTTCTGGTTCTTGGTGGTGTGAAGGTCTGGGTCACATGCAGAGGACACAGCTGCCTTGGTATCCTGCGTCTCCCTGCAGCCCTGAGCTCAGCATAGGGCTAACAAAAGGGGCTGGGCTTTGCCAGCCCCAAGGCAGTCAGGAAAAGGGGTCTGCTCCAAGCTCAGGGCAGGATGGAGTACCACCTACATCGCAGTACTTCAGGACAAAAAATTTATGCTGGGGCCCTGGAGGAAGGGTAACTGTACACATGTTTGTTCACCCAAGAGAAACTCTTCTGGGAGCCACTTCTACCTGGTTGGAGTTGGTAGAATTTTCTCCCAGCAGCAAGCAGTCTGTATGACTGCAGCCACTCACCATCCTGGGAGAAGAGTGGACAGACTAAACCTAAAACTGGAGTCAATGTAGTTACCCTGAACTCTACCCAATGTGCCTGCTACATTTACATCAGCAAAAGCAGAGAATAGCTTTCCTTTTGGTTTAAAAGTCCAACTGACATTATGTATTCCAGGACATCCACTTTTGATAGAATGGATGATTGAGAACATTTCATATTATACAGATTCAATAGACCTGGGAGGAAATCAAACTGGTGCTAGAAAGTTCATTCCTCAGCACATGAGGTAGTACACCTATTTCCTTTGTCCTCTCCACTGGCACTAAGAAAACTAAACATGGTACTTCATGCATCTACTCAACCTCAGATTATCCAGAAAGCATTTTCTTTAATTAGATGCATTTTCCATAATTTATTAGTCAGCTGGCGAATGCTGCAGAACATCTAAAACCTCAATACAATGTCTCTCAATGTGAAGAGGACAGAAAAACCTCCAAGTTTCACTTCTATTGTAAAGTTTCTTCTACTATAAATTCTCTAACGTGTTACAATGAGAATTAGTTGTCATGGAACATGTAGTGATTTAGACAGCACGACAGGCATCTCTGAATATTGAGGATAACACAGTAAGTGTCTATAAAAATGTCCTACAGATATTAAGCTACAAGCTTAAGGAAATGCTGACGCCACCATAACCACAAGATGGCATTCTAGCTTCATTTTTTTTGAAGTGTTGCCTGGCTTTAAGATACAAGATAAGCAGACACGCAAAATATTATTTCCAAAGCAGTTGTACTGAAAAATCTACATGTAGAACTATTGGAAACTGCAGATTTTGTTGTTTCACCGTTTTCAAAAACCTGGTTCTGTAAACAGTATTTTGGTCAAATAATCATTTTTTTAAAATTAAAATGCCCCCATCTTTACCTAAAATCTTCAGTTATTTAAGAGAGACGTCAGAATTAAAGGTGAATAACTATGTGGCATAATAGAACAGTTACCTCAGCTCTATAAAAACAGAAGTGGAGTGTAAATCAGCCCATTAATGACTATGTTAATTTGCAGATCTCTCTAGAAATAGAAAGGCAGTCAGTCACACTATAAAATATGCAGTATGAGTATGCAACTAAGCACATTTAGAAGGATAACCCCAGGTATCCTGCCTGTTTAGTACCAGCTATTGTGATCCCGAACTATTCCACATTTGCGTTTTCACAGAGAAGCTTTTTACAAATTGGCTTCTTTTCTACATTGGAGAACTTATAACAGCTTCAGATTCTCCTTTGCCTAATGAAGGGCATTTGGGCCAAAAAGCTTTCAAAGAACATTTTTTTTGCACCTTTTTAGTTAGTCTAATAAAAGATATCACTTCTACTCAGAGTTTTGTTAGCCTTTAGAAGGATAAAGAAGTCCAGTCAGCTGAAAACATCAAAGTTAAGAAAACCTTAAGTTAAGTTTAACAAGGTTGTGAGCCGTTCCCTTTTTTCTTTCAGAAACCAATAATACTAGTAAATAAAAGTGAAGATCACAGGCTGAAGTGTTATACCTAATTTGGTTATGACTTGCCTCTGCCTCCACTGTGCCAACTTACTTTGCATATGTCCTAGTTGTTACTTCTGTGTGAGAAATTTATGAATGTAGACAATACATGGCTCTCACGGTTGTTTATTTTGAATGAATGTATTAAATCACTATCAGCTGCTTATGCATGGGAAATGATTCCCTTTCATGAGTCATCTGAAAAGTAACACCAGAAAATACACTGGCAGATGGATGGCCTGGATAATTTAACAGGACTTTCATTATTTTCTGGCTATGAATCAACAAGTAAAGAGACTACAACTTTTATATATGATCACTGTTACCACTAGCACTATCCCCAGGACCACAGATATGCACACAAGTTTCATAAACTCATAGAAATTAAAGGCTGAAAGGGACCTTGAAATATCATTGAGTCCAACCCCACTACTCTGGGTCAGGAATACTGCTGAAATCAAATAATCACAGTAAGATGTCTGTCCAATCTCTTCTTGAAGCCTTCCAAGGCTGGGGACTGTACCACCTCCTTAGGAAGTCCATTCCAGACTCTGGTCACCCTTACTGTAAAGTTCTTCCTTACAGCCAACCTGAAGCCATCCTCTAACAGTTTATGGCTGCTGCACCTTGTCCTCCTCTGGGGCGCCCTAGTGAACAGTTTTTCCTCCCAGCTCTCGATATTCACCCCTTACATACTTATAGACAGCCACCAACTCCCCAGAGTTTTCTCTTCCTAAGGATGAGTAGTCCCAGAACCCTTTCTTCATAAGGTTTGTCCTCCAAGCCTTTAATCATTCTTGTGGCCCTTCTCTGGACCCTTTCAAGATTCTCCACATCTTTTTTTGGAAACATGGCACCCAGAACTGGACACAGTACTGCAACTGGGGTCTCATCAGTGCTCTGTAGAGGGGAAGTATCACTTCCTTAGCCCTGCTCATGATGCATCAGCTAACGCATCTCAGCATGCTGTTACCTCGGTTGACTACAGCATTGTACTGGCGGCTCATGTTCATCCTGTGATCCACCACAATTCTGAGGTCCCTTTCAGCCATCGTGCTGGCCATGCCGTTGGTTACTTCTCTCTAGATGAAGCAATCTGCACTTATCCTTAATGAACTGTATCCTGTTCCACTCTGCCCACCTTTCCAGCTGTCCAAGTCCACATCAATCTGCATCCTATCCTCTAGCATGACCGCTTTTCCCCATAACTTAGTACCATCCACAATCTTGGCCAGCGTGTTTTCCACATCCTCATTTAAATTGTTGGTAAAGATGTTGAACAGTACAGAGCCAAGAACTGAACCCTGTGGGACATCACTGGACACCTCATGAAAAGTGTTTCTCATACCCACTGAGGACATACTTGCGAACTGAGTCTCTAGATCCATACCCAGACTTGGGCTCACAACCTTGCCACCAGTAGCTTAACACACAAACCCCTGAGCCACACAACAAGTTTGAAAGACGTGAAAGCAGTAATGGAGGCAGACGTGCTTTGCCCCAAGAACGGGAGAGCTATTCAAGACAGGCAAGTTTCACAATGAAAACAGAAAGAGTATGCATGTGCAAAGTTGGGATGGGGACGGGACACATTTTTGCTTGCTCTACTTAACCTAATGTAATTACACAAAATAAGAATCAAAAAGTAAAACTGAAAAATAATTTAAGTTTCCTATAAGAAGCCAGGCAATACAAAGATAAATAAAATGTAATACACAGTACAACACCAGAAGACCTCATTGTGCTAGATGCTGTACACACTTAAGAGATGCCCCAATCTGAACAGAGATGAGACAGACAGAAGAGGGGAGAAAGGAAACATTTTACAGATGGTCAATCCAGGCCCAGAGAAACTTAGCCTATAGACAAAGGTTCCTTTTAACTGCTTTAAACAAGGAAAGGGAGCTGCTACTGCTACTTGTAAACACGCATCAGCATCTTCATCTGGTTCCAGTCTGCCCAACTCTCGAGCCTGTCCAGGTCCACCTGTATCTGCAATCTTCTGGCATGACATTGCCCCATAACTTGGTGTCGTCCATGAACTTGGCCAGCAAGCTTTTCACTCCCCCATCCAAATCACTGATAAAGATGTTGAAAAGCACCGGTCCAAGCATAGACCCCTGCAGGACACCACTGGCCACTTCACACCAGGATGACACAGATCGCCTGATGGAGGACTACCATGCTCTGGGAGGCGTGCTGAGGGAGATGGGCGCACAGGCGGTCTTCTCTTCCATCCTGCCAGTGAGCGGACGCGGCAGACGTCACGAGATGTGCATTGCGGAGACCAACTGGAGGCTACAGGAATGGTGCTTCGAGGCGGGCTTTGGCTTCCTCAGCCATGACCGGCACATCGTGATGAGAGACATGCTGGGATGGGATGGGCTCCACCTTTCCCCTAAAGGTAAGCGTGTGTTCTCTTCCAGGTTGGTGAACCTCCTTCGGCGGGCTTTAAACTAGCCTCGTCGGGGGAGGGGGAAGATGAGGGCGGAGGAGACGATGAGATACCAGGCCCAGCAACAGCCAGCGTGCCCAGACCAATGGTCAAAAGGGAGAAACAGGTAAGCGATGGGGGACGGGGCATTGCTGAGACTAGGGGGTCAGTGGGCACAACCGCTGAAGGCCTCAAATGCCTCTACACGAATGCTCGAAGTATGGGGAAGAAGCAGGAGGAACTCGCCCTCCTCCTAGCTGTCACCAGCCCTGACATAGTAGGGATCACAGAAACGTGGTGGGACTCATCGCATGACTGGGCGGTGAGTGTCAAGGGCTATAGGCTATACAGGAGGGACAGGATAGGAAGGAAAGGTGGAGGAGTAGCACTCTACATCAAGGAGGAATATACTTCCTCGTTAATTAGCATGGGGGTAGAGGGGGGGCACTCTGAGGTGCTCTGGGTTAGAGTAAAAGGCAGTCCAGGGGAGAGAGACTTAACGGTGGGAGTCTACTATAGACCTCCCAACCAGGGAGAAGAGCTCGACCTGGAATTCTTAGGTCAGCTTACAGAGGCAGTGAGGGCTAAGGATGTGGTCATCATGGGGGACCTGAACTTCCCAGACATCTGCTGGGAGGAGCAGTCAGCCAAGTCTGATCGCTCACGTCGGTTCTTAGCCAGAGTGCAGGACCTCCATCTAACCCAGGAGGTGCACAGTCCCACCAGGGGAGACGCCTTGTTGGACCTAGTGCTGGCCACAGGTGATGACCTGGTGAGGGGGCTGCGGGTGATGGGCCACCTGGGAGACAGTGATCATCGCTTGCTGGAATTCACCATCCAGCGTAAGGTGGCAAAGGGCTGCAGCAAGGCAACAGCCCTAGACTTTAGGAGGGCTGACTTCAACAAGCTAAGGAGGATAGTTGGGGAAGCGCTGAGGACCCAGAGGGGAAGGGAATCAGATGTCCAAGGTGAGTGGTTGCTCCTTAAGGAGACGATCCTCCATGCCCAAAGGGAGGTAATCCCAACAAGGGTCAAAGGGAGCAGGAGGGCACATAAACCCCCATGGCTCACTAAGAGCATCCGGGAATGTCTCCTTGCTAAAAGGGAGGCATATACCCAATGGAGAGATGGGGTCATCGCCAAGAAGGACTATGTTATAGTCGCCCGAGGATGTAGGGGGGCAGTCAGGAGGGCCAAGGCAGAGTTGGAGATAGGACTAGCTTCCCGGATTAAGGACAATAAGAAGTCCTTCTTCAAATACATAGGGGGTAAAAAGAGGGTCCCGGGTAATGTGGGGCCCCTGCAGGACACGATGGGCAACTTAGTCATCACGCCAGATGACAAAGCTAACATATTTAACGATTTCTTTGCCTCTGTCTTCCTAAGTAGGGACCAGTTCAGCCACCTCCCTGCTGGGCCCCCCTCGGGCCCCGGGAGAGACACGCCTGGGCCAGGGGTTAGCGAGGAGTTAGTTAGGGTACTTCTGGAGAGGCTGGACGTGTTCAAGTCCGCTGGTCCGGACGATCTTCACCCTAGGGTTCTACAGGAACTGGCTGAGGTCATTGCGGGACCCCTGGCACGGCTCTATGAGCACTCGTGGTGCTCTGGCGAGGTGCCGGAGGACTGGAAGAGGGCCAATGTGGTCCCTATCTTCAAAAAGGGAAAAAAAGAGGACCCGGGAAATTACAGGCCAGTTAGTCTGACCTCAATCCCGGGTAAGCTCTTTGAAAAAATTATCCTGGCACACATCCAGGAGGGCCTTGCGGGGGAATGCATGCTCAGGGGCAACCAACATGGGTTTATCAGTGGCAGGTCTTGTCAGACCAACCTGGTGGCCTTTTACGATCAGGTCACCAAATCATTAGACGCAGGGGTTGCTGTGGATGTAGTCTTTTTGGACTTCCGGAAGGCTTTCGACACTGTCTCTCACCCTGTCCTCATCAAAAAGCTGGGAGACTGTGGTGTCGATGCCCACACGGTCAAATGGGTCGCCAACTGGTTGGAGGGCCGCACCCAGAGGGTGGTAGTGGATGGGTTCTTCTCGACCTGGAAGGATGTGGGCAGTGGGGTTCCGCAGGGCTCGGTCCTCGGGCCTGCACTGTTCAACATCTTCATCAGTGACTTGGATGAGGGGGTAGAAAGCACCCTGTTCAAGTTTGCTGATGACACTAAGATGTGGGGGGATGTGGGTGCACTAGAAGGGTGCAATAGGCTACAAGCTGACCTTGACAGGTTGCAACGGTGGGCGGATGAGAATAGGATGGGGTTTAACACTGATAAGTGCAAGGTGTTGCACATGGGGAGGAAGAACCGGCACCACACTTACAGGTTGGGGAACTCTCCTCTTGCCAGCACGGAGGCGGAAAAGGATCTTGGAGTCGTCATTGACTCCACGATGAACATGGGCCGGCAGTGTGGGGAGGCAGTCAAGAAGGCCAACCGTACCCTATCATGCATCCACAGATGCATCTCGAGCAGGTCCAGGGAGGTGATCCTCCCCCTCTATGCGGCACTGGTCAGGCCGCAGCTGGAGTACTGCGTCCAGTTCTGGGCGCCACACTTCAAGAGGGACGTGGACAATATGGAAAGAGTTCAGAGGAGGGCCACTCGTATGATCAGGGGTCAGCAGGGCAGGCCTTATGAGGATAGGCTACGGGACCTGAACCTGTTTAGCCTCCACAAGAGAAGGTTAAGGGGGGACCTTGTGGCCTGCTACAAACTGGTCAGGGGGGATCAGCAGGTATTGGGGGAGTCCCTGTTCCCCCGTGCGCTGCCAGGAGTGACCAGGAATAACGGTCACAAGCTGGCGGAGGGTAAGTTTAGATTAGATATTAGGAGGCGCTACTTCACAGTCAGGGTGGCTAGGGCCTGGAACCAGCTTCCAGGGGAAGTGGTGCAGGCTCCTAGCCTGGGGATTTTTAAAAGGAAGTTAGATGAGCACCTTGCCGGGGTCATCTGACCCCGGTGCTCTTTCCTGCTAAGGCAGGGGGTCGGACTAGATGATCTACCTAGGTCCCTTCCGACTCTAGCTACTATGAAACTATGAAACTATAAGATCTGTTCATGAGAATTCTCTGGGTCCTACCCTGTAGCCAGTTTTCCACCCACTGAACCGTCGAGCAGCTGAGCCCACAGTCTTCCCGTTTTCAAGGATATCATGGAACACTAGATCAAAAGCCTTTTCAAAGTCTAGGTATAGAAATCTACCACAATCCTGTGTCCAGTTGGTGAGATAGAGTTGTCACCTCCATCTACATCCCCAGTCCCTGATCCTACATTTGAATGTATGCCTAACTTTACTTGCTGCAATAGCTCTAGTACACATACAAATGTACCTTTGGGAAGAAATAATTTTTAGGGGATACAGCCCAGATTAATGGGATACTTAGTCACCTAACTTACATTGGAACTAATGAGATTGGTCACAAGTACTCATAAAAATTTGGCCTCGTGCCTTTTGCCCAAAGTTTGAAAGGATGATTCAGAAACATCAAGCTGGGCACACAGCTAGCCTCAGTAACAGCATCATTATTCTTATGCTCCTTTTCCTTCTTAACATCTCACACATACTTGTCTCATCTTAAACCGCCAGGATCTGCAGGAAAGGTTTGACCCTAAATACATGTGCGACAGTACAGTGAACCCCAATCCTGACTTTGGGCACCCTCTGGCACCAAATAGTAACTGCCTGAAGGCAGGAATGTCTCTTGCACAAGTGACACCTACAAGTGACACCTACTTACTTTGATTGTTTCTTGCATTATTAAAGTCAGAGGAGTAGGATTGGAGGGCATCTCCAGAGGCCATCTTGTCCAACCCCTGCCTGAGGCAGGATCATCCCTTTGTAAACCATCCTATACCGTATATAATCAAAACTCTACATAAGACTACCATCAACCCTGGCAACACAGACATAACACCCTAACCAGCCAAAGGTAAAGCTTAGCAACCAGAGCTGCACCTCCTGCATGAAGGCACGAGTTCGCAGAGGGGCAGCGAGGGCCAGCGCCCATGCCAGTTCCTTCGGTTTAGAGAGGGGCATCACAGGCCAAAAGGAATCACGTGACAGGCCAGACCAGGCCTGTGGGATGTATTTTGCCTGCCTCATCTACTCGACACTGGTCAGGCCTCACTGGTCAGACCATACCTCGATACTCAACATTAGTCAGACCTCATCACCTCCCATGCTTTGCATCTAATGCTTCTATTGATGCATCCCAAAACTGAATTTGCCTTTTGTGCAGCTGCATCACACATCAAATTCATATGGAGTCTTTGATCTACCAAGACTCCCTAGACCTTTTTTCATAGTGCTGCCATCCAGCCAGGTGGCACCCATTTTTTAATTTGTGTTTTTCATTATTCTTCCCAAGGTATAGCACACAGCCCAGCTTTCCAGTCTGTCAAGATCTTTCTGAATTGTGTTTTTGTCTTCTAATGTGTTCATGATCCTTCCCAGTTTTGTGTCATCCACAAATTTGCTCAAGAAGATTTCTGTGCCAGCATACAAATCATTAATTGAACAGCACTGGGCCCAGAACAGACTCCTGTGGGACTCCACTCAAAGCCTCCTACTACAGACAAGGACCCACTAATAATTACTTTGCCTGAGGCTACTGAACCAGTTATCTATACCTTATAGTAACTTTGTCCAGCCCACATTTCTCCAATTTAACAGTAGGTTGTACAAGACCTTGTCAAAAACACTGCTGAAGTCCAGATACACTGTATCCGCAGAATTCCCTTAATCCACCCAATTAGTTACTTGGTCAAAGAAGGAGATCAGGTTCGTCTGGCATGATTTGTTTTTCATAAATCCATACTGGCTGCTTGTGGTCAGCCTCTCCTCATCCAGATAGATGCTTGCAAATGGCTTTTCTTTGGAACCCTAAAGTACCTTGCAGCTGAATTTTTTTTCCTGAGTAATTTAGGGAAATAATTCCTTTTGTGTATTTTTTCTGAGGTTTAAATGCCGTGTTTAAGTTTAAAGTGTACAAAAAGTCAGAAAACTCAAGATGAAGAGTTTAATAGATAATCCTGTAAACTTGTATACACATTCTCATTTCTCCAGTTTGGGTCTTTCAAACACAAAAGACAGACCACTCTGGACAAAATCACCACAACAAAATATAAAAGGTATTTATTTCTTTTACCCTTTTTTTTCTCTAATCAGACAGTAGATGACTGATTGCCGCTCAGCATCCAGCAAAAACACAGACTTCAATACTACTTCTGAGCTCACAGCAGTTCTGGGCATCACACAGAACAAAGCTTCTATTTTAAGTTATTTTCAAATAAGGAGAGGGGATAAGGAGTGCAAATAAAAAGAGACAATGCACTGACATGGTACACAGTGCTGAAACAACCGCAATACACTTTCTTCAAGAACTCATCACTTTCAGCCACATGTGAGGAATCAGACACTATCAATAGAAGGACTACCTTTGAGAAGCGCATTACTTAGAAAGAAACATTTCAGGCAGTAGATGTAGAACAGATGAGTTTACAGTAACAGTTGGGAATATCTTGGCTGCACTGGAAAGATATCAAGTTTCCCACCAGATGCTAAATACCAGGGGCATTTTTACACATGCAAGCACCACAGCAACAGATGCTTTGAAAAGCACCCAGCACTGCAACACTTACAGTTATATAAGCAGTGAAACGTATGTCAGCACTGCAAAAATGGCGGCAGCACTTCTGAATTAAAACACGTCAGAGGTGCTTTATTTCAAAAGTGCACTGCCGCCATTTTCTGTACACTGACATGCTTTTCATCACTTATGCAACAGCACGCTGCTCAACGCAGTTCACCTCAACTCACATGCGGAGCAGACTCAATTAACTGAGTCAGATCTCCAACACACCGCAGGACAGAAAACTGTAAATGTCCCAGAAGTTAACTGAGGCACACTAGAATTTAAACATGCAGCTTTTGGAGAGAGAGAACCCTAGAATTTGCAAAAAGCCATCATTCTCCCTACTAAACAGAGCATCACTCCAGTCTCTCCCACCCAACAGAGGCTGGGAAGGAATATTGGGTCATTTATAGGCATGCTCTGAAAGGCCGGGGAGGCGGAAGGGGGGGGAGAATGCTTCTACTTAAAGAGCCCAAAGTGTCACATGTACCAGCATCTGCAGCCTCTGCACATGTAGAGGCACCCTTCTCATTGTACCTTGATATCCAGATGTCAATGAAAATAACTTCTTCTTTCCAAACTTATCTTAATGCAAATTATTGAGATATTTTAGTGACTTGAAAAAGTTGTATTTTTTTCCCAGAAAGCCAAACTAACGGAAATGTATGCAGTTGTGCTGAACCAAGATAATATTTTTCACCCCAGGAGCAGCAATACAATGGAAATTAACAATGACAGCACAGGCATTACAGCTCTTTTGCTGTGGTGTGTCAGTCACTGCTGCAGAAGAATACCATCAAATGTTGTTCCAGTTTAAGTTGGGTCACTATGGTATACTACACAGGATAATAAAAAATTATTACTGGCATAATTGAAGAGATTCTAGACACATTTACTCATAAGGGCATCTCTCAAACACTGCATTTAATTACATAAATCTCAATAACATGGAAACAGACTCATAACTGGAACAAGTTAACATTTAAGAAATAAAAAGGTTACTTTAATATTGATGCTGCTTTCTTTAACTCCAGTGTCTAATTTTGATATTCATTGCTGAGTAGCAAGTGGCCAGGGCAAAGCAGATGAGCTGTCTACTGGAACAAAAATCTGCTGCATGGAATCTGGGTATGCTCAAGTACAGTAAACCTATATTTGACTGATCAAATAATGAGTGACATCATAAGCATAGTTGGAGTCCTAAACAAACCTTGTAGGACAGTAGAGGGAGGAGTTAGGAAAGATTGCACATCAGTCTTCCCCATGCCAGGAACTCCTAACAGTCCCTAGTTGAGGTATTGCTGCAGCCACCACCACACGCTCTGCCCACTCCAGCTACTGCTCTTACAACAGCATTAGCAAGGGACTGTTTTGGAAATGCTGGGATGGATTTTGGAGATGCTGGCATGGGCTGCTTTTGCTGCCAGGGCATGGACTATGCAGGGTGTGGAGGTCGATTCTGGCACCCCAGTAACCCGTCATCCAGGGAAGGTGCCTCTCACTCATCCCCAGTTACACTACTGCAAATAATATACAGATAATCCCGATTCAGAAGCGTCAACCAACATCACTGCCTGATTCCGAAGGCCACCTGCCCCACACACTGGCACTAACCAAAGAATAAAGGTTTCTTCTGTTTTCAGCAGATCACTGCTTCTGCTCTGAAGCTTGTAAACCTAAAACAAAAACACCACAGCTATCTTTTCAAGACTAGACACTTATGAACCCATTAAGAAAAAGCTCTGCAAAAACTGTGGACTAGAACCAATAAATGACTAACTACTCACTACTATGCAAGTCTTCTTTTAGCTGATCAAGTCCAGAACTACCAGTATATTTTTAGTACAACATCTAAGTGGCTGCCACATATTTTCACTGGCATATTGCATTTTTGCTTTAATTCTCCCAAAGCACCTAGAGATGTACTTCTGTATACTCAGAGAACTGCTTCAGTCTTCACAGATCCTCTCAGATTCCAGAAATTAGAGACACTTTTGCATTCGAGTTCCCCGAGGGGTCTAATCTACTAGGATCTAACAAGACTTACACAGGACTAGGCTCCATACAAAAAGCATCTGTGACCATTTTCAGGTGGGAAAGTTAAGGACAAGCCACTTCTCTCTGTAGCCAGGGATTAGAGCACTTCTCTCAAGAAGTAGGTGGCCTGAGTTAAATTCATTTTTCAGTTATCTCCACTCTTGTTCTCCATGAAGCTTTTTCCACTGTATAAAAAAGATGTTAGATCAGAAAACAGGATTCCACAGCCAAGTGATTACACTACTCACTGGCAGAGAGGCAAAACTGGAAATCTAATTTTTGGTTCCTGTTCCAAGGAGCCTTTCTATATTTTATCCAAGGACTGCCTTTGTATTAATCATCCAGCTACCAAGCTTATCAGGTTTGTTCTTATGCTCTCTGGCCCAATGACTAATTCTCTTACTTCACTAGTAAGTGTGAACTACAATAAAGTACATCCCTGTTTCTCCCTTAAACTGTTTTAAATAAAAAGAGTTTTCCCTACTCAGTTCTTTAAAAGAACAACTGTAGGTGCCCACCTTCTGCAAAAGACTGGACTGCAAATCCCGGTGCACAAAGGTGCCGTAGCGCACCAAGTGTGGCCTCCCAGTTACCAGGTTACATAAATGCATATCCCCAGCATTTCTATTAGTCACTTTTCACTGTTCAGGATACTTTTTAAAGACACCTAACCTTTTACTTCCTTACAAACTGTACACAGAGCTCTGGATTTCATACTGGGCATTTTAGGCACAGAAATCCTCCACTTCAGGAGTGTCAGACACATCTGGCTCCACCGGCAGTTCCGACTCTAGGAAGCATGCCACACAGAGCTGGGGTGGATGCTGCATGCAGTTGCAACCCAGTCAGGGCAGGAAACGCAAGCAGCATGTCTGCCACTCTGGCCAAATGGCACCACACATGGTATCCATCCCAGCTTCTCTGGGATCTGCACCTCATGCAATGCGGGTCCCAGACCAGCTGGCATGGCCACCAGATCAGGTATGCTGGGGGGACAGAATTGGTCCATGTACTGTATCCAGCCCGCAAGCTGGCCATGCCCCATGGGCATGCACCGTACTCCATATGGGTTGGATATGGACCACAGGCTAGATGTTTGACACTCAAATCCTGGATCTAAGCCTCTGTATATTGCCAGGAAAGACCTGCTACAATACTTTATCAAGCCAAAAATTATTCTACTTCCTTGAAAAAACAAAAACAAAATCTTAAAAAATCTCAAGACTAAATCTTAAGGCAGAAATATTTCTTACTTGCAGAACTTTCCCAAACTTACAAACTTGCCACAGTGTGCATTACAGGATGCTATAGCAACAAGAAAGAGGCTTAAAGCCTTGCTTTTCATGTAGCATGTGCTTTAGCAATACTATCCAATTAACTAAATTACACAACAGAAGCTGAAATCTGATGGCTGCCTAATGATCTGCTTAAGTATAAGCCAACAAATAACTTGAATTTCTTTGACATTATTAAGCAATATGATAATTTCTGATGGGATAATTTAATGGTTCATATAAAATACTCCTACAGGGAAGTCTCTGCCTCAGTAATGTCACATTATGAAAACACAAGTGCCTATTCCATCATATCCAAATTAATTATGAGATAATTAGCAGATAACCTACAGCCTAACTGTCTCAAAAGATTTGGCAGACAGATCTTCAGTCTACAACTCAGCCTTGGTCACTTTGGATTAGTTTCATAACAAGTTGAAACAATTAGTAATTTATGTTAATTTAGAAAACACACTGTATAAGAAAGTAAAAAAAAGGTCTCAGTGGATTGTATGGTTTTTTCCAGCCCTTTAATACTCCATACCAGGATTACGGCTTTCACAAGCCACATCAAAAGTAAGTACAAAGGGAACTTTGACAAGACCATTCAATTTATTAAATGCCAAAAAACGCATTTGAGGCCTATTAGTTATGGCCCCATCCATTACATTTTAGGGCATTAGAAATACACCATGTCAACGAGCATTGAATGATTTTAATCTAGATTAAGAAATATACCTGGGGAGACCATTCAGAGACCTCATTCAAGAGACAAAACAGTTTTAACAAGAAGGTAGATACGTTTTTACAGAGTGTATCTGCATAATTATGATTCAGTTCTATGGACACAGCTTGCTGCCACAGATGACATGTGGAATTTGATACCAAAAATCCACTTGTCCAGAGTATTTGGGATTAGAATGTTTCTTGAATGAAAGGTTTATTGTCTATTTGTCCACCCACATTACCTTGTATACATAAGCAAAACAAATAACTTTTCATTAATGTTGCACATGATATAACAGCTAAGATCAAGTGTCTATATGCTACAGCATAAGGATTTTTCAGTTCCCAGGGCAGGCATGCAGTTAAAGCCTTACTGATGGTACAGAGGGAGCCTAGGATCAGGCTCAATTAGCAAGTAGCAAGCTCCCATGACTGGGAGCCCAGATGAGTCAACAAGGCTCCCAGACTTGGAGGGAGGCAGGGGGCACATAGTGTATCCCCATGGCTGGGAGCCCAGGCTAGCTGACAGGGCTTTCAACTGTGCCCCCACAGCTGGGGCCTTAGCCTGGCCACAGTGTTCAATTAATGGCATGATAGGAACCAGCCATGAAGTTATTACACATAATTTATGTAATAACTTTGTCGCTTATTCCTTATTTTATAATGCCCTTGCCATATTTACTCAAATACAAGAGGAGGTTTTTTCTTCAGTGAACATAAGGGAAAAAGGCACCTCATCTTGCATCCTCATACAAGGAAATCTTACTAAATACATTGCCTACCATAAAACTGCTGCCAAAAGCAACATATGTTCAGTAATGTGAGACATCTCCAATGTTGATTAAAGGCAGCCAAGAACCCAAACGTAAACTTGAGGGCGGCTTCCCTATTTGTAATTAGTACCAACAAGATGTGGTGGGTGAGAAAGAGGGTACTCACTCATTGGGCCAAATTGGCACAGTCAAGGGGCCCTAGGGGCCCCACAGCCATCCCTGGGGACCCTGTCCTGTGACACTGAGACATGAAAAGTTTTCCATTACCAACCTCCCCCTTCCCAAAAAGAGAGCAAACAAACAGTTTTGTCATGTATATTAAGTAGGTGCCAAAATGCTGCTGAAAAATGTGTTTATGGAATACCTGCGCTAAAACTTGCAAGTTTCAAAACAAATAACATACTTCAATCCTAGATGAACCAAGTCAATCGGTACAATATGCAAGTAACTACAGCTTTATGCAATTTCAAGGTCAGCATTTGAAATCTGCTCTTCACTTTCACCTGCTCAGAAAAAGACAGTGTCTGATAGTGAAGAGTGGAGGGGGGCTCAAAAGAGGCTACAGGTGGAAGAAGTTGGCAGGAAGAAAATTGTGAAGATGCCACCTGACCCTCCAGATTTATTTTCCCTGCTGTAGCAGTGGGAAGTGAACAAATTCAAGGCAAACCTCCAGGAATTAAATTCTTTACCTGGGAAATTATAACAAAATGTATGAAGTTTTCCATATATAAAATTTTAATTACTGAGGAGTCATCTTATATTCAGGGTTATCTTCTAATCAAGTAAATACAGTAACTGCATTAACAGTAACTACTTATGATGTGATTAACTGGTTAATCATGTCTTAAGTGTAATGTGTACCAAGGGCCTTAAGATACTTTCTCTTATTCCCTACATTGTTTTGAAGACCAACAATCTGAAGGATATATTTTATCCCTCATTAATACTGTCTCTTCTTAAGTTTTCAGCACATGAGCTTCAAATATTAAATTGAGAGAGGCTTCCTTCAAGTCCAAAATGAAATATCAGTTATAAAGGAGAGATCATTGTGCATTCTATCTGCATGTATACAGAAAACTATTTTCCTTTCCTTTCTAGTTTAAGCATTTAGTTGGTCTTTCTGGGTCACATCTGCAGAGAACACTTCACATGCATTTATATATTGATCAAAGTAAACAAATCCTTAATTACATTCCTCTAAACCTGCAGCAGAATCAAATATACAAGGAACTAAACTTAATATCATAAACAGTACTACAAAGCATACAGTCACTAACTGAAAGCTTAAAAACACTCAGAGTCTGGCCACTGATTTTAATAGCAGCAATTATCAATAGTTTAGGAAACACTCAATGTTTGACTTCTGCAAGTTTACTTTTTCAAAGCTAACATTGTACCAAAGTGTTTTATTTTTGTTTTGATTTCACTGACATTAAAAAGTTTGCCTTTTGTAAATGTTTAGAAATGGATTAAACTACTGCTGTACAATGGGGGCAGCCAAAAATTTAGAAAAAAAAAAAATCTATAGATAAGATTTGATGCACATGCTTAAGTGCCAGAAGTCTTGATGTAAATAACTTAAAATTAATGTTATACGTAGCCTATTCTACTTCTGCAATAAATGTTTCTTTCTTAGAATATAACCATATTTTGTATTTTCATAATAGCTTCCACACAAAAATGGGCCAATACTCAAAGGAAAGGTTACTATATAAGCCATGGGCAGATGCTACATAAGTGTTACTGACAACATTTTGATGGAGCAGAATTCAGCTCATTTAGATCTGGGTGATTTGCAACCTCTCTCATTCACAGTTGGGTGCTGAATTATGGAGCAGTCACTCAACTCTTTGCTGCCGTTTTTACTTCAAAGTGTGCCACTTCATAACTCACATGGAGCTCATCAATGGTCCCATGCAGCTGGTCTGAGAAGAGGAACCCTATGAAATAAAATCCCTATCATATATAGCTGGATCACCCCAAGGGTCCTGTGTCACTATGTGCTATAGCTCTCTAATTTATCAAGTAATTCACAACATTTATTTTCAAGTGCAATAGGGGGAAATACGATAAGGAACTTAACCTTACAGAATATCTGGGTTCTACTGTATAATTCACTTAACCTGGAGAGTTTCTGTAGGAAAGTCACTGCAAAGTAAGGCAATATGAGCATTTCCAATGCACTATTCTGCATAAATCCCCTGCCTGGATGCTCTCAACATGTAGCACACTGGTAGTTTACTAGGCTTTGAAAATAGGATTGGAGGTGTACCCTTATCTTTGGAAAACAACTAAGGTTGCAGGGAAAGCTTTCAGCAGCTAGCTGAAGAAACTACAGATATCAAGTATCCTTACATTATAAAAAGTCATGCGAGTCCTAATAAAACACAAATTGTGCTCTACAATGAGGGAAGCTAAACAGCACAGACTTAAGGGAGAAAGCATCAGACAATTTGGCATGCAGGGCTGCCAAAAGAAGCTGGAGGCTGCTTGCCAAACTACACTACAAAAAGGCAGCATGGAAGTGAAAGAGAGAGAACAATAGCAAGCAGAAAGAGGACCAGGTTAGGAAGTGACCACACAGAGATCCAGAAATGGGTCAACTAACTCTACTTCCTTACTGATTTACTAGGAGAATGTGGAAAGCACTGAACCCTTAGACCGGGGTGGGCAAAATACAGCATGTAAGGCGATTCTATGCAGCCCGTGGGGCCCCTAAAAAATTTAGAAAATGAATATTGATCTGTCCTTGTTTCCTGTCAAAAATGACAGAAACAAGCATCTTAGGACCCAAGGGAAGCCCGGCCCTGTCCCTCACACCCGGAAGCACCAGCAGGGTTTCTGGCCTGGGACCATGCCGGAACCAGGTGGGAAGTGGGGGGGGGGGGGGAGCAGGGGGAAGGAAGGGGGGGAAACAGGGGAAGACCCTGGGCAAAACAGCCCCTATCCCGCCCCATGGGCATCACCTCCCTGCTGCAGCCACTCGCAGCCCACGTGGGGCTGTCCTGAGCAGGCACAGTCAGCCCCAAGCAGGCTGTGTGTGGTTGCAGTGTGGGGCACCAGCCACGGGGCAGGCAAAGGGAAGTTTTTCCCCCACACTCAACTCCAGCTTGTAACCCACCCCCACTGCCAGCCTGGGCCCCAAGCTGGCTCCGGGTTCACCTGTCAGGGCTGCGAATGTCTGAAGCAGCTGCAGTCCCCCAGCTTGCTGCACTGGGCAGCGTTTACTGCTCCTGCCAACCTGGAGTTCACATGCTGGGCAGCCCAGAGGCAGTGGTAGCAAACATTGGCCAGCGTGGCAAGTGGGGGGCTGCAGCTGCTGCCACTGTGTGCAGCCCCGACGTGCGAGCCCAGAGCCGGCGCAGGGCCCAAGCTGGTGCTGAGCATGGAGGAAAAGTGGCTCCTCACCCGCCCTGTGCTGCAGCTACTTGCAGCCTGCATGGGGCTGCCTGTGCCTGCTCAGGACAGCCCTACACAGGCAGCGAGGAGTGCCAGCCACAGGGAGGAGCCGCTTCTCCCCATGCTCAGCATCAGCTCCTTCCCTGCTGGCGAGCAGGGGGTGGGGACTGTGCGCTGCCCCCCGCCTGTACCGCAAGGCTGCGGGGCACTGGGAGTGAAGAGGTGTACAGGGCCCACACCAGTGTCCTGGGGCCAACACCGGTGGGCCCCAGAGCAGGTCTGCAAGGGCTCTACCTGCTGGTGCAGCCCAGCCTGGCTCCACAGACCCCTGCCAGCCTGCGCCCTGCTCTGGGGCCTGCCAGCACTGGCCCTAACACATTGGTCCCAAGACATTGGGACACTGGTTCCAAGATGGTGACCAGGGGCGGGGTACCTGTCAAGGGGCAGGGCTACCCACGCGGTCCTCAACAGCTTGCCAAAACTGGGTAAGTGGCCCTCCTCCCAAAATAACTGCTCGTCCCTGCCTTAGACGAACGCTGCCAATACCTTTTGACAACTGCAGCACCTTAAGTGCTCATTCATTTCAAGGTGTCAAGTTAGAAAAATGGCACATGAGAGAAAAAGAAATCAGTTAGTCATGTGGGACCTCTAGAAGAAAGAAATCAGTTCCACTTCCCTGTGCTCTGGAACCCTGAAACCCCAAGCTCTGGATAATGATGAAACACTGAGCTCAGGAAAATAGAATATACTTCCCTTATTCATAGACAGGCTTATCAGGTACAATTAGTATGCTGTTAGATAGCATCTGGTCTTCATAAACAAAGGCCCATTACTTAACTGACCTACAGCATTATGTAGTATCATTGTTAAAAATGCCAGAATGAGTTCAATCCTGAATAAGTATGATCAACTGAAAGAGCTCTTCTGATACAGACAGTTCCATATAGCATTTTAAATTTAATATGAAGCTCAATTCTTGACAATCTATGGCACCTCACAGATGAGTTGAGAAACAACTCACACAAATGCAGATGCGGTTAGCTGGGTTAGTCTTGCAACAGGGAGAACATAGGGCAACTTCACCAAGCAAACTGCTGCTTATGAAAACTCATGCTTGTATTAGTCTTTAATTGGTCATCCTGTCTTACTATGAACAATTCAATTCTGACTTTTAGATCATCTGATCTCTTCTAGTACCAACCAGCGTTAGTGCAAAGGACAGAAAAGGGAGACCCCTACACGTACAGACCTTTTTTGCAGAAACACAGCATTCCTGCTGCTAATGGCATTGGGCTTACATTGCTCATGGCCCAAGTTATTTTTCTTTAGCACCATGGTTCACAGCAGAAAGCTCAGAAACACCTTTTAACTCAAAAGCAATGAACTGTAAAGTTAATTCAACACATACACATTACAATGCGTTCATTCAATACATACTACTAAACATAGCGATGAGAAAACAATGAGCGATTCCCTTTTTATAAGAAACCTAACGGACAGTGCAGTTCACTCTAGCAATTCACTAGGTTATGAAATACAGAATCAGGCCCTAACTCAGAACCCAACATGAAGCCTTCCATGACCAAAAAAGATGGTTGGAAGCCTTTGCAGAAACAGAACTACATACTGTATATTTAAACCCCAGTTCACCATTTGTCAAACTCAGGACAAGCCCATAAAAGTTGCTCCCATTGAAATCAATGGACGCGCTGGAACATTTCCAAACTGAAGGCAGCGATACTGCTCCCATGCGTTGAGTTAAAACAAACAGTCGTACAAGGCAGCCCGAATCAGAGCTGAAGCTTTAACAATGTAGTTTTAACCATGTTTCAGGGACCACAAATACAAGATGGACCATGCACTGACTCAAAATCCCGATGTCAAGCAGTTCCCAGCACTTCCTTCACTTTACCAAAAGCCATGGGGTATTTTCTCCAAGTCAGTCACATAAAAATACTATTTAATAAACTAAGAGAAAGGAGCAGTCGGCACAGGACAGGTTGAAGACATAGATTTTTAAGGGGACTCGTGCACTCATGCACAGGCTTTTACATCATCCCTGAGCTTGAGCACCAAGGCTCGGAGATGGAGTAATCTGGGTGTCGGATGGGCCCTGAAGACCAGGAAGGCGCTGGCCCAGTGGCTGTAGGGGCCGCACCTCTGCCGGCTCTTTTTTAAAGGGCACAAAACTTGGGCCTCCCACTCGGAACCCGCCCAGGGGGAGGAGGACAGGCCTGGGCCGCCCCGAGGGCCCAGCCGAGCGCGGCGGTACCTACACAGGCCGGGGACGTCCAGCATGCTAGAGACGCCGCGGTCGCACAGGTCGAGCTCGGGCTGGCCCTTGTCCCGGCTCTCCTCCACCAGCTTCTTCAGAGACTTGGACATGGCCTGCGGGCGAAACACATGCGCGTCACAGAGCAGGACAGGACAGGACAGGGGACAGCCAGCCCCACGCTGCACTCACTGGGCTGAGGGGTCACGTCTCGCAGCTCTGCCCGGGTGCGGTGGACGCCAGGCCCCGCCCCACGCATGCGCAGCAGCCCCCACGCCCGGGAACGGCGGCGGCGGCGAACCACTCTAAACTCCAAATTAGGCGAATGGCTCTAGGCCGGGGCTGCTCCCACTATCATGGAATGCACCGCTCCCGGCTGGCCAATCAGAGCCGCAGCTCCACCTACGCCCGGCGCCCATTGGCTGGAAAGTTCGGCCCGGGAGCCCAGCTGCCCAATGGCAGCGCCCGGCCAAGGAGCCGGACCCCGCCCGCTGCCGGCTGAGAACCCGCCTGAGGGGAGGGACCTGCAGATGTCAACACAGGCGGGAAGGGGGCGGCGCGCCCTGCGCAGGCCCTCATCCTGCTGTCACACGGGGCTCTGGGACCAGAGATATCCCGCTCTGCGTAGGGCCAGCTGCCCCCAGCTGAAAATGCCCCCTAACCACCTTCATGCTGAGGGGGCTCCTGCTCCTTCCCAGGAGAAGGCTGACCGGGCCAGCTCCAATAAATGGCACTTGCTTTGCCTTTGCACCTCTGCTTTCAGGAGTACTCTTGGGGGGATCCAGGATTTGACAGAGATGTGGGGGAGGTGGTGCAGTGCATGGGCACATATAACAAAACACACTTTTCTCTGGTGAAAAAGAAAGTAGCTTTACTAACAATAGAGCCTGGGGCTATACTATTCAGTTGATGCAAAAACAAGTATAATTTTATTGGAATATGCATTCATTTGCTACATAATAATAGAGATTAAAACCACAACAAACTAGGCAAAAGACACTCAAAAGATGTTGCTTCATTAGTTCTGTCGTTAGAATTAAATCACCTTGCAGATTCATACAGCAAAATCTAGCCTTCCTGAGCATCCTGGCAGTGCATCCATTGTTTTAGTAAGAGTTATTTCCACACCTGAGTTAATGTTTTTAACTAGAGTTAAAAGCTGATCAGCACGACTTGTCAAATAGGAGCTACATAACCAGGAGCAGCTAAGGCAGCGGAATGGCTGAAGAAAGGACAGCTTGATTAGTGAAACATTAATACCATTTAAAAAAAGAGAGAGTTATTAACAGTTGTGGAATGAAGAGATCAGAAGGACTTAGGCAGATTATAATGAGCCGTGAAGTCAAGGGACTCCCTTGCTGCTGCCTTAATAGAAACAAGGCCTCCAGGGCAAGGCAGTTGGTTTGGGTAGAGCAGGAATCAAAAGTGGGTGCGACTGCACCCCTGCATCCACCTTGGATCCACCCCAAATATTTTTATATCATCTTCTCCTTAAAGGATAGAATTGTTTAGAATAATGGCAACAGCTATTTTGGGGAGAGATGTCAGACAAATTTTCAAGCATGACATTCTTTTTCTGACACCTGGGAAAGAAACAGATACAGCCTAAGATAAATCCTTTTGTTTAACCTTATGTAAATGAAAGGAGTGACTTGCACAGGAAACCTGTGAAATGGAGAGAAATTACAATAGTTGCACATCGGGTAAAGAATGTTCAAGAAAGATAAATGTAATTCTGTAAAATAATATGACCACTCAAAAGGTGAGACCAACTATTACTTATAGTTTCATAGTGAAACTTCATTGTGGAGCACAGAGAGGTTAGAGGGACAGGTTAAGTGTGATCAGTCATAAAACCATCACCTGTGTTAATTGCAGTTTGGTGTGTCTGGTAAAGTTATACTAATTTTTTCCCATCTTCTGAAAGATTTTGCTTAAATTTTCCTTCAGATACTAACTGTTAGGTCAGAGGTGAGGTGGTTATTCTGTTTAAAGTGTCCTCACATTAATGACTTGTTGTTTTTGTCCTTTTTCCATTTCCCTAATCCTTTTTTTGGGACCGGTGTACCTAAATAAACCCTGTTTCTACATCAAAACACAGCTGGAAGAATTCCTTTTTATTCTACTATTCGGAGATTAAAGAACCCAGCTCAAACATGTAAGATATGAATTTAGGTGACCAGAACTCTAGCATAATGATTGCAACTTTCACCTGGAAGTTGAAAGTGAAGACCTGAGTTCTAGTTCCTCCTCCAGTAAATACCTAATATAAAATTTGGCTGAGGTCATACTTGGGTCAGCTCTGACCTAACCTGACATCCTAAACACTAGACTAGTGGTTCCTAATCTAGGGGCTACAACCCCATTTTGGGCCCATTTAAATTCAGTTACTGCACATGGGCTTGGACTGCAAGTGGAGTTGGGTGTGGTCACAAGCTGACCAAACTGGGTCATGACCCTGGAATGAGTTCACAGCCTCAAAAAAGACTAGGAGGTATTAGTTAGCTTTTGTTTTTAAGACAGCTTGTGTTACATATACAGCATCTAAAACAATGAGAAACTGATTCTCCAGGCAGTACTGCTAAGCCAAATGGAAGTCATCACAACTCATCACTCCAAATGTGCTGTTGAGAATGTCCTCAAACCCATAGAAAAGGAGAGCGGGCCAAGTTGGAAGCAGCCCACACTTAGAGCTCAGTTCCTTTAATGCAATCCCCACTGCAAAATGTTGCCAACCCTTGCTCTAAATGGTTCTGTCAAGAACGCAAAAGGTCATCTCATTGAATTGGACATATCATCTGGGTCCAGTTGAAGCTATTCTGCTTTATAGGAATATTGAAATTGTCAAGTAAGCCAAAGAGAAAGTAACTAAAAATGATTCTGTAGAGTGGTGATTAGGACCCAAAAATAAAAATAAAAGTCTTTGATGGCAGAGCAGACAGTTGAATAAAGAATACCTCACAGTCGCTGCAAATTGAATGAAGGCTGTGGTGAAATAGAAATAGTTGGCCTCCTAGGTTTCCTTGTGGTCAGATTAAAGATTTCTATCTGCAAAGTATCTTGTGGTTGCTGATGTATAACAATATCGTGTTAAAAGAAAACATATGCAGGCATTGTCCTTCAACAGCATATCCAATGGCGATGGGAGAGTGGCGACAGCAACAGGAGCTATTGATTAATGGAAGTTCCTAGTTACAGACCTGTATGGAGTACATGATTGTCATATTGAACTTGGAACTGAGATAGGTCTGCAAATTGGCAACTCACAGTCCAGCTGAGCAGACCTATACCTGGAACATCTGCACCTTAATGGACAACTCTAACAGCAACCAACTGTAACAAAGGACAGAACTTGTGGTCAGAGAATTTACACAATTTGATATCGACATCACCGCTCTTAATGAGACCAGATGTGCAAGAGAGGGGCAACTTACAGAGCATGGTGATGGCTACACCTTTCTTTTTGAAAAGGAGAAGCCAAAAAGACAGACCCCTCTATAGCATTGGTTTTGCTATTCAGACCAAGATTGTTACTCAGATACTGAAATATCTGGTTGGTATCAATGAGCATCTCATGACCCTTCCTCTTTAACTGACCAACAGACAACATGCAACAGTCATCACTACCTGAGCCTCAGTACTTGATGCAGATGATAACACAAAAACAAGAATTCTGTTCTAAATTTGACCAACTCCTGTCATTTGTCCCCAGAAGAGATAAGATAATTCTTGATGATTTCAATGCTAAAGTGAGCAGGGACTCTGAGCAATGGAAAGGAACACTTGGAAAAGAGGGCATGCAGGAAGTCAATTCAAATGTAATTCTTCTCCTGAGCTAGTTTTAGGAATATGCTTTCATCATCACAATCTCCTTATTCCACTAAAGCAACAGATGGAAGACATTATGGATGCACCCTGGCTCAGAACACCAACACCTGATTGGCTACATCATAGAGTGTGCCCAAAACTGTCACAAGGTCCGTATCACCAGAACTATGACCAAAACAGATGACTGCTGAGATGGATCCTTATTTGATACATTGTCATGTCAATATCACCCCAAAATGGCATGAACAAAAGAAGCAACCAAAGAAAAGGTTCACTATTGAGTGCTTGAAAGACCCTTCAAAGAGCAATCATCTTCAGCAGTGCCTCATCAAAAAACTATCCAACCTCCCTGATCATCTTCATGCCATCAATCACTGGAAGATCCTCAAGAAAGGTATCCATGAAACATACAAAAACTCTTTAGGCTTCTTCACAAAGGAACATCAGGACTGGTTTGATGAGACTACAAGCTGTCATTGACAGAAAAAAACAAGTCTTTGAAGCTTGATGAAATGACATGAACTCCACACAGAAGTAAGACCTTTATTGCCACGCTAGCCAACTGCCCATGAGGAATGGGTGGGAGGGGGCAGGCAGGGACGGAGTGCTGCCACCCACCACCCCACGCCACCACCGCCTCCCAGGAGCCGGGGGGAAGAAGCTTGCCCCACCATCCTCTCTGTCCTCCTTGGCCAGCACCTTATGCTGCCACCACCTCCAGGGAGCGGGGGGGGAGCAATGCCTGCCCCCCTGCTCCATTTCCTCTGTTTTCTCTGCCCCACCATCATGGCAGTGCTCTGCTGTGCCACCACCACCTCCTGTCCAGAACGCTTTTGGAGTACTCTGATTGGTTGTTTCAGTCAGCATTGTGATTGGCTGCCAAGACAACAAATCAGAGTGTGAATGAAGTGTTATGGACAGACAGACTAAGGCTCTTATTATATTAGAATTAAAGCTGAGACCAAAGAAAAATTCAAGAGCGAAAGGACAATTGGTGGGAGGACAAAGCAAAAGAGATGCAAAAGTTTACCCAAAACCATGGGCAGCATATTTTCTTCAGCACAATCAAAGCTATCTATCAGTCATGCAGACAAAGCCATCTCTCTCAGGTCTAAGGATGTAACAACGCTCTTTAAAGACTATTCCACCATTAATGCAGAGTGAAAGAAGCACTTTCAAGAGCTCCTGAACTGAAATTCTAATTCTTTGACTGTACCATTGAAGCCATTTCCCAACATCTCTGTTCCAGGGGGATAAAAAGAGAGGGGCAGAAACCCTTCTCCCCTAATCGGGGTCATGGTGGGGATAGCCCACAACCTCAGGGAAACAGCTGCTTGAGCAAGGTGTACTTGCTTTTTTCAGAGGCAGAGAGCGAGGGCAAGCCACAAAGGAACAAGTCTCCTGCATGGTTCATCAGTCACTTTACTATATGGCTGGAACCGGCGCGGGAGGATAACAACTTCAGAAGATGCCGCCCAGGCATGATAAAAGCCAGTAGTGGGGAAACAGCGGGGAGAATGCAGCAGAGAGGGGCTGTGAGTCCCTCGCTCAGGCAGGCCGTTGGGCTGGCCAGGAACCCTCCTGTTCCCGAGGGGAAAGGCCAGGGGTCCATTCCCTGATGAAGGAGCACTCAGCACTTGGCCAGGGAGTGAGCTGAGACCTGGGATCACACCAAGGGATGATTGGCACCTTCAGATGCAGGACGCATGAATAGGGAGGAGGTCCCAGGCCCTTCCTGAAGTTTAAGTTGTTCAACTTTCTTTTGTCTTCATATTGAGGCCCTGTAGGCTGGGATAAAAGGCCAGAGGATTAACACTGGGGGCTGAGCACCCCAGGGCTCCTCAGAGACTCTCGACATCAGAGGGCCAATCCACCATTAGGGTCGACCCAGTACCATGAAGCGCCATTGGGGCGGGGGTGTTGAACTGTCGCCAGGACCATGGCTGATAAGCTGCAGACCACAGCCAATAGGAAAGAGGCAGCCAACAAAATTATCACAGCGCCTGACTTCCAAGGTCAAGAGTGTGAGATTAGGGATGCAGGAGGGCTACGGCACACAACAAAGGGTCAGACTGACCAACATCTGACCATCCCAACAGGCTGGTACATGGCAGGAGTGTAGGGGAGATGGAGCCCCTGGAGCATCCGCCAGTTACAACTCCCAGCATGTCCTTCCACAACCAAGGGGAATCCCAGTACTGAACTTAACACCTAAGGCATGGCAAGTGAGTCTCAGGGTTTTCCCTGGGGAGGAGACAAGCAAACACCAGGGCAGCTGGGGATGAGTCCACAGCAGGCTCAGAGCTCTGGCTTGAGGTCCACATGGGAGAGGCTTCTTGAAGCCAAGCAGGTACAATCTCATTAAGGATGATATTGCAGATCCCCAATTTACCAAAGTTTACTTGAATCTAAGAACCCTGATTTTAAGATGACCCATCCATATTAGATTCTATATATAGAAAATGTATAAATGTGATATAATTTATATTTCTATTTATATTCATATTTGTATTTATATTTGCTAGAACCTAATTATTGGACAGTTGTATTTATTTCATCTTTCCCATCACTGCGGGGGGGGCAAGCAGTAGGGACGCAGGTAGAGTGGGGGGGTCCAAGCACTTTGCCTCCTGCTTGTGCCTGCCCCCTCACCCCCCACCATAGTTTCAGGTCCCCCCTTGTGCCCACCTTCTGTCCCCTCTTCCTTCCCCATCCTCTGCTTCCCCTCACCCTCACAGCCTCTGTTGCATGCTAGCAGGCTTTATCCCTCTTCTAGCCTGGGGCACTGAGCATAGCCCCATCCTGGCCCCACACCATGTGAGCTGTGCACCATTGCTATAGGTGCCAGGCTGAGGCCATGCTTAGTGTCCCAGGCGGTAGCATACCAGAGACTGCTGGCAGAGAGCAATGGTAAGTGGGGGAAGGAGGGAGGAAGAGAGGCAGGCAGGGGGGCAGAGATGGTGGGTTGAAGAGGTGGTGGGAACAACAGACAACAGCTGCAAATATGGCCCTGACCTTGGGTAAGGGATGGAGCAAGCCCAAACCACAGCAGTTGCCTGCCCTCCACCCCAGCACCCTCATACTTGATTCTAAGATGAGGGGCTTTCCCTCCCTCCCCACCATGTTAAATACCATTAAGCAGATGAAGAACAACAGAGCATGTGGTCCTGAGGGAATACCACATGAGCAAGGTGGAAAACTGTATACATCATTATTATGCAAATCTGGAAACATAAACAGATTTCAGGTGACTTGAGAGATGCCAGAAGTGTTACCATATTCAAGAAGGATGACAGCAGCAATTATTGTGGTATTGTGCTGGGAATATAGCTGGGAATGTCCTCACCTGCATTCTCCTTCATAGACTCGCTTTCCTTACACAGCAGTTTCTATCCAAGTTCTGATGTGATTTCAGATTACCCCAAAGTACAATAGATCTGATCTTTATTGTTAGACAGCTGCATGAGAAGGGCGGCAAGCAACACCAAGATCTCTACACAGCTTTTATTGATCCGACCAAGGCCTCTAATTCAATCAGCAGAGAAGTCCTATGGAAAATCTGGATGAGGTTTGGATGCTCATCAAAATTGGTTATCAAATGACATGACAACCTTCCTAAGCAATGGATTGGAAACAGACCCATTCACTATTAGAACTGGAGTCAAGCAAGGATGTATGATTTCACCAACACTTTTCCATGTATATCGCAGCTATTCCACAATTCATTGCTGATAGCCTTCTATCTGGAGTCAGCATCCAGTATCCCATGGGTGGGAGAGTCTTGAATAACAACCAGTTACATTCCAAATTAAGATAACCAACACTTCTATTAGTGGTCTCCAATATGCTGATTACTGTGTTGTGTGTGCCCACTCAATTGAAGAGCTCCAGGGTACTCCCAATTGCTTAAGAGAAGTATTTGAAATACTTGGATTCACTGGCAGCTTCTTATGAAAACCAGGTTATGTTACATTGGTAAAGTCTGTCTTTACCAAATGCCCTATTATCTTTAACTCTATTAGTCACTAATATTTTGACAATTCTTTGGTATCCTTGATCGGTCAGCTTCACATTTTAACCTGAAATTGTTTTGTGTTGTGATTTACTTCTCTTGTTCCATCCTTTATATATTTTATTTTGTTTAATTACTGATTCCACATCTCTCTCTAACCAGTATAGTTTCTTGTCACCCATAAGTTTTTAATATCTATGTAATCATGGTCTTTATCTTTGAACAGCACCATGTTTTTGTTAATAATTTCCACTCAAACTTTTTATTCCAGTCACTTATGCAATAATTGGTTTTCTGAGTGACTGCATAGTTATGAAGTGAGAAAGGTGAAAAATATCTTTCATCTCAAACACCTGCCAATGCATCTTGCCAGAGAGACTCCACTTGCTAGTCCATTTGTGGAATTTTTCTTCAGTGAATCTGTCATTTGTACTCTGTTGTAAGAAATATGTTGTAGCTTGATGTGGACTATCATTCACTATATTGTTGTTGGGAGGGGGGCCTACACCCTGAAGCATGCATGCTATGAGTTGCTCAGGCAGCTGCTGTGTGATACATGAGCTCTGGGAACCCAGTAAAGGTGGGCACCACAATGCAGGCAGGGGTGTCTTGAGCCTCCAACTGCATGGAATGGAGCAGAGTCAGGACATAGCTGCATGAGATGTCATTGTCACTGCCAAGAGCCAAGTTAACTCTTCCCTACTAATACTGAATTCAGCGCTTTGGATCCTCTCTCACCATATAAAACTGTGGCAGTTGTGCAACTAGGGAAGGGTTAACTTGGCTCTTACGTGTGACACCTCTCTTGCAGCAGTACACTGGCCCTACTCCACTCAACACAACCTGAGACCCAAGTCCCCTGCCTTCACGCTGGCACCCCAGGATACAAGCTTAGCCAAGTACACTTTTGGGAAGTAGGATCAGGGTAGCCATCAGGGAGGTGGTGAGCTTAACTTGTGGCACTGGTGCCAAAAAGGTTGACAACAATCGTGCTACATAGTCTGCAAAGATTATTTTTCACTTGCAACTCACCCTTGAATTTGGGGAAGGACAAGCATGGTTTCCTGGCCTTCTGGCTAGAAATTCAAATGGTAAGAAACATTCAGCAAATATTTCTAAGACAGTCTTATACTGAAGTTTTATATACTGGACTAGTGTTATGGGAAATTAGTTCCTGCACTTTGTTATTGATAGTTTATGAAAATGACAATAATGGTTTTTGTTCTGCATGGTCATAGGTAAAATATAAGGTCCATTCCAGCCATCACTTATGTGTGCAAAATTAAATTTAAAAACATCAGTAGTCCCTTTGGCTGCAGCAGAGCTACCCATTTGTTTAAAATTAAGTATGTGCTTAAGCATTTTGCACATTAATTAAGCATGTGCTTAAGTATTTTGCTAGATTGGATTATTAAGTAAAATGTACAATTTTGGAAAGGTCGCAAACCTTCCTCTCAAATAAATTTAATGTTATAAATACTTGAAGGATGGGGGTCATTTCAGAAAAAAGACCAGCTTTATCCAAACTTAATTAAAGTATTGACTAAGAGTTTCAAATATGTCTGTAGGATTTAAAAACACAAACTCCTAAGCATGACTCAATGGTATTCATGAGCCTAAGTCACCTTGTCAGCCCTGGAAATGAATATTTATCATATAATATTATTTTTATCAACACAGAAAGCTTAATTTGTTTTACTTTGATAACTAATGTTTCATGACAAGTTAAAAAACACTATCTTTGGATGTATTTTAGAAATTACATCTTTAAAGAACATTATATAATTTACCAAAAATAATATTATATTTCCAACTAATACGCAGCACATTTTCACAGATGTGTGTAGAAAAACATGTATAAAAGAAACTCATTTAAAAAAATAATTTCAAATACATAGCAACTGTTCTTAAAGTAATTTATTTTTTTAACTTGTAATAATCACAACCATATTTCAAACCATAATTCTATGATCTAAAATCTCTTCAGTTTACCAAAGTACAGAGGAAATGCACTTCATGGCAACAATGGTTCTAGCTGGTCCAAGTTAACAGGAATCCTGATGGTAAAGTTACATATTCAGCGTGGAATTTTATGAAGACTTGATGAGATGTAGCAGTAAATGAAGCAATGTTGGTATCCTAAAGTTAAAAAGAATAAGTCCAGATAGTGTTTCATCTCTTTAAGCATTTTTCTGTAGTGATGTAACTATTAGTATCAAAACAGGCAGTCTGATCCTGAGAGTATGTACCCATGTAAAGGCAAAGTGTGACTTAAGAACTATGGCCCAGATTCAGCCTTCTGTTTCTGTTCCAGATACTGAAGCGCAGGGGCTGAATTGTACTTACTGAATATTAAAGCACTATATGGAACATCAAGCATCTCAGTTCAGAGACAAGAAATCCCTGATGTTATCCACTAGATGTCACTAGACTGTCTCCATTTGGAAAAGCCTATCTAGACCAAACTTCCTAACAGCATCCAGCAGAAGCCCTTTAGTTACCTCTCGTATGGAAATGCTGCACAAACAACATTAAAAAATCAACATTATGACAAAATATAGAATACATACCATCCCACAGTATGGTCCAGTTGGGGGATAGGTGGCGTTTGGTCCGTTGTAAAGTATCAGGTAGTTTCTAATGCAGTCACCTGGATCATCAATATAGATGAAAACAAAGTTTACTTTTACGGTTCTTCCCTTTGGGGCAAAAATGACCCATTCACAATCAGTATTGTTTTGGTAAGTTGCAGGATAGTCTGGGCTGGTAAATGAACCAGTTTCACCATATAAGGTTCCTCCACATCCTGGAAAAAGACAGTATTAATTAGTTATTATTTATTTTAGAAAATACCGCACAATGCAACTGCTCATTTTAGCATGCTTAGGGTTACTGTATTTCCAGTTCCACAAAAGAGGACTCCTGTTGGGGGGACACCTACCTCCAAACATACCCCTTGCCCTGTCAATGCCCCTCACTCCCAATCTGCAGCCCCCCAGGCCCTGCTGCTGCCACTTATTCTCAACCTGCAGATCCCTGGCCCTGCCAGTGCCCCTCACTCCTGAACCACAGTCTCTTCCCCCGCCCCCCACTCTTCCCCCTGGCTATCAGGCTATGTTGGTGCCCCTCAGCCCCAACCCACTGCCCCCCCCATCCATGCTGCTGCCCCTCATTCCCAACCTTCAGATTCCTGGCCCTGTTGGTGCCCCTCACTTCTGACCCGCAGCCCCACATTCCTGTTGATGCTCCTCAATCCTGACCTTAGCCCTTGCTGCTGCCAGTGCCCCTCACTCACAGCCAACAGCCCCCCCACCCCACTTGTGCCCTGTGCCCCAAGCTACAGCCCCCCAGCCCTACCAGTGCCCCTCACTCCTGACCTGCAGCTCCCTGCTCTCCACAGCACTGCCGGAGGGGGCCCCCAGCTGCCCCCATCCTGACCATGCTGGAGTGCAATGGCTCCAATTCATGCAAGTGGCATCAGAGTCAGGCTCTGGCCTGGCCTTTGGCAACCCCTGCCCTGAGCTAGGGCTCCCACACCTTGCAAGGTGGCCTGGCCATGCCCCACCCCACCAGGCACTGTCTCCCAACCATGCTGCCCCTGTGAGAATGGGCACAGGGTTCTGTGGTGCTGGCCTGGCTCAGAGCTCCCCAATGCCCTCAAAGAGCCCCCCCACCCTCTTTCCCCGTTGGAGGGTAAGGCACTTCCTTCCCCGCCCTACCACCAGCCCAGGTTCCCGACAGCTTCCTCCAGCACCAGTAGGCACCTGCCCCTCTCATATTCCTTACACACATACACACACACACACACTCTCTCTCTCTCTCTCTCTCTCTCTCTCTCCAAGCCCTGGCCCTCCAACCACACTCCCCATAGGCTTACATGCATCCAGCTGCTGAGGCTGCTCCCACCACCTTGCCTGGCTGCATGCATGCCATGTGCATATGCATGCACAGATGCACATGGTACCCCCTGCCTCCAGTCACTCTCTCCTTGCTTCCACAAGCAGAGCAGAACAAAACCCCGGCTGTTTGTTCAGATTTCAAAAAAATGCCCAGACAGAGATCAGAGGATCCAAAAAGAGGACATGTCCAGGAAACCTGGACATATGGTTAACCCTAAGCATGCTGGAAAGTGCTATTGGTAGGAAGAGTGAACACCAAATAGGTGTAAAGGAATTTCTAGGTTCTAATCCCAGCTCCGCCACTCTAGAGCTGCCCTGAATCCCTGAAGCCTGCCCGGTCCAGTCTGCTGCCATGCACCTTCAAAGCAGACTGGGCTGGCTCCAGACTGCAGGTGTGGGCTGGGCAGGCTCCATGCCTCCACATGCAGCTCCCCACCGGAGTGCTGGAAGTACCATATGGAAGCACGGAGTGGGCGCAACTCAATGGCATGCAGCTCTCTCCTGTAGTGCCAGGCGTTCCATGTTTTGGCATGGAGCCAGCCTAATCTGGTTTGAAGGTGCATGCTAGCAGGCTGAACCAGGTGGGCTCCAGGGATTCAGGGAAGCTCCAGGGACTCAGCTGGAGTTGTGCACCACCAGAGGGCTCTGCCTGCAGCAGGCCAGGAGTTCCCTGAAGGTGTGCACCATGGGGAGGGTATGGTAAGGGGGCCCACACCCACTCACAAACCCCAGACCCACCCAAACACACCCTCACAAGCATTCCCCCACAAACCCCACACCCACCCACACACATTCTGATACCCCTTCACAAACCCTCCCAAAGCACCATGCACACTCACACCCCCTACATCTCTTAACAAACTCCACACATGTACTCACCCCCACACACAAATCCCACACTCACCACACCCCCACCCCCACACACAATATACAAGAGTAAGACTTTATTTTGAGCTATTATGCACTTACATTTGTATATACTATGCAAACACATGCAAACAAAATATTTTTTCTAAATAAAATTAAAATATGTTATAGTAGATGTTTGAGTTTTCATATATGATTTGGGCTTTTTTTCTGGTTCCAAGATGGCAAACCCCTCTTCCAGAAAGTGTGGAGGGGTGACTTCCAGTGTCAAAGGTTAGGAGTCGGAGGTGGGATTTCTGGTCCCAAGATGGCAGTGAGGGGGCAGGGCACCTGTCAAGGGGAAGAGTTACCCTTGCAGCCTTCAACAGCTCACCAAAAATTGTTAAGTGGCCCTCCAGCCGAAGTAACTGCCCACCCATGCATTATGTTATATATGGGTGGCTGGTTTGTGTTGCACCTAAATTGAACACACAGCATGTGTCCCAGACCCAGGGAACAGCCCCCCACCCTGGGACCCGTGGCTGTCCCATGGCCCATACTAACACTTTGGCCCTTTACAGACCCCCTGCCAGATCTCCAGGATTGGTGAGGGTACAGCTCTGGGTCCCAGTTCAGCCCCAGCAGTTTTGTGATTGGGATCTGACAAATTTTATGGCCCATCTGCATGCATGTGTGCCATGGTAGGATGTGCAGCTTTTGGGATGCGGTATAAAATTTCTCAAATTTCAATGTTGCCATTATTTTAACATCTGCTAGGGTCCTTAATTATTCAAGTCTTCTACAGTTCACTGAATGTATAAAGTGCTATTTAAGTGCTAAGTTTTAGTATGAAGAATCAGCTTCCACCATGAAACCTTTTTGTTTAAAGATTTGCCATAATTTATCAGGCCAGTAGTTTCCTTGCATTTTATGGAATTCAGGGCAGCAAGTAATGGACAACACTTTGTGGCACCTGTAACTTGTCTGATTGTGCATGTGAACTGAACAATGTGGAATCCATATACTGTCATATACAGCTATTCCTGCAAGAAAATGGTGGCCTGAATTTGGAAATCATTCATTGTTTTACTGGGAACTGTTTGTGAGATTTGTTCTATGCTTCCATATTACCAGAGGTATTTTGCCTCTTCCTTTGCAAAAAATCTTGCCCAAGGAATTACATCTTGAGATTAAACCAGAGTAGTTATATCAGACAGCATTAAGAATAGGTTGTATTGGGCTCATCTATACTGCCACCATGGCGGGTCCTGGGGAGATCGGAGCTGAGCATGCCCTGCCCACGTGAGTCAACTGATGTGCTCCAAACCTGGAAGTTTATCAGCGAGGCTGCTCCAGACCTGTACCCAATGGCTGCTCTCAGACCCACCTAGAGACCCAGGGACTGAGAGTGGGTGCTAGGGACAAACCCAAAGCAACCTCACCAGTGAGCTTCTGGGTCTAGAACGTAATTGTGGAGGTGGGTGGGTCATGCTCAACGCAATGCTCCGCAGGACTGTGGTATGCTGCCGTAGTAGACAACATGCATGTTGTGATCAGTGGAGAACTCCACTTAAAATCTGATGGCATGGCATAACTTGACGGTCCATTTATGACACAGAATGATCTAAAGTGATAAAGTCAGTATTTCTAGTTCTTCAAAGTGTTTTAAGCAATCTAAGACATGACTTATTAAGGTTTAGTTTAACCTCTTGCTCATTGCTTTAGAGATACTGGGCCTTTTAACCTGGATATGTTTACCTATGGATTGCTGTCTTACCAGTTGGTGATGAAGTCCAAGTGATCTCATATCCATCATGAGCAACTAAAATGTCACTCTTGAAATGTAGGTAGATAACCTGATTTTTAGGGAAGATGGGACTGGGCACAGTATTTCCACAATACCTGCCAAGTAGTGGGGAACTGGCATCACTTCCATTTCTGACCTATAAGAGAATATAAAACCATTGTTAACATAGGGTAACCATATATCCCAGTTTAGCTGGGAGAGTCCTGGATTTCAGAAGCTGATCCTGGCCAGCTGCTGAGAATTATAGTGAGCATCCTGGAAACACGGGGATGCGGGGTGCAGTCTGGCTAGGAGTCGGAGAGGAGTGGAGCACCTTGCAGGCAGGCAACACTGCCTGCGTGGCATACAACCATGACTCCATTGACTTGTGTAAAGCGGGATGGGGGGCAGTGTCCCAAATTTCCTGGATTATGTCCTGGATTTCTGAGGTTTCCATATGGCCAGTGTATGTTAATGTTAAATCTGTTTATAAACTGTACATGAAACAAAGCACAGGCAGGGTTCAAAGATTTTGTGAGTTTTATGTGTATTGTGATTTATGTTTCACGGTAAATATATACAGCAAATGGCTTTTTTCCTACTGTAAACTGCTGCTTAAGAGTGAGAGGAGACAGTCAATTAGTCTCCTATGGCTTCTTAAGCAACAGCACAGAACATAATATAAACAGTAATTTTAAATTAAACATTATAGTATGGTACATTTTCCATCTAATGAGAGTTGCTGGCTTAAGTTTAAACTTTGCATTTAAAATACACCTGTATATGTTTTGTTCCTATTACAAAATCTTAACATTTTGCAGGTGTTTTTACCTTTCCCCGTTAAGACGAAGGATGGGTCACATTACAAAGCTCAAGTTTTGAATATAAAATTTCCCAGAGTTTAGAGAATGATGGAGCTAGGACCACTCAAATAAATGAGTAAGGAAGGATCATAGCATAAAAGAAATGAAGGACAGATAATTTTCTCACAAAGAAACCTGATTTCTGATAGATGAATAAATTTGTGCTAGCAACTTAAGGATTCACAGCAATGCTTTCATTACTTGTGCAGAGACTGAATAAAAGGTTTGTGTGGACAGCAGAATAATAATCTAAATCAGACTGCGCTTCATTCAAGTGATATTGTTCTCACCTAGCCACTGAATTTTCAAACACCTTTGCAACTGCTCTATTTCTGCTGCTTCAACCCCTTTATCCATTATTTTCATACATTTGAAGGAAAATTTAACATTTATGACAGGTAATCCTTCAGCCTGTAGGGTTTTGGATATTCACAGATGAAAAAAATTACAATGTCAACCATACCACCTTGAAGTTCCCTCAGTGGCTAGGTGATGACATCACTTGGGTGAAGAGTAGCCATCTATTTTAGATTGTTACATTGCTATCCATCACAATGGCATCTTCAACATAAAACTGATACCTATCATAGTGTCCCCTGTAAATCTTTGGGCAGGGCTTGATCCAAGCCAGTTAAAGTCAATAGAAAGACTCCCTTTGACTTGAACAGACTTTTGAGCAGGTGAGAGTGCAAAATCTGTTAATACCTCTAAGAAATCACGTGAACATTGCCGAGTGTCTTCCAGATTGAAAGCATGGAAAAAGAGAGAAATTGTGTGATTCAGTGGAGCTCGCAGAATAATGGTACAATCCAGGTTATTGGGATGAAGACCAGGCCAGCCAGGACTTTTCAGATAACCAAATGACTGATTATATTCTCTGCTGCAACCTTTGGTGGGAGAAAGCAAAAGATTTATATGCCTTATAAATCTCTATATCACTTTCTGTTAACTATCCGTAGTTACAAAAAGGAATCTGTACGTAGATGGTTTAGGAACTTTTTCAAACTTACCTGCAGCTTGATAGGTAAACCTGACTCCATTATTAATCATATATTCCTCTGATCTGAAAGTCACAATGGCAGTGCGGCCATGAGAATAAAACTCAGGGATTGCAAAAGTTTCAGTGCCACAGAATCTATGGATTTGTCCACGGTTATTCTGGAATTAAAAATATAAGCGCTTTATAGGTGACTTTTAAAAGGTAATCTGGTTTCTTGGGTTATCTAACTTTACACTAACAGATCTTCTAGTAATTTAATAGGTTTCTGTATTAAAATCTGATTTCATATAGCAGTGTTAAGCAAAATGAACCCATAATTTAGAATTATCTGGGTAAACAAATGATACTTGTCACATATTAGACATTTGGACATTTTACATGAAGAAAACTGAAAAACCAATCGAGCAGGTATTCACTTTCATTTTTATAGTCTCCACTTTTTTGCTTCCATCTTTCCCAAAGCAACATTTTATAGAGATTACTTATCAATGGCTAGTTGTAATAGTTTGTGTGCTATCTATTCTCAGGTAACAAAACTTCCTTTTTTGATTATATGTAAAATGTCATTTTCCTATGGCATTCTTGCCATATAAAAATGGCCTCTGAACGTTAACAGTATTTACAGTTCTGATGATAACCATGAGCCAACAGAGACTAGCACCAGGACTAAAGGCCCACTGATATGTTTCTGGAGTTATTTTAATGTGCACCTTTTACATTAATCACCAGGGATCTGGGTTTTCCATTTGTCATGGAAAAATGTGGCAAAACCTGGCCTTTCTCATTTTAAGGAAAAACCCGGATTTTCTCCTTTAAAGGAGATTAAAGCAGGAAACAACGGGTTTCTTCTTGCAGGGTGGCAGAGTTCCAGTCTGCAAGGGGGTGGGGGGAGAAGCAGAAGGGAGATCAGGCAGGGGGTGCCATGTGCATATGCGCACATACACATGCACAGGTCCATCAGGCAGCCTAGAGAGCAGCTCCCTGCAGGTAAGTCTGGTGGGGCTGGGGTGGGGAATGGGATTGAGGCCTCCATAGTGAGGGAGGGAGGCAGGGCTGGGGCTGAGGCTGGAGCTGGAGCTGGAGGTGGAGCTGGAGCTGTGTGGGTCTTAGGACCCAGGGCTGGAATTCATGTCTGCAGGGCCCAGGAAGAGAGTGGGAAAAAGCCAAGGGCAGCTAGTCTTAGGGGGCCAGTGGGAGGCTGATTCCTCACTGGTGTGTGCGCTCCCAGGGAGGCATGGGGGAGTAAGGGGCACTGGCAGGGCTGGGCAGGCTGTGGTTCAGAAGGGGTACCAGCAGGGCTGGGGAGCTGTAGTGTGGGAGTGAGGGGCAATGACATCGGCAGGACACTGGCAGGGTACAGCTCAATGCCACAAAGTGTGTGTGTGGGGGTGCCCACAACAGGACCCACATCCTGGTGAGCAAAGGGGACAGGGGGAGTTCTTTATTATAGTGATTGAGGTGCTGGTAGGCTTCCAAATTGCTTTAAAATTGTTAACATAACAATAAAACATTTTGTTCAGCTGGTATCTATATATATAGCGGTGTTTCATTTTTACTCATGGCAAAACCTGGATTTTGGAGGTACTTTTAATCAGGGAATTTGCAATTTTTTCATCAGAGAAAACCAGGATCACTCCTTATCACACACTGGGTGCATCTACATAAGTTGCTTACTGTGCATTAGCCTAATACTGCGCACTAGTGTGTCACAACAAAAAACATGCCAATAGCCTACTGTACAGTGTTATTAGGCTAATGCGCAGTAAGTTTCACTAAATAACCATTCACTGGCACTACTGTGCAGTAACTCTACATACTACACATTTAATTAGTACTTTATTAATGAAGTACAGTAAAATCTCTGCTATCCAGCATTCAACTAGCTGCAATACTTGGTTAACTAGAATTTCTGGCTAGCCAGACACAGGGGAAAGCTTGCACACGGTGGCTACTGCTGCTTTGCATGCGGCCACCATGCCACCACACTCCCTCACCTCCCCATTTACTCTGCTGGCTGGGCACTTGGGCTGCCCTGTGCTTCTGCTGTTCTGCAGGCTGAGTTCCACTCTGCGCTGCACTCTGCAGCTGCCACCACCCCACTGCTTCCTGCTGCACATCTGGCCACTGCCACCCCCAGCCACCCTGGCTCTGCATCCAGTCAGAAACACCTGTCCTTGAGGTAACTGGCATTTTTAGATTACTGACACTTGCCATTCCCCACTCGTGCTGGATAATGGGGATTTTACTGTACTAAACTAAATGTGCAGTATCTCAGGCACATTAATGAACGTGTAGACATGCCCTTATTTCCATAAAAATAACATAATGCCCTAGTATGTTAAAATCAGACATTCAGTCACTACTAGAGGTGAATAAAATGTAAGAGCAATTTTCGCATCAGTAACCAAAGGAAATTTAGTAATGCTAAATGTAATAGAAACAAACTACATCCCTCTGTACCTTTTTATAAAAAACAATTTTTGGAAGGAATATTAACTCTTATATATCCTAAATATTCCACTGCCATGTGTTCATAACAACCTACCATGGAGCATTTCATCAATGTTAATTTTGGCAGATGACTTGTTTCCTGTAACTGTGGAAAGTTTGAAGTACAAAGTGGGCCACATTCACCTCTGTGCTCTAGACTTGCATAAGCTCTGCCTTTCCATATGAATCTTTAGTAGTACACAATGACTTGCCTGGGGCACCCTGCACATGGCTGAATTTCATTCGGTAACCATACTTACTTATTAAATTATCATCTTCTTTATACTCTCTGAAGGAGTGAGAGATCTTTGAGCAGAGCCATGCATTGTGCAAGTCTTACCACTGTGCGGTCCTGGAATTCCAGGTAATTCTGAGAGCAGTCCTGGCTGGAATGGAGACGGAATGTCTCTACTGCCAGTTTGACTTCTTCTTGTGGAGGGGCATCAATGATCCAAACGCAAGCAGTAAATGGTGGATATGCATTCGGAAAATTAGGTGATATTGCTGTCTGTTGGGTAGAAGTTGCGTTATATATTCCTCCACACAGTCCTGTTGGAAGCAGTAACAGCTTAATCATCTTGCTACAACAAAGCATACCATTCTGAAAATTCATATCTATCAGTCTCTGTGCCTGTATGTATCCACATTCAGATAAATGTATATTTCCCATATTCCCCTGGTATTTATTATGCCTGCATGGTGAACTGCTCTTGAGGCTGATGACTACCTTGAAGTAAAAGGTGACAGACTAGGTAGGACTTCATTTGGAATCTTGTACTCCTGGCTTAGCTATAGGTCTTTTGGGAGTTATAGCAAGGTATACCCTACCATTGGTGTATATCTATCTTGAGTTATGGTGTTGATAAGGGGATGATGGATTCATTGCTTACATGCATCCAGGTCCCAGGTACATGCACCTTACTTATATGTACCTCTTGTCTTTGAGATACAAAGCAGACAGACAACATACTTACTATCCACAGTTGTGTAGGTAACGTTGAAACCTGCCCTTTCAACAGATACATCTGTGGAAAACTTCACAGTCATGAAGTTAGTGGTAGAAAGAAAAGGAGCTGGAATGGTGGAGCCACAAAACGTGCCAACTAAATTAGCATTTTCATTCTCTCCATCATACAACTAAAAGAGAGAAAGCCTTTGATAACTCACAGGTATTTTGTCATATACAAATGACAATAAACAGTTTAACATACATCTAGTTCTCTGAACTCTTGTTTGACCTTAACATTTCTAAGAACATTTTCTCCCATTAGAAGAAGGAAGATGCTTTTGAGTATTATTGGTAGCCAGTAACTGGTGATAGTTTACATCTTAGATCACGACAATCTAATTTCTGAACATTCCAAGTCAACTGAAAACCAATGCCTATATTGGTCTTTATAGGCATTTTTAAAAAGAAAATTCAAACATTTCATTTTAGTTAGAAGCCATTTCTGTCACAAATATTTTGATGGAAAATTCTCGACCAGCTCAACAAAATATCTAATTTGACCTGGAACACCAGAGTTTGTCTCTCCTTTTCCTTGTCTTACATACTAGAGGATCAGACTCAAGAATATTCAAGACAGAATCTACTCAGTGTAGAGGAACTATTATCAAGATTTACCTTCCAGTGGTCTAAAACCAAAAAGTGCTTTTAAACAATCTATTACAATAATATAGTTCTTCAGGTTTCCTTTCAAGATGCTTGGCTTCATTTGTCTGTTTCTTTTTTCTATTTTTATTTTCATTTTAAGAATTAAGTAGGCTACACATTTATGCTTGAAGTCTAAGGATGAAAGCTTGTCCCCACTAAAGTCAGTGGTGAAACTTCCTTTGATTTCAAAGAAGGCTGGTTTTACTTGGAGACCTTACTGTAAGCTATTAATGGCCAACTTTTTTGCCCTGCAGCATGGATATGTGGGTTGGGTCTGCAGGCCAGATCCTGTCTGTGGGACCCATCCAGCCATATTTGGCCCCTGTCCTGCCTGCCATATTGTGGCTGTGGCCGCAGCCTCAGGCATACGGGATGGGCTCCACTGCACCAGCCTGGGCCTATGTATACTGGATTAGGCACCTCCACCCTTGCCCCAACCCCAGCCCTGGCCCCATAGGCACTGGATTGGGCCCCTCCACCCCAGCCCTGCATGTGCTGGATCAGGCCTCTCTGCTAGATCAGGTATCACATGTGATAGATTGGGCCCGCTGCCCCAGCCTTGGACCTGTGCATGCCAGATCAGGCCTGCTGTCCCAGTTCCATACTGATGAGATCCAGTGTACAGAGCCATGTCATCTGGTCTGTGGGACTTCACAATTTGGTGGTGGGGTCAGCGTTCCCTCTAAGCTGCATGGCATGTGAGGCCATGCAGTTGCACCTGGCTATGCAGCATGAGTGCACCTGTGTGGCTGTGCATGCCACATAGCTTACAGGGAACACTGGTGGGGGTGTGGTTGCTGTGTTAATTGCCACTTCCTGCCCCCCCCATCAAATTTCCAGACCCTTGGGGGACCCCATGTGCCATATCACACAGATCTGTGGTCCAGGAGTTTTGCACCCTGATCTCAGCTATTGAAGAATCCTGATGATTTAAAAGCAGCAATTAGCTTCTCAATTAAGTTCTTTCTCTACTAACTACATTTTAATTGTAGGTCCATTGGTGGAAGGTGTAGATTGTCTGTCTTGATTAGAATGCTAATTTTCTTACCTTAACATAATCATATCGGCAGCTTTGAGCTGATGGTGCTTCAAGAGAAAATGTGGTGAAGGTGAAGTTGATCTGCTTGTTTATAGGAGCAGCTATGATCCACACACAATCCAAATTTTTGTCATATCTGCCATTCATGTCAGAATCTGGAGAGCCAAAGCTGTAACTGGAATTGGTCAGATAACCACCACAGCCGTGCTGAGGTCCTGTTAAAGAAGCAAAAACAATTTTAAGTTATGATAGTTATTTACACATTCACTCTTATTTTAATTTAATGTTCCAGGCTTTTCTTTTATTCAGAACAGCATTTCACTGCTTATCTCAGGGCTGTTGAACTTTTGGCTGGGGCCTGTATGTCCCATTGGCTGTACCAGCAGTGGCTGCACTCAGTAGGGGCTGTAGTGATAGAGACCACAAGGCCCCCAAGCTGTGCCCTGCATGCAAGGGAGGTCCCCCCAATACCTGCTGTGCAGGGTGGGTGGGCATACAAAATCCAGGTGCCCCTGCATAGTAGCTTATCTCACCTGCAGCTCCCTCTGGGTTTCTCCATGATACTATACCACTGTCAGTTGCTGCATCCCCCAGCACTGTGGGTTGCATGCTGTGCTGCCCCATCCCCTGGGGCTGGGTTAGGCAGTGGAAGTGAAGGACAAGTGAGAGCCCAGGGGCCACATGTTACCTAACCCCTTACAGGCTGCTTGCAGCTCACTAGCCGCCAACTGGACAGTGCTGCCTTATCTCACAAGGCTATTGAGAAAACTATGTGAATGGTTAAAATACTTTTTAAAAATGCTAAATAAATGTGAATTATGTTTAAGGATAGAAAAATGAGTTTAAAAAGGCAAGTCACTGACACAGACAAAATAGATTAAATCATACATTTCCCTGATCTTCTTTAACCGCATAGGAAAAGCCATTAAAATGCCCATGAATGAACTGAAACTTAAGACAGGGAAGAATTATGATGGGATGAGTCAAACTCTTCAGCCATTTGAAAATGCTACCCAATTGGAACACAGTAAACAAAAAAACAAATAAATGATGCTACCCAAACACAGTAAATACATGAAAAATGCCACCCAATTGGAACACAGCAAATAAACAAATTTGAAACGATCTGCTTATCTTAAGAGGAAGTAAAATGATTATTGTTGCTGTGGATTTTAGAAGAGAAGCCAAGGCTTTCAAACAAGGTTAATAAGTTTTGATTGTTGAATGTTAGAGAATTCTCAAAATCCCCAGATTCTCAGAGTGCTCAGCACTGAAAACTAGGCCTGCCACTGAAATCTCTAGTTAGGTACCCAAAATCACTAGTCATGTCAGAAAATACTGGGCAAGGAGTCTTGAAAAAAGGAAGCAAATGATAGAGGAAAGAAATGTAGATAGAAGTGTAATGAATATACACGTAATTATAATTCCTTACAGCTGCTAAATTCTAATTTAAGGTGTGGCCAGAAGTAGTATTTTTTTCATCTTTTATCTGACCCTACAATTCTCTGGACAGTAGGGGGCACCATGTCTTTAACTTTGAAAATCCAGTGGACAATCTAGTTATTTGTACATCACGCCCATATTTCTGGAGCTAATCCAACTTTGTTTGATTTTTTGTAAGGCCCTAGGTTCATATGCAGACAACTCATTCAAAATGCTCTGATTTCCAAAATACTAAGCTTCAGGCAGACTTGCTGCTCACTTTTAATTAGCTCTCTAGATAGGGGTAATAGATAATTAGCCTTTGGATCTAGTTGTCAAATTTTTGGTTACCCAGATTTGAATATTTGGTCCTGTAATTTATTAAAACTTGCTAGATTAGATAGATTTCTGTTTGTGATGATCATTTATAACCTGAAACACTTTTATTAACTTCTAATCCTAAATTACGTGTAAAGTATAGGTTATTTGCAGGGACATTTGCTAGCATTTGGCATTCTGGTTTCCTGGGATTGGATCACTTCATTTTGCTGGTTAAAATGTATCATCTGTTAAAATCTTAGGCCACCCTCTGCTTTCTGTGGGCATTCTTATCCAGTTACCTAACTCATGCATGAAAACATATTGAGTGTTGTTAATGATTCTAATTTAGACTGAATGTTATAAAGAGTGCCTGTACACTACAGGCTGTGGGCAGTGAGTGTCTGTCTGCTGTTTCTCACAGTGAATGTTTGTATAATAATTAAGCAAAATAATCCACAGTTATGAATCAGCAGCCTGAACATTGTTTTGGAATCTCATTTGCGTATGTAACATCTGGCTTTCTGGCCATTGGAAGTTGTCTTAACTTTGACACTGATGCATTTAAAACCATATAAATATGGGCACCACCTGAGTTACAGTTACAAAACTTAAATCAGAAGTAAAATGAGGCCCAGAGGACTGCATCAGCAATTGTGTCAGTGGCAACATCATTCTGCAAAACTGCTATAACTACATCAGTGAACTCAAATTAAGGTCATCGTGCTATTCTCTCTGAGGCAGAAAAATCTCCACTTAAATCAGATGTTATAAGGAAGGTTCAAATGCTTCAGTGGTTTAGGTTTTTTTAAAAAGCAACAAGTAACAAGCAGAGAACGCATAATGGAACAGAATGAAAAATCAAACATTAGCAGGATCCTGTCCAGAGACTTGGACACATCCAGTAAAATGTCAGAAAACTGGAAAACTCTTAAAGTAACTTTGTCACCACTGCAGAATTTAGAAGAAAGATGTGGGAAATGCAACCATTTAATTCTGTTCAATAAAGCATTTGTACAACAAGCAAATTGTCCGAGAAGAGAATGTTTGTGGGCTGGAGTGCTGCTTTGCTATATTCTTTTCAGTGTTAGCTCTTGTTCAAGATAAACACAATCTTTTCAAATCAAGTCTATTAATGCTATTTCCTGCCAGGAGCTGGGCACTCTGGACTTCGTCCATGAAATCATTTAAGCATATGATCAACATCAAGCAAGCAGACATCTGACTGAAGCCTGAGAAGCAAAGATTATTAGTGCAGAACTAGTGCTACATTAGCTTGACTATATCACTTCCAGGTCTGCGGTTAGCTTGCACAAGGCCTGCATGATTCTGCTTCGAGCTATAGAGATGTCCGATAGTTATCCCATGTCAGGCCATCTCATAAAGCTCCTCCCCTTCACAGTTAGATCCGGTACCACAAAAGTCCTCAGTATGTGTTAGGGCTGCCTTGGGCCACAGTTATTAGTTTCCCTTTTCTGGGTGCTGGGTTTTTGCTTGTAGCTGTGTTGGTCTAAAGATATAGGCAGGCAAGCTTCTTTGGGAAGATGGGATTCTATCTATCTATCTATCTATCTATCGTTCTTTGGGTAGGTGTGATATCATAGATACCCAAAGAAACTTGCCTGCCTTTTCTGGGTGGGAACCAGAAACCTGGGTTCTTCTAGATTCACCACTCTCATCAATTAAAGATGCTTGTATAAACACAACACAGAAAATAAAACACAGGGATGCTGCCTGTGTGTCTACAACAGCAAAAACTGTGCTGATGCAAAGAAGTAAAAAGGTTAAGATCCAAATAAAGATGAATTCAGTCTAGCTAGAATAGCTGATATAGCTTCTGTGGGGAGATTAAATTAAATTAACACTGATATGATTTACAAGTGAGAAAGTTTCCATACCAGTTTTGAGACAAAAATAGAAAATTATGAAATATTATTAGTGATAGCTAGAATGAAAACTAAGATCCTGAATCAAGCCAAATGAAGAGCTCTGCTGGTTTAAAAATCTATCTGTGCTGGGCTTCTTTTCAGCACAATTCACTTTCGCCTCTAAGCATAATGTATAACAGTTAACAGAACAATAGTTTTATTACAGAATAGTAAATCCTTAATAGGAAAGACCTGCAAGCTAAGATACTTCTGTTTCCAATTACTTTAGGAAACAAAAACTCACAGTTAGAGATAAACATTTTTGCACTGCACTAAACTGCTTTTTACCCAAAATCCAGCTGCTCATTATGATAATCACCACCATTGATTCCAACCATCATAATGAACAATTGCACCATATTTCTGAAAAGAACCCCGATTTGGGAGGTCAACAATCAGCACTTGATAGCTATGCATTGTCCTGCTGACACATTTAGCTGGAATAGGGCAAAAAAGAATAGAAAGTTAGGCAAAACTTCAGGACTGGGAAACCTGTTGGACTATGAAAGTAGAGGAAATCCCATCATTTGGGATATACACAAATAGTTTGGATAAAAGCAATAAGAAATGTACTTTATAGATCAATACTGCACTGACAAGTAGGGGCAATGCGTAACATAATATCATGTTCCTACTCCCAGCTGCTGCCTCTAAATCAAATAAAACAAAACAAAAAAGATGAAGTTATCATTAAGCAAACTCTAATCATTTCCTCCATGACACTAGCATATACAGAATTGGGGTGAGGAAGAATCTTTGTAGCTGTGTGTCTTTGAAACACAGAAATTGGTAAAAACTAACATTTATTCTGCTAAAGAGGCATTAAAATCTTCTAATTTTTAAATATCTTAAAAAAAGAGCTGCAGGTAGCTAAACAGATGGCATTTTAGAACACAAACATTAATATTAATGGAAATACTTTATTTTCAGGTAACACGAATACCACAATTTGTCTCACCCGGATTCAAAAGCAGTGTTGCAGTTCTTCATAGGGAGTAATCATAATACATTCGATTTTCTATATTACAGGAATGTTACATATTTATCCTTCTACTTTCTAGATCACATGTGACACCACTTAACATTTCTGGCCACTATGGACTTAACCCTGATCTGAATTAAGCCAATGTATTTATAGATTAACTCTACTGCAGTCAATGCCTTTCTAATCACTCTTCAGCACTGGCAGGTGCTAACAGGCATACCTGGCTGCCAGTGGAAATTTTACACACTCCTTTAGGATGGGTTTCAAATATCCATACTCACTCAGTAACTGTGCGGGTGAAAAGGATTATAGGAAATTCATATACCTAGGACCTGTCCTAGAACCTATGAAGAAGGGTTTCTAAACCCCAACAGCCTCAGATTTAAAGGTTAGTTGAAAAGTTTGTTAATGCTGAAGCCAACTTGATCCCCTTCATACTACAACATGAATGTTGCAGCAGGTCACTTGCAGACTGACTTGCACCCCAAAACCAACAACAGTCCATGAACAGGCTCTAAAAAGCACAAGATTTCTCTTGGTCACCTGCCATTAGCAACGCTGAAATGGGCTCTGGGAGCAGGAAGGGCATTCTGCAAGCCAGGATGACTGAGCAATCACATGCTGTGACATTCAAGTCTGCTGAACCCAATTCTGCTTTGTTAGAACATAGTTTGACAAACTCAGCTAGAGACAGGTCAGATTTGTGTTTTCAGACTGCTCACCAATCCCTAGTATAGCAACCCAAGCATTTTCTAAGCCAGATCTGACATAATGCTGTAGAACTGTAGCAGATATTCTATTCCACCTGTTTCTGTGCTGTCTTTGTGTACTGGGTTTGTATACATCCGGGCTTCATACTAATATTTTCCTCAACACCATTGAAATGTATTAAGTAGCAGTATTGGAGTGTCGTTGTAGCTGTGATGGTCCAGGAAATGTATGAGAGGTAAAGACTTTTTTGTGATATGTTTTACTGGTCCAACTGCATACAAAAAATTCTTACCTAATTGCATTAATGGATTTCCTGGCTTCATAACTAGCCAAAACTTTGCCTATATCACACACCAGATTTCTTCTCAGTCAGAAAATTTGACTCAGCATTTTTCTCCATCTTTATACAGAAGCAATGAGGGTGAGGGGTTAGATGTTCAGGTGTAGTCATTGGTTTCAGTGAAAGGATTACAATATACATCAGCTGAACATTTGTTCTCTGAGTCTGAATTCTCTCTATTCTGTACCCTTTCCCTCTTCTATGTCCATCTTACTATTACAAGCTTGTTATTAATGACAGACGACATATGACCATGAGGGATTTATCAGCCGTCCTTATTGAGTAGCCAATAATTTCTTTTTCAGAATGTTTTAATCTGCTCAGCATTAATCCATTTAAAGAGGCAGTGCACTTTTGTTTGTTTTGTGAGAAGAAATAGATTGGATCCTAGATGACAGACATTTCATAGAGGGATATATACTGCTGAGCTAACAGCCAACTCTGTATGTTGCAGAGGTATTTAAAAATATATTTTAACAGTACAAGCAACTAATAAAGCTAAGCTGTCTACCCAATGCATGCTTAGCAGTATTTATTTCTTGACACATACTGCAATTACAAAACACTGCTAAGCAGTATAGAAAGAGTTAATTAATTATAAAGCAGTATTATATCAGGGTGGTCAAACTGCAGCTCCTGAGAAAGTTAAATGAGGCTCCTGAAGAGAGAAGTAGTTTTATAGAAATAATCTCTCTCTCTCTCTGTTTATTATTTTCTATTCTGATTTTCTTCAGTTCTTACTTATTGCTTATTCTACAAAGTCATGTCAACAACTATTACTTGAGATGGCACACTGCATTAAGATAATTGAGTCAGGGGCATGCATCTCTTGAAAGCTGTGTGTCCTGTGATTCTTGCCTGTGTCAAGATTTTGGTTTGTAGCCAGAACGGTTAGAAAGTTTCTCCACTCCTATAGTATAAGGTGGTTGAAGACAGGCAGTTAGTGTTCTATACAGTAAAGATCATCCTAACTAAGGAAAAGAGTTACGACATTTATTAGCCAGTTATAGGCAAGTTATTGACCTGTTGGATTGCATGACACTCTGGTAACAGGTAGCTGATTAGTACAGTGTAGTACAGGAGAGGGCCACAGGGCCCGGCAGCCCTGTGCCCAACCAGACTGGGACATGGGGACATAAGTTCACATGATCTAGCCATGCCACAGCGTTACCCAATTCTTTCCTGCCATGACTTGATGTTGGAAGATATTTTATTGGAGGATGTTCAGTTCCACTGCAGGGTTGACTTGGATGCACTGGGCTTAGCTCTTCTTTGGGGCACCTACCTCCCCTACACCCTGTCCACGTGCCATCCATATATTAAAGCATTGATCTCATACTTGAGTTTTGCCAAGTGATGTCTTCCTTTTCTATAATGTTGTAGATTTGTGGTGGTTGTGAGCCTGCCTCTAATGTATGACGGCCACTTTGGACTTACCAGTCCCCTATCAGGGCATCAGGTATGTAAGAAGAAATAAAAAGCAACACAAAATAGGCAACTTGGAACTTAGTTGAGTCTCTCAGCCTTCTTGGCCTTGCAGCTTGCCAGTGGAGTCCTCCCACACTGTATGTTAGATTCTAGAGGCCCATAGAGGTTCTCCTCTCTTCCTGCAGGGCCCATCTTCTTTCTCAAAAAAAAAAGGAAAAAAAAAGAACTGACTGCTAATGACATTGGCTGGGTTCACCTCTCTGCAGCAGCATCCCAGCATCCCCTGGAGGGTCAGATCACCACTTAGGCTGCGGGTCTTTCTCAGCTGTGAGCAATCAAGCGGACCCAGGTACAGGAGCACAGTTTAGCCTGTGCCTTTCCCTTTAACCTGGCTTGGTGCTTGCTTCTCCCATCTTCAGCCCCAATACCAGGGCTCAACCCAAACATTCCCCACCGGCAAAGCCAGCCATAAAGAAAAGAAAAAGAAACAGGGCCTTAATTGGAGTGTGGCCACTTCTCTTGTGGCCGCCTTGTTCTCTGGCATGGTTTCCAGCCACCTCCTGCTACTTCTCCACCATGGGTTTGAAGCCAGTGTTTTCCTGGCTTACTGAGGCTCCTCCAAGCTTCCCGGTAGGGAGCAAGCTGGCTTTCCCTTCTGCAGGTCTTCTCCTCCAGTGTCTTAGAGTTCTCGCACTGCTGCTCCCCCATGGAGCAGGTCATGCCCATCTCCCGCTCTCAGCAAGATGCCAGAAATACTCACACAGCTGCGGGGCAGTCCAGTCTGGACTGAACAGCTGCAAATAAAGCACAGCTCTTGTAGTGCTCTCCATCTCCCATCATTACCGGATTCAGTAAGGCAGGTAAGTTTCTTTCTCCAGATGCTGTGGGTTTAAATAAGGCTTTTCTATTCTCTTAACAACCATTTATTAAACATATCTTAATAACGTATTAAAATATTATGAACTGTTTGTAAGTATGCCTTTGGTATAAAATATGACTGATGTTGCAGTGAGCCAGGTGAGCTGAGTTTCTCTATGGAAGTGATTGTGGAGCCTCTCCTACCTTTCTTGCCTGCCCCTAGATATACTACTGCAAAAAAGACTTCTGTTTTGTAGCAAAAAAATAAGGTGACATCTCCATCAGCAGCACTGCAACTGTGTGGCAAATATATTCTCTGAGATACTGCACAATGGCCAGCAATTTGGTTTGGGTATACTGTGTACATTGTTGTTCCTGCTGATGCAAATACACATTGTATGACACACTCAAATTTGCTTGGGCAGATTTATAACTGATTTGATTGGAAATTTTGTGTGGTTTTGACTGTTTTCCCCTGAGTTCCATTTTGATTTGGGGGTTAATTTGAATGTAACACAGAAAATGACAGCTTTTACAAAGGCTGGCTGACCAAAACCTCAACGAAATGTAATATAGTAATATTTTATATATGTCATTCATATAATTAAGCTGCTCAGCTCAAATCTCTGCTCTTTCTCTTATTGAAGTACATTGTGTGTCCATCTTGAATACTATATGATAGAAGTCTACTAGAAGTCAGTGAAATTCATGCCAAGCTCTGCAGATGTACTGGAACTATGAGAAGGCAGGCTGACTTCAGCAAGCCGGCTTGCATTCCATGGTCAAAGACACAAGGTTATGTGATTTATTCATTTAAGAGAGAAAATAGTCTCCCTTTAAAAATCCCACCATAACTCTGAGAGTCAGCTTTGCTAGTGTCTGCACATTTCCCCAACTGACAGGACATAACTACTGTTGTCAGTGTAAATCAGCCAAGTCACTGGGAAGCTGTTACTAAAATAATTTTTCATAAATCAGTGCCATTAAATACCATTAGTAGTGTCTGCAATAAGAAATGGTGTACACAGAGATTACTGTACTTGATTCTACAGTACAGCAGGAATATATTGCTCTATATATTGCCCATGCAGTTATGAAGCCTGATTGTCAGAGGTGCCAAGCATTTAAAATTCCAAATTAAATTGACAGGAATGGGAGATGCTCAAGATCTTGAACACCAGGTCCAGAAGTAGCCAAAGCTATGCACACATATGTGAAAAGGTTGATGGCATCGCATTAAAGCTGCATTTTTCAAAGTTCTGTAATAACAAAATAAAAAATGAGAGAAAAAAAAGTTTGGCCAAAATTCTTCCGGGCCATTTTTAAAACAATTTTTCACTCAGCGAATGGAAGTCTCCCTAATAATAAACTTTCTAGCAAGTGCCTTGCTTCTGCATTTTGTGTTTCCTGTTAGAAGTAAAATTATCCTTTATAACTGGATTACTCTTTACCTAAATTACCTTTTGCACACACATGCTATTACTCATACACTTAAATGGCAGTTTCCAACTGTGTAAATGGCATTTTTGGTACTTATGCACTGGTTACAATTATATTATCCCTGTATTAGGTGGACATGTAAGCCTAGGCACGAAGACTGAGCATGCTCAGTAGGCTATGCACTGGCCATGTACGTGCCTCGTTATGCTCAATGTAGATACCCAAGTGTACATAAGACATAAAAACGTAGCTTGTCCAAAAACCATGACTAACTGGAATCTGGTTCTGGAGGAAGAGGAGGGGAAGTGCTCCCATGTTTAGCTTCAACTGAGTGGTGAGGGCACTCACTCAGTAAGGAGGAAACTCACCCTTTAGTCATCAGCTCATAGGTTCTTGTCCTACTGAGCATGCTCAATCTCATACTGAGTGTCAGGGGTGACTGGTGCCTCCTGAAGGGGCACAATTTGGGGGTGGGCCAAAAGCCCCATATCCATTCCTATACTTCTGTGCCATGGCTTAGTGCCCCCATCCCTCTCCCCCCCACACTGCAACATGCCACTGGCCCACACAGCAAAAGAACTGCCCCGTCCTGAGCAGTGCCAAGTTGGGGGCCAATCTCAGGGGAGGCATGTGCCCCCCCCATGCTTCATCTACCAGTTGTGTGTGCTGAGCATGTCTTACATGTCTTAAGTGTCCATAGTGCAGGAGTAATAGAATTGCAATCTGTGGATGGAAAATGGCCATTTAGGTATACAGTGGGAAACAGAATTCTGCCCTGGTGCCTTAATGTAGCAGATCATAATGGTCTTTTAGAAAGGGGTGGCATCTATTTCCCCTAAGACCTGCAAAATGAAGGTAAGGCAAGGTCCTGACCATGTCCTGTAGCCAGCCATGATTTGAGGGTTATAGAGCACTGGTAGGTTCTTTTCTGACCCTTCTTTTCATCAACTCCTACCCCCAACTTCAGGAGAGCAGTGGTGGAATTCAGCCTAGTCGTGCAAGGAAGGGGAAAATCTCTACAGCTTCTTGATATGAACATTGCCTGGCATATCCATTCCACCCTGGGAAGTACTATGCCTGTGGTGTTAATGTTGCTGTAATACATAGCTGTTCAGAAAATGACATGCATTTCTGAAAACAGCTTGAATGTTTCCTTAGATCATTTAGAATATGACTTGAATTGTCAGAACTGAGACAAGAAGGGTATGTAAAAGAGGATAAAGAACAAGAAAAAGCCGTTGAACAGAAATCAGAGAATCAGAGAATCAATGAGTCAGAAGGGACCTAGACAGATCATCTAGTCTGACCCCCTGCCATGTATGAGGTGTTCCTGCTATGTACCCTGACATAGATCACTTGCACTTTAAAGATGAAAAAAAATACATGATTTATTGTCCTGTATGTCATGACTCTCAGAGAGATCGTAAATAGGTGTCAGGAGTCAGATTTGCCCCACCCTACCTATATGGTAGGTTGGGACTCCCTACTAGATGCAAAGGAAGTTCTGAGCAGTGTTCTATGGCAGAAACAGAGTCCTAGTATGGACAGAGTTGAGAACTGTGCAATAGGTGATTAAGGAACCAAGCTCCTCTCTCAAGAGGGCAAGACACAACTTTGCAAGGGTCCACTTCTTGGTAGGTAAAATTAAATCTTCATATTTCTTCCTCTACAGAAGCTTGTCTTCTCACCAAAATTGATTTACCTCCCCAGCCTCTTACTGATTTTTCTCCCCCAGCACTAAAGAGACTTGCATTCATTCTATTACGTAAGACATCATCCTCATTTTACAGATCAAAAACTAAGGCAGAAAGGGAAAAAGACATTAATTAAGGCAACTGAAATGTTCCTTCCCACAAGTCTGGCATTTAGGACAGTCTCTACAAACTTGGCTTCTCCATTCATGGTTATGGATTTAACCACTGCATTGCAGCAGAGATGACACTGAAAAGCAGCACTCGTGAATCCACATTTTGAACTATCTGCAAAGTTCATGTATATTTGACCTAGAGGCCACACTTTGACCCATTATATAAATAGGAACTCAGCTGTGAAATTCAGACCTGCATCAGAGTTAGTATCCTGAAAACAATCTTTTAGTTATGTTCTAACTCAGGGGGTTTGGTTTGATGTAACCTTTAGTAACATAAGAACTGTAGCAAAGACGTGTGGAATGTACACCAAAATTTGGGCACAATCTCACAAGACTGTAACAGATGCCATGCTTCACACAAGTCCAAAGGTTTCAGATCACAAAAGTATTTGTGACAAAGACTGTAGCTTATGAAGTGTTTGCTTGATAATGTAATGTCAAATGCATAAGTAGCGTATCTCTAAAAAGAGTAACATTTAAGATAGAGGCTAACGATTGTTATCCTGCCAAACTAATAATAATGAATTAATATTGTTTTTTTCATGCCTGGTGGACAGAATTCTGCTCTTGAACTAGCACAGGATTAGTGATACAAATGAACTGCTTTAATTAAAAAATGGTGTCATCCTTTACTTCAAATAGCAAGCCATAACTCCTCTGTGCCTATTTATCATGAAACCTACAAAGTTTTTGTCAGTTACACACACTTGCCAATCCTCCTCTCACTATTTTAGTTAGGAAACAATCACTTTTTAATGTAAGTCATAAAAGATTAACTATAGATAAACTCTACTTTTGGCAATAAAAGTCAATTTAATAAAATCCTGATCAGTAAGGAAACTAGCTAGATCTTATGAAAAAGAAAATAGCGAAGTTTATTTTTCTGCCAATGAGTTTTCTGTTTCTACTGATTTCTTTCCAAGACTTTATCAGGGTCACTGACAACATTAAACAGAACATAATAATTACATTATCCAGTTCTCCAGTGTAGCGACAGAATAATGTACTCATTGTAGATTAATAGAAAGCAATGCTTGCAGTTGCTTGACAGATACGATGCTACTTATTGGAGTAATTTACAGTTCTAAATTGTCATCTGAATATATTTGCTCTTGTAGAAATCCAAAACCAAAAGGGATTTTTCTTTTAGCAGAGATGAGTGAGTCACTCTAAAGAGTAATTTTTGTTTTTAAAAAAACAAACAAAAGAGCTCTCCAGGTTTTGTGGTTCAATTCTTTCATTTTAACTAGAATCTTTGTGCTTCTGTTACAAAGAAGTGTTATACAACTTCCTGGAGTGATCATGCAGCCAAGCCAACCTGTAAAGGTTTATAGGATTGTGACTCATTTGTCCTTATATACAAATATTTTTTTCTGTTTCTTGGCTGATTTCTGTAAGCATGAGGCCCCCAGAATCCTGTATAAAGGGCATATAACTTATTCCTTGTGGACTGCTTCCCACAGGAAGGGAAGGAAAGAAAATGATGATAAAGAAAATCAAGTACATTGAGACATACAACACATACAGCACCAGCAAGGAGAATTATTTCATCCCTGACCAAACTCTGAGACAAAAATTTTCTTCTCCCTAGAAGTCACTGACACTAACTTGCTTTAGATTTACTTTAATTTTTTCAATTTACTGCTTTTAGGCCTGTTAGACATTTTTGCTATTTCACTGAGAAGTTGGCCATCTTCCCACCATATCCTTGAACAGAACTCTTGGCAAGCCATGCAAGTAAATCTAAAGCTAACTACAAAGAAAGTTCTGACAACTTGCCAGTGTCCAAGAAAAACTTCAAAACTTGTCAGCTTTTGGAGTTCCTGCTGATGTCACCCTGGAAGCACAGACTCATGGTTGTGGGACTATATCATAACTGATATCTTATAGCTTTTCACAGGCAGCAACATATGGAACCAATGTTGGCAGAAACAGATTTGACTGATTATATGAGAAGACAGTTCACATGGCTGATTTTAAAATTTTCTGCTGCAATCACTGTATTATAGCAAAGAGGAGTTAACAATTATAATGGACATGAGTTTCTGTGGGAATATTATGTTTGGCAAAGAATGTAGTTTTGTTATACTTCCTATCTTTAAATACTTTACTCAGCCTGTAAAGAATGAGAAATAACTATTGGCTGCTGGGGAGGGGTTCAACAACTCAGCAAAAAACTATGTTTATCCTGCCAAAGGAACTTTCATTCGGACATATCTGAGCGCATACTTGGTAAACATGACAATTGCTTCCTTCTGTCCCAGCGACTCATGAATGAATTAGACATGGAAATACACATGATAATCATTTGCATCTTATCATCTCCAACAATTCAGACATCAGGATTATATGAAAATAGGGTTGGAAGGGACTTCATGAAGTCATCTGGTTCAGTACCTGCTCAGGGCAGAATCATCCCTATCTAGACCATCCTATGCAACTGGTTGTCTAACCTATTCCTGAACTACATAAGCGACCATGTTATACTACAAGGTTTGAGCATACTGGTGCCTCAAAACATGAAGAGCACCATACCTGCTACATGTAAAGCAGGGGGACAAGGGCTGTCAGTGTTCCACTGCTGCAAATGTTAAAACTCACTCAAATGATCCAGGGAAGCGGGCCATGACCCCATTACAGAGGAAAATAACCTCCTGCCACAAAAGAATTTGACCATGAGGTAATATTCCTTTCTGATCCCAACTGTAGTGATCCGTCTTGAGCAGAAGGGGAAGACCCTGTAACCAGGAGCCTCTGAATTTTAGTACCAGGAACACTGGCACACTCAACTCAAAATCCTCAGCTGTGGCCATAGCCAATGCCCAATGCTTCTGAGGAAGATGAGGAAGAAAACCCCCTGACACCTGTAGCAACAGGTGTCAGTCTGACAGTGGGCATGTCTAGACACGCATTTAATCTGAGATCAGTTTACTTGTCAGTAAATGCTCCCGGGAAAGTGTCTACATATGCAGGGAAGTGGAAGCAGATTTCCTGCTAATGGCAGCAAACTGCTCCCGCTTTCTGGGGCCCTGCAATGGGTGTCTGCCACAAGGGGGAGCTGTAGGCTCCCCCTGGTGCTAGCCCAGAGGCTGGCAGGGACCACTGGGCCAGGAGACAGTTGTCTCCTGGCCAGAGCTGGGACATTACACTCTAGGGGGCCTGCCTGCTTCCTGGGTGGGCCTGCCTGCTTCCTGGGTGGGGACAATGTCCCCCTAACCCAGCAGAAGGGAGCTCCTGGCCCTGGCTCCCCATTCAGGGGCAGGGGACATGGGAAGAGCTGCATGTCCCAGACCCCTGCCTCAATCCACCGGTGGGGCAGCTAGCAGCTAGCTTGCTGCTAGCTGCCCCACTTGCAGATTGGGGCAGGGAGTTGGGACCTACCCCATCCCTGCAACTCTTTCCAAGCCCCATGCCTTGATCATGTGATTAGGGAATGAGGCTGGGCTCTGCCTTTGACCAGGACAGTTCCCAGCCCCTGCCCAACACGCAGGGTGCCAAAGACGAGCTTTGAATGCTTTTTTTTAGTCCCTGGAAGTTGCTTCTGCAGCATGGTCCAAAGGGAAGTGGGTGAAACTGCACCCTCTAAACTTGTCCCTCTTGGTATATAACTAAATATAGTAAATATACTAAATATAGTATCTACAGGCAATCTATCGGCAAAAGAATTAGAGCTCCAGTGCTATCCCAGTATCCTTATAGAGTAGGAGGATCTGGAGACTTTTAAACCATCAGTTAAGTAAGGGATTTCTATGTTCTATATATTATCTGAGGTAGGTAACAGTTAAACTAAAGAACGCATGGAGTCACATTAGAGCTGAGACTGGAATGCACAAATCCCCCGTTCTCCACCTTGTGCTTAGTCTATTAGACTAAACTGCCTCTTGCACAAGTAAGAGACTTTTCCTGTTGCTCAGAGACTACAGCAGTAGTTCACCAAAGGAGATGGTTCATCAGCAGGTATACTAATATGAATAGCATTCTTACCTATTGTCTCTCTGAAAGATGCTTTCCAACCTCCAGCTACTTGAAAAAAGTCAGTCTTAAATACCAGGAGCAAGTTATTGCTGGAGCTCTTAATAGTTGGAGGAAGCTCTGAGCCACAGAATTTGCCAAGGACTGGAGTGTAGATGTTCAAGCCATCGTACAGAGCCACATAATCTTTGTAACAGGAGGAAGAGGCTTCAAGATGGAAATCATTAAACCTGTAAAATGCATTGTGGGATTAGGATGCACTGGTCTCATTTTTAATCAGATATAGTATTTTTTTAAGCGCCTGGGAAAATGCCTATTAATACCAATGACCAGAGCCAGATATAGTGTGGGCAGCTACTGTTCAAGTTTCCCTCTTGGGAATAAATCAGGGAAGATACTTTGCCTTTCATGATAAGAGGAAAAAATGTTTTAGAAACTAGTAAGTGCATTCCCTTGTGGCCAAGTACACTTATAAGATACCATGAGTTGTCTGTGAAACTTGGTAACCAGCTGCAAGCACCCCAGGAATGGGTACTCTTTATTTCTATGAACAATATAGATCTTGCATAGTTTTGAAAGTCAGTTTGATATCATTTACGCAAATAGCCAAATCAATCATTGTCTTCAATGCCCATACTTGATAAACACAATGCAGCATCAAACTCCAGGCCGGCACGCAACAACCTGGGTTGATGATCATATATGGGCACATGACAACATCCTTAGATGGGCATATATATTCATAGATCATAGGAAAACAGGGCTGGAAGAGATCTCATGAGGACATCTAGTCCAGCCTGTCTCAAGGCAGGATTATTCCTGATTTAAACCATCCCAGCTAAACAGTCTATACAACCTGCTCTTGAAAATTTTCAAGAATGGGGATTCTTTCTAGCTAGCCTGTTCCAATGCTTGACCACCCTCATAGTCAGAAAGGTCCTGCTAATCCTGTGTTGCAGCTTGAGACCACTGCTCCGAGTCCTGTCCCCTATGGCAACAGATCATAGTCTATCTTCATCTTCTCTATAATTGCCCTCCAGGTATTTGAATCGTATTATCAAAGCCCCACTCAGTCTGCTCCTCTGCAGACTAAATAATCCTAGCCCTTTCAGCCTTTCCTCGTAAGTCACGTCTCTAATCATATTTGTTGCTCTCTGCTGAACTCTTTCCAATAAGTCAGCACTTTTCTTGAAATGTGGGGCCCAAATCTGGACACAGCACTCCATGTGAGGCGTCATCAGTATTGAACAGTGAAGAATCACTTCCTTTGATATATATGAGATGCTTCTCTTAATACAACCCAGGATGTCTTGATGTCATTGGCTTTTTTGGCAACAGGAGGACAATGTTGGTTCACTTATGGTCTATTGTAACTCTGAGGTCATTCTTCTGTACTAACTCAGTCCTAACTGGATCCTATTTAGTCCTTCCCTGGTCTGTATCTGTCCATGCATTGCATCTGGAGTGCAGGACTTCGTATTTGTCCCTGCTGAATTTCATCTGTTTAATTATGGATTATTTCTCCAGTCTATTCTAGTCATTCTGGATGCTAGCTCTGTCCACTAGTGTGTCTGCAATTCCACCACACTTGATGTCATCCATAAAATTGCTAAGTGTACCCTTAATCTCATTGTCAAAATTATTAACAAAGATGTTAAACAATACTAGACCCAGGATAGACCCCTGGTGAAACCCACATAATGCCTCCTCCCAACTAGACATTGAGCCATTGATGACTGTTCACTGAGCATGATGATCCAATCAGTTTTGTATTCATTTTACAGTAATTTAATCTAGTCTGTTTTTGCTTAGCTTTTTAATAAAAATGTTGTAGGGGACAGTGTCAAAAGCTTTGCTAAAATCAAGATCTCTCACATTCTCCCAACCACAGAGCCTGTCACCTTATCACAGAAGGAAATTACTGTATTCTATCACATAAACAGTTTTTCATAAGTCTGCCTGTACCTCATGCTAGGTATTAACACCATAACTTTTATTCTGTAAGGGTGCCTGCACATGAGCTGGGAGGCTTGATTAATCAAGTCTGCTAGAGCGTGCTAACTAGCACGCTCTACCCAGCCTCCGCATCTTGTGCATCAGCCTCCCCACACTTGAAAATGGCGGCGGGGGCTTTTTAACTAAAGCTTGTTTGATGAGCTTCACGTAAAGTCTCTCCAATGCCATTCTGAAGTTCAGAGATGCTAATACACGAGACTCTTTGGGTGCTTTCTTAGAGGGGCTCTCTCTCAGAGCATGTCCTTTCCCCTCCCCACCTAACTCCAGCTCACGTGTAAGACTGCCCTAAGTTTTCAGCAGCAAAATCTATGGCCATTTTTGAGGAGGGACAGTGCACATAATTATATCATTTCTGGAAAGGGCCTATTATTTGAATTGAAAGGAAAAGAGGTCATTAGTTTTCCAAACAGGATTTTTAGTTATCTTATTCTTAACTATTAATAATATTATTAACACTTAAAAGCAATGGAGTGGTAAAGATTAGCCAAGAGGACAAAAAGCAGTTTAGGAGATAACTTAGTTCCTTTGCAAACCACAGTAGTAAGCTAAAATTAAAGTGATGTCTTAAAAATAACAAAAAATTGATGGTAAGACTCCACCAGTCTTGAAGAAGTTTGGTTTCTATGGAGATAATGAGGGTGGGTTCTGTTTTCAAACTGGCATTCCTTAATTCTGCTTTGAGTTCTCCATTGGAAACGGCAAGGATTTAATGACTTCTTGGGTTTACCAAAAGCCTTTTTTAAAATCGCAACCGAAGACCTTTCTATCCCCTGATGCGAAAGTGAACTTGGATTACATACTTGAGTGCCACTACTTTGTTGTTTCCAACTGTGATGTGGTATGAGCAGTTCATATTGTTGTGGTAATCAGTAATTGAATGGGTAGGGCTCCTGACTGTGCCAAAGGATCCATTGAAGAGGCCACCACAAGCTGCAACGACAGCCAAAAAATAAATAGTCCGGATATGAATACATGAGTAAAATACATCGATAGGGATAGTTTTATAGTTCTAGATACAGGCAAAGCAAAATTCTTGATCAATTAAAGCTCATAATACTAGGTCGTGTTGGCATGTTGATGTCTACCATCCAGTGATGTAAAATGAACTCACATGGTTTGGGTAGTTTCTGGTCAACACATTTCTCCCTCTCACATTACGTACCCCGCCCTCCCCAACTTCAATGATTTCATGTTTTTGCATTTAAGAATATAGGCTAAATCCTGACACTAAGGACCCTAAAAGGGAGGGAGTAGGCACCATAGAGCCATGTGAAGTGTTTGCATGCCAAGTAGTGTCTTGAGGAAGGGGCCTGAATCTGCTCTGATTAGGATGGAGCTTCTCGGTGGGTAAAGAAGTTGGCTAAATAAGGTGATTGGATAAAACCCTAACCCCTCTAAAATCAAAGAGAATTTTACCACTAATGTGCAATCCAAATTTCAGATCCCATCTCTTCTGAAACTGCTTTGCTTGTAGCACTATCTTTCCTTTCCCCTCTGCTGCAGCCCCTCTGCCCCTCTGACTCCTCTTGGAGTTCATTAGTCAGTTGTGGAGTAGGAAGGCTACGGGAGAGGGGAGGATTCTTTAAGCTACTATGTTTTTTCAGTCTGTTCCCAGCTGTCAGTCAGCTGCATGGAATCCACTACCATTTCTTAAAGAAGGCACTGAATAGATTTAGAGCTACCTCTCTGACATCAATTCCCTATATGACAATATAGCAGTGGGTAGAATCACAACCTCTGCCTTCGAAGACAGGGAATAGTTGAGTGATGGTGTATATGCAATATGGCTAAATCAGGGCAGAAGTAGTCAAGTGTGTGCAGCTGTAGAATTAAGGGTCCCATTTTGCTGTTGTGGTTTTCACACCATGGACACTGCTTAGGTCAGGATATGGCTTAATGTTTGTTCCCAACTTTAATGCTCAAGAGAAGAAATGCTATTATAAACCTGGCTCCAAACTGAATTGTTAGCCATGCCCTTTACAATCTTAATTTGCCAACAGGCTTTCTTGTATCCTGTTGATAAACAGCCCAAACCCCCACACAGCCTCTCCAGTTTTAAGGACTAGGCACTGCCTTAGCCACTATCCTCACAAAGAAAATTGCAAAAAACACTTGTGAATGTACAACGCCTCATTCTGCATCAACAACTATGCTTGGGAGTCTTTTTGAGCACCGAACACTGGAATGTGGACAAATAAGAAACAAGAGCTAAGAAGATAAAAAGTAGTATTCATGCTAAGCTAGCAGAGGGAAGCCTTTTCCATTATTTTCCAGCAAACAGTACAACCAGAAGGAAAAGGAATGTTAATTGCTAGAATCTGCTTTGTATAGAGTAACAAACCAATAAAGCTGTAGTTATACTTTTCAAATGTCAGAAGTCACAAGTCAGATAGCAGCAGCCAACTTGAATAAGTTATGAAGGTCCTTTTCATAAGTAAATGCACATTGATAACCATCGGTGCTATACTGTCTAATCTACAGTATCAGGACAATTAATTTTATATAGAACTACTTGATCTTATGCATTTTGCTAGGGCTATTTTGAAAATGAGAGCAGTGAGAGAAACTCCAGAGGCACTATGAGCACGTGTTTGCTTCACAGATGGCAAATGAAATGGGTTTTCAAAAACAAGAAAATATGTAAATTAATTTTGAAAATAGATTTATTGATGGCTTAATATTAACATTCCTATTGTCATTTCTCTTTTTAATACACATTCCTTTTTATAAATGGAATTGTATACACTGAAATGAAAAGCATATTTAAAATCTGTTTCTCATTTAAACTATGGCCAAATGACATTACTGTCTGGGAGTGCAAAGGAATCTTTGAGTAGGTGTAGGTGTAACTGGGCCCATTTTATGCTGCCGGTGTGGAAGAGGGAGCTCTTAGTGTAACTGAGAATCAGGCCTAAAGTTTTGCCAGTCTCCTGCATGCAATAGCAGTTGCTCCTCAGCTAAATAAACTGGTGACATTTCTCTGGAGCAACATTTTAATTAAAAATAACATGGCACAGCTGAACTCAGTTCTCGTTGCTTTTGTGGAGCAGATGGTTGTAAATCACTAATGTAGTCATAGAATTTGACCTGGCCCCATGTAGAACCATTCATGGTAATAAATCCTGTAAAGAGGAGTAACATGCCCAAGATATAGCACTATTAGCTTTTGGACAGTCAGTGACAAAATATGCCGAATACTCCCGAGCCCTGTTCCTGAACAGCCTCTTTGTGGAAGCAGGAGTGTAAATATCTCTGCCAACCTAAGAGAGAATCACAGTGAGATGTAATGTCTCCTATGTTGCACACGTGGAGAAGAAGAATTCTATTTTGAGCTGTATCTCAAACCTGACAAGTTTTACCAACTAAAGAATAGTATTTGGTTACTCACAGATTACTTTGTATTTTGCCAGAAATCCAAGGCCTACAATACGGGAGTCAGTGTAGAAGTTGAGCAGCATGGATCCAAAGGTACTGATAGGTCCAGGGATGTCATTGCCACACATTGTAGCAACAGGGTATGAAGTAATCCTGGTCCCATGAAAGATTTTCACTCCATCATAAGCACAAGTTCTTCCTGAAAATGCTGGAGCTTCAAAAGAATGAGATCCAGAATTGTTAACTGCACACATCCAATGAGATTTAATGAGCATCAAAATTTCCATAACCTTCACAGAGCAACATATAATAATATTGTGTGCCCTTTCCATCCAAGAACTCAGAGCACTTCACACAATAGCTTATGCCTCATGGCACCACAGGGTGGTAAATATAATTGAGGCATTGAAAAGATGAGCTACTTCTTGCGGAGGTTGAGTCAGCCTTTCTCAAAGCATTCTACTCAACTACTGTGGAGTTCACATCTCCCAAGCTCCCAGGGCACAATGCATTTAATCCCTCTTATAGTCAAGCACCTGTGGCATAGTGACTTCTGTGGAAAATAGTTTTGATGCATTCTGTTTTGCGTAATAACTTACAACAGAGATGTATTTAAACATCCAATAATTATTCAAAATTATGGAAACAAATTCTATATAGCTCAGGCAGAGGAAAAACATTTATTTTATATTATTTGAAATCTTATTTCTTCATTTCTAACATACAGTTTGGCACATAATATAGTTAAGTGATGCTGAATTCTTTCAGTTCCTACTGAAGTCAGAATGACTATAAATGATTAGCACTTTCAACGTCAGGTTAAAATAGCTTGAAATATATTTAATCACTTGACAGTGGCTACCACCTCCTGTGCTGGTATGGCAAGTACTCATGGCTTTCTGACTTGAGCAGTGGCAATGCCTGCAGTGCTCACATCAGTTAAAGGCCAAAAGTGGGCCACTGAACAGCACAGAAGCAGGGCTGCCAAATCTCTTTTCCCCTGCACACCACAGCTTTTTGGCTTTTTCTAAAGGGGAATTTCACCATTCTAGTGCTGAATTTTGTGCTTAATGCAAAGTTTCTATATTATACCAGCCTGTTATTTGTGCTAAAAATCTCATGCCCAAGTAGTGGGTACATAACCTAACCTACTGAATGTGCTCTGACTGGGCAGCTGCCTAGGGAGGAATGTAATTGCCCTGGCATGTGTGTTATGGTGGGGAAAACTATAGCTAAAGAAAAAGCATGACTAGTAGTTATTATACATTAAATGAGCGGAAGGATGACTCTCCTATGTTTTAGCCCTACAGCTTAAAAGTTGGGATACTTGCCCACAGAGTGGGAAACCTTGGTTCTAGGTCCTCTCCAGCCCTCCAACTTAAACTGGCTTCCTGCACAGTCAAGAGAGGGAAATATGTGGGGCCAGCAAGATGCAAACAAGCCAGAAACAGTGTGGTTCCCTTAGATGGCTGCTGGCCTGGAAAGGAAGGGGCTGTTTATTTATTTTATCCAATGAATATTCAATGCAAGGAGCTGTGGAGAGTTTCAAGGAGAGCACAGAGTGCTCTGGGCAATGCCTAGTCCATGGCCTGGTGATTAGATCCCCTTTGCTGGGATACAAGTTCAGACCTTCTCTGGGTGAAGAGACCTAGAACCTAGATCTCCCACTCTCTGGGCAAATGCCCTTGGCCATTGGGTAAGAGGTAAAAGAACTCTCCTGTATTTCACTTCCAGCAGGTAAGAACTCAGGGTGCTCCTATTTCACCACAGGGGGAAACAGAATCCCAAACTACACATAAGTGCCAAAACCTGCAGTGACAAGACTACATACCCACCACTTGGGTACATGAAGGGGAAATAGGTGCTGGCCCATAATGACAGAAGGTTAGATTTTACTGAGGCTTTTACATTCTGACTTTTATTTTATTATTTAGAAATGGAGAGTAATTGTTTCAAAGTCTATTATGGTTTAGCTTTACATCTATGTTTACATGTCTGTTTAACATTATGACAACAGCAGAGAGAAAGAGAGAGAGAGTTATTTACAATGTAAGGAGTTTAGTTGTCTTAAATGGGAGAAACCGAACTTAATTCTGCAAAGGACTGACTCCTACGGTCTTTCCAATCAAAACAAACCACTTCCTGCTGTTGCAGTCAATAGGGTGAGTCACACAGAACAAGGAAGGAAGACCACAGCTAAGACAGATTCCTACTTCACAGAAAACCCACAATCCCAGTAAAGTAATACAATTTAGATCCCAAATGGAGCCCTATCTTAAGAATCCTCTCTCTTCCCTGGTGAAAAATATGTTAATGTTCTTTATGATTATATTTACAGTAAGTATGACACATATTGTTTTAACATGATTCATTAGGCAGAAAATAATTGGTCTCATGTGGTAACTGCAACTTATTATAAATAAAATAAGTGAAATTAAAGAACACAGTGCCCATCTCCTACCCATGTAGTTATCTGACATGGTATAAAACAGAATAAAACATAAAACATGTAATGAAATCCCACACTCCAAAATACAAAGGTCCAGTAAGAAATCAAGTAAGGAAAAATTTGAAAAAGGAAAAGATGTGAGAAGTAGGTGTTTCCTCAAAACACTTTGGGAAAAAGAATATTTTTAAGGAAATGTTCAAAAAGGAAGCCTAAAAATAATTGCATGCCTGGGGGAAGTGATTTTCACAACTTAGATGCTGTCTCAACAGAATTATAATGGACAGTTGACTTCACATTAAGTGGAGGAAAAAGTGAGTTTTGTGATCTGTGAATGCCTGGCCTTGAATTCACAGTGGGAGAAGACAGCATCAGTAAGGCTCTTCCACACCTGGCATCATTATCTGGTTATTGCTGGACCTCCTTTATGCTTCTTCTCATGCTATCCTTTATACTTCTGAACCTCTCACTCTTTTCTAGCTTTTACATTTCAAAATACTGACATATTTTAAGACGGAGTCTTCTCCATCTTAAAAAAAAAATCCTCAATCTCATAGAATCATAGAATCAATGAATGGGAAGGGACCTAGACATATCATCTAGTCTGACCCCCTGCCATGGGCAGGAAGGAGCACTGGGGGTGGCAGGGGTCATAAGACCCCAGCCAGGTGCCTGTCCAGTCTCCTCTTGAAGATCTCCAGGGAAGGTGAGAGCACCACCTCTTTGGGCAGCCTATTCAGGCTCTGGCCACCCTTACTGTGAAGGAGTTCTTCCTAATATCTAACCTAAACCTATCCTCTCTCAGCTTGTGGCCATTGTTCCTGGTGACTCCAAGGGAGGCCCTGGTGAACAGACTTTCCCCAAGTCCCTGCTGCTGTCTCCTGATAAAGTTGTAGGCAGCCACAAGATCCCCCCTCAGTCTCTTCTTGTGGAGACTGAAGAGATTCAGGTCCCTCAGCCTCTTCTCATAGGGCCCCAATCATACGAGTGGCCTCCTCTGGACCCTCTCCAGGTTCTCCACGTCCCTCCAAAAGTGCGGCGCCCAGAACTGGACACAATACTCCAGCTGCGGCCTGACCAGCGCCGCATAGAGGGGGAGCAAGACCTCTCTGGACCTGTTAGTGATGCCCCTGTTGATGTATGACAGGGTGCGGTTGGCTCTGCCTATTGCTTTGTCGCATTGGCGACTCGTATTCATCCTGGAGTCAATCCTGATTCCAAGATCCCTCTCTGCCTCTGTGCTGCCGAGAGGGTCAGCCCCTAACCTATAAACATAATGCTGGTTCCCTCTCCCCAAGTGCAGCACCCTGCACTTGTCCTTGTTGAATCGCATCCTGTTCAGCTCCGCCCACTTCTCTAACCTATCCAGGTCTGCCTGGATGCGGTCCCTGCCTGACGGTGTATTCACTTTACCACACAGCTTGGTGTCATCAGCGAACTTGAACAGGGTGCTCTCCACACCCTCGTCCAGGTTGTTAATGCAGATGTTTAACAGCACCGGCCCAAGGACCAAGCCCTGGGGGACTCCGCTGCCCACACCCTCCCAGGTCAACATTGACCCGTCCAACACCACCCTCTGGGTTCTCCCCTGAAGCCAGTTTGCCACCCATGTGACCATGCATTCGTCAATGCCGCAGTCCTTCAGCTTGCCCACCAGAACTGGGTGGGACATTGTGTCAAAGGCCTTCTGGAAGTCCAAGAAGATGACATCGACTTCCTCCTTCCCATCTAAGCTCTTTGTTACCTGGCCATAGAAAGAGACCAGGTTAGTTAGGCAGGATCGGCCTTGCACAAACCCATGCCCCTCAACCTCACTTCCTCTGCAGGGCTGTCACAAATGTGGCCCTTGATACTTTTTTCAAAGACCTTCCCCAGGATAGAAGTGAGGCTGACTGGCCTGTAGTTGCCAGGCTCTTCCTTTCTCCCCTTCTTGAAAATAGGGACCACATTGGCCCTTTTCCAGTCCTCAGGGACTTGGCCCGAGCACCAGGAGTCCTCAAACAGCCGTGCCAATGGCTCCACAATGACACCAGCCAATTCCTTCAGCACCTGTGGATGAAGGTCATCCGGGCCCGCCGACTGGGACACATCTAAGCCCTCCAGGTAATCCTTAACTAGGTCTGACCTAACAGTCAGGGGACTTGCATCCTTCCTGGGCCTCTCTACACTGTCACCCGAGAGCACCCCATTGACAGCACACAGGAACACGGAGGCAAAGAACTTGTTGAAGAGTTCTGCCTTCTCTCCCGCGTTCATCACCAACTGCCCTGCCCTGCCTCGCAGGGGGGTCCAATGTTACCCCGGGACTTCTTCTTGCTACCTATCTACTTGAAAAAGGACTTTTTGTTATTCTTAATCCCAGAAGCTAATCTAAGCTTCAGTGCTGCTTTAGCCTTCCTCACCAAATCCCTATAAGCTCAGGTCAGGGAGATCTACTCCTCCTTTGTCCCTGCCCCCTGCTTCCACTGCCAGTACACTTTTTTCTTTGCCCTCAGGCCAGCCTGGATATCCGCGCTCAGCCATGAAGGTTTCTTGAACCCTTTTGCCGCCTTCCTGTGGAGAGGAATTGCATCCTGCTGCACCCCAAGGATAGCCTCCTTGAGGAAGGACTACCTTTCCTGGATCCCCATACTAGCTACTCCCTGGGCTCCGAGTGCCTCCTTGACTACTGCCCTGAACACATTGAAGTTGGCTTTCCTAAAGTCAAGAATTTGCACTGTGCTAGTTACCCTCCCCACCTTTCTCTGAATAGCAAACTGGATCATTTCATGATCACTGTCCCCTAGTCTCCCTTGTACAACCACCTCGCCCACCAGGTCGTCCCCAGAGGCTAACACCAGATCCAGTATGGCATTTCCCCTAGTGGGGATGAGTACCTCCTGCATGAGGTGTAGGTCCTGTACGCACGTCAGGAACCTTCGTGAGTGGCTAGGCCTGGCTGACTGCTCCTCCCAGTTGATGTCAGGGTAATTCATATCCCCCATGACCACAACATCCTTTGCATGCACAGCCTCCCCCAGCTGCCTGGAGAATTCCAGATCCAGCTCTTCCTCCTGGTGTGGTGGCCTGTAGTAAACCCCTACCACCAGATCCCTCTCCCCCCACCCTTCTTGAAGCTTGACCCACAGGGTCTCAGTTAAGCCTTCCTCTGGTCCCATTTGGAAGGTAGAACTGGTATACTGTTCCCTAACATAGAGCGCAACCCCCCCACCTTTTTTCCCCTTCCTGTCTCTTCTAAACAACCCATAGCCCTATGTGTCTACTGCCCAGTCAAACGTTTCATCCCATGAACAAGAACATTTCTTTCAAGTCCACAGAAAATAATATTTCAGTAACCAGTGCTTTAGATGATGATAACCTGGACAGGAGTTAGGAAAAGCCATATCTTAGAAAATGTATGAGAAACAGTCTGCAAGAATTGAATATAACCTGTATGAGGAACTAGAAGGAAGTCTGAGACAAAGATGAGCAGGTGCAGTTTATAGAACCAAGTGGTAGACTGAGGATGTTGTTTTGTTCTCTGTGATCAATAAAGGAAGAGATATGGAGGGTCTGGAAAGAAAAATAGAGCTCTACGTTAGTGCTCTTGAGTTTGAGTTGACAGCTAGACATCTATGTAGAGGTGTGAGAGAGAGTGGGCAACAGTTTAGACAGGTGTAGACCATATGTAGATTTGTGAGTCATTGGCATAAAAATACCAGTTGAATTTAGGTTTTCACATGAGAAAATGTAAGAGATTAGATATATGGAGATAAGATGGGACTGAGAATAGTGCCCTGTTGATCCACCCAAAAAGTTGAAAAAGGGATGGGAAGGATCCTATGAATTACATGCAGAAGGAATGATTAGAGAGGTAACAGGAGAAACAGGAGAAAAGAGAGATATGGAAGCTACAAGTTCAACACCAGAGACAAGAAGAGCATGGTCAATTGTGCTGAAGGTGGCTGTCAAGTCAAGAAGAATGAGAGTGGAGTATGAGTTCTGAAATATAACTAAGAAGGGGACCAATGGATTTAAGCAAGAACTGCTTCAGTGGAGGGACAGACAGTAAACTGGAGAGAGCCTGGGATGGAACTGGAGGAAAGGAACTCCAAAAATCAACTGTAGACAGTATCAAGGAGATATATTATAGACTATAGACAAGGAGTATAGAGATGAAAGGGAGATGGGACATGAAGTAGTAGTTGGCAAGAGCAATGATGGTGGACAGGTCGATGTCAACCTGGGAGCGTGTGGGCAGCGGAGTCCCCCAGGGCTTGGTCCTTGAGCCGGTGCTGTTCAATATCTTCATTAGCGACCTGGACGAGGGTGTGGAGAGCACCCTGTTCAAGTTCGCTGATGACACCAAGCTGTGTGGTAAAGTGAATACACCGTCAGGCAGGGACCGCATCCAGGCAGACCTGGATAGGTTAGAGAAGTGGGCGGAGCTGAACAGGATGCGGTTCAACAAGGACAAGAGCAGGGTGCTGCACTTGGGGAGAGGGAACCAGCATTATGGTTATAGGTTAGGGGCTGACCCTCTCGGCAGCACAGAGGCAGAGAGGGATCTTGGAATCAGGATTGACTCCAGGATGAATACGAGTCACCAATGCGACAAAGCAATAGGCAGAGCCAACTGCACTCTGTCATGCATCAACAGGGGCATCACTAACAGGTCCAGAGAGGTCTTGCTCCCCCTCTATGCGGCGCTGGTCAGGCCGCAGCTGGAGTACTGTGTCCAGTTCTGGGTGCTGCACTTCAAGAAGGACGTGGAGAATGTGGAGAACCTGGAGAGGGTCCAGAGGAGGGGCACTCATATGGTTGAAGGCCTCTGTGGCCAGCCCTATTTGAGAGGCTGAGGGACCTGAATCTCTTCAGTCTCCTCAAGAGGAGACTGAGGGGGGATCTTGTGGCTGCCTACAACTTTATCAGGGGCCACCAGCAGGGACTTGGGGAAAATCTGTTCACCAGGGCCTCCCTTGGAGTCACCAGGAACAATGGCCACAAACTGAGGGGGGATAGGTTTAGGTTAGATATTAGGAAGAGCTACTTCACTGTATGGGTGGCCAGAGCCTGGAATAGGCTGCCCATAGAGGTGGTGCTCTCATCTTCCCTGGAGATCTTCAAGAGGAGACTGGACAGGCACCTGGCTGGGGTATTATGACCCCTGCCACTGCCAGTGCTCCTTCCTGCCCATGGCAGGGGGTCGGACTAGATGATATGTCTAGGTCCCTTCCAACTCATTGATTCTATGATTCTATGATATCCATTCGAAATGCTTCTGCAAAGATCATTTTCCTAGTCTACTGCTTTGACTCATTGTTTGCCTGTTTCCATGGTCCCTCACAGCCAATTGTAGAATCAGAGAATCAGAGAAAAATAGGGTCGGGTGGGATCTCAGGAGGGCATTTAAGTCTAGTCTCCTGTCTAAACCATCCCAGCCAAGTATCTGTTTAATCTGAATTTAAGGACTTCCAATGATGGAAATTCCACGGCCTCCCTAGGTAATCTGTTGCCAATGTTTAACGCCCTTCATACTCCGAAAGTTCTTTCTAATATCAAGTCTAAATGTTGTTGTTGTGCCCCCTGTGGACACAGGGAATAGTTGAACTCTTTTTGCATTTGAGATCACGATCAATAACCTTTTAGACTAAATAATCCCAGTTCTTTGAACCTTTCTACATATGTCATGTCTTCCAGAGCTGTAATAATGTTTCCTGCTTTCCTCCAGGCTCTTTCCAATCTGCTCATGTATGCAAAGTATAGTAGCCCAAGCTGGACACAGTCCTCCCAGTAAAGGTTTCACTTGTGCGGAATAGGATGGGAGAATTACTTCTCCTTATCAGTGTCTCTCAGTACTGAAATTCTGACTCCTATCTTCTATTGGTCCATTGTGGCAATCTCCATTGCCCATTTCAAACAATCCCCTTTGCGCTTTTTACCAAGCTATCCCTGATGCTTGGGGAGAAGAAAGCATATTCAAAGTTTCATTATCCTTATTCCAATTCCTTCTTTGTTCTGATGGCTGCTCCAAAACACTTGAGCACCTGGCTTTTGGTGCACCTGTACCAACCAATATCATCTCACTATTTTCTAGTATTCCTCCATCTGTCTGTCTCTGTTCATCTTATACTTGTATATTACTTATATCCTATGCAACTTACTTATACTTAAATAGTAAGATCATTGGGACAGGAATTGTCTTGTTCTGTTTGTATAACTCCAAGCACAATAAGTTTCTGGTCCATGACTAGGGTTCCTAGACTGTATGATAATAAAAATAATAATGTAACAAAGGCATTATACTGATATCTACTCCTATTGTATATTAAACAACATGAACTTGCAGAAGGGACTATTTCGAAAGTAAGTAATTACAAAAGTCTTTAAAGTTCTCTTCTTTCAAAATAATTTATTGCAAAATGCATCTATTTTCTGACTTGCTTAGAAACAGTTGAGAAAACAGACAGAAGATTCCAAAATGGATGGCAATCCTGTGCCATATTGCAAAATGATGGCTTTGAGTTTAAAAAAAAACAAAGAAAAAAAGACAACAATAATTACTTTAGCTGATATATTTCAGCTGGGAAAAGAAATACATCTTCTAAAACCATACAGTAAATGTTTTACAAAATGATTGTACATGTATTCATGTACAAAGCAAAGTATTCATGGTACTCAGTATTCCACAAAAGACTCCCTTTTACTTGGAGAGAACTTAAGTGTTTTAGCACTCTAATAAGATGTTATCAAATGCTGCCATTAAGGACATATACTTAAAAATAGGGTATATTTGAATAAAGATTAGAAATAAGGGGATTGGACCTGCATAGACACCTTAGATAATTCTGTAAACAGGGAAGGGGGTGAGCAGGGAGGATTCTTGCTAATTTTAATATTTTAAAGTTGCCTAGACCTACAGACTAAAGTGTGAAAGGAGGGGAGAAAATATTTATCTGTGTCCTTCAGACTAAGTAATCAAATGCCTAAAGAACCCATCTGCTTGATGCTACATAAAATAAACTAGCAAAACCTGATGAGTAATAGAAGGAAATACAAAATAATATATAGTCTCCGCAGATCAGACAAGAATAAAAGCAAGGCTCTGTAACCAAAGAAACATTCTTTTGCCAGAAGAGAGAAAAGGAATCTAGCCAAGACTCATAGTTAGCAATAAAACATATTGATTTTCTTAGTTCAACAATATGTGTATTAGCTCACAGAAGCAAACTCACTTGGTTTCAATTTAACTAAAAATGCTCATGCTGGACCTAATTGTAATATGACTTTGGAAAAACAGACTGAAGATCTGATCCTGAAAAATCTTAGGCACACAATTAACTTTGTGAATGAAGAGGTTCTCAAGGACTACTCAAATACACATTTTAGCAGGTGCTTAATAACTTGCAAGACTGAACCCAGAATCATCTTTTCCATTTTAAATTTAAACCAATTCAATTTTCCTCTGCTATTACACAACACCCCCCCCACACACACACATTTTAAGCAGCTTCCAGTGGTTGTCAGGCTTCTTGTACAATAAGATCCTTTCTTGCTAATATTCCAATTTCTCGTGTTCCAGATGATTAAGAACTTTGTGTTTGTATACAATGAAGAGGACTACAACAACAGAGGAACAAACCAGAGCTGCAGTTAAGTGACCTGTGTAAATGCTGATGATAGGATAAAGTAAATACTGATGACAGGCCTATATTATATCTTTTTACCTTAGTCTTTATAAACAGATGTTCCAAGTACATAACATCTTCTGAATGGCTATTAATATAAAAAAAACCTAATAACATTTTTAAATAGAATTGTTTTTTTAATTTCACTTAAGCCTTCCTATACCATAAAGGCAAATTATTATTTAAGGAAATTTAGAACATATTTCACTAAAAATGTATTAATATTATCATATACAAATATGGCCATTATTTGTTTTGCCTTGTATTTTAATATGTTGTTCAAGATGACAAAGATTAGCCTTTTATTCCAAATTGTTTCATTTGTATTGTTTCTATTTTGGCTTGCTCTCTTCTTTAATTCACAAAGCACTAAATTAAGTTTCTGGTGGGATGACCAAATTCTTTTAGGTAAAGTCATGGCTGAATCACAGATTTGTACCAAACTCAAAGTTAGGCCAGAATTATGTTTTGGAAATACAAAATAATTCTGATTTTTAAAAAATATTAATCTATTTTTATTGCTGGCCAAGGCAGCAATTCATCAGAAAGCAAATTATTCAAATCATCCTTTTTAAAAAGGCTACCAAAGTAATCCGGACAATCCAGAATCAGCTGTTCCATGCCACAACTCCTTGGGTGAAATCCTGGCCATATTGAAGTCAGTGGGAGGTTGGTCATTGACTTCTAAAAGCGCAGAATTAAACCCTAGATATTTCTTGCCTGGCTAAATTCTGGCAGTGTGCAAAATCTACCAGACGCCTGTTAATTAACAAACACCATCAACTCTGTCCTTGGCTCAAAGATTGCAAACTAGTTTACAAACATTAATTAGATGTTACTATATCTTTGTGCAATATGTGGGTATGATTATATTCATTTTACAGACTGAGGAGGTTGAAGTGCAAAAAAAATAAATGGTTTGGTCAAAGTTACAAGAAAGTCAGTGGCAAAACTGGGAGCAAACCCCCAAACTGCTGATGCTCCCTTCCCCAATTCCTGCAAGATTTCTGTCATCTGGCAAAGTTCTACATGGTCATTTTTCCAAATTAGCTCATGTTTGCCTGTAACTGCTTTGCAAAACATGGTACAGAATTTCAATAATTATTTTTCAAGAAATGAGACTTGTTTTACCCTTCCAGAATAGACTATGTGGGAGATGTAAAAGAAGCAAACACTTACATTCCAAATGAAAAGTCTCAAACTGTAGGATAACAAATGACTGTGGGCTCACATCAATGATGTAATTGCAATTCAAATTGTTGTCATACTGGCTGGGGTAGTTGGGAGAGACAATGCGACCTGTAAGGCCAGTGAAATTTACTCCACACCCTGGAAATAGACACAAGCAAGCAAATGCAGGGTTAGACTGAGTGACAAAATTCATGTTTTGTTTGTTTTAAGATGGACAAGATAGGAAACTGGGGGGGAAATGAGTGCAAGGGCCTTTTCCCTCTAAAATAAATCCCTGACAAGGCAAGAGGGAATAGAAGTACCTACATTCAGCAACAGTAGTCCCTAGATGGGTGTAATAGTAATTTGTATGGCAAACATGAGACACACATTCTAGGATTTTCAAGGGAGTGTAAGGGAGTTAGGCACTCATATCTACTTAAATTTCAATGAGAAATGAGCACCCAATTGCCTCTGAAAATCCATTCTTAGCTTAAAACGGTACACAAATTGCATTATGCCTTACAGCAAGATTGTATGGGTACTTGTACATGTGATGATGTCATGACATACCCATGATGAAAACTTTCCTTTGTGTGGCTTAATGGCATCACACATTACATGTACATGAATTCTGTGGTTTTAACTGAGTTTGAATTTTTGTAAACTAAACTACATTAGGATGTAGTTGAGTTTGCAATGTTGCAACTTGGAACATTGCAACCATTAGTCAGCTTGCCCCCTGGCTGCAGGAGTGGCAGGCAGGCTCCGCAGAAAAAATGGATCAGGCCTCTCACTGCTTCTGCCTTCAGCAGGCTCCTGCAGCCATCAGGGCACCTAGGGCCACCTGGGAATGGGCAGGTTTGCCCTGGGACAGTGCAGGGAGGTGGCAGGAGGAGCGAAGGCAGAAGTGGCGAGGATCCTGATCCTTTTTTTTCTGCAAAGCCTGCGTACTTCTCTCACAGGTGGGAGGAAAGCTGACAGATCAATGGCACAGGATAAGACCCCCCTGGCTGTGGGAGAGGTGGGCAGGCTCCACCAGGGAAATAGAAAAAAAGAAAAAGGGATTAGGCTCCTCACCGCTTCTGCCTTCAGCTGGCACCTGTGGCCACCAGGATAACAACAAATATACCAGGGGCGGGCAATTATTTTGGGCGGAGGGCTGCTCACTGAGTTTTGGCAAGCCATTGAGGGCCGCATGACAGGCAGCCGGGGCAGATAACTATTAATTTTCTAAATTTTTTTAGGGGCCCCACAGGCCAGATAGAATGGCCTAGCAAGTCACATCTGGCCCCCAGGCTGCATTTTGCCCACCCCTGATATATACAGTGATGGAAAAATCAAACCCACTGTTTCAATTAAAAACTCACTGTTTCAATTTAGGGGGCATAGACTGCAATCCTAAGGACTAAAACCCTGTCACATATACAAGTGCCCTATATGGTCAAATGTAGACACCGGGTGCATCTACACATGCAATTAAGGCTGCTGAATAAACTGTGGCACAGTTCATGCTGGATTTTATTGCTCCCAGGCACTGTGCTTGCACATGCGTTTAGGACCGCAGCACATTGAGCCAGTGCAGAACAGTCCCAGCTGGCAGGGGACTCAGTGAAGCTGGCTCAGCAAACTGTGCCGTGGAGGGGCTGGCAGGGGAATGAGGGTGTTTCAGTGTGGGACTAGCCAGCAGGTAGCCCCCCACACTGAGGCACCCTCATGCTCCAGCTAGCTGCATCAGCATCTGCACATGCATTGTGGCAGATTAAATAACTGTGCCATACGTTAGAACTTGTGTCTGGCAGTACTATCCTATGATGGAGTTAATTAGTTTATTCTATCCTAATAGTACTGCACGTGTAGATGGCAACATTTTACTGTGTAGCCAGTTAGTCAACTCTGCAGTAAACTTCTCGAGTAGATGCGTGCACTGCCTTCTTGTTATTTGCCAGTACATTATCCAACGCAATGAGACACTGATTCTTCACGGCTAAGGGACTGGTAAGGTTTAGAATGAAATATTTCTAAAGCATATAGTGCTGTTGCTTATTTTAAAGGAGTAGGTGTCACTAATAAATTATTTGGGCCCCATGATCTTGCTTCTCTAAAGACTTTTTCTGGCTGTGAGCATGTTAAAATTCACTGGCTTAAATTAAAGTACATAACTGCAACCTCTTTGGTATAAATTCAAATGAATGCATGGGCGCCACATTATGAAATATGCATACAACATAGTAACATGAATGCCATTGCCTTCTCTTATGGTTTTGCTGTTGACTCTAGGAGAAGAAAAATCTAGCCCTGTGTGAAATGAATGACAATAACTGCACCACAAAGTCATTGATAGATATCAGTGTCAGTTAGATTCTGTAAAATCTACTGCAATTAAGGATTTCTATGTGCTTGTTAAGTGTTGTTTTAAGAGCCTTAATATGCATTTTCCTGCTATTCTTAATCTGACTGCAGTGAAAGGAAACTGGATTTGCTTTGGCAGCACACTAAAAAATATTTTTGTCAAGACAATAACATTTATGTGTTCAGTGGGCCTTAACCTCCCTGAAGTAAGGGAATAGAGAGGACATATAAAAATGGCTGCTCGTGAGCCAGTGTGAAATCAGGCAAAACAAAAGATGAGTCAGTTGTTGAAAGAATTCAGTTAAGTCTGTCAAAAGCAATTCAGACACAGAGCATTGAATACATTACCAAGAGAGCAGCAAGAGCAATTCTGTACTTAGAAGAAGAAGTTAAACATATTTTGCAGAAGATAATAAAGACAGGTTAAACTGTCAAATGCAGAAAGGATACTTTTTTCATTCCTTAAGAATTCTAGAGCCCTCTCTTCCAAACAGTTTTGTTAAAAAGAAATGAATACCTCAGAACCAGGGTCTTCCTTTTTTACCACAAAACAACAAACTAAAGCCATCATTGGGGCCCTAATTCAACATGGTTCTTTAGCATCCGCCAAATTCAAGCATTTAGTACTTCCACTGGGTTCAGTGAGACTACCCAGGGCCTTAAAGTTTGGCACATGCTTGAGAGTCTTGTTGAACTGAGGTCCAAAGATGGCAGCCAGTTAAGGTGGCTGTTCGCTGTTAATCTAAAGAGGTCTCTGCTATATTTCACTTTAGTGTCACTTACTGCTTATGAAAGATGCAGAGAAACCATACCCAGGAGTATCTTGAGATTGAAACACTGTAGTTATCACATTGCTGGGAGCAATAACAGAGCCAGGAGCTGAACTTCCACATCCTGTGGCTAGCAAAGATGCTTCATCTTCATTATTTCCTCTCCATACCTGACAGACCAAAAATGGAAATAATTTAGTATTTTTAAATGCAGTCAATGTAATAATTACATTTGCAACAGTTCCTCAAGGAAAATTAGTTCCCCCAAAAGTACCAAAAATTATAAGGATGGAAGTGAATTCAGCTGAAATGTATTAATTCTTATCCCTATTTTATTTCTGTGCATTGTGCTATAAAAAATGCAAGCCAGATGTACTGGTATTCATTTTAAGGTTAGTTTAAGTCTCAGTTCAGGAAACTGCATATATTTTTAATGTTAAGCTGGTACTTAACTCCAACCTTATTCAGACAGGAACCTAAATATTTGCTTAACTTTAAGCACATACTTAAATCCCATTTAAGTAAATGAAATTTCAACACAAGCTTGGGGCTAAACAAATATGTAAATCCTTGAAGTCATGCAGATAATTAAGCTCATTCTTAGATGAGGACTTTTACTCAAAGATATTAACCAAATGTTGTTTGCTTCAGGTTTCAAAAACTATATGGTGAAGTAAGATTTTATTTTTAATTGTCTAATATTTTCCAATCAATGTGTTTGCTTGCCACTTTTCTAAGCAAAATATAAGGAAAATGAATACTACTCTATTAAAATATGTTTTACAAGCTAAAACAGTGTCAAGATAAAACAAATACAGAACAGCCCTCTAAAACTGTAATGGTTATTCAAACAGCTGGCTTAGAAGACAGGTAGCTAGATACTAGGGCTGTGCAAAGCTTTAGTCCCTGATTCAATTCAGAGATTCAGCCTGATTCGGTGGCTAAATCTCCAAATCCAAACTGAACCAGGAGACCCTTTAATCTCTCTGAATTGAACTGGAACCCTCCAAATTGATTTGGAAAGATTCTGCGATTGGACATTGACACAGCTTTAAATGTTTTTTCTAACATACCTTAAGGTTCCAGGTGGCTCGTGAACGTTGCAATGCTGGGGCAGATGAAGCATACCACAGAAGCATGGGGGACTCCCCAGCACGCTCGTCAGCAGACCCGGAAATGGACCAGAAGCACTTCTTGTCCACTTCCGGGTCCACCAGGGAGCACGTTGGGCCCCACCTGTGTCAACCCCTGGCTCAGCAACTGGTGCCTCCTGAGTATGGATTGCTGAGCCAGGGGGACACAGGGGAGGGGCCCAGCATACTGAATGTACTTCTGGTCCACTGTGGACCAGAATGATGCTCCACCCACCTCAGCATTGTAGCGTTCACTAGCCGCGCTGGTACCTTCAGGTTTGTAGAAAAAACATTTAAAGCTGTGTCTAAGACTGAATTGCTGATACTCTAAACCAGCATCAAATCTTCAGATTTGGATCTGGCCAAATCGAATAACGGACAGTGATCTGAATCAATTAACCGAATCACTGTCCCTGATTCCGGCTTAATCTGAATTGAATATAGCCCATTTCACACTCCCCTACTAGGTACTGCCTGATCCCAGCAATATGTTGGCATGTGTGTAATATTACTTATGTGTATAGCTGTCTGCTGTCTGGGATAGTTAAGTGATTATATAAGTAATGCACATTCTGGCCAAACATTTCAAAAGCTTGTCCCTAATGATTTTGAGTTCTTCAGTTTTGGGTGTCTAGCTTGGGCCACAATGAAGGGCTATTTTTTGATAATTATACAGATCTTCAGGATTGGTGAATGAAGTTAAATGAATTTAAATGGCTTTTCCTGTTGTACATATATATTTTTTTTTGTAAAGGAAGGTTTCATATTTCATAGATTACATAGACATTAGGGCTGGAAGGGACTTCAGAAGATCATTGAGTCATAGAAAGAGACCAGGTTAGTCAGGCAGGATCAGCCTTGCACGAACCCATGCCGGTTACCTCTCAACCTCACTTCCCCTGAGGGCCCTTGATAATTTTTTCAAAGACCTTCCCCAGGATAGAAGTGAGGCTGACTGGCCTGTAGTTGCCAGGCTCTTCCTTTCTCCCCTTCTTGAAAATAGGGACCACATTGGCCCTTTTCCAGTCCTGAAGGACTTGGCCCGAGCACCAGGAGTCCTTAAACAGCCATGCCAATGGCTCCACAATGACACCAGCCAATTCCCTCAGCATCCTCGGACGAAGGTCATCTGGGCCTGCTGACTTGGACACATCTAAGCCCTCCAGGTAATCCTTAACTAGGTCTGAACTAACAGTCGGGGGACTCGCATCCTTCCTGGGCCTCTCTATGCTATCAGCTGAGAGCACCCCATTGTCAGCAGACAGGAACATGGAGGCAAAGAACTTGTTGAAGAGTTCTGCCTTCTCTCCCGCGTTCGTCACCAACTGCCCTGCCCTGCCTAGCAGGGGTCCAATGTTACCCCAAGATTTCTTCTTGCTACCTATCTACTTGAAGAAGGACTTTTTGTTATCCTTAATCCCAGAAGCTAATTGAAGCTGTAGTGCTGCTTTCGTCTTCCTCACCAAATCCCTACAAGCTCGGGTCAGGGAGGTGTACTTCTTCTTTGTCCTTGCCCCCTGCTTCCACCGCCAGTATGCTTTTTTCTTTGCCCTCAGGCCAGCCTGGATATCCGCGCTCAGCCATGAAGGTTTCTTGGACCCTTTTCCCGTCTTCCTGTGCAGAGGAATTGCGTCCTGCTGCACCCCAAGGATAGCCTCCTTGAGGAAGGACCACCTTTCCTGGACCCCCATACTAGCTACACCCTGGGCTCCGAGTGCCTCCTTGACTACTGCCCTGAGCACATCGAAGTTGGCTTTCCTAAAGTCAAGCATTTGCACTGTGCTAGTTACCCTCCCCACCTTTCTCTGAATAGCAAACTGGATCATTTCATGACCACTGTCCCCTAGTCTCCCTTGTACAAGCAGCTCACCCACCAGGTCATCCTCAGAGGCTAACACCAGATCCAGTATGGCGTTTCCCTTAGTGGGGACGAGTACCTCCTGCACAAGGTGTAGGTTCTGTACGCACATCAGGAACCTCCGTGAGTGGCTAGACCTGGCCAACTCCTCCTCCCAGTTGAGATCAGGGTAATTCATATCCCCCATGACCACAACATCCTTTGCATGCACAGCCTCCCCCAGCTGCCTGGAGAATTCCAGATCCAGCTCTTCCTCCTGGATGTGGTGGCCTGTAGTAAACCCCAGCACCAGATCCCTCTCCCCCCGCCCTCCCTGAAGTTTGACCCACCGGGTCTCAACAGCTCAGATAAACTTATAGGTGGCCATCAGATTGCTCCTGAGATTTCCCTTTTTCAGGTTAAAGAGCCCCATAGCCCTGAGCCTGTTGTCGTTAGGTCTATTTTCCTGACCTCTGATCATGTGCGTGGCTCTTGTTTGGAATCTCTGAAGCTTCTCCACACCCTTTTTGAATTGTGGAGCCCAAAACTGGATGCAGTACTCCAGCTGTGGCCGCACCAATGCCAAGTACAATGGGAGAATGATGTCCCGGGATTTACTTGAGAAGCATCTATGGATGCAAGCCAGTGTTTTTCTCACTTTACTAGCTGGAACATCAACTGAAGGCTCATCTTCATCTTGTGGTCAATGATGACCCCCAAGGCCCTTTCATCCATAGTGCCAGCATAGCACTGCCGAGCCTATAGAGATGCTGCAAGTTTTTCCTCCCAAGGTGGAGAACCTGGTATTTTTCTGCATTAAACACCATCAGGTTCTTGTCCATTTGCTGAGCCTGTCAAAGTCAGCCTGGATCACCCTCCTGTCCTCAGGTGAGGAGGCTTTACCCCAGAGTTTGGTATCATCAGTGAACTTGGCCAGGCTGCTTCTGATATCCATGTCCACATCATTAATGAAGATGTTGAACAATATGGGTCCAAGCACAGAGCCTTGGGGGACCCCACTGGTCACAGCACACCATGACAATTGACTTCTATCAACCACCATTGTCTGGGTCCAACCACAGAGCCAATTCTCCAGCCAGAGGATCATGGTGGACTGGAGACAGCAGTTGGCCAGTTTTGCCAAGAGATGAACACGGGATACCATTTCAAAGACTTTTTTGAAGTCAAGATATATGACATCAATCTCCTCTCCCTTGTCCAGGTGATAGGTCACCTGGTCATAGAAGGAAATGAGATTGGTCAAGCAAGACCTACCCACAAGAAACCCATGCTGGGTATCCCTCAGGATATTGCCGGCAGCTAGTCTGTTAAGGATGGCCTCTTTGATTATCTTTTCCAAGACCTTGCCCAGGACAGAGGTCAGGCTGATGGGCCTCTAGTTTTCCAGATCCACTTTCCTCTATTTCTTGAAGATAGGCACCACATTGGCCTTCTTCTTCTTCATCAACCAAGGTGCTTTTTCCTTGGTTGATATAACAAGTAAAGCATGTTGATGTACAACTAAATACAGTAGATTTGGTACATATGTTTTCTAGGTACACAAAAATATATATAGTGCAATACACATAGCTTAATATATTTGGATTGCTAATAGCCTACATTTTTGTATGCTATAAAATGGTGAAATATATATGGTTTATTCACTAGATGATTCATTTTCTTCAAATGTATTAAGTAAAACTAATGTTTTAGGTACAGACACTTTTTAAAATTCAAAACATGGTACACATTTACAACTAACTATTTTATTAAACACTAGTATTAATTGGTACAGTATTAGACATATGAACAATGGTTAGTGAATTAAATGAATTATTTCAGGTCACCATGGGGACTTAACTTCAAATGACTTTCACCTAGGCATTTTAGAAAAGTCCCTACTTGCCTAATTCTTTTTAAAATGAAACAATATTTATTTATTTTTACCTAGGCTGTTTTGAAATTTTTTGCCACCTTTCAAGTTTTTAGAACTCATAAATCTCATCTGCCTCCCCCTTTTCATTCACAGACTGGAAGAGAAAAGCTTTTTTGCTTTTTCAACTCCCATTTGAATGAACCAGTCTAAATAAAGAAACTTTTCTTTCTGCACCTGTAGAGGAGGCTACTGCTGGTAAAAGCTGGTTTAGCTCTTTAACAAACTCTGGTTCCAGGTGCTTTGCTAGGGTCTTCCATCAGTTCAGGGGGTATGACTTTCTTTAAAACATCCTCAGCAAACATGTACTGCTTGAATGGTTTGCTGCTAGCTCTGAACTTTTGTATGGCTGGCATGACTGATGGGTGATTAGTAGATGCCCTTGTCATAGCAGCATTTTCCTCTTCAGCAGTTAGGTATCTACCCTGGTACTTCACATTTAGGATACTGGCAAGAAAATAAGGTGGAGTAAGTGCCTGATAAATCCAATTCTTTACTGCCACCAATTTAACTTTGCCATGGGGTGTTTTTTGATTTAATAGTCTCAAAGTTCTTTCCAAATTTCAACAGCATCCAGAATATAGCAGCACTCTTTCTGTGGTTTGTCCAAGGCTATGAGAATAGGTTTTAGTCTATTCAGCATATCTTCTACTATGGGCGACTGGTGCCTCTCGAGTTTGGGGAGGTAGCAGATTGCTGACAGGTGGAAGGGCCCCCCAGTGGCTGATCGCCAGCTGGGGTGGGGGGGTTCAGTTTCATGGCTGGTGCTTCCAGGGGATGCACGGCCATTCCGGGGAGGGGGGGGGGGGGGGAGGGGTGCACTTGCACCCCCTATGCATCGCCGATGTCTTCTACATTTCTCTTTAGTCCAATGCTGACTACTCTAGCTGTGATACTTCCATCAATTTTGCCATGATTTTCTTCAAAAATGGTCATCAGAATAGGAAGGTTCATAGTAAACAGATCAAACCACTGAATTCCATGGTACATGTTGAGGGAGAATTAACTTGATCCCCCAGTTCTCTTGATCCTCCAGTTCTCTTCAGTGAGGCTGAAGCAAAATGGCTGCTATGGAAGTATTTTGCATTTTCAATTTTTTTTTTTTTATTCTTGGAGTATTTCAATCTTGGGCTAGAAGATGCATCAAGGGAGCACTGCAGCCATATATTAAATATTTCAGATTGCTTATTTTCTCCTTCATGTCTTCTCATCTTTGCTACATTTGTGACATTAGGGTCCAACACCTGCGATGACTTTGCTGATCTTTTGCATCCAGTAATATAGATCCTGCATCCCTGTCAGGGTCAAGCCCCATATACATGAAATACTGTGCCATATTTTTAAAGATTGACTTAAAAAATTAGATGCCGCCCCCCGCATTATTATATAGAAGAAAATCAGCCCTTAGGATCAGAGTTTCAGTAGAGGCTCATTGACTCAACATATTATTTTATTTAAATTATTTTAATAGATTAACTTTTATTAGTAAATGTTTTACTAAATTTATACATTAACCTATGCTGCATTCAATTCAAATTTCATTTTAAGTTGGTTTATTTTTATAAAGAAAAACAACTATAAATTAAATTAAAAAATTTTATTCAAATAAAAAAGATTTTTATTTTAAAAATCATTGTTTTTTAATCCATCTGTAGCCTTTTAGCCATCTTAAGTTGGGCAGCCAAAAACTGAAGTACTCAAGATCACCAGCCACTCAAAAATCTTGGTGTTTGGTTTCTACCATTTCAATGTTTTGCCTATATGTTCTCAGCTCTGCAAAGGATGCTCAGTATGGCTGTCTAGGACACTTTGGACATTTGTATTTAACAGAGCTGTTAGGCAGCAGTAAGATGTGATAGATACTAAATTAAATTTTTAAGTGACATACTTACAGTTACAGCTCAATAAGGCAGGACATAGATTTGCAAATTTAATATTTAGTTTTTCATGGCTTTTAAAAATGAATACTGTTTCATTTTCAGCCACTTCATGACACAGAGATATCCAGATACTCAAGTCCTCCTACATGATAACAAATTGTGTTTGCCCTTTATTACAAGTGGGAGTTGTATTGGTTGGGAGAGAATGAATAGAGAAACACAGAACACATGCCAAAGAAAAAATTAAACAGGAATTCCAGGCATGTCCCACTCTATTCTAATGCCTTCAGAACAAGTGGCTTTTAATAGCCTGCATATGAAATGTAAGATTTTTGTCTTCCAATTATAATTGAAATAAAAAGGAGTGTTAAGAAAATTCCAACATCTTATATACTGACATATTTAAAAATATTTAGGGCTATGTCATCACCATTATGATTCATTATTCTTAGTGAAGCCCTACTCAGTACATAGTTATCTCCTCACTGGTCCTAGTTGTCTGCTGTCTCTATCTGTGTTTGCTCTTGTTGTCTTCTGTCTTCCATTTAGATCATAAGGAAATTTAGGATGGAGGCTGTCTTTCTGTTATACTTTTGTATAACACCTACCATAGGAAAGGTTCAGGGTCAGCTTCCCGGGCCCTGCAGACATGCATTGCAGCCCTGAGCCTCAAGCCCCATGCACTGCCCAGCTGGGCAGTAGCTCCAGCCCCAGCCCCAGCCCGCCCAACTCCCCTGCTCCCTCCCTACAGGGGGTCAATTCCCCCTCTCCTCCCTGCACTTACCTGCAGGAGCTGCTCTCCAGGCTGCCTGAGACCATATGTATGTGCATGCACATGGCACCTCCTGCCTGCCCACCCTCGTCCCACTCCCTCCCACCCCCCTGCAGGCTGGAACTCTGCCAGCCTGCAGAGAGCTCATCGCAAAACTGCAAAATCTGCCAACTTCTCCAGAAAAATGAAAACTCCGTGTTTGCCTTCAGTAAAAGGTAAAAGCTGTGATTTACCCTGTCTTTCTGTGGGAAACAGAAATCCTGGATCCCTGACTATTATGCAAAACAAAGGCTCAGTTTTGCTGCAGGAACTAGAACTTTGAAGTTCCTGATATTTGTGCATTTGAAATCTCTACTGCAACATAATAACAAAGGTAGAGTTTTTAATGCTAAACACACAAACATGTTCTTTTTACCTTCACATAACTGCGCTGGCATCCCCCATTGCTATCAGGGATCTGGAAGTTATTGTCAAAGCTCATCTCCAAGTGTTTGCTTTCATGAGTGATGATGGTCCATGTGCATCTGGTATTCATGGGAAAATTTTGTGGCCAATGTGGAGACTTGATCGTACCATTATCTGAATGAATGATTCCACCACATCCTAGGGAAATAGTAACAAATAAAGGAGTTGGTCAAAATGTTCAAATGTTGAGGCTTCTACTGCATTCAGCTGTAAGGCACTGGCGATTTGTAGGAGGTGCCCTTAGCTTCTCCTCATAAATCATGTGACTCTTACCTAAAGATTCTGCTGTCCATGTTGCATAAAATCCACCTCCTTGCACTGAATGGGCTGAGTTAAAAATCACCACTAGCTTGCTGGAACCGGACTGAATGGTTCCAGGAGATATAGTTCCACAATACTGTCCTATCATAGGAGAACCAGGCGAGCCACCATTCAGAATCGTGACTGAATCCCAGCGGCAGACTGAATGCTGTTCAACAGCAAAAGCTGTAAAGCTGAGCTGCAAACAAAAGAGACATTCAGAACCTGAAGCCGTATATACCCATAAGATACAGCAGAATAGTTCAGACCAAGTCCACTAACAGTTCCAGACTGGCTCCGAAACTGCTAATAATCTAAACTATTAAAACCTGCCTTGACCGTAGTACTTTGTTGGTTGTGTTCTGCTGGAATTAAAAGCAATAGTCCAGTGATAGACATAAGGGGGAAAAAAGATATTTAGGTAAGTTCAGAACTGAAATCAACAAGGCTTAAATTTAAAACACACTTAAAATTTAGCACTTCCTTAAGTTATTTCTTGAATAGGGATGGACTTGGGCACATCTTTAAATGCTTCCCTGAATCAAGGCTTAAAACATTTTAATTTAAACTTGGCCACTTAAGCAGAGAATCTAAAATCTTTTCTTTTGTTGGGTTACAACAATTAACAATTAGTGGAAATGACTCTGCTGAACTTGAAAGAAACTGCTGCAGAACTGAAAAATGAAAATGTGTACTTGCAGACAGGTAGAATGAATCAGACAGGAAGAATGGAGTGTACTGCTCACCCTTGGTATTTGCACCATTTGTCCTTGGGGTGATATGCTCAGGAGTGGGATTTCCAGCCTCAGACACTGAATCCACAGATCAAATAGGCTCCTGAGTTTGTATGAAATGCACTATTTACCAGCAGTAATGAGTGCCTGGCACTCTTCCAATGAGGTATTATTACCAGTTTCTAAGAGTGGGGATTTGTGTGAAAGAGTCTGGCAAAGTGGTAAGTCAGTATCCCTGTAGTCTCAGGGAATATTAATTTCCAAAAGAACTCAGCCTGAGGTACAGGGCAAATATGAATGATTTTAGCCCAAATTTGGAAATCACATGCAACTGGAAGTGAGATCTTATAATGGAAATAGCTGGGCAGCCTTAATGATGGGAGTTTCTATAATGATAAAGCATAGAGTAAATCACTCACGTAGGAGTAATGCTAGTTAAAATAAATTAAAAGATTTGTGCAGATTTTGTTTATTAAAATTTCCTCATATTCCCTCAAACACACAAGTACATATAGAGTGACCACTCTAATGCAGCTCTTTTCCCAAGCTGGGTTTACTGGGCTTGCCTTTACTAGAACCTCTTTTCGGTTGTAAGCTGTGGAAACATGATTTGGAAATGATTAAGATACATGGAATATTATGATGCTGTTTTTACAAAGTCATTTTCAGAGTCACAATTTAAAAGCTCAAGGAAAGACACTCTTCCTTGATACAAATCTTACCTGCCACTGGCTGGACCCCTGCACCAAAGGGCAGAGGAGAAATTCTACAAGCTGTGGCACATAAGTGACCATAAGAAGGCCTCCTCATCAGCACTGCTCTCCTCGTAGAAACCAGTTTGCTTTTTCATCTGGGGCAAAAATGACTGTTTCAGGAGAAGAATAATCTGGAACTACCAGGGTTAAGTTGTTCCCAGGAAACTGAATGTCTGTACAGTTTTTCCCAGTTTACCAGGAGAGGCAGAACCAGGAGAAAGACCTTTGTGTCTCCCTTAGACTGGGGTCACTCCAGTGTTGAGAGGGCATGTGGGAACAGCTGCTTCCCCATCCTGTATAGCAGGTGGGGAGGAGCAGTTGCCAGTTGCCACCTCCTGCTTCTCACACTGGAGTTTCTGGTGGGAGAAGTTTTGCCACTCCGCTTCACCTCCTCACTGCCTGGTGCTGGGTCCCGAGCAACAAGGAACAGCACAGCCCCTTGCCTGCCTCTCACACTGGAGTTCTCACTCGAGTGCCCTACTACTCCCTCTGCTCAGCTTCTGGGCACCATGCACAAGAAGGAGCCATGCATAAGAAGCCATGCGCAAGAAGTATTGCTATTGCTGGGGAGCCATGCACAAGAAGTATTGCTATCCTCTGCTGGATGCCCCTTGCCCTGCACGCCTCCCCACTGCTCAACTGAATGGCAGATGGGGGGGAAGAGAGCTGGGGGGAAACCAGGCTAGAGAAAGCCTCCTGGAGCCCAGGCTCTGGCCACGTGAGCTGCAGATTTCATTGCTTCCCTGCATGCCAGCTGGCTGCTTCAGCACCACATAACCCTGGCTGCATCACCGGCCCATGGGAGCATGGGTACCACACAGGTACCCCAGGGCCAGGAGCAGGAGGGTACGTGTGTGTGGTGCATGTGTGTGCATGCATCCATGTCACTGCAATGAGGGAGGGGGAGAGAGGAACAGAGAGAGCAATGAGGGAGGGAGAGAGAGAGAGTGCAGTGAAAGAGGGAGAGACATGTGAAGGGGTGTGTGTATATGTTCATAGGGCAAGTCCCACATACATACCCCATCGTACACATGCATCCACACCCACTTCACACTGCCATACATGCAGACCACCACACCCACATCCCCTCATGTATCCCAGCCACCCTCTCCCCACACAAATACCCCCACAAACCCTATACCCACCCCTCACCCACACCCCCATATCCACACACACCCTTATGCTCTCTCACCCACACCCTCTCCCACACCCCACATACCCACACACTAACAGCCCCCCAAAAACCTATACCCACCCCCCACAATGTACATGAGTTAAGACTTTATTTTAAGCTATTGTGCAATCCCTTCTATGTGCACTAGACAAACGCATGTAAATCAGGACAAAAATATTTTTTAAAATCAAATAAATGTATGTTCTAAGTGTTCAATTTTAGAATATAATTTGGTATTTTTCTGGTTCTGAAATGGCAAAACCCCTTGGTGAAAGGAGTATTTCCGGGGGCAAGGAGAAGGACTTCTGGTGGCAAAGGTCAAGGGTTTGGGGGTGGGACTTCCAGTCTCAAGATGGCAACCAGGGGGTGGAGCACTTGCCAAGGAGCATAGCTACCAATGCAGCCCTTGACAGCTTGCCTCTGCCCGAAATAATTGCCTGCCCCTGCTCTAAGGCTACAGGCAGCTTTATCTTTATCTCCCCTTCCTTCAATGTGATTAATGATGACAGTATTCTTTAATATGTCTCTTTTTTGGATATTATTAAAAAAGTTAATCACTTTGCCAACAGAATCACATGGTGTATTCACTACATTAACTGCATTAACAATCTGCTACACAATGTACTTTGCATTACTCACAGTGATGGTCTGACCTTCAGGCGCTACCAGCAACCAAGAACAGTGATTTAAATTGTTGTAAGGTTCTGGGTAGTTAGGACTAGAGATAATTCCATTTTCCCCTGTCTGTATGCCACCACAAGCTGAAATAAAAGGGAGACAGTGGGTTTGATATCTGAGGAACTGCATATGTTAGGGAAACAGTTATGATGTCAGTAATATTTCAGCAGAATAAAACTAAAATGATTAGAGGTCTAAAAAGCATGTTTTATGAAAGAACTGAGCATGTTTAGTCTACAGAAAACTAAAGAGGAAAGACATGATAACAGTCTTCAAATATATAAAAGTTGCTTCAGTGAAGAAGGTAATCAATTGCTCTTCATGTCCACAGGAAATAGAACAAGAAATAATGGCCTGAAATTATAGCAGGGGAGACTTATGTTAGATGCAGGGAGGGAAATTAACTGCCTATCATGTCACTTACCCTCAAATACGTAATGAGCAGAGAATCCTCTGTTTTCTACATGTTCATCACTTCTGAAGTGAGCCCAGATCCGAGGAGCAGCTACCACTAGTGGCATTGTAGGTGTTGTCTGGCCGCAGAGTCTGGCTATTAGCTCTCCATCAGCATCCCCTGAGTAAAAAAATCCAGTCAATCTTATCTGATTATTATCTAATCAATCCAAAAGTAAGTTAAATTAGGAAATGAGGAGCAAATGAAGAAAGCTTTATTTTTAATGTAACACAAAGAAAAGAACATATGTTCACATATGTGAAAAGAACAAAGTATGACTATTTATTCCATATGCATCACTTTCTGTAGAGCCATAGAGCTTAATAGGAATACTTACGCTGCCAGAGCCAGGGAACATTTATCAATATTCTGTTATGTATTCTCTTGAAAGACAAAGCAGTTTTGAAGAAGAAAATGTATGGGTAGTTAGCACAACAATCACCCATGTGGCTGACTGCATTTCAAACACAAGAGCATATTTTAAATAATAAAATCAAGGAACTATCACAGAAAAACAAAGAATTCCCTTTAAAAATTAAAAGTTGGGTGTACGTTAGGAGCAGTCCCACTTCCACCACAGTTGACCTTTTAGAATTAAGATTTACCCTATAAAGCTTGAAATGAAATATTTGTTTTATCTACTGGGGCTAACCACACTTTCCAGTAAATATCCAGTGTGTATGGAAGCAATTTTCCTACCGTTTTAACTGTAATAATATGTGCATTATGGACAATTACAAGAAACTACTCCGCCACTTCTCTTGATTCAATGTCCATGTCCTGCTACTGAACAAAAGCTGTCTCCCAAATTCATGGCTGTTCCTGTAGAGTTCCTCAGGGATCATCTGCCGTAATACAGTGACCTTCTGCAGCATGAACACTTTACTAAATGTTGACTTGTCACCATATGGAGCAGAATTACAACAGCCTGTCTTTGTCAGGAGACCAGTCTTATGGAAACTGAAAAATCCATTAGTTTGGCCAAAGTAAATGGTATTGTTTAGGGACCAAAACTGCACAGAATGCCACAAAACATTTCTTGCCACTGGCAGTTGACTTTAGTACTTAACCAAATGGCAGGAGCACAGGGATTTATTTTCATTCTTCTCTTTCTTGGCTGTTTTTCTAAGCATTCCCAGCTCCATGTCTAGAACCAAAAATGCATTCTCAAAGTAAAAGGCAGTAGACCAGTGTACACCTATGTAGATGGTGATGACATATATTTCTCCCCTCATTTTGCTCACCTTTCAAAACTAATTTTCTTGTAAATTAGTGTAAATTTCTAAGACTTACTGATATGTCCTCTGAAGGCAAAGTTGTACAGTGTTTTCATACTGTAGTCAATACCAGTTGAGCCATTTTTAATATTACAAGAAAGAGGCACTGCAGTACCTTTCATTATGACTTACAGTGAAACATCCCAAACAAGGCATGGGCAGAGAATGCTCATATATTAGACAAACTACACATTAGTTAGTGCTAACAGAACTCAAAAACACTCCTCCAGTTTTTTATTGGTTTAACGTCATTGGCTTTGGTACAATAATAAAACTGGAGTAAAGAAGTAGTAGATCAGGTCCTATGTTTCCTAGACAAGGCTTTTGGTGCTTTTGTACTGTAGTCAGTACTGGCAGAGCCATTTTTAATACATCAGTTCCAGTTGTTTGTTCCTGCAGATGATTTATACGTAATGCTGTCACTTGCACAGGTAATACTGTAATGTAAGAGAAATGTTGTAGCAGTGACGGTCCAGAAATTGTGTGTAGTAGAGTTAGACAATCTTTAAAATGTAAGGCATTCTTCATCAGAGACCTGATGAAGAATGTCTTGTATTCAAAAGTTTTTCTAACTCTGCTACACAGTTGGTCCAATAAAAGCTATCACTCCAAGAAATTCTTGTCTCTCAAGTAATATTGGTATGTTAACCCTGTGACCATGTGTGCCTTATATTGTTAGACCTCTGTTATGCCATTTAGTGCCACATCAAATACTGGTCACTTTTTGAAGCATTGCTGTAATTAAGGCAACAAATGTCTCAAACTTTTCAATTCATTCTTTTGCTCCTGTTGACCATACATACCTATTCGTAGCTCTAGGTAATCAAACTGGCAGTCCTGGTGCTGTTCCAAGTGGAAAGATGCAAAGAAGATATATGTGGATGAATTGTAATGGGATGGATTTTCAATGGTCCACTCACAGTTCAAGTTACTTGTGTAATTTTGGATGCCATCATAACCTGGAGAAGTAAAATTCCCTCCTTCGGGTTTCATGAGGGTTCCACCACAAACTGCAGAACAAAGACACCAAGTATTTGAAAATAGTTGTGGTATGCAAGATCAAATCCTGCTCTCTACATTTATAGATTTGTACATGGAGATCCACACAGGCATGTGGCTATAACCAAGAACCACATTTGTTCCAGTTTCTTAATTTCCTTCTCTATTCAGAGGCTACTTTTCTATAACAAGACAACACCTGTCTAATGTTCTGGATGACCCTGACAATCATTTAAAGAAAAAAGAAGCAAATCTAACAATCAGTCCAAGATCAAATACAAAAATCCCAGTAGCAAAATAAATAAGGCAAAAATTAACTAACTTCTCAAAAAACTTTCCACCAAGGTTTTTTTCTGCTATTAATTACCCCAACACATCACCTAGCTTCTTAAAGGCAAAGGAGAGAAGACAGATCTTGTAGCAAACTCCATAGGTGAAAGCAGTCATGCTATTATGTATTTCAATGATTTCATAGACATTTGAGCTGGAAGGGACCCGGGAGGATCATTGAGTCCAGCCCCCTGCCCCATGGGAAGGAAGTCAGAAGGGATTATAGGTTCCCAGAAAGATAAGCATCCAAATGTGTCTTGAAGGTGTTCCAAGTGGGTGCTTGAACTGCCTCCGGTGGTAATCTATGGGGGCTTGGACAGTAAAGAAGTTCTTCTTTATGTCCAGTCTGAATCGGTCGTGGAGGAGTTTGTGACTGTTCAATCTTGTCATCTCTTGGGGTGCTCTGGTGAACAGATGTTTCCCTGAATCCTGATGAGCACCCCTGATAAACTTATAAGTTGCCACCAGATCACCCCTGAGCCTGCAGTTTTCTAGGCTGAAGACTCCCATGGCTCTCAGCGTCTCATCATAAGGTCTGTTTTTCTGACCTCTGATCATGTGCGTGGCTCTCCTCTGGACTCGCTCAAGCTTCTCCACATCCTTTTTGAATTGTGGAGCCCAAAACTGGATGCAGTACTCCAGCTGCGGCTTCACCAAGGCTGAGTACAATGGGAGAATGATGTCCCGGGATTTGCTTGAGAAACAGCTATGGATGCAAGCCAGCGTTTTGCTCGCTTTACTAGCCACAGCATCGCTAGTGGTCAATCATCTTGTGGTCAATCATGACCCCCAAGTTCCTTTCATTTGTAGTGCTAACCAGCGTAGTACTGCTGAGGCTATAAGCATGCTGCAGGTTTTTCCTCCCAAGGTGGAGAATCTTTCATTTTTCAGTGTTAAACACCATCAGGTTCTCATCCGCCCATTTCATGAGCCTGTCAAGATCTGCCTGGATCACCCTCCTGTCCTCAGGTGTGGATGCTTTACCCCAGAGTTTGATGCCATCAGCAAACTTGGCCAGTCCACTTCTGACATCAATGTCCACATCATTGATGAAGATGTTAAAAAGTACAGGCCCTAGGACAGAGCCTTGAGGGACCCAACTGATGACCACGCACCAAGATGATTGGCTTCCATCAACCACCACCCTCTGGGTCCTACTTCAGAACTAGTTCCCCAGCCAGCAGAACATGGTGAGGTCAAGGCCACAGTTAGCCAGTTTTGCCAAAAGGTGATCATGGGATACCAGATTGAAGGCTTTTTTAAAGTCAAGATATACGACATCAATCTCTTCCCCCTTGTCCAGGTGATAGGTCACCTGGTCGTAAAAGGAAATGAGATTGGTCGAGCAACAAACTACCCGCAACAAACCCATTCTGGGTATCCCTCAGGATATTGCCGTCAGCTAGTCTGTTAAGGATGGCCTCTTTGATAATCTTTTCCAAGAACTTGCCCAGGATAGAGGTCAGGCTGATGGGCCTGTAGTTTGCCGGATCTACTTTCCTCCCTTTCTTGAAGATTCGCATGACATTGGCCTTCTTCCAATCTTCAGGCACTTCACCAGAGCACCAGAAGTTCTCAAAGATCCATGCCAGGGGCTGACCTATGACGCTTGCCAGCTCCTTGAGTACCCTTGGGTGTAAACAGTCAGGACTGGCTGACTTGAAGGTATCCAACTTGTCAAGGTGTTCCTTCACAAGGTCAGCTTTGATGGAGGGAAGGAATCTTCCTCACTGAGGCCTCCCTGACCCACAGTGGGTAGGGGCATCCCATGGGACTGATGAAAGTCTGACGCAAAGTACCCATTTAGCAAGTTTGCTTTTTCATGGGCATCAGTTGTCAGTTGTCCCATCTGGTTTAGCAGGGGTCCAATGTTGCCCTTGCTTTTCCTCTGGCTCCCCACATATCTAAAAAAGTACTTTTTATTGTCCTTGAAATTTGTAGCTAACTGGAGTTCCATCGCAGCCTTGGCTTTCCTGTTTTGCTCTCTGCAGGTCTGGACCAGAGCAGAGTATTCCTTCTTGGTGGTGGTTCCAGTCCTCCATCCTTTGTAGATCTTCCTTTTAAGATTCAGGAGGTCCCCAGTTCCCTGGAGACCCAAGGGGGCTGCTGTGCTCCTCCAAGATGGGATGGACTTCACTTGTGCATCCAGGATTGCTCCCTTGAGAGCAACCACTTGTCCTGAACTCCCCTCCCTTTTGGGCTGTGGCCCTTTAGGGCCTCACTGACAAGCCTCCTTAGCTTGTCAAAGTCGGCTTTCCTGAAGTCAAGGACTTCTGTATTACTAACTGACTTGCCAGATGGTGAAGGTGATCAGCTCATGGTCACTATCACCCAGCTTCCCTTTGATCATTAGGTCGCTGATTAAGTCGTCCCCAGTTGCCAGTAGAAGCAGGCAGGGTGCATTCCAAGACCTAAAGGCTCTAACGGGTATTGTTTTGCCAGCTAGCTGCTTCCTGTGTGCTATGCTTGCAGTGGGAAGTGTACAGTGGGCTTGTGCACTTTCAAGAGCTGCAATAAATAACAGGGGGACACATGAGGAATTCTGACTCTAAAAGACTGCTGCAGCTACAGCCACCTCTAATTTACAGTTACAAGCAAAAATCACAGACCAGTCCAGTAAGATAAGTGCATAAAGTTCACATTGCAAAATATTGCATGCTTTGAAATGAAGGGCATCAATGTAACCCCAATTTATGTGTTTGTGCCCAGCCTATCCTAAACCTACCAACATCCAAAATTAAAATAAAAGGTCCTTTTTGATTATAGGACATGCAACCTTGCCAAGTGTAAGGTAGTTCAGGCTATCCACTTTTAAGGAAATAGGAGAGAGAGAAAAAAAGTATGCATCATTTTAGCATACATCTAATGCCTTTTGGTCATGTGTTAGCTACAAAATGGCTTACTAAAGATACTTCAGTTGAGGTTAGTTTAAAAACATTAAAAGCATTACCTGCTTCTTCACTAGAAGTATATGAAACACTGAAGCCTCTAGTTGAACTGGATGCATCAGTGACCAAAACTACTTTCATTGTATTTCCTGAGGATTTCAATTGAATACCCAGATTTCCATCCCCACACAGTTTGGCTAGTCTGGGAGAATTTCGTCTAAGGCCATTGTAAACCTGTTGATTAAAAAGGCATTTTTAGGAGAGGGGAACATAACAGTTACTATGGAGTAACTTATCCAGGATTTTAGTCCTTAATACATTTATCATCTAGCTAGCTTCCTGTACTAGGTACAAGGCCACTAGGTGGGAACGGAGCTGGCTTGCACTAGATTTCATAGATTTCATAGACATTTGGGCTGGAAGGGACCCCAGAGGATCATCGAGTCCAGCTCCCTGCCCCAGGGGCAGGAAGCCAGCAGGGATCATAGGATCCCAGCAAGATAAGCATCCAAATGTGTCTTGAAGGTGTTCAAAGTGGGTGCTTGAACTGCCTCCGGCAGCAGTCTATTCCAAAACTTGGGGGCTCAGACAGTGAAGAAGTTCTTTCTTATGTCCAGCCTGAATCTGTCGTGGAGGAGTTTGTGACCGTTTTATCTTGTCATCCCTTGGGGCGCTCTCATGAACAGACGTTCCCCCAGATTCTGATGAGCATCCCTGATAAATTTATAGGTGACCATCAGATCACCCCTGAGACTGCACTTTTCCAGGCTGAAGAGCCCCATGGCTCTCAGCCTCTCATCACTAAGAAAAGACTATCCCAGGATGAAGTGACAAGGGGAGCAGAAATGCAGCTCACTACCTAGTGCAAGTGTAAGGCTGTGTATTATCTATCTCTTTTACTTCTAATACAGTGTAAAGTCATTAGGAGCTGTAACGTAAATGTCATGTGCCCACATCTACCCTTAGGAACTCAAAACTTCATAAGTTAATTTTGACTGACATATTTAGCACAAAACTGAGACATTTTGCTGAAGATCCAAAATCGCAAGTATATGGAATAACTTCTGTTGACTTGAATTGGTCAAACCGTAGGTGAAAATATTAGAAGTACAGCATTTTTTTCTAAGAATTTTTTGGGATTGTTGTAAAAAAAATAACTGAAATTGTCTTTGGATATTGATTTTTTTGATAAGAACCCTAAAGCTTTCAAGGAAAACACATTATTTTGTGAAAAAATATACCCATTTTGTCAAGAAGCTGTTGAAACATTTTTTTTTGTGGACTGTATTTTGGAGCAGCTAAAACATTTAGCTTTTTGATGATACAACTGTATTTTTGTATGGCTTTCTTCAAACAGTCTGTATCTTGGGAGTTAAATACTACCACTGCAGCATTGCTTTCTTCTGCTTCTGCTTTAATTTCAGAAGTAGTGTCAAGGGAAAATATTTTTTTAGCCGAGATCTGGAATGGATTGAAGAGTTGATGGCACACAGGGGTACAGGGAAATTCTTCCTTTCAGAATTAAGTAATTTGCTAGTTAACAGAAGGCCAACTTGCATGCTCTAGCTAAAGCATCAGCAGGGAAATTAGTGTGTGGCAGGGAACAACACTGATATGTCTAGGGAACAGCTACTCACTCCTTTCTCACATATGTGGGCAGGCAAGCAGAGCTTGCCTGTGCTCCCCACCCACATGCTGAACAGCACATAATTCAGCTGCTCTAGGAAATTTTTCTGAGGGACTTGGTTTGTCTACATATAGTGTAATAATTATTCCTTGTACTATACAAATAGCTTCAGCAATATTTTAATATTATGTTCAGAATTTTTGTTGTACATATTGTCATCTTCTGTTTAATCTGGTAAATAAAGCTTCAGTGTTACAAAAACTTGAGCATATGAACACAATAAATGCTTCCTATGCTATGAAAATCTGAGGACCTGCAGGTGTTGGACAGACCTGGAGTGGAATAGATGCCTGAGGATGAAGGCATGGATCCCTCATCCTCTAGAAGTTTTGAAATGAGCTAGAACGCACTTGTCACCCAGCTGCCTCTCCTTGTTAAATGAAATCTTTACCTGGGCTTTTGGAACCTCTTGCCCTTTGGACTATTCCACCTTCCCTTTCTGTAGCTGTTCTAATTTAGCCATCTTACTTAAGATGCTTCAGCTCTGGCCAGTTTTCTTTTTTGGGTTAGGAAAGTTTTTTCCTCACTGGAACCAGTCTGGAAGACACCAATAAATGTTTTCTGCTTTCTTTGAAGCATATAAGAGATACAATTTAGTTAAAAGGAGGAGGATTCATATCTGCCTCATTGTTCATTTTGGGGCCAGGAAGGAATGCATCTCTGACGTAAATTGACAGAACCTGATGGGATTTTTGTTTTGCTGGCAACATCTGGGAGGAGCAATTCAAGTAAAAGGAGTGGGAATAGTAAGTTAGTGTTAGGAATCTGTAGGAATGTTTTATTTATCACAATTTACTGCCACTATCCAGGATTTTTGAAGACTAAAAGGGCCAACTCCTTGAAGGAAAAGAAACTTGGGATTTTGCTGGTGAACTTGATGTCTGTGGAAGAATGGGTGTCCTGAAGTCTTCAGACACTGCAGTCTGCACTTTTTTACCCTCCATCCTCCATGTGGAGGGGGAGCTGGGGGAGGGGAGAGAGAAGATTCATACAGATACGTTGAATCTACAAGGAGAAGATCTACACTGAGTTACAGGTGAGGGCCTGTGAATACCTCTGGTGTTAATGGAACTCTTCAGATGTTTAAAAGTATGCACTTGCTCAAGTACCTTTCTGAATGTGTACCATAGAGAGGTTAGTTTTGGTTTATTCTTTCATCACTTCAGTTCTTGTGGGGTGAGAAAAGCATCTAGGTTACAATTTGTAATAGCAATGGATGTAAAAATTGAAAGGTAACTGCAACCTTCCATATGTGTTAATTCAGTTAAGTATTTTGAAGCATGTTTCCCTAATATTTCTTCCTAACACTTACAGCCATATAATCTGATCTGCATCCTAGCTGGTCTTCAATCCTCATATCATCAATGGTGAGAGTGACCCGTCGTCTTTCCTGTACAGTGATCCTCCATTCACACACACGGTTGTGTGGGTACAGGCTTGGATAGTTGGGAGAAGTGAATGTCCCGACAGGTGCACTGAGATCCCCTCCGCACTCTGAAACAGCACAAATATTAGCAAACCTCTTAAAGTGTGTCAGTGTTTGCAAAATGCTTTCTGCAAGATATGTATTAAATAAAAGCGTGCAACTGATACAAGAAAAAGAACTGATGACTTGAAATTTTGGTTTTATATGCTATACCCTCTCATACATGTCTGTCAAAACAGAGAAGCTTAATATTTCTGGTAGATCAATTCCAATGAGTTATAAAATATCTATTACAAGAGAATATTCATTTACCATAGTAACTATTGCCAAATAACTATTGTTTACTTCTCTTGAGTCTTCAAGCTAGATGACTATGTTCCTGAACAGCCTCAAGAGATATGGGTAGTTCACTGTGATAGGCTAAAGGAACAGGCTGAAAAGGGGCTGTAGGAACCTGCCTTTCATGTGGCTGGCAAGATATCTACCAAAAAAGGAAGCAGAGTCCAGAGTGGGTTACCAGGGAAGGGTGTGGTCTCTTCCCCTGGCTGGTGAGGCAGAGAAACATCTTGGGATTGCAAGCACTATGTTCTAGTTGAAATTTTATTTTGCTTTGGGTATGACCTTTGTTATAAACAATAAATTGTGCCTTGAGGGAAGGGCCTTAAAATGACTTGGACACGGAGTTCACTTCCCTTCTCTGGCTGAGGAAAAAGCCTATCAGCTTACACTTTTTTTAAATAGGAATGTGTAGTTTAATGGAACACAAAGGGAGTGCTATACTCACTCCTCTCCTTACTGCCATGTACTCCTATGAAAGGTGAGTTAATCTGTGTATCCATTTCCATTTAACTGTTTGATGATACAGCTGTGTTTTAGATGGCTTATGTTATGTAGATGACTTTCAAAACACAGGAGGGGAACTAATACAGCTTTGGCATTAACTTCCTTCTCCTACCTCCTTAGAGGCCTAGTTGACAGACAAAAGATGTCTTTAGTGGGCCTGTGCGAATAGGGAGGTATTCGATTCAGATGATTTGGAGGACAGTGATTGGATTTGGAGATTCGGAACACTGTCCTGAATTGATTCGGCCGAATTAGCTTCGGAAGATTCAGCACTGATTCAGAGAGATTTGATGGTTTGGATTAGCCAGGGAGAGGCAAGCACAGCCAAGCAGCTGCAGGAGAAGCACCCATGGCTGCCCTGCCTGGACTCATCCCCCACCCTGCCCCAGCCTAGTCCTGGCACATTGAAAAAAATAAGTGCCCCACACTCAGTGGCTGCAGGAGCAGTGATTGGGGCCTCTAGGTGCTCATGGCAGAGCCCTCCCTGCCTGGGAGCTGGGACCACTGGGGCTGAGCAGTGCCAGGCTCCAGGTGACTGCTGGAGTTGCCCCAGCTCCCAGGCAGTGCACAGCACCCTGCCAAGCCATGCTGTACCCATGCCATGGGACAGCTGCCGCATAGGTGCTAGGCTGGGGGTGGGGGGCAATCCTTGCTGTCCCCCACTGCCCCACACTGCATGGGGGGCCTCTGCCATGAGCACCCAGAGGCCCCAATTGCTGCTCCTGCAGCCAGTGCTTGCAGAGCTTCAAAAAAAGCCCTGTGCTTACCAGCTACAGGAGCAGAGCAGGTGCAGCGCATCTCAGCAGGGTGCTGTGCACTGTCTGAGAGCTGGGGCCACTGGGGCTGAGTGCTGCCAGGCTCTGGCTGACATGTGGAGCTGCCCCAGCTCCCAGGCAATGGGCTCTGCCCTGCTGCTGCTTGCCCACCTGGGGTGGGGGGTTGGGGGAGCATGACACAGGCATGGCTCACTCTGGGTAGCAGCAGGGCATAGCCCCCACTCCCACCTACTGCCATACCCACATCAGTGCTGGGAAGCTTTGCACAGCCCTAGTATTCAGTTGAGATCTGAAATGAATGGAATGAGTGGAGACTATTTCAGATGACATGCTGCAGGAAAGACTCCCATACATCTAGGGTGCATATACATATGCTCATTTGCATTTTAGAATGTGTTGGAGCAGACTTGATTAATTAAGTCTGCTCCACGTTCTAATGAAAATGCTTTAGCGCCACCTTGTCGCATCTATTAAGCCTCCATGCATTTTAAAATGGCCACCAGGGCACTTCAGCTAAACTTCAGCCAATAAGGTTCAGCTAAAGAATCCAGTGGCCATTTTTAAATATGAGGGGGCTTCACAGATGTGACCCTGAGGCATTTTAATTAAACTAGCTCTCCAGGAACTGTTTTCATTAAAATGCACCCTCCCCACCCCTTAGCACATGTATAGGCTGCCCTGGTGACCAGATTTTGAGGGGACATACAGAGAGCTAGTCCTAGAGAAGGTGAAGAACATGACACTGGACAGGGGAGGGACAAGCTGCTGATTGTGGGGGGATGGTTTGAAGACAGAGACCAGGGGAACAGCTTTGGCAGTTCAGAAGCAGAGTAGACTGGAAAGGTAACAGCTGAGTAACTTTGGGGATGTTCAGGGTTGTGCAAGCCAGCCTGGGGACAGAAGGACTGCTTAATCCTTTGAAGGGGACAGTGAACCTCTGGGTGGCCTTTGCCCCAGTAAATCCTTTTGTCAAAGAGCAGCTGTCTGTTTTGCTTCTTGGATCTTTGGGGCTGCACTTGCCCTCCCCAACAAGAAAGCAGAACTGAGTGCTAACTTCTTGAGTCAGGGCCACAGAACAACCACAGAGGGTTGGGGACTGAAAGGCCAAAGCATTCAAATGGGAAGGAGCCAAGGCTCTCCCCCTGTTCCACTCTCAAAGCCATACCTGGGCTGGCTTCAGGGGCCACAGTGGTCTGAAGCAAGCCCTGCCATCCTAAGTAGAATTATAGGACACTAATAGACTCCACAAACTTTTGAAAAAAATCATTAAATAAAATGCTCCTTTTTGTTTTGGGGGAGATGCCCCTCTTTCAATTAAGTGTTACCAAATGTCAAAGCAGAATGCTATCAACAGATCTTATGTTAGTCATCTTCTGCAAAATATTGCCAAATTATGAATCAGGTCCCCAAAACTCAAGGGACTGGCTTAAAATTGTTCAGATTCTTAAGAAATTAGGATTCTTTACATTTGCCTTTGGATTCTTAACCTTTGTAGTTCATGTTTTCAAGATTTTCATAGCAACCACAAAGGCTCCTTTTTAAACAAAGTGTATCCTGTATCTGTGCAGGTATTAGAATTAGCTGATCCTGAGGTTCTTTTCAACCCTCTGATTCCACCAAAAATAAATGAGAATGATGAATCACGTAATCACAGAATAATTTCTGAATACCACCAAATATTGTGAAAGAGACAATACAATTAAGAGAATTGGCAGCACTGCCCCACACCCCAGTGTAAAAGAAAGCAGAGTATTTGACGGGCATCCTAGGAGTGGGACATGGGCAGGAAGGAGGTGTGACAGAGTGGAACTTCGGTAAACCAGATCTCCTGTTTGGTATATGGTCCAATATAATGAATCTTCACAGTGAAGTCCATTATAAAAAAGATAACATTGGCTGCCTGCAAACTCAATCTCTGCCCAGTGGTCCAAAAATCAGACAGCTCCAGTCATACATAAATAAGATTCAAAGGGCAAAATATACACACAGTTTTGAAACATAAATTAATTGAAAGACCAATTGTACTGATAATTTTGGAACATATGTGTAGCCACATAGCACGTGTACAGAGAGCCTTTGATGTGCTCTAATTAGAACACATTGGAGCAGACGTGATTAATTTAGTCTGCTCCACATTCTAATTAGAATGCTTTAGCATCATTATAGTGTCATGTGTATTAAGCTTCCCTGCATTTCGAAAGGCTGTGGAGGTACTTTAACTAAAGTGTCTTGAATGAGCTTTAGTTAAAGTGTCCTACAACCATTTTTAAATGTGTGGGGGCTTAATACATGTGATGCTGCAGTATTTGAATTAGAGCACCTCTCTGGGAACTGCTCTAATTAAAGCACCCCCATCCCTGAGCTTGTTTATAGGCAGCCTTAGGCTGTTTAACTTATGATAAGTTGCAAGTTTATAAATCCAACCTTCAATGCTAGCATCAAAGTGCAACCTGAATCCTGGTGCATTGACAAATCCATCTGTGACGAATCTGATGTAAGCAAAACTGTCAGAGGTGTCCACTGCATCAGGAATAGTAGTACCACAATATCTGCCCAATAAATTCCCTAGGAATACAGAAATAATTAGCAAAGCAATCAGGATGACTTTTATTAAAAAGTCTAATAAAGTGTCACCTTTGAGCTTAAACTATTGGGCAGAAACAGAAAAAAAAAGAAAATGTAGTCCCTAGGAAGCCACTAGAAGGCATTTTGCTAGCCTTATTTTACTTCAGTAACTAAAATAACTGTTCTGGCAATAAGGAAAGCATGTAGCAGTACAAGTGGTTCATCCAAAATATCTGTATTATACACAAAGTTCTACACAATTTGTGATTCTGCAGATTTTTAGGAAAATGCAAAATATGGGATTGTTCATGAAATAAACTTAAAAAATAAAGACTTAATAAAAATAAAATGCTGGCTCCCCGGTGGGAACCAGTGGTCCTGCTACTGCTTTGGCCTGGCCTCACAGCCCACCTGGGTTGGGGAAGACACTGGCTGGCAGGGTGACACAATGGGCAGCAGTTATCTCACCAAGGGCTGCTCTGCCTGGCTCTAGCTACACATGATGGCAGCTGCCCCCTTATCCCTCCTCCCTTCCCACCAGGACATAGGCACCTACCTTAATGGATTGTTTTTATTAAGGTAAGTATAAATTAGTATTTCTAAACCTTTTGTACAAATCTACATATAATTTACTTTGTTGTATATTGTGTATGAGCACATCCAGCAAATCCAGATAATATCTATGGAATTTGCTATATATACCATGACCAACCCAGGAAAATAGTTTCATTTCTCGGTGATTTAAGTAGACCCCTAATTACTCATAACTGCATGCAGGTTTAGCAGCTTTCTAATCTGAGGTGCCCATCTGGCATTAGGGAAACAAAGACAATCACTGACCAGAAGCATTATACTCTCGAATCTCCACAAAGTCATTTGCACACCCAGGAGAGTTCTGAATGTTTAGTTCTTCTAGACTAATGGTCAGATAATGGCCTCTAGGTCCATGGAGAAACCATTCACACAACAAATTGTCTTGATAGTGAAGATCAGGGAATCCTATGGTTTCAATTACACCATTTTGTCCTGTCACTGTTCCACCACACGGAGCTGCAAAGAGAATGACTTTTTAGTCATCATTTTACCATAGAGTAACCCTTGTGGAACTAAACTCTCTCACTCAGGTCTTAGTAGGGCAATGCTAAGTAGGTTAGGTACCTGACTGGAGATAACATACTGGGGATTGTCTTCTAGATTCTAAATCTTCCTCTGTCGGCTAATTATATCAATCCTGGTTTTTTTTTTTTCCTTCCACAAATACCTGTTGGTTTTGTTCAAATTCAAATACTATGGAAGCTGTTTAAGTTTTCACTGATGTATTCTCTAGCAAAGATGAGCTCAAGTTACAGATGTTGGGCCTGATTCTCATTTACAGAAAGGTTCAATTCTAGTACATGGGCAATGTAAACAAGAACTGGGCCCTTTGGATCATGATTCAGATATTCCAAAATGTAGGAGTTTTTGGACCTGGAATTTTGTGCTGGACAATTACAAGGATAATTGTCAACTGGTTTGTGGTTGGGATCTGGATCCCTGATTCAAATACCTCTCTAGATTTAACTAGATGGTGATATATTTTACCTAAATAGTAATATAGCATGGGTGATTTGTTGGTTTGGTTTTAATTTTCACAGTTTAAAAGCAGAACTGTGTATTTCTTGTTCATTTCCAACTTCTCTCATTTCCATGCGTTTCTGTATGCCCCTAATAATGGAATCACTTCCTAGTTCACAAAGCTGCTATACTCTTTTTACTTAGAGTGCATCTTTCCTGAAAAAGTATTTCTTTCATAAGCTCATAATATTAATGTTTTAAAAATAAATTAGGAATATATTGGACTTCCCACTGCATTCTGTATGCCTGTTAGTTAAAGTATAAACTTCTCAAGAAAAGGGTTATATTTAATTTGTGCCCTGTTATGTGAACAGTGCTGGCTCTAAAATGATTAATAAGTTAGTCCAATTTGGTTTGTAGGCAGTTGTAACATGGAGACTTTTTCTGAATAAATATAATTTATGCCTTACTGTTAATTAGTATTTTCTTACAGTGGGAGCAGCTTCAATTGTCCAAATATATATCTGCACAACTGATGTGTTTTTATGGTTGAGATTTAAAATCTAATCAATGCAATCTTGTTTAAAACAACACCGCATTAGTTTGCCACAAAAATATAAAGAACAAAGAGCTCAAAGTCTTTTGAATAAGAAGGAACAACATAATAAACACAGTTCTCTGAAGATTCCTGATAACATTAAAATGTAAAATCCTTTTACATCTCTAGTGTACCTGACCCAAGAGTATTTCAACTCTTTGTTGGTGTTTCTAATCCTGGCCTGGCATCTTGAAAATATTATTTTAAAATTTATTATTTTATTTTCCAGCTGACAAATATTGGTTCTCCTCTTTTTGGCCTTATCCCATTCCTTTGATTTCCTGTCTCTTTGATGGTCTATGAGGACTGTTAATACAACTGATTATGACATTTGCACCAAGGCACCACTAGTTTCCCTCATAACCTCCTGCTGTTGTTGGTCGTTTCTTCATACTCCTTGTTACATAAGTTATGGTCATTTTATACACGATACCAAATCATATTACATGGCTTTATCTACAAAAACTGCATTTCTAGTAATGCAAACAGTGACTATACGCTAGTGCTAACGCCATTCTTTGAAGCATTTGGCCTCTTTACTGCTGGCTCTCCAATTCCTGCAATTTGTATTTTATGCTTGACAAGTCTTTGTTTCCACCTTAGTAATTCTATGAGGACTTTCATATTCCAATAAACCTACCTATCACCAGTAAATAATATAATTAATTGATATGATGTTTCTGGTATCTTGAATTAAAAAGTAATGGAAAGAGACAAAACCTTCTGTCACTTCATCTTTTGGATGAAATGAAGAACTAATGCTAAATCCATAATAACTTTTCTGTCCCTTCCATAGCCTAAGATCAGTGGAAATGTAAAGTTATGAACTGTGTAGGTTATACCTCTTGAGTACTTGACATTAAATCCAGTGTGTGTGGCACCATTGTCAGTTCTGAATTTCATGTACATGACACCACCTGAAGACCTTTGACTGCCTGGCAGAGAGCTTCCACACAGTTTTGCAATCATTGGTGCATTGCTGTCAGCTCCATTGCGTAGCTCAAGGTAACTGAGGCTACAGCTAACACAAGATAAAAAATAGGGTTTTTTTAAAGAATTTAAAACATTTCAGCAAACTCCTGAAACCTAGTCAGAAAACTTCAGAACAGTTTCTCTGCAATATGACCTAGGGAGAAGGCATACTGAGAGAGCAAGACAAGTTTAAAATTGGTGATATCCCTCTAGGGTTTGAATCAATGATATGTGTTGGAAATATCTAAATAGGTCACAATACCACACCAAGCCCAACATACAGACTGACAGTTTCTGACATGAATTATTTGAAATGGCTATTAACAACAACAAAAAAATCTGAAATAATTAAATAAGCATAAAGTGCACAGCTTTAAAACAGTTAACCATTAAATTCTTATTTTAAAGTGCGCTCCCTGCTAAGCTTCATCTGTCACTGTCAGAATAGCAACAGAACCTATTAGAGGGATCCAGAAATATTCAGAACTAGAAATAACGGTGGACCTGAGTATCCCAGTGTGTAAGGGCCATAAACAATTTCTAAATACAAGATAACATTATCTGTGAAGTGTAAGCAGCTCCTCTGTATAGGCATGTATATGCAGGGCAACAGTAGCATCTAATGGCGCAGACAGAAGTCCACCTCCCTGGTCTAACTCATGGCACTCCACGGAAAGTGTTGAGTTAGACTGATCCTCCTGACCCATCAGACATTAGACAGGAGGCATGACTGTGGAACTGCAAATCATATCCCATCACACCTTATTTCTGGTACAGGTGGAGCCTAATCCCAGGTTCCCCCTGCACCAGCAAGAAGTAAACTCCCATGGCTGGGAGCTTCATCAGCTGACAGGTTTCCCAGCCATGGGAACATCCCATGTACCCTGAGGCTGGAAGACCACAGCTGCTGCAGTCTTCTAGCCAGAGGGGCACAAGCTCCACGTGCAAATTAAAGCTGGATAGAAAACAACTATAAAAGTTATTACACATTTTTCAGCAATAACTTTTTAGCTGATTGGACCTTTTAAATTTGCATGTGTAGCCAGTCTAAATTGAGCACTTAACCAAGTAACTGTGTGATAGATGTAAGATGTAGAGGGGACCTTATATTTAAATCGCTGTCAGGTGTTATGGACCATACACTAAAACTTGGAAAGTCCAATCACTTCTCTCAAGAATTTCCTAGGTATCTTACCTCTAAATGTGGGAGTGTATTCTACTGAGGAATTATGGAGTATAATGCTTTTATAATTGGAAAAGAGAAATCAAAATAGAGTGCTTTAGGGACCACAAGAAAAAAACAAATGTAGATATATACTTTGGTGAAGGTTCAATGTAAAACTGATCTTCAAACCGGAGCTCCACTGCCTGTCCATTAGGAGTCGTTATAGTCCAGATGCAGTCAGCATGCTGTGGATAGTTGTTAGGATAACTGGGGGAAGATACATATCCAGTGGGGTTGGAGTCACTGATATAGATATTCCCTCCACATGCTGAGAAAGAAAAGGTTAACAATATGTTAAGGAAATGGGTAAGATTTTAAAAACAAATGAATCATATATATATACTCAATCACAGTTTTCTTTCAGTGAATTGTGTTCATCTCATGAACAAATACATTTTCATTTTTGCTATTGAACCATATTCAAGCACAGTTTAACCCTTTTTTTGTATGCAGGCAATCCTCGACTTACAACATTCATAAATTGACACCCTGTTCCAACTTTCTGACATCAGTTTCTACTTTACAATGCTTGATCAGATATGATGCCACACCAGTGAACAAGTCGCTGTGTCACCCATCTTCCTGGAGAACATCTCTCCACACTTCCTTGGACACTTTCTTTAAGAAAGCAGACAAGGCTCCAGAAAAACCTTCAGCCAAGACTCCTGAGAAGAATCCAGCCAAGAAGCCTTCAAAAAGTCCAACCAAAAGCCTTCAAAAAGTCCAGCAAAGTCACTCAAAGAAGTCCTTCCAAATCAATATGATTGCTATTTATAGTATACATACATTAATGTAGCTATATTACTCCTCTATAATTAATTGAGTACAAAATTTTGGGCTATTTTTGGTGAAAATAGGGTATTGGGCCTTGGTTCAGGAACAAATCACCCATTTATAACATTGTTTCCTATGGAAAAATTGGTTCCGAGTTACAACGCTTCGACTTAAGACGCCAGTTTCAGGAACCAATGGTGTCGTAAGTCCAAGGACTGCCTGCACTGCCAAAGGTTAAGCAAAAGTCTGCCACAATTGTCTGATGGAAGCTATAGTTCTCTTAAGCTCTGTAGAAGAGAAGTCTCATGTTTGTTCTTGCCAACATTGTAAGATGGAAAGCTGAAATTAAGGATCAGTTGTTTTAATGCTTGTGGGAAACACTCTTAATTCTGTGACCATGAAATTGAGATGTAAAATCAAGGTAATATTAAGTGAGATATGGCATTCTGAGGAAGCTCAAGAATTTGCTCAGAATCTTTACCTTATCACAATATCTTTATTTAGGAGGTTTTTGATTAAAATGAGTTTTCACAATGCTAATAAGCACAGAAATTCAGTCAGGCTCTGTAAAGTAAAATACTAGCAATAATACTACGTCACTTCATCAATTTAAAATAAAACAATATTAATTATTATTAATAATATTATTATTAATATAATTAATAATATAATATTATTATTGTTAATGTTGTTATTATTGTAATTAAAGTAATATTAATTATTATTGATGGAATTTCAAATTGAAAGAGTAGGAAGAAAAAGAGCTGTACAGACATGAGAAAATTGATAGGTTGTCCTAACTGTATTTAATCAGCAACAATTAAATGAGGATTCAAAATGTCCTAAGAGATGTGGATTTGTCATGAATACACTGAAATAGCTGCAGATGCCAAGTCCATGGTTTACACCAAGATCTGGCCTTCTACCTTTTTGTTCTTTTAAAAATGTCATTTTCTGTAGAGGATATCTTCTTGGCAGAGGAGGCAACTTTGTGGACTGTTATAATTCTTTTAAATATAGTGGGCCATATTTGTTCTTTCTGTAATTCAGCATTTTCACCATGTGGAAATCAAACCAGGTTTTCATTTCTAATTTGCTTTCTTTCACTCTATTAACTGTTGAAGCCTACACCTAACAGATTTATCCAACTTCTCGTTTCCTCATATGCAGGAATTAGATATTCTAGTTAAGGGATACTAGAGCTATTCCAAGGGGGAAAAGTGCCTTATTAGCATATAGAGAACTCACAGGCAGTGGGTATGTACAAATCATCCACAGAAAAATGGCATTTTTGCAGGTGTCACATTTAAGAACTATGCTTCTGAAAGAGCAATTTTTAAGTCAATTCATTAATTTATACAACTTCTATTTGATTCTGACACTCACCCATATTCTTAGCCTCATACTTCAGTTTGAACCCTTGGCCCTCATTGCTGCCGTCAGAAATGAAGCGGACAAACAGTTGATTTTCTGTGGTGTACATAGTAGAAAAGGGACTGCTACCACACATCTGTCCATTCCCTCCTGTGGTCCCCAGTGGTGGGGCAGAGTCATCCATTCCATTTTTAAGCTAGAAAAAGGAAATAGTTTAGGTTATTCAAGCATAAAGCTCTACAGTATAATTAATCCTTGAAGAATGATCAAATAAAAATGAAAATAATTTCAGTGTTTCAACCCTTAGAAAAGAATTTCCTTTTAATATACAGTATCACTAAATAATGTTTCACACACACACGCACACACACACGCGCACACACACACACGAGAGGAGGACAATTCTAAACACATTTTCTCTCTTGCCTTGGCATATCCTTTCCTAAAGACCAAGATAAAACATACAGATTGTCTCACCTCAACATAGTCCCCACGGCTGCAAGAAGCATCCTCACCCTGAACCTGGAATGGCTGTTCAAAATTCACAGCAATGATGAATCCGGTGGTTACCAAGACATGCCAGGAACAATTGAGGTTGGGCATATAGGTTTGGGGATACTTGGGGGATGTTATCACACCCCTGTCTGCATGCAAATAGCCACCACAACCTGAATAAAAGGAAGGGATATAAATAAGAAAAAACATTTAAAGCGGTTAAAATAATAATTCACATTTTTATTAAAAAAAAACCCTCCCTCTTAAAACATTATGTGACTGATAAAACAAATGCTGAGGCAAAAAGAGCTGTGTGGAATGTGCACAGCCCAATTACAGGCCACACATACATGCATGTTGTCAAGTGTTCAAGTTGCATGCTGACATAGAAAACAATTTGATGTGAAAACTGGCTCCTTGCCATGATAAATAAATGAGGAATATAACATGTGTGGTGCATATAGGGAGGTGGTATGGCTGGCCTTCTGGTACTTTTCCTCATGCCAGCACCAGTCTTTGGAGCCACTGAAAGTCAAACCAGCCCGATCCAAGGTGCAAAATGGATCTATCTTGTGACTGCCTTCCTATGACCCTTGTGTGTTGCCTGCCTTGCAAATGCAATTTACATTAGTCTGTATACGTTGTGGGGTAACTCTTTGTAAACAGGTAGCAGTAGAAGAGGATTTTCAGAGTAAAGGAGAATCCCTGGTTGCTACGTATAGCGCTCTTTAAGTCTCTATAGAAAATTAAAATGGTCCAAGGTTCTCATGTGTTATGTATCATGTGTGTGCCCTTTGATTAATTTAATTTAGCCTCCAAGCTGGAGATTCCGTCTCTTTCATCATCCATCTTTCATCAACTGAGTTTTATTTTCTAGCTACAACCATCTTCGCATTTTTAATATATTATGAAATTCTTAACCACATGGGAACTGTTGTAATGTTTCTTCCTCTACTGAGCATTTTCAAGGTCACCTTATTTATATATCAGGACAGTGATACTGCCTGCTTGATTAGTGCTTTGTTGTAGCTGATCTCTGAATGAGTGACAAAGTTTAATTAATTGGTGTGAAGAATTTAAGTTACCTATTTTTGAAACACATTATAGGATGCCTAATGAAATGAGATAGGTTTTAGATAGTTATATGAAGCAGTTGTGCTAAAAATATCACCTATAACCACTTCCTTCCTCTTCCAATTTGTAGCAGCAAAGTAGATTAAAAATGCATTAGTAAAAAATAGAAACCGCTTACTTTTGTGATAAGAAGCATTAAATCCAAATCCAGTGATACTTGCATCAGCAGTAAAATGAATGAACATTGCGTCTCCTGAAGATCTTATTGGCCCAGGAACTTCACGACCACATACGGTGGCCAGTACTGGAGAAAGGCTAGTGTCCCCTAAGGGTGAAAGTAGTATTATCAGCATCAAAAAAATACTCAAATTTGAGATTTTGAAACAGTAATTAATTCCAAATTGTTGGCAGATTCTTATAAAACTTGAGGTCAGCAACCTACAGCCCTTGGGCCAGGTATGACCTGCAAAGGTGTTGGATTAGGTCCACAAAAGTCCAGCTTAGCCGATGGCAGCATGGGGGATAGGTCAGCATGCAGCAATATTAAGCTGCCATTTCCTCTGCAGCCCTCTCTGCTGTTCTCTTGTGGTGCTTTATCCTCACTGGACAGGGCATTAAAGGGCAAGTGCAGGAAGTCTTGAGGGATGGGTGGGGGAAGAGCAGAGAATTGTAGCTTGAGGCAGGGGTTGGGTCAGAAGTTCCAGCCCATGGCAGCAAAAGGTGGTCAACCCCTGTTCTAGACCCTCAACCCTGTGTTGTTGTTCTTCATAGTAACCAGAACACAGTTTCAGCATAAAAGAAGACTAGTTTTGGAATAGGTTCTTGTGGCTGGTGAACTGTCTGTGGATTTCCAGCTGTCCTATGACTGGGTTTCATGCTGTTGGCTAGTACCAACATTGGTTTCTCACCATCTCTGATAACAAGCTTGTCATAGTTGCATGAACTGTGAGATTCTATGTCTAGGGACAGGATGTTGAACTCCACAGTGGACTCTGGAGCTCTGATAAGCCAGACACAGTCAGCAAAATTTCTGTACTTCCTTGGCCAGCCTGGGGAGAAGAGGAACAAAGGGGTTTCTCCTGTTGTTACAATACCACCGCATGCACCTGCAATATACAAAGGAACACACATTACCAATCCTCATTTTTTTTAGGATTTAAAGGTACTACATTACCATACTTTCCCAAGGACCTACTCAGAGGCAGATGGGGAAGCATGAAGCCCCTGATTTCACTCCATGCCTAGAACTTTTCTTTATGAGGCAGTGATCTGGGCCTAATTTTCTAATAGAAAAATCTATAGCAGGGTGCACATGCAGATGATTTGCCCAGGTACAGCTGACTGAGGCATAAACTGCACTGGAGTTTATTACAGCACTTTAATGGCACATGTAGACACATTTTCTGATTAGAAAGCATGTGTATATAAATATTAATAGTCTTGCTAGAGAAGTGCTAGTCATTTAAATAGTGAAGTTAAATAGAAATAAAGCTAAATGAGATTATCTTCCCTCCCCATTCCAGAACTTTCAAGTGTGGATTTAGAAGTGTATTAGGAGTAAGTTAATCTGAACTGTCCTCTTTAACTTGCCAAAACAAACAAACAAACAAAAACATTTTCTTTTCCCTTGCAACATAAATAAATATTTATAGTGAAAATTTTCCCCTTTATTTCTGGGATACTTTGCATTAAAGCTTCATCTAAGAGTTTCTACACTGTGGGTGCATCTACATGGCACCCGATAGCAACATAGCAACACACTACGTTGCTGTCATGGCACAGTACAGCGACATAGCTATCATGCGGGTCTACATGTGATTGCCAACTATGTTGCCATAGCGGCACACTCCCTGGTTAGAGTACACTGCTATGGTGACGTAGTGGTGAAATCAGCGCAGTAGCCCCCAAACTGTACTGTGCCTCAGTACTTCCAAAAGGCACCCTGCCTCTGTACTCCAAAAGGAAGTACTAAGCACAGTGCCATAGCAACATCGCTGTGCGGTGATGTGCAGACGCACCCTGTATGATAAAGCTTTTTAGTCATCTTTGTGGAAGTGACAAGTCCTTCAAGAATGCTATTTTAAAGGGCAGGCATGCAAAATATTTGGCTCTCATAAAATGCCAAAATGAGGAAAGATTTTTTCACTCCGTCTCCCATCAAAGCTGAAGCTTCAATTTCATATATACGAAAGGGACACCAATATGAATCAACAAAAATGATGATGATGATTAATACTGTTTGTCCTTCACACCACACACTTTAAAAGAAAGAGATTTTAAATGCATTCACTTTAACATACTAATCAACAACGCCATTTTCAGAGACAAACCTCTAGCAACATGGTGCGGAGTTGCTGTAGAAGCTTCCATGGCATGCCACTCTAAAAGGAAGCCCTTTCCATTCACGGAGTAGTCTGACTGGAACTGGAGTGTGATAGAACTGCCAGAGGAAGTGAAAGACGAAGGGACTACCCCACAGTATGTTGAAAGAGGTCGTGAGTGGATGCTGGGCCCATCATAGACCTATAAGGAGAAAAAGAATTGTAACTCTTATTCAGGGTTTAAATTTGAGCCTTTGGGGTCATTTAATGCCAGTCATAGTAAAAATCAAATCCACGCAAACTGTGCAATCTGACTGCAAAGCTCTTAAGGCTGCAGCATTATGGCCAGAACTCCTGAGGAGAAAATTCCCATATCCAGTGAATCAGAAAGAACTGGAACTTCAGCCCAATTCCAGTTAAGGATAATATTGATGACAATTAAAATTAAAACCTCTTTTCTGATTCACCCTGTTCATGCTTTCCCACCAGAATAATCTGAACTAAAGCCATCAAACTAATTTTCAGTCAGAGACTGTTCTTCAAGGACATTAACTGGGTTTTCATTTAACAAGAGCCATTAGCATAATTCTTTTCTTTTCTGAAGGAAAGAAACAATAAATAACAGTGAAAAATTGTTCCTGAGGCTTTCTCTGTAGATCATCATAATTATTTTAATTAGCATTTTGCAAGCCAAAAACCTCTGAATGTTACAGACTCTTTTGTTCTGCTAGCATTCAAAACCAATTATGTGACCCCCAAAATAAACAGGAAAACATAAAAACAGAAGAAAGATTATGAACATTTCTAAATTGGACATTATATGATCACATGGTATCAATGAGCAGAGCTTTTAGTTAGTAGCCAAGGCGACAGATGTTCACTGAAGACCTATGCCAATGATTTAAATGCAACACATGTTAGCTTTTAAGACAGAGGGAATTTGAGAGGAAAGTAATGTGTCCATGTTCCAATCAAAGGTTTGTCCTGCTCAGGTGGTTAAGGCACACCATTTTATGTAGTCAGAGCCATACCACAGAGTAATGTGGCTAGCCTCAAGTCCAACCCCCTCTGACTCCTTAGCCTGAATGACTAAATAACTATTTACAACCAGGTTAATTGTGGGGAGCCTTCAACTTGAGCTCACAGTAAGTCTTAAACTCATAGGGTGCCTGTAAACATGCGGGATGTCTGCTCTGATGCACTGTAATTAGCTGGAGCATGCTATTTAGCATGCTCCAGCCAGCCTCTGCATCTCATGTATCAGCGTCCCCATGTTTCAAAATGGTGGCAGGGGCACTTTAAGCTTGTTTGACGAATTTTAGTCAAAGCACCCCCACAGCAATTTAAGTGTGGGAACACTGATACACTATATGCTGTGGGCATTTTAATTAGAGTGGCTCTCAGAGCCAGCGTAACTAAAGCACCCCCTCCCACTCCCAGAGCATATGTAAAAATATATATAAAGAGAGAGAGAGGGGGAGACAGAGAGAGAGAGAGCTGTAGCAGAATACTTCAGCCATGCTACCAACACAATCCTCTGTGTAACTGTACTTTTTGTAAAGGGGTTTACATGAAAGGCCAGTTCCTAGGTTAACTGGTAGAAAAATAAATTCTGAAAAAAGGAATTATACTTATCTTGGTTTAGAGAAAGAATCAAAGCAAAGAAATGGGATGCCTGTTTATGTTCTTGTTATCACTCAGTCTTCTATGTACTTTTGTTTTGCCCTATTTTTATTTAGGAAAACTAAATTCATACCATTCCTACCTCACTGGTTTTATCTATAGTTTGACCCTCCCTTTAACCTGCGGCATCTTCCAGAGTCTGTAGCTCTATGATTGGCATTCTTAACCATCAACACACTCATATACAATCTTTTACTTGAGCCATGGCAGCGATCATCCTCGACCATGAGGGATCTTTGATGACCTCACTAGACTTATATCAAGGAGGCATTTGGCCTCAACAGCCTGAAAAAGGGCTAAAGGCCCTGTGTTGTATAGCCATGCAGAGGAGTAATAGGGCCAGCACAGTTATCTCTTTAGAGCACCGACATTTTTTTTCTAAAGACAACACTTGAACCAAGGTCTCAAAACTGTAGTATATTCAGGTTTGAGGCCTTACATGCCTAAAAGGCAGGCATTTAAATCTACATTAGGCACCTAAATAAAGACAGCTTTATTTCACCACTACACTTTAGCACTGGAACTTTGAGAACTCAGAAAGTCTGAAAAAGAAGCTATACCTTACTATAAATTGTCCTTATAATTCTCTGTCATCCTATAAAATGCTTCAGAGTCCCAGTTGGGCCACGCTAGCATTAGTGAGTAAAAGTGCATTTCACATTTCTTACAGGAGTGGGGCAGGGCATAACCTTTTTAGCACAGGGGCCACAAATTAGTCCCACACCTCCCCGAGTGCCACTCTGATCCCCTTCTGCTCCATCTGCTGCTCCGCTTTATGCTCCGTCCTCTGTGCTCCTTGCCCAGTCTCTACTTTCTGTTTCATTGCCTGCGTCCCCTGCCTAGTTTCCTGCTCTGCTTTCTGTTTCTTGCTCTATATGCTGGTGCTGGCACCTAATTAAATTGCAATTTCACAATTTTCATGGAAACTGTGAAAAATGGTAGTATCCGTGATTACTGTGAAAAATAGCATTTCCCCTGATTTTTCACAGACTTGCTTGGAAAAAAAAAAGCTTACTGGAATACAAAGAAAGTGTGGCAATCCCTGCAGCCATAAGGCACAGGGTTTGAGAGAGAGATGCTGAGCTAGTAGACTCAGTGAAGGCGCCAGTCAGGAAAGCAAAAGGTTTTTGGTGTCATCTTTTAAGAAGTCAGATGCAATGCTGCAGCAGTGCTGCAGTCTGAAGGTGATGAGTGGAAGTAAATCCAAGAAAGCTAAATACATTCCAGCTCGGGATCATGTAAGGCAGTTCCCTGTAGGAAATTTGCCTGGGTGGTAATTTTTTTTGTTCATCATGCAATGTGACTCTGGATGTGTAGAGGAAAAACAGCATCCAATCTGCATATAAAGTGAAAGGCTGCCATAGAGGCTGAAGGTTAGAGCCCTGAAGATTGAGGAAATAGTCCATGAACCACTGAAAACAGTTTAACAAGAAGAGAAGCTACACTTGTGCTAGTGGAGGCAGTCACAGCTGCCAACATTCCTCTGGAGAAAATTGATAACCCTAAATTAAGGGGCTACTTGAACAAACATGTGCCAAATGCTGGCAGTTTCCCATGTGTGAACAAACTTTGCCAAGATTATCTACCAGGAGTAATTGCTTTGCATGTTCTATCTACAAAACCTGCATTGGCAGAATATGAATCAGTCTTGATTGTAGCAGATGAAGCAACAGATGCCCAAGATAACTAGGTTCTGTATATTTCTGGGAGCTGGACAAACCACGACCTGCCTGGGTTTCAAACAGAGCCGGTTCATCTTGCATCTGTCAATATTTCTATCGTGGCACAAGCTGCAGTGGAGGCTTTTGTAAACTGCAGCTTAGAATTTAACAAGATAGTAGCATTTCTATCTGATAATGCAATGTATATGTGCAAAGCTTTCTCTGATGTGCTCCAAGGAATGATGCCCAATGCAATTCATGTCACCTGCAATGTTCACATCCTTTCTTTAGTAAGTGACATCTGGCGCATACATTTTCCTGGTGTGGATCTCCTGGGGTTCCTCTTTTAAAAAAGCATTCCAACCTTGTCCAGGTCATAAGCTTTGATACAGTGAGTCTATTGCCAATGAAAGCAGGGATCTACATGCGACTGGCATTCCACCAGAGCCAGTGCTTACAGGGTGGAATTCGTGGTTTAAAGCAGTTTGTTACCACACCAATATTATGAAGTACTACCAGCAGTTTATGTGCGAGGATCTTGAAATCACACCCAGCACACGGTGTCTGCTTAAACTACATGATCTCTTAAGATAGTGCGACATTGAAGACCAAGTTAAGTTTGTGGTTGAAAATGTGATCCGGTTCATGGAGCTTCTGACATGGCTTGAAAGCCTGCAGGCTTTGATCCACCAAGCACACAACAAGCTGATGGGTATGATAAGTTGGGCTGAAGACATGGCATCACAGCAGCTTTCAAACTATCAGTGTAAAAACCAGTGGAGACCAGAACTGTTCCAGGCAATAGCTGCAAAGTTGAATCAGTACTACGAGTATGATCAGTCACTACTACAACAATTTAAACAACCCACTGCCTCCTTTTTTTAGGTTTGTTTACATTTTTTACCCCAGTTGGGTGCCTTTTCTGAGTTTTGAGCCTCAGCTACTACAATCAGTCCCTGGATGGCAGGAAGAGCATGACAAGGAATGTGCTGCTTACGTGTACTTTGTCAAAGGGTTCTAGATGCCTTTGACAATGACTGTTCTGGGATTCTGCTTTTTATTGGTTTCCACATGTCTGCAACTTGGCAAAATGCTGCCTTACCATTCCAACCAATTCAGTGGACACAGAATGTGCAATCTCAGTATATGAACAAGTGTTTATTATACTACAGAGACAGAAGATGTCAGCCACAACTGCCAGTGGATACTGCATGCTAGCCTTTAACAACTAACATGAATTGTTTCTATCAAGGTTAGCATTATTTAGTATTACTAAACTTTTGGTAGAATGCTAATAATAAATTATGATGATATTAGTTACAATTTTACGTTGTATATAAATTTATATACATATATTTCAATTTAGATTTAAATTTAACACTGAGATTTATAATGCAGTAATTTATTTGATATTTCCATGGACTTTGCTATTTAATTATGCCGCAGTTTTTGCCCCTCAGCCAATCAGCAGCCTAATGTGCACTGGAAATGTAACAGCTTAGCAGTGTATATGATAAATTTGTCAATATTTGGTGTCCTTATATTAAGGCTGGATGGTTTTCTAATAGTGATGGGATCTGGCTCAACCCAGGGTTACTGGACCTCAGTGCAGAAATCACTGGGTAAAATCTAGTGGCCTGTGTCTTACAGCAAGCCAAACCATGATCATTATGTTCCCTATTGGTTCTTATGCATAGATGGTGTATACTTCATTTCATCCTAATTCTGCAGCACTGTTAATGGTGTTACTTCCCAAATCATCAGTGCCTATTTTGTCTATTGACTAATAAGAAAACATAGGTACCATAAACACTACACATCATACCTTATAACAAAGATACCTGGGTCATACATTTGTTATGGAAAAATGCTACTAAATCTTTGGCTTGTGATAAATTATTCTTGCATGTAGCCCTTACCTACTTCTTAGTACAACAGCATTTTTTCCTGTATAATCCAAGAATTATATGGTTAACAAAGAACTATGTTTAGAAAATGGTGAATGAAAAAGAGGACATGTATACTTTGCCTACTTTGAGGAGCTTTTGATCAAGAGTAAATTGGATGCTTATCTTGCTGGGATCCTATGACCCCAGCTGACTTCCTGCCCTTTGGGCAGGGGGCTGGATTCGATGATCTCCCGAGGTCCCTTCCAGCCCTAATGTCTATGAAATCTATGAAAGAGAAGCATAATATAGTAAAATCTGAATGAACAATTTCTATTTATAAAAACACAGTTTCATATTGAATTCTGATGCTTTAAATACACTTATCTAAAATACATGTAGGTATATTAGAGCTTTGTGTGGTCATGTTTGAATAAAGGAGGGTATTATTTTATATTTGAGGCACTGTTTTAAGTAAATTCCTGAAGTCAAAGGGACATTTGTCATTGACTCAGTACAAGGCAAAGGCCCCAGTTGAAAAAATGGTGCAATGGCATCTGATCCCAGATCCCAACACTCGTGCATTCTGCCATGCAACAGGGTGCATCCTGCCATTACTTAGGGTTCCTGTTTAGTGTAGCCTAGGGGTTCCCCCTGGTGGGTATTTGAACCCTCCCCTTTGCCTGTCATCCCAGCTGGGCACAGACAAACCTGTTTGGTTGCCTGGCCCCACAACTCTGTCATGAGCTACAGGGCAAGACACATTCAGGTGTCAGGTTGGAGTGAGCCTCACAGCTTCCCATGACCCAATACGGAGCTTGTCTTGCCCTGAAGTTCAATTTAAGTTGCAATGGAAACCAGCAACAAAAATGTTCCACATATTTTGTGAAATATTGTTGTGGCCAGTTTCACATTTTGTCATGCCCTTAGTTCCTTGAGCATGTGGCAGGGTTATCTTTTATGCATAATTAACTAGTTAATTGCATCTTAAGTGTAACATCTCCCAAGCCCAAAGATTTTACCTTCTATTTCTTAAAAGTACCATTCTTACTTAATATTTGAAGGATTCTGGAAAATGATAACTTTTTTAACCAATATAATATTTACTTACAATGAGCAAATGTGGCCCAAAAGCCAACATTGCTGCCTGAGCCATCCGAGACAAATTTAATCCACAGGATGTGTCCAACGATGGAGGTGTAATTTAAAGGTAAGGATTCCCCACAGTATCGTCCTATCAGCTGTCCTGTCTCATTCCCTTCACGAATCTCCAGATAATCCTTAGTGCAGCTTTCACTATTTTCCAGCTGGAATATTCTGTTTCATTACCGGTGGAGAAGAAAATTGTACCATAAATCATAATGTAATATTTTGTATTGCTGCACATAGGGGAAAATTTCCTTCCTGTCCCATGTATCCACTGATCTGATAATATACTGATCTGATAATATACTTTTTAAAAGCTAGTTGTGAGTATAATATAAAGATCTAGAAAGGCCCTTCTGCAATTAATATGTGAACAAAATATGTGTGCCTTATATTCTTGTAACATCTTCTCCCCTTCCAGCAGACCTGAATATATTCATCTCTTTCCAATAAAGAGACTCCCTGCAAAATGGTTCTAACCACCATCTGGATATAGTTTAGACTAATTTAAAACTAACCCTCAATTTGCAAGACAGACATTTTTGCAAGACCAACTTACTTCATGTCAAGGCAACTTTATAAAATCCCACTATTAAAATAAGCTTTCATACTTAAAGAGAGACCCCAAATCTCTTGGTTTTTCCTGATGTGACCTTCTGGTTAAGTGAAGCTGACCAATACATTTTATGCCTGTTATATAATATTTTACATTTACTAAATACCACATATCACATTTATGTGTATATTCCACTAAATGGTCTGCTTCACATTGCTGGTATACTTATTACAGGTAAATAGTTATTTGATATTACTTTTAACAAATACCTTAATTTTTTTTCAGTTTATAGCACTTGTCTTTGTTTCTCAGAGGAAGAATTAATAACACTGTGTCTTTTCATCATGTCAGTAATCCAGTATTTACCTACTCAACCTCATTTGATACAGTGGCCTACTTACACTGTAAATACAGTTCCATTACTACTTTGCTTTCCCCTCTGATCCCTAACCTGCTCTGTGAAGGGTCATTGCTCTGTTTCTTGGCACTAACCTTTCATGCTGGGAAACATACAAGCTCAGAAATTAACATCATGCATAAAGAGCACTCTAACTGCACCTTGTTAAATACTCTGGGGAATCAAAATTGTTCTCTAGATTACATGCAAATTTCTGTTCTCATGTCTTCCTAGGAAATGCCTGTGACAGGCAGGAAACAGTAACAACCACTTTCTCCCTGCTTTCCCTCTACTTTTGTTATTTGATATTGCTGCTGAAATATATTTGAGATATTTAATTCACTCTGAATCCTATCATAATAACTGCATCTGGACACTGAACTATTCAGATATATATCCCTCTGAGACCCACAGAAATGGAAAGACAAAAGATGGAGTGATGCTGAATTTTCTCCTGTTATTTATGATCTGGTGAGAGCTGATTTCTTCAGCACCCTTTGCTACTCGCTCACAATACACCAGCTTGTATGTTGTTTGTGCCAGGGATGTAAACAATGACTAGTAGGGGTAAAGAAAGATTGTATGCTCCCAGTGGCAACTTCTGTGTTCTCTTTCCAAGTTACTTTGGATATGCTGATACAGTTTTACATTTCCTACTAAACAAAGAGCTTCCTTCCTGTAGGTCTATTAAAAAGCAGAACAACAACCCCTGGAAATGGATTTACATGAAGGACAGCTGGACCCGGTTGCCAGGGGAGCTGAGAATGTTCCAGACACATTCAGTGTTCAGGGGATAAGACTCAGGATAGCTGGGGCTGTTGAAGGCTCCTCTGTCCATGTGCAAGGTACCCCCACAGGCTGCAATGAGAAAGAGACAGAAGAGGGAATGAAGAGACCAAATGGGGAAAATACCTTGGAAGAATCAGAGTGTTTGCTACCTAGGGAAAATAACTGAAACAAAGACTATATTTCTCCCTTCTCTTAGCTTCTTGCATTAACTAGACAGAGCAGATCTCCTTGCCAGGTGTTAAGACCTTGGCAGAAAATCCTAGATACAGGAATCAAGTAGCAAGTCACACTGTCACTCTAAGATAAAAAACAACAGCTCACCTAATAGAGGCAGTGAGTATGTACTGGGAAATATGAGTTTGGCCCATGGCTTGATTATTCTTTCCTAGGAATGGCAGACATTCAAAGCACATTGGTTTGGTACAGACATTCAAAAAGCCTGAGATGCAACTGATCTAAATTATGTAGTTTTCTGTAAGCAGCATAGTTTAGATGGGCAGTGAACAGAAACACATGTACCCTTTGAGTGGGGGAGGAGGGGAGCAAATCTTAGACCAGGTTCCACCATTTTTAAACCAGCCTACCTATGCTGAACACCTGTTCTGTTATAGGTATAAACCAGTTTCTGATAAGTTATACTGGTAAAAGTGTAATATCTGTACCTGGCCATTGAGGCAGCAGCTCATTCCATTCAAAGGTGGTATAGGCTAACACTAAACAGATTCTATAGGAACTTATGTTCTTAGCCAGATAAGAAGGTTAAGGCAATAAGGGATTTTGAATGCACTATTAATAGGGAGTCAGAATAAATGCTGAAGAGTGAAGCCTAGCGGGATTCCCTTAAAAATCATTTGCTTCAGTTACCATTAGTTTTTCTTTCAGCTTGGGGAGTTGGGAAAAGGGAACTCTTGCAAAAATCAACTTACATGAGAATGATGCAGTGTAGGTAGCATGGAAGCCTTTGGCAGTACTGGCATTGCTGGAGACAAAATTCACCACCAATGCATTGCCAAAAGAAGTGACAGGATGTGGCATGGTAATGCCACAGTAACGGCCTGAATAACAGCAGAAACACAAAGGAAAGGCAAATGTTACAAAGGGTGTATTCTCATTGTAATAGGAATCTGGGGCAAAAATAATACTAGGATGTTAACTCCTGGCATCAGTTACTATTTTTACCACTTTTATTTGTTAATTACATCACTGCATATGCTGAGGGATTCTACATTTTCATTCCCTGTGTGAATTAAATTTACACCTTTAAGACTTTTTTGTGATACAAAGATAGACCAAACAGAGTAGCCAATAGTCTGGTGGTAAGGGTGCTCAACTGAATGTGGGTACCTCAGTAAGAGCAGGGATTTGAATCTGGGCCTTAAAATTTCTGAGATGATGTACGGGGTTACTGGTTTTTATCTTGCTCTCCCATTTGGACCAGAAATTCTGGTCTGGAATGAAGAAAAACTCTCTAAGCCAAAAAAAAAAAAAATTACAGAAAGTTTCAGTTTCTATGAATTAACATTTCTGATGGAAAAACTATTGAAAGATTTCTGACCAGATCGGTTGTGAATATGATGCTACAGAACTTCACCATGACTTAGATGAACTGTGCTCAAGTAGGAAGGCTCTAGACACCGCAGAAGCAGATCATTGATAATGTCCCTGGCCTTCCTGTATGAAGTTAGGAGCAATATGAAACTAAGGACCAAGTTCTATTCTTGCTACACTTTAAATCAGCAGCTACCCTACTGACTTATAGGGAGTAACTTAAACAAGCCTCTAATATTACTAAAGTATCTAATAAATCCATTGATTTTATTCAGTGTTGACTCTCACTTAGCTTGTTAAATATTTTAATTTAAATATATGTAGGTGCTTTCAAACACATTAGACAGAGAAGGTAAATCTACAGTACCTTGAAGAGGAGCTTCATAATTATCACCTTCCAAAAGCTCTACAAAATCTGTAGTACAGTTATTTCTGCTGTCTTCAGTAGCAAAGTCAGTGAATGACAGTGTAACATGGTTGACTGTTAGGAGCAAAAGTAAAAAGTTAGGGGAAAGTATGGCATTGCGCACACAACTAATTAGCTGTGCACAAAGTGTATTTTATGATAAATCTTCATTGCAAGAAAAAATAGCAAAAACTTTGTTTTATCCTTTTTCACTAAGTCAATGAAATAAGCTTGTGGCTCTTCACAGATTGTGAAATATAAAATCAGAAGCATCTTGGTTACTGATATTCTGAGTGGCAATATTGAAAATACATTAATCCTGCTGGTAAAAAATCTGCTAACTCCTTCTATATATTGAGTAGTCCTCTCTAGAGCAGCAGGAATTAAAGATGTTATATGTATACATAAAGACATTCTTTTTAACAACCCAACAGCTTTATTATTATATACTGAATATGTGAATCCAACTGATTAATGGATCATTAACTCCCCTTAGCCAAGCTTATGTGAAATTGGATTTTCCACATAGTCAGGCTCTAAGCTACACTCTGAAAAAAGGAGATTTGGCTGTTGGGATTTTTAGACCACTGTATTGCTTTTGCTTATTCATTATGGCCATCATATTTTGTACTTGCTGAGGATGGTATTAAGGTGAGAATGAAAGAATAACATTTTTCGTTGAAATCAATACTTGATAATAGTTTTTTTTTTAATTTAGGAGCATTTGTGTGTCTTGGATAGGTCAGATAAGAGGCTTATGATTTTGATGCATGTGGAAGAGCTATGTACAATATGTGTTTAGAGTGACTTAATCTTAATAACTGGCATTATGCAGGCCTAGTTTAAATAGGACAGTGTCATTGACTACAGTAGACTTGCACCCACGTGTATGAATTTGGCACAATAGTTTTGTTCATTGCAGTAGAAATAGTGAACTCTGGTAAACACAGACAAACAGGCACTGCAAGACACAACTGACTGGCACTCAACTCTATAGTCTCTGCATGTTCTGTTCTCTGCCTTTTGTATGCCAGTTGAGTCAATCAATTACAGCTGTAAATGCTGGTCCTCAGGATATAAAATAAAAGGTAAATCACAGCGGGTGGTAAGAGTGGGAAGGCTTCTTGACCATTTCAGTACAAGTAGAATATGAACATTGCACTGCATCTTGCCAGGTACTGTAATACCGTGACTATTATAATACCGTATAATCAACCTAGGTGCATTTGTAATATATGATGGAATTCTCATGACACATGTTGGAATCCTTTGATTCTCACAGTGATTTACCAGCAGGGCTCCATGGGCTCTCAAGAATTATTACTGATTTACACCAATGGATATAAGAGAAGAATCAAGCATACTGTCAGCTACCTGGAAAAATATGCTTTTAGGGGAGACATGCTTTTAAAGCTTTTGTATTTTTCAGATAAGGAACAGCTTTGAATAGTTCCCTTTTTCTTGTATTTCTCTGGGCATGCATTTTAAAATCTCACATCCCATTTTACTGATCTGCTTTTTAAATTAATTAGTGTTTTCCCCTTGGCAGACTGTTCTTAATTTCATAACCAGTTTATCAAGATTACCCACAATCTTCTCAAAAGAATCTTCTTTGGGCATGGTTTTAATATCTGTGGGATAATCAGCTGAGCAGAAGCATGCAGGTCACTATTAAAAATAAACATTTAACGGCAATTACCACACACATTTATCTAGAAAGCCATAATATTTCCACATACTCCATACTGGAAAATGACACATAACAATGGATAATACTAGGTGACAACTGTGGCAGGGTGAGTTTTGAGGGGGAGCCGTGAAGCGGCTAAAATCCTTTCAGTCCTCACTGTGAGGGAGTGGGGCCTAGGAGTGGCTGTGAACTCCCTAGCGCCCCCTACCGTCACTCAAGGCTGTACTCAGCACCCTCGGTTTCTCGCCTGCCATGACTTTGATCTTAAATGGTTAAATGGGAGGCTGCCTTTATTCCCCTAGTGAACGGTATGTGAGTTCTTGCCCCTACTCCAAATGGGGTGCCTCTGTGCGCCCCTCCCTTAAGGGGTATGCGTGCCTCCAAACCTCCCCTTTAGCACGTCCCAAGCCTCGCAGCTGTTCCGTGGGATGTTGTGCAGTCCCTCGCCCCTCTGGTGCTCTCTCTCTCTCTTGGGCACCCTGGGCTCATCGCCTGCCTGGTGCCCCTGGACTGGGCTCCTACCCACCGGCCTGCTACCAGTGCCCCCGGGCCTGTCTCACCGTTGTCCGGCTACTACCGGTGCCCCTGGGCCTGGCTGATCACCGCCGCCCTGTTACCGGCGCCCCTTGGGCCTGGCTCAAAGCCACCGCCCCATTACCGGCTCCCCGTGGGCCTGGCTCAATGCCGCCGCCCCGTTACCGGCGCCCCGTGGGCCTGGCTCAATGCCGCCGCCCCGTTACCGGCGCCCCGTGGGCCTGGCTCAATGCCGCCGCCCCGTTACCGGCGCCCCGTGGGGCTGGCTCAAAGCCGCCGCCCTGTTACCGGCGCCCCGTGGGCCTGGCTCAAAGCCGCCGCCCTGTTACCGGCGCCCCGTGGGCCTGGCTCAAAGCCGCCGCCCTGTTACCGGCACCCCGTGGGCCTGGCTCAATGCCGCCACCCTGTTCTGGGCCTTGCCCCCTCTGGGGCCAATACCGCACTCCTCGTGCTCTCTCTCCGCCCCACTCTGGGGCCTTGCCCTCTTTGGGGCCAATACCGCGCTCCGCATGCTAGGGGCCCAGGCGACCGCCGCTGTGCCTGTCCCCTTGACCCTTCTCTGGGTCAGTTGCCCCACTGGGCAAAACACTGCCCTTATGGGCTGGGGTCTGCAACCCCGCACACCGTGCCTCCCCGGTGCAATACTGTGCCTCTCTGCACACTAGGGCACAGGCGACCGCTGCCGTGCCTGTCCCCTTGACCCCTTCTCTGAGTTGGTTGCCCCACTGGGCAAAACACTGCCCTTATGGGCTGGGGTCTGCAACCCCACACACCGCACCTCCCCGGTGCAATACTGTGCCTCTCCGGCACAGACAATAGTGCCCCGCTGGCACTGTGCCCCTACTGGGCACCAGGAACCCCCAAGCTGTTGGGGAGCCCCACTGAGGCCTCCTCACTCCCCTACAGCCTCACCCGGTCCTCTGGTGTAAACTGTAACCAAAACTCAAGCCACCTGGCTACAACATAAACAACAGAGCCTCCTGCTCCTAACACCAAGCCCTCACCAGGGCTCTCAACCCTTCCTCCCTTTAGGGTGTTCTCGTTCCCAGCATCATCGCAGCCGGTCCACGTGGTAAAGCCGCAACCACCAGCCCAGGCTGCTCAGCTCTGCTGCAGAGCTCCTGCTTCTGCGGCAGTCAGAAGGGAACTGCTCCTGGGCCCAGGCCTGAGTTGTTATAAAGGGCCTGGCCCTGCCCCCTTCCGGTCACCTGACCGGCTGGTTGCCCTAGCAACCCGCAGCTGCGCTGCCCTGCTGATTGGCAGCTCTGTCAAACCGCACCTGAGCTGCCCTGGTGACTGACAGCTCACCTTCTGTCCTCTCTCAGGCATGGAGCACCCCAGTGCCTCCGTGACACTCACTTTCTGGGACAATAACCCCTTTAGCTTCCTGCCACACCTTGATGTCTTTTTTTCTTTTATATGAGGAAAGTTGCCCCAGGGCTTCCTAAATTGATCTCTCAAATAACCACTAGGTGTACCATGGTCTCTGCCTTATGGACTAATTGCATGGCTCCAATGCATCCTACACCATGCCCCATACCTTGCACATGGCATCCTCATTGATGTTCTCTTCCATTTAGCCCCTCCTCTGTGACTCCTGGACCCTTGATGGTCCGTCACTTTCAGCCCCTCATTCTGGGCTACAGACCACTCAGTGGGTCCCTAGAAATGTCCTCCTACCCTTACTTCCGCCCCAAACCTCCAGACTGCTTTAGGTGTTACCCTCCACATTGACCTTCTGGGGTTGCAGCCACCTTGCTGAGGTGGTGTTCTCTCAGCAAGCTCCAAGCTGTTACTGCTGGCTTATCTCAGGGCCTGGGTTTATATCCTCCCTAAGTCCAATCCTCCTCCTGGATCAGATGACTGAAATCAACTCAGGCCATACCTGCAAGCCACTTCAGCCCCAATCTGCCTATTCTTAAAGTGGCAAAAGCACCAAACCTCCTGCCATAACAACCACTGGCAATTGTTAGTTTTTAAATAGTAATCATTATAAACCTGAGCCTAAATTTAAGAAAACTGGTGAGCACTAGCAGTCTGAAAACAGAGATTGTTTAGCTTAGGGGAGATAGAAGAGGTATTTAACAATAGAAACAAAAGGCTGTTATGATGAAAATGATAAATCAACTGTTCTGTATGCACACGGGACAGGACAAGAAGTACTCGGACCACAGGGCAGCAAGGGAGATTTAAATTACTTACTGGTAAAAAAATACCCTTTTAAGGGTGGTTAAGCACTCAAAAAGATTACTCAGGAAGGCTGTGGAATCTTCATCACTGGAAGTTTTTAGGTGCAGGTTAGACAAGCATGTCTAGAATTGCTGAACCAGGGTTAAACTAAATGACCTTTTGAGGTCCCTTCCAGCCAATTTTTCTGATTCTATATGTGATGTGTGTATTTATTTTTCCTCACATCTAGTTGCATTTAAACTTCTTAGTAAAACCCCACTCTCCCTCTTCACTTCTCATTATTCATCTGTGGAGGGAGGCTTGTAATAGGAAAATCCTGTATTTAGCACATTTCAACTAAAAGTCCATGACAAGGCAAGTTACTAGCTAGTCCATGGATTTTCTCACAGCAACTCTGGCTGCACATCATACTCAGTCATAGTTGGCAGTTCAGTCCTTAAATCATCCAAGATGATAATGTTGTACACTATTTTTTTTATTATGCCCTGAATCTTTTTCTATGCCAAACTTGGTTTCTGACAGATTAAAAGATCCTCATTCTCTCCAACCTACCAGGATGCAGGACTTCCCAGAGAAGAAAAGGAGGAATTTTACATTATTAACCAAAAGGAGATGAGGATGTTAGTCATCCAGCTAAAACTTTCCCACAGAAAAGTTTTTACTTACATGGCTCCTGGGCTCGAATAATCCAGCTGCAGTTCTGATTGTTTGGATAGTTGGCAGGATACAGAGGAGAGGAAATTGCTGCACCAACTGAATCTGTCTCTATGAATCTTCCACATGCTTTAGAATAAAACACACACTCAGACACAATGCATCTATTAGGTGTCTGTTGTAGCAAGTACAAAAAATAAATGAATAGGAAGATATCATGCTCAGGTGTTGACTGTTCCAGGGATTCAATATTAAGATATCTAAAGAGGGAGAGACTTAATTTGTTAGAAAACAAGGTCCATGAATCAGAACCCCAGCCACAGTTACCCTTTCACTTCATCATGGTGACCCTGACAGTATAATCCATAACAATTGTACCTGCACTTACCTATGAGCTACCATCTATCAGTCCAAAAGGGCAATTCTGGGGTCCCTGGCTAACCCTGATTCAGGGGAGCCCCAAACACCGCATGCCTACAATGGAAGTTGGGATGGCAGATAGTATAGGAGCTATTCCAGCAGCTTTCTGCACTGAATGGGCAGAATCCTCTTGTGCAGCTGGATCCACTAGACCTGCACGGCATGAATCTTGTACATGTACATAATTTTTCATCCTCAATGCCTCTGCTGCACCATGTACATAAGCACATGGACTAAGTGCCAGATCCACAGAAGGACTTTGGGATCACAATGCTAAGCTTTTGTGTTAAACGTCTAGGTGCTTTGCAACCTAGCAGTCCTGAGTTAGACACTCAGACTCCTTACACATGGGGCGAGCTGAGCACCTATAAATGGGAAAAACCTCTACCCTCAATAAAAGCCCTCTGAGCAGAGCTGCCTAACTTATCCAATAGGAAACCCCAAGGCCATGGCTATACCTTAAGTCCCACATGTTTTAGAAACGTAGGTACCTAACTCTGGGCTTCAGGGAAGCTTGCAACTCTGACTGGGATTCTCAACTCTGAATCTTCTTCAAGAATGACCCTTAGAAGCTCAATCACATCTCAGAAAGCACAGTGGCAGCAGCCAGGGGTGGCATCAGAAAGCATTTTATCCAGCAGTTCAGTACCACATAGGATTTGAGCCTGCATATTCTACAGTCAAGGTAACTGCTCTAAGCACCAGGTTATAGCATTCCTGGGGAATGAAGGAACTGAGAGCCATGCAGACTAGAATAGCCCATGACCCTGTAGCTAGGGTATCTGCTTGGGAGGTGGGAAATGCAAATTTCTCTCAGACAAAGGAAGGAATTGACCTGGGTCTCCAGCATCTGAAAGGGCAATAATAGTGTTTTATGCAGAACCTGATCCTATGATGTGTGGTCTGAGAGCATCTACCTAACAAGGGGAGGTAGGGGAGGGAATCTGTAGATACAAACACCAAAGCTCTCAGTATTGCCAGGACTTGGCAAGACTTTGGTTGACAGGTTATAGATGCCTTGAGGACAGATGGCAGCTGATCTAATTTTTTAACTTAAATTCCTACTATAGCATTCAAGAGAGACTTAAATCCTCTAAGTTTTTTTGTGGATGTAATCCTTAGTCCCTTACACCATGTTCTAGACTGCCCTTTTACAACTCTTACTGTTGAGAGCTTGGAGAATAAACAATTGATGGATTTGTGTCAGAGCCTGGAGAAGTGCTGATAATTACTGCCTCTCACTCCCTCTACTGAAACTATAAATTTTATGTCAGCTGTCAGTATGCAGCAACTTGCAAAAACTTAGAGTTTTCAAGGAGATGATCTAGAACCTCTGAGTTTTCTTGCCTTTAACATTTAACCCAGTTTTATTTGTTCTTGGGGTAAAAGCCTAGTCCTACTGAAGTAAAAATTTCAGTGCAGGCAGAATTACAGCTAGAGTTTTCACTCCTAATATCAAGGTTTCCTCAGCAAAGTTACTGAATTTTCTGTGCATAGATATATTTGCATTTGTATTTGTAATCCATACCCTATATCCAAAAAAGTTCTGTCCTCAAATGACATGTTATTTGCCAACTACTTACTAGTAAAATTGCTTTGAAATTTAGCAGTATAGAACAATGGGGCTACAAGGAAAATGTTATGGTCATGAAGTACTAAACAATTTTATATGCAGAAAGTAATTGTACCTTCTTACCGGGAGAAATTGTATAATAATTTTTTTAAAAAATCACAAAAATTATAAGCTTTGTCTTGTTTCTGATATCTTATAATGAGTATCGTAGGGGAACAATTTGTCTTAGAAGAAGAATGTGACTTAAAGTCTAATCCATCTCTAATTTGTAAGGGAAAAATTAAAATGGTAATAGATTTTAAAGGTTTTTTATAATGATAACAAATGAAAATGTACAATACAGTGAAATTCTCTTAAAAGGAGCCTCATGAAATGGACCAAGGGACTTAAGTGATTTTAAATTATCTTGGCTTCTTCTGTTCTACACTGAGGGATGAAGATGCTCCCAGAAAAACTGAAATGGCACTATGAATGCTGCCCAGCATCTTTGCTGCACAGATTTTTCATCCTCAATGCCTCTGCTGCACCAAGGCTTGCAACTAATTAATCTTGAAGTTGTCTCTGAAGTGTCCATACCAAAGGTTTCCTCTTGAGCCTGCATCCAGACTTTTTAGGGCACGTCTATTCTTTGGCAGTAGGGTGCCCCAGTAGGGCTACTCCTGAGAATGCCTCACCAGTCTGCTCTTACTCATACACTTCCCAGAACTGTGGTGGTGAGGCGGCTTGAGGGGCTGTGCAGGGCCTCACCAGTGTATTTTTAGGTTTGGAGCTGTGGGGGCAGCCTCTGCTCCAGAGGTCACTGTTGTGCCACACCGGGTGCATATACATGTGCAATTAACATGATGCAATGAATTCTGTTGCTGTCTGAGCCAGAGGACACTGGTCCTAGATGCAGTGTATACATATGCACCTGGGACAGCAGCAGTTTGGGCAGAGCAGCTTTGAACTCGCAGAGGGCATGAAGGGGTCAGCCCCAAGCTCTGAGTGGTAGCTTTCGGCAGTGGAGGGGCTGGCTTAAGCATGAGGGTGCTAGAGTATGGAGCTGTGTGGCTAGGTGGCAGGCAGCCCCTGCACTTTAGCACCCTCATGCCCCACCCAGCTAGGTGGAGTTAATTAATTTCCTGTGCCCTAATACCAGCACACATGTAGACAGTGATGCTTTATTGTGGAGCTAATTAGAGTGCACATGCAGATGCACCCACTGACACAAGAGTATAGATCTACCCAGAGCAGGTAACCTATTTAGGCCCTTACAGCTCTTGTAAAGTATCTGGAATGGGTTTGAGGTCCTCACTGTAATAGATGTAGTTTTAATTCTTAAATGGTCTTTTGAAAATGTCCATTTAAAACAGCATGAGAGAACTCCGCATACATAGAAACAATGCTGAATATAAGGAGTGCTGAGATAGTGAATGCAGTAAAGACTGATTGTGGTCACGTGAAAGGGTGTTTATGTCACTGAGGTACTTGCCTTCAGAAAAGTAAGCGCTGAAACCCCTGTGCTGGTGGCTGCTGTCAGAGCGCAGTCGAACAAACATAATATTCTGGGTGGTGGTGATGGGAGTAGGATGCTGACTGCCACAGAGTTTTCCAAGAATTGGGGCTTCACTGTTTGGACCATCAAACACCTTTATAAAAGAGAAGCAAGCAAAATGAATCATGAGAACCCCAGATCAGTATGTTTCTGTGTCCGACCCATTGTAATTGCCCTACTCTATTTTGACAGGTATAATTTACATATATATTATAGTTTTGAGTTGTGCACCCAATGAAAGAAAACTGATCTTAGTTTTAAAATCCTCCATACTGAGTGCATGAAGAGAATCTGCTCGTTATCTTTATAGGCTCAATCAGGAAAATCATTACATAGGAGAATCTGCAAGAGCTGAACTAAGTATCACAGAGCTTCATTTTTCAAGATTTGTTATAAAAACCAAAGTAACTCATCAGTCTCATGGCAAAACTGTTCAAGCCTATTTTCCCAACAACAAGACTGGGGAGAGGGAGGGAAGAGTGCTATGGGCTCATGACAGCTATAACCTTTGGGGAGTTTGAGAGGAAGATCATAAAATTACAGAGAAGCAAGGCTAGGAGAGACCTCCAGGGGTCATCTACTCCAAACCCCTACCTCAGGCAGGAACATTTACTCTGGGGTAATGCAGCACAGTCCTGCAGCAGCAACAGCTCTGGGGTTGTGCAATGGTTCTGGGTTCAGGCTGCACAGCCCTGTGGTGGTGGCAACTCTGGCTTCAGGGCCATGAAGAACAGCTCTGTGGCAGCAGGTCTGGGGTCATGAAAAACAGCCACACAGCAGTGGTGGATCTGAGGCCATGCAGCATGTGAGTGGCTAGAGCAGGACTATGCTACACATGATGCCAGATCTGGAATGCAGTACCAGTCCATGCAGTCCAATTTGGCCTGCAGATTGCCCCCAGCTAAATTTGGCCATACTGACAAAAAAATACTTATTGCAACATGTTGCCCCTTTCAAATAATGCAGCAGCTCAGACTTAGGTTGATGGAGCTTTAGATCACCAGTTAGTGTCAAGCTGCCCATGTTTTACTTTAGACAGTTGTGGAAGCAACTCTTGCTTTAGCAGTACAGGCATTCCTTGCGCTGGTGGCCAAAATCATGCACTCCCATGTAATTTGCATTCAATCAAACCATTAATTTGACTCAGTAAAGACCTGTGGATTTGGGGCCAACATGTAATTAACTGCCACTGGCACAAAATAAGTACAAAAGGATAAGAAACTCTACAGAGACATTGGCCTGCATGTGGGCAGGGTAAGGCACCGCATGAGGGATATTCTGCTCTACTGGGCACCTTTACAAAAAATGGCTTCTTGCCAGCAGCTGCAGGAGCTCAGCTCCACAGGGCCTGCCAGTGCTGAGGCAGTGGCATGCTTTGGGGCTCCAAATATGCCCGGCACTGCTGTCCACATCCGGGTCTGCCCTGCTCACCAAAGGTGACAGCACAGGACTGTGCGTAGGAGGTTGTGGGCAAGGGAGTGGCACATGTGGGAATAAGGCGGTCACCACCTTCCTCATCAAGGGCTGCAGCAGGCAGGAGGGTGTATGTGTGTGTGTGTGTGGGTGCACGTGTGTGTGTGCACACTTGAGAGAGAGAAATGCAAAACAAACAAAAAGGTTTATTTATGTCAGTAGCTTAAAATCCCTTGCACTATTACTAAATAGTGGTTATTTTTTTTTTTGTTATTTTTTTTTTTTTTAGGGCTGGAAGGGACCTCGGGAGATCATCGAGTCCAGCCCCCTGCCCAAAGGGCAGGAAGTCAGCTGGGGTCATAGGATCCCAGCAAGATAAGCATCCAATTTACTCTTGAAGGTGTTCAATGTAGGTGCTTGAACCACCTCTGCTGGCAGACTGTTCCAGACCTTGGGGGCTCGGACAGTAAAGAAATTCTTCCTTATGTCCAGCCTGAAACGGTCTTGCAGGAGTTTGTGACCGTTCGACCTCGTCATCCCTTGGGGCGCTCTGGTTCATAAACAATTTTCTTTTTTTCTGCAAGTTCAAAAACTTTTTTTTTCCTTTCTGTTATCTGACAAATCAGGAGGAGAAAGACAACAAGGGCTGACTTTAATTTTAGTTGAGATTGAACCCAAATGAAAAAAAAGAGAAATCATAAAGGAAATAAATGGCTACAGTCAGTATGCCCTACTGTAATAGGGGGCCTTCCAGGGGCCAGTCCATCATTGGCCCACCCACTTGTTTCTGGGCCAACCACCCGCCTCACTCACCTTCTACGCCTTGTTGTTTCTTAATTGGTTCTAATTAGGTGGGAGGCTACCCATTCTTGCCCTGATGCCAGGGGGTGCTGCCTGTGGCTCCGTTCCTCCCCTACACAGCAGCCAGGCCTTGCAGATGACATCTAGCTGACACAATGATCCCGGCCTACAGTCAGACCATAGGCTTTATATAGCGCACACCTTGGGTGGCAGACGTACCATCTTTTGGGCCTCTACTGTGACCCTCACTGGGGTAGTGGCCAGCCAATTACCTGACCGGGACCAAGCCTGCCCTGGCCCCTTCTGGGGCAACTCTATGCAAACTCACACATGCACACTGGACTCCCAGCCCTCTGGTTTCCCCCTCACTGGGGCTACAGGGCTTCCCTCCCCAGTGGGGGCTCAGATGGCCATAACCATGCCTGGCCCCAACTGTTACCCACAGTGATGTGGAGGCTAGGGGTTATTGAGGTGCCCCAACCCACCTTCCACCAGGGTGGTAACTGGTCTTGTATTTTCCTTGAGGCTCCTGTGCCACTGGGAGCCCCACCAGGCCACCCACTCCTGGTGGGGTGCAGTTTTAGATCATGCCCAGGCCCTGAGAAGGTGACTCTACTCTCTGGTGCTCTCAGCACAGCAGCCTTCCTTCTGTCCCTCTAGAGTGAGTTCCCTGCTGTGGAGCTGCTGCTTCCAACCTCACATCCCCAGGGTCCCTTCCTAGACCAGGGGCAGGCAACTATTTTGGCTGGAAGGCTGTTTAAGTTTTGGTTAGCTGTCAAGGACTGCATGGGTGGCTCTGCTCACTGACAGGTGCCCCGCCCCTAGTTATTATCTTGCAGCTGGGAGTCCTGCACCTAACCGCTGACCTTTGCCACCAGAAGTCCCTCCCACTGCCCACGGAAGTACTCCTTTTGCCTAGGGGATTTGTCATCTTGGAACTGGAAACAAAACAAATTATATTCTAAAAATCAAACAACATATATTAATTTGATTTCAAAAACTGTTTTTGTCCTGATTTATACATGTTTGCATGGTGTACATAGAGGTGACTGCATAATAGCTTAAAATGAAGTCTTACTTCTGTACACTGTGAGGCCGTAGGGAGGGTTGGGGGGTATGGATGGGTGGGTACAGGGTTTGTGGAGGGCTGTGGATGTGTGTGTGAGGGTATGCATGTATGTGGGGTGTAGGGAAGATTGTTTGTGTGAGTGGAGACGTATGTGGCTTGTGGAGGGCTGTGAGTGAGTGGGTGTCGGGGAGTGGCTAGAGGGGCTGTGGCATGTGTGAAGGGGAAGGGTGGCTTGGGCATGTGAAGGGGTGCTGATGCCTGCCAGCCCAGGCTCTGCACTCCTGCCACCCTGCCCTGGGCTTCTACCAGCCCTGGCCCTGGGACACCAGCACAAGCCCTGTGCTCCGCCCGCCCACGCTCTGCCATTTCCCCCCTATCTGCCGCTGCTGCCCTTCCCCATCTGTTTCCTTCCCTTCCTTCCTGCCTGCAAATACCACTCTCCTCCCCTGCCTACCCATTGCTCTGGCAGCATGCAGTTCCTGGCTGCATGGCTGGGACTGAAAGATACAGCCGGAGTCAGCTTGGCTCAGCCCAGCCCCTGCAATTTCTAGCTGGCTCCTGCTGCACTGTATAGTGCCTGGCTCCTAGCTGGCTCCTGCTGTGCCTAGCCAGCAGCACATGGTTCCTTGTTGTATGGCCAGGATTGCATGGTGCAGCAGGAGACAGCCGGAAACCATGGGAGCAAGGCCAGGCTGGTTCCTGCCGCATCCTGCACTCCCAGCCATGAAGCTAGGAACTGTGTGGTGCCAGACTGGTCGGGCTGGCTCCTGTTATGCCGGCAATCTTCCTCACCAATTCTTATCTGAGTTTCCCTCTCTAGGCAGAAGCTTCTGGTTGAAGACTGGGGAGGGGGGAACTGGGAGCGGGGAGGGGCTGGGCAGGCCTTGCTGCTGCCACCGCTGGGTCCTACCACCAGCTTCTCTTTGGTCCTGTTGCCACTGGTGCCTTGTCATCTTTGACAGGCAGCCAGGGGCAGATAATAACCAATTTTCTAAATTTTTAGGGGTCCCATGGGCCAAATAGAAAGCCCTAACAGGCTGGATCCAGCCTGTGGGCCATATTTTGTACACCCCGTCCTAGACTCTGAAAAACTGCCCTGGCTTGGTGTTGCAGCCACTAGCCTAACATGTATGTTCCTCTGTCTCTCTCCCTTCCCTCTTCTCTGGAAGTCTTTTTACTTCCTTTGTGACAGCTAATTATTCTTATCAGCTGGCCGAGAACTGTGGGGCAGGCCTAAAATCATGTTTCACTGCCCCACTATAAGCCTTTGTAAGCCCACAGCCTGCGACAGTCCCATTCTTCAAAAACCAAGGAATGAATTCCATTCTTCAAACCTAATTAAAAGCCTGATTGGAGCAATACTAAGATATATATTTCTATAAAGTTATGGCAACTACAGGTCTAGCAGAAGCAGAAAATGTGTATTTTCTGATGCCATGTTGTTACTTGTCTGTATTTGTTAGCTTTACTTGGTTGCTTCATAAGGATCATTTCAATGCCATGGGTAGAATGGAACATAATTCACAATATTAAGCCATGTAATACGTCTCTCCACATAACTTTTGAAAGTGAACTTGCAAACATAAATTGAGATCCACAAGGCATCCCACTTGCTGCATTAGTAGAGGAAAATTATCTAGGCATGTGACTTTAAAAAAATCCATATTGCCTTTCACACTGTGAATAGTATTGCTGTGCTGCTATTTCCCCTATCACGTAATAAGCTTGTCTAAGTGACTCATTGTCTTCTTGTTGAAATGAGAGTAGTCATGACATTTGCAAAAGCACAAGACAAAATACAGAGAGAGATTTCAGTCTTTTAGCTATGTTTTTAAAATTGTACTTCATGGCTAATTTCTCTTTAAAGGTCCCCTTTCCAGCATCTTAGATTCTTTAAAAATGCTTCCCCTCTGTGTCAACCCTTACAAGATTCAGTTCTATATTCCTGCTTACAAAATGTTCCACTGGAATAAGAATAAAAAACTAATTTATGTAATATAAACCACTTCAGAGAAAAAAAAACTGCATCTGCCCACCCTTTAAACTGCGTCTCACTTTAAGCACAGTTTTTTGAGTTATGCCTTAGCATTCTGTCCAGGTATTCTCTCATGTTGACTTATGATTACAGTGGAACTTCAGCTATAATTTCTAACAAATACAGGGTCAAAATATATAGGAAACAATATACTACATATATCTTGCAGACAACACACACACAACCAGGTCTTGGAAATTGCAATGTGCTCTATATGCAAGAAATGTGGTTATGGGCAAAAGTAAAAGTAAAATCTGCATTTGACTCTCAGGGAGCAGAACAACAAGCAGACCCTGATCCCTAGCTGTTGCTAATTAGATACTCACTATAAGGAAAGATTGTCTTTTCTTTATCCTGCTTTTCAAAAACAAAGTTTGTATTATATTCTGGGTCATGTTTTATTCAAGAAAATACGGTATTTTTCATTGTCCTATTACAGCATTTCTCTTCAAAAAACATGGAATAGAATTTAGCTCTCTTAAGCCCCTGACAGACATTACACCTAAGCCATGATTAACTAGTTAATTATGTCTTAAGTAGGGACCCAGCCACATGTTTATTCCATTAATGACATGTTAAAACAGGAAATAAGCCACAAAATGATTACTAGGGATCCTGGTTTTCTGTTTAAAAATCGCAATTTCTCTGATTAAACCCTTCCCCCTCAATTCGTATTTTATATATATAAACCCACTGTTTCCTATGATTTTTCTCCTTAAAAAGGAGAGTATCTATGTTTTTCCAGGGCAAATGGAAAACCTGGATACCTGGTGATTACCCAAGGTATGTGTAACAATTTTGTGGCTGATTCCTATTATGCCTTCAATTTAATTTGTGAGCGGTGCTCTTAGCCTTGGAAGCACATTGGAACCCTTCAAGACTCCAGTGTGTTCCCTGCATCGGGGAGCCTCAATCAGCTGATTGGAGCTCCCAGCCACTGGAGATCATCAGAGCTAAGGACTCTCCTATGCTCCACTGGCTGACAGTTGTAATCAGCTGACTGGGGCTCCTAGCTGCGGCTCCTAGCAGAGCCAAGCTTGCTACTTGCCAGTGCAGGAGGTCAGGACCATGATCCTGGGCTCCCCATGCACCAGTATATATGGCACAATTGGGATCTGATTTCCAATCCCACAATCACACCTCCTGCCATGCCATGGCAAAAGGCACGATTGTTGGGATCATGCCTCTGATCTCATCACACCTTTAATTTAATATCTGTCAGTGGCCCCAAGTCTCAGTATAATCCTGAACTACCTGAACAGACCATTCTTTGTCCCTCTGTTTTGTTTATAAAACCATGTGTGAAAAGATGTGCTTTGATGTGTTTTCCACTGAATCATATTTCTAGAAGGAATTAAAAACACTAGGAAAAATCTTACCAAAGAATTGGCCTACAGCTTGCAAAAAGGAATATTTCGCAACACATGCTATTTTGAATTGTGTGGTGAGAGGCAGGAATAAAGAAATGGGTAATGGTGCACAAAAGGGCAGAGGGGTGTCCCTGGGGGAACTCACAAAACACATAAAATCCATAAAGATAAGGGGTGGGGTTTAGGGAGGAAGGGTGAAACTAGTGTGTTAAGTCACACACAGCATTTTTTCCTATAGTAGAAGACTTTAAAAAAATCCACTAACTTCCTTAACTGTCTACATTTTCCATCTATGCTGCTTTGAATTATTATTAATAAATACATTCACAGTAATATATCAGTTTACAAATCTCCATTCCTTCTTCCTGGCTTACATTCCCATGAAACGCAGATAACTCCCTCACAAAAGGATGTGCACACACTAATTTTATTCAGGTGTTTCATGAAAATAACTCCAGCTTATTGGTGTGACAAAAGGAAAAAAAAATCTCATCCATTTAATTGTTGCCTTTTCTTTCACATTAAACTAACACTGAAAAACTTTAATAAAACTTGAATGCAGTAGACCTTCACACATCTGAACCCCACAGGGATCCCCTCTTCTTATATGCAAATGTTTAGATTTGCAATGGATTTATACTATAAAATGGCACCAAAAAGAAAGAGGAATATTTTAATATTATAAAACCTAGTAAAAAACCCTCATATCATTGTATATATGTACAGGTATTTTCCATTTCTGAGGCCCAAGTTGGGAGATCATATAATTCCAACATTTGAATAGATAGCATTCAGAAAAATGAAGGTTCACTGGGCCAGTCGAAACGCTGATTTTTAAAAATCTTTTGGGGTTCAAAATAGCATTCTCCATCTTCTATTCTGAAAAAAACTTCAGTTTGACTGACATCTAGAATGTCCACAATCCAGAAAGAATGTCTGTCCAGTTTCAAACCAGTTCAGACTACCTAGGTCAGATTAACCTGCAAAGATTGAATCAATTCCAGCTCAGGCTTTTTGAATGTTTGTCCCTAGCCTTAACGTGTAGACAATCCAGGTGTTAAAAGCACCAGGACCTGCCCAAAATTACTGTGTAAGAAGGCCCTAACACTATTAACAACATAGACCTGTTTTCAAAAAACTTCCTGTTCCTGCCAGTTTTAATTCACTGTAAACAAGGGTTTATCAGAGAAAGAGGGCTGGATTTTGGTTTAGGTTCCCCATGTTTTATCTATACGTTATGGATTCTCACAGATCACACATTCCTTTGTACTGAGTGAAGTAGAGTTTGACAGTAAAGGTCAAATTTCCTGGTTTCTATTCTTATGAGGCCTATAACTTTGGCTTTGCAATGTCTTGTTTTTCACATACTGATTGAGCTGCAGTCTGAATTCCTGTGTTCAGTAAGGGCTTGCCAGTTGAGAGCAATATGAATCTTCCACAGGACAGATTCTCTAAAAAGGCAATTCAAAAGCCAGACAAGGATCACACAATGTAGTATGCACATAAAGAAAAAGGTCAGAAACATTTTTGTGCCTGGCATTCTCCCTTTTCAGCTTTATAACAAATTTTGTGATCCTGGACAGGAACATCACATGATGACAAAACATGTACTAGAACCTACAAGTAAATAACTCAAACCATAGCTCACCCCACAAAAGGGTACATCATAGTCATATTCCCATCTTTTCGTAAGAAGTGCTGGGAATGCTTCCCCACATACTGTCCTGGGGCATACATAATCCCAAAGGAAATAGAGAGAATGCAGCACCAGTGTGAAGCTTGCTCCATGACTCCCTCATAGACTCAGGGTTTCCAAATAAGCTCAGTTCCATGTTTCACTGACAGCCCTAAGGAAGGCATAAAAGTACTTGTGCAGACTGCCATTATGGGATGAACAAAGCAAATCCTTCACATTTATTATGGTTTTAACCTTGTAACTCACCCGGTAAATGAATAAATAATTTGTCATCACTTGTAGTCTAGACTTCATACTGAATTTCCTCTTTTGAAAGCATTCCTCTCAAGACTGTTAAGGAAACTTCTGAAAAGTTCAGTGGTACTTACAGAAACATTATCATAATTGCAGGCATGGTGAGGTTCAATGTCAAAATCTGTGAAGTTCAGTAGAATGCGATGGCCATAGTCAACTTGGATAACCCATGAACAGTCAGTGTTGTCATTATAAGGATTAGGGTAGTTTGGAGAATGAATTTCACCACTGGTAGCTTGAAAAACACCTCCACAACCTGGAAAAGATGTAATCAATAGCTCTTTCATCCTTAGCAATATTTTAGCTGGTCTTTTAAATTAACAGGGAAATAACTTAAATGACTTAATTTCTGTTGACACAGGAATCACTGCATGGGAAAAGCACAACGTCTTCCCACCCCACTCCTCTCCCTTTCCTCGGTTCAGTGACCTGTCTCAAGTCATCATTCCTGCCTGATAAAAATATAAAACTTGCATAACGGAGAGCCATGCAACAGTTAGGCTTTGTGAGAGAAGTTTCTGACTAACCCCAAGCAACTAGTGAGGGACTTATGAGCTGAAGCATGAGGGTTAATTTCTTTATAGCTTTTACCCTTGCTATTTTAAAAGTTCATAGATTGCAAGGCTGGAAGGGACCTCAGAAGATCATTGGGTTCAGCTCCCTGCACCAAGCAGTACATATAACTGGGGGTCAAGTGACCCCAGCAAGGTGACTGTCTAGTCCCCTCTTGAAGATTCCCAGGGTAGGTGATTGCACCACCTCTGGAGGAAGCTTATTCCGCAGTCTGGACACCCTGACTGTGAAGTTTTTCCTAATGTTGAGTCTGAGTTGATCTTCCAGGAGTCTGCGGCCATTACTCCTAGCTTTCCACTCGGGTGCCCTGGTGAACAGTTGCTTACCGAACCCTGGATGTACTCCTCTAGTGTAGCGGTAAGTTGCTACCAGGTCCCCTCTCAGCCTTTTTTTCAGGCTGAAGAGTCCCAGGTCCCTCAGCCTATCCTCATATGGCTTCCTTGTTAAGACTGATCATATATGTGTGGCTCTTTTCTGGACTCTCTCAAGCTTGTCCATGTCCTTGTTAAAATGTGGTGCCCAGAACTGGACACGATACTCCAGCTGTGGTCACACCAGTGCTGAGTAGAGTGGAAGAATCCTTGGCTTTGCTGGAGATGCTTCCATTGATGCATGCCAGAGTATTATTTGCCCTAGTAGCTACAGAATCACACTGTCAGCTCATATTCATACTGTGGGCTATTATTACTCCCAGGTCCCTTTCATTCATGATGCTAGTCAGTTTGGTGCCACCAAGCCTGTAGGTGTATTGGGGGTTGCTTTTCCTGAGGTGGAGAACTTTACATTTCTTGATATTAAAAGTTATTTTAATAAGTATTATCCACATAGATGTCCTATACTATTTACACATTAGTGACAATGGTTGGATTCGGCACACTGAAAAATCTAAGATGAGACATAACGTAAGTCTCACATTTTCTCAGACCTTTGGTATAATCCAGAACTAAAATCTTATATTCCTTCTAAGATCCATCCTTTCTCTTATTTAACTTCCAGGCCAGGAATTCTCTGGACTAGGTAGAGTTGTTCCACTTGTAGGAGTAATTGAATTGGGCTTCTGACCTATTTGATTAGAAAAAAACCAGACAGAGACCAGAAGTGCTGATACTGCTTATTTCCGTTAAATATTCTGAGATAACGAATTCTACAACGCTTTGTTTTTTATCTATGATATAACACCCTGTGTACAGATGTTGTTTATTTTTCTTTCTGAGAAACCAGAAACTGATAACTATTTCTATAAGCACAGTTTCACACTTCTTTAAGTAAACAACCTGTATGTCTGTGTGTGTGTTAATGATCAGTGATTTACTGTCCCTCGTATTTTTTTCCTCTTTCTTTGTCTTAAGTATAAATATGCTTGTAAACTTAGAAAGTGCAAGAAATCCTTTAAAACAGACAAGTGGGTGATTCCCCTTGCTGTATGGAATTCTCCCTGTGATCACAGTATAGCCCTAAATAAAGAAAAGCTGGCTCTGTCAGTTCTGATTCAACCACAACGCGAAGTCTGATTTCTTCCACACACTTAATTCTTATGCACTATTCTTGAAGAACCCAATTTGTTCTAGCCAAAATAATGCTGCAGGTTCTGAAGTCTGAATACACCAAGGATGGGCACTATTTCAGTTGGAGGGCTGCTTAATGAGCTTTGGTGAGCTCTCAAGGGCTGTATGGTTAAGCCCTACTCCCTGACAGCTGCCCTGCCCCCCTGGTTGCTATCTTGGGAAGTCCCACCCCTAACCCTGGACCTTTGCCACCAGAAATTCCTCCCCCTGTCCTTGGAGGAAGGGGGGGGGGTTGCCATCTTGAAACTGGAAAAAAAAACAAATCATATACTAACAACATCAAACATCTACTACAACTGATTTTAATTTTATTTTTTAAAATATTTTTGTCCTGAATTATGTAGTGTATCTAGAGGTGATTGCATAATAGCGCCAAATAAACTCTTACTTTTGTATACTGTGTGTGGGGAAGTAAGAGGGTATATGTGGGGGCTGTATGGTTGGTGAGTGGGTGTGAGGGTGTGGGTATGGTGAGTGGGTTATGTGGGGGAGGGTGGGGGTAGGGAGTGTGGTTGGGGTAGGGGCATGTGGGAGTGTGTATGTAAGCTGTGGGAGAGTGCGGATGTGTTTTGGGGTATGCTGGGGGTGGGGTGTGTGTGCGATGTGTGTCGATATGGTCAGGGGTGTTGGAGTGTAGGTGGATGTGTGTGGGTGGGTTTACAGTGGGGGAGTGTGGGACTGTGTGTGGGGACTGTGGTGGGTGTGGGTGTGTGTTGGAGGTATGGTGGGAGGTGAGGAGCCAGCCCTGCCTGTCCCATCCAGGCTGCAGCATGCAGTTCTGGGCTGCAAGGCTGGGACCCATATGGCACAGCATGGGGCCAGCCTGGCCTGCCACAATGCGGTTCCAGTTGCAAGGCTGTAGACTATCATGTGGCATAGAGCCAGCCTGGCCCATCCCAGCTGTGGTGCACAGTTTCCAGCTGCAAGGTCGGGACCCATGTGGCACAGCACGGCACAGGGTCAACCTGGCCTGGCCCATCCCCTCCATGTTGTGCCATGCAGGTCTCAATCTTGCAGTGAGGAACTGCGCACTGCAGCCAGGATGAGCCAAGCTGGGCTGGCTCCATGCCATGCTGTGAATTCTCTGGCCTTGCAGCCAGCCCCACCCATCCTGTCCTGGCTGCAGCGTACAGTTCCTAGCTGCAAGGGTAGGGATCATATACCGCAGCACAGAGTTGGCCCAGCCTGCCTTGGCAGCATGCGGTTCCCCACTGAAAGGCTGGGACCTAAGCGGTGCAGCATGGAGCCAGCCCATCCCATCCCATCCTGTCCTGGCAGCACGTGGTTCCCTACTGCAAGACCGGGACCCAAGTGGCATGGTATGGAGAAGCCAAGCTGGGCTGGGTCTGTGCTGTCCAGGCTTCATGCCGTGCTATGTGGGTCCCAGCCTTGCAGCGGGGAACCATGTGCTGCTGGGCTGGTTCTGGCCATATGGTTCCTGGCCTTGCAGCTGGGACAGAATGGGGGGGCTGGTTCCCCACCTCCCACCATACCCCCCACACACATCCACACCCTCCCACAGCTCCCACATATACTCCCACCCTCCTACCATAACCTTACACAATCCTACAATCTCCCACTATAACACCACATTGCCAGTGGTCTCTCCTATCCCCACGTCACCCCATCCCCCATTCTTACCTGAATTTCAACTCTCAAATGAGGTAGGGCTGGGGAACAGCCACAGGGTTGCCAGGGCAGAAGGCTTTGCTAGCCAGAAACTTCCAGTCTTCAGAAGCTTCTGGGGGGTAGGGGTGGAGTGGGGCAGGTCAGATTGGGGTTGGGTTGGTTGCATTGTAACCAGAGACCAAACTGCTTGCTGCTATGACCAGAGACTTGTGCTGCCAGTGCCTTGTTGGCTTTTGAACAGGTAGCCACTGGCAGGTAATAACTGTCTAACTTTTAGAGGGGTCCTGTGGACTGGATAGACTGGCCTGGCAAGCCAGATCCAGCCCACAGGCTGTATTTTGCCTGCCCCTGGAATACACTATGGTGGATCCAGCAGATGAAGTGCAAGACTTTTCAGTGGGATCAAACAGATTCCAAGAGGGTGTGCTGAGGCTATAAAATGTCTGGGTGATAGAGATGGAGTCAGAAATAGTATTGAAGGGGGTTGGAGATGGAAGGGAACTGTGAAAGGAAAACCAGGTAGGTTTTAGGATCTGGTGTAGAGGACAGAGAAAGAAATGAGAAAGTTTGGATGTCAAAGAGTGAGGAAAGAGAAGACATCAGAAGTTTCAAATAGTCTGGATAAACTACCAATCAACATCTAAACACTTTGGAAAGGCTCAGCTCAATAAATATTTTAGGTTGCCCTTATAGTCAGAAAAATCTTGAAACTTTCAAATAAAACTGTTACTTTCAAATAATCCTGAAACTTTCAAATAAAAACAGAGAGGTGTGAATTTCAACAATTAAATAAATCACTTTATTGAATTAAGTGGAAGAGCTATATTTAAAATGGTCAAGTGTTCACTATTCAGTTTAGTTATTTACTGATGATTAGCACTTTCATAAGAACCCTATCACTGAAACATACCTTTGGATCAATGTAACATGTATTTCCCTGATTGTTAGTAAGGGTTTGAGAAAATCATCACAAAGTGTTGGATGACTCTCATGGAGTTCCAGGTTTTACTGATCACTCCAAATATTTTTGGAGTTTAAAAAGTTCTCAAGACTAGGGTAAATTCTCAAATCTCTTTATACTTGTAATTTAAAACCAAAAGGAACTTTTAGTTAAAACAGAATAAAGAGCATTTTTTTTTTTAGGTATAGGGAAAACTGTGAGATTTAAGAATCTTCCCTAAAATCAAGCTGCTGCAAATGGGTAGCAAATTTAATCTATTTCTTTTTGCCATTACTATTTCTCCTTCTCCTCTCCATTTATATTTCACTTTTTCTTGTAAATGAAATCCAACCTAAGCAGCATTTGGATTTGTTTTGAACTTTCAAACCCAGAATATTTAAATAGGTTAAAGTGTGCAAAACTAGTTTGCCTATTCACTAGTTTTCCTGGATTTCATGTTTTCAACAGCAAAGTGTCCCTGAATACTCACCTCCTGGTATCTCTTGCCAAGTTGCATTGAATCCCTTTCCATTCACGTATCTGTCTGTCTTGAATCGGATTGCAACAGCATTGCCAGTACTAGAGACTTGCAGTGGGTTCTGTGCTGATCTTGACACACACAGCTGGGCCAGTCTAGGAGCCCAAAAATCTGGCCCACCATAGATCTGGAAACAGAAGAAAAAGTGACAACAAAATCCATTTGAAGACACAGTTCACCATAACAATACAGATCAGAACCAACTGCCCTGATGACACAGCTTAATATTCTTATTACTCAAAACATGTATTGCAGTCATTCAGGATGAATTAAAAACTCTTTAGCCCTAATTTTTTTATTCGTGTCTCCAAATTTGCAAACATACACAGCACTGTAGTCTGTTCCAAGAGACCATCCATGAAAGTTTACTTCTCTGAACTACCCATATTCAGGATGTTTATTGTATAAATAGAAGTTGTACAAATGGCATTAAGTATTGGTAGAAAAAAAATCAACAGGGTTATTTTAACATGAACCACAAAATAGGATTTTTTTCCCCAAAGTTCACGTGATGTCTATGGGAAGCATTAAAACACTGATCCACACTGACCATGAGTAAATTCAAGATTCTAGGTAAACTTTTGGCTTGGTTCTTGCATAAAGTAAGAACCCTTACCTTCTTTGCCTTGCATACTCTCCCCAAAACTGCAAAACTGGCACCTGCAGGCAAGGGTACCAGGCTGCAGCCCCACTAGGAGACTAGCCATACAGCTGCTCCAGCTCAGCCTGGGCCCTCGTATGAGGTTCTCCCATTTCCTGCAGGAATTTGTCCCTGAAACAATACTCCCAGTGTCCCAGCTATGGACCTCCTTGCCTGACTTCTGTATTCTTGCTAATGTCTTAGACCTCCTGGCTCTGAACCCCTGCCTTGCCTCTGTTTTGAACCCTTCTGCCTGCTCCCGCCTTGTTCCTGCCTTGGAACCTTACCCCTGCTTACCCTATTTTCTGCACTGTGTTCTCCAGTTCCTGACCTCTGGCCTGGCTTTGACCACAGACCCATCTGACCCCAGATGAAATACGCTAGGCTTGCACTGGACCCCCAAGCTTTGGCCTCTGGAATTAGAATATTGTTGATCCTTGGCTTCTGAACTTGACCCCCAACATCTGAGCTGTACCTGTGACACTGATACAGTATTTTAATATTCTGGTGAAGCTCAAAAGGTTCAGAAAAGCAACAGGTGAACATTTTAATGAACTCATACACAAAAAGTCCGTGGTCTATCTTGAGTGCTGTACAAAAAAACAAATAATTTTAAACTATGAACCAATTCCATCCCCAAGCTTAACATATGTTCAATACAACTTTCCATGTTTTGATTTGCTGTTTAAAGCAGGTTGCCCCACCCTGCAATTCTATAAAAGTTGTGGAGGAAACAGCACTATTCCCTTTTTTCCAGGGAAAACAGTCAGTGGAAATGACAGAAAGGCATCTGAAACACTCTAACTCCTGTCCAGAGTGAGTAAGGAATAAGCAGTATTTCAAAGACGGTCTCTAAGAATGTCCAGTACCCTGAATAGTCATAGAATCAGAGAGAAGAAGGGCTAGAAGAGACTTCCAGGAATCATCTAGTCCAACCCCGTGTGAGACAGGTTCATCAGTATAAATTAAGTACAATCTACATAAGACTATGGTGAACCTTGATGAATCACAGACATAACACCCTAACCTGACAGGTAAAGCAAGGGAACCAAGGCCGCCAATGTCCTGAATCTATAAAAGGTTGTCAGTATATTCTCAGCAAAGCCCAGAAGCATGAGAAGCACCTGTAGTAGAACATAGGTATAGCTCTACCTAAATTATCCATGACCAGTGCCTGTCTAACTTCTTTTTGAACATCTCCAGTGATGGAGAGTCCACAACTTCCCTCAGCAGTCTATTCCACTGTCTCACTATTCTAACCATAAAGAAGTTTTTCCTGATATCCAGTCTAAACCTACTTTGTTGCAACTTCAAGCCATTGGCCTATGTCCTACTCTCTGCAGCAAGAGCCCCATGACTGGGGACTACTTATCTGATGCAGGCATGGCAGTGAAAAGCGGGAAACTTCCGGAGGAGTAGCCCATGCTATTCATCAGCCAGTTATCTGTGCAGCTTGGGCCAGTGCGGGGAGATGATGTCAGCCAAAAGCACAGGCAGTCAGCTTTAAAAGCTGGCTACTGAGTGGAAGCCAGAAGGCAACAGCCTTGAGGCAGCTGTGTGCTCCTGGCCAGTGCAGCCAGAGTAGCTTCAAGCCAGGGACACTAAGCCGAGTCCTGAAGAGGGGTGTTCCTTCCAGAAGACTGACGCTCCGTGCTAGACAAAGGAAGGATGCTGAGGGAATAATTCTGTACCTACATGCAGTAAGGAGAAGAGGCTTCTCCCTCCCTGATTCATTCTCCTTTTTCCTTTTTGTAATTTTGCATTGCCCCTGGAGCTGATCACTGTGACCATATTGATGGGCATTAATCCCAGGGCTGAAGAACCAGGGAGCCTCAGGGACTTCAGGTAGGAGAACGAGTTGACCCGACCGGCTTTTCTGTCCAACCTAAGAAGTCCAGCCACAAGGAGTGGGAAGCATTCTCCTGTATCTGCTGCACACTTTATAAACAGAACGCCATAGGAGGAGCCATCGTCCTACAACCAGTGTGCACTCAGCTGCTCTGCCTATTAGAATCCATTCAAGGCCTGATTGGGGCTACACCACATACACGGGCATCCAGAAAAAGCTCAAGCCATTTGACATATGGCCAAGTCCATCAAGTTCATCCACCTTATTTTCCTGATTTGGTGGCCTATAACAAATCTCCACCATTATATTGGTGCTGCCTCTTTCACCTTTCATTATCACCCAAATGAATTCTGCTTTGCTGGCTTCTTCCTCCTGAACCAGGGAACAAGTATATGTGTTTTTGACATACAAGGCAAAACCACCACTTTTTTCCCCAAACCTGTCCTTCCAAAACAGAGTGTAACCCTCAGTGTTGACATTCTCATCATAACAGCTGTCCCACCAGGTTTCTATGATTCCAGTCACATCCTAGCTCTTTTCACAAGCTGTAGTTTCCAACCCATCTTGTTTATTCCCCTTCCTGCTTGCAGTTGTATACCTGCATTAGATGGAATTTGCATTTTGACTTGTTCGCTTCGCTTTTGCATCACTTGTTGCACTCCTGTAGCTCTCTGGTCCTTTCCCAGAGTTACGCTGCCTCTGACTCCTTTCCTTTCTGGACTGTGTGCTCTGTTGTTGAAGCATTTTGATCACCATCCTTGTGGAACCTAGTTTAAAGCCATCCTTACCAAGTTGGCCAGATGGCACTCAAGATGATCTTTCCTGTTTTCTTTAATTCTAGATAGGAAGAGACTTATTTGGCTTGTGATGAGAAGAAGCCTGACTTGAATTTATAATAGCCTCTCTGTCCCATCCATTATCTCAAGGCATTCTGGAGAAGCCAGAATGAATGAGACTGCTGTTAGATGAAAGCTTGGAGCAGCAACAGTGCTGGAAAAAAGCATGTGTTTGTGCTTGAAGCTCAATGTCATCAGCAAAATCTTACTACTTGGCTGCTTGTGGGGCCCAAGTAGTCCAACATCTGTCAGAAGTCTGTTCAAAGTGGGAACTCTTTTCCTTTTATTTGTTGTATCTTTTCCTGCATCAGAGCACTAGCAAGTATACAGCCAGGAACATGTGTTCTTAATCATCTAAAATTGTGCAGTAATGGTATTTAGCAAGAAAACTGAGCAAAATTATTTCACCATAATGAAAATAATGTATAGACAGATAGGCTTTTAAAATATTCCCATTGTGTTTCTACTTCCCTGAGGCCTCCCTTTTGCCATAGACAAAATGAACCAAAGTCATCTATTGCTTTTTAGGGTATTAGAGCAGAGATAGATTAAGGTGGCCCATCTTGAACAACTATACATACTGTTAGGCACAACAAACCAGGAAAGTAAGGGGAAGAAAATGTTGGTGAAGACTTTATGGGTTTTCTCCATATTATTATCCTGTTTTGCAACAGCCTTTTGTACAATTTCAAAATCAAAAGGGAGAGTAAAAACCATGCCATTGTGTTACTTTATTATCACTAGGAATGGATTTCCTTTTCTCTTTCATGCCAGCTCAGCTAATCAGATGCTTCACAAGAAATGGAGCTAAAACGAGCCAGAATGTTTCCATAACAAAAAAACCCCACAATAAAATGCTACTTTTGGCTACAATGAAAACCAAATCTCATAAGAAAAAGAAAAAAAGCCAGGGGAGAAAAACATTTCAGGGTGTGGTCCACACAGACCTACACTGTGTCTAAGCTGCAGAAAGATAAAAATAAAATAGAAAAATCTGATTGGAGCACCTGATTCAGAGACAAAATATGTTTTTGATAGAATGGCTGCGGGTGCAGGGCATTTCAATAAAGCCAGTGGTTTTAGTCTGTTTTTATCATTTGTTTCTGCCCCGTTAGCTCCATTTATTGTTACAATCAAGTCAGCATTCCAGAGTTATGAGCAACAGACGGCTGTTTTTATGTGGCTGACCATCATCATGACACAGTTCTGGGAATAAAGCTGGCCCTGGTTAGATATAACTGCTTGCTCAGTGGTGCTTTGATAGAGAGACAAAAGTTTAAGTATAATACTTAATGGTATTAAGATCTAACAAAATATCTCTTTATATTTGCATGGAAGGAAGGGGTACATGCAGGGGCAGATCTAGGGGAGGTATAGTGGTGCACTTGCACTCCGGTTTGATACCCACTCCACCCAACATTTAAAACCAACTGCCTAGGGGGGGCAACAGCATTTTTATTCAGGTAGTACTGAGTCAACTAACTTTATGGCTCATTATCATTTCCCTGATTCCTGCTAATCTCTCTCTACTCCACAGGTTTAAATGATCCTCTATCCTTTTTGCTGTCTGTTAGCCACTCCCTTCTATTTCATAACTCTGCAGAATCATTTTAGGTCTAGCTGAAAACTTTAACTCAAATGTGGTAATATTAACTCAGGTGCAAAAATGACAGACAGTGAAGTATTGGAAGCACTGTCAATATGCTCAAGAGGGCTAGATTTTGTTTTATGAATCTGAATAAGGGCCAATCCACAGGTGCAGGTAAAGGCTTGATGGAAACTGATGTACGATCCATACAATCATGCCTCCTGCTATGCCACATGGAAGCATGATTGTGAATCTGATCCCATCATGCCTTACTGTCAACAAAGGGAGAACCCAATCCAGGCACCCCCTGCAGCAGCAAGAAACAAGTTCCTGCATCCAGAAGCCCCCTCAGCTGATGGTGCTCTCAAGCTGTGGGGGTATACCCTGCACCTCCACAGCTGGGAGACTGCAGCTCATGTGATTTCCTATCTGGAGAGGTACCCCCACATATCCCTGCAGCTGGGAGATCACATGAGCTGCAGTCTCCCAGCTGTGGGGGGCGCCTGGGGCCCCCCTGTGGCTACCAGCCTTGTCAGCTGGGAGGTCCCAGGCTCAGGGGTACACATGGGCTCCCCCAGCTGGGAATTCTGAACAGCTGACAGGGCTCCCAGCCACAGGGACCCCTGGCCATAAGTTCAATGGATGGCATGCTAAGAACTAGCTACAGTTATTTCACATACATTGTGCAATAACTTTGTAGCTTATTCCTCTCTATCTTGCCATCAATTGACTGAACGTGTAGCGGGTGACTATTTAAGGCATGAATAACTAGTTACATTAATTGGTACAATGTATACATGTGGCCTAAGAGACAAATGACACAATCTCTTCTGACTATTTTTGCTCAGTTTTTGTTTTTTAAAAGATATCACCAAAAATCTTTGCAGTTCACAAAAACATGTGAGTTGTGACTAGATACCCAGCACAATTAATTTGATCAAGGGGTAGAAGCATAGGCCAGAAATATATTCAAGGCTTGGTGAATTTCATCCTAGAGTACGTAAGGACCTAAAACAGTCTCTGAAGCATTGGAAAATAATTTTGAGAACTCATGGAGGATGAGGGAAATCCCAGAGCACTGGAGTACAAATCTGGTATTTATCTTTAGAAAGGTGAAGAAGGAAGCTGCAAGACATGACGTGCCATATCATCTAAAGAATCTCACAGCTCAAAAAACATCCTTAAAAAAGCAGAAGGAAACTGTTGATGGAGTCTGAAGCTTTACAGACTGTGACTAATAGTTTGAAATGTGGGTACCAATAATAATTTAAACTAATTAAGTAGTTCATTTTTCAGGGGTGTTGGCAACTTACATGTCTCATTTAGGTAAGGTCATTATTTTAGCTATCACTTCTTTATGTGCCTCAGTATTAGAGCATGTCAGAAAATGTAAGCAGACAAGGATCTTTGGGTAAATATGATATCTTAGCCAACTAAATAGTTGGAAAAATTGTTCTTTGCAAACTTTTGGGCGCAAACGCCCTTCTTTGGGCATAAAGAGAGTCTGCTGGTGTTTTGTGTTCTGCTGGATGGAATAGAAGCCCATACGCAAAATGCAGGTCTGTGAAAATGCAAATCAGTAGAAGTGAGGATCAGAGGCCATGGGAGACAATAGGTGTGAGACAGGTAGGTGGCGGGGGAGGGGAGGAAGGTGGGGGGAAGCGGGGCAGGGAAGGGAGGATGTTGACTTGGTGACAGAATGTAGCTGGTAAAATGTAGAGGTTACCTGCGGTTACTGAATGGGAGTCAAGTTATACTGTGCCATAAATCCAATGTCTATATTTAGTCCATGTATCCAGTAGATTTATGAAGTGAAGTTTGTAGGCTCATCTATGAAAGGTGTTTCGTAAAATCCCTTTAAGGGTTAAACTGAGAGACTGGAGAGAGAATTGGTTATCTTGTGAGAAGTGTGAATGAACAGGTAATTGGGTATTTTTGTCTTTCATAGATTTTTTGGTGTGCATTCATTCTGGTACACAGCTGTTGTTTGATTTCTCCTACATATTTTCCATCAGGTCATTTAGCACACTGGATGAGCTATATTACATTTCTGAAGGCACAGGTGTAAGATCCAGGAATGGTGATGGTTCTGTTGTAAGGTATAGTTACAGGTTTGTGGTGGCAAGTTTTACGTTTCTTGTTCCAGCATGGTCTAGATTTATATGGTGTGTTTTGGACCATAGGAAGTTTGCTTCTGGTGATGAGATTGGCAAAAAAAAAAAAAATCATGAACTAAATATAGACATTAGATTTATGGCACATCATAACCTGCCTGCCATCAGATAACCCCAGATAAACTCTCTACATTGTACCACCTACATTCTACACCAGGTCAACATCTCCCTGTTTCTCCCCCATCCCTTCACCTACCTGTCTCACACCTATTGTCTCCCATGGCCTCTGATTCTCACTGTCACACAGTGCATTTTACAGAGCTGCATTTTGTATATTGGCTTCTATCCCATCCAGGAGAACACAAAATAACAGCAGACTCTCCCTATGCCCGAAGTAGGGTGTTGTGCCCAAAAGCTTCTGAAGAACATTTTTTCCAACTATTTAGTTGGCTAATAAAAGATATCACATTTACCCAAAGAACCTAGTTCTACTTATGTCCAAGACAGCTACAACCAACACCTCATAAAATTCAAAAATTTAGAAAATGTCATGACATTTTTCTCTGTTCTTCCACATTTTTCAACCAGTTCAGCTGCATATGTATTGGGCAGCTGACTTTAACACTTGTGATCTTGTTTTAAAGCTTAAAACATGCTGAAACATTATTTTTCAAAGCATTAAACTGGTTTCAATGCATTAGAAGTGATAGTGGCTGGGATTCTGAAATGGTTTCACAAGACTTTTTACCATGACAATGTGAACAATGTACATGAAATAGTATTGTACAGGAAGACAGCAAGGGAACATCTTGCAATGGTCCCTAAAAGCATGTTTTCTACTTCTACTAATGTAGCTTCCAAATTTGGGATATGCAGTCTACAAGACTCACTTTGGGAACACATGGTTTCTAACATAAGAAGCAAGAAAATAAGGCAACTCTCTCAACTGTCTATAGTTTAAATAATGAAGCTGTACATTCCTAGACACAGCCTTTTGGTTCTTTGAACTTGTTAAGGCATTAACCCTTTCCCCCTCAATAATATTACAGAACTAGAATGCACTCCTAGAACATAAGAAGTGGCATACTAGGTCAGATCTACGGCCCATCTAGCCCATCTTTATCAGTGGCAGAAATGGAGGAGAGCATCAAACACTCTCTAGAGTGATCTATCCCTCATTCAATCCCTTCCCTGGCATTCATCTCTTACGAAGTTAAACATCTCCAGCCACTCTGTTCAATAGTTAATAGTAGATCCATGAACTTAGCCAGTCTATTTTTGAACCTGACCATACTGTCTGCCTCTACCACTTTCTGGTGCAATACATTTCACAAGTTAACTACACATTGCATAAAAAAGTACTTCTGCTTGTTGGTTTTAAACCTGTCACCTACTAATTTCATCAGGTGGCTCCCAGTTTTAGTAATCCACTCTTAGATCCATCTAAAAAGAATAAGCCCAGATTTTGTGATGAACTGCTTTGTAGGACTGTGCGAAACAGCAGTGTTCCATTTTGACCAGTATTTTGATGGAACAGGGTTCTGTTTCAAGTTCTGTTTTGATTTGAAACTGCTGTTTCGTTTCGTCAAAACAGTTTTGCCGTTTTGACCCTGTTTTGACATTTCGCCCATAGGCTGTAATGGGGTCAAAACCACCTATAACTTTGTCATTTTCTGGCCTGATTTGGATGAAACTTGCAGGAATGGTAGCTTAGCCCCTTGTGAGGGCACGAAGTCTGCCAAGTTTCAAGGAGATAGGTGCAGGGGTTTGGGGAAACTGCACCCCAAAGTCTTGAAAGCAAAACTCATGTCATGTGTATGTGTTAAGCCACAGTGGGGTCAAAACTGCAGGCATGCTAACCCCTGCTGAGGCCACAAAGCCTGCCAAGATTAAATGAGATAGGTGCAGGGGTTTGGGGGAAACTGAACGTCAAGCTGCAGACAAGCAAAACTCATGACATGGGTGACACTGTGTGTGTTAAGGCACAGCACGGTGAAAGCCACAGGCCTGCTAGCCCCTCCTGAGGCCACGAAGCCTACCAGCTTTCAAGGAGATAGGTGCAGAGGTTCTGGGGCCCTGCATTTCTGGCTAACAGGCAAAACTTGTGTCATGGGTGCTTATGGGACTATGTCTGTCTTGGGGCAGAGGGGGGTGAAAACTGCAGGCCTGCTAGGCCCTGCTGTGGCCACGAAGCCTGCCAGCTGTTAAGGAGATAGGTGCAGTGGGCTTCAGTCTCAGCAGAGGCATGTGACTGTGGCTTAACACACACACGTTTTGCTTTCAAGACTTTGGGGTACAGTTTCCCCAAACCCTTTGCACCTATCTCCTTGAAGCTTGGCTGGCTTTATGCCCTTAGAAGGGGCTACCATTCCTGCAAACTGCATCCACATCAGGCCAGAAATGACAAAGTTATACACTGTTTCAACCTTCCCCATTATAGCCTATGGGCAAGACCTTGAAACAGCGTCAAAACGGTGAAATGTTTCGACTTGCCTCATTTTGTTTCGAGGCTGTTTTGACAATACCTGTTTCATTTCAATTTCACTGTTTTGACCTCAAAATGAGTCGAAACAGCACTGAAACAAAACTGGTGGCAAAATGTCGCACAGCCCTACTGCTTTGTGCAACTGTGCTTATGTCTACACTACAGTCTGCAGATAGGACTGCTGCACACCCAGATACACCCACTAACATTTATCTAGCTAGCTCTCCTATAAAGAGCTCTGAAGGCACAGCAGCACAAGTGTCAGCTCAGCCTGCTGATCACATATCCACAGGGTCTTTAGTGGAAAAGGGAAGCTCATAGAATCACAGAATAGAAGGACTGGAAGGAACCTATAAGATCATCAAGTTCAGTCCCCTACCTTGGGCAGGAGATAGTTGGGCTCAAACGAGTTCAACGAGGTGCTTGTCCAGCCTCCTCTTGAACACCTCAAGGGATGGCGACTGTACCATCTCTGCAAGGAGTGTGTTCCAGATTCTAGATACCCTTATGGAAAATACGTTTTTCCTTATGTTTAGCCTACATTTTTTCTCAATTAACTTGTGCCCATTGGTCCTCATCCTCCCCGGGGTGCCTTTCTGAAGAGTTGCTCCCCAAAATCTTGGTGTTCATCCTTGTTGTACTTGTAGGTAGCTATCAAGTCACCTCTCAGTCTTCACTTATTAAGACTGAACAAACCCAGTTCCAGGAGTCTCTCCTCATAGGGCCTATCCTCCAGGACTCTAACCAGATGGGCAGCCCTTCTATGTACCCTTCCAGGCTTACCTACATCCTTCCTGAAGTACAGTGCCCAGAACTGGATACAATATTCCAGCTGTGGCCTCACCAATGCCGAATAGAGGGGAAGGAGCACCTCTCTGGATCTATTTGCATCACATTGGCTGATGCATGTCAGAGTTCTGTTTGCCCTGCTAGCGACTTCATCACATTCTTGTCTTATATTCATCTTCTGATCGATTGTCACCCCCCAGGTCCTTTTCAGATGCAGTGTCAGCCACTGGACCACCACCTATCATACAGTTATGATGAAGGTTCTTCCTACCCAGATGAAGGACCTGGTACTTGTCCCTGTTGACCCTCATCTGATTGCGTTCAGCCCATAGGACCAAACTGTCAAGGTCATCCTGGATCCTTACCCTCTCTTCAGAGGTGCCCACATTACCCCACAGCTTGGTGTCACCATTTCATTTAATCATTGCATTTTCCACTTTCTCATCGAAGTCATTGATAAAGACCACCAGCCCAAGCACTGATTCCTGGGTGACACCACTGGAGATGACCCTTCAGGATGAGGCCATCCCATCAATTACAATACAACTCTCTGGGATCAGCCCCTGAGCCAGTTGCTGACCAACCTCACTGTAGACTGTCTAGGCCAGAACCCTCTAGCTTAATTGAGAGAATCTCATGGGAAACAGCAGCAAAAGCCTTGCTAAAGTCTAGGTAGATGATATCAACCTCATGTCCCTTGTCCAGCTGGTTAGTTACCTGGTCATAAAAGGACACCAGGTTTGTTAGTCATGACCTTCCTTCAACAAAGCAATTCTGGTTGCTTCTTAATAGCCCACCAGTTGTAAGCTTGTGGTTGATGGCCTCCTTGACAATTTTTTCAATGATTTTTCCCAGGATAGAAGTCAGATCGACCAATCTATAGTTTGTAGTGTCATCCTTCTGTTTCTTAAAGATGGGTACCTTAGCCCTCTTTCAGTTGTTTGGGACCACTTCTGAATTCCACAACTCTTTGAACAGCTTCTCCAGAGGCACCACTATAAGCTCTTTTAGGACTCTTGGATGCAGGTGATTTGGCCCCCACAGACTTAAAAACATCCACATGTTTTAAGAGTACTCTCACTTGTTTGGGACTAATTTAATGTGGACTGTTGTCTTCCCTGTGCCTCTGGATAGGTGACCAGTTCCTGTCTGATTTCAGGAATACAACGTGAAGTATTAAGGAATACTTAATATTCTGCCTTTTCGTGGGGGTCAATTGTGGGCTGTCCCACCGTATTCAGTAGGGGTCCCACAGCGGAGCATGATTTTTTCTTGCTCCCTATGTACCAATAAAAGGACTTTTTATTGTTTTTTATTTTGGTTGCTAGCTTGATCTCCATGTATGCCTTGGCTTTCTGTCTCTCATACCTGCAGACCCTGGCCCTATGAGCGTACTCCTCTCAGGAAGCTGAACTGTTTTTCCATTGCATATATGCTTCTTTTTTTCTTTTTCAAAAGTTCCCTAATGTTCCTGTTGATCCAAGTGGGTCTCTTGGTCCCTTTCCCTCTTTTTGACTGCATCGGGATGGCTTTTTTTTGAGCAGTGAGAATTGCCCTATTAAGGAAGCACCGCCGTTCCTGAATTCCCAAATCATAGTCGCTGGTTGCAAAGGGCCTTTCTAACTAGGCTCCTGAGTTTACCAAAGTCTGCCCTTCTGAAGTCTAACTTCTGTTCTACTGACAGAATTCCCAGCTTTTTGGTGGAAGGTGAACCCAAGCAGATTGTGATCACTGTCACCAGGAGTACCTCCAATCTTCAGGTCACCTACCATGTCTTCTCCTTTGGTCATCACTAAGTCCAGAGTGGCCTTACCCCTAGTCAGTTCTTCCACAGCCTGTGTCAAGAACAGGTCATCAATAGCTGTCAAGAGTTTGGTTGAATTGCTGGAGCTGGCTGAATGGTCTTCCCAACAAATGTCAGGGTAGTTGAAGTCACCCATGACAATCAGGTCTTTAGTGTTGGCTGCCTCAGTCAGTTCCCTGGAGAATGCCTGATTGCTCTCCTCTTTTTGGTAGAGAGGTCTATAGTAGGCTCCAACCATCAGATCCCCTTCTTCTTGCCTCCCCTGTATCCTGATCCAGATGGTCTCAAGGGACCTCTCCTTGCCATCAAATGTGACCTGCAGGGAGAGGTACCACTCTTTCACATCCCTCCTCCCTTCTTCCCAATTCAATCCTTCCTATAGAGGCTATAGCCTTCAATATCCACTGCCCAAGCATATGTATCATCCCACTCCATAAACCCAATGAGGTCAAATTCCTCGTCTGCCTGAAAAATAAGCTTAACATTTTTAAAAAATCTGCTCTCTTCTAGTTTATTTTACTTCTATAGAATGTATTTCTCTGTTCCAGATAGAAATATGCATAGCTTAGAGTGCAAAAAAACTAATACTCTGACCTCCAAAACATCATAGCTGCAGTTTGGATGATATTCAATATCGAATTCCTGAATGGTCAACTGGATGCTGCTCTTAGGTGCTGTGTGAATGTACCAGATACATTCTCTGTTGCTTGGGTATCTGTTTGGGTAGCCAGGACTATGGAAAGATCCTGAAGGCCCAGAGAGCTCTCCGCCACAACCTGGTAATACAACAACAAAAATGTACTATACAACTAAGCAGTGTGGAATCAACAGCTGGCAATTATAATTCAAAGAAAGATATTATCAGATTGTTAGCAGACAAATATGTAGGACCATTTAGGCTCCAACCTGAAAGTTCATGGCATGAAAATCCTTTGGTAGAGTACCATTTGGCTGGGTAGCTTCTGTCTTTATGTTTCTGTCTTTTTTTTTGCCTTTGTTTTACTTATTTTTATTAAACAATGTAAATTCTGGGGGAATATTTTTGGGCCAGATCCTATTCACCTATTAGGCATCTAGTTTAAGTTTCAAAGTACAATCATGTTCTATCCTGATTTAGTCTTTGAGAAACTGTCCATCTTAGCCTTAAAGCTAATGAAGACCTATCCTTAGTATTAATGTCCTTTTAGGGACTGCAGCAGTAATTGACATATTTTCTCACATACTACACTCCTCTGAGTAAGACATTCCTTTTGTTTTTGGAAGGCAGAATGGAGAAAAAAAATCTTTCCTTGAAAATGTGGTAAGTATTTTAGCAGGGAAAACAGAGGCAGTTGCATTAAGGGGGCTACAAAAAAAGGGCGGGGTGCACAAAACATGGTAGCACAAAGCCACTGAAGGGTGAGAACCAATCATTTGGATTTTACCCTTTAAATGTTCAGAGGATCATTTGGTGGTTTGATGTTACCTTTTCAAAGCCACTCCATTCCAGCCCCTTATTTAGCAGGTATGTATGGGAGAAAGAAACCCAGCTAGAATATCCCTATGTTCCAGTAATCACTGGATTCTTGAAAAGTCTTTGATCACTACGGTGTAGGTTAGAGGAACTGTGAGGATTTTCTGACATGGAAATGTTTCAGTTCTGGCCTTGTAGTCAAGGGTATGAAGTTGTTTTATGGCCAATCCCTTATCTTTGCAAAATTTCGGTTATGAGCCAGGCTCCTTGAAAGACAAAGGACACTACACTCCACTTAACTCTGAAAGCCACAAAATTGTGGCAAAGGTAGAGAAAAGGTGGAATGGGGAAACCAATGACAAATGGGAGTGTGTAGCTTCTCTTTTCACCACAAGCAAAGAGAAATGAGACTAATAATTTGATTTCCCTTTACTTCTCTGACTTTCTGGAGGAAGTTACATATTGGCAGTGTAAGTGTTCACAGTATACAACTGTTTCACTTAGACTCAAACTAGCTTTTTTCCAATACAACATTTATGGGCCAATTTGAGTCACCATTAAAATAAGGCCCAAATCCTATGCTGGTTTTTTTGGCTTTCATCTCTGAGGAACACATTGGAGCACGTAGTCTTACATGTCTCATATTAGTGTGATACAGTAGTGACAATCGCCCTAGGGATTCTGGGGAGGGATAAGTAGTGACATCATCAGCCTTTGCTCTCATTTCATCCAAAGTCATTCCTTCCATCTCATTCTGCTTGAAACATATAGGCTGTTGTACTATACAACAGGAGAGCAAAGAGGACTAACAGCAATCATGAAAGGAAGGCTTTGCCTTGTTCTTTCGGGGCAGTCCTATTTTGCAGGGATTCTGTGTTTCCTAATGCATCACGTCTTTCTTCTAGTTATACTTACCATAACTGCCTGGTTAGGACTTAGCCTACATTATGTCATTGCACAAGTTCTGTTTAAATCTTGACCCAGAATTAACAATTGTGGAATGGATTACAAGTTACTTTAGATAGTTGGCACAGAAAATGATCCCGTAGTATTCAGTTTCATGGAAAAGCTTTGCGGACTGTAGGAGTCCCTATAGCTGCTGCTACTTATTTTGTTTCTCAATTCCTATTCATCATATAAAAGGAAGTGTTTTTCTTATCAAAAGGAAACACACAGATAAGCTGCAAACACTTAAAAGGGAGAGTTAATGGCTGTTTAATTGATATTGCCTTCTTGTAAAAATAATTTCAAATGCTTTTTATAAATTAAATAAATTATCATTAAAAGGTGTTTTTCATATTTAAAAATAATATTAAACAAAACAACCTAATCAACCATAAGCTGTGAAAATACAAAGTTTAAGTGCTGTAAAATGCCAAAAATACTTTATCTAAAGTCTAGTTCAAAAGAGTATTTTTGTAACATAATAACAATTCCTCTTCCACTCCTCAATTAGCTGTCAGAGAAGCATTGCCTATTTTAATATTTCTTAAATCCATGCACAGTGTATATAGTTAATCCTGTATCCTAGCCATACTGTCATAGTTTCAATTAAAATAAATTTCTTCCCCAGGAGGGTAAAATTAATTAGCTGACAAAGTCTTGTAGTAAATGCAAAATTTTCTCAACAACTTCCCTGGTGAATGTTAAAGAAAGGTACTAAATATAATAGCAAGTATGGTCATCTGTATAATATAATTATTACAAGCTTGTAGGGGTATTTGCTAATAAAAGGTAGATATCTGTATCTGCCAGGCCAGCTCCCCCATTGCAAACTGTAGCTTTAGATTCCTAGGATGTTGAAACAAGTCTCAAGGGCAACAGCAACAGTTCTAAAAGGGAACAAGATAAGAAGAATCTGATTTAGGTTGGAAAAGAAAAACATAAAGGTAAACATCAAGCTAGCCATGTGGAAGATTGCTTACCAGGCATTCAAATCCCTAATCTTAGTAATTTACGTAAGGAAGTTGCATCTTCATCACTTTGTCCTGAAGAGGAAAATGAACTAGGTAAACTGCACTTACATAGTTGCAGGAAATAAAAGTTGGACATAACCTAGGAAGGTCTTTCCAATCCTTAAATTTGTGAATTAATGTAGGCCTTGGCTTTCCACTCTGTTTCTTTCTTGGGTTTAAACTAATCTTATTCTCCCATCTCCTAAGTGGTTCTGAATGTACCATTCTGCTGGCTTTGTAAGCTATTGTTGCACAAGCGCTAGTATTGATGCTCATACCATGAGCACAGAAATATTGATTATTCAATGTCACCTGCAGTGGACAGGGCATTGTGTGTACATGGTTGGGGTGAATTTACTAAAACAACTGCTTTACTGCCAACTCTACCAAGGACAAAGGACAGGCAGGGGCCAGAGAAATCACTTCAAGGATACGCTCAAGGCACGAACTTTAAGAAGTGTGGCTGACATCAGAAATTGGGAAAACATATGTAACAAACTGCCAGTGCGGGCTCACCAGATTAGCTCGAGATACTTACCCTGGGCTAGAAACAGTGATGATGAACTCTGGGCGACCCCAAGAGTGGAGCAGGGGAGCCCTGCCCTGTGGAAAAGGAGAAGCCAATCTAAAGAAGGGGTTTTCGGTCCCCTCATTCACATGGAAGGGGGATGCCCGGGATTGTGGGCCAGCCACCCGGAGCCCCGGTTGGCCGGTTTGCAAGTCAGGGAGGGATTGCCTGAGGGGATAAAAGCAGCAGCCGAATTGGCATGGGGGCTGCTGACAGTGACTCCGGGGAATGACGCAGGAGGCCTAAGAAGAGCTGAGGTGAGCTGACCCAGCAGAGGGGGCAGAGAGACACCACTGAAGAGCCTCGAAGGCCCTGGGAGAAGAAGGCAGTGGCAGTTGGCCATGCCTCCAGCCCTGCAACAGAAAGGGAGCCGCGGCCAGGGCTTGGGGCAGAGAGCTGGTCCCCCAAGATGCCATCACAGTGTGCTGGACGTGCCGGGCGTCCCAGAGGCTAAGGGTGGCACTTGGCCCCCAGTCCACTGTGGAGAAGAAGCAGCAGTCAGAAGAGCAGGCGGTATCCTTATCCAGAGCAGGGAGCTGGGCCAGTGAGTTGAGGAAACTCCTTACCTTCCCCAGGGAAGTGGGACAGCAGCAGGCAAGGCATTGGGATCCTGAGGAGTGGCAGAGTGCCAGGACGATGGTCCCTGGGAGCTCCGGGTGCAGGCCAGTGCTCGGAGCAGGACTGGTGAACCATGAGGCATGTGGGGTGCCTAGCCAGTCATCTGGAGCAGGGGTTTAGAACAGTGATCCCTGGGAGCTGCCTGCGCTGCTGACCCTCTGCCACTGATTGCCCCAGAGGGGACTCAGTCCTGTCCCTTATTCTGCAGCTGACTGTCATTGGATGGAGTCCCTGAGTTTTGTGCTTGGGTCATGCCAATTGCTGCAGGAGCCTACTCTGTTGCTTGCCATTTTGGTTGCCATGGAGGGTCACCCTCTAGCCTCTTTGGGGGGTTAGGGATTGATATAATTTGGTTGCTGCAGACCAGAAGAGCTTAAGTTGTCTTTCACTTATTGGGAAGGCTGTTGGAGCTGCTGGAAGCGAGCACCCTTCTTCCTTGCTGTAGCATCTCAGCAGTGGCTGAAAGCTGCCAGTTACCCTACCTGCAGTTCTTGAGTGAAGGGTTGACTAATGCATTCTGGTTTGTTTTGGCATTTGAGTTTACTTGTAAATAACCTTTCCTATTATTCTTGTTTTGTAAATAAAGTGTAAATAGTTAAATCAGTTAAGTGTTAGACCTTCTTAGGACCACAGGCTGCTCTGTGGGGAGCAGGGGCCAGCTGGAAAGTAAATTGGTGATAGCTGGAAGCCCTGCCCCACTCTCACCACACCATCCCTGATATTTGGGCAGAGGTGGCAATTATTGGGCTGCCACCCAGGTTACACACATTAAGAAGTGTGGCACTGACATCACAAACTGAAGGACCGGGTGCAGGAGCTCAAGGAGGAGGTTCACCAGCTGTGCACCATCAGGGCCCACAAAGACTTCATTGATGGCTACTGCTAGCCTGTTCTCCAGAAGAAGGAAGAAGAGAAGGAGATAAAGATGGTGGCCAACAAGAAGGCTAACCAAGACCCACCCGGAGCTACCTGAACGACGGTCACCTCATGCTCCACGAAATGTAGGACCAGGGTTGCTCCTCCCTTCGCCCTGCTCAACAGGTATTCTCTCCACCCCATGCATGAGGAGGGTCTGATGGTGACACCAGAGAAAGAGGAAGGTAAGCAGCATGATGCCACCCCCAAGAGGACACCAAGGGTCCCCTCTGCCATTCAGACCCCCTAGCCCATGAGGTCTGCTGCCTTCTTGGGGCCTGCATCAGAGACGTTGTTACTCATGGTCCAGTCTGGATTGCTCCTGGCTGTGTCATTTGTTCCCACATGGATGAGGAGCATGGAATAGTAGTTGGAGGACTAGCCAGACTAGCCTGAGGACCCCCTCCACAACCTCTCTGATGCAGGCCCAGAGAGTCCTAATGAACATATCTGTGTTGTCCTGGTGAAAAGTGACCAGCAGTGTCCAATGGGTGTTGGTGTTTGGTCCAGTATTTTTCAACATCTTTATCAATGATTTGGATGTGGGAGTGAAGAGCTCACTGGCTAAGTTTGTGGATGACACCAAGTTATGGGGAAGCATGGTCACACTTGGAGATAGGTTACAAAGACACGTGGATCTAGACAGTCTAGCAAGTTGGGTGAGTCGAATTCAGATGAAGTTCAACACTGAGAAACATAAAGTGCTCCATATGGGGAGGAACAACCCCTCACACACCTACAGACCTACAGGCTTGGTGGCATCAAAGTGACCAACACTATGAATGAAAGGGACTTGGGGGTAATAATAGACCATAGTATGAATATGAGCTGGCAGTTGCCAGCAGGACAAATAATACTCTGGTATGCACCAATTGATGAATCTTCAGCAAAACCAAGGAAATGATTCTTCTACTCTACTCGGCATCAGTGAGACCCCAACTGGAGTACTGCATCCAGTTCTGGGTGCTTCACTTTAAAAAGGATGTGGTAAAACTTGAGAGAGTTCAGAGAAGGGCCACTCATATGATTAGAGACTTGCACAGCAAGCCATATAAGGAAAGGCTGAGGGACCTGGGACTCTTCAGCCTGAAAAACTGAAGGCTGAGAGGAGACTTGGTAGCAGCTTATCGCCAGATATGGGGAGTACATCAGGGGCTCGGTGAACAACTGTTCACCAGGGCACCCTTGGGGAAAACCAGGAGTAATGGCCTAGAAGACTCCTAGAAGACCATTTCAGGCTCAACATTAGGAAAAATATCTTCACAGTTAGAGTGTCCAGACTGTGGAATAAGCTCCCTCCAGAGGAGGTGCAATTGCCAACCCTGGAAATCTTCAAGAGGAGACTGGACAGTCACCTTGCCAGGGTCACTTGACTCCAGCTGCCTTTTCTGACTGGTGCCGGGGGCTGGACCCAATGATCTACTGAGGTCCCTTCCAGTGTTACAATCTCTGAAAACCTAGCCTGGGACAGGGCTACATAGCAGTGCCTTGCAAGAGAAAGTACATCTTACCTTGAGGAAAACTGTCTCACCCTGGAGGCAGAAAAACAAGAGAAATGGAAGAAAAGGAAAAAAGACCAAGAAATCTGTGGCTCAACCCTCCCTTCAACCACTATCTGTAGCATCTTCCAGAGTCTGCAGCTCTAGAATCAGTCTTCTTAGTGATCAACAGATTCATGTACAACCCTTTACTTGATCTGTGGAAGTGATCATCCCCAACCACGAGGGATCACCACTGCTGCTGCTTTGCTGTCACTGCCACTGCCACTGCCAAAGCTATCAGACAGCTGCTCTCACAAAAATACCTTGAATCACAGATACACTGTTACTTTACAAATATCTTGATCTAAGATGAAAAGCAACCTATAAAGTCCATGTGGAACCTCAACAGTCTCTCCTCAAAAAACAACCCCTTCATAAAGAATTATGCAGTAGAAAAGAATTGCGACTGATTCAGAGATTAACACCATGGAGGAGTGAAACCCTGTCAGTCTTCAGTAATGTCCTTAGGCTAAGTTGTGAGAGGAAGAGACCAGGGCTGAAGAAAATCTCCAAGGAACTCGCATGGCAAACACTTACCCCAGGTACAAAGGAGAGACCCACCAGAGAGGTAAGCAGGCTGCCATGTTTCCAGAGTGCATGCTCTCTCTGGATTGGTGGAATGAACATGCAGAGAGCTATTTCAGTCCCAGAGAGGGACAGCTGAGGAAGAACTACAATCGACAAAGGAGTTGGACACCAGAGGTCTTCGCTACTGACAGCTTCCCACATATGCCTGTGGGGGAAGGAAGCCAGCACACCGGCCAAGGTGGACGGAGGACCATTGAAAGCATCCGGGATGTGCCATATGGAGAAGTCACCCCAGGACAGCTGAGGGAGAATTAGAGTGGTGGAGAAAAGACCTGGAAGCCAGCAAGAGTGCGAGAGAGAGAAAGAGCAGCCAGTGCATAAAGGGTTGTGAGTTAACAGGGCAGCACCCCTTTGTTGGTTACTCCCTTTCTCTTATTGCTTTTTTTTTCTTTTTGTCCTGGGGATGTGCCAGGAAGACAGCAGGAGGGTAAGCCTCTTCCCTGAAGAAAGTGGTGGTCCTGACCCAAGATAGTTAAGACAGGGTAGGACTCACAGTAAATTGATCTCGAGTCAATGACCCCTCAACAGGGGAGAAGTTAATTGAGTTGGATTGTCCCCCATGAACTCTTGAAGTCCTTGGAGTGACCCAGGGCCCAAGGAGGAATTGATTTTGTTTTCTTTTCTGTTGGATTAATTGATTAACTCTGTGGGGAGGGGTGGTTTTGATGTGACTAACCCTGGAAACTGGGTGAACTGTTACTGGTTGATATTGACTGGACATTGATTGGACTGGTAGGCATTACCTACCCTGAGAACCTGGGATGAACTGATGTAAGGCTGAAGCCTCACAGACCCTGAAGGGGCCAATCCATTGATGAACCTGATACAGTGAACAACAGGTAAAGACCGGCAGCAGCCTCACCCAATGTGTATATATATATATATATATATATAAAGGGTTTAGTCGTTATCCCTCAGTGTAACGCTCTTGTGGGACATGGATCCAGTCAGTGCTGTATGCTGGGCAAATTGCCCGTCAAAATGATGACAGGGACAAAGAAACACTATGATGGCAAAGACAGATCAGACAGAGTGGCGGGGCAGGGGGGAGTGGTGCGGGGCTGGACTTAGAGCAGTGCATGGTGGAATAATGGCAGGGACAGAGTAACACCATGAAAATGGGGATAGAGGGGATGAAGCAGAGGGGCGAGGCCAGCCGGCCTGCTCCTTGGAGGCGGTGGCAGCCCAGGGTGGAGACAGTGCAGCACTGCTCCCCCCATGTTGCTATTGTCATGGCAGCACTTCATCCCCACCATCATTCTTGATAGGAAATTTGCTAGTAAAAGAATATCCATCAGGACATGGCAGGAGAGAGTAGAATACCTGAGGTAGGCAGTGATGATACTCCCTGGATCTTTCCAACAATGCGTGTAAAGAGGGTGCTGGGCAGGTGAAGACCCTGGCTTTATAATACTCATCCCTGGCATAAGTACAGACAGTCAAACAGCCTGAGGCAGAATTGATCCAATCTTTGCAGGTTTGAATCCAATCTTTGCAGGTCTAAGCTGCACATTGAACATGTTCAATTTTTACTTGGGAAAGGCAGGTAGAGGCCTGCACTGGCCCAGGCCAGAAGGGGGAGAGCACTCAAGCATGCGTCGCAGCTTGTCAGTCATTGCTGAACCCAGTTAAGCTAAGTGGGGGCTGTGCCACTTTAAGGGCCAGAGCAGACATCAGGGCAGCAGCAGTGTAATGAGGTGGTCACATGACTGCAGGAGAGCCCTAGGATTGGAGGAGGGAGCTGAGCAACCTCCATTTTAGATTCAGGTCCTCAGGGCTGAGCCAGCAGTCTGCTGCTGGGAGCTGAAAAGACACCACCCAGCTGAGCAGCTGCTCAGGAACATCTTGGAGGTAAGGGCAGGAGCTATGGGAATGGTAGGATGTTCCTGCTCCAGGGTATGACTGAAAACTGCACCCTGCTGGGGAAGGATGGCTTGGTGGAACTGCTTGTGGCAGGGTAGTTCCCCAGGAATGCCAGACCAGCTGCCTCTCCAGTTAAAGCAGGTAGGGGCACCTTATAACCCCAGCCCCCACTACCCAGTGGACTAGATCAGGCACACCTACTGAGAAGCACCTGAGACTATGCAGTGTAAGACCTCAATGTCCCAGCATGAGGGCAGAGTATCAGCCTCAGAGAAGGGACAGAGTAGGGGAACAGGCCTGTCCAGCATGGGCCACGAAGGAGGCCTGAAGATTACGCAGCACTGGGTGCAGAGTAGAGTTGGAAGGGGCGACCTAAAGGGCTGTGCTAGAGTGGTTGAGTGAGAAACACCAGTGAGGGTAGTAAATCATTACCCCATGGTGAGGGTGGAGGTGTAACCCCAGTGAAGGGGTGGACAGTTAGGGGGCAAAGGCAGAGTGAGAGGGTGCACAGTGCATGACTGAGAATACCTGGGCAAGCAGAGCCAAAGGCCAAGGGGAGTCTGTAAGAGGCCAGGGAAGTTATAATGGGTAGTTTGGTGCACAGTATGGTGGCACACCATGATGATGAGCTCCAGGGGGGAGTGAGTCCCGGGTGAGACCTTGGAGTGCAGGTCATGGTGTGAGGCACTGTGCAGTATAGATGCCATCTGTGAGGCATCTATGGTAAAGGGAGGTCGGAGCTGTGTGTAAACCTCTTGGCATTAAATGGGCATCCTCCCACTTATTACATAAGATTTATTCCAGCAAGTCATGGCAGGAAAGACACAGCAGACTGCCTTAGAAAGAGGGCTGGCTGGTATGGTGTTTGGCTACAAGTTTACACCCTTTGTCACAGGGACCATTCCTGATTGGCAGCCCCAACCCTCTGCTGTCCCCCTGCATGTGAGGGGAGAAGCTCCCATCCTGACATCACCCCACTCAAGCCAGGCATCTGCCCACAGGGGCAAGGATCCCCATGCCTCAGGGATCTTTCCTCAGCCCAGGGTTCCTCAGCCTAGGGCTGCCCTGCCTTGAGGAGCCCTGCGCTGAGAGGAGTTCCTTCTCCCTTTGCTGGGCAGCTGCTCAGTTCAGCCACTGCCACAAGAGGGAGCCTGGGTCAGAAGAAGCCCCCCAAGGCAGAGGGCTCTCCCTGTGCTCCCATGCCCAGCTGCATGGGCAGGCACCCAGCCCAGAGGAATCCTTCCCCAGTCTCATCTGTGGCAGTGACAGAACTAAGCCACCTCGCTGTGCAGGGGATGGGAAGAGAGGGTTTCCCTCGGCTCTCCACAGCAGGACAGACCAGGGCTTGGAAGGCAGGGTTGGGGTGCTCTGTTCCACCCCCCCACCGCCCCTACTAGCTGACAAAGGCAGGCAGAATGCAGGCTGGTGAGCAGAAACAGAGGCTTTGCTGCCGCAGCTCTGTGACAACCTGGGGGCAGGGCCAGCTAGGTGCTGGACTAGAGTATAAGCTCTGTTCTAGCCAGTCACCCTGTAAGGGGGAGGTTTATGAGGGGCCACAAAGCATCCTGGGATGCTGGGGAGCCAGGAGATGATTCGTAGATGGTAGGGTTGGAAGGGACCTCAACAGATCATAGAGTCTGACCCCCTACCCTGGGCAGGAATGAGTGCTGGGGTCAGGTGACCCCAGGCAGATGCCTATCCAGCCTTTTCCTAAAGACCTCCCAAGGTAGGGGGGAGCACTACCTCCCTTGGAAGCCCATTCCAAATTCTGGCCACCCTTACTGTGAAGAAGTTTTTCCTGATGTCCAGCCTAAATCTTCTCTCTGTCAATTTGTGACCATTGTTCCTTGTTATCCCAAGAGGCGCCCTGGTGAACATAGCATCTCCAGTTCCTTTCTGCACCCCACTAATGAATTTGTAGGCAACCACAAAATCACCTCTCAGCCTTCTCTTGTGGAGGCTGAAGAGATCCAGGTCCCTTAGTCTTTCCTCATAGGGCTTGGCCTGTATACCCTTAACCATACGAGTGGCCCTCCTCTGAACCCTCTCGAGGTTATCCACACCCTTCTTAAAGTATGGCGCCCAAAACTGGACACAGTACTTGAACTGCAGTCTGACCAATGCCATATAGAGGGGAAGTATCACCTCCTTGGTTCCATCTGTCATGCTTCTGGTGAAGCATGATAAAGTGCAGTTAGCTTTGCTGATGATTTCGTCACACTGACTCATGTTCATCTTGGAGTCTACTATGACTCCGAGATTTCTTTTCGCTTCTTTGCTGCTGAGAGGGTCATTCCCCAGCCAGTAGGTCTGCTGGATATTTTTACGTCCTAGGTGCAGCACTTGACATTTGTCCATGGTGAACTGCATCCTATTGTGTTCTGCCCATTTTTCCAACCTGTCTTGGTTCACCTGCAACTGTTGCCTACCCTCCAGTGTGTTCACTTCACCCCACAATTTAGTATCATTCACAAACTTGCACAGAGTACACTTCACACCTACATCCAAGTCACTGATAGAAGAATACAGGTCCAAGGACCGAGCCCAGCAGGACCCCACTGCCCGCATCCTTCCAGGTCAATCCACCGCTACTCTCTGGGTACAACCCGCAAGCCAACTTGTTACCCACCAGACTGTGTAATCATCTAAGTCACAGCCTCTTAACTTATTTATGAGAATGGGATGAGATACCATATCGAAGGCCTTCCTAAAATCCAAGTAAATGACATGGGATCTGGGACAGAAGTTCAATAGACCAATTTAATTTAAATCAGTTAAGTCTGATACTACATCATAGAAAATTAGGGTTGGAAGGGAGCTCAGGAGGTCAACTAGTTCAACCCCCTGTTCGAAGCAGGACCACCCCCAACTGGATCATCCCAGCCAAGGCTTTGTCTAGCCAGGTCTTAAAAACCTCCAAGGATAGAGATTTCACAACCTCTTGGAGTAACCTGTTCCAATATTTTACTGGATAGACATTCATTGTGGTTCATCTTAAACGGGGTTTGGCCATTGTGAAACCAGTCTATGTGCACTGAACTTGTATTTTGTTATAGGTTTAAACCGGTCTCTGATCACTTATAGGTTTGTGTGTAACTTCTGTTCCTAGCTTTTAACTATAGGCAAAAACAGTGTAAGAAAGCTCTCATGTTTTCCCTTCTTCCCTCTTGTACCCACACAAAAGCAAGGCAGAGTGTGTTCCAAAGTTACTTAAAAAGAAACTATCTAATTTGGAGAAAATGAGAGCGGCAGTGTCAAATCACCTGACACAATGCAAATGGCACCGTGCATATGTGCACAGAGTCCAACTGTAAGCTCAACCTCTTCCTCCATTTCTCTCTCTGTTATGCAACACTGGCAGCAGAAATGACATGGCAACTTTGAACAATTCATTATGGGAAAAAAGCAACTACACTGCTTTTGGAAACTAAAGATTTCTCAACAAACCAATTTGTATGGCTTGACTTCTACGGGATCTCTGCAAAAAGAGATAAAAGCAGCTTGCTACTTATCTTACACTGAAGAAATTGGGAACATATTAAATTAAACGGGCAGTTATGACTAAGCTTCTCCTACTGAGAGTTTCCTAGTTGCCACAAAGACATATTTTTATTTAAACCCAAAATGGGTCAGACGAATGGAAAATTGTGCTGTTTTAAACTGAGCCACAGACCTTTCCCTTTCTACAACTCCTACATTCAACATTCAGATTAACATTCCCTAGATTACTCACTCTAGCATTCTTTCAGGCATGGGTTTTATTTTCTCTGAACTTGTATCAATACTGAGACAGCCAAACTATATCAATGCAAACATCAAGTCTTAATTATGCACTGTTTTTTTCTTCCAGTTGCACATCATCCAGAGGCAAGCTTTTAAGAATGTATTCTTTATATATGCTGTGGTAAAAAGCTGATCAATATTAAAGCTGGGTGAATAATTAGTAATAAATAATTTAGTCAACTGATTTTGCCACTCTGTTAATTGCCTGTGAATAGATAAAGAATTTCTTAAAATGTGTTCATTTTGTGCATTTATTGAGTATCTAAAAATATACTGCAAAATATCTGAAATAAAGGTATAAAATAACCTAAAATAGAACATCTAAAAATAATTCTTGGATTTTTGAGGAGTTTTTCTTGTGTGGGTTTTTTTTTTTGTTTTTTTTTTTTTACAAGCAGCATTTTGAAAATATTCAATATTTGACATGAGACACTTTGATATACAATTGACAATCTGTGTTTCTGTTCCTACAACAGGTGAATTTATAATCAGTTTCTAGTTTGAATATTTTTCAAATTTACCTTTTTGAAAATATTATATTTGAATTTAGCTCTTAGGACAAATATTCCTTCCTGCAGACTCATTTACTAGAATCCCTGTGGAAAGTCAGAACAAAAAGAACTCAGAGACAGTGCTATCAAATTCATTATATATTTTGAATAGCTGTAAAAGCTTTATTTTCAGTACTGGCCCTTCTCTAGAACTGAGAGAAAAAAAATGCAGAAATATTTGCTCAAACTTCAAAGCACATTTCAGTACAGTCATATTTTCAGCTCATTTGTATTTCAGTTCCAAGGCCACTGGAGTGTTGATCTTTTACCACTAGAGTAATTCTAGAGTAATATTTTATCTTGAATATTTATTAAAAATGAATTTTGAATTATATACTTGATCAGTTCACAGTTTACACTGATTGGATCATATGTATAAATGACATGGCAGCATTCTGTTCCTTTACTACCTGACTTGTGTAAATTATCAATATTTGGTAATCTATAAATATCACTTTTATTTGTGTTGCAACTTAGAATAGGACTAGCCCAAGAGAACTAGATGAGACGATGAAATAGGATAAGTGATGATGAAACTATCTCTGCTAATTTAATAACTTTCAGTCTCTGGCTGGTACCAAACTTCCCCATTAAATCAGCACAAAGCTCACAGTGCTTATATCTGTCTATAAAACAGGGAATATGATTTCACTTTTATTGAAATAAATGGGAATTTTTGCCCTTTACTACCACTGAGAGAAGGTTTTGGTCTTTAACAGTAAACAAAAATTTAAGGGACAGTTCCTGTAAAGTGCCAAGTGCCTTTAGCTTTCACTCAAGTTTAAAAGTGTTTTTCAGAGGACTCAGTATCCAGCTTAAAGTCTTCTACGACACAGAAATATTTGGGCTTCTAATGTTTGGATGGCTACACAAAGACAGCTGCACTATGGAAAAAAATTCTTGAGGCTGAGTTGAGTACAGTTTGTACTCATTATGGTCAACTCTCCTTGTAGTCATTTTTTGGAAACTTCTTCCATGTATTTAAAACCATGAAAAAGTGGGTTTTCTTTTAGCAGCTTAAAGGTCTTGGAGTTCCCTGGGAAAATACATACAGCAGCTACCTACTATCCATTTAGTTGCTAGGACACCAAACAACAAACAGAAAGTTCAAGAAACTTATATTTGGTGGCCTTTCTTTCCCTTGGCTGAAATTTTAGTAATCACTGAAGACTGTGCAAATGATAATGTTTATAAACATCCAGGATCCTTGCATATTTTTGCATGTGGTTAATTAGCAAATGGCATCCATTAACAAAAGAAGAATTCAAATACAACAACTACAAGTAGTATTATATAAAAAACTATATTCATTGCAAGATTTTCAGCTCTATTTATTTGTACATTTCAGAGGGCAGGGAAAAAATGGCATTAGGTTTGTTTTGATTATTGTATACTACATGAAATTTCAGTTAGTTTCAAAAGTGTCCCAGTTATAAGGAGCAACATATATGATCAGTAAAGGGTACATCTACACGTTGTCCTACGGTAATTTTGTTAGAGTGCTGTGCTTTAGTACTTCCTTTTTCAAGTATTTAAATCATGGCACAGTAACTGCCCGTACTATGTCGTATGCACAGCACATAGTTATTTTTAACAGCTACTTTGCTGTAGTGGCATCCTATAATGGGGGGAGCGCACTACTACGGTGAAGTAGCTGCTGGTCAGGGGTAGACACCCATGGATGCTACATCACCGTATCACATCACTATGATGTAGTGTCACATGTAGACATGCCCAAAGTGTACCAATTATAAGAAACACCATATATGATCATTTTTCTTTCAGTACAAATGCGAACTTACAGTGTTACACACAGAATAACTTAGATTTGCTTCTGAAGTCTTTACTCAAACAAGTTGGTTTTATTCACAGGAGAAGTTCTATTGAAAATAATTGGATGACTCATGCTGAAGATTTATTTGTGAGAGTGAGGATTATATGAGTGGACCATTTTTCTATTCCAATCATTTAATCATGTCCTGTATCTTTGTAAACACTATTATTCTACCCATCTCCTCAATTCTGGTTATTTTCATCCACATTGCTCCAAGCAAATATTAGTGAGCTTGACACTGGCCATGTCTACATGAGATGCTGATTGCGCAGTAGCCTGTGACTACTGCACAGTAGTGTTGCATGGCAGGAAGTGTGACATGAAGCTACTGCACAGTAGTCATGAGCTACTGCCCAGTCAGCATCATGAAACAGCTGTTTGTAGGCACAACTAGTTTATACAAGTACTAAATGACTAAGTGTCTCATGTAGATAGAGCCACTGAGTGAAGCCCAGCTACCATTGAAACCAAGCTTTTTTATAGTTAAACCAAGTTTTAGTTATTTAAATAAAAGGTCTGATTTTCAAAGATCCTGAGTATTCACAGTGCCCACAACAGCTGCAGACATTTTCTTAGGTCTCAAATGTAGACTGAGTTTTCTAACATTAGGCCCTTAATATAGAAAATCATGGCCTTTGCATTTATATAGAAACTGATCTTGTATTTCCAAACTTCCATACAAACAGCACTTCATTAATCTTTCTTTTGGCTTTGAAGTATTTGGTCTTGAAAAATGAGGCCCCAGCTGTCTCATGTTTGGTCCTGCAGAAATAGGACAAGAAAGCTTGCTGGCCACTTTGAGATTTCAAACCTTGTTTCCCTTGGTGTTCTCAGCAGCCCTGAGTGCCGGAAGACTAGAGAGGATTGACCAGCATGGGCCTCGCTGCAACCTCTACCCATCATTGACATGCCCTTCTCTACAGTTGCAATGGATGCAGTGGGACTCCTCCTGAGAAGCAGAGTGGGCCACCAGTACATCCTAGTGCTCATTGACTATGCTACCAAATACCCAGAGGCGATCCCCCTACGGGCCGTGACAGCACCGAGGATTGCCAAAGAGCTTATAAAGTAGATCTTGAGGGTGGGGATACCCAAAGTGATCCTTATGGACGAGGGGAGGAATTTTATGTTGGAGTGCAATGGGCCATGTGCCAGATGCTGGAGATAAAAAATCTGAAAACATCTATTTATCATCCTCAAAAAATTGCCTCATAGAATGTCTTAATGGCACTATAAAGCAGGTGCTGTGGTGCTGCATACAGAAAGACCCACACAAGTGGGACTTACTCCTTCCCCTTACACTATTCACAATCTGGGACACCCCACAGGACTCATCAAAGTACTCCCTGTTCAAGTTCGTGTTGGTTCACCACCCCCAGGGGCTCCTCCAGGCCCTGAGAGAAGAGTGGGAGCAGATAAGGGATGATGCGGGGACCAGAGGCACATGCCGTCAGGAGTTCCACCAGAGGCTGCAAATGGCCCATTGCCTATCCTGGGACAACCTTGAGGAGGCACAGCAATGCCAAAAAGAAAGGTATGATACATGCACTAAAGAAAGTGAATTTAAGGAAGGCCAGAAAGTGCTGGTCCTCATTGAGAAAACTGTTGATGCTGTGACAGGGCGCATTCAAAATAATTCATGGACTACGAAGTACACCAACCAGGACACGGGCGGGAAAAGCAGATGTATCACATAAACTTACTGAGAGAATGGCATGAGCCAAAGGATGGGTCACCTTCACAGAGGGTGAGCAGAAGGACCTTGGGCTGCACTGTCCCACAGAAGTGGGACCCAAAGCTAGGGCGGAAGATAGACAAAGAGCTGTCAGCCTGCCAAAAGGTGGAGGTGAGAGATGGGATGAGCCGGGATGAGTCTGAGGGGTCCATCACGCAATAAACACCCCCGCAGGAGCAACAGTGTGGGAGAGGAGGTTCCCAGTTCCCCATCACCTCCTCAGAGACATCCAAAAGGAGATCAAGAAGATGCAGGAGCAAGGGATAATAAGGCCATCAAGGAGCCCATGACAGAGCCCACTGGTCCTGGTTCCAAAACCCAATGGGACACTCTGGCTGTGCATAGATTATCATCATCTGAATGAGCTGGTGGTCTTTGATGCCTTCCCAATGCCCCACATGGCTAAGTTGGTGGAAAGCATCAGGAATGCCCACTATATCACTACCTCCAACCTAGCCAAGGGGTATTGTCAAATACCTGTGGCCCATAAGGACTGCACAAAGACTGCCTTCAGAACCCCATGGGACCTCTACAAGTTCCTACGGATGCTGTTCAGGCTCCATGGGGCCATCGCCACATTTCAGTGCCTAATGAACAAGCTCCTAGCCCCCCAACACCTACTACACCTCTGCCTACATCAGTGACATTGTCATTTTCACACAGACGTGGGAACAGCAGCAGCAGGCATTGCAGGCTGTACTGTCTGAACTAAGGAAAGCCAGGATGATGGCCAAGTGTGTGCTCACTAGGAGGGAGACCTGGGATTCTTGGTCGGACCATCAGACTGTTAGCCAATGAAGTGGCACCATCATACTGTTAGCCAATGAAGTAGAGGCCATTCAGAAATTTGCAAAACTCCAAAACAGTCTACAGCTTCAGTCCTTCCTAAGGCTGACAAACTTCTACCGCTGATTCGCACCCCACTTCTCAGAATTGGTGGCCCCTCTAACAGAGGCACTAAAGGGCAGGAGGTTGGGGCCTATAGTGGAACATGGAGATTACGTGTAACTTTGAACTACTAAAGAACACTCTGTGTGATGATGTATTGATCCATACGCCCTATTTTCACAAACCTTTTGTTTTACAGTCAGACGCGTCTGAAAAGGCAATGGGGCAGTGCTAACACAAGAGGATACAGGCATAGAAAGAGCAGTGGCACACACAAGTTGTAACCTACTCCTAGTGGAGACCTGGCATGCCACAATAAAGTGAGAGTGTCTGGAGATCTGGTGGGCTGTAGAAAACTTTCATCATTACCTAAGGGGAGGAGGCTCTTCTCAGCCAGACTGGCTGACCTGCTCCACCAGGCTTTACTCTAAGCCCGCTGGGGAACGGGAGGATTACCGTCACTGCTGGCCTGCTGAGCAACCCTTGCAACGCCAGCAGGCCAAGGCACTTAAGGGAGCCCACCCCTGCCCCAGCCCTGGCACAATCTTTGAGCAAGGCAAGAGCCCCCATGGGGACACTTGCCTGCCTGTACACAAATGCCAGAAACTTGGGGAATAAGCAGGAGGAACTCGTTTTCCTGCTTAATGCAAATAATTATGACGTCATAAGGATAATGGAGACCTGGTGGGACTCCACCAATGACTGGACCATGGGTATAGATGGCTATACCCTGTACAGGAGGGATTGAGGATGGGATTCACTTCCAAGGAGGATTATTCTGCACTGGTTTAGTCCTGCAGGGAGCAAACCAGGAAAGCCAAGGCTGCAACTGAACTCCAACTAGCTTTGAGCATGAAGGACAATAAAAAGTCCTTTATCAGATATGTGGGGAGCCAGAGGAAAAGCAAGGACAACATTGGACCCCTGCTGAACCAGATGGGGCAACTGACAACTGATGCCCAGGAAAAGGCCAACCTATTAAATGGGTACTTTGTGTCACTCTTTCATCAGTTCCATGGGACACTCATGTCCACCACGGGACAAGGAGGTCCAGGTGAGGGAGATCCCCTGCCCTCCATTAATGCTGACCTTGTGAAGGAACACCTTGAGAGGCTGGATACCTTCAAGCCAGCTGGCCCAAAAAATCTACACCCCAGGGTGCTCAAGGAGCTGGCGAGTATCATACCTCAGCCTCTGGCACAGATCTTTGAAAACTCCTGGCGCTCTGGTGTAGTGCCCAAAGACTGGAAGAAGGCCAATGTGGTGCTGATCTGCAAGAAAGGGAGGAAAGTGGATCCGGCTAACTATAGCCCATCAACATGACTTCTATCCCAGGGAAGATCTTAGAAAAGTTTATTAAAGAGGCCATCCTTAATGGACTGGCTAATGCCAACATCCTAAGGGATAGCCAGCACGGGTTTGTTGCAGATAGCTCTTGCCTGACCAATCTCATTTCCTTCTATGACCAGGTGACCTATCACCTGGACAAGGGAGAAGAGATTAATGTCATATATCTTGACTTCAAAAAAAGCCTTCGATCTGGTATCCCGTGATCACCTCTTGGCGAAACTGGCCAATTGTGGCCTTGGGTCCACCATGATCCGCTGGCTGGGAAATTGGCTCCGTGGTTGGACCCAGAGGGTAGTAATTGATGGAAGTCAATCATCATGGTGCCCTGTGACAAGTGGGGTCCCCCAAGGCTCTGTCTTTGGACCCATATTGTTCAACATCTTCATTAATGATGTGGACATTGGATTCGGAAACAGACTGGCCAAGTTCGCTGATGAAACCAAACTCCTGGGCAAAGCTTCCACACCTGAAGACAGACAGGCGATCCAGGCTGACCTGGACAGGCTCAGCAAATGGGCGGACGAGAACCTGATGGTGTTTAACACTGAAGAATGCAAGGTTCTCCATCTTGGGAAGAAAAAGCTATAGCATCCTGTAGCATCCTGGCTAGCACTATGGGAGAAAGAGACTTGGGGGTCATCATTGACCACAAGATGACCATGAGCCTGCAATGTGATGCTGCGGCTAGTAAAGTGAGCAAAATGCTGGCTTGCATCCATAGATGCTTCTCAAGCAAATCCCAGGACGTCATTCTCCCCTTGTACTCAGCCTTAGTGAGGCCACAGCTGGAGTACTGCTCCACAATTAAAAAAGGATGTGGAGAAACTTGAGAGAGTCCAGAGGAGAGCCATGTGCATGATCAGAGGTCAGGAAAACAGACCTTATGACGACAGACTGAGAGCCATGGGACTCTTTAGCCTGGAAAAGCATAGGCTCGGGGTGATCTGGTGGCCACCTATAAGTTTATCAGGGGTGACCACCAGTATCTGGGGGAATGTTTGTTCACCAGAGCGCCCCAAGGGATGATGAGGTCAAATGGTTATAAACTATTGCAAGACCATTTCAGGCTGGACATAAGGAAGAATTTCTTTACTGTCCAAGCCCCCAAGGTCTGGAACAGCCTGCCATTGGAGGTGGTTCAAGCACCTACATTAAACACCTTCAAGAGTAAATTGGATGCTTATCTTGCATCCTATGACCCCAGCTGACTTCCTGCCCTTTGGGCAGGGGGCTGGACTGAATGGTCTTCCAAGGTCCCTTCCAGCCCTAATGTCTATGAAAATTAAATCTATGAATTCTTTGAATTTAAATTAGTCACTGATCACATCCCACTCCAGTTGTGTTAAGCAGGGCCAAAACAGACAATGCCAGAATAACAAGATGGGCCCTGCAACCTTTCAAATTTCAGATAATACACTGATCTGGAAAAACTAATACCGTAGCGGATTTCGTATCCAGGTGCAGGAGTGAAACCTGGCCATCAAGAGTGCAAAACGAAGTCAAGATGATCTGGACACAGACAAGTAGGAAACCTGGAGAGCTAACAGAAGCACCCCAAGGCATCTTAAGTGGGGGTTGTGTCCCAGGGGGATGAAAAGAGAGGGGGAGAAACCCCTGTCCTGTTTTTGGGGCCATGGTGGGGCCGCTTTTCTATATGGCTGGAAGTAGCATGGGAGGAAGACATCATCAGGAGATGCCACCTGGGGTGTTAAAAGCTGGAAGCAGGGAAAAGGCAGGGGTAATGCAGCAGAGAGGAGGTTATGAGTCCTCCTCTCGGGCCAGTCAGGAACACTCCTGGTTCCAAGGGGGAAGCCCAGGAAAGGACCCAGCAGGGGATGCATTTCCCATTATAGAATTACTGAGCACAAGGCCCAGAGAGTGAGCTAGGACCTGGGATCACATAAAGGGACAACTAGCACCTTTCAACACATGACGCGAGAGTAGGGAGAAGGCCCCAGGCCCTCCCTGAAGTTTAAGTTGTTCACCATTCTTTTTATTCCTTTTGAGGCCCCATAGGCCAGTCAAAAGGCCAGAGGATTAACGTTGGGGGCTGAGCACCTTGGGGCCCCTCAAGGACACCCAACATCACAGGGTTGACCCTGTACCCAAAAAGCCCCATCAGGGTGGGGGTACTGAACTGATGCCAGGTCCATGGTAGATGAGCTGTAGCATGGCCAACAGGAAAGAGGCAGCTGTCCAAATCATTGTGATGCCGGACCTCCAAGGTCAAGGTTGTGAGATCAGGGATGCTTTGATTGCAGCACCCAAGAAAAGTTCGGACTGACCAATGTCTGACTATCCCAACACGCTGGTGCACTGCAGGGGTTTGGGGGAGGTGGAGCCCCTGGAGCATTCACCAGTAACACCTCCCAGTGCATCCTCCCTTCACCAAGGGGAACCCCACTACTGAACTCATAGGTGATTAATAAGGGGATCCATGGGGGTGCACATGCCCCCGCCAAAGGGACCAGTGCCGCTCCTGATGGCTGACACTGATGCTGTCGGTAAGGCTGGTGCCCCCCCTGACAGGGCTGCCGCTCTTGGAGGCTTCTGCGGGTGCCCCCTCAGGAGGCACCAGTCACTCATGACTGAACCCAACATCAAAGGCATGGCAGGTGAGTTGTCGGGGTATTCCCTGGGAAGGAGACAAGTAAACACCCAGGAAGCTGGAACATACTCTGTAGCAGGCTCAGGGCTCTTGTTCAAGGTCTGCCTGGGAGAGGCTCCACGAAGCTCAGCAGGTGCACATAGCATCAAAAATATTTTGACCTTTTGTAATCTCTCTGTGTTCTTTGCAAAAGAAAAATTGCTCTATTATTTTTCTGTCATCAAAAAGACTGAAAGCTAAGAGCTGGCATATTCCTAAGGCTCCTTGAGTCTAACCAGGGGAACCTTGAGAGTCTTAAAAAGTTAAGAACCACTGTGCTAGACAAGTGGCACCCACATTTCTAACTCTGTGGGTTGAATAAGTCTGAGGGCTGGTTAGTCTGAGGGTTGGATCCCACATGGGATTGGTGAGTAGGGTCGGTCCATGGGGCTGATCCCATGCACCCAGATCTAACCACACACTGGTGTGATATAATGTATAGGGCCACCTTTTTGGCCCATAAGGCTTCCCACAACCTCAAACATTTTGCAGCAGGGGAGTCTCAACTAATGCTGCCACTACTACCCTGCTGCTATATTTCCAGACATCTGGGGAGTCCTATGGGCTACATGACAAAGCCCATGGGCTAGCGGTTGAGCACTCCTGTACTAGAATATAAAACCCCAGGGGGCCAAACTTTCATGTGCAGGGAATGATTGGTGCATCCCGACTCAGTCTGTTTCTGCTATGCTTTGTTGCGGGGCTAACAAACTTTTTGAAACCTAGAAATCCAATATTTAACAATTATTTACTTTTTAGCAGTTTTTACCTTCTGGGGAAAAATGTGAAAACAGAATAATGGAGACTAAGAGCTGTGAACTAAATGTGCCTGTTTACAGCCTTTCCATCAATCAGCCCTCCCTGAGAAATCCAGCAAAAAGAAGAGTCTGGAGAGGCAGAGGGGCATATCATTCTGTTCCCAGTGGTATGCAGTGCTTATTTTTAAAGGGGAATGCAATACATATGCCACTGAGAACTGAAATGTGTAACAGATGTGAAGTCTGCCTGTGCTGTGGGGATAAAATTTAATTTATGTGCTAGGTTTATTCAAAGCCATGCCATCTAATGCCATCTAATGACTCATTCTTTTAAGGAAATACAGGGATGCAGCTTTAAGAGCAGCTGACTCTCTTCTGTTCATTGCTTAATGATATAGGTGGGGTAGAGGAAACACATGTCTTCTCAGAGTGTGACAGTTGTCACTGGTGTAATTTTGCACTGAGACCTTTGACCTCCACCTCTTTTTTTACAGATAAGTAATTCAATCATCCTACCAGCCCTACAATGCCCAGAGCATTACCAAGTGCTCGCTGGTTCTTAAAGGTGCATTAGACTAAAATTGAATTTTTCCTGTATAAGTCCCCCCCCCCCGAGACATGTGAGACTGGAGCATACAGTTTGCAGTCAGGCTTTGTTCTTGTGAAACAAATCCCTTAAATATTCTCAGACTTTGCTAACAGAAGAAAATTGTGCTGATTTAATTAAATTGGTTTGAGGCCTGACTTTGTGAAATCAATGAAATTCCCATAGCTGGATATTCCTATTTCAGTTTAAGAATGGTATACTGGTTTGATTTATACCAAATGGTAAATGTGCTACCATTTACTACTCAAGCTAAACTGTTATAAGGTATGTATAAGCTGAAATAAGAGCAGCCACAGAAGAGGCAGGCACTAATTTAACTAAATCAGTATAGTTAAATTGGTACTAGTTTTGCATATCATAAAGACCCAAGATTGCTGGGTTTTCCTCTGACAGTCAAAAATATTTCAGGTATGTGCCCTGCTGTGACAGAAGTAGCTCGGTGTGTTAGGCCTCAACAGGGGTTTTACGGCCTTTCCATAGCTTCAAAAAAAGATGTTGATGAAGGAAGCTTGAGGGGTGTTTTCTTGTGGAGCTCCAAAAGTGCCTGGATGCAAATCTAGACATATTCTTCTCATCACCCTGGTACACACACCACACACTGTGGCCAGGTACAGACATTACACTATTATTGGTATGATCGGAAACCAGGCTATACCCATAACAGAAAAGAAATTCAGTGCACTGTTCAGCACACTGGTTTAAAAATGGTGGAAGCCGGTTTAAGATTTGCCTCCTCCCACTAAGGCGACTGCATGTTCTGTGATCTGAACTATTCTGCTTACAGAAAACTGTGTAACTTAGATCGATTCTGCCCTGAGCTTTTTGAATGTCTGTACCTAGCCATAGAGACTGTACACCATGTCCATCCACAAATACACACAGTGATATCCTGGGGAACAGATCACAAGACCTTAATCTCCAAAACACAGTCATCTACCCCTTGGGCTAAAAAAAAAAAAAAAATCTGCTATCTGTCAACAGTATACAGTCTTTTTAGGTGAGGCACCACAAGAGAGACACGTGGGCTCACAGCCTTTTCTATCTAGAGATCTGGGGTCTAGGTTAGAGATATGGTTCAAAATGAATGCTGCTGCAGTCCCCCATCCCTCCCAAAGTAATTAGTCTATACCCTTTCCCACTTCTGAAATACACAGAGCCAGCTTTAGCAAAAGGAAGGCCCTATGCAAAATCAGTGTGAAGTAGGCAGGAAAAAAGTTACATACTACTAATCACTCAAAAGTTAGTATTTCATTGAAGACTCAATATTCAGAGGCACTGTAAGAAATTACAATACATTGATTATGATTCTAAATTTTAAGGCAAGAAGCAAACATTTTCACATGCTAAGTTTTCCTACAGCATGGAGCCTGGTGTGACAAGCACCCATGGTTCCTGACAAAAGCCACCTTTGGAAGAATGCTGGAGTAGAGGCTAAGGAAGAAGCTGAAAATGGAGCCATCTGTACTGTCCCCATGCATAGAAGATTCTCAGCCAGGACCAGATTCCAGTCCCTTTGTCACCCAGTGAGAAAGGGGAAAGGCAACGTGGCCTAGAGTTCTGAATGTTCAAGCAGATCTGATTTGATTCAGCAGAGCACAGTTGTTCACCCCCACACTATTAAGCAAGGTGGTTAAATGGGAAAACTAGATATTGTGATAACACAGGAAAGTAAGAACAAGGGTAATAGGTTGCAAAAGAAAGAAGGAAGGAAGCTGGAATCTGTGTAAAAGGAACTTATTCCAGTATGAGCGGGCTGAGATGGCTTAAGTCTGGAGCACAGGAACTGCCAGGAGGCGCTTGTTGACACAGAAGTGAATGTACAATGGGAGAGGAATGTGGGATGGAGGGCTAACAGTGAGTTTGGTGAGTTCAGGAAGCAAGGGGGAGGGGAGAAGAGAGAAAGAGAGGCTTAGCCACCACGCAGATTTTTGCAAGCTTTCAGAGCTTTAGAAAAGAAAGTTAAACTAAAACCATGGCTACTGTAGGGAGGCTGATGTCATCTGTCTCTGTACATAAAAGGCTCCAGTTTTTCTTCCTTTGTGTAGCCCAAGGATGACATCATCCCACAGTCACAACAACATACCGTTGTGCTGGAGCACTTCCCCTGCTGGGCTCTAGCCAAAGATCTCACTCCTTTCACATATGTCAGTCTTTTCCCAAAAACTCTCCTTGACCTCCTCTGAATTCTAAACCCAACTGTCTAGTCAAATACAGCCCTCTGGGAGCCAACAAATGACTGCAGTCTGTGGCTGTGCAGAGGAACTCCTATTCAAACAATAAGGAGCAAGGCATACACCTCAGCAACCCAGACTGGGGCCTCCCCAGCAGATTTCAGCTGCTTTACAATGCAGCCAAAGCTGAACAGTGTGAACTGATTAGACAGACAGGGCAACTGTGGCTATTTAATTATTTTCAAGGTCGAATCCTCTTTGATGGGATGTGGTGTAACACTCAGTCTTGTAGTGCAATATTGCAGCTAAATAGGCAGAGCAATGAAGTTGCCTCATTTCTGAAGCAGCAAGAACCTTGCACCAACACAGTCCCTGGGAGATTTTTTTACTAACCGGCATGCACACATGCTTATTTAATTAACAGTGTGGCAGTCTCTGCTATAGGCAGGCCACAAGGAAAAAGCACCCTGAACACATGTTATTTCATACAGAAAAGGGAGATTGGAAGTGAATTTATTACTTGTGAAATGAAGCAGATACCAGCAAAGAAAACTACAGAGGTCTGGACTAAATATCCAGATCAGTAACTCTGAACCTGTATGCGTTTGAAACTGAGGACTAATTGAGGCTTGAATGTTTAAGCCTGGACCCCTGTTTAAAGAATACCTCCTCAGAATACAGGAATATCCCCTTGGTCAATCAGTGGTGAGGGGCAGGGCCACCATCTCCTTGGCCAATCAGCAGTGAGGGGTGGGGCCACTACAAAAAGAGTGCTATATTGGGTCCATGAATTCCACACAAATGAACATGTGGCACCCTGTGAAATGAGTGAGGGCAAGTGGTAGAATCAACAGCAAATTTGTGAGCCTCTCCAGCTCAGCCAGCAGGACTTGCTCCCCTGCATCGCAGTTTCACATATCCCACAGCTCTGCCATTCTCTCCAGACAGGCCAGCCTCAAGAGAACGTGGCATAGCAGGTGTGAGACTCGAGCACCCCCTCCCCCTACCGGGATCTGCTCTCACTCCAGCCCAGCTCTACGCTTGAGAGCCAGGGGTATACACTGCAGAGGGACCTCACCTCCCCACATCAGCATTCAGCACAGACACTAGGCATCTGGGAATCTGCTCTGGCACCATTCTGGTCAGAACTGGGCTGAGCGGAGTCAACGGGCATTGGATGCCTGTGGCAATGCAGCCAGCTGCCCAGTGGGACCTACCCCTCCTTACTCAGGAGACAGACAGGTTTGCCTGTCCTGGAGGAAAAATAATGGATTCATTCCCCAAGGACTCACCAGGCTGCTTGGTTGGTCCAAAGACGGTGACAAAAGCCTCCTCCCAGTCCCACTGGCATTCTAGCGGCTACAAATGCAGTGTTGCACCTGCCAGCTCTCGAAGCTGTTATCTTGTGCTGAGGCAGCCTGGTGGGGAGGTGTGTGCAGACTAACTGCCCAGCCCTGGCACCTCAGCTGCCCCCAGGGTCTGGGCCCAGCTGCACTTGCCCAGCCCAGAGTCAGGGAGCTCAGGTATGAAACAATGCCTAGGCTCTCACTGTGCCCGAATGTGCGCTGCAGCCAAGGCTCCTTGCATAGGCACAGAAAGACCAACCTCTGGGATCCTCCACCTCCCTCCCTCCCTGGCTGGCTCCAAATTCTGCTACTCCTGGCTGCGTAGCTCTCTACCTCTGGGCACAGACAATAGAATTGCCAGGACAAATAACTGACATGCATTTCACCAACAAACTGATAGAACAGAACTTTTTGCAGTCCAGTCCTCATTTAGGAATGGACAGAGGACAAAGGGCTAAAACACAGGGCAGTCCAGTATAAAACAAGACCAGTGGCCACCCTATCAATGAAGCATTATGTTTTCTCTTCAGAGAGCAAGTACATCACATGAGAAGCTTCACAAATTCACCCACAGGGCCCTGCATACGCACCTCACCTTTGTTCCAAATGTACTGCTCAGGGGTGAGAGGTCCTTCTGTTATATTGCACACTGAGTTCATGGCCTTTTTTCAGTAAGAAATATGCTAATGGGGATGCAAGTCAGTCTGTTAGTGTGTATACACACACAATATACTAAATCTAGATGAAGAAAGCTGGAAGTAGCATACTGTAGAAAAGAAGAAATCATATACTATAAGTGAGAGAGATTCTGAGTAGCTTACCATTGATATACCACAGCATCTGGAACCCACTTTTAGAGGTGATTCCATCAGAGTAAAACTCCACATGAAGACTGGTTCCTGTGGTGCTCCCTACAAGGGGAATGGTATTTCCACAAAAAGTGTTTATCAAGTTGGACTGGGTGCTGGGTCCATCATAGAGCTGCAAAAAACAAACAAAAAAACAGTGGAAAAAAAGCAGCTTCCTCAATCTGCGAAACTGGAATAGGCTTCTAAAGAAAAGACACAGACACAGCACAACAGCCACCTTAAAATAGCAAAGTGCACTAAATGAAGCACAGCTAGAGTTGAGGGAAATGTTGGCCCAAATTGAATTCAGTGACAGGTCTTTAAATATAATGGCTGTCTTTTGTCATAGGAATAATCAGTGTCTTTGGAGGTTGCCAGGAAGAAAGGGAAATGGCAGATATTAATGCAATGAAATTGTAAGATATGATGAACAGCCCAGACTCTACTGAAGACCTATTTGACTAGGAAACCTAAAACAAACTCAAGTGTTGCCAACTCTTGTAATTTTAACTTAAATCACATGATATTTTGTCATGGAAGGGAGCAGGGTTCATGGCCCTGCTTCTACAGTCAAGTGATTTCATAAATTTCAGCTTTCCTTTGGAAGACAGTATGCTCCTATCCCTTCTGGTAATGCGGAAAAACCTGAACACATGAAAGCAAGTGCCCTCAAGACTCAGATACCAGCAGGTAACTCCAGATTCATTATCTTTTTCACCTTATGAGTTCTGAATGCTCTGTGTAAGCAATGCTGTATATTCAAATCTCCAGGTTGCACTGGGCATTTTGGTATTTTTGCCAGGAGCAGGGGAGCATACAGAAGCAGTGGTGAAATACTTCCTAGTCCTACCCAAAAGGATTAAACTCACTAACACAAATTGCTACATTATTCTCTCACCAAAAATATACTTGGCTTATGGGTTTTAAAACATAGAATTTAAAGTTAGGTTCCTAACTGGCTATTTAAGCAAGCACCCAAATATTTTGCTGGAAGTTGCTGGATACTCACACCTTTTTAAAAACGTATCCCTCTTTTTGGTGCCTTAGTCTTACTGCAGACACTGAGGTTTGCAAAATGTTGACCCAAATACCGTAGAGGGCTTTGAAAACACAGTGCCATCTTTCTTCATAGGTTGCACTCATGATATCACACATTTGAGGAAAAGGCATTTGATAAAAACCTGATAACAATGAGAATGTGACATATCTTGACCCAATTGTGCTTAGTTTCTGGCCTTAAGTGCTGTCACATTACATTTTTCGTTATTACTTCTGTATTTGTTGCTATGGTTCTCAGTGTTTGAATAAACTCCCTCGTGCTTCTTTATCACATTGCCTTGGTTTGGTATTCATCTGATCTTCTGACTCACAGAACATATCTTTCTAACATAAACCAGAAAATAATTGGCATAAGAAACTGTGCCTGAACATCTTCATTGCTGAGCCTTCGGCATGTACTCTTTCAGAATTTTGTCAGAAACTGCTCTCTGTTCTGATCCTCCCCACTATAAAATTCTCCCTCTGAAGATTGCAAAGAGCTAGATGGATGATTTTTTGGAGCTAGCCAAGGTTATTTAACTTGTTCTAATTTCAAAAGCTCTTCTCTGAATACCCCTCACTCCATCAGGTGGAGCTGTCCTACTCTGCACACTCACACATGGTAAGATGGAAAATATTGATCAACCATGCAGACTGCCATTTACTGCAAACACATAATTGTAGACTGGCAATATTTCATTAAATCTCAGCTGCTGCTGTTCAAGATGTAGGTCTTGTGGAACCATTAGAATTTTTTTAAATTGATTTAGCTCTATCTGGAGGTATGAGGGACCAGAAATCTACTCAAAGTTGATGCCTTTATACACAAAAGCATGCTGTAGTTTCCAGAAGCTACAGGCATTCTGTAGGAATAGCAAGGTTAAATTCTGCACAGAAGTTCTCCTGAAACAAAAATGGTGGTCACCCTTAGCCACAAGCCTAAAGGCCTGTGAATATATGCAGTCCCAAAACTTTACAAGTGAATAAAAGGATTTAAAAACAATTGTAATTATTGTTTTAGTCAAAAATTCCCAGGTGAGGCTAGAGAAATCTGAGAATTTCTAACTTCCAAAGTAACCTCCCAATTATTGCAAAACTTTTCTTCATTTGTGTTTGGTGATAAGGCACAGAGTTTTAGTGATGGTCGTCCTCACAAGATGTTGACAAGTTCAAACTGTCTACATCTCTCCAAATTGCAACTATGAGATGCAACAAGCAGGAGAAATGAAGATGAGATATAAAATATTCCAAGTCACAATTATGACATTCTCTGGAGCAGGGCTGAAAGCTTTATACACTCCTACACTCCTATATGACTTCGGTCCTACAAAATTAAATGAAGGCAAATCCGGTTAGATTCCTCATAAAAGTTTGACTGCTGGATGTCGTTTAAAGCCAATACTTCCTGCAATAGCCTCTAATTTTTGCAAGCAACAGAAAAATCTGAAGGATTTAATGATCTGTAGCTTAAAATAAATAATTTAAAAATCATACATTAGGCATGGTGTTGAAAAACATCTGAAAGTTATTCATTGAATCAGTTGGTAGCAACACTGAAATCAAGCTGAAAAATCCATCTAATTGATCTTTTCTAAGTTTGATTCATCAAATGGGTGTTATTTTTATCTAAGCAGACAGTTAACGTCACATATCTATGTAATTCCCCTGAAAACAAACAGTCACTTTTTCAATATACAAATAATGTTGCTACGGAAACCACTTCATGCCGTGCTGCCCCTTGGTTCTGTTTTCAGACGAGAATATTATTCACGGGAAATTCAAATGGCCTGCCAGCTGTAACTCATTGAGAGTAAGACAGGCCTGCTACAGCTAGAATTACAGACTTTTTTTTTCTTCAAGCTGTCTTACCCTTATAATGAAAGGAACAGCTGTGCATTTTCATGAAGTATTTTGAACCAAATTTTGATTTTGGATAAGATAAGCAATTGCCACTGAAGCTTATGACCATTTCCTTAACCACAGTTGGTCTCTTAATCTCTCAGACATGCTTTTTTTTAATTAAGAGATATTTTGTTTCATCATCTCTATTATTCTCTAACTTGGAGAAAGGGCAGGGGGAGTTCTTGTCTAAACCATGTCAGGCAAAGTATTCTTGTTGCCTGGATAAGACAATTGAACCTTGGAATGATTTATTACAGATTACTACTGAAGAAGGAAAGGGAAGTGAATGAAGCTGTTCACGCCACTGCCGTGGGGGAAGGGCCAGGGACTCTCCGCAGCTTAGGGCCCTAGGTATGTGCCTAATTTGGCTTCTTTTATGCAGCACCAGTTCTTTTGCTAGATGAGGCTGAGGAAGACCCCAGCCCCGACTCAAATGGTTCAGTGCAGAAATGGTCCATCCAGAAGGGCCTGTTTATCAAAGGTTAAGATGGAGCTAGTTTCCCTTTATCTTCCTTGTTTTTCCCCTTTGCCAGTACCAGGGCTATAACTCCAGATAATGTGCATCTTCTGTATCAAGAGAGTTCCAGATCAATTGACTTCAGTGCATTGAAACTGCGCAGAAAGAGGTGATAACTCAGAGAATCTGATCAGAAATCATTTGGTGTTTTCTAGGACAAATTTACTTACTTCAATGCCACCTGAAAATTTATGGGCTAATGTAGATTCTGGAATCTTGACATTTAGTACTTCCTGCAAAAATCTCTGATGCTCTGGACTACTGATGCCCAATGAGGGTGCTTTGGCACTCTGGGGTGCCTTAAGATCCTTTAGGGGTGCCATGGCATGCCACGTAACATTAGCACTGTTAGGAGTGCAAACATGATTCACAAGATAAACCCAATAATTTCACATATGAATCCATAGTATTAAAAGTATTCTGAATTCTTTGCAAAGAAAAAATGTGGTATTATTTTGCCATATTTAAAAATGTGGGAAAACTAAGAACTGGCATTTTCTGAAGGGTGCCCAGAATCTACAAAAGGTTAAGAACCTCTACTCTGGACCTAAGCACCACCTGTTCATTTTCGTTACACTGTTCTGCTTCCAATACACTACATAAATACCCCATAGCACTCCTCCAGGCTAGAGACAGACATTTAAAAAGCCTGGGTCTGAATTGATTCAGTCTTTGTAGGTTAGTTGAACCTGCAAAGCTTGAAATAATTTGGAGGTGGATAGACTTCCCTTTTTATTCTAGAAATGCAGGCACATATCTCCAGTGGCTCAGGCTAGAAGCTGGGGGTGGGGGTGTTAGAGCAGCCCTCCCTTGTTTCACAGAACTGAGCAGAGGGGTGTGTGGCTAGGACCCTCCTGAGCTGCCCAGCAGGGAATGTTTATCATCCCTAACTCACTGTTTATCAACCCATTAAGAAAACAAAGCCTTTCTTCAAGCTCTTCTTAAACAGTTTTTCCAAGGAAGGACATTAAGCTACCTGCTGATTAGCTCCAAAAAGCCTGTGTCCCTTTGTTGTCTCCCACAGCATGGACCCATAGACAGCATGTGGTCTTCTAGCTAATGCTGAGGTGTCTGCATAAGGTGGGGCATGGGGAAGGAATAATCCCTGCTTAGCAAGGAGAAACCAGGCAGATGCTCTGTGTCTGTAAGTCTCTGCTGGAGCTCTAGTCAGGGAGCATAAGGGACAGGCTGTGGAGCAGAGAGCCCCGCCAGTCCAGAGAGCATGCTGGGATGCTGGGGGAGTCTGGTTTATCTTAAACCAGCAAGGAATCTAGGACAGACATTGTATAAACCAGTTGGACCGAAATCATTTAAATTTGATACTATGTTCAACCAGGTTTATCGCAAACTGGTTTCAGCCATTTTCAAACTGGTTGATGTGCACTAAGCATCTGTTCTGTTATAGGTTTTTAAACCAGTTTCTGATCATTTATATCAGTTTATGTGTAATGTCTGTCCCTAGCCCCAGAGACAGGAGCATTTCCCCTCTCCATGAAAAAGAGGGCTATTAAGTGGCATGGCTAAGACCACGAAAGGAGTCACTGTTAAGAGTGGAACTGGAACCCAAGAATGGAACTGAATGGAAAAAGAAATCTCTGTGCTGTGAAAAATATCAAGTTTTTGTCAAAAAGTCCATCCTCATTTAGGATAAAGAGAAAATGTTGAGAAAAAAATAGTAAATTAGAAGCAGAATTTTTCAGCTTCTCATTTGCCTACTTAGAAGTCCTGTAAGCAGGAAGAAGAACTGACAAGAACTCTTGCAGGCAGCTGTTTGAGGCTGACTGCCCCGCCCCGACTTCTCCCCGCTTCTCACCACCACCCAGCTGGCAAAGAAACGATCAAGAAGTAGAGGTTTGGGGCACTCTAGCCGTTCACTTTGTTGTCAACCCAGCTGCAGTTTTCCAGCTGCTTGCCTAGAAGACTTCCTGACAAAAAAATTGATACTTTTTGGCCAAAAAAAGACATTTTCCATTGGCCAGGTATCCAAGTTGTAGCTGTATTGGTCTAGAGGCAAAAGGAATCAGAACTCATGGTAAAGATGATATTTTTTATTAGACCAACTAATAAGACAGATTTTTTTTTGCAAAAATCTAGCTGGTTTAATAGAAGAGATCACCTCTTCTACAAGTTCTGATTCTATTTTTCCATGGAAATTTTTGATTTTTCAAAAAAGGACATGTTCTACCAAAGAATCAGTTGAATGAAAACCCCACAATTAGCTCTACTGATGGCTGAAAGGCTGTCAACTGTTATCAGACATTAAACAGAAGCAGCACTCTGCGAGGCAGCACTTTGTCTAGACATGGTGGGAACTTGTCATAGATTCATAAGAGAGTTTCACGTTGACCCAGTGGCGGAACAGCATATCATAAACACCTTTTTCAAAACTGATACAAATTAGCTGAAGTCTCAGAGATCTCCCAAAACAGCTTGAAGCTGTACTTACAGAATGATGTTGTTCAGGGTAGACCAGGAAGGATTATTGTGTTTCACCCAGCACCAGAAAGTTTTGGGAAAATCCCCAGATACAACATATACTAGGACCAGGATCCTCCCACAAATGAAAAAAAGCTATGATGATATTTTTCTTTGACAGGCCTCAGCATTTTGAGTAATGACTAACAGCCCATATACAACCTTTCCTAAGTGGATAATTTTCTGGCAGAAAACCAATGACAGAATCACAAACAAAGCCTGTTACCAGAAAACAAAGCCAAACAAGAGCAGACACAATAAAAACCCAAACAACTGAATGTTGATAAGAATTCATGAGTGATATAACTATTTACAAGATCAAAAATAGGGAGAATATATTTGTAAAAGACTAATTTCCATATAGCAAAAATAACTTGCAAGGGGCAGTTCAGGAACCCTCACATGTGTTAACCAGAAAAAAAAATGAAACTCATTCAGTAGGATGTAGGTAACAACAATATCACACCACTGAGACAGGTACCTTCTCATGGCTTCTGCATGTCAGTGATTTACTATGTGAAGCACTATCATCTTTGCTACATACAGGAGCACCAACAAAAATACAGTTGTAGGTACATAGGAAATGATTACACCTAGCCACAGGAATAAAATCTGAGTATTAATGCTAGATAGCTGTAGATTTCAGTTCTGACCTATATCTACCAACTGCTACAGCTAGAAACAAGTGTAAGCACACACATAAAGATATGTAAAATAATATATAAAATATAGGGTTTCTCTTATTTATCTGGCCAAGACTAGAGAGTGTTTTCATGCAATTTGTTTGATATTTTTACATGCATAGAACCCAAACTGCATTGAATTATCCAGCAGAGTAAAAACAATTTTTTGAATCTGAATTTTGCAACGAAACCAGAACCCTAGCTTTGAACTGTGCCAAAATTTGAGGTGTTTGAAACCTGGGTTCAACTGTATTGGTTAGAATCCCAAATGACTTTTTTTTTCTGCTTTGCTTTATGCAACTACTGCCTCCCCCAACTGTAATAATTCTTCACTCAATACAGGATGCTAAATTAGCTTCCCTCAGCACTTTGTATTTATCTCCCACTTTCATCTCTAACCTTTGGCCTGTGCTGATTGATCCCTCTCTTGATTTCCTTACCTGTTGATAGTCTTCTCTCAAAACTTCCCCTCAAAACAAATATCCCCTTCCTACATAAGCCCTCCCCATTTAATATCTGTGCATATTTATGTGCAAATTTTGAGTAAATAAAAGGTTCTTCCAGGGAGGACGTATAACTGGGAAGTTACCTACAGTCACATTAGGAACCATTTGAACATCATGAGAAGCGCCAGACTGGGCAAAGAATGTGGTCCAAAGCGGGTAGAAGTGGGGGTTTCAATTTGTTGCTCACACTCTTTCTGTGATTTGCAAGCCCAAACTCTAGGCAACTTTCCTCTACCTCCATAACTTTACTGCATTAGATTAATTACTTAGCAATGTTCTTCTACAGAACAAGACATTTATGCACACAAGACAATCCCTTTGGGATTCATGTAATCTGTGGAATGTGCCAATGGCTAGTTTTTAATAATAAGCATTATATCTGATAAAGGGAGTCTATGTTTTGTCTTGTAAGCTGAGCCTGAAACACTTAGCTCTGGTAGAAATATCAAGCTGAGTTAAATTCCATATTTTCCTGTAATATAATTTTAAAAAAAATAGAATTGTCATTTCTTATCCTAGCCCAGCAGATCACCTTTTCAAAGGAAACAGCCTTCAAAATTCTAACTAAAAGTAGTTCTGTAGAACTTCACTTTTCTCAGTAAAGTTCTGATTTTGCACATAATGCAAAAAAATCAGTTAGCTCCCCTTGTAAGACTGTATTCATCACTTTATGGCACAATAAAAAAACCCCAAGAATCTTTAAACAAACTGGTCAAGAAAGCTGGTTAAAACAGCAGTGCTGTGTCTGAAGAGAGAACACTGGCAGAGAGTGTGCCATGCGTGCAGCTCCAACACTGCTAAGGAATAGTTTTTGCATTCTTAAATCATTCATTTCTTTGGTGAAGTATACAAAGGGTACAAAGCGACCTCAGGCCCCTTTCTGAGAATGAAGAATGTCTTACAGTCACACAACAAACTCTCATGAAATGGGCTCAGGCAATTGAAGAATGCTTTGCCTTTGGGATAGAAAGTCTGCAGAAAACAGGAGGGGTTTACCAAAGACCACAAGAACAAAATAGTTATGAGCATGAGACAGGAGTGCTATAACATCGATTTTTGCTTCTCTGCATACCTTGAGAATTGGTAAGATGCAGGAATTTGACCTTTCTTTAAACCAGGAAAACACTGCTGGACAAGGCAGAAGGATAATTTCTGCAATTGTGAGAACTGTATTCCTAAAATAATCCTCTGAAAGAAAATTCATGTTTTGATGGAATCTATGGCTGGAATTCTCCAAGAGGAGACAAGAATCCTTCCTGTGGATATAGTAATGAAATGGAAGAAAGAAGAGGGTCCAGACTGAAAAAGCCCAGATTAATTTTGCAGAATTTGAAGCCAGTTGCTCAAGAACAGATAACTACAAACCTTGCGTTACAGATGAAATAGCTTGACTGTCAACTGAATTAACACCTGCCAGTACTCTCAGAGGTCCAGTTAAAGACGGGCTGTTCTGAAAACGGTCCTCTAGTGTCAAGATTTCCTAAGTAGAACAATGGATTACTGTATTTCTTGTTAAAAGGAGAATGGAAAATCAGTCTTGACAAAAGAAGGGTGGAAAAATAGAAAAGGAACATGTTAAATGCACTGGGTGCATCTACACATGCACTTAAACTGATGCAATAAACTCTAGTGAAGTTCAAGCCACAGTCAACTTGTTCCTGGATGCAGTGTCTATACATTCACCCAGGACAGCACCAATTTGAGCCAGGGTAGAGCAGGCCCCCGGCTGGCTGGGCTGACCAGGCACAATTTATGCTCCCAGTCAGCATCTACACGTGTGTTTCAGCGCAGTAAAATACTTCGCCACAAGACAGTACTACTGTCCCTGACAATATTATCCTATGGTGGAGGTAATTAGTTTACTGCACCCTAATAGCAGTACACATGTAGACTGTGATGATTTACTATGGAGCTATTAGTCTACTTCACGGAAAAGTACACATGTATATGCACCCACTGAGACCTACAGTAAGACAAAACTGTCCAGTAATATGATAAGAACCACCAAGGTATCTGAGAAGGAAGTTGTGTCAAAAGGAATGACAAAATTGATTGCAGAATCCACCAAACAGGGATTTTACAACTTCAGTTTCTTCCCTCTGAAAAGGGAATGGAAGTAGGTATATTTGTATGAATTGGAAGTTTATGCCATTCCCTTCAATTATGATAAAACAAAGTGAATGAGACAAACTCCTTCATAGCTTTAATGGTCTGATTTGCAGCTCAGAAGAGGCTGGACTGTACAGTGTAATTTTCCAAGTGAATTTTGGAGAAAAGAGTGATAATAGAGAATAATCCAAGCAAAGGTGGATCATTCCCAAATTTTCTTTTGCTTCCAGGGGGCTTACACATTTCTGTGCATTAGATATGCTGGTATTTTGCAGTTGCACAGTTGCCTTGTTGTATGTAATTGCTTTCCCAAAAGCACAGGAAAAGTCACATTACTCTGAGTTGCTAGGGCGCGGCAGTTAAAAAAAATGTAACTAAAAATAAGCTGTTACTCATTTAGGCTGGGTTTTGTGTGTCTGCAAGTAAACCATCCTTCAGTTGCATCCTGAATAAATTCCACATTACTGGGTCTTGGTCGATTTTAATTAGAAATCTTACAACCCTTTGTCTATTAATAAATTTATCACTAGCGTGCTTTCAATTCTGCTTTCAGATAGCATACTTCGAATACATTCAGCCATTTAAGGAGACAAGGTTCTTTGCGTGAATCTGATATCTTTTATTAGATCAACTTAAATAGTTGGAAAACAATTATTAAGCAAGCTTTCGGGTTCAAAAACCCTTCATCAGGCTGACAAAGTTTTGGCAGTTGGTGTTTGCTCTTTCTGGATGGAATGAAAAGTAAACAAGCCAGAGGCTGGGCTGGTGTGCATACAAGACAGGTAGTCAGTGAAAATGTAGATTGAGGAGTCAATGGGTGAGAAACAGGCTGGGGGGGGGGAAGAGAGCGAGAAGGGGGATGAATACTGGAGAGATACCTAGGGAGTCAGGCAGGTTATAATGTGTCATAAATCCAATGTCTATATTTAGTCCATGATTTTTAGTGTCCAGGAGGCTGGTGAAGTGTTCCTAGACTCGTCTCTGGGAAGTGTTTTGTAAGTTTCCTTTGAGGATCAGGACAGAGATTGGAGAGAGTGTGGTTTTCTTGTGAGAAATGTGCCCCCACAGGTCATTGGGTATTCCTGTCTTGGATACATTTCCGGTGTGCGTTCATTCTGGTGCGCAGTTGTTGTTTGGTCTCTCCTACGTATTTTCCATTGGGGCATTTGGTGCATTGGATGAGATATATAACATTTCTGGAGGTGCCGCTGTAAGATCCAGGAATGCTGATGGCTCTGTTGTGGGGTCTAGTAATTGTGGGAGTGGTGGAGATGTCTTGGCAGGTTTTGCAAATGGATCCAGACCATGGCATGACAAGAAATGCATTTTTCTTGTCCCCTCACCCCCCACACATAGTCTGTCTCTCACCCATTGACTCCTCAATCTACATTTTCACTGACTACCTGTCTTGTATGCACACCAGCCCAGCCTCTGGCTTGTTTACTTTTCATTCCATCCAGAAAGAGCAAACACCAACTGCCAAAACTTTGTCAGCCTGATGAAGGGTTTTTGAACCCGAAAGCTTGCTTAATAATTGTTTTCCAACTATTTAAGTTGATCTAATAAAAGATATCAGATTCACGCAAAGAACCTTGTCTGCCCATGTCCATAGACCAATATGGCTACAACCTACACCCTTCAGCCATTTAAGGATCTCAAGATTATATCTAACTGGAAAAAAAAAACTTTTTTGAGTACCAAGATCCTCTACAATTAGCAAGGCAGATCACAGTCCAGATAGTTTGCTCTTCCAAATGATTGAGATCTCCCACTGAAAATCTGCAGGGAATGATGCCAGTTGCCAGGCCTGCAGCAGAAGTCTGAGGGAAAACTTTGCTTTTGTCCTTAGAACCTCACACAGAGGAGCTTCCACTGAAGAACTCAACATTGCTTAGGGATTTTATATCAATGGGTAGGTTGGATTGCTACCAGCCTGTGTGCTAATGGGTTTAGAGATACCACTGCAGTCTGGCTAGGAGGCTGTAATTCAATGTCTCACTGCAGAGGCAGGATGGATATATTCAATCTATCATCAACTTCCCCTGGGTGATGTGAATGTGGTGACACTTTTTAATTGATGTAGTCATAAACTGAGCCACACTCTATGTTTGAAGCATTCCTCCTGCACTTTAAGATATACATTCATATAATGTGCTAACAAATCTTTGGCAACCTCCCCTGCCTGATTAGTCTTATTTATTTAGTGGCTAGATTTAGGGAAGTAAGTAAAACTAGTGACAGGAAAAGCTTGATATCTCAGTTCCTCTGTGTATAACTTAATTGAAAAGAAACGACTGTCAGTTTAGTTCAAGCAACAATTATTGAATGCATTATTCCCAGATGGAGAGAGAGGATATTATGATACATCTCTGGAATGCTGTTGCAGTAAAAACATATCCTATTACTACAAAAGGAAATGAACCTGAACAAAAGAGCAGATGTCCTGAAAATTAGCACTGATTTGGTATATGTTAAGGTGCAATAATATTTAAATCAGAGGCCTAGATCTTGAAATGTGGACAGGCTAAAGTAATTGGTCCTGACCAAGGGAGCTGTGCTGTGCTGGGTGATGTTAGGAAGGAACATAACCCCAGGTTCTGGAGCACAGAGGAGTCATTCTGAAGTTGCTACAACAGATTCATGTTTTCAGTTAAGCAAGATCTGTGAAGCATAAGCCTCCTCTGTCTACACAGGCTAGCCAAGATGTAGACCTTTAGTCAGCTCCTATCATGCTATTTCCCTCTGAGCTTATGTGAACACGGTATAGTCATCTGCTGTGCACAGAGGGTGGACCCTCATCTATTGGCTGTTGTGTCTTGTCCTCACTGCATAGCAAAATTGCACTGCTGCTTTTCAAGCCTTTTGTGCCTTGGAAAAGGGCAAGCAGGATTTTATTAAAAACAGATGTTATATATGTTGGAATTCAAAGTTGGAGCTTTCTGAGTGCAAGAAAATAGGAGGAGTTTGACACTGAAAGACAGGAAGATTAGGGGGTTTCAAATAATACTTTTCTTGGATAAGAGGGGAGGGAATTTCACTCTTTCTGCATATCTCTAACATCAAGTGCAACAACATGAAATTATTTTTACTTATAAAATAGCTTTGTTCCTGTTGAAGTTGATCTGTCACATTACATAAGTCAACCAATCAGTGAGGACAGAAAAGTAAAAGATGCTTATTTAGCTAAATGCTTGGTGAAGGCAAAGGAAGAAATGGCACTTCTTTCTCAGATTACTCTCTCTAAGATCACTGGTTTAGCCAATGATTACTGTTTCCTTTGAAAGACTAAAGTTAGTTTATTAAAACTCAGTCACAACAGGCAGTTGAATCTACATCCAGTCTAGTCAAGTCCAACTACATTTAGTGACACAACAAAAAAAAACAGAGCTGCTATTAAATATAGGTTAAAACCACGTTGCCACAGCTTGTTAGATGTCTCACATTCTTGAAAACTTAGCTGTAAACACTCTTCAATCCTCTGCAAAATGTCAGGCATCCTGTGAGCGCTATTAGCAATGAACCAACTTCCTCTGGCAGACCATGAAATGAAACATGGTGCTCATTTGTTAAAAAAGTACTCACATAATATTAGCATTAGTCGATGCCATGATAAAATCTGTAGCAGGGCTATGAATCAGATTCTACCCTTCTTGCCCTGGTATAATTATTTCCATATGTACAAGTAGACATCAAATGCCATCAAGTCAGAGTGGAAGTTTCTTAGACACACTCAGCACAGACCTAAATGACTGCACCTGGTGCAAAGCAGTGGAGAATCAGACCTCACACAGTCAAAATCCAAAGTCAGGATCACTTACAGAGCTCCCTCATGGGTGACGTGGCTTTGTACCACTCCCAACACTGGCCCCTGTTTTCAAGACACGATCTGGTTAAGAACAAACATTAGCATCCAGTGATCCAAGGAGAGAAAGAAAAGGAATCATCATACATGGATCATTTCTTGCCCTATCTGTGTGATCTCATTTCAGCTTGGATCGGTCATGCATTTAAGATATGTATAGCATGGTCTCTGATTACCTGGACACTGTTCAGTAGGGCTGTGTGAAACCACACCATTCCATTTCACCTTGAGTTTTGATAGTTCAACGGAACAGTATTTTGTTTCGAATTTCATTTGGATTTGAAACAGCTGTTCCTTTCCATTCTGTCGAAATAGAAAGGCTGTTTTGACATTTCGCTGGGGACAGGGCATCAGCTCAGGTGGGCTGCCTCCCCATCCCCCACGCTAGATCGCAGGGCTGACTTCCCATCCCCCAGCTGACTCCCCGCCCCCAGCGAAATCTAGTGCAGGGGATGGAGAGTTAACCCAGCTGGTCTGACTTCCAGACCCCAGCACCATCTAGTGCTGGGGATAGGAAGTCAGCCCAGCTGGACTGAGTTCATTTCCCCAGCGCTATGGTTGAAACAGTCTGACTTTTGAAACATTTTGGCTAGCCTCATTTTGTTTCGAGGCTGTTTTGCAGCCCTTTGTTTCATTTCAATTTTGCTGTTTTGACCTCAAAATGAGTTGAAACAGTGTCAAAACGAAATGGCCAGTGAAATTTTGCACAGCCCTACTGTTCAGTCTATTCTTATCTCACATACCTGGAGTTTGGTTTATTTGGCTTAGCTGCCAACAATACCCTGCAACCATAGGAAATGTGTTCAGGGGAGTTTGGTTTCATTTTTATTATATCTTCCTCTTAGGTAGAGAAAATCAAGGCACAATTAATGAAACTAAAAGTCCCTAGTGTGTGACTTTCAAACAAAATAAACACTGAGCTACTAACCACGTTAAATCCAGTTCCCACCTGAACACTGCAGATTAGAGATTTAATCAGAGATTTTAGGCATGATCAAACTTGGAACTGAAAATCATGCTCCTTTTCAGTCTGGAATGTAGTCCAAGACCACAGAGGCAGGGCTAGTTCCTGAAATTTATCTTTGTAACCCTGCCACCACCCTGCCTCTGACACATGTCACACACGCTTCCTCTCAAAACTCTAAAAGTTTTCAATTACAGGTTTACAATTACAATAACAACAGGTTTATACATTGTGGCTAGGGACAGACATTCAAAAAAAACCTGAGCCTGAATTGATTCAATCTTTATATGTTAGTCTAACCTGGCTACACTAAACCAGTCTGTAACTGCACAGACACCCCATCTGGATTGAAAAAAAAAACAGGCACATGCCTGCAGTGGCTCAGGCTAGAAGTCTGGGGGTGCTAGAGTAGCCCTCCCTTCCCTTCCAGAGTGCTGAGCTGAGTGGGGCATGGTTAGGCTCTGACAGGATGCTCTGATTAGGGAGGGGTTCCCCCTGCTCCTGAACAGCCCATCAGGGAATGTTCATCAACCCTAACTCAGTGTTTATCAACCGATTAAGAAAACAAAGCCTTTCTCCATCAGTGCATGCTCTTCTTAAACAGCTTTTCCAAGGAAGGACATTAAGCTACCTGTTGATTAGCTCCAAAAAGCCTGTCTTCCTTTGTTGCCTCCCACAGCATGAACTATAGCCAGCATGTGGTCTGCTAGCTAATGCTGAGGTGTCTGCGTAAGGCAGAGGGGTAGAGGGAATAATCCCTGCTTAGGAGGGAGAAGCAAGGCAGATGCCAGAAGTCTCTGCCAGAGCTCCCATGAGGGAGCAGAAGGGAGGGGCCAGCCTTGCTGTGGAGTGGACAGCCCAGCCCAGAAAACCTCCCGGGGTGCTGGGTGTGTCTGGTTTAACTTAAACCAGCAAAGGGTTTGGGACAGATATTGCATAAACTGGTTTGAGCCAAATCAGTTAAATCTGATACTACATTCAACCAGGTTCATCTCAAACTAGTTTCAGCCATTTTAAAACTGGTTTATGTAAACTGAACATCTGTTCTGTTACAGGTTTAAACCAGTTTCTGAATACTTAAATTGGTTTATGTGTAATGTCTGTCCTTAGCCTGTGACAAAATTCTTAACATATTGCAATATACCTGGAAAACTTGGTTTCCTGAAAACTGAATCTCTAAACTAGCTCTGCTTTTTACTCTTCTAAGCTACTTAGTTTCTGAGTTGCACTCCCTGGGCACATCTACATGAGACATTTACTGTTGAGTTGTCTAATTATCTCCACAGTATAATCTTTGTGTCTACATGTGCAGCTCTATTAGGTCACAGGAAACTAATAAATGCCACCATAGTTTAGTACTTGTAAATACAAGTAGAATCCTGTGGTGGTGTTCTTTATTACACAAGAACACATGTGTAGATGCTGATGGGGCTGGCTGGGGAACAAGGGTGTTTCAGTGTGGGGGCTGTCTGCCCTGGAGTATCCTTGTATACCAGTCAATCCCTCTGTAGCATGCTGAGACAGGTCAGAGCAGCCCCTGGCTGGCAGGCTGACCCCCTGAGCTCCTTGCAAGCTGGCTCAATGTTCTACAGTCCCAAGCACACATGTAAATGTGGCACCCGGGAGCAATAAACTCTGGTACAATATGCACTGGAGTTTATTGTTTCACATTGAGAGTACATGTAGACATGCCCCCTATTCAGTAAACTGAGGTTTCTTCCCAAATACAGCTATATGCATTTGCATAAAGCTCAATATCCCACCTCTCTCTGTCATCTAGAAAAAGTGGTTGTCAATCGGGGGTATGCATACCCTAGGAGCACTTAAAAGGACCACAGGGGATACGTAGAACTCTGCATGCACGTATGCAGCAACAATGCAGCATGCAGGTGGCCAAGAGCAGAGCCCAGGCATGTGGAGAGCATCTGGACCCAGCTGGTAAGTTTGTTGCTGGGAGAAAGAGTGGGGTTGGGGCAGGGGCTGCCCAGCCAGGGTGGGCTGTTCTTGGTGGGGGTGTTAGGCCGGGCTGTGCTGGGAGTGGGGTTGGTGGGGGGAGGGGCTACAGTGAATTCTGGGGTGACTGCAGTCCCTCTGGTATCCCCCTCCAAGAGCCACTACTGCCTGCCCTGAGCACACCCTGGCCCAGCCCCCACCAGGAGGAGCCTATTCCTGCCCTGTCCCCGTTCACAGCCCAGCTGTGCCCCCGAGTGCAGATCTGGGGACACGTGCCCCCCATGCCCTCCTGGGGTGTGCACAGTAGTGGGAGCCACCCCCACCCCATGCCTCCCAGAGAAGTCACTTGCAGCTCTGTCCCATGCTCCACCCTGGCTGGGCAGCATCTATCCCTGCTCTAGCCCCAGCCCCAGTCCCACTCCCTCCCTTACTGCAGGGTCCTATGGGAGTGGAGCTATGAGAGGGAGGGGCTTCAGCCACTCCAGAATTCACAGTAGCCCCCCCAGCCCCCGCCCAGCACCTTCACCCACCCTGAGTGCAGACCGGCCCAGCTGCCCATCAGGAAGAGCTCAGCACCCCAGACTGCAGCAGCAGCCCACCTAACCCTGGAAGCGGATCTGGGGGCAACCCCCACATACTCTCCCAGGGTGTGTGTAGTGGCAGGAGCTGCCCCGCCTTCCCTGTGTCCCCCTGGATGAGCCACTCGCAGCTCCATCCTATGGCCCACCCGCCCCATCTGAGCTGAGTAGTGTTGGCTCCACTCCCCCCTCACCACGGGACCTTGATCTGCCCCCCCCCCAAAAAAAAAAACAGGAAAAAATATAAAAGGTATATGAGGTGAAACTTTGTGACAGAAGGGGTACACTTGTTTAAAAAAGTTGAAAACCTGTCTAGAATATACACCTGTTACTCAATGTTACTGTTCCAGTGTTAATTCTGGTCAGCCCCCCTGGAGTTTTCCATTCTTAGGCCTCTTTGGAATAATAGAATCTCAAAATTAGCATCTGTCAAAAGCTACATTTGTACCATCTGAAGGGCAGACATAGAATTTTGAAAAGGGGAGTGCAGATGGTGAGATGCATCATCACAAATAAAACAACAGATATTTTTCTCCAGTTAAATGTAAATTAGAAGCTATACTAATACGTGAGGAGCCTGGGGCTGCATTCTTCAGTTTAAGATTGAAGCAAAAACAAATATAATTTCATTGGAATGAGTTAAAAACAATCTGCAGTGCTATGAAATAAGAGTTTCATTACCAGGAGAAGCTAACAGACAACAAAATTGAAGAACAAAGGATAGCTTGATTGCTGGAACATCAGGACCATTAAAAAGAATAGAGGGTCATTAACACCTGTGGAATGAAGAGGTTAGAAGGGACCAGATAGTTTACAATGAGCCATGAAGTCAAGTTACTCCCACAGCACTCCTTGACTAGAAATGCTGCTACCATTACTAGGCAGTTAGTTTGATTCCTGCTCCATCCAAAGTTTAAAAGGGGTACAAATATACTAGTGGATACCTCTCCCATCCCCTCCCCTTAGCACTGCCCCTAAGCCTTGTTCCCCTTACAAACCAAGGCCAGGCTCAACCTGGATTTCAGATGCAAAAATGTCCAATATATTTAGTCTACTTGGAAAATTAGTCACGCACTCATTCCAAAATATTCCGCCTTTCTCCCATATCTGACAGCATCCATATGCATGCCCCTCTTCTCACTATTGACAGGGTAAGGCCATTTACTTTGCATCCTAACTGGTTCACCTTTGCTCTCTTTTCACGTAATGGCATAACACAATATGATGACTATGTTTTTCCCTGTTTTCTGTGTTTAGTAGTGCCATGCAAATTCTTCTTTTATTGAAAATAAAAATAGAAATAAATAAAATCAAAGAACACCAGTTTTCCCCCTCTTCCAACATGTTCTATTTCTGCTTTTTAAAGTAACACTTTCACATGTCTTGGATCTAGTCCTTACATCTGGCCCTATGCCTTCAGTCCTGGCTTCTCCCTGGAACAGGATCTTCTGGCAACTGTTCTTCTCTTCAGGGACTTTCTACTGCGCTCATGACTGACTGTCACTGACAAAGGCTTATACATCTTGGAATTAGGAAGTTTGGCCTCTCAGCTTGGCTTTTGGCTTGGCTTTTGCTTTTTAACTTAACCACAGAACTTCTCAGGTCTTAAATGACTCCTGGTAGTTCTCAACACATGCTCTGCCACACTGCCCTATTTACTTTCTTTCCATCCCTTTGTCCAGCTGGAGGATGTTGGGAACGCGCAGTTTTCATTAGTTTATTACTGGCACACCAAATGAGGGGTGTAGAACATTAAGATGAAACAGACCAATAGGCCTCCAGGTCTATCACTTGATTTCCTGTAAGAGTAATTCCCATGTGATGATAAATCTCAAGAAAGTCACTCCTTTCACAGCCATCACCTTGCCTCCAAACAGCTATAATGTTACTTTAAACTCTGGGATATGATCTTTTGGGGCAAGATCCTCTCTCATTTAAAAAGGTGAAATGGTGCATAGGTGCTTCTGCATTGGTCTCCTGGCCAGAGGTCAATTGGGTTGGAAAGACCACTTAGTCAAACCCCTGCATGATGCAGTATGAATTATTCCTATCTAAACCACCTCCAGCAAGTACTTTCAGGCCTCTTCTTGCAACCGCCAAGCTTGGAGGTTCCACAACTGCTGTGGACAGTGTGTTCCATTGTCCTACTGTTCTGACATCCATCAAGGAAGTTCCTTCTGAGATTTAATCTTAATCTAAATCTGCTTTACTAAAGTTTAAATATATTGCTTTGTTTTCTGTCTTCTGAATCAGTGGATAACATTTCTCCCCTGTCTCTAGGGCAGCCTTTCAAATAATTGAAAATTACTATCATGGTCCCTTAGGCCATGGGCAGACATGCTGCTTGAAGGACTCCAAAGGCCTGTGAAGTACTCCAAACAGTGAGGGTGCTGATGGTCAAACACAAAGAAGCATTTCAAAAAGGTCCAAAGTGCTATAAAAATGCCTTTAAAAAGGGATTGTCTTAATTTTGAAGCATTTCCTGAAACGTCTACACTCTCTGGCAGAGTGTGACATCTTCCTACCGCTTGCTGAGAGGGAAGGGAGGAGGAGAACAGAGTGAACACCAGCAAGTGCTCTCCTGTGCCCATGGCTGTCCTTGGAAGCCTCTGGAGACCATAAGCTGAGAGGCACGCAGGCTGCATGCCTTCATGGACATTCTGAAGCACCCAGGGTGGAGGCAAGGGGGAAGTGCATGTCAAAACAGAAGTAATGTGATCCAAATTTGAAGCACTCCAATTTGGAGTGGGATTTGGAGTGCTTGAAATGTATGGAAGGAAGGGAGGAAAGTGGATCCAGCAAACTACAGGCCCATCAGCCAGACCTCTATCCTGGGCAAGGTCTTGGAAAAGATGATCAAGGAGGCCATCCTTACTGGATTAGTTGACAGCAATATCCTGAGGGATACCCAGTATGGGTTTGTTGCAGGTAGTTCTTGCTTGACCGATCTCATTTTCTTCTATGACCAGGTGACCTATCACCTGGACAAGGGAGAGGAGATTGATGTCATATATCTTCACTTCAAAAAAGCCTTCGATCTGGTATCTCATGATCACCTCTTGGAAAACTGGCACACTGCGGGTCCACCATGATCCACTGGCTGGGACAATTGTCATGGTGCCCTGTGACCAGTGGGTCCCCCAAGGCTCTGTCCTTGGACCTGTATTGTTCAACATCTTCATTAATGATGTGGACATTGGAGTCAGAAGCAGACTGTCCATGCTCACCAATAATACCAAAGTCTGGGGTAAAACATCCACACCTGAGGAAAGGAGGACAATTCAGGCTGGGCTTGACAGGCTCAGCAAATGGGCAGATGAGAACCTGATAGCGTTTAATGCTGAAAAATGCCAGGTTCTCCACCTTGGGAGGGAAAACCTGCAGCATCCTTATAGGCTTGGCAGTGCTACACTGGATAGCACTACAGATGAAAAGGACTTGGGTGTCATGACTGACCACAAGATGAACATCAGCCTTCAACGTGATGCTGTGGCTAGTAAAGCGAGCAAAATGCTGGCTTGCATCCATAGATGCTTCTCAAGCAAATCCCGGGACATCATTCTCCCCTTGTACCCAGCCTTGGTGAGGCTGTAGCTGGAGTATTGCATCCAGTTTTGGGCTCCACAATTCAAAAAGGGTGTGGAGAGGCTTGAAAGAGTCCAGAGAAGAGCTATGTGCTTGATCAGGTCAAGAAAACAGACCTTATGATGACAGGCTGAGAACTATGGGACTCTTCAGCCTGGATAAGCATAGGCTCAGGAGCGATCTGACAGCCACCTGTAAGCTTATCAGTGGTGTTCACCAGGATCTAGGGGATGATTGTTCACCAGAGCACCCCAAGGGATGACAAGGTCAAATGGTTATAAACTCCTGCAAGACCATTTCAGGCTGGACATAAGGAAGAATTTCTTTACTGTCTGAGCCCCCAAGGTCTGGAACAGTCTGCCATTGGAGGTGGTTCAAGTACCTACTCTGAACACCTTCAAGAGAAAATTGGATGTTTATCTTGCTGGGATCCTATGACCCCAGCCACTTCCTGCCCCTTGGGCAGGGGGCTAGACTCGATGATCTTCTGAGGTCCCTTCCAGCTCTAATATCTATGAAATCTATATCCATACCCTCGATCTCCTTTTTGCCAAACTAGACATATTTAAGCTCTCCCAACCACTGCTCATATGGTTTTCATTCCAACCCCTTTATCATCTGTACCACTTGCCTCCAATCCTCTCATTTTTCTCCATCCTTCTTATAATGCAGAACTGCACACTGTATTGCAACCACAACCTAAGCAGAACTCTGAAAAGGGATGTATTATTTCTGCAAACCATTTAAGCAAATGCTGAACTTCAAGCATGGCTTACTTTCCAGCATATGTTTAAGTTAATGGCAACAGAGCATATGCTTAAGTACCTCGCTGAATAACAGACATACTTAGACAGTTATTTAAGTGAAACCAAATGGTGTATTATTACCTGTGCCAAATAAAATCAAGATTGAACAACTGTGATCTGCAGAAAGAATCTCTAGTTCCTACAGTATTTATGCCAGGCAAATTGAGGAACCAAATTCACACAAGTGTTCAAATTCAGTGTGTGATTTTGGGCATTCACTTGATATTTCAAAGGGCTGATCCATCACAGTCAGAAGATGAATAGAGAGCCCATGTCTTTTGGCAGAAATCTCTAGCTGCCATATGAAAGTGTTCAAATAAACAGACTAGGATTGATATATGTGCAGGTAAGATATGGATTGGAAGAAATAATAACAAAAGTAGAGATGTGTGAATAATGGATTTTGGGGTCCACATTAAGGAATGGGAAAAAATGCATTCTGGATGTAGCCAAAACAAAATTTTGGCAAAAAAAAAATTAACAACAAAAACTTACTTTTCAAGTTTAAAGTAACTTTTCATCTAACTCAAAATATTCTATTTAAATAATATCAACATGATGTGTTTTGACTATTTATTTTGTCCCACATTTCAGCCAAATCTAGGTACCAAATTAAGTAAGGTAATTGTTTGGGGGGCCTTGAAACAGAATTCTTTCGCAAATATACTATTCACTGAAAAACATTACTTAGCTCTAAATGATAGCTTCTTTACTTGCTGTAACCAAAGTTATCCTATCCCAAAAGATTCTCATTGTCTATCCAAAGGGGAGACTAGTTACGTACCTTCAAGTAGTCAAGGTCACAGTTGGATCCTTCTTCTAAATCAAAGGCTGTAAAACTATAATTCAATGTGTTGCCCATTGTAGTTTTGATGGTCCAGCTGCATTGTTCATTTAGAGGGTAATTATTTGGATAGTTTAAACTTTCCAAGATGCCATAGCTACGATTGACAATCACTACCCCTTGGCAAACTGAAGAAAAAAAAATAATAAAAAATTATATGTTGCATCATGTTTTTGATTCTAGGATCTCAAAATATTAACCAATGAACCTCATACCTACTTTTATGGGATATGAAGTATTCCCATCTTACAGAGGAAGAGACTGAGGCACTGAGATCTAAGTGTTTTACCCAAGGACATACTATAAATACCAGGAAAGAAAAACAGATTTTCTAACTTTTAGTTTTCATTTCTAAGCATAGGTTTATTTCCAAGTCTTGGGAAACTTATATGTCTATTTTTGCTATACTCTATGCACATTTTGATAACCTTTCAGCTTTCAGAACAATGTCATTTCAAATATATGATTATTTTCTAAATACATACCTTTTTATAACTAATCATAAACATGCAATGTGACATTAACCTAAATGTTGTCATTTTGAACTAATTTAAGTTGACTACAAGATGGATTAGGGTAAGCTACTGTGAAATCATATAACATTTCAGCAAACCAGTAAAAAAAAATCCATGGGAAAGACTGCCTTTTATGTTGGAAATAAGCCTAAAGCTCTTAATAAAGGAACCATGGTTTTCTTTGTTTTTTCATAAACTCTAGTTTAATGGAAGATTTGGGAATTTTAGCTCAGATAAAGGGTGCTTTCTGTGAGCTAGAAAGGGAATGAAAAAAAAATTAGAAGTGAAAAAGCCCCATATGAATATGTCATTGGATCAGTACTTCTCATTTTCCTAAACCTGGCTTTCATTGGAATCAGAAACCCCCAATATATAAAAATATGTGAAACTATCCATATAATATGCATAGAGAAGAAAAATAGAACATAGAAAAATGAAAAATTTGGAAGTTCTGATGCCCTGACTGACAAATGTTGCGGGACTTTGAAGAAGGTAGGAGAGACGCATGATACTCACTTCACAAACACTTTCATGTCTATCATCTTGTAAAAGGAATATACCTGCTGTGCAGTACTTAGATTCTTTCAAAGTGTTTTACACAGCAACACATTCTGTGCACTTAGATGTTCAACAATACACAAAGATCACAGGAACTAGAATGTGTTTGTAGGCAAAAAAGATCACGGGAACTAGAATGTGTAGGCAGCAAAAGGGCACAGCAGCCCCCTTGGCTCTCCAGGGAACTAGCAGACCTGTGGCTAAAAAGAAAGAATGGAGGACAGGATCCATCTCCAAGGAAGAATATTCCGCAATGGTCTGGACCTGCAGGAAGCGAACAAGGAAAGCCAAGGCTACAACTGAACTCCAACTAGCTATAGGTATCAAGGATAATAAAAAGTCTTTTTTTAGGTATGTGGGGAGCTGGAGGAAACCAAAGGCAACATTGGACCCCTGCTAAACCAGAAGAGAAAACTGACAACCGACACCCAGGAAAAAGCCAACCTACTAAATGGGCACTTTGCATCTGTCTTTCATCAGTCCCATGGGACACCCCTGCCCATTACTGGACAGGGAGGCCTGGGTGAGGGAGATTCCTTGCTCTTCATCAATGCTGACCTTGTGAAGGAACACCTTGAGAAGCTGGACACTTTCAAGTCAGCCGGCCCTGACAGTCTACACCCCAGGGTACTCAAGGAGCTGGCTAGCATCACAGCTCAGCCCCTGGCATGGATCTTTGAGAACTCCTGGTGCTTTGGTAAAGTGCCCAAAGATTGGAAGAAGGCCAATGTGGTGTCTATTTTCAAGAAGGGGAGGAAAGTGGATCTGGCAAACTATAGGTCCATCAGCCTGACCTCTAACCCGGGGAAGGTCTTAGAAAAAAATTATCAAAGAGGCCATTCTTAATGGACTGACCAATGGCAACATCCTGAGCAATAGCCAGCATGGGACAGGAGGGTGATTTAGGCAGACCTTGACAGACTCAAGAAAAGGGCAGATGAGAACCTGATGGTGTTCAACACTGAAAAATGAAAGGTTCTCCAGCTTGGGAAGAAAAACCTGAAGCATCCTTATAAGCTTGGCAGTGCTACGCTGGCTAGCACTATGGATGAAAGAGATTTGGGGGTCATCGTTGACCACAAGATGAGCATGAGCCTGCAATGTGATGCTGTGGCTAGTAAAGCAAGCAAAACACTGGCTTGCATCCATAGATGCTTGTCAAGCAAATCCCGGGAAGTCATTCTCCCATTGTACTGGGCCTTGGTGAGGCCACAGCTGGAGTACTGCATCCAGTTTTGGGCTCCACAATTCAAAAAGGATGTGAAGAAGCTTGAGAGAGTCCAGAGAAGAGCCACGCGCATGATCAGAGGTCAGGAAAACAGACCTTATGACAACAGGCTGACAGCTATGGTACTCTTCAGCCTGGAAAAGTGCAGGCTCAGGGGCGATCTGATGGCCACCTATAAGTTTATTAGGGAAGTTCACCAGGATCTGGGGGAATGATTGTTCACCAAAGCATCCCAAGGGATGACAAGGTCAAATCGTTATAAACTCTTGCAAGACCGTTTCAGGCTGGACATAAGGAAGAATTTCTTTACTGTCTGAGCCCCCAAGGTTTGGAATAGCCTGCCATCAGAGGTGGTTCAAGTACCTACTCTGAACACCTTCAAGAGAAAATTGGATGTTTATCTTGTTGGGATCCTGTGACGCCAGCTGACTTCCTGCCTCTGGGGCAGGGGGTTGAACTCAATAATCTTCTGAGGTCCCTTCAGGCCCTAATGTCTATAAAATCTATGAAATAATATTCAAACACTGAGAGGTATCTGTGTTGATCTGACACTAGGGCTATGTGAATCTTTGGGTGCTGATTCAATTTGAAGGAGATTGGGAAAAAGCCCTGTGCTCACTGGCTGCTGCAGCAGCCATCAGGGCTTCTGGGGGCTTGTGGCAGAGCCCCCATGCAGCACAGGACAGTGGATGGAAGTGGGGATTGGACCCCACCTGGCAGGGGCTGGTGAGTGCAGGGCTTTTTTTCTCTCTTTCTTTTCTTTTTTTTTTAAGAGCCAGGATGCTGAGGCTGGTCAGGGCAGGCATTGATGAGGCTGGGAAAGTGGGCAGGGGATGGGGCCTGTTTGATTTAGATATCTGGCCGATTCATTGGTGGTTGAATCTCCAAATCAGATTTGGCCAAATCTATTTGGGACAGTGATTCAAATCACCTAATCAAATCACTGCTCCCCAAATCGGCTGAATCCAAATCCAAAGCAAATGCTAACCTCTTTGCATAGGCCTATCTGACACCCTACTTTCCTCTAGAACATTGTGAAGGGGTCAAAGACCCGGGGGGCCGGGGCCAGGCGGAAGGCGGTGGAGTCCAGCCTAGCTTCTGGGTGCGGGCCCGGAAGTGGGCTTGGGAGCATTCCCCTTTCTGGAACCCAGACAGATCCGGGTCGGGACTGGCCCGGAGGGATAAAAGGAGCCCCCCAACCCCAAACAGAAAAAGGGAGAGGCTCTGACAGGAGCCAACGCCGGCGGCAGCGGAGCAGGCTGCGGCGGTGCCGGCGGCAGCGGAGCCGGCAGCGGCGGAGCCGGCTGCGACGGGGATGGTGGCAGCAGAGCCGGTGGCAGCGGAGCTGGTGGCAGCGGAGCCGGTGGCAGCGGAGCCGGAGGGTCCTGGTAAGAGGAACACCGACGGAAAGACCCTCCTCGGGCGGCTGCAAGCCGTCTGGCCACTTGGCAGGACCCGCTGGGGTGGAGGTAAGCCCCAATGCACCCACGTGGTGCGAGCGGCAGGCAGTAGGGGAACACCGACCCCAGTACCGCAGAAGGCAGCGGCACCCGGCCCAAGACGGGTACCGTAAGGACTCTTACAGGGTCCTGCAGGGGGAGGAAAAAACCCCACTGCGGGACTGGTGGACAGACTAAGGAGCCAAAGGTCCTCGCCCGACCGGGGCCGAAGGCCATTGCGGAGTGAGATAACCTCCGCCCCAGAGAAGTGGGCGCAGACGTTTGTGTTGGCATTATATTGCTTTGTTCCTTTTGGCCCTGTTACCTACCACAGGGGCTAGAACCCTGTAGGAAGCCACCCAGAGGGCGGCTAACCCTGGAGGACCGGGTGAGGGTGTAGGGGAGGAGGAGCCCTCAGGACCCCTGGACTCTAGAGCCGAGGGACCACGTCCGGACTGCCCGCTTCCCCAGATGGGTGAACCCCCCCTAAATTCCATCAAGTCGTGGCAGGCGAGATTGGCAGAGGCGCGGTACGGACGGCAGATCCCCCCTCTTCTCCAGGGGCCATCTAGGGGATACGGGTGACCAACCCAAGGTAGTCCACCCCATCCCCCACAAACATATATAAAAAATGGTTTATGAGACAATGTTATGAGGACATGTGAATGCCTCTGACTAACTAAGCTACATTATTTCAAACTGCTACTTGTCTATATTTTTAGAATTTAAGCAAGATGCTGGAAGTTTTGTTTCTTGTGTTATTTGATAGGGGTGGGCAAAGCAGGCTGTATTTGATTTGGATTCAAATTTGGTCTGATTCAGGGGACAGTGACTCAGTTACTTGATTTAGATCACTGTCCTGATTTGATTCAATGCTGATTCAGAGAATCAGCAAATTGGCCACAGACACAGCTTTAAATGTCTTTTCTACATACCTCAAGGTATAAGGCATGGCTCATGAATGCCAAGATAGTAGGGTGGATGGAGCATCCCACAGGAGGGAGGGGAGGGCGGACTGTACACACTCAGTGGTTAATCTCGAAGTCGATCAGAAGTACTTCTGGTCCACTTCTGGGTCCACCACCACGCGCAGTGGGGACCCCCCCACGCTCCCATCTGCCCCACCATCTCAGCATTAATGAGCTGACTGGTACCTTGAAGCATGTGGAAAAAACATTTAAAGCTGTGTCTATGTTTGAATCACTGAATCTTTCTGAATCTCTCTCAATCGATTCAGGGGGTTCCAATTCAATTTGGAGAGATTAGAGGGTCTCTTGATTTGAGTTGGATTTGGAGTTGGATTTGGAGTTGAGTTGGATTTGATTTGAGTTGGCTGCCAAATCGGGCCAAATCTCCACTGAATTGAGGTATTTGACTTTTCACAGGAAACTCTAAAACCAAATGATTTAATGTAATTCAAACTCATGGGTATGCCCAGATTTACCTCTTTCTACAAAACTACAGCAATGCTTCTTAAAAGGACACATCTCCACAATATCTAGAAATAACTATGCTACAATTAATACTTAGTATCATTCCCTCATCTCAGAATCATACCAACTTCAAGTGGCATGCACACCCTTTAATATTTAGGAGAGAAACTAAATACTGGGGCAATGTCCACAGTTATGAGCAAAGAAAATGCACAATACTTAATGCATATTTAAATTTAAGTGAAAATTTGTTTAAATAAATATAGCTAAATTTTTAATACCATGATAAACAGATCCATTCTGTTACCAAGCTAAGCATATCCATTCATAGCAACTGAAAAAAAGTCTTCAAATATCTGTTATCTGAAAAGCTTCATTACTTTAAGTTACATCCAACAACAGAATTAATTTATAAATAATTGTAAAAATGACTCTCACAACACATATTTAAAAAAAATGATACTGTCCAAAGTCTTCTAAGTAAGCTTTACTAGAATCTATGGGACAGACTGTCCCACTACATTTGGAGAGATTCAGAGAGAGCAGCTTTGTGATCTTTTTCATCTGGTCTTAGGAGAAGCTAGAGAAGTCAGGGGTCTATTCTATCTTCCATCACTAGGAGAATATCTTGAAATCATGCTAGCAGAAGATCAGGAACAGTAGAGCTGTTGTACAATGCATAGATGGCTCATATACATACTAGGTAAGTCACAAGTGGAAGGGGTGGCTGGTACTCAGAGAGATATTCCCCACAAAAAGAGATTTTTCCACCAGACACATCTGACAATTTAAGGCTTTAAGCCTTAATGCTTTAAGATTGAGCAGACTGAAGAACCTGGCCCTATTCATAATGATACTGTATTTGCCTAGTCTTTACTGGAATGGAGCTCTGGTCACAGTAAAACCACTGGGATGCAGAAGTTTTAAAAACAGGTTCTAGCATTCTAGCAACATTCTTCTTTCATTCTTCTCATTAGTACTTACTTTGTTTGTACTTAGCAAGGAAACCTCCACCTTGCAAGCTGCTATCTGTCCTTAGTTTCATGTACAAAGTATCCCCACTGGAGCGAATTGTGTCTGGTGTCCGACTCCCACAAAATTTACCCAGCAGCTTAGCACTGGTACTGTTGCCATCATATACCTTCAAATGAAAAAAGACACAGAGACCTTGAAGGACGATGGACATGGTTTGATACACGGGTGACTGATGCCACCTTAGTCAGGGGGGACACATGCTCTCCCGTGACAAGTCCCGCCGGCTGGGGGGATCCCCTCCACGGCCGATCCTGCTGACTGGGGCAGGATCCCCCTGGGCGATCCTCTGACAGCTGATTGCTGTAGCCGATAGCTGTGGTTGCTGCAGCCACTTCCAGGAGCGGCTGCAGCCACTCCTGGGAGCAGCTGCAGCCGCTCCTGGGAGCAGCTGCAGCAACCACAGTGATCGGCCAGAGTTTGCAGGGGAGGCACCGGTGCTCCCACCTGCCCCACCCACCCACTACCTAAGCAGCGAGCACGGCCAGTCAGGGGGTGCACTGGCACTCTCAGGGGGTGCACATGCACCCCTGTGCACCCCCTATGCGCCGCCGCTGGTTTGATATTTTTCACTAATGACCCCTTTAGCTGATCTGTAATGTGGATATCTGAAAGAGGATGAAACTGTCATGTTCTCTGTGAAAAGCTACTTATGGCAAAGCAGAACCTACTGAGGTAAACTTTCAGAAGTGGCCTCGTATTTACTTTTGTACAATACATTCTTACCAGTTAGGGATACCAATTTACTCCAGACCAGTTAGCATGGGTAAAACCACATGGCCACTGGCAACTCTACTATGTATCAGCTTTATGCATGCAAAATGGGTAAGTGTGCACATGTGTATAAATTTGTAATCCCAAACATCAAAGTCAGTTGTTTTAAAATTAAAATTTAATTCAAAGCTTGAAACATGGGTATTCGAGTTCTGGTAAATGTTTTGGCAAATAGTTTCTGAAGTCATGCATCAACTCAAGTTGGAAAAGAATAAGGAACTATCTGGGGGTGCATATACATTTGCAATTAGGATGATCTGATGAATTCTGGCTGTTTGAAATGGAGTCAGCTGCTCCCAGGTGCAGCATTTACACATGCGCCTGGGACCACAGTATATTGAGCTAAAGCAGAGCAGCTCTGGGCTGGAAGGAGGTCTGGGAGGTCAGCCTCTGGCTCCAAGTGGTGGGGTCAGCCAGGAAAGGAGCTGGCTGGGACATGAGAGTTCTACAGTATGCCAGGAAGCCCTTGCACTGTAGCACATCGTGCCGCAGCCAGCCCATCACAGTCTACACGTGTATTTAAGTGCACAAGATCACTCCCCTGTAGGACAGTACTATCCTACATCAGAGTTAATTAATTTACTGCACCCTAATATGGTCACACATGTAGACTGTGACACTTTCTTGTGGAGCTAAGTAGTCAACTCCACAATAAAGTGTACTTGTAGATGCACCCTGGTAGGAACACTGGGTGCTTGTACACTTTACTTTTTTTGCCCTTTCTTGCACTGCAACAGCATGACTGCTTACATGAGCAGGTCTTTCAGATGCTTTAAAAGTCTTTCTGGTGCATTAAACTAAAACTCCTTGGAACACATTTAATTTGGCTCGTCACATATTGAAGTGTCATGTTCATGGATTTGTTGCACCGAAACAAAAAGGCACGTGAAGATGTGTAATAAACCTCTTTATCCACCCGATGCTGTTGCAACTATTTGTAGTTCTTCCCTTCAAATTGCTGCCACTTTTGAATTGCTTCCAGGTTTTTTTTTTTCTTGTGCCATGTGCCAGCTCCCTGCTCCCACAGCTGCAAGGCAGGGCACAGAGTGGGGGGTCCTGGGATGGTGGGTCAGCAAGGGATGTCCTGCTCGCCTGCAGCACCATCCAAGGACTGGGCTTAATTCATTTGAAAACCTAGTACGTGCAAACATTGATGCGGCACTCCAAAATAAACAAGTTTAAATTTGATAAACCTATTTAATTTAATAAGGATTAAACCCTGTAATGTGTACAGGTGTCCAGTGTGTTAATAGTCCCAGTGTTCACCCTCAATGAACCAGCTGTTAGCTAAAGAATCTATAGGATGCAATAAGTGCATAAATTTCACCTATTAGTTTGGCAGCTACAAACAAATGAAAGCCTGCTACAAGATACAGCCTGGAATGTCTCACGCAGTCTGGTGGTTGGTTTCCACACTAAAGTTCTCAGGAGAAGTTGTCTCTCTTTACAATAAGTTTACTTTCAAGAACAAGGAAACCTAAAGAGTGAAGATAGTAACCTATACTGGTGACTTTTGAGGGGTTTATTCACCAGGAGGAGAAAACTCGTCTTCAGTATAACTCTTATACAAATATTCAGGTCAATTATGTAACATTTTGAGCACGAAATTTGGGATTAACAATACTGTTATTGTCACTGAGGTGCCTTCTGTCCTTCCAATCAACTAAAACAGCTCATTAAGTCTCTGATCCAAAACCCAGTGATGTAAAGGCAAAGATCCTAACACACACACACACACACACACACACACACACACACGCCCCTCTCTATATTTCCTTCTCCTTCTCCTCTGCTTCAGGCCTCTCTCCCTCTTCTTTTCTGTGATTTTAAAAGTGAAATTCAGCATGAAATTTCCCTTTCTAGAGCTGTTCATTGTCACAAGTATCTTTCTATTTTTCTTCCTGGGCATTCATACTGCTCTGGTATGTAAGAAATGAGAAATATTGTACATACAGCCAAGTAATCGAAGGTGCATTTGGGATGGGGCTCCAGGTGGAACTGTTCAAACTGGATTTCAAATGGACTGCCTCGGCTTGATTTCAGCAACCAATAACATTCTGAATTGCGGTAATAAGGCATAGGATAATTTGGAGACATGAAGATGCCAGATGGAGTTGTGAGAGTCCCTCCACATCCTGAAAGTGACAAAGAAACTGTGATTCAACACATTAAGCATCAGCAACATCCTACTCTCATCTGCAAAGAAATTTTATATTGAATTCTGTATCTTACCACAGCATCTCTCTTTTGTACCCAATGCAATGCTTCACAACAGTGGTGTAAGGATGGGTTGGCAAGTGAAGCACGAGCCACAGGGACTGCCTAAGGGGTATGTACCAGAATGGAGTGGGGGTCTCCTTACACTCCTGTCCCCTGTTCTTCCCCTCCCCCTGCATCTTTCGTGCAGCCTCCACCCACTGTTCCCAACTCCCAGTCTGCTGCTGGAACTTTAAATCTCATGGTGGTCCTCATCCACCTCGTGCTTTTTCCTGGTGCCACCATTATTTTCCTCATAAGCACAGAACAAAGAATAGAGTTGAGTTTACAATATACTCATGTTTCTTTCACCCCTTGGAGAAAAAACAAACAAACTATATGTACTATTCATGGATTCATCCTTGTTCTAAACTATATACACTTCTATTTTCATTAGTCAACAAAGGGATTTAATTAGAAGGGATTCATTATGAAGTTGAGTGCAGAGAAAATGGAACAAAAGAGACAAGCAGAAAAAGGACGATGAGTTTTACATCAAGTGGTCCCCTCCTCAGAATTCTTATTTTACCCGTTGATGTTCCATCCCAGTAAGCTGAAAATCCAGTTTTTGTGCCATACACATCACTTACAAACTTTATCCACAGTCTGTTACTGTGGGAGACAATAACAGGTGGCAGAGTTAAGCCACAGTATTTTCCAAGGAATGGTGATGTCTCGTAGCCTCCATCTCTAGAGCAAAACAGAAGAAAAGTCTTGGGTCAACAGGTCAAGTGGGAGAAATAAAAATAAAACATGAGATTCCTTCAGCATTATTGTTACAGAGAAATGTAATGACTAAGTACTGGAAGAGTTCTGTTGCTGACAGTAGGCCTTACTCAACTGTTTGTAAACCATTTAGCTCATCGTCTCAACAAGTTAGTTACAATACAAGTTCAGAACCTTACAAAATCCTGCAAGAGCCAAAGCATCATCTCTGGGTACTTTCAGTATGGGTATGTTAGCAGGGAGGTAGTGGGTTCCCTAGGAGGCAAAAATCACCTACAGAGGCCCACCTTCACCTCATAACTGAAATGCTGTGTTTTCTTTTTTGGGTGATTTTTCTCTGGCCTTCACAGGTGATTCCTGATCTGACATTTTTTCTGAACTGACACTTAACTGGAAACAACATCCTCTAATGTTGTGACTGGCATGAACATGCTAATCCTCCTGAATCTAGAGGTTTTTCAGAACAGTCATATATTTACACACATACATATCTCCTGGAAAAGCATGACAGGAAAGACTTTTCCACTGACTTTTCTATAATGTTAGCACCATTGAATTCCCATACATTAGTATCATGTAAAATATATCTGGGTTGCTTTACTACTATCCTGTGAAAGTAGAAAATCAGATTAGGTGCTCATTTTGTAAAACAAATATAAATTCTACATTTACTTATTTCTGTAGACAGTTTGTTTAAACCTAATTGTTACTGCAGGTAGGCTCTCTCCTTATTTCCAAAGAGCAAAAGATTAATCAGTTTCTGATGTGTTAGGTTACTGAGAGTTAAAAACTGTGCCAGGGTCTTAATCTATATAGTTTTAGCTGGATTAACATTTTTTCTAGATGTGTGGTGTAGAAATTGAGCCACATTATTAAGTGATATAAATATGCATACCTCCAATAGAAGACATGTAACTATGATGATTCTACACAGTTTAATTCAAGCCAGTAGAACTATACAGAGTTAGGTTAAATTGTTGGAACATGTCATCATCAATGTTTACAATATCTTAATGATGATGCTATCTGCAATAATACCTGAGCAAATAACTGATTTAAAGTATTTTTTAATAATGAAACAAACCAACATTTTTCACTTTTCTAACTAAAACGAAATCTCCCAACATTTTACTTAAGATCAAACCAAACACTTCATTTTATCCAGAATGAAAATGTTTCCTTATGTTTGCAAATTTTCTTTTTCTTTCTTTTTATATTAAAATTATATAACTCTCATCTTCAAACACTGTTACAAAACAAAACATAGAAACACTTTCAATTCAGAAAATGGTGAAATTAATTGTTTCAAAATTTTATATTTTTTCCACTTTGTTCTGGCTGGAACCATCTACAACATTCAGCATCAATTCATAAATAATCTGAGCCTGCTAGAAAAATGGTCACTTTTCAAGATGGAAGGAAGTCAAAAGTGGGGTCCCTCAATGATCTGTGCTAACACCAATTTTGTTCAACATTTTCAACATGACTTGGAAATGGGAGTGCACATAGAAATATCCAAGCCTGCAATTAATACTAAATTGTTCCAAATCCCAAACTGATGGAGAGAAGCTGCAGAAAGATTTCACTAAGCTACATGTGTGGGCAAAAAGTGGCAGATGAACTTGGTTGACATGGGCAAGGTAGTGCACATCAGGAAAAATATCCTCAATTATTTATATACAATGCTGGGTTCTGAAGTAGCTGTAACCACTCAGGAAAGTGACCATAGAAGAGAACCGAAAACAAAATGGAAAACATAATGCCACAATACAATCCCATGGTGTGCCTACATTGTGAATAATATGAATAATGTGTACAGTTCTGGTCTTCACATCTCAAAAAGAATGTAGTAGAATTAGAAAAGGTACAGAGGGCAACCAAGATGATAAGCACCATGGAGCCCCGCCATACCAGGGAAGACTAAAAAGGCTGCAGGGTGACATGATAGAGGTCCATAAAAACATGAAGGGTATGGACAAATTGAATAGGGAACTGTTATTTACTAAGTCCCAGAATACAAGACTGGGGGGACGCTCCACTAAAATTAGCAGGAGACAGGTTTAAAATTAACTAACTTGTGGAACTCACTACCACAGGACATGGCAGAGGCAGATGGTATAGCCAGGTTCAAAAAGGGACTAGACAAAGTAATGAATGATAGATCCATAAATAGCTATTAAGGATCTCCAACAATGCCTCCACAGCCCTGTCCACAAACGAAGGCAAGATTGAGAAAATCTGGAAGGGGTTTAAAAACACCGTCCATATGGCCTGTGCTGAATCAACTGGCTATACCACCTATCCAAACAAAGACTGTTTCGATGACAGCAGCACTGAGATCCAAGCCTTCCTTGACTGGAAGAGAAAGGCTTATTCTATTTGGCAAGATGACATCTTATCTCCACAAAAGAAGGGGATGTATCAGCTCCTCAAAGCTGAAGCTCAGAGGAGGATCTGGGAAATCAAAGATCAGTGGTGACAAGACAAAACCAAAGAGATCTAGCTCTATCCTGACAGTCATGACATGCATAGTATTTTCCAGGCAACAGAGTCCATCTATGACCCAACTTCCCACAGTCCTTCTTTTCTGTGATTGCAGGATGGCTTGACTCTCCTCAAAGACAATGAATCTATCAAAGTTAGTTGGAAAGAGCACTTTGAGGCACTCTTGAAACATGAGTCCACTGTAGTGGCTACAACCACTGAATCCATCCCCCAACACCCTGAAACACCAACCATCCTATGTTAGAGAAGTCTGGTATGCCATCAAGGAAACCAAGAGCAAGGCCACAGAACCAGATGGCATACCTACTGAAATCTACAAGGCTGGTGATGAGGAACTGGTACTGAGACTGCAAAAATTTATTATATACAGTTGGAACAATGAAGAGATCCCTGGGCACCTGGGGAATGCCAAATTCATAACCATCTTCAAGAAAGGGGATAAGTCTATGGGTGGGAACCATTGAGGTATCACCCTTCTTTTCACACCAGGGAAAATAACCCATATCCTCCTGAACTGTCTTCTATTTTTTACTGAGGAAGTCCTACTCGAATCTCAGTATGGTTTCAGACCATCCCAAGGGGCAACTGACGTGATCTTTGTTGCATACCAGGTCCAAGAAAAGTGTTAAGAACAACACCAGGAGCTGTATATGGCCTTCATTCACCTCAAAAAGGCCTTTGATTCCACCAACTGCAAAGCCTTGTGGAAAGTAGTAGCCTGATTTGGATGTCTCAAAAAGTACCTCAAGGTCCTGAAGGCTTCTCTCATGATTGTGACCGTTCTATGTAGCAGATTGGATACAGATCCATTTGTCATACAAACTGAGGTCAAGCAAGGATGTGTCATACCCCAAGTATGTTCTCTATTTTTCTGACAGTCATCCTGGTTCTTATTAAGGGCTGCAATATATTGATGATTGCATCATCCTTGCACACACTGAGGAAAATCTTCAGACCACACTGAATCTTTTTGAAGAAGCCTACCAAACTATGGGCCTCTCTTGCAACATTGAGAAGATTAAAGTGCTCTATCAGCCTTCCCCAGGCCATGTATGTGACCCTTCTCTTCAAATTACCATCAAGGGAAAGACCCTGAAGGTAGTCAAGCATTTCCCCTACCTCAGTAGCTCTTTCAGAGGTATGAATATTGCAGAGTCTGGTATGCAAGTGCTTCCTTTGGGAAATTGCTTTGGTGTGTTTTTATTCATAACAGTCTCCAGAAAGACAATGCAGTCATCATTCCCACTCTATCTATGTCAAATGTGAGTGACCTATCATTGTCATCTCAAGAACCTGGAGAAGCATCATCAACAATGCCTCTGGAAAATCCTCCACATCAAATGGGAAGATTGCTGCACAAATGCCAGCATCCTTGTTAGCACTGAGTCATATACCATGGATTATGACAGCGCTATAGCAGGTATCAAATGAATGTTTATCAGTGCACCGAATGCTACTTTGCAAGACTGTGGCTATTTATATAGCTTAAATACATAAATATGCAAAAGTGCTTCACAAAGGTTGCAGTCCCTGCACTGAGGAACTTACAGTCTACACAAAAATCCATTCAATTACCTTGAAAGGTGGAATTTACACAGGAAAGTCAAGTGAGGAATAGGAGGGAAAAGGAAACAAGCTAGCATCTGAAGTTCACTATCAAACAGGTTCTTACTATATCACTTCTTGGTGCATTTCAAACTACAGTTTCTTGCCCAGCATAAGTGGATTCTACCTGTTTCCACAGTTATTGGCAATGATGACAATACAAAGGATCAGGACAATACTCACCTGATTTCTACGTAATCTGATGAACAGCGTTTATTTCCTTCCAAGGTGAAATTGGTGAAGTGCAGCACAATTTGTTTGTTGGTTCTCACTGTGATCCTATATATGCATTGAGCCCTGACAGGGTAGTTATTGGGATAATTCGGTGATGTTATCACACCAGTGTCACTATTGTATTCGTGTGAACACACTTTAAAAAAAAGGAAAGCATGTCGTGACTTGCAGATATATTATATTTTTGGAAGCAAAGTTACAGTGAAAAAAGCTTGAAATACATGCTTAACTAGCAGCAATATCTATTTCTCATAGACTGAACCCCACCAGATTGTAATTAATCTGGGACAAATCACAATTAAAACTAATCCATCAAAAACAAAGATGGATTTGAAATTATCTTGGCATTGAATTATACATCTTTTTACCCAAACATTAGGCTTGCAAAAAAAGTTTTTTGAGTAGGTTTGCCTGATTACACTAATTTTGATCTAAAATACAGAAAAGAAAGAAAAAGAAAACTGAAAGAGGTAGTTTGATGGCCTTCTGTTAAAGTGAAGTCTTGAACTCCTGAGTAGCACAGGTTGAAAAGCTGTTACATTGTTTCCAGGCAGCTCAGAATTTTGGAGCAGTTTTTTTTATTTTAATGTATAACCTTTTTTTCCAGTTCACCTGGATCATGACACAACATCTGGCAGATCACATTCTATCAGCAGGAAAAAGCTAGACTGTGATGACGCAGCAGTTCTACTCTAAGGTATTGCTCTAGTAATTTGCAATGGACATACTGACATTGGCACTTGAAGACAGATTGCAAACAGAATAGAGAAATGCAGGGATCTGAGAGAACCTCTACAAGGAGCAAGAACAAAGATTCTTGTAAAAGGTCAAAAGTATGGACTGATAAAAAGAATTTCAGGTATAGAAATATACCATGAGTTGGGAACTGTTATTTTATGGGTATATATCGGTTTTGTGTACCCAACTTATGTTCTGTTATGAGTATGGACCAGTTTCCAATCATTTATACCACTAAAAGTGTAATGTCTGTACCTGGCCAGAATGACTACGAGCCACCAATGTGATATAGTTGAGGGGAAAAAGGACAATGGAATCTGGGGCTATATCATAATAAGTGTTTCCATTAGAGATAGGCAAGCATTAATGCTAAGTCTTCAACTGGAATACTAGGTACTAGTTCTGGTTACCCATGGTCATAACAGAGGAATTCAAACTGGAACAGGTGCAGAGAAAGGCAACGAGGATCACCTGGGACACTGACAGAAGTGATTTTTTGTTGCATGATCGCCCCCCCTGAAAGTGCTCTACAACTGTGCCCTGACAGAAGTGCATGACTGCAGATGCTTTAAAAGTGCCCAGTTGCACAACAAATTAACTCTTGTTACATCAGGATTCAGATGAAGGTGCTCCAAAGCAGAGCAACCTCATTAACTTCTGCCCGTCCCTTTGTGGATCAGGGCTCAGCTGATGCCCTCCTGCCACCTTCCCTGGACAGCCAGCCCATTCCCAGGTAGCCCTAGGCAGCAGAAAGGCAGCAGAGATGGTGCATGGGGCTTGGGCTTCTCTGAAAATGCCCAGGCTTCCAGCACCCCATGTACCGTTGGATCCAGAAGGTGCTGCCTCCAAGCTGGGGCAGCACCTGCAAAGCTAGCACCCTTCCTGGATGGTCCCAGGGCACACTGCCACCGTGAAGGGAAACATCAACCCCACCCCTGCAGCTCAGGGGCTGCGTGAATCAGCAGCAGCTCATGAGGGCAGGCTTTGCTGAGACAAAAAATGTGGCAAGGGGCCTGATCCTTTTTTTTCTTCTCTCCCAGAGCCTGCCTGTATCTCTCATGGCCAGGGAGCAAGCTGCAAGCAGGTTGTGCAGCCCCTGAGCTGTGGGTGTCCCAGTGCTTCCCTCCTCAGTGTCAGCACCCCCTCAGGCTGCCCCCCGCAGCTCAGGGCCCACCAGTAGCTCGCCCCCCAGCTGTAGGGCCAGCAGGCTCTAGGGAGGGGAAAAAAAGGGATTGGGCCTCTCACTGATTTCTTCCCCCCTTCAGCAGAGCCTGCCAGCTCTTCGACAGGGGAGTGGGGGGCACAAACTGACAGGGCTGTCACTGTTCTGTCACAGTGATGGAAGTCCCTAAATTGAAATGGTGGGTTTTTAATCAATACAATTAAAAACCCACCAATTAAAAGCCCACCATTTCAATTTGGGGAGAACTTAACCCCCAGCACACGTACAAGTATCCCTTAATGTCTACTTTTTTCTTATACACATGCACTTTTTTAATTTCAGTACTGGGTAATTTAAAAAAATCTGTAAATTGGTTGTGCATTTTAGTTGATTAATACAGTGTTTGGGAAAGACTGACAGCCCCAGAGACTAAAGTCCTCTATCCCTGTAATATGCACAGCACACGTGATGGCAGTGCAATCTGCTCTTTACCATCCTGCCAGTATGTCTTAAAACTGATTTATAGGAACCACTTGTAACAGCGAGAAGGTAGCTTGGTCACATCCCATTTATTTCTTGGCTATTCTGATAAGCCTGAGACAAACTCATTTTGTAGCAGTAGTTTTGGTGAGGTGAAAATGGACTGAGAAAATGCACCACTGCATTTAACAGAAGCCACTGAACAGCCTGAGGCATGCCAACAGTTTTCTGTCATTGCCTACTTGGCTTGAATTTTGATTAGTGACTTAGAGAATAGTTGGTATCATGTTATCAGACACCACGCAGCATTCAGTCTCATATCCCACACTACAATAGTAGTCACTGATGAGTTATGTTCATACATATGGACACATATAAATGCATTTAATTTTAAGGACAAGTTTAGTCAGTGAAGTCACTATCAAGCCTATGAATCCCTCACAGAATTACTAACTGGCATGATTTTATATTATCACGAGCCTATTCATTTTTCATTTGTATGCTTTGGGGCCTAAGGTCAAGTGTTTTATTGATAAATTTAGCTTTAATTTTTAACAAGCAAGTTTCTAACTTTCTGAATTTTAGAAATACCTTGAAAACATGATCTGAGAATATCCGAAGGCCTCAGAATCCAGAAGGCAAATAAAATATATTAACATTCAATAAAATTCTAACATAATAAAGGGCTTAGTCTGTCTGTCTGTGTGTCTGCCTGTCTGTAATGCTTTTGGGCAACTGCACTTGCGCCCTGAGAGGGCTGGCAGTGATTGGCTGTGGGGGCTCTGCCTCCTCAGGCCAGGAGGGACCCACTGCCACCACAGGCAGGGAGGTGGGGGCCCCACTGCTCCGCAGGAGGATGCCAAGGTGGGGGTGGGCAGGAGGAGGAAGGGAGGAGCCACTGCCACTGCCTCCTCAGGCAGGGGGAAGCCCCGCTGCTCCATTGGAGAAGGGGGCAGGGAGGAGGAACCCACCACTGCCACCTCCTCAGGTGGGGGAAAGCCACTGGCACTGTTGCCTCAGGAGGAGGGAAGTCCTGCTGCTCCACAGGGGGAGGAGAAGCAGATGGAGGTGTAGAGAGGCGGGGGGGAGGAAGCTGTTGCACCAGAGGCTGGAGGAGGCAGCGGTGGCGATGGAGGGACTGCTTCTATGGCCCACCCCAAAGAGTGAGCAGAGGGCGGGGGTAGGAGGCCATGTAAATACTCCCTTAAGCACTCTGTCATTCATGACAGGTAATTGGCTAGTAATATTATAATAGCTACAGTGCTACTTTTTAAAGCTGATCTCATGATTTTTAAAAGTACTTTTCATGCTTGTGGTTTGCAATACTGCTTTTCCCAATTCATTTCAGGGTGCTGAATTTCATGTTCAGACCAGAGAATGTTGAAATGTTATGTCATAGAGAAATTCTCAAGGTGTAATTTGTCACATGATTGCTAATTTTCTCTTACTACCCCATTTCAGAGCATTTTCTGCAAGCTACTTGGAGAGAGAATAAATAGTTCAGATTGCATTCCTTCCTAATATTTGCTTTCTTGGAAGGAATCCATTTTTAAACCAAATCTGCAACACAACAATCCAAATTGGAAGTTACCTCCTGTTCACATTCTACATAAAAATAGTCCTTCAGAATTCAAAAGATTGATGGAAAAACATGACAGATGTTACAGTAACTGTCTCAGCCATATCGGTTCTTCAGCTACAACTAACAGAAGCAAGACCAGATTGAGCAACATTATAAAGATTAGAAAAAGAGTGAATGTGCCAAATGGATTCGCTTCCATGCTGTGTCAGCCAGCACAATTCTAATAACTGGTCTGTTAAACATACTATACCAACCAATCCCAATTTTTAAGATGAAAAACTGATAACTCCCTTTTTGCACTCAGCTCACTTAGCCTCAAGGCTAAATACAGACAATCAAAAAGCCTGAGGCAGAAATGATTCAATCATCACAGGTTATTCTAAAATGCACAGATTGAACAGATAAGAAAATGAACAGACATTCACTTTTGATTCTGGAAATGCAGCTACATGCCTGCAGTGGCCTAGGCCAGAAGCCAGGGGATGCTAGAACATGCCTCCCTGGTTGGCTGGAGCACACACCCTGGGCCAAGCCTACCCTGCCCACCTTGTGAGGGGAGGCTTGCAGGGGAGATGCAAACCATCCTGGGATGCTGGAGGACTGTGAGTTAACTTGAATCTAGAGGGAATCTGGGACAGAAGTTCAATGAACCAATTTAATCTAAATCTGTTAAGTCTGATACTACATCCATCCAGATTTATCTTAAACCAGTTTCAGCCATTTTGCTACAAATTTGAATTGGTTTCCAATCACTTATACCAGTTTGTGTGCAACTTCTGTCCCTAGCCTAAAAAGTTAACTATTTTGGAAGTGTTTTGCTTCAGTTTGCAATAACAACTGTGTCAATTCAAATCATCAGTGAAACAAGCAAGAAAGAATAACTTTGGATTCCTGGCCAAGTTTTGGAATGTTGCCTATATTCCATAATGTGATTATTACACTACTGGAAAAAAATATGCATTGCAGTTCATTTGAAATATATTTACTGAATTTCACTAAAGAGAGAAGAAAAGGGTAATTGTCAGGATAGACTCACATCTTGCTTTGCCAGCATGTGAGGTTTTCACATCCTGTTCAATCTGGTTCTGAATTTAGTAAAACATTCATGTTTGCTTTCCTAGAAAAGGCATTATATGGCAGCAAAGTAGTGTAATGAAGCCAAACTAGAGAAAAATGCTAGGGTTTGTATCACTCTTAAGTAGCCATGTACAGTAACCAACATTTTTATTTGTACTCATTCCCATAAAATTATATTAATCAACTACTATGATGCTTATTAATGAAAGATGAAACTCAAACTCTTATTCTGTATGTAAAACTGTGATTTTGTTTTCAGTTGATCTTAACAAGGCCAAAAGAGAACCCAGGTTCCCTAACACTAGTTCTTAATGTCACCTTAGGCATATTTATAAGAAAAAGAAAAAAAAAAATCCCATGAGGTGGATTCCTCTCCACGGTCAATGGAAAATCATATCTACACTTCAGGGCTTGCTATTGCTGCTGCTAGTAGACATTAACTGCCTTAATTTTTACCAACTGCAACTGAGAGACAAGGAGCACGAAGATCCTTTGTCAAGAGTTTCAAACCCAAAGTGCTTGAAAAACATAGCCAAAGAAGATCAGAACTCAGTTAACATCTCTGCCCAGTACACACACACGAATAAAAAAGCCTCCTCTCACCCTCATAAATAATCACTGATACTGTCCAGTGAGAGATGCATTTAAAACTGAATGTATACTATATTATTAATGCAGAAGTAGGACCTACATATTGCTTTCAGTTTCACTCATGCAACCTGTCTTAAGCCTAGCTGAATGCCTCATTTAAGCCCCAGAGTGTACTGAAGTGAAACACTTCTGCTAGTGGGACATGATGGGCATTTTTACACATGCAAGCACCGCAGCACCAGGTGCTTTGAAAAGCGCCCAGCACTGCGATGCTTACAGTTGTATAGTGTCAGCACTGATAAAAGGGTGGTGGTGTACTTTTGAACTAAAACATATCAGAGGTGCTTTAGTTCAAAAGCGCACAGCCTCCATTTTCTGTGCGCTGGCGTGCATTTTGCCACTCATACAACGGCACATGGTGCAGTGCAGTTCGCCTCAGCTTGTGTGCATGCTCTGATGTAGCGGATCTCTGGCGCACCATGGGACAAAAAAATGTGTGTATAAATGCCCGATCATGCTCTATAAAAACTTTCAACAAGAAAAGGAAGCTGAGGAAACTGAGCCTCAAGCTCCTGGCAGATATTACATTTATTGCACAATGAACATGTTAATTATGCAATAAACTATGATACAATACATGTACAAAACATTTATCACATGATAAAAATGGAAAATGAGTTGCAAAATGGTGAAGAAGCCTCAACACATTACTTGCTAAACGCCTGTGTAGCTTGTTTGCATTAGGCTTTAACTGGAATGGGCAGCATGTTACACATCAAGCGACAGGACTTTCCTGCATCCTTCAGCATCCCGGTGTACACTGATCTCTCCCTTGGCTCTCCATTAGGGTTGCAAATGCAGCCTGCAGCTACCTGTAGAGATACTGCAGGGAGAAGTGGAACACACTATCTACTAGGGCTGTGCAAAGCTTCAGATGCCGATTTGATTCGGAGGAGATTTGGCCTAATTCGGTGGCTGAATCTCTGAATCCAAATTGAATCAGGGGACCAATTAAAAGGGGTGAGCACCAGGGCTTTTTTTTTAAAAGGCCATAAGCTGGGGCTGGATGGGGCAGCCGTGGGTGGGGCTGAGAGAGCAGGCAGGGGTCAGGGGGTACTCAGAGGGGGGGCTGGAGGAGCAGGCAGGTGATGGGCCCCTGCTTTCCAGCTTGGGGTCCGGATCCAGCTCCCTGCTGCAGCCAGTGGGGACTGTCCAAATCTCTGAAGCTCTCCAAATCTCCCTGCTCCCCACCAGGCAGCAGCTGGTGAGACCAGTGTCTGTTTGTTGTTGGGTTTTTTTAATGGGCCAAGAGCTGGGCTGTGTGGGGTACCCATGCGGGGGACTGGGAGAGTGGGTGGGGGGTCAGGGGCTTGTAGCAGAGACCTCCACATGGCATGGAGCAGTGGGGGCAGCAGGGATCACCCCCTGCCTTGGAGCAACCAGAGAGTGGGGGCTTTTCTTTTCAAAGTGCCGGGAGCTGGGATGGGTGGGGCAGCCATTGCAGGGGCTGGGAGAACGGACGGGGAATGGGGCCTGTGTGATTCAGAGATTCGGCTAATTCAGCAGCAGCTGAATCTCCAAATCAGATTTGGCCGAATCAATTCAGGATAACGATTCGAATGACTGAATCGAATCACTGTCCCCCAAATTGGCTGAACCCGAATCCGAAGCAAATACTAGCTGCTAGCTGCTTCACACAGGCCTACTATCTACTACCTCATTCCTGCTGGTGAACTGGGGCTGTGCTTACAGACCCAGCTGCTGTTACTAGTTGCAGACTGGTGAGTCTCAGTGGCCTTGGTCCTGCCACTTATCCCTTGTGGACAACCTGGATGAGCAGCTGATCACCTGGGACCTGATCCCTTCCAGGGGTGCTTCTGGGCTGCAGAAAGGCTCCTTAAAGATCCTGGGGTCTGCAGGACAGGATCTGGCAGCAAGGGTCAGTGGCACTCTAAGATCCCAGGCAGCAAGCAATCTGGGAATACTCTTCAGTCTGCTGGCAGCCTGGGATCCCAGAGTGCTGGGCAGTAGAGCTCTGGGATCTCAGGTGGGTTGGGATAGGAGCCCAGAACTTTTTATTTTTGTAGCTCAACAAAAATAATGGCCCCAGGGGCCAAAGGATGCAAAATGGAATGAGGGACATGATATAAGAATATACCCTATTTTCTTTTAGTACAGATCCACTTCAGTTTAATCATTCCACAGTTAACTATGGCCAACAAATGTGAAATGATCCAAAATTAAAGTGGTATTTCCACATTTGCCAGCAGGACATTGAGTTGAAAGTTAGAAAATGTTTTGCATAAAGTGTGTATCTGTTGTAGTTAAACCAAAACTAGGAAGTCCTTCTACATTCTGCTTTAACTTTGATAGTTTCTAGTCAGTCAGTGCCAGCTTCTGCACATTCCACAGAAACTGAGATATCTAAAACCAAGTTATCTCCTGGCCATGCCCAGTATTCATTGGCCAGAAGGAATCTAGATGAGAAGAACCCTTCTTATTCATAAATATATATATAGAGAGAGAAAGAGAGAGAGAGAGAGAGAGGGAGAGCGAGAGAGAGACAGGAGTAAAATCATGATCAAGAATGCAACTGGAACAAAACATGATAAAAGCCTCTGGATAAAAATGACTAGCTAAATATTCTCCTGGTAAAGGAGGAAACATTATTTTCCCTACTTTCCCTGACTACAATTAAAAACATTGTGAATAGTCAAAGAACAATCATACTCATACTGTTTCAGTTGAAAATTATGGGCCTGATATAGCAAAATGCTGAGTACTCTCTCCCAATATGGACTAAACACTACGAGACTTTGCTACTAATATCATTTGGGAACAAAGTTAAGTTTACTAGATACAATTGAAACATGATGGGGATCCATTCCAAACCAAATGGGAAACCTTTATCACATTCAGAAATCTATTTATTTGAATCCTTTCATCATAATTCCTGCATCACAATGTTCTCTAGCTTCTGATATGAGGGAAAACTCAGGTTTTGTTCTTAGGACATGGATTTTAAGAAAACAGTGTACCTATTAAAAAGCTAAATATTGTTCAGGAAATATGTGGCTGATCAAAGAGCCTTTGTGTTACTCCTATTTGGTATATTTATGCCTACTATGCTATAAAGTAATGGGGCTCAACCTTTTTGCTCCATGGGCCAGTGGGCCAGTTTGTGGGGTGGGCACGGCACCAAATTCAGCCACACAGAGTGGGGCAGCAGGCAGCTGAGGCCTGATTTGGCCATGCAGAGGATGGGTGTGTGGCCTGGCTCTGATCTGGTTGTGCAGAAGTAGGGGGTGTGGCCTGGCCCCAACTGGCCAATGCGTGGGGAAGGGGGCATGGCCTAGCTCTGATCTGGCCATTCAGGGGAGGGAGGCTGGCCCAGTTGGCCCACCTGTACGGGGCTTGGGAATTTGGCAGTGGGGAAGCAGTGGTAGTATTAATTGCCCCTGCTTTCATGCTGCCAAATTTCCTAACCTGCAGGAATTTTCCTAACCTGCAGCTGAATTTTGCCTGAAGCTTGGGGTTGAGCAGCCCTCTTATGGCCTGGGGACAGAAATTACACATAAATCAGCGTTAGCCATCAGAACCTGGTTTAAATCTGTAACAGAACATAAGATCAGCATAAACCGGTTTAAAAATAGCTGAAACTGATTTAAAATAAACCTAGTTGAATGACTTAAGTGATTTGGGTCAAACCGGTTTATGAAACTTCTGCCCCAGACCTCTTCCTGGTTCAAGTTAAATCACAGTCCCCCAGCATCCCAGCATGCTTTCAAGCCCAGGGCTGTGCTGTGCTGTCTACTCAAGCAGAGAACTGTTTGGAGGGGCGAGGGGGGAGGCAAGTACTGGCCCTACCAGGCAAACCCTGGCTGGGGTCTGGGGCCAAGGAGGGGCTTCACACTTCCCTTCCCCCAAGTATAGAGCTGCCTTGCCCTCCTAGAAACTGCATCTGAAAAAAATATGCAGGGTTCATATTGCACAAGAAACATTATTAGAAACACATTTTTCTTAGCAGAAAATGAAAACGTGGTAGGCTTTAAAAACATCTATACTGCTGGTATATACCGCCTCTCCTCAAATATGATTATGTGCAACAATTCAGTTTCTAGGTGTAGCTGAATAGGTGTGAGGCGAATACCAGTCACAGGTACAAAATATGAATTAACTATAATATGATGGGAGTGGAGGATTGTTTCTGTAAATTAAGTACCACTTTTTTCTTGTGTGTTTATGCTTATTTCTTTCAGGAAAAACCAGCTTCAAAGATCTTTGTTCTAAATTTAAAAATGAAAATGAGCAGCTCATTTATAAGCAAATTTACAATATTGCTGTGGCTGTAAAAACAAACGAAAAAAAACTTTATGAGATACTTTAGAACAGATTTTAGTTTCAACTTTCTACAGTTTTATAATTAGCAGGTATGCAACTATATGAGATTTTGAGAACTAATTTTTATCCAAAAACCAGCCAACAATTTGGGTTTTCCATATATTCCAAACCGTAGTGGTTGAGCTGAAAAATTACTCTGGAAATTATACATCCAGCCATAGGTCAGATTAAAGAGAGTTAGCTCTTGTGTGATATTTCTGCATCTAGTTCCTACTCAAACTAAAAGCAGACCCAATGGGTAATATAAAGTAGAGGAGGACGGGGAAAGAAGCAAAACATTTTCAGATTTCCAAAATGGTAAAAAGTTTGGATGCAGACATGAGTTTGAGTTCTTATTTTATCCAAACACCTTCATCTATTTCTAGTTGTTATAAATACTAAACAGGAAAAGGCTTTTAAAAGGATGCAATTTTACTCAAAACTGTATCTCTAAATTTATTACTGAACAACAGCTGAATATTATTTTAAATCTATAGTACCTCTTACAGGCCTTTACACCCTTAATAGAAGGAAGAAGCCTTCCCTACCAGCCTACAATAAATCTTAAATTGTATATCATCCTTTTTGTTTGTAAAAGGTTTTCTAAAAGTTAGAGGGACAATCATATATCACAGAGCAGGTACAAACCATAAGGGTCCATTCATATTCTCTAATTTTTATCAATATAGAAGTGGACGTAAAGTGAACAGTTCAAATTGAGACACAGATTGATGCCTTATGAAAATTAGCCTACATCAAAAAAAGCCAGTTGGAGACAGATATTTTTTTCATTTTCAAAGGCTGTGCAGATGCAGACCCTCAGTCTGAAAATAAGGGACTATAGGTCTGGATCTGGGCACATCAGAAATTTTTGAACACTTCCAAAAACGTTGGCCTCTGTAAGCATCAACAGCATTCACAGGACTGAACAAACTTTAAAAATGATGCGATTCCTGCCCCAGGAGCACATAATGTGGATCAAACATGGACTAAATGGTTGACCTAAAAAGGCATTGATTCCAAAGAAAGGGTGACTCTTACGACGTTGAAAGCCAGAAGTGACTGGAGTGGTAGAAACTGAGAAGTGAAAAAGAGAGAGGAGTTGAATAGCAGTGTGGAAGTGTTGTTGTAATTAATAGCAACAGGTATGGCAGGGACTTGGATGTACAGAATGTCATATCCCCATTCCAAGATGGAGAGTTAAAATGGTAGACAGAAATATGGTAGACAATTAGATATATGTAAAAGAGTAAAAGGGTTTTGGAGTTATCAACATGGAGACAGTCAATAAAGTGTATATAAAGGTGAGTACAGTGTCTTGTTGGACACTAAGAAATGTGGTAGTTGCTGCTATATGAGAAGCTAGAGAATTTTGAGAAGAACCAAGAGTATGTGGTGGCAAGAGAAGTAACCGTTCTGTTCAGAAAATACTGAAGCCGACAATCCAGTGCACCAGAAGAACTATTGAAGCTGACAATGCAGTGCATCAGAAAGACAATGCAGTGCATCAGACTATTAATAACATTCAATAGTCACTTTAATAGAAATGTTTGACTCCCAGAAAAATAACCCTACAAACAGTTTTCTTTTCATATGCTCAGCATGACAAAGCAGCAGCTGCAGTAGCACACGAACAAAATTTTACAATAACTTCACTGTTTCAAAATAAGGGGAAAGATTTCATGATTTATGGAGTAGCAGTACGCTTTAAGCAAAAGAATTTTCAAACTATAAGGTTTTTCTTACTGAAAATCTATAAGATTTTGTTCCTGGCATATGATTTTCAGGCTGACAGTAGATTCCTGCTTGGTGAGTTTCCCATTATTAGTGATTTTTCCACTCACCATGCCAGAAAACTTCATACATATGAATGAAGGCGGCTGAGAAAATTAGTAATTTGGCAGAAGAAACTAACTGGTGGTGAAGCAAAAGCAGTGGCAGAAAGCAAAGTATGTATCAGCCCCACCCCATACACATTCTCAAGACATGAAATAATAACCAAACTGTCCAAGCTGTATCTAGAAAAATGGACATTTTTCATAAAAGAGTAAAGCAAAAGAGAATGGGGAGCTGAATGAAAAAACAGCAGGAAAAAACCTGAAAAAGAGAAGATTATAGCTGTTGTGATCATGCACAATAAATGAGTAGCTACATGCATAAGAAATAAGTTGAGATCCACATCTACATCATGAAACTGTGGCTACAGAGATGACTGCTTTGGACTTCTGATATTTGCCTGATTAAATAATACCACATAAACACTTTCCCCATGCAACCTCAACTGAAAATCTACAATTAATACTTAACTGTATTAATCGGTATAATGAACATGCTACTGCATTACCTTTGGAAGCATTCACTGAGTTATAATTAGCTGAGAACCCTTCAGAGGCAATGCTGTGATCCGTCACAAAGTACAGTGTCATTATGTTGCCACCACTGGTGAGCAATGGTGGAATTGACCTTCCACAGTACCTGCAAGAAGTCAACAAAAACACCATGTATTGAGTGGGTAGGACTGTAGCATACTTGGGGAGGGGGCAGGCAACCAACTTAGTCGCTGACTTAGAGGGGTGCCAGTATGGCTTCCTCCCCCTCAAAGTCTTTGCCACAGGGACAGCTCTGTGTTGCCCAGCCACAAAAGATGGGCAAGCGCAGCCCCTGCACCCAGCACTTTGTCAGGGGCAGTGGAATATCACCCTCAGGAGACTTTGCCATGGGAGGTAAAGCCTTGCATCCAGTGCAGGGGAGAGAATAGGACCTCGGGAAGGGCCCCTGGAGAGCATGCACTGTTGCCTGTTTCTCAGCTGCAGCAGCCTTAGCCCAGGCTGCTACAGAAGCAGCTGCAGCAATAGAAGCTGTCACACAAGGAGAGGCTGTCAGGTAAGACTACTCCTCCTTTTCCCCCATTCTCCAGTGGTAAGAATAATCCCATCTTCCCCTCCACCCCTGGTGTACCAGGTGGTAAAAGAAATCACTACAGCTGTGGGGCAGGACTGTATGCTGTGTAATATGATCAAATAATATCTATATTGCTCAAACAATATTCAGGGCCCCTTCAAAGCCTGTGAATAATACTTTTACAAAGTTCTGCTTGCGATGGTGGGCCTCAAAGACAGAATGATGAGATGCAGCAACACAGACTTGTTGCCCACAGAAGTTTTGCATAGAACAAACACACTGTCATACTGGCTCTTCATTAAGAGCCTTGTTAAACTTGATGTCAATTAATTCAATAAATCTACACCGTATCTGGGACTTTCCCCTCTGACTCCAGTGGGAGTTTGAGTCGTCTCTATCAGAATATTCTTAGCAAATGGTCATAGCTAATACTGAAAATTAATCTTCAGTGTAGCTCTCTCTCTCAATTTTTTGTCAGGAAACTTAAGACTTCAATGAAATTCCCTTGCTAGGCAATTAGAGTTGTTGGTTGTAGCTGTGTTGTTCTAAGGACATTTTAAAACCTGCACTAAATGTTGTTCTTAAGAAAAGTAGATGTTCTTGTAAACTAATATTGAATTAAATCTTTATTCTGTGGCCAAATGAAAAAGTAAGGAAAATACTGCCAGTAGTATACCACCTGGAAGCATTGCTGCTTTGGCTTGAATAATATAAATCTCCAATTGTTTTAGAAAGAATAACCTAAATTCAACATTTTGATACTGAAGGAAGAGATCCATTGAGGAACACAAGCACTACAGTGACAGCAAGGATGCAGGCAGAATAAATAGGTAAATTAGATATAATCACCTTCCCATCTTTGTCATTGTACCATTGTCATATACTTCAAGAAAATCGCTTCTGCAATTGTACTCAAATTCCAAGTTAAAAGATGTGAACGTCAGATGGATAACATGCCCAGGCTGGACTGAGATAGTCCACGTGCATTTGACACCATGTGGATAAATGCTTGGATGACCAGGGCTTGTGATGGTTCCTTCTGGTCCAGTGAGAATCTCCCCACATGCTACAGAGGTTTAAAGCATCATGTTATTTAAAACAATGATTCCAGGACAAAGCATTATGAAACAGTTTATGTCTTCTGAACATTAAAAATAGGACTCTTTTTTTCTTTCCATGTACACTTTGAATTTGTGCAAGGATTCCATATCATTTCTGTCACAATTAATGTCTACTGCTTGGTTGTCATACAATGTGGCATGTAGTTTATTCTAACAAATGGTTTTCATTTAATCATCTGTTTGAATTGCACAGGAGATCTTAGGTCCAGAAACCTAAAAGGAGAAAGTTCTGAATCTTACCTGTATCTAATGGCCGATATTCAGCCATGAAGCCAAGGTTTGTAACAGAGGAAGCTCTAAATTTGACATAGAGATAGCTTTGTGTAGACTGTGTGACAGAAGGTAGAGCTGTACCACAGTATCTCCCCAGGAGACGAGAATCTGTGCTGTTGCCATCCCTGACCTGAAGAGCAATATATTCAAAAGATCACAAGAAAACTTGTTCTAGTATCACTAGATAGTGGAAAAATTGTAGGAATTTGCTGCTCAATGCATAGAAACACTGCTGGAAATACTCAGCAAGAAAGACCCTATCCCATGTGCTAAGGGAAATTTGCACCATGACACAGTGAGGTGAAGTAGCTTTAAAGTTCTTTTGCAAGACAGATGAGGATGTACCTGATATAAAGGAATCTAATAAAATTAAACTGACATGGATTCCAGCCCCTTGAGATCCTCACCAGAAGGCAGCACGTGAGATGCAAGGCAGTGGAGATTCAGGCCTCATCTACAAATACAGCTGATATTCACCACTGGTAAATTCCTATTACAGAAATATCCATGGTGAAAAAGATGTAATAAGGAGTTTGGTTCACCTGAAGGACCAGGAATCCCCATAAGGGCAATGAAATAGATATTTATATGCCAAACTACTCTTCCATACAGTTGTTCATTTACATATTGTTATCTGTGACTTAGGGTTTGCATGGTTATAACTGAGGATAAATCTGTTATTCTTTACCTCAACATAATCGGAGTAGCAGGTAGTGATATTCCGAATGCCGAAGTCAGTAAAAGTAAGAATCACTACTTTGCCATTTGCCTGGGAGATGATCCACTCACAGGTCTTTGGACGGGGGGACATCCTTGGAAAGTAAGGGGAATGTATAGCACCTTCTCCAGACAGTATACCACCACAAGCTGCAAAGAGAAACTAAAGTTAGTATCTTCAATGAATGCTTAATATACCACATTTACTGAATTAAAAAACAAGCTGCTGTCTTCCCCACTTATGCCCCCGCAAGCTGTACCCCCAAGCTGATCTTCCCTTGCAGTCCCCCCCGACCCAGACCCAACCTGCTTCTCCCCCACACCCTTCCACTGCACCTCCCATTATAGGTAAGTGGGGAAAACATTATGGGGCGGGGGAGAATGTAAAAGTGCCAACTGCCCCTCCCTCCTGCAGGGCCATTGCAGGGCCAGGACATGCCGGTGCTGTGGAGGCTGTGGCAGGGGCAGTGGGCACAGCACTGCAGCAGCAGGGTATGGCAGTGGTGCTGAAGCAGCGAAGTCACACAGAGCTGTGCACACATGGGACACTGGCCTAGTGGCACACTGAGTGGTGCCAGGCACTGCGGGATGGTGGCATCATGGTGCTGCTGCTGTACCCAGCAGACATAAAATTAGTTTGGGATCAATTTAATATAGTCCTCCAATAATTAGCATGGAAAATTATAACAAATAAATACATTTTCTATGAATAATATCTAATTATTGAGGAATCATCTTGAATTCAGGGTCATCTTATGTTCAGGTAAATATGGTACATCTTAATGTCATTTCCTTCTGCATGCCACTGAAAATATACATCCCACAAGACTTTGCAAAGGTCATCAGTTATGGATAATTTAGATAGGAGAGTTTTTAAAAACTGTCACTGCTATCAAACAGTACCATGAACATGAATATCTAATTTGAAACAGCAGTGAAATTATATATATGAAAAAATACGTCTCTCACCTTCCACAAATTTGCTTGGATTTTACAGACCTAAGCAGAAGGGATGGAGGGAACAGGAGAGGAGTAGCATGTGTCTGACTTGTTATTCTTGGAAAAAAGAGCACTTAAAACAGACAAAGCTATTGGGGCAAAGTAAAGATCATGGTATATTGCCTGTGATGCACAATGGCTGGGCTAGTGGTAAAGTGTTATCTTGGCAAGGAGGATTAGAGGCTGTTGCATGCATTCTGACATATGTCAAGAGTGCCTACAGCCCTCTTTTTAGCATTTCTAGAAATCCCAATAAACAAAGTTATTGACCCCCACCCCCCGCCCTTTTCATTTCCTTTATCTGGTTGGCAGCATAGTATTTTTGCGCGTCAGGGATGCAGGACAAAATACAAATCAGAAGGCTGTGTGATCACTTATAAAGAATGTGAAGCAAAGAAATAACTTAATAGTACAGAAGTGCTTGAAGGTTCCTGAGCTAGTGGGTCAGTTCAGTGTTCAACTTCTTACCAACTTCATAAACTGCCCTGAAGCTGGCCCTTTGCACTGAAGCATCTGACTTGAATTTGATCCAGAGACTGTTGCTAGCAGAAGTGATTGGAGAAGGAGAAGTGCTGCCACAGAATTTGTTAATGAGAGGAGACATCTCATTGTCACCATCTCGAACCTAATTAGGAAAAACAAGAAAAAAATAACTCAGATCACAAAACTGTAACTGGATATGTTTACATATAAAAAAATCATAATTTGATTTAAACACTGTACAGAATGTTGTTCATTTTAGGATGCAGGTGCAGTAATAAGAAGAACTGCAAGAAAATCCCAAAAATCTCAGTGAGGCACATGATCTTGTCAGATTTTAGACCACAGCAAACCAGGTCACTTTTCACAGAGAAGACTTCTAAGAAACTAGAACAGTATTGTTGATCCAGTAGGCAGGACTTTTTCTCCCCGAACCAAAAACTGGCACAAGCAGAACTTGTGCTGCCCAAAGTGCCATTCTTAGGATGAAGAGGAAGGACAAGGTCTTGGTTATTACATATTCCTTTGACACTTAATTCCTATCCAACAATGGAAGACTTGAGATTCTCTTCATGTCTCTGTAGACATGGCCTCTCATTAAAATACCATCCTTGCTCTGTATGTGCAGTTTCTGTAGACTTAAGTGGAAAAATCCCCAAGGATGCAACATCATGAACAGAGACAATTAATGAGGGATGCAGTTCTAAGTTCTAATGCCAGTGAAAGGAAAGTTACAGTAACATTCCAACATGCTCTAATTACAGTGAGGGTGCTCCAGAATGCATCAGGAATCAGGTTTCTGCTTTTATTCTCTACATTATATTAGGCTGTAAATGTGTTAATCAACTTGCAGATCAAGGGAGAAATTTACTTCACTGATTTTTCCATCACTTGGCAGCAGGCTATGAAGACCGAGATGCTGGCAAAAACAAGAGGACACATTCTCAGTAGCACCACTGGCTCTCTGGTCTAGCTGGGACAGCTCTATGTGGCACACCATTGCAATCACTCAGCAGGAACTATGGGTGCAGACAGAAGTGCAGGTCCCTGCTGTAACTGAGACAGCTTTGTGGGAAGTGTTCCGAGTTACAAGGATACCCCCAACCAAACAGATGTTCACTGTTGGTTCCAGTGGGGAGGGGAATCTAGCTGCTGGCTGTGAGCCTCCAACCAGTTTGTCTTGGGCAATGGCCCCTCCCCTCTCCCAGCCTGTCCCTGTTTCAGAATGGGAGGGAGGGGGAAGGGAGGAAAGGGAGCTCCCAGCCAGGGCTGGAGGGTGGGGTGGGTGAATTTAAGCTCCCCACCTTAAGGCTCCAATACACCTGCCTCACTCTCCAGTGGGGGCTGAGAAAACCTCAGCTTGAACTCCCTCTCCACCCTTTCCCCCCTCCCATTCTGAAAACAGCTGGAGGCTGGGAGGCAGACACAAGGTACAATGCTCTGTTTTGAAACAATGCTCTGTTCTTAAACGTCTTCATCTGACCCCTCGCTGAGAGAAGGTTCAGAGCTGCAGCCATGCTCGTGTATTTGGTCATGGCTGTAGACCGCTTTCAGTGGCCAGATCAGGCAAAAATTGTTACTTCTATCTGTACCCTATGTCAACAGCTGGGTCTGCCCAACCCTGGTATCAAGGGACAGAAAGGGACTAAAGCTGGCATAAGGCTTATATGTGCCTTATATGGCTGGCTAGCTAGAAAAGAATAAGGTACGGCTGAGATTGGTGGTCTCCAGCTGTTTGAATAGCTTTCCAGAATCTGGTAGCAATGGCAGCATCCCTACACATTCAGTTAAGCCAGTGGAATGCTCCAGATTTACACTGGTGTCACTAAGGTCAGAGTCTGGCCCACAAAATCTGCAGTTAGGTAAGAAAATGATCACAACTAGAGTCCAAGTGAATTTATACGTTCTCTTCACCTGATTTGCCCCAGCCCACTAAAAACACTGATTAGTATGCAGAGTCCAATGAAAATTCAGTCAGCAGCAGCAGAGATAATGAAAAGCACTTTACTCTGCACTTGAAATAATGTGTCACATGGCAGCTTAGAGGGGTGCTGATGAGAAGGAACTCGCATTGCCAACATGTTATCTCGGACTCGGTTGTGCCATGTCACAGCCTTCTTAACTGCAAAGGGCTTTTGTGTCTCATTTCTTGCTGCTGTACTGGACTCCCCATGGATTCAGTCTGATGTTTCCTGAACCAGAGACTAAATATCCTCCAGAGCAAATGTTATGAGCTGTTTCTGAATACCAAAGTAACTATGCACATTTCCTGTTATTAACAGTGGACAGGAGCATTCTGTTTCTCTTCAAAGTGAGAAAATAGTTGTCAAAAACAGATTTTAAAATAACAATTTAACAGTTCAAAGCCATCTCTCCAGTTTAAACCTTATGAGATTTTTTTAGAGCCTGCAAGCTGATTGATGGGTGCATGAAGCCAAACAGCACTTGAAAAAAAGCACATATGTTTAATCGAACTGCTTCCAGGGTCAAAAAATCCAGTCCTGTTTCCTCTGCTGTGGACTTAATGGATCTGAAGTAGTCCATGGGAGACGGATGGAGTGAGGAGGATAAGAAGAGTACAGTAAAACTGACCTGCCTGGGATTGATCAACTAACAAGGTAAATGCCTAGCTGAATTAATACCAACTGATTGTATGCAACAAAAATTGTTTTGTTACTCTGGCTCTTGCAAGTTCAGCTGCTCTCCTGCCAGCAATTAGGCAAAAGAACTACCAAGCCAGGCAAACAAAAGCTGTCTGTTTTCATTACAGAAATTTCCCTCTAGTTTTAGAAATTAATTATACTTCATTCCAACAAAAGTCTCCAAATTCAAAGAGGAGGAAAGGGAACTATGTTAATGCAATAACACATCTTTTAAGGATATCACTGTAGAAAGAAATTAACTCAGCTCAGCTTATAGGGACCTGTCCCCAGTTTGGTCAAAGAAGATTTTTTTTTAAATATATCAAGCAAGAGGTGAGCCCAGCACATTTGAAGCAGGGGCATTTCTACCTCTGGTATTACTTATACTTATCTTGTGTTCAGTGCACTTTAACATATAGAGTTGACCAAGTGTCAGCTTAATCCTAGCTGGTTATTCATACTTGCTCACCTTTGACTCCTGCTGATTGTATATTACGTGGATCTTATCCCCTGTGGCTTTTGAACCATAATAAAATGGGATATCTACTCTCTTACCTCCTAGGCTGAGAGTTTGCTCCACAATTTTATGCCTACAATTAATCAACATTTCAGAACAGTTGCATAATAAAAGTCACCTCAATGTAATTCCAAGAACAGCTGTTGTGACTCTGAACTTCCATGTGTGTGAAGTTGAGGTATATTTTTTCATTCTCTGGTTGTCTAATAATATAGATACATTGCCTGTTGTTAATATAAGGATTAGGCCAGAAGGGGGACATGATAACCCCCACACTATCCGTGTAATTTCCTCCACAGTTGGGATCCGCTGTAAGAAAAAGAAAAATTAATATGAGATGCCAGAAGTATCATGGGGCACAATATTTATCCTTTACCATTGGCTACATAGCAAACTAAAGATATCAAACAATTAAACTACCTCTGCCTTCAAAAAATGTAACATGTCCCCACACTATCCTGATCACTGTTTGTGGACACAGCAACTCTGGAATGTCATATTTACACATGACCATTTTTACTTACAAGGTGATGTGGTATAGATGACATGGAAGCCTGTGTCACTGACTGCTCCATCAGAATGGAAGTGCAGCCATGCAGATGGACCACTGGTCTGGAGTGGGGGTGGAGAACGAGTGCTACAGTATTTACCGAGGATGGGATCTTGTGGAAGGAGGCCATCTCGAATCTAAACAAAAGAGTGATCCTCTGCTCAGAGTTGTCAGCTATATACCAGTACTAAGCAATATGGATATTCCAAAAGATATCTTAGAAAAGGAGGTCATGTACAATCTTGTTAGTGTGTGAAAGGTTATGAATGGAGGGGAAAGCTGGTAACATATTCCCACCATATCTGGAAGGAGTATGGGGCAATGCCTAGTAGATTTAAGTGCAACCAAGACATAAACAACAGTGGAATTATTAATGGGGTGCCTAAAAGAGGAAGAACTTTTTGTAACATCCACCTTGCAAAGTTTTCCCAGAATCATCCTTTCCTGGGACAACAGTTTTGGGGAGAGACAAATTTTGGAGGCTACCCAATCACTGAACCTAGAAATTTTAAGGATTCACAAAGAAGGGATACAACTTTCCTGAGGAGACACCATTTGCAGCTGCACCACCATTTTCCTTCCCCCCCTTGCCTTCCCCTCACCATATTTGCAAGACAAGCTGTAGTAGAGCTCCACCAGCAATGACACAGTAGCAACCATGGAGGAAATGTTGTGGGAGAAGATACTAGACTCTGGGTATATTAATTCTTGCCCTGTTTCTGAACTTGTGCAGATATCTTCTTCACCTTACTCAAGCCAGACTGTAAAATGAGAGCTAAGCCCTTTCATTATTAATATAAACAGCAACATAGAGATGCAACCAGGTCCCGACTGTACAGGAGGGGCAGTGGTGTCTGGCTGCCACAGTGATCACAATTGCTATTGCACATTTGCCACAGGCAACCACTTTTTATCCACCCTACCAAGTCAGCACCCAGACTAACGCAAAGGCACCCAGTGCATTGCTGGCACCACCCTTGCTGCAGTACTAAATGTAAACATACAGCTAAATAACAAGAATAAAAATATGTGTTTGATTATAATTACTTCTAAGAAGCTACACATTTAGAAATACTAATCTATTATATTTTTAAGTAACCAATCACATGACTGGCTAAGTTACTCAAAAGTCTGGATTCTAAAGTCAAGTTTATCATTAAGAGGAGCTTCATTTGGATAATTAAAATAGAAATATCCTCTTTTATTACGTATGTTTATAACACTGTATACATGTTAGATAGCCTCTACAAAATTGTAATGGAGAAGTTTATTTTTTTTCTTCTTTTCTTTCCTGAATGACTGATAACATTTGTGGTTATAATTGTTTCCAGTAAAATACAATTTCATGGGAAGCTTTCTAGGGACAAGTAGAAGGAATCATTCTAAGTATGGTGACTTGTACTGCTAGAAATTTCCAAAAGGCCATATTTCCTTTCCTTCCAAAAGGCATACACATTCTCTCAGCACCTAAATTCTTCAGCATTTTTACTAACGGTAAGTACTCATTGAAAACCCTTCCTTTTCACACTTTGGAAACAGAGGGAGGTTGCACTTTGGGAAAGTGAGAGAGGGTGGCCCGTGGTTTAACTTTGTTAGCATTATTTTTCTGTGGGCACACCTACATGAGACACTACAATGTAGTAGCAATGAGCTACCGAGCCATAGCTTGTTGCTACCTTTCAGTAGCATTGCCAGGTACTAACCGTGTGGCAACACTACTGCGCAGCAGTAACAAGCTACTGTGCAATAGCTCATTGCTACCAAGTAGTAGCGTCAGGCAAAAACCATGCAGTGATGGTACTGCATAGTAATGCTGGTTACTGTGCAGTCATTTAGTACCTGCTTATGCAGTAACAACTGCACGGTCGGCCGCACGTGTAGACACAGCCAGTGTGTCACAGAATAGTGCTTATCAAACTGTTCTCTGGAACCCTGCAGTTCCGTGATAGGTCATCACGGGTTTTGCAAAGAGGTCGGGGGTTAGGGAGGAGCGAGTGGGGAGGCAGCGTGCTGTCACTGCTACCTGGCTCTGCGTCAGTCTTCAGGATAGGGGTATGGGTTCTGGTGGCAGAGGTGATATAAAAGGGTCCAGTGACTTTAGGAAATTGGATAACTGCTGTCACAGAATGTTGAAATCTTTTTTGCAATAGTACTAGCATCACATTTTTGTCATTACTACTACTGAGATTTTACCTCCAGATAGTCTTGGCTGCAATTATCATGATGTTCAAGACTTAGTGTGCCAAAGGCAAATGTGATGAGAAGACCAGGATTGGTTGAAATGCTCCAATAACAATCTCTATTAGGAGGGTAGTTACCAGGATATCCTGGTGTAGATATTGAACCGTAAATACTTGTAAGTTCCCCACCACATTCTAAGCAGAAAAAAAATACAGAATTATTTTACCCTTTCATCCAACTTTCAGGGTTCACATAATTAAACTGTTATGCTGCTGGAGATTTACTGGACTTTTAGCCCCCCTCCCCCTGCCAATACATCAAAGAAGAATGTGTTTGTTTCTTTTAGGTTTACCTTTCAATAAATCTATAAATAATAAAAGCAGAACCCAAATATTTTCTAAGCTGCACAGAATTAATTCCATAAATAAATGGACCCTCTCAGTAACTGAATAGAACTACTGTTGGTTTAGAGCAGGATTGAATATCTTCTGACCCTCCTTTATGCCTGCGAAACCTGGACCATTTACCAGCGTCTTCCCAAGAAACTAAACCAATTCCACTTGTGCTGGCTGCAAAAGATACTAAAGATCAAATGGCAGGACAAGATTCCAGACACCAAGGTGCTTGGAAGATCAACTTTCCCCAGTATTTACACCCTGCTGAAACTGGCACAGCTACGATGGGCCAGCCACCTCTCAAGAATGCCTGACACTCGCCTGCCAAAGAAAGTCTTCTATGGCAAATTGTCAAACAGAGTAGGCTTTCGCGCTGCACCAAAGAAGCAGTACAAGGACACCCTAAAGAAGTCCCTGAAGAGTTTTGGCATCAACCAAAAGTCATAGAAGCAAATCGCTTGTGACCATCCATCCTGGAGGCCCCAAATCCAAAACAGAGCATTGGCCTTTGAACAGCAATGACAGTAAAAGCAATGAAAAAACACACAGTCAGGAATTATGTTTTACTTTTTTTTACTATTTTAATGTATATTTTACTATTTTTTCCCACCAAACTTTCTCTTCCCTTTCTTCAATGTCTTTTTCATTGCAGTTCCTCCAATGTGGCATTCAGACCTAATAACTTAGGAGTTCTAAACCTGAAGTGTCTAAATGTATTTGGAAGCAGACAACATAACTTTGTATCTTCTTCAGGAAATATATAGCCTGGTTCTTGGAACAATCGTGAATCTACTGTCATCAGGAGTTAAGACATAAGAGACAGAGCACAAAACCAAAAGCAGATCATGACAAGTTGGTTGTATTTTGGTATACATTCTTATGCTGAAGGCACTGTTTTACCTTTTCTACTTTAGTCCTCTGCAGACTGACAATGACAGAAAAAGAAAATTTACCTGGTACCTGCTCAAGGTACCAGATATTTGCAGGAGATGAGGGAATCCATAGGCATAGGCTAGTAAACTTTTGGGGCTCTTTCACAGGCAAAGCAAAACAGGCTTAAAGACTAAAATGAAATTCTAGCAATGTATTGTTAAAAATTTGATTCTGAGTATCTAAAAATAATGCAACAGCCAATGTTTCTTCTTCCTTATTCGTCAGTCAAAACTATCGCTCAGCTATTGAGATTTATTAATGAAGTCAAATAAATTGGTTTTTTCCCCCCTTTTTGCTAAATACCCGATGGCTCTTAAAACTTACCGGGTTCTCGAGACTCCCATTTCACTGTAAATCCCCCTGCATTCCCGGTGTGGTCAGAATGGAACCAGAAATACAAAGAATTGTGGCTACTAAAAAGCTCAGCAGGGTGAGATGAGCCACAGTATTTTCCTAGCATGTGCGCAGAGGCTGAGTCCCCATCATGAATTTGAAGGAAGTCACCATTACAGTTGTTGCTAGCTTCCAGTTGGAAGAATAGGAAAGTAATACGCAGGATCTAACAAGAAACAGGAGAAATCAGATCATTTTATTTTTACACCAGTGGCCTGAAATATAAACAAGAATGACTATATACTGTTTATACAATAACCCTAGACAGAGCAGATGCACCTGTCCATACAACTGTGCAAGTCTGTCAGGCAAGCTCTGGAGCCATTATGTAATTTCCTGAAAAAATCCAGGACAGAGGAAGGCATTAGATGATCTTGAGGCTTAAAAGAAAGGAGAGGAGATAAAGAGAAATCCAGACAGAAAGAAAAGTTGTCTGAAGTGGACTTAACTCCGGATGTCTTTAGTCTTATATATAAATATTTATTTAGGACCTCTCACTATAGGATCCTCAGAGCTAAACTTGATAGCATAATGTTAAAAACTTGAAATACAGGATGACCTAAAATATTTCATTACTGATTCACCATGATATTTTACAAACTAGCATCTACCCATCCTTTTTATCTTTCTTTGAGTTAGAAAATGTGGATTTTTTGTAGACATAAACTCTGATTTCTAGGGACCTACTCTGGGAAAATAACAGCATACAGAACTTTACCTAGGTCTTGATCTTCAGCTGTGAAGCTCCATTGAAATCAATAAGATTGAAATTGAGGATGGGGCATACACTGTCGAATAATCAATTAATTTTAGCAAATTAATTTTTTGAAACTGTCAGAATTAAACAAAATAAAGTTCACTCCCCTGGCAAGAATTCTGGTTTGCAAAGAGGCAATTAAATATTTTGCAATTTGTAAGGTACATTTAGAAACTCAGAGCCAAAATTATCAAAATCTCCATGTAGCTATAACACTTAATGATTAATACTTTAAAAACCTAATATAGTTGTACATCAGTTCCTTTTACACTCAGTTAGTTTTTTCTTAAAGCCACAGATCCTGGAGTCAAGTCATTATTTGAATCTTGGCTTTTATTTTTTGTAAGAAAAATGTCTAACCCTCATGGAAACAAAGAAAAGCTTGAAAATGTGACCAAAGTGTGTTCAGAAATCTGATGGTAAATAAAAAATCCCGAATGTGTTCTTTTTGTTTCAAACCATATCATTCTGAGGGAGTTAACTCATGATATTTGAGTACTTGGAAACAGCAATACTGAATAATTACTGGTTGCAGGAGAGAACACATTGAATGTGAATTACTTTCAGTTTTTTATTACTTATTCTGATGTTTGAATTAATACTTCTTCCCTTGAACTGAAATTCACCCTCTGAAACCATTTTTCCTGACTCCAGTAACTCTTCCTGGATAGGGTTATGATTGTGCTGATGAATGGGTAGTTAGTCATTCCAGCAAATGATGATTTATTTTAGGTAAATTCTCAATTACCTTGTTGGGGTTAGTTCGGATAACCCAAGCACAGCTGACCCGGTTATCATATTGCTGACTGCTTGGACTGTTAGGGTAGCTGAATGTCCCATTGGAACCTGAGAGGTATCCTCCACACACTGGAGAAAAAACAGCAAAACAGATTAAATACAGCTTTTCCAGTGTGGACATAAATAAAGTGAAATCCTTTAGCTTAACAGCTGGTATGCTCAATATATAAAACAAAAATGAAAAATAGTTGTACAAGAAGAATGGGATTTGTTGAGAGCAGAATGACCTTAGGTTATCTTAGAGAGAATTATTTTGGAGTGAAATAAGAAAATGACTACAACAAAATGTCCATTTTTCAAAAAGATTTTGATTTTCTATCAGGAATGATGAAGCGTCCCTCCTCAGACCTGATGAAGAATGTCTTGCATTTGAAAGCTGGTCTAACTTCATTTCAACCATGAAGCTGGTCCAATAAAAGATATCACTCCCAAAAAATCCTTGCCTTTTGTGTAATGCTGGGAACATCAGGGCTACAGCATTAATCTAACACTACCATTTGGACTGAAACATTTTGGTTTGTCTAACTGTTTCAGTTTAACATTAAACCACCTGTGCTTGTGGTGGTCTCCTGACTCATGGGAATGGTAAATTCAGGCACTTCATATCTGCATTCTCCTTCTTGGCCAGACTACATCTCCCATGATATTTTCCAATCTCTCCTCTAACTAAGCTGTATAGTAGATCACAGGAATTGCAGACCAGGATCCCAATCTATAAAGGAAAAATGGACAAGAGACACCCAAAACACAAATCCCATGAAATTTCATGGCACTACTAGGCAGATTCAGTTTAATACCCAACTGCTTTAAAATATAATATTCTCATTAAAGTTTGCTAAACTGAACAAGCTTTTTGATTCAGGGAATGACAAACTGTTTTAAAGCTGATTATAAGTGTCCATACAAAATACTCTATTATTTTCAAATTTAAAATGTTCATTACTTTTCATCCATAAAAAAGTGATGTTTTGACTTTGGGTCCTGATTGGCAACTACCAAATATTGAAATATTCTCTGGCTCTGTTATGAACTCTTGTTTTCAAATGGGAATTAATAATAAAAATAATCAGGAGAAAAAACTAATTAAGAATAAAACATAACAAGATATAGCTCTAAATAGAACAGTGACTCTTTAAAAGGGTTACATTCTATATGCCATATACAGTTCTAATTAATGTTCTGCTTTCTGCACAGCAGTTTACAATATGTGTGAAACTGCAGAGCCAGAAAAACTCTGACAGACTGATTCTACTGGGGCACTCATTGGCGTGTCACACTGACATTCCTTAATGAAAATAAAGGGGAAAAAAGTATGCAACTGCAAAAGCAGTGCTAAGACAGATCCTTGAAATCACCCTATAAGCCCCTTGGCTCTTCAGCTTGTATTTCCTTTAATTAATTTTTCACTTTACAAATTTCTTTCAAGCTTTTGTTGTCAGCAGAAAATTTTAGGACTTCATTTCTCTCTACTAATCTCTGTAGACTGCAGTGATGCTACATTCTTGGCTGAGGACATACTTGGTCAGCTGCTGTTTTAGAATGACCTGTTTCAATGTTTCTAGCACACTGTTATTCTTCTGGTTTTTAAGCCAATGTCTTCTTCCATCACTCAATTATAGGTCACTATGGTTCAGAATTAGAGAGCCAGTTCATTAAGCCTTGCTGCAGAATTCAGGTTCCTACCAAGTACCACACTGTAATTAGTCAGCCAGAGGATGATAAGGTGTGCTGTCACTTACAACTTCTATTTCTCAAATGAAACATTAAATGGAAGTTTCTGTTGTCATAAGCTGCTATATCAACTAAATATTAAGGATCCTATGACACTGCTTGAAAAGAGAAGGTAATAGTCCTAAATTTCGTGGACATCACTTACTCCATTTTAAACATTCCATCTCTCTCACCATTCAAAGAAGCCTAAGAGTTGGTTGTATTAGCCTGACGCATACCACCAGTGCACTCATAAAATCTAATTCATTTTTACAGCCTTTTAAGACAACCAAAACATGGAAACTACTGTATAAATCAGATGCAAACCTTATTCTGTTCTCATGTAATTTCTATACTCAATTGCAAATCTTCCTTCTCACCTGGACATGGCAGGATTTGGGAGGCCACTCAGAAGACCACTTATCTAATTTTAGGATTTCAAGGAACTGGTCAAAACTGGTAGGCCTAAAACTTGACCAATCTGTTATGCTCTTGCTGAGAAATACATAGATCTAGAACATTTTAGCATTGCTGACCAAATCCAAGGATTCACTGAGGCCCATAGAAAAATTCTAAGCCTTAAAAAACCTTTGGGTCAGGACAGCCATCAATTTATAAAAGTTTTTCATTATAACTTCACCTCTAATCCAACCACCTTTTTTGGCTACCTGATGTTTACAGACTGATAATGTAGATTCTGGTAGCATGACTTCTCTCAGACACCATGCTTTTCATCTTACCCTGCCGAGGAATCTGACATTGAGGTCCAGTCCAAGTATTTGTGCATTCACAGGAGTAACCATTAATTCCATCAGTGCAGCTCCCACCATTCTGACAAGGATTGCTACTACATTCATTGATGTTTTCTGTACAATTAGTGCCTGTCCATCCCAGATCACACAGACAGAAATATCCAGAGAGTGTAGCCTGTAGGCATAAACCAAATGAAAAGAAACACAGTGAACTGTGAGCCAATTGAAGTAATTGATGTAGTTAATAAAATTACTTATATTTGCATTTGTTTTCAGTAAGCAGTGCCAATGCAGAAAAATAAACACAGCACTGAGTCTTGACGGTAATTTATGGATTCTTAAAAAAAACCCTTAATAGGATTATGTTGGTCCTTCTGTTGTCTATTAAATTAAAGTTTTGTAGGGGCCTTTCAACTAACTTGAAAAAGACCAAATCAGTCTTCCTTAAGCCATCCAGGAAACAGGTTGCTGAAATTGTCACCCTAGAAACAAGCAAATCAGGTTATCTAAACCCTACAAGTGAGCCAGGATAACCACAGTTTATAGGTCATTTGGCTCAAGCCTTGTCTCTCTGAAATCTGAATATTTTAGAGAGGTTATGAGTAGGATTTAACTACTGCAGATAATCCCTATCACTAAGTCAAAGGAACACAAGAATCATTACAGTGGTCTACCTTGGACCAATGTCCTGTATCTAAAAGAGGCCACTAGCAGTTTCTTCAGAGGAAGGTACAAAACACTAGAAAAATGGAATAACATGACTACAGGAAAAGTTTCTTCCTGAGACCTGAAGAAGAATATTGTGATACTTTAAAGCTTATCTAAGTCTATCCCAATTATGCAGTTTGTCTAATAAAAGATATCACGCACAAAAAGTCTTGCCTTCCTAATCCATGTCTTTTGGTGGTATATGCTATGAAATAAGAGACTGTATATGGATTACAGATTTATACTAACCTATACAAGGTAACTATGACATTTCTTATTGGGCAAAGTTCACTCAATGCACATACATTTCAAATATCTGAAGTCTATGAGAGTGTAAACCAGGGATCAGCAACCTCTGACATGCATGCAGGAGCATGGCATGCAAAGTCATTTTGTTTGGCACATGTGCCTTGGGGCAGATGGTAGGGAAGGGCCTGGAGCTGGGGCTGTGCTGCCACAGCAAGGATCAGGCCCCTCGTGGCTCTCCCACCATCTGCATGGGCACCATTGTGTAGTCACTCCTTTAGTGGGATACCTGCCCAACCATACTACAGTGTTTAAGAATCAGGAAGAAACTTGGGCTGGCTTGTGAGTCCATTGCATGAGCTTCAACATTGCCTAGAGAAAGGTCAAATTTTTCATTGGATCTTCGTCCACTTTTCTGTGTGCCTACTTACTGACAATGAGTTCTGCAGATTAACATTTTCATTTTTAACTATTTTAAATTATCTTCATTTTAGTTTCATTGTATGGTCCTTGTAAGTTTACTACAAAAGATAACACTTGTTTGCACCTTTGTTCTTTGCGCCGGTCTTTATTTAGTGTTTCTTTCTCTTGTCCTCCCCATTAATCACTTTTCGAAATAGCCCTAATCTTTCCTATTTACCACTATATGTAAACCATTGCACATCTTTAATTCATTCTGGTGCCCATTACTGGACCTTCTTGCTCCTGCTATAAAGTTTTTGACATGTAGGCCAGAGGAATGCAATATTCAAGGTGGTGGTAATCCCACCATCAATTTATTCCATCAACGTACGTAACAGCAGCATAATATTTTCACTATTTCCTATCATTTCCTTTGCAAGCCTAACTCCTTTTGTCCAGCAGTGCACAGTGAACGGAGATTTTTATTGTGACACATGTCTCTTTCCTAAGTGCAGGCAACTCCGGCTTGATGCTATTTTGCTCAGTGCTATTTCTCTATAACGCTCATTTTACATTGATACCTGAGTCCACTTAGTGCTCAGCAAGTTTCGTTATAATGCTCATGGCCACTATCTTGGTTAGTCAAAATCTTTCAGTTTCACTTAATGCTATTTCTGCTTAGTGCTCCATTTTCTGGGAACCAATTAATGGTGCTAAGCAGTGGTTGCCTGTTTAGGACTGCAGCAGGTTTTCTAGTAACTGAAATATACATCTGAAAGGATCATTTCAGTTACTAAACAACCTAGTAACCTAGAAACCTAATGTAATCTGTTAGTATTCTGTCTAATGGTATCTTTATCTACCTAAAATAGGTACTTACATTGTTCCATTACTTTAGTATGTCTTGTTAAATCTTACTTTTTCTCATAACCGCCCTTTGAGGTGGCACAGTTCTATTATCCCTGTAGTAGAGATGGAAAGCTGTAGCACAGACAAGCTAAGGTCATATCTACATTGCATACTTACATTGCAACAATATAAAACTTACTAGGTTGATCCACACAGCCTCTCTCTGTACCTGAAAGCAGTGTAGTCATATACCCTGAGCCAATGTTCATAAGCTAATTAATTCTGTATCCCAGCAGTGCTTTTGATTGCCTTCTGTACCTTGCAAACATTGCCACACTTCTGTTTGAGGAAGTAACCCAACATGAAGTAGAACAGCACATTTGCAAATACTGCTCCCCAGTACTATATGTCATATAGACCTACTCTAATGCCAGATCCACAAAGGGGTTTGCCCAGCCTGAGCTGGAGAGGGGGCAGGTGGATTAGAGCCCCCCTGAGGGTTGCTTTGAAAACTGGAAGTGGTGAAGCTATGTCTACGCAACAACATGGACAGTCTACTGGACTTATAAATACTGCCACTTAGTAGTGGTAATTACCTTTCCCAAAGCTCTGCAAAGCAACTCTGGACAGAACAGGGACATTAATTCAGGTCTTCCAAGTTCCATCTTAACAGCCTAACAAGGACCCTAATGTAGATTACAAGGAATTCCTCCATTACACTTTTGCTTTGCTGAAAATTGGCAATTTTTTCTTACTCTCTGTTTTCTAGATCTTCATTTCTGACCCAGCACCGAATTCTGACTGTTTTCCCCATAAACATTGTCTACTGATAGTCACTGTTGTATCATAAGTTTTATTCTCCATTTACCTTTTTGTGTTTAAGAAGCCCTACTATCTTTCCTGTTCACAACTGGTGTGGCTGATTTACCATCAACCAGAGGAGCTGGGTGCATTTCACAACTACCATACAAGTGACAACTACATTTACATATTCTCATTATTGTCACATATAGATATAACAAACAAGGGACAAATCCTGCATTGACTTCTGTTCCTGTTCACTCCTATTCTATCCAATGGCATAACACTATGAGGAAGGAGACTGCAGAAATGCCTGTAAAAATTATGGATAACAGCACTATATAAACCAATGCAGATCACAGTTCCACCAGTATCCAATGGCTACATCTAAATATCTACATTTTTCTCTCCAAGTATAAAACACTGAGCACTTACTAAGCACTGCCCATTCACACAAGGGTTTTGATGCTGACAAATATCACTGAGGGGAATACATCCATTTGGTCCATGGCCACTCCCAGTGTACCCTGATGGGCAGATGCAGGCAGGTATCAGACCTATAGAGGATGAGACAAAGTATGCACAGTAACTAGGTAGATCCTGATTACAACAATTTTAGCCTTGTCACTAATGATGCCTAAGACAGATAAGAAGCAGGGCTTCATAAAATGTTTTAATCTGTTAATGTACAAAATCTTTTCAAAACTATTTCCTTGCCCCATGTCTCAAGTGGTCACTAAAAGGCTACGTGTTTTGATTTGATATAGTTATTGAAGAGTCCAAAGTCCAAGTGACTGGACAGTCTGAGGACTTTTGTAGAGATGAGCAAAAGGAAGCTTGCCACTGGAATTGGGGAGCTGGTTGCAGAAAGGTAATTGTAAAGTGGCCCACATCTGCAACTGAACCTGGTGACAGAACCTAGATTTGTTCCTGTCAATACTGTGCAAATTCTTGCAAATTTTCACTTTGTTCTCTTCAAATTCCCAATCACCACCTTTTACAAAATCATTTTATAAAAGCCTATAATGCTAGACAAGCATGGCAGGCCACCAACATGCCCATTAACTTGCTGCCTGAAGGTTAAGTAAACATTCTAAAGATAAAGGATGTCTCTGACGTGTTGTCACAAACTTATCTGATCTGATTTAAATTTTCTAAAGACTCAGACCAAAATCTCTTAATTCCTAATAAGGCATATTACCTGGAATGGAAGTACAGGATGCCAAAGAATGACAACCTCCATTATTTATTAAGCAGATGTCAACCTGAGTACATATTTTTCCATCTCCTTCAAAACCTGGTAAGAATAAGGTCATTATTAGTCCACAACAGTTCATGGCATATATGAGTTTGTGAAATATACTCACACAATCATCAAGGGAAAGATACTAGAATGCAATGAAAGGGGAGATTTTTTTACAGCAGCCGAAAAGATTGTAATAATTACTGGACCAGAGATTTTCAAACTTCTTAGGTTCTTTTACCTGGGTATCATGCCTTAAAGGCCTAGTCCTAATGTAATTTATTTTAGTATTAATCCTATGACTATTTATTAAAGAAAACAGGATTACATGCATACAAGGTTTTTATAAGCTTTAGTCACACCATCCCAGGATGCTCTGAGGTTTAATACACACAAAACTCAATGCAGAGAAGGAAGTGTAGCTCAGTAAGGTACACCCCAAAGTATTATTCATCAAAGCCTATGAACCAGGGGTGGGCAAAATATGGCCTGTGGCCTGGAACCAGCCTGCAAGGCCATTCTACCTGGCCTGCAGGGCTTCTAAAAAATTCAGAAAATTAATATTGATCTGTCCTTGGTTCCTCTCAAAATGAGAGGGGCAGTACTAGGGGCAGTAGGACCCAGGCAAAGCCTGATGGGCTCCCACAACAGCAGGGCCCACCCAGCCCCACCCCCCAGCCAGAAGCCACAGCAGGGGCTTCTGGCCTGGGACTGTGACACTGCACTGCGCTGGAACCTGAGGAAAGGGGGGGGGAGAAGTGGGGGGAAGAAGCTCGGGGAAAAGTGGCCTCTCACCCGTCCCATTGCCCACACTCCCTGCTGCAGCCACTCACAGCCTGCACAGGGCTGTCCTGAGCAGGCACAGGCAGCCCCATGCGGGCTGTGAGAGGCTGCAGCACAGGGCACCAGGCATGAAGCCACTTTTCCCCCTGCACTCAGCACCAGCTTGTAACCCGTCCCCGCTGCCAGCCTGGGCCCTGTGCTGGGTCCAGGCTTGCCTGTCAGGGCTGCACATGGTGGCAGCAGCTGCGGCCCCCCCACTTGCCACACCAGGCAGTGTTTGCTGCTGCCACCCGCCCAGAGCTCGCATGCTGGGCAGCCCAGAAGCAGGGGTGGCAAACACTGCCCAGCGCGGCAAGTGGCGGGGCCGCAGCTGCTGCCACCATGGCGCATCCCTGACAGGCAATCCCAGAGCCAGCATGGGGCCCAGGCTGGCAGCGGGGGTGGGTTACAAGCTGGTGCTTAGCGCAGGAAAAGTGGCCCCTCCCCTGCCCCATGGCTGGCGCCCTGTGCTGCAGCTGCTCGAAGCCTGCATGGGGCTGCCTGTGCCTGCTCAGGACAGCCCCGCCCAGGCTGCAAGCAGCTGCAGCAGGGAGCACAGGTCATGGAGTGGGGGAGGGGCCGCTTTTCCCCACACACAGCACCAGCTCATCCCCTACTGGGTAGCAGGGGATCAGGGCTGCATGCTTTCCCCCGCCTGTACTGTGGGGCTGGGAGGCACTGGGAGTGAGCGTGTACACAGGACCCACACCAGTGTCCCAGGGCTAGTGCTGGCGGGGTCCAGAGCAGGGCTGCAGGGGTACAGGGTCCCAGCTGGCAGGGGCTTTATAGAGCCAGGCCAGTGCCCCCATCTCCCTGCTGGTGCAACCCAGCCTGGCTCCACAAACCCCTGCCAGCCTGTGCTCTGCTCTGGGCCCTGCTGGTGCTGGCCCTGAGACATTGGTCCCAAGAAACTAGGATATTGGTCCCAAGATGGTGACCAGGGGATGGGGCACCTGTCAAGGGGTGGGGCTACCTATATAGCCCTTGATAGCTTGCCAAAACTGGGTAAGCAGCCCTCCGGCTGAAATAATTGCCTGCCCCTCCTATGAACCAATTACGGTCAGATGCATCAGATCAAAACATAAGCTAGAGTTTGTTTCCATTGAAATGATTCCATCCAGTTAGAAACATTTTTTTCAATTTTTTTTTTACTACTTCTATAAAGTTGCAGTACTTCTCATAAAGCACTTTAAAATATGCAAACACATTATACAGACTCTGATCAACACGTCTACTGTTCTATTTACTTTATGCCTGGAAATGTGCTGATTTGGGAATCAATTCTAGTGCAATAAGTAATTAGTCTTTTAAAGAACAGCAATACTTCTGGTTTCTGACACACAGGATGCATTTTTAATTAACATAAAAAATATAATTACTATCATAATTATACAATTACTGCCTGCCAATTAATTACCTTTCTTTAGAAAAAGGAGTCCTCTAGCAAATCAGAAGACTAATGTTTTGAATGTTTTGCTAGCTATGTCTTGCTGGTTTGAAGTAAGTAATTTACATCATTTTAGAAGAGCCATAATCAGAAACCCACACTACAAAATGTTCATCACTAAGCTTTCCTAAAATTTAAGGCAGCTTTAGTTTATGTTGACTACAAATACTATATTAAAACAAAATACAATTGATTTTGATAATACAACCCACCTCTATATAAATCAAATTACAGTATCTTAGGACTCTAATAGTCCTGTCTTATTATGCAGTATGCTAAAACGTACAGAATCTTCATGATTTAAGAAAACTAATCTTGCAGAAGATTAACAGGAAATAAGTACACTGTTTTACCTGGTGGGCAAAGACCACAGTGGAATGATCCCATAGTGTTAATACAATGAACCATTGGTACTATTGAACAACCGCCATTCTCCCTTTCACATTCATTAATATCTTGGCAACTGTAGCCATTTCCTTGCCAACCTATAAAGACAGAGTATAAAGCCATAAAATGGAAAAAAAAACATATGACAACCCTTCTCCTATCTTTGATAAGAGATTTTCTGCCTTTCCAAGTATAACAAAACATTATTTTTGAGTGCCCTTAAGACAAGGTAGAGGACTCAGATGGTTCCTCCTGTGGTTTATTAGGTTTAAAAGCTGAAATGTAGTCTAGGCTTTATAATAATTTAGGCTGTGTGGTATGAAAGAAAACCTTCCAACTGAACACACCCTGTTCAGAGTCAAGAATCAAACACATTTTTATCTACATACTAGAAAATACAGATTTACTGTAAAAATGGTACAAAGGTTTGTTCTATACTTAATATTGAAAATTCCAAATTTCTGTAATCCTAGTTTGTACAAGATACCTAAATTATTTAGGCAAGTGTGATCCAAAAAGGGGACTTATAAATTCAAGATGTTGCAGCCAGAAGGGACCAATAAATTGTTTAGACTTACTCCTTGTGTAATAGATGTCAAAGTGTCTAATATAATGCTTATATAATACAAGTCAAAGCTCCTGACTCTTCTCAAGTAATAACATCAGTCAATATTACCAATGCTTCCCCTTGATGGCTGAAAACACAGAAGGCTATGATACCTGTGGGACAAGGCCCGCAATAGTAAGATCCTGGAGTATTGTAGCACCGAACAGGAGGATTCTGCGAACATGGGGGATTAGGAAGACTGCATTCATCTATATCAGCACGGCAGGCAGAACTGCCTGGTGGAGACATCCAACCGGCCTCACAGATACAGTGGTATTTTGGCTGTGAACATCATATATAATGTTATAAATTGTGAAACTTAGTACAAATCAAACAAAAGAAGTTGTTTAAGCTTAGGCAAATTACAAAACAAGTCTCGAAGTATCATGTGATTTTGTCTTTGCATGGGTTAAGTCAGTGGGGTAACTTTCCCAATCTATTTCTCCCTTTGAGACTGAATCTGTAAGGTATTCCAGTAACAATAGCCTGAATAATTTTTTTCAGTAGGTAAAAGAAATCTGCAATTTACCAAAATATACCAGAGAAAATGAACAGCAATTGTAAACTCTACCTAAACATAGTCAAAAGCAATCAGCTTGTTTTCCATTTAAGGAAAAGAGACTATACGAAATCAATTGGTGCCTCTCTTTAAACAACCTGCTCAGTAATCTGTGTTATGGAAAACCAGAAATAATTAAAATCCAAATACATATTTTCTTTAAGGGCTACTGGAAAATGTACTAGTGTTCAGACATTCAGAATGAATTGCACCACAATAAAAACAGATAAATAATCAGAGTGGCAGCCTGTCCCTGAACTTCTTTTTGAAAGGCAGCAGGCAGGACAGCATGGCACCTCAGAGACTAACTCAGTCAGAAAAACACAAACCTTGGTAGGCAACATGCTACTTTGTCAGATGCTATGCAGTGAATGAATGAGTTAGTCCCCCAGGGTACCTGCACACATGCCAGGAGGCTCCTCCAACATGCTGTAATTACAGTGTGTCAAAGCAGACTCGATTAAGCAAGTTTGTTGGAGCATGGTAATTATTGCACTCCAGCCAGCCTCCACGTCTCATGCATCAGGGTCCCCGTGCTTCAAAATAGCAGTGGAGACACTTTATCTAAAGTTCATTTGATTAGCTTTAGATAAAGCAGCCCTACCACCATTTTGAAGTTCAGGGACCCTGATACACAAGACATGCCAGGTGCTTTAATTAGAGTGGCTTGAAGAGCCGCTCTAATTAACATGCCCCCCCTTCCCACCCCCAGTGCACATGTAAAAGCACCCTAAGGTGCCACTTTTCTCTGCCTTCTACCTGACTTCAGATTAACATGGCTAACTTCATTCCCCATATGGCCTCTCTGCAAGGAGGTAAGTATTGTAATAATTTTTTTTTTTAAATGAGGTGCTGCTCAATTCACAAAAGGTACGGAGGGGTGGTTGGAGTCTAATGAGGTATGCTCTGAGTCTAAAAAAGTGGAGAGCCACTGGAATATAGGCCATATCTAATAAAAATTTTAAATATTCAAATAAATGTGTCATCTTCTCACCTGCTTAAGGATATACAGTAACAATGGGGCTGATACTGTGGACAAATACGGGGACAAATACATCTCAGGAGGTGCTAAAAACTCTCAAATCTTTCTTTTATGAATGAGAATAGACCCTAATCCCAACACCATGCAGCAACCAATATTTGGTCATTTTATATTTTAGTATTTGCTTTCTGTCCCTAGCTGACCTTTAGGGTGTGTATAATCATTCGTCACGCCCAGTCTACATTCACACCATTTGGTTTAAACTGCATAAATGTGGACCAGAAGCAGTGCATGCAGCCATTTGCCACTCTCAGGAACAATGGGGGGAAACCTGTGTAAGTAACTTTGGGTGGGGGAGGGGCAGGCGGTATTGGGGACACTAATAGGTTTGCAAGGGGGTTGGCAGGTCTGTGGGGGTGCCTGGCCAGGGGATGGTGAGAGGGGGTTAAAAAATAGCCCATTCAGGGTCATGGGGGTGGGAACAGTATAACCCTGGAGCCCAGGAAAATGGCTGGGCTTTCTTAGCTCTAGGGCTGTACTGCAAATGCATTTGCAAGATTGGCTTAACCCAGTCTCTATCTAAGTTGGTGCACCTACTCAAGTGCACTAATTTAGACTGGGCATGCTATTCTTTCCGGGATTTCAGGCCCCTGAATGGCAGGGCATTTAGATCAACTTAACCCTGGGTAGATTGATCTAAATGTAACATTTGTATGTATCCTCAGAATATGGTTCATTGGAATACATTTATATAATACGTTGTATGTAGAGATTCATATTTTATGTCTTACCTCACTGGGCTGCTTTCTGTCTGCATCTATGCAGACACCATGCTCACAGAGATTCTGAGATCCCCCTTGGCAGTCATCAAATTTTGAGGTACAATGAGGCCCATAGGTTTCTGGGGTACAGATGCAGCTAAGGATGAAAACACAGAGCAGTGCTGTAGTGTTTACTATCTTAGATAGTTATATGGTATAATTGTCATGGTAAAATAGCATTTCTCAGTCTTTCATATCTTTAAGAACACCTTGGTAAAAATGGAGACCTAAGGTAAAAAGTAGCTAAATTCACAAAGAAACGTATCACACAATGCCAAGTATTGCAACACCTACTTTTTAGATAGCTGTTCCAATGGGAGAACCCATAGCAGCTAGGGCCAGACTGGTAAACAACGTAGGCCTCTAATATAGGACTGATGATGATGATGGGTGATCACTCGTGAAGAAGTAAGATTGTCTTTCAAGGATCTTAATAGTGAGTCCGCAGGTGGCTCCATAGCCCAATTCTAGATCCACATGTCTTGTCACAGTGAGAACAGGTGTTTCCAGAAGGGATGGGCACTGTGCTGCTGTGCTGGATGTTCTCGTGTTCTTTTCACCTGTTCCTCTTTTCCTCTTCTGTCTGTTGACAAGCTGTTTCAAAGTGTTGAGATCCCTCCCAAAGAGTCTTCTTTCATTTTGGTCGGTTCTGAGCAAGGGTCTCCCAAGTGTTCACATTGATGTTATACCTCTTCATGTTTGCCTTCAGGGTGTCTTTGAAGCACTTTCTTTGCCCTCTGCTACTTCACTGATCTTCTTTCAACTGTGAGAAAAAGATTCTCTGTGTGGGAGTCAGGAAAGTGAACAACATGACCTGTCCAGCGAAGTTGGTTTGGGATGATCATGGCCTTAATGCTGTTGTAATTTGCTTCGGTCAAGGCGCTGATGTTTGTGCATCTATCCTCTCAGTTAATCCAAAGGATCTTGTGAAGGCACCATTGGTGGTACTTTTCCAAGCTCTTGTGATGTCTTCTGTATGTGGTCCAAGTTTCTGAGCCATACAGCAAAATTTGAATGACAAACGTCCAAAGGCCGCACTTACACATTTCAAGCGGTGTTGTATTTCTACGTTGATGTCTGATATCTTCCAAGATAGGCAAAGTTTTTGGCAAGTCGGAGACAGAGTCATGAAGCATTCATTAACACCGATTGGGAGTTCTGAGAGTAGGTTCATAAGTTCATTTTTGATGGCAAAACTAACTCCACGTGTCCTTGACTTCTTCTGATCCTCCTCTCCAGAAGAAGGTGTAACCCACACTTTCTTCTTTCAGATGTCCTTCTCCAGCATGTTGAGTTTCAGATAGGGCAGCAATGTCAATGTTGAACTTCCTCAGTTCACAAGAGACTATTGCTGTCCTTCACTTGGGGCAATCACTATTTGCATAGTCCATTAAGGTTTGTACATTCCAGGTTCCAAAAATCATTTTTGTTTCTTTGTGACTGCATAGAGGTGATCCCACTGAATGCAGTTATCCAGTCAGGAACTGATCGAGACAGACTATGTTTGGGGCAACTTTTCTAGCCCCCTCCCCACGCGAGGTGATCAGAGTGGATTCTAAATAGGAATGCTCAGTCATGGGTGCAGCTGCCGACCTGCTCTTACTGCCTCTGTCCTCAAACAAGACAACTGAAGCAAACACCCACCACCTATATGCTGGTCCATGACTAGGAACTTCCAGATCTCACAGTCCTGTCCCTGTTGCCACTCAGTGATCACCGTAGGACTTTCCTGTTTGTGCATATGAGATGTTTAATTCCCATAAGGAAGATACCTATGCGTGACTTCTTTTAACATGAGGATGTTGTCACACACCAAAAAATACATGGTCCTTGACAGATAGGGATGTAAATCCAATGGTATGGAAGCCAAGACAATTAGAAACACTTGATCTGCTGCAACCCTCATTCACCTTCACAGCCACTGAAAAGGGGGGTACGCTTTTCTTCCGCCTGGTCTGCCATTGAGGGTCTTCTTGGACTACAGCTGAATTAGGTAACAAAGTACAAAACTGTGTACTTGAAAACTTCTGCTCTGCTTCCATTTGTACGTAAAGGTGCCTAACTTCCATGGGTGTTTTTTACCTTAAAGTTTCTCAGAAACAGAGAGATCTCCCTCAAGGCATGCTTACACCTCAGTCTTGATAGGACTCACCAGCCTGGTTTCTATTTTATGAATTAACCTGGTCAGGATCCATAAAATAGGCATTTCACTATGCGTCTCCGCTATGGGACTTAATCCTGAAGGCACCCTCTGTTCATGTCTAACTCACTCTGACTGGATTCTGCACAAAAATGCATTGATATCTGTCATAAGAATATAAGAATTGCCATTTACTGGGTCAGACCATAGGTCCATCTTACCCAGTATCCTGTCACAGGGTACATCTACATGTGAATTAATGTGAAGCAAAAAACTCAGGAGCACTTTGAGACAGAGTAAATTGCTCCCAGGTATAGTGTCTACATGTGCACCTGGGAAAGCAGCAATTTAAGCTGAGGCAGAGCAGGCCCCCAGCTCACTGGGCTGACCAGGTGCAATTTACTCCCACGGTCAGCATTTACATGTGCTCTTCAGCACAGTAAATTACTCCATCATAAAATAGTACTGTCCCCAACTTTGCTACAGAGCTAATTAGTCTACTCTGCAGTGAGCTGCGTGTTTAGAAGCACCCACACAGTGACAGACAGTGGACACTGAAAGGGACAGTGAACTGGGTATGACCATTAGATCTGTGCAAAGCTTCGGATCGCGATTTGGATTCGGACATGATCTGGGAGATTCAGAGGCCGAATCTACAAGCCCAGATTGAATCACTAGAAGCTTTAGGCTTTCTGAATTTATTTGGAGCTTCTGAATATATTTGGAAAAGATTCGGAAAAGATTCGGCAATTTGGCGATAGGGTATAATGGGGAAATCAATGAAATATCTGTAACTGTTGTTTTTTGGCTGATTTGCATGAAACTTGCAGGGATGGTAGCTCTTGCTGAGGGCATAAAGTCTACCAAGTTTCAAGATGATAGGTACAGGAGTTCCTGAGAAACTGGACCTCAAATGCCTAAAAGCAAAACTCATGTTATGCATGTGTGTTAAGCCACAGTGGAGTAAAAACTGCAGGGATGGTAGCTCCTGCTGAGGCCACAAAGCCTGCCAAGTTTCAATAAGATAGGTGTAGGGGTTTCTGGGACAGTGCACCTCAAGATGCTGACAAGCAAACTTGTGTCACCTGTGTGTGTTAAGCCACAGTGGGATGAAATGGACTCAGTGTAGATTAGACAGGGGAATTCTGATGCACAGCGACCTGCCAGACATCTGACTCGCGAGGTACCTCTGCACTTTTACCTGCGCTGCTACATCTCCCTTCCCCCCACCCACCCCAACCTGTCCCTCACCTACTGATGCCTCCATTTCTATTTTCACTGACTGGCTTTCTTGCCTGCATTGCATGCTAGGCCAGACTCTGGCTACTTTACTATTCCTTCCATCCAGGCTCAGGAGACACCCCAACTGCAGGTACATCCTCAGCCTGACAAAGGGTTTTTCAACCTGAAAGCTTCCTAAGATACATTTTTCTAACTATTTTGTTTTTTTTCATAATAAACATATAAACATAAAAAGCACAAGATAAGCCATCACATGCCACAAGAAACATATATCCAACACAACATCTTTACTTCTTGCTGTCAATTCCTTTATAAAAAGAAAGGCTCTGTGACAGCTCCGTCTGGGTACCTGTGATGCTGCTGGTACTACTGATGTTGAGCCAGCTAAGTTATTTTGACCTGCTGTCATTTACACTGGTGGACTAGACCGAGGCTGTAGGGGAGGAAACCTCATGGGGGCACACTGCCATGTTATGCAGAGGCCCCAGTGCCAGAAAGGGCACACCTGAACACACACGCAGTCCCACAAGCACCCATGTCACAGGTTTTGCCTGCCTGCAGCCAGAAGTACAGGGCCCCAGAACCCAGACTCCCCATGCACCTATCTCTTTGACAGCTGGCAGGCATTGTGGCTGCAGCAGAGGTACCACCCCTGCAGTTCTCACCCCGCTGTGCCTTAACACACACAAACACACACACAGTGTCACCCGTGTCATGAATTTTGCTTGTCAGCAGTTTGTGGTGCAGTTTTCCTGAAACCCCTGCACCTATCTCCTTGAAACTTGGCAGGCTTTGTGGCCTTAGCAAGAGCTACCATCCATGCAGCTTCAGCCTGCTGTGGCTTAACACACACACGACATGAGTTTTGCTTTCAGAATTTTGAGGTGCAGTTTCCCAGAAACCCCTGCATCTATCACCTTGAAGCTTGGTAGGCTTCATGCCCTTTGCAGGGGCTACCTTCCCAGCAAGTTTCATCCAAATCAGCCAAAAAATAACAAAGTTATAGATATTTCATTGATTCCCCATTATATCCTATGGATGAATCTCCGAATCACCAAATCTTTTCTGAATTGATTTAGACAAATCGATTCGGAAAAGCTATTCAGATCTCCTAATAGAATCAGCCGAATTTGAATCAGCCAAATCTGAATCCGAATCAAATAGTTGCCTATTTGCATAGGCCTAACGACCAGGGATTTTTCCATTGTTCCTCTCTAACTTGCAGCCTCCAGCATTTAAGAACTAGTAAGTTCTAAATCAGAGGCCGTATCCCTAACTCCCACAGTCAATAGCTACTGATGCCTCTTTCCCCCAAGAAATTATGCAATCCTTTTTTGAATCTAGCTGGACTGTCAGCTTCTACAACATCTAGTAGCAATGAGTTCCATACTTCAGTGATATGCTGTGTGAAAAAAACCTACTTTTGTTAGCTTTCAACTGACTACCAGTTTCATTTTATGACTGACACTCAGTTCTTGTTTTGTGGGAGAGAGTAAATAATAACTTTTTCTTATTTACTTTCCCTTCACTATTTAGGATTTTGTAAACTCTTATCATGTCCCGCTTCGAGCATCTCTTTTCTAAACTGATGGGCCTAGCCTCTTTAGTCTCTCCTCCTATGGAAGCCCCACCATAACACTAATCATCCTTGTTGCCCTTCATTAGATCTTCTTTAATTCTTCTATAACCACTTTCTATATTTATGTCACTTTCTTTTAATCCATAACTGCTACATGGGAGATGGTCATAACAGTGATGCTTTCACCTCTCCTTTTATCCACTAGCTCAGTGGCTAAAAACTGCCATGACTGCTAGGCTATAGGTTTGTTACCTTCAATTTAACCTGTAGTTAGGAGTGAGATAAATTGATCAATGAGACCGTTTCAGTCAAACTCAAAAGCTTTATTAGGATACGTAATAGCAATGATTTATTGATACTAATAAAGACAATCTTTATTATGCAGCCTGAGATTCAGGAAGAACAGGTCTGCCGGCCAGGCATCTCTGCTTTCCTGGGGATTCTCACTGAGTTGTTTTGTTTTGTTTTTTGCTGGGCTTTGGGAAAGGTTCAATGTGTTGCTTGCCCCATGCCCAATATTTATAGTGGTTGATTTGACATGCTAATCATTGATCTATGGTTGGTCTTATTTTAGTTTCTTTGTTTCACTGGAACTTTTGGACCTGGATAGAACCAGATCTTAGTGGGTCAAGGGATCACTTTAGCTAAGGCTCTTATTTTTAGGTCATCTGACCTCAGTCTGTTTATCATCTGTTAATCTTTACTTTAATCAAGATCTTGTTAATCAATTAACATTTATATTGTTGAGATAGCAGAAGGACAGATTTCTTATCTCTTATTATGCCTTGCTCTTTGGCCTTGATCAGTTATTTACTAACTGTGGCCTATGGGCTGACAAGGCTACTTTGCTCTTTCCATCCTCAAGGCTGCCTTTGTATCTATAGTCATTTGAATATGTTAGCAAGAATATATTTATCATAACAAAATAACTATTAATACATTTGGTCACTTTAATTATTAACATTTTAGGATGCAATTATAATGCAAAGTATTTAGGATATAGGCCCTTGGTTATTTCTACAGCCTTGGCTCAAGTTCCCTAAAATTGGCCAAGCCTGACATCCACACTTCCCCTGCAATTTGGTTATGCTTTGAATTGCATATGTTTGAGCAAATTATAGTGCTGTTTGTCATCCATAGCTAATGTTGCACAGGCCTATGCACGATTTACAAGTTATTCTGAGTGAAGGCCAGGATGTGGTTGATTTGGACTTTGTGGTGCCCACTGATGAACTAATAATATCTCTGTCTCTGGGTCACATGTTCAGTTGGAAAGCAAGCTTGATAAACTATTTGCAGATTGCTGAACACTGACTATGTTGAGCTGGCACTAATTAACTTAGGTTTAAAGCTGGGATACTTTAATACTTAACAAGAATCTGTGCCAAAAATATTCTAGTTCACATGTTAAGACTGTCCTAACATATTAACACCATTTCATGTTCCTCAAGCACATATGGAGAAACAAAATGACAAACTGAAAAACCAAACCAAACTAAAATGCTGATTCTTAAAAAAAAGACTTGATAGACTTTAAAGACACTGAGGTGCATTTCCATACTTCAAGTCCTGCTCCAAAGGACAGATCAAAATCAAGGCTAACAAAAAACTCAGAAAGGTTATTCCAGAGAGCTAGAAATCATCACTGTATTCAAGATATTCTAGTAAAAAATTAATTCATCACCCATTTGAAGTTGCTAACAGCAGAAATTCTTAAAAAGGAGGTCATGCTCTATGTAGTTTCAAATGAGTAATAAAACACATCATGTTCTTCTGCTACTGAATAGGATGCTGAGTTTTTTTCTTCTTCTTTGAAGTTACTTTTCACTGAATTCCTGATCATTTATAAAAAAGTGAATAAATAAATCATAAAACTGTCCTCACTAGGTATGGAAGAGTGGACTAGGATGGGAGGAGGAATGGAAAGGAAACAGGAAGATATGGAGCAGGAGAGCCTTGTTTGACAAGAACATCAAAGGAACGTATATACCTTTTGGCCTGGTATATAGGTACTGTTCATTTTTTTCCAGTACTGATTTGACACAAGGGGGGGACAGAAGAGACACTGAGGTCATCTCTTGGAAGCTGCCCTTCAGGAAACGACCACTTAAACATGAGAGGGAAATGGAAATGGGGACCATGTTATATCTTTTATTTCAGTAGCGCATCTATGGTGCTGATAGAAAGGTCGCAGTTATTTAAGTTACTTTAGGTTTAGCTTGTTTTACACACTGTCTGACAAGATGGACAGCTACAAGCATGATGAAAACTTGTCTTTTAAAATCAAAATAAAGCTGACAGATTACCAGCCCAACCCCTGCCACCCATAAATAGTACTTGAACTGGGAGAAGAAGCACTGTGAAGGGATATTCTTCCTAAAAACTTCTTTAAAGCAGTGACATGCCAAATAAATATTTGTGGGGGCTAAGATTCTTAGGTTGAAGCTGTGAACAAAATGCTTTGGAGAAAGCTCTGGCATGCCGTCCAGCCTGTTTGTTCCCTTCTCACAGGAAGAGCTTTGTATTACATCTGAATGTTATGTATTTGCCAACTTATTTGCCACTATGAAAACATGCAGAAGAATTTTCAGACAAGCCTTCCCCAGTAAACAAGAGGGTGTGCTCAAAGGAACTGAACAAGGGCTGTCATTACAACAGGCCTGAACAGCACTAACATACCAATTAAAGAAGGGGAGGTGACATGGACCCCACTTCTATCTAATTTGTTGAACTGGGTAAATCTCTGAACGGTAAGACCCACACTCTGGAACTGCATGCATCTCCCATACATTGTCAGTGGGAGATACCATTTCTGCTCAGTTTCTGTGTACACAAACAATTGTGTATTACTTGTTGTCTGACTTCCGTCTCAGTAGTGGCTGCTTTTGTGTGGTGGGTGCAGATGTTCCTTTAGGTCTGTATTGTGCTGTTATGAATATTGCTGCCCTAAAATGCACATTAAGACTTAAGCTTCCCTGGGGAAAAATACCTTTTTCTCCTCACTTTCTTTTTGCTACAGGAGATGATAATGTGATGTAATGACACACAAATTACAGCACTTATGGTTGGCATATTAGGACCAAGGGGTATGAAGCAGAGGCTCTAGTAGTGATCTATCTCACCTTCCCACTTGAGAGAGAAACCAAGATACCACCCAGTTCTCCCTCTCTCCCTGGACCCAAGATCTGGATAAACTAGACTACCGTGAAAGATTAAGGTGTTCCTCCCAAGCCCCCTCCCACCTCCCCCCTACTCCATAGGTATAAAGCTCAGACTACATTCTAGCTGTGAAGGAGACGTGATTCCCTTGACTCAAAACAGGCAAAATTGCCAGTGACTTTGATGAACATTTTTTCTGTGCCAGGACTTACCCCATGATTTATCAAGCATGTTGTGATCACTCTGAGGCAAAGGTGCTACAGTATACTGATATGTATTGTTATTTCCCATATTGTTACTGGGTTGGCAGTAAATGACAAAAAATGCCAGAGGATTCTAATAATGATTTTTTTTTATGTAAGGACATTAAAATATACCTGTAACTGCCTGGTGTGTTCACACATGTAGCTCCATTCTGGCAACCTAGTGCTGTTCCAGCATAAATCTGACATTCATTAACATCAACTGAACAGAGTGGGCCCTGAAATGTAATAGAAATCCAGTTTATTTACCAAATAGCAGAGAAAGAAAAGCTGTTCAATGGAGCAGTTATTTGATATAAACTTTAAAAAAGTATACAAACCACAGGCTGCTGTCTACATAACTTCCCTTAGGAAACATTGCTGTTTTCGGGTTTGTTTCCTTGACCCGCTAATCAATCAAAGAACGGTGTAAAATCTTTCAGATGTTCATACACAGAATATGGATAACATAACGTCATCATCCTTATGGTGGCTAGAAACTTTTTGGAAAAATACTTTTTCACTGAAATATGCCATTTTTATGAAATTGAAACATGCTATGAAAACAGAACAAATTAAATGAGTGTTTTGATGGGATCTTAGGTCTGGGGTGAACAAGACAGGAGAGAGAAAGAAAAAATCAATTTCAATCTAATGTGAATACAAACTAGTTTTGAATAAACTTGTTGTTTTCTGGTTTACTTTGATTACTAACCCAGGGAGGTTGCTTATCAAATGCTTTACAACAGAGGATGTATTTTGGTGTATTCCCTTCACCAGTGGAGAAGCATAAAGGGAATCTCATGAAAAATAACTCACTAAATAGAAGAGATGCTGTAAGTACCGACTGACATGCACAACCAGCCATCTTTTCTTTCTACAGGCTAGGCTGGGATTTGGCCTACAAATACCTGTATAGAGCCGTGGTTCTCAAACTTTTTTTTCATAGACCGCTTGAAAATTTTTAAGGGTCTCGATGGACCACTTAATAAACTTGTTTTTGTTCTACAAATCAAAGCACACAACTCATATTTAAATTCCAGTAGTCTTACCTTACATGTACAGATATTCACAATTGTTCTGCAACCTTTCTGTGGATCACCTGAATGGAGCTCGTGGATCAGTGGTGGTCCACAGACCACAGTTTGAGAACTTCTGGTATAGAGTATAGGGACTAAAAAGCTCTACCACACCCTGCTAGAGCCCTGTATAGATTATCTGGCCCTTAGTTCTGGAAACACATGCCAATTTACTTCATAGGTTCATAGATTGTAAGGCTGGAAGGGACCTCAGAAGATCATTGGGTCCATCCCCCTGCACCAAGCAGGAAAGATAGCTGGGGGTCAGGTGACCCCAGCAAGGTGACTGTCTAATCTCCTCTGAAAGATTTCCAAGGTACGTGATTGCACCACCTCTGGAGGGAGCTTATTCCACAGTCTGGACATCCTAGCTGTGAAGAAGTTTTTCCTAATGTTGAGCCTGAATCAATCTTCTGGAAGTTTGTGGCCATTACTCCTGGTTTTCCCCTCGGGTGCCCTGGAGAACAGTTGCTCACCAAGCCCATGATGTACTCCCCTAGTGTGGTGGTAAGCTGCTACCAACTCCCCTTTCAGCCTTCTTAACCTCAGACTGAAGAGTCCCAGATCCCTCCGCCTTTCCTCATATGGCTTGCCTTTTAAGACTTAACATATACGGGTGGCTCTTTTCTGGACTCTCTCAAACTTGTCTGTGTCCTTGTTAAAGTGTGGTGCCCAGAACTGGATGCAGTACTCCAGCTGTGGTTGCACCAGTGCCGACCAGAGCAGAAGAATCACCTCCTTGGCTTTGCTGGAGATGCAGAGTATTATTTGCCCTAGTGGTTACAGCATCACACTGCCAGCTCATATTCATACTGTGGTCTGTTATTATTCCCAGGTCCCTTTAATTCATGGTGCTGGTCAGTTTGGTGCTGCTAAGCCTGTAGGTGTGCGGGGGATTGTTTGTCCCCAGGTAAAGCACAACTTGCCAACCTATCTAGGTCCACCTGTATCTGTAACCTATCTTCAAGCATGACCATACTCCCCCATAACTTGGTGATGTCCACAAACTTGGCCAGTGAGCTCTTCACCCCCACATCCAAATTGTTAACTTTGTTCACTCCCAGAGCCAATAAAGGGGAAATAAGCAAATTCTCTGATAATGTAAATTACCAAAGCTCCAATTACTTCAGTAGAGCATCAGCAACAGAAAAGGCAAGGCTCAAGATGTTTGTAGTGGCTCTACTCTGTGAGAGGAAACTTGTTATAGCTATAATGCACTTGCATATACCAACTGCTGAGCCTGCTATTAGCTTCAGCTAATTGACATATTATCTTCCATCTTGAAATGATGTGCTGCAGTATCTCAGACTAACACTGACTCATTATTGCCATCATATATGTTGAATATACTCAAGGAGTTTGAAAGACTCACCTGCCAGTTACTGGGACAAAGACAAAAGAAGGCATCCAGAAGGTTTAGGCAGGTTCCAGAATTCTGACAGGGGTTGCTACTACAAGCTTTTCTCTGGACAGCCTACAACAAGGACAACAAATAATAAATCAAATCAGTTTCCTGGCTACACACAGCTTTGCTAGCTTGTTTTTTAAAAACTAGTGCATTTGTTTTCACACTTTCTGCACTATATTACTAATCATGTAATAGTATGTATGTGATTGGGCAATTCTCAATTCTCAATTACCTGTATTGGTCAAGCACCCTTTTTTTTTTCTCAGTACCGATGAATATTCATTTCTTACATGAGTGACAACTGTATTTTTGTCCCTAGGACTTCATCAGAAATTGTTTAGCTGAAATTAAATGTTTTAATATAACAAAACTTGTTGCCCAATTTGAAGACCCAAGTTTTGGAATGGACAGAGCAGTAGAGGGGCTGATTCTTTTCCTGGTATCTAGTTGCTATTTGTATTTCTATAATTCTATTTTGGTTAAAGTGGAAAGCTTATTTTTTAGAAAAGGCATTTCACATCAGCTACAAAATGCAGCTACTCCATGTGTGTCATTTTTCTATTGGAAAGGCTATAATGAGATGAATTAATCCATCTCATTATATTAATCCTTGCAGTCCTCTTGGTTCTTTTTTTAAAAAAAACAAAACCGTTGAGTTCCTGCTACAAGTTCTCACCTGCTCCAAGCTTTGAAGTCTGCCCTCAAGATTCATAATCTGTAACAAAAATACAAATATTAGTGTGCCTGGGATTAGTGTGATCGCATTTGTACATGCCTTGGCTTGACCAGGTGTATCTACACAGGTGCTAGACTGTGGAGTAGACTAATTAGCTCCATAGTAAAGTGCCACCATCTACACATGAGCCTATATTAGGGCACAGCAAACTGACTCCTCCGGTAAGATAGTACTTAATGGGGACAGTACTATCTTACGTCAGAGTAATTTACTGAACTGAAATTCATGTGTAGACATTGACTGCAGGCATAAATTGTTCCCAGAAAGCCCAGCCAGCCAAAACCCTTCTCTACTTCAGCTCAAATTGTTGCTGTCCTGGGTGCACATGTAGATGCTGTATTTGGGAGCAGTTTACTGCAGCTCAAACTGCTCTGGAATTCTTCCTTCACATTAATTTCACATGTTGGTGAACCCCCTGAGTGCCAGGCACAAACTATTAGATTAAAGTAGAAATGAAATATGAAAAGAAAATAACTAACAGATTTACAATGAGGTCTAAATTCTCCAAGATCCATTCTATTGGCAGTACCTAAATTGTATAGGCTGTTCTGGAAATAATAACAACCTAAATACGATTTATATATCTGGTGACAAAACTAACATCCTGATCCTATAAAGATTTATGCATATACCTTTATGCACCTTATCTTTAAGCCACTGAATGTGCACTGAACATGCACAAATCTTTGTGGGACTAGGATCTAAGAAGGGAGTTAACTGTCTACAGTTATATACAGAACAACAGCATTTTAATAAACTCTGTTTATAACAATCCCAAGGCCAGGAATTAATTAGCATGATTCAGCAAATGGACACTTTTATAGTAAACACCCTTTTTCAATGGACTTTTTTCCTATTCCCATAGAGGTTTGTTATAATGCGGTTGTATTGTAAAAGGCAGGAACAGAAAAAAAGGCAAAGATGTACACTACAAGACGGCAAGCTACAACTATAAAAAAATGAATGAAATTGAATAAAGGGGTATGAGGGATAAATAGTTTCCCTGTCGTGAAGTCTCTTGCACTGTGGAATATTTTCCTAAAGGAAATTATGGAAATTTCATAACCTGAGTCATTTACAGCCGACCTGAACAAAGGATTCTATAGCTCAATGCACAGAAAACACCTGCATTTGCAGAGGATGGGGTGCATCTCTAGTGTTTTGCATCTTTAGTTTATGGAGTCAAATGACTCCACAGATGAAACACTTTATCTATGCAGCACTTTATCATTAACAGAGGGTTTCGGTCCTACAATGCTTGAATTCAATGGGATTTTGCTTTGGTAGAAACTGCTGAATTAAGTCCACATAGATAGTAACAAATTAGGGGATTAGGAAAGGAATCACAATAGACAGAGCTTTAATCACCACCTACTGAAATCAGTCAGAATCATTCCATTGGCTTCACAGATACTACACCAATTACTTTGGTTTTAGAAAAGGACTATGGTCCTGAGCCTAAGGAGTTCACAGTAGAAGGCTGTACCTCAAAATATTCAGTCAAAGAAATAAAGGCAAATATGTTGATTTGAAGAACTTAAATATAATGTCATATGACCTGAGACTTACCTTGGAATTCATCAGAATAACCTGGCTGGATACATTTTGAGGGATACCAACACTTCTTTTTAATTCTAGTATCTCATCTTTATTTTTTCTGATCTAAATTAAAAGAAAAAAATAGTTCTAGGCTATTAAAAACAACTCAAAACCAACTTTGACTTTTCAAATGTTTAAGAGACATTTGATTCATACATTAATTTACCATGATAAAAGTCCAATATGATAGTGGTGAGTTATATACTATACACAATGGTATCTTTGAATTATTTTGTAACTACACAATTACTTTACAGGTCTTTAAAGATTTATAATTATAACAATGAAAATCATAGTCAGAAAACCTATTACCGTACTTCACAGAGTTGCCAAGGTATGCTACTGTATCAATTTTAATTAAATTCTTAATGTGCAAGAATAAAGCTGAGTATTTCTCAAGATATAAAGTAAATATACTACCTGACTAAAAAGTTCTGTAAGGTCATCTTCATTAATTTTTATTTTTCCCTGTGATCCAGTTCGAAACTCAATATTTTTAGCAGACCCAGTATGGAACACTAAATGACCCCTCTCTGAGGACATGCGAGGCCTGTTGTATCGAAGAAAAGACAGCATTTAGCTACACATCTATCAAAGATTATGTGAAAGATTAAATGTATTTAAGTCACTCTATTACCATTTCTTGTATTTAAGTTCCACTATGTGAACAAATCTTTTTGCAATTGATACCTGTAATGGTACTTACTGTTCATTATAAACACTCCTTTTGTGCCTCTTCTTTTCATACTGGTTCAATTCACAGCTTAATCCAGAAAGTACAACCAAAAGCAAAGGAAAAGGAGCTGGCCAAAGCATTGTTCACTGCCAATTTCCATGGGTTGAGCAGCGAGTTAAAATGAAACAGCCAAGACTGAACTCTGGTTTTGAGAGCCTCAGTGCACTTTGCTCTTGCAAAATTCACTGCCCAAAGGGTGCCCATTATGGTTTTCTGCCCTAGAATAGATTATAATAGATAATCTTTAACTGAATTGATTTCCCTAATTACTGAAAACGTGCAAGTGATCTAAACCTTAAACAAAAACCTTTCTCTTTTTCCATTCTTCAGGTACTGAGTGGTTAAAAAAGCAGAATTAGCATGATTAAGTCATTACCTCTTTGACCTTTGTTATAATGAAACATTACATGGTGCTAAAATATCTTGAAGTATGCAGTGGATTTTGCAAAGAAACACCTTGCCATGAATTCAAGTTTCACTGCAAGGATTTTACTGAAATGTAAAGATCTGAGCTATCAAGAGGAGACCCAGACAGTTACAAGGAAAATGGCATATAACAGTTAGACTAGCTGCCAAAAGACTGTTTGCATCGAAGTAGAGGTCTCTAACCATTCCTAAAATAACTCCTTGAATAAATAACACAAGTGATCTAACAGCACTACATAACATCAGGAAAATAAATCACAACCAAAAATGGTTATTTTGATGCATGACTGAATCACCACAAGAAAACTAAAAGATCTCTGTGCCCCCATCCTCTCTTCCTCCCATCCCAGACCTAAGTGTCTATTCTGCCCCAATACTAGGGTCTCAGTGTGTTCACTCTGATACACACTTTGTGCCCATTCCTTCCATGCACCTGGTCCTCCCCATTCTGTGTGCTCCCCCTTTTCCCTCATGGCTCTATGGACCTCTATTCTTCTTTTGCCTATGGCTCTTTTTCCCCCATGCTCAAGGTTGTGACACCTCTAGGCTCTCTTTTGCCCAGTCTTTCAGTGTGTTAGATGCAGCTCACACACTAAGCAGCACTTAAAAATCTCATTGCATCCAGAGATATGTCTTCAAAACAGGTATAGAACTTGGCTAACTAACATTTTATTGCTGCTCTATCACATGCATAGATCCTTAGAACAAACGCTCTAATACTCTAGAAACAAAACTTTCTACCCTTTTTATTCTAATTGCTTTGTTTTGGTTTTCTGCATATAAGTGTGCATGTGTGTGTGTAAATATTTTAAACTAAAACCCTGAGTATAATTTATATTGTTTATAAACTACAGTAAAGCCTAAAATATCTGGATTTCTTCCTCAGGTTTAGCAAAGTCACTGAATGAAAATCAGGCTTAACATCAGTAGACATTACTCTCAAAACTGGCTCTGAAATAGCGTGACAGGGATCCATGTACACTCATCTTTCCCACAGCAGATAAACTTGTTTTGTAGATGAAAATACAGGATCAGATCCCCAGCTGGTGTAAATTGCCATACCTCCATTACTCAGGCTTTTGTTTTTCTTCATTTTGCTCTAAAAACTTGCCCTAGAATAGGAAAGTCAGAGCAGTTTCTACTGCTTTAGTTTATCTGCTGATAACTAAAGATTCTGCAGGCCAAACTTTACCTGCAGTGTAATCCTTTTAGAGAATGTCCATGTGTATCTGAAACTGGGAAATATTTTGGTTTTTTTATTGGTGCTCGATCCTGTTTCTTTTCCTGTTGTTTTTTCTGGTTCTTGTAGACTGGCTATGAAGGAGCTATTGGTCAAATGAGCAAATTATATTCATAGCAGCCTGGTTGAATGAACATGTACCGTAAAGACTTTCCTTTACCAGGTCTGCCACATGTTGATACCCCTCAGCCTGGACTTTCAGTGTAGCCCAAACAAATGTTGACATTTATCCAAAACTGTGAGTCCTTGTGCACTGACCCTCCCCCAACAATTCAGTCAAGCCCAAGAAGTAGCCAAGAAGATAAGTGAAAAGCAGTACTCTTTCATTCTTCATCCTCTCATAGTCTCATCCTCTCATAGATGGATGAACTGGAGGAAAGGTGAACTTGACTATGGAGTATGTATATAATGGAAAGGTCTTCTGGGTATTCTAGTCCAAATCCTTGCATAGAGGATTTCTCTCTTCAGTGGATCATCAGGATCTTAGCTAGTAGGGGTTTGCAAAATAGGCCATATTCAATTCAGATTTGGCACAAATTGGGGACAGTGATTTGATCACTGTTCCCGATTCGATTCAGCTAAACCTGAATCTGAAGATTCGATGCTGATTCGGTGAATCAGCAATTCAGCCATAGACACTGCTTTAAAAGTTTTTTTCTACATACCTCGAGGCACCAGGTGTGGCTTGTGAACGCTGTGATGCTGGGGTGGATGAAGCATGCTTCTCATCCTCTTCTGGGTGTGATACTGAATGCACTGGGGATTCCCCCACACTGCCATGGGACGCTCCATCTGCCCGACCATCTCAGCATTCATGAGCCGCCATGTACCTTGAGGCACATAGAAAAAACATTTAAAGCTGTGTGTATGTCTGAATCGCCAAATCTTTCCAAATCTCTCCAAACTGATTTGGAGGGTTCTGATTTGATTCGGAGAGATTAAAGGGTCTCCTGATTTAAGTCATATTCAGAGTTTCAGCCACCTAATCGGGTCGAATCTCTGCCGAATCAAATCAGGGACCGAAGCTTTGCATGGCCCTATTAGCTATCCTACCTCTATACCTCTAGTAAATGCATTTCAGGTCTGCGAACTTTGGAAAACTATAAACATGTTGGGGGGAGAAGAATAAGCCCACAGCTTTAATTTTATTGAAATGCATTTAACTGAGAAATTTTTTTTGGAGGGACAAGGTGGAAAAACAGTAAATAGCTGGCTTAGGAACAGGGACTATCCTTTATAAATAGGGACAGTTGGCATGTGTACTTCCTCTCTGAGCAGATCATTCCATTACCTCATTGGCATTATAGCTGAAAAAATCTCTCTAAAGAGAATAGATTGTTCAGGGACTTGGCAAAAGGACATGCTGCATTTTGCCTCTTGGACCCAGGCCGGATTAGTAGTGCCTGACATATACCACCATTTTGTATGATGCCACAGTGGACTATGTGAAATGAAATGGCAGACTTGATCTACACCCCTGTAGTTGTGTATCCACTCCAAAAAGCTGCTATCATACTCAGCACATATTTGGACACAGGAAGAGACAAAAAATTCAATCTGCACTGAGGCTGAACTATACCATTACTTAGAACGATGATCCTGCTACATCAGAATGGATACCTGTAAGGTAAGTGTGCAGCACTACTATACTTATTTAGTGAGTAAATTGAGGCCATCTCTTTACCTAGATGTCAATCATGATCCTTTGCATAGAATTCAATTATTTTTAATGAAAAAATGATAAAACAGTCCTGATTGTTCTTTATTTACAATCTATAATTTTTTGGGGGGGGGCATGGAAAGGGGGGGAGAATAATCTCTCTTTCTCTTTTTGATGTTATAACTTGACAGTTTGTAAACAATTATAGCTCTATATTGTTGATTTACTCTGATGTAGTACACATTCATTTTCTCTGGCCTCCTGATAGCACTCACCCTTTCTAATCTCATCTTCTCTTCCCTCAGTTTCCTCTAGGGAATCACTTTCCCTAAAAAGTCATCCTTTGATACAAGGATGATAGTCTTCCAGTAGATAGTCATCAGTAAGTCTGGAGATTACTGGAGTGGCCAATCTGAGATCAAATGTAGACATGGCATTCAGTTCTAGGAGGAAGGAGTGGATCTTTGTGCTGCCAGGTCACAGCTCTTTCCTTTGTCTGTCTCACCTATTCACCTGCATAATGAGGCACATTTGTTCAAAATGGCCATTCCCTTTTTGTACTTCATGGTGCCACTGGGGACAATGCAGTACTAAAGTCTCGCAGGTATCAATGTTAATATTGCATTAAGCAGTATAGTAACTTTTAAAAGTGACCATATATTGGTCACGTGAAGAGGAATTATTATGAACATGGTGTCATGTGCAAATCACTCATTTCAGTGAACTAAAGCCAAGAGTAGAAACCCAGAGCTACTTCAAACTGTTGGTACTCATTCTTTTCCTGGTCTCATTTTACAAAAGAAAAAAAAAAGGTTGAGACTCTCCCGATATAAGCATGAAAAAGGACTGTAATCATGACACCACTATTGCAGCTGGTGCATCCCATGACGTAGGAATTATTTTGGAACCCCAAAGCTTCAAGCAAACATTTAACAAAACCTGTATGAATGACATATTTGGGTTGTGGAACAGGCAGCTGCTGCCAGCTTGTTCCATCTATAAGCTGCCCTTTCCTACAATAGGCCCATCATTCTCTCTTCCTATTTTAATGTCACTATGGTATTTCGTTTTTAAAAGAATAACAATGCATTTGATTTTATTTACTTAACTAATATCTCAGGTAGGCTAAAGGAATTTTCAAAATGGTTCACTAAAAATTCTAAGATTCCTTTATTCTTTCCCTTAGGATTACCTTGGGCATGCATAATCTATTGCTGCTGATTTTGTTATTCAGGGTGAAATCCTAGACTTTTGGCCTCAGTTTGTCCAGGTATTCTTTCATCTGCACTTTAGGGATTATTTGCTCTGGTTCACCCAAGTTATATATAAACTCCTAGTTTTCTAACACTTTTTTTTCTCTCATTTTCCATTTTGGAAGTCCATTGCTAATTAGTTCACTCCTAATTCATCTGTAGATATATTTATCTCCTGGTTTCTCCCTTAACTGAATAGTTATGTAACACACCCTTTTTTCCATTTTAGCCAAGAGTTACATTTTACTTCCATCCCCCCACATCCAATTTGCCATGTTGCATATATTTATAAATCCCTATTTTTACTTCTTATTTCCATTCCTTCTTTAATTCCCTTTTTCTGGTTTATGGCTAACCCTCTTTTCAGTCACATTAGTTTTATTTCCTTTGTTTCATCATTCCTGTTCTTAACCACATTGTAACTGTTTTCTCATATATATATCTCAATTGTTCTTAGATTCGCTACCCACATGGTAACTGTTTTCTCATATATATATATCTCTCTTGTTCTTAGATTCGCTTTTTTATATACTTCTCCAATTACACTCCTAAAGTTTTGAATGGATCTATCCACCAGACTCCTCCTCAATTTTTCAGCTTCTTAATAAATTGTGTGTATTTGTCCGAGAACAAAAATGTCCTATATTTTGACTAATGCACTGATTATTTTACATAAACATATCTCAGCCTTCCACATTCATTACCATTCAGGAAGGTATGAGCATGGTACCTGAATGTGGTATTGATGTATTACTGAGAGGTAGTAAACTGTAAAGTCATTCCTATTACCACACTAGGACTATTGATATGGTTTAGACCAGCTGCACATTTAGCCCTTTATTCAGTATCTCTGTGCAAACCCTTCCCTGGCATCTGCACTTCCTTCAGGGTTGAATCCTATAATTGACTCCACTTCAAGCCTGGGTTCAAGCTAGAGTGCCCCAGTGAACTAACCATGGTTACTCAGTTGCATTCTGCACCTTCAGAAGTGGTGACTAAAGACAGTGGAAAACCAGGCAAAAAGAACCACACCAAAAAGTCAATAACCTAGTGGCTAGATCATTCAACTTGGTACAGGATACCCAGGATCAAGTACTCTATTTGACATCCTCCTACAACCTAGGCAAGTGTCCTAACTACACCATTACAGATTTTCATTTCAATCTAACTGTTCCATCTGCATAAAGATATATTCACTCAACCCAAGGCACATACTTGGGATGTAGAAGATTCAGGTTCAAGTCCTTCCTCCAATGAATAGTTAATTATTCAAAATTGAAAAGCTCCAATAAGAGCTCTTGGGAGAATAGCCTGGGAGAATGAGGTTCAAAACTTGATCCAAATTAGAAAGACAATATCCTAGGTGATCGTAACAAGGACCCAGCTGAGCACTATACTCATCGGGGTGAAATCAGCTGGAATGCTCTTCAGGTGGCTGACTCCTAGCTGGGCCTGCGGAAAAGCGGGGAGCTCACAAACCGGTGGTGTGTTCCACCGCACCGTCATCCCCTGGGCCAGACAGACAGCAGGCGGGCAGCAGGTTCTCCCCAGGCCTGATTCCCCCACCAGCATGAAAACTAGAACCCCAGCTCCAAAAGGACATGGGCACTAATCCAAAAAGAGGGAAGGTAGCTGGCACAGAAAGCACTGCCTAGGGCCTGGGAGCCACAGGTGGGGGCTTTCATGAGCCCCTCTGGGACTCTCAGTGCCTGACAGTGGCCCTGGGGCACATGGGAACCAGCCAGGGTACAGGTTGGCTCAGACCAACCCACAACTCCTTCTTTAAGGCAACATCAACCCTGGATGAGGAAGAACACCAGTGTAGGTTCTGGTTCATGCTACATCCCTCCAGCACAGCCAAAGAGCTAGGATTGTGGACCAGGATGACTCCAGCTCTCCAGACAGAACCCTGACTGTTACCCGGCCACTGGGGATCAGATACCTTTAGGAGTTCCATGGGGGTTCATGATACCCATGACCCCAGGTCACCTGACAGTGTTTGACCTAGCACAGACTAGCCGGCTCAGATCAGACTCCTATTAAGGGCACACCCTGGAAAGTCCTGGCTGCTGGGAGAAAGGCAGCCGAGACACGGTGCGAGGCTGAGGCAAGGCCTGAAACAGGCACAGGCATTCTTATCTGAGTTATATTAGTTAATTTGTTTTCTTGTACCGACCAGACACCTCCAGCCGCAGATGGGAGGGCTCAGCTGATGTGCACTAATCCCAGGCTATGTGGTCTCCATCCGTCACAGAACCTTCTGCCTAAATAATGAGGCCAGATGCCTAATAAACGACACGTCTACTCCAAGCACAAACAAGAACAGCTGAATGGGAAGGGGTAGGGTATAGGAGAGGAAGAGCCCCGTGTGAGCCTCTTGGGTGTTGTGACACACACCAGTGTCAGCAAACCCTAAATCGTCTGATACTGCCTCCTGGTACCTCGTTTCAGTTACACCAAGTTGTGGCCGGTGAGATATAGGGGAGTGAGATACCTGCCAAGCATGTGGCACTCAGGCCTACATCAGTATGGCCGCTCAGCCTGGGTCCCTCTATGATAATCATCACCCTAACTCGTGAGTGACTGGCTGTTCTGTGGTAAAATGGACAGACAGACAGACCCATCACTAGAAGCTCCACTTTAAAAGAAAAAAGGGACTTTTTTTGTTGAAACTGAAACACTGTGTGAAAAGCTTTAGAATCAATAAAAATCAGCATTTTCTGATGGAAAAAAAAAAGGAAAATAATTCCCAAACTTCAGCTGCAACCATGGAGTGCTATGACTCAAATAGCTTGTATAAGATACTGCTGCTTTTTCAAAACTAAGTATCATCCATAGGAGAAGGGATTAAAAGGACCAATGGCACATGCATATTCCTGTCTTACCTAAAATTTTGGTAGACTTAACTTACCCACATACCCTCATTTTTTGATCCAGGGAAAGGTGCACTTGGCACCCCTTCAAATCTGCTTCTTGTCTCTTGTGACCAGGAAGGAGAGAAAAACAAAGTAGGATCCTCTGCCTTTTGTGCCCATGTACTTTGCATCTCCCTTTGCCAAAATCCTCTGTTGGGCTCACCAATGGATGGAGACAGGCCAGAAAGAACCATCCAGTCATTTTTCTTTTGTATTCAGGCTGGCTACCTAAAGCTATTATGATCCTTTTCCTGGGCCATGCAAATAACTCCTTGATACCACACACACCCCAGACTGTCAAAATGGCAATCAGCTAAGCAGAGGTGTACATTATTTTTATAAATATTGTGCAAGTCTTTCCCACACTATTCATAATATTTTAAATTTATATAGTTCTACTATTTAATATTTCATTATCCCAGATGCTCTGGTATATCAGTTACCTATCCAAGCTTGGTTTGATTAACTAAGCATATTTTTATTTATTTTTAAATAATTACTGTTCTAATACTCTTTCAAATCCAGGTTTATATGAGTAAAAATGAAGGCTAGCATTTATCACAGTTATTATAATTTATTTTAAGCTTTTTGCTTGTTTCTTACATTGGAGTATTGTGTTTCCTAGGGTATTTCCTCAAGCATTTTTCCTTGATAATTTGTCTAAAATTACCCAGAAGGACATGGCACTTTTAACCAAGTACAGGAAACATTTATTGATTCACCCATATTCTTTCAACCACTGGGCGTGCGTGCACACAAACACACACACACTCAGAAGCCACAACACAAGACAGCACAAAATTGGCTTCAAGTATCTATGAGGCAAGATATATTAGATTTCTAATGGGTTTTTGACATTTACAAAAGGAAGGGAATTAACTTAAATATTTTTAAATGAGGCCAATTAACTGATTGATCAACCACAGTTCAAATATCTAACATTATAAGCTACAGAAAAATATTAGAGAGTAAGCAGAGGATGAATAATTAATCTTTGAGGTTTTGAGATAAAACTGACAGCGAAGTATCAATTTGTCTTTCTTAGTTCTTGCATGGATAAACCTCCAGAATTTGATATGACCCTAAAACTAAACCCAAACAATTTGGAGATTTACTTTGGTAAAGCTGGTTTAGATAACGAATATATTATCTAATGTGGGGTAATTATTTTGGTTGTTGGGCCATTTAATGAGTTCTGGTGAGCTGTTGAGGGCCACATATAAAATATGTCAGAAGATATCATTTTAACAAATTATAGATAAAAAAAATCACATACTAAAAATCAAACATCTACTATAATATTTTTAATTGTATTTAAAAAAAATATTTTTGTCCTGATTTGTTTGGGGTTTTTTAGTAGTTTAGATAAAGGTGATCGCATATTAGCTAAAAATAGATTCTTACTCTTGTATATTGTGTTGGGGTGCATGTGTGGGGAGGAGTACGGGGGCTGGGTGGTGCTGCCTGTGTGCTAAGTTTCAGGAGCCAGCTGGGGGTGGGAGAAGGGAAAAGGCACATGCAGCTGAGTTCGCCCGGGGAATGCAGTGCAGGCGCACCCCACCCCTGTATCCCATCTGGAGTGGGTGGAAGGCAGCTGGGAACTGAAGCTGAAGCCCCATGCGCTGTGGTAGAAGCCATCTGCCCCCAGCTTTCCCCAAAACTGGTGCAGTGCAGAAGGAGGAAGAGGAGCTGCTGGAGTGGTGGGGAGCTGAAGACTACCCAGGCAGCTGTGGCAGCAGCAGGACCAGCCCTGTCAGGAAACTGTGCATGCTGGCCAAGGCGAGTACTGAGGCAATGCCACTGGTGGGCATGGGGTGGATGCAGGTGGGAGTACATTGTGGGCTTCCCTGGGCAGGTTTGTACTCTATGTGGCACGCCACAGGCAGCCAGGGGCTGGATACACTCAATTGGCAAGCCAGATCGAACCCTCAGGCTGTATCTTGCCCACTCCTGATTTAAAGCAAATGGCAACATTTACAAATTTAAGACAACTCTGAAAAGTAAAAATGATACCTCATCATATGTTTCCTGCCTATATTCAGTCAGACCTTCTGACCTGCAGAGTATGAACTGCATTTTCCCGCAAAACAACTGAGCTGAGAAGGTGAGATCTGGATTCTATTCCTTGTTCAATATCCACAGAACTAGTGCAGACCCTGGTGCCACTCGATTAGAAGTAAAGAGGTTTCACAGGTATCACCTAAGTGATAGCTAAAGGTTGCAAAGTTGAGTGTGAACTGATTTCAGCCTAATTGGTTTGCAGACATCTGTGCCTGGCAGGTTGCACAAAAGACAATATAATTCAATGAACAATGGGATTAAAACGATGCTGCTCAATGGAACCCAGTAAATAGTTCTACTGATGATATATTAAATGCAACAGAGCCTAGTACACTTAATCCAGTTACTCCCATTCCTTGGGGCAATCTGGAGTAAAAGAATAAAAAAACCTCTGATCTGTGCATTGAAGACACTCTCTCTTATGTAGGGTGACCATATGGCCCAGTTTGGCCACAACAGTCCCAGATTTCATGGGATGGTCCTGACCAGTTGGTGAAAATTGAAACAAAAGTCCTGGAATTGGCCATCTAACATGATCCCTTCTTTCCCTACTGACCCTACTACGCGTGAGTGGGAGGCAGCAGAGCCAGCCTTAGGGAAAATGGTGCCCTGGGTGAACTTGTATTTTGTTGCCCCCTCCCCATTCCCCAAGTCAGCAGTGCTGCTCCAGGCAGAGGTAAAGGCCGGCAGGAGGCACGGGGCACAGTCAAGTGGGGAGGTCCCGCTCCTCCTGTTGTGAGTGTACGGTAGCCACAAAGCTGGTCTCCCAGAGATTGTATTGTTTGTAAACACCCTGAAACAACTGGAATTCTTTCTTAACTGCCTGCCCAATCACTTTTTAATTCCAAGTCAAATTTAGAACTATACAATTACCATTTGGCACTGCTGTACTGCACTTTATACATCTGATCTAGTGTGATACTGAAAGCTAAGATGTCCTAGACTTACTTCTTAAATGTCATAGCTACAGCCAAGGCACTGTGGCTAAACACTCGGTGAATATTAGACCACAAAAAATTAGTAAGTGGCAAGACTTTTCAGCCCCCTTATTTCTGCTGAGTTGATAAACGGGAATGAAAGGAAGGAAGAGATCTCTGTTCAACCCACTCCTTTAATTTATAAATAAACTCTTCAGCAAAATGTTACTACTAGGCTATCACAGGCCTAAACTCTGCTATATGCATCATTACTATAAAGGTTTACAAGAAACCATTGTTAATGTGTACATCAAATTACATGATTTTATAAAAGCACAAATTTACACTTCCATATGTGCTTGTATAACAGAATCCATGCTAGAAAAAGATTGTTTTGCTTGAATCTGTCAGGAGTAAAACCCATAGCTGATCAATTATTCCTGCATCCTACAATCATACAACATTTATTAATCACATTAATAGATCCATAAAGATATATCCCACCATTACATGATATGTTCCCATGGATAGGAACAAAACTATAGTTCACAACGTATTTAATTCAAAACTGGACTTGTTTAAAAGAAGGTGCAATCCAGGAGAATATCATAGTGTTGTTCTCCTCATGTGTCATTGAAAGAACCATTGCAAGGGGTCAACCTTATCTAAAATGAAATATGGCTTAGTGGTCCAGGGTCTTCTACAAGAATACAGTGCCTAAACCCTCACAGTTTCATTCTGAGGATTGAAAAGTCAGTGGCATGGTTGGTTGTAATTGCTCTTGCAGGATCAGAAAGGAGAGGTAGGCTCTGAGGTAGCTCAGGCCAAGCTTAGTCAAATCAGGAGCAGCACACAAAACAAAAAAGTGATCTCGAAAAAAGAGGGGAACTTGTGTATGAAAAACAATCCAAATATGGAACAGAGTGGCTGCAGTTTCTATATGGCAATCAGTCCCAGATAGGAGACATTGCATTACCTACCTGGAAATGGCAAAAGCATGATCTGCTGTGGCTAGGTCCTCATTACAAGTGTTTTGTTTTCTGAAGAATTTTTTTCTTCTTAACTTTTCAAGTAGTGGTGCTTTTGGTACCTTTGTGCCCAAGAATAACAGCCTAAAGAAATCCTTACGTCTGACTTCTCTTGGGCAGATGGCATTTTAGAGTAGATGCTAGTTCCTCAAAGTTGCGTTCTGCTTTCTAACTCACATTATCTCCTATATTTACCAGGTTTAGCTTAATCCATGCGTCTTTCAACCACGCCACAGTTTCTTCCAAAGATCAGGGCAGCAACATCTGTGCAGTAACCTAGACCTGTATCTCTTTGGTACACAGGTTGTTTTGCAGTTTTCCCACAACTTCTTAGCAGCTCTGCACAGATGTTAAGATTAGTGGCACAAATGAGACTTGCAAAATCAATGGATTTTTCAATACATTTCCATAAGATCACATATGGGTAATCCGCTATGCCGCATCTCTAATGATGAAACAAAACTCACAGCCTGGAAAGAACTAAAGTGGCTTAACTTGCTTGAATGCCTCTCCAATTCACAGCTGTTCTGCAGCCACTAGTAACAGTAGCACCTGGGAGATGATCTAAGGGAAAGCCTATGCTTAGAGCAGAAAAGATGGGGAACTGCAGCTACAGACTGGCAATAGCTGTTACAATAGAAAGCTTCTGTATACAGGAGTCTATAGGGATACATATGTTACAAATGAAAAATCATTCTAACTTCAACCCTGCTTAATCCAGGGTTAAAACTAGGACACTTTTATTCACCTGAACAGCTACAGACATGTATCCAAGTTAACAGAGCATAACAGTTGCTCCATGCTCTCAAGCAGGACCTCTTCCACGTTTGAAGCCACTCCAAGCATGCATACATTTGTCCATGCCTTAATAACGGCAGGATGTCTCCAGCTGCTTATGAGTTGCTGCACCAGGCAGAACATCCAGCGCTTCATGTAGTGGCCTTACCCCAACAAACATTAACTACCTGCAGCTCTGCCCCCATGTCTGTGAAGGGGTTCTTGAATGACCTCCTAATAACTCTGTTCTGGTTACTATAATCAAAGAAATCCTCCTGCAACAGGGCACAGGGCCTTAAGGGCTCTTTTATGCCATGCAGGTGCTTTTATACAATATAAAGGAACCAGAGGAAACATAAGAGTTCCCTAAAATAAATGTCTTGCAGAGGATAACACGTAATTTAACTCGTACTGAAAAAATATATTAAAAGAAGGAAAAAAGATAAGCTAGAACATGATGAGTAGGAGCACTGCAAGGGCTCTAAAAACCTCAAAGCATATTTTATGGGTTGTTCCTAAATGCCACAAACACAACTGTGATCTGAGGACATAAGTACTTACAAAGATTAGACAGACACTTACGATCAACATTGTGTCTATTTAAAAATATATAAAGTAGTGGTATTATAAAAGCATTAAAAATATAGTAAACTATTAGACAACTTTTACAACAAACCTCATAAGAACACATTAAGCTAATACTTTCAGTTGTAAATGATATCCTGAATGCAGAACAAATAAATACTTAACATTCACATCTGTTCTATATTCTAGACCAGGAGTTGTGATGTAATATGACAGTTCTACCCACCTTCAGTAAGAGGGACACATAAATACCATAGTTTATATTTTACAAACTAAAAATAAAATATAAGTAAAACAATCAAGGTGTTGGCAGTATATATTTAATAGTGTGCCTGTATGCTCCCACAGCTCAAATGTTCAATAAAATAAATGCATTAAAATACAAATGTTCAGTAGGATATATCTAGCCATTCCAGACAGAGATCTGAGTTAGCAATGATTTTTGTAAAGCTGCCATCAGCTTCATTATGTTACTCAAAGGAAGTTATATTCTGAGTTAGCAGGGTTGACAGAAGTACTCCTCATCAAATTCAGGTTCAGAATCATCTGATCAGAAGTGAAATCAGTTTAGCCACAATGTGTACATTGAGACTATTTCCTAGGAGACGGTAGCGCTGCTTCACTGTTATCTTTTCAGGAAAACCTACAGACAAAAACAATTGTACAATACAAAGACAAAATTAATTTCAGTGTGTTTTTTTTCTTTTCAGGTTTTTGGATTTGCATGAACAATTCCAGGCAACATGCAGCACAGGTCTCTAACTTTACAAATGACTATAAAATGTAGCTTATCCTGCAATCAAGTTCAATTTGTGTCTCCTTGACATAGCACAGGGTGTCCAAGGTCCATGATGCAAGAGGGGCCCTCTTTGGGGGGAGAGGGGTGGGGAGGTGCTGTGGCAGAGTAAATACTGCAGAGTTCGTCTTTTAGTGGGATGCCTCAAGAGGGCAATGGTATTGAAAGAAGGGTATGGTCACAGCAGCCAGAAAATGTGATGATTCAGAAGGCTGCTTAGGCCTTCTCTTGGTGGGGATCCTCAGGAACTCCAAAACTCACCATGTAAATCAGCTGTGACAAGTAACACATATGAGCTCTGCAGAAAGCACTAAGAAAACCTCCTCCATACTGGGCAAGCAAGGGCTGGGAGAAGGAAAGATGGAGGCCCAGGCTAATTTAACCTGGTCGGGATGGGGAGAAAGAACTGAGAAGAGGCTCCTGGGGTCATTAAATTTCAGGCAACTTTTATACATATAAAGGCCTGTGTGTGCATGTGCGTCAGGGAAGAATAGAACTACGTCTATAAACTATATGCTGTACAAACTTCATTGGAAAACTCCCATCCAGAGTGAGCGCAGGAGAAAATGTGGCCAGAGATTATTGGAAACAAGGGCTGAAAGCCAAGGAGGAGGTGGCTGGGAGTTGTTCCATATTTCTCTGCCAGTTTGTAAGGCTTATATATGGACTACTGTGGTAAGCACTTTCTCTGCCAGCTCCAGATGTTCTGCCCAGTTCACTGACACCAATATTTAGGCATCCACTTTCCTCCTCTGGGTCAGTTACTTGGCTGAATGTTTCTTAGATCCCCATACATATTCTCCTAGATGAAGTTTCCATTTGATCTACTGTATAAATTACATATAATGTGTTTAATAAGCGTGTTTGAATAGTAATGGTTGTAAGTTTCCTCTGCCTTTTCTAGACAGATACCAGCCCTAACTCTCTTACTTGCCTGGATAAATTATCTTGGATTTCTTACTTCAAGGAGAAATGACTTGAGTCTAGCCTACATCTGCAGACTTGGTGGCCAGGGGTTTGAAGGGCCTTGGTGCCTAATTTCAAAGTCTTTGTTGCTCAGGGATGCTGCTATCTAAACACATACACTACTACAGAGCTCTGACTCTAATTGACCATTAATTGCTTTTCCACCAAGTGTTGTGTGCTTGATTCCCATTTACACAAAGTTTCCTTTGCATTACTCTTGCAAAGCTCTAGGGCAAATGAGGATTAGCTCCAAATGTTTTGTCTTGTTATAAGTCATTCTCTGGTCTGCATCCCTGTCATTCCTGTATCAGCAACGGTCAAGCGGACAAAGCAAAAGCCTTCTGCATGGTCTGAAGTCACTCTCCTGAAAGCAAATCACCAGTGCAAGAATGGTGTGGTCAATTTTAATATTTCTGTGTTAACCTAATGGCAGTAGACCCATTCCCTGGGACCTGCCAGTAGTAAATAAACTGTTCTAAGATTACTATATTCACTTATTTCATGAAGATCATCTCTGGCTTCATCTATCAAGTGCAGAAGTTCCCAAGCAATGGCTCTAGTTTGGGAATCTCAGCAAAATGTCTCCTGCATGAACCACAGAAAATATGACTTGCAGAACTGTTGCAAAGACAGAAACCACACAGGACTGTAATCTATCTTGGAAACTCAGTTCTTTAGTTAATTACCTTGGCTTGCAATAAAAGAAGTCTGTCACAGCAGACTTTTTTGCTGTGAGAAAGTAAATAATGCCAACATGGTGGCAGTTGGCAAGTACCTCATAACACTTAAAACACCCACCTTCCTGACTTGATTCATGGTGGGGGAAACTGGCCTCTTGATGGGGCAAATTGGTAAATTAATACAGATTCATTTACGGAGCACAATTCCACGAATTTCAGGATTTGTGTTGCCATCCTCTAATTTACCCTTCTCCACAAACATCTGTCCTCCCTGAATGGGAGTCACTGCTAGGCTGGTGACACTGTTCCTCTTTGACCAAGGGCTACTGTAGCCTTTGCTGGAGTATGGGGAGGCCCAAAAGGATCAATAACTAGAGAAACTAGCTACTCCTGAACACTACCAAAGAAGAAAATAATTCCCTATCCTCAGTCCACTCTCCCATCTCAAGCTTGAAGCAGACATTTCAGTTAGATGTTCAAATCTGGCAGAGGTGGGCTGGGGATTCTGGATTTAAAAATAAATAAATAAATAAAATAAGTGGCTAGAAGCTAGAACCATTTGGGGAAACCCGAGCTTGTCTGAAGGTACAGAGAGACTCTCCAGATGCAAAGCTGTAGTTCCATTTCCATCAGAATTAAAGAACCATAGAAAATTAGGTTGGAAGGAACCTCAGAAGGTCATTCTGTCTAATCACCTGCTCAAAACGGGACCACTCCAAGTAGATCATCCCAGTCAAGACTTTGTCTAGCCAGGTCTTAAAAACTTTCATGGATGTAGATTCTACAACTTCTCTGGGTAACCTGTTCCAGTGCTTTCCTGCCCTTCTGGTGAGAAAGTTCCCTTGCTGCAACTTGAGACCATTGCTCCTTGTTTTGTCATCTGCCACTATTGAGAACAGTCTAACTTCATACTCTTTGGAAGCAACCTTCAGGGTAGTTGAAGGCTACTATTAAATCCCCCCAAGTCTTTCTTCTTCAGGCTAAATAAGCCCAGTTCCCTCAGCTTCTCCTCATAATTCATGTGCCTCAGGCCCCTAACCATGTTTCTTGTCCTCCAATTGGACTCTTCCCCAAATTGTCTACATCAGTTCTGTAGTAGGGGCCCCAAAACTGGACACACTACTCCAGATGTGGCCTCACCAGTGCTGAATAGAGGGAAAGAATCACTTCCCTTCAGGTGCTGGTAAGTCATTATCATAGTCATGTAATTAATGCAGCCCAGTATGCTGTTAGCCTTCTTTGCTACAAGGGCACAACATTGGCCCATATTCAGCTTACTGTCCAGGTCCTTTTCTGCACAGCTGCTGCTTAGCCAGTTGGTCCCCAGCATGGGATTGTTCCATCTTAAGTGCAGGACTTAGCACTTCTCCTTACTGAACCCAAGGTCATTGCAGGACCCCTGGCACAGCTTTACGAGCACTCGTGGTGCTCTGGTGTGGTGCCAGAGACTGGAAGAGGGCCAAAGTGGTTCTCATCTTCAAAAAAGGGAGGAAGGAAGAACAGGCCAGTTAATCTTGCCTCAATCCTGGGTAAGCTTTTTGAGAGAATTATTCTAGCACATGTACACAAGGGGCCAGCAGGGGAGATTATGCTTAGGGGCAACCAACACGGGTTCATTAGAGGCAGGTCCTATCAGACCAACCTGGTGGCCTTCTACGACCAGGTCACCAAATCCTTAGACGCAGGAGTAGCAGTGGATATAGTCTTTCTGGACTTTCAGAAGGCCTTCGACACTGTCTCTCACCCCGTTCTCATTAAAAAACTGGGGGACTGCGGTGTCGACACCTACACAGTCAAATGGGTTGCCAACTGGCTGGAGGGCTGCACCTAGAGAGTGGTGGTGGATGGGTCATTTTCAACCTGAAGGGATGTGGGCAGGTCGCCCAGGACTTGGTCCTCGGGCCCACACTGTTCAACATCTTCATCAGTGACTTGGACGAGGGGGTAAAAAGCACCCTGTTCAAATTTGCTGATGACACTAAGATGTGGGGGCATGTAGGTACGCTAGAAGGAAGGAATAGGCTGCAATCGGACCTAGACAGGTTACAGGGGTGGGCGGATGAGAATAGGATGGGATTCAACACTGACAAGTGCAAGGTGCTGCACCTGGGGAGGAAGAACCAGCAGCATACCTACAGGCTGGGGAACTCCCTTCTCGTCAGTGCTGAGGCAGAAAAGGATCTTGGAGTCATCACTGATGCCAAGATGAACATGGGCCAGAAGTGTGGGGATGCTGTCAGGAAGGCCAACCGCACCTTGTCATGCATCCACAGATTCATCTCAAGCAGGTCCAAGGAGGTGATCCTCCCCCTCTATGTGGCACTGGTCAGACCGCAGCTGGAGTACTGTGCCCAGTTCTGGGTGCCGCACTTCAAGAGGGATGTGGACAGCATGGAGAGGGTCCAGAGGAGGGCCACTTGCATGATCAAGGGGCAGCAGGGCAGGCCCTATGAGGAGAGGCTACGGGACCTGAACCTGTTCAGCCTCCACAAGAGAAGGCTGAGGGGAGATCTAGTGGCCTATTACAAACTAGTGAGAGGGGACCAGCAGGCACTGGGGGAGCCCCTGTTCCCCCAAGCACTACCAGGAGTGACTAGAAATAATGGTCACAAGCTGGCAGAGGGTAAATTCAGATTAGACATCAGGAGGTGCTACTTCACGGTCAGGGCGGCTAGGATCTGGAACCAACTTCCAAGCAAAGCGGTGCTGGGTCTTACCCTGGGGGTCTTTAAGACAAGGCTTGACAATCACCTTGCTGGGATCATTTGACCCCAGTACTCTTTCCTGCCATAGCAGGGGGTCGGACTTGATGATCTGCTTAGGTCCCTTCCGACCCAACTAACTATGAACTATGAAACCTCATGAGATTTCTTTTGGTCCAAACCTGCAATTTGATGAGGTCACTCTGAATCCTAGCTCTACCCTCCAGGGTACTACCCCCCCAGGGTTGGTGTCAACTGCAGACTTGCTGAGAGTGTACATCAACTCATCTTCCATACTGTTGATGAAGATATTGAACAAAACTGGTCCCAGGACTGACCTCTGGGGCACTGCACTTGATACCAGCTGCCAAGCAGACATCGACCCATTGATTACTACTCTAAGCCCAATGACCCAGCTAATTTTCTAACCGCTTTACAGTCTGTTCATCCAACCTGTACTTCCTTAAGTTGCTTGTGAAAATGTTATGGAAGACCATATCAAAAGCCTTGCTCAAGTCAAGGTATATCACATCCTCTGCTCTTTCCGACATCCACGGAGCCAGTCACCTCATCATAGTAGGCAATCAGGTTAGTCAGGCATGACTTGCCCTTGGTGAATCCATGCTGACTGTTCCTGATCACCTGTTTCTCCTCCAGTGCTTATAAATGGATTCCTTGAGGACCTGCTCCATGGTATCCACTTCCTGTAAGCTTCCTTTATTTGTTTTTAGCTCATTCAAGAGTTCCCTGCTAAGCCAAGCTGGTCTTCTGCCATACTTGCTAGTCTTCCTGCACATTGAGATGACTTGTTCCTGTGCCCTCAGTAAGGGTACTCAAGGAGCTGGCGAGCGTCATAGCCCATCCCCTGGCACGGATCTTTGAAAACTCCTGGCACTCTGGTGTAGTGCCTGAAGACTGGAAGGAGGCCAATGTGGTGCCGATCTTCAAGAAAGGGAGGAGAGTGGATCCGGCTAACTACAGGCCCATTAGCCTGACTTCTATCCTGGGGAAGATCTTAGAAAAGTTTATTAAGGAGGCCATCTTTGAGGGACTGGCCCAGGCTAACATTCTAAGGGACAGCCAGCACGGGTTTGTTGCGGGTAGGTCTTGTTTGACCAATCTCATTTCCTTCTATGACCAGGTGACCTATCACCTGGACAAGGGAGAAGAGATTGATGTCATATATCTTGACTTCAGAAAAGCTTTTGATCTGGTATCCCATGATCACCTCTTGGCCAAACTGCCCAGTTGTGGCCTTGGCTCCACCACTATCCGCTGGCTGGGAAACTGGCTTCGTGGTCGGACCCAGAGGGTTGTGATTGATGGCAGTCACTCATCATGGTGCCCTGTAACGTGGGGTCCCTCAAGGCTCTGTCCTGGGACCCATACTGTTCAACATCTTCATTAACGATGTGGACATTGGAGTTAGGAGTGGACTGGCCAAGTTTGCCGATGACACCAAACTTTGGGGCAAAGCATCCATGCCAGAAGATAGGCGGGTGATCCAGGCTGACCTGGACAAGCTCAGCAAATGGGCAGACGAGAACCTCATGGCGTTTAACACCGAAAAATGCAAGGTTCTCCACCTTGGGAGGAAAAACCTGCAGCACTTATAGGCTCGGCAGTGCTACGTCGGTTAGCACTACAGAAGAAAAAGACTTGGGGGTCATCATTGACCACAAGATGAACATGAGCCTCCAATGCGATGCTGCGGCTAGTAAAGCGACCAAAATGCTGGCGTGCATCCATAGATGCTTCTTGAGCAAATCCCGGGACGTCATTCTCCCCTTGTACTCGGCCTTGGTGAGGCCGCAGCTGGAGTACTGCGTCCAGTTTTGGGCTCCACAATTCAAAAAGGATGTGGAGAAGCTTGAGCGAGTCCAGAGGAGAGCCACGCGCATGATCAGAGGTCAGGAAAACAGATCTTACGATGACAGGCTGAGAGCCACGGGACTCTTTAGCCTGGAAAAGTGCAGGCTCAGGGGTGATCTGATGGCCACCTATAAGTTTATCAGGGGTGACCACCAGGATCTGGGGGAACGTTTGTTCACCAGAGCGCCCCAAGGGATGACGAGGTTGAACGGTCACAAACTCCTGCAAGACCGTTTCAGGCTGGACATAAGGCAGAATTTCTTTACTGTCCAAGCCCCCAAGGTCTGGAAGAGTCTGCCAGCGGAGGTGGTTCAAGCACCTACATTGAACACCTTCAAGAGTAAATTGGATGCTTATCTTGCTGGGATTCTATGACCCCAGCTGACTTCCTGCCCTTTGGGCAGGGGGCTGGGCTCGATGATCTCCCGAGGTCCCTTCCAGCCCCAATGTCTATGAAATCTATGAAAATACAACCAGCTCTCCTGGACACCTTTCCCACTCAGACCGGCTCCCAAAGATCCTCCCCATCAGTTCCCTGAGTGAACAGAAGTCTGCTTTTCTGAAGTCCAGGGTCCTTATTCTGCTATTCTCCTTTTTCCTTTCCTCAAGATCTTGAACTCAATCATCTCACAGTCAATGATGCTCAAGTTGCCATCCACCACTACATTCCCCACCAATTCTTCCTTGTTTGTGAACAGCAGGTCAAAAAGAGTACTGCTCCTCGTTGGCCTCTTCAACACTTGCACAGGAAATTGTGCTCAACATTTTCCAAAACCTGCCTGGATCACACTGCTGTATTGCCCTCCCAGCAAATGTCAGGGTGACTGAAGTCTCCCAAGAGAACTAGCACCTATGATTGGGAAACTTCCCTTAGGTGTTTGATGAAAGCCTCATCCACCTTGTCCTCCGGGCCTGGCTGTCTATAGCAGACACTCCATCACCCTTGTTGCTCTCTCCTTTGACCCAAACCCAGACACTTTCAACAGGCTTATCTCCAGGTTCGTACTGCAGCTCTGGGCAATCATGCAGTCCTTTTATATAAAAAGCTATTCCTTCTCCTCTTCTCCCTTTCCTGCCTGTCCTTCCTGAACAGTTTGTACCCATCCATGACAGTGCTCCAGTCATGTGAGCTATCCCACCAAGTCTCTGTTATTCCAATCATGTCATAGTTCTGTGACTGTGCGAGGAATTTCAATTGTTCCTGCTTCTTTCCCAGGCTCTGCATTTGTGTATAGACACCTGAGGTAACTAGCCAATTGCCCTAATTTCTCAGGAAGAATGAGACTGCTTTCCTTCCCTGCTGCTCCTTTCTGCTTGTGCTTCTTGCAGGTCACCCACTTACCTCAGAAGTTGCAAATGGTGCATGAGGGGGAAAGCCAGGAGTTCTTAACACTGACAGTCATAAAAGGGCTCTCAAGCTGACAACAGATGCAGCCTTATTATAGATGTCAGTAATGCTCGCTATTCTTAAGTAAACAATATTTTCTAAACCAAACAAAGGCCTCTGCTTCATGGCCATTCAAGAAAAGAGAAGATTTAGATCCCATAGTTTACTTTTCTGAGATGATAAAAGTAAATCTGATTATACGACAGACAGGAATGTTGTTACAAACTGAGAGAAACTAATGAATGCTTAGAAGAATGGTAACAAAACAGAAATGAAGTTATTTTTAAAATAAAGATGTATTAGAAGAATTATTGAACAAAAAACACAGAACATTCCCTTCAATATACCATGCTGGAAACTCTAGCTGCCCTTCTGAAGGCTGGACTAGAAATGAGGTGCTTAATGGGCACGTACCAAATTCTGGAGGGAATCCATGGAGATTTGCTATTTCTCTAGGAGTAAAGTATCGCAATTTTAGAGTCGACAGTCTCTTAAGCTTCTCTTCTTCTGATAATGTCTCAATAGATTTGAACACTGACTCAAGCTGTAAAGAATGTCCAAGACAAATATGGATGATGAACAAAGACTATGTAAAATTACATCACAACTTTCATATCTTTATGAAGTGCTTCTCAGATGGCTTTGCTGCCAAAGATAACACAGCAACTGCATTTCCTATTTGAAAGTATACTTTGCCTTATACCTCTGCAGTCAACATCTTAACAAATGTAACTACAAGGAAAATAAGCATGCTGCCATGAAGGAATCAATCACTTTTTTCAACATACTCAAACGTGCAACCACAAAACTATAAACTTCTGTGAAGGGTAAAAGAGATGACTCAGTAAGTGGGAAGCTACAAATCAGCCTCCGCTAAAATTAAGCTATGGGCAGTTGGCTCAGAGGTTGCTTTGGCATGCCTCGAAATTGCAGTTCTGCATTCCTTCTGCCAGTAGTGTAGCTAGGGTGGGCTGAGCAGGGCACCAGCTCTGTATGCCAACTTGGAGAAAGCACCACTGTGACCCCCTCCCCACCCAGCCATGACACTAGAGGTGATGTTAGTATCCCACACCATTTCAAGTGAAGGTCCCCATAAAGCCATCACTTAAATATACCCTATCTGAGAATTTAAAGTGAATTAGAGGGAAACACAGCTAGTCTGTGCCATACAATTTAGTTCTTAAGACATTTTTATTAGAATAAATCCAGAATAGTTAAGCAGAAGTGGATAAATAAAAACGTTTTTAATACTACCTGCTTTGATCTGTTTTAATAGTCATCCTGTACCTGAACATCCTCTGCTGTCTGCAGCACTGAGCCTGTTCCTTCTACATAGTGTCCGTACCTTGAGAACAACAAAACCATACATGAAAAATGTTATTGGGCTTTACACTACAGAGAAAGGCAGAAATGCACAAAAGTTAATTTGATGTTGCTAACAGTCTCCTAGAAAGGTCACATAAAAAGTCTTCTTAAAAAAAATAAATCCTAACCCTGAGAAGGCTAGACTAGCATCTGAAAATCATCTTTGAGGATTATTCCCCCATCAGTGCATAAAGACTTTAGTCTTGCTAGTGCTAGATAGTACAACTAGCCATGGATTTCTTACATAATGTCTTCAAAAAGGCCACCTAAGCTGCATACACAACTCTTGCATTTTTAAGTATAAAATGGTTCCTTGGGCTCACAAATTGGGCTTTTGTCCAATCTAACATCCATTTTACCCAGAATTTTTGAAACCAGGCTCCCTGAATTCATAGGAAGATATAGCCATCACCAAGAACCTAAAATTGTCATTCTGATGCGCAAAGAGCAAAGTTATTCAGTCAGATTGTTGCATTAGTCTTTGTTAGTTTTTTTTGTGGGGTGGGGGAGTTACTGTTTAACAGTTAAAAAAACAGACATGAAAAAATAGCTGGTATGTAATAAGAGAGTGGACATTATAAACCATACTAGGGCTTTTTTGGGGTCTTTGTGGTTTATTCTGTAAATACATGTTTACTCTATAGTCTCTCACAGGCTATCATTTAAATATAATTATAGGCTTGCCAGACTCAGAAAGAAGCTCTGTTTGCATGATAGCACTGTGCAAGTATGTCCTGAACACAGAGATTTAGAGAGTGAAATGGATGGGCTTTGCACAAAGCAATCATCTAAGGATCATCTGTCCAACAGACCATCATAGGTCACACTCCCCATCAACTAAATCCTTACTTTGCTATCCTCCCTAAAATTTTCTCGGCATCCCTGTTGAAAGGACTGTTGCATGGTTTCTTTGGGTCTGCTGTGTCCAGTGCACTCTTAAGTGGTACCCCAAGTTTGTATTAGCCTTTACACACCACAGGAGAAAAAGGAGAAAAATGTTTTCTCTTATGTGCAATAACCCTGTAAGGGCTCAGCCATGTAAGGTGCTAGGGACGCCTGCTCCAATCTAGCATTTAAGTATTCAGTAGTCCAATTAAAGTCAGTAGCAGTGGTAACATGCTTAAAGTTAAGGATAAGTAAATGATCTTCAGAATCAGGGCCAGGTCTTAAAAAGTAACCGATTCACATTTTAAATGTATGGTCAGTAATTAATAAGCTAAATTGTGGGGGAGGGTGGGAAGAGGGAACAAGTCTTTTAAATCTATTTTTTCAACATTACCAAGAAATTCCAATGCATCATTCACTACATCAATGGTTCTCAACCTGTTTAAAGTCACAGCACACTCCCCCAACTTTTCTGAATTTAGCAGCACCTCAGTTAAGAGCCACTATCATGCTGCCCCAATTTACCTCAGTGGTTCTCAACTGCACACCACCATGGGCAAGTTAAAGTGCCCCACATATTCTTTGGCCTCATTAGGGTCTTCTCTGCTAACCACATCTCCATGGCACTCCGGACGGGAACCCTCACTTCACCAAGCTCTGCTTATACACATCAGAGTAATTTGCACAGTTGCATAACACAATGCCAGTCCTAATCCGCTGCCTATTTCTTACATCATAACAAGCACTGGTTATGTGCATATCAGTTAAGTGTACAAACCATTTAAGGGCATAGCATTTTTCAGCCTCACTGTCATAACCTCACTCAGGGCTCTCCAACTGGTGGCCCATGGGCCCTGACAGCTGCCTCTCCTGCTGCAGGGGAGGACTTAGGGGTCTACATGCAACCAGCACAGCCTATGTGGTAAGGAGCGAGGGAGCTGCATGCTAACAGTCCAGCTCGCGTGGCAGGGAGTGGGAAGTGGCATTCTGCTGGTACAGCCTGCACAGTACGGAGGATGCCGGAGGGTGTTGTCCCCTGTAGCTGCACTGAAATTGGAGAGCCCTAACCTAACTGAACTCTTTAATTTCATACTTGGTAAACCTGAGTAGCAGGTGTCTATTTCAGAGTTTCTAAAGCAATCTGGAACTGGAAAAATTCTGTCTATTTCAGGCCACTAGAGGCATAAGGCCCCCTCCCAAACAAAGTAACAAGATTCATGAGGTGGAAAAACTTAGCCTGGGTTGATCCCTAAACTAGCAAGTATTGTTTATTTTGAATTCTGATAAATGCCAGTCTTTTTTCAGTCCCAAAGCAACATACTTAAATGGAATACTCTGTATATATTTCTACAAATAAATGGATTTGGGACAAAACATGAATAATTACAGCTTCCTATACTGGTATTTCAAATCTTTATTTTAATCAGTAATCTTTTTCTTGGCATCTATAAAATATAAACAAGGCCCTTGTCTAAAAGACTTGTACTGTGACAATTGTAAATACAACACATATTATATAGTGTGGAACTGTCACACATTTGAGAAACTGCATCGTGTCAAAGTTTAAATCTCAACATTTTCATGAACTGAAAAGACAAACAGAAAGAAAAAGTTTGTCAGCTGATTGATTTTTGTTACAATTTTCTTTAGAAAGTTAGTATATCATTGTCTTTAATTAAGAAACAAAATTTCACACTAAGAAACAGAATTTTCTATTTTGAAAATGTGAAAAAGAAATATTTTAAAGTTTCCAAAACTGTTTTCACATTTCTTTTTGTTCAGAAACTATTGAAATCAAATGCTTTCTATAAAATAGTTTTTTGACAGTTCAGCATTTTTGTCAACATATACAGCTTAAAAATTCTTGACCAGCCCTGATCACCATTTAGCAGCTTGTATAATCAGGTCATCAATACACAAAATATAATTTGGGAAGTTACTAGACAACTAGGTCCCAAATACTGATCTGAAAGAGTCATTGTTTGCATTTTTCTGCATGAAAAGTTTAACTGTTGCTGTAATAACTAAAGAACAGCAATCTTCAATGGGCGGAGCTTCTTTAAAGTTAATGGAGCTATTCTGACCTAAAAGCCAAGGATCTGGCCCCACTCTCGAAAATATCAACATCTATAAAATGTAGATACAGTTATAAGGAATGGAGCTGTCATGCATACTGCTTTGTAACTTCAGTGAGCAACATAAAGAAATTCATTAATGAATTACTACTCTACCAGCCTGCTGGAACCATATTTCTGCAGAGATAATTAAGCTTCTGTGAAGGTCATGAAACAAGAAGCATTGTTGACCTCTTTTTGGGACCGGGCACATGATGTTCTGCCAGAGAGAGACTGATTCTCATGCTGGTATTTTACTGGATCAGAACGTGTGCTACAAGAAAAGTTGTTCCAGAAAGGCCTCTTTTTTAATTAAATGCTGTTTCTGGTGTTCAAAAGGACTGCAAAGTAAGGCTTGCATTTAGAACATTTAGGTAAGGTCCACTCATAGATCTCATTGAGACTTACCCTTTTGTGAAGCATGTGGACCTTCTGCAGGTGGGTTTAACAATGTCTAATAGGAAAGCATAGCGTAGTAAGGATTTGGGTGGCAAGTAGTACTGGCTCATTTCTTCACTGTCCCCTTCAAGAAAGTCTTTTAGTACTTGCATAGAGAAATCATTGTCCTGGTTCTGCTTTCTTTTCATCTCTTCCATTGTTTCAAGTTTAAAAAGAAAGGCTTCTTTTGATGAACACTGCTTCTCACCACAATCAAAACCAGAGTTTGGCTCAAGGTTTTCCTCTTCAGTAAGTGTGGATGAATTGTCTTTTTCTAAGCCTAGAGGAACTTTGTATTTCACTGAATTATTTGATTCCTCATCTGGGAAATATGTCAATATCTAGCATGAAATAAAATATGCAAAAGATTACAGTAGTGTACTTGTATTGTGCAACTACCAATTAAGTTCAGGCAGTAATAAACCAATTCCTATCTAAAATACAACAATGACTTTATTATCTCTCTTTCTATAAAGATTTTAAAATGATTTCGGTATTATTAAATACTAACCTTTTTTAGATGCATTTTTAGATGCGCAAGAACCAGATGAAAGTAGTGTCCTTTGGGGCTCGATTTGTAACCTAAAACTCAGGGTAGGTTTACTGAAATACTTGGTAAATCCTGGGTAAGTTACACTCTTTTCCCCAACCATGATGCCCTTCTTCTTTTTACTTTATCTTTTACATCTCCTGGGCATTAGGTAGCAGTTTATCACCTTCACTCATCACACAATATTCTGGGCATAATTGGCCAGGTCCTCCTCAATGATGGGTATGCACAGTCCCCTATTTTATCTCTCCCTAAAAGTCTTAGCAGGCATAACTGCACACAGTCACCCTTTCAAGAAAAAAATTCCACTGGCTATAGGGGATCATGACAAACAGTTCAGTATTTTGGTCTGTCCTCATCCAGAGATGTGCCCGTAAGGACTTGTATAAGTCATGTAAGCAACTAGGGCTATTTCAGTCCTTAACGGGTCTGTGAGGAAGAAATTAGAAGGTAGCTTAAAGCTGTTTCCCTCGCACATGCTCACACAGCTAAGATGAGCATAAAGTGGGCACAGCTGAAGATGTATCCCCCAGTCTTCAGAAAAAGAAAGAGCAGTTAAGGAACAGAAATAAATCTCACCTGATCTGAAGCTTGAAAGGAAAATGGCTCTGAATGAAGCTTTGCAATCAGAAAATATCGCAGTCTAGAATTCGGAATGCCAAGCTGCAAGCAAAACCCCCCAGGCAGTCAGTCCACATGACAGAATGGCAAAATGATTTGTGCCATCATGAAAACTGCTAGTTACACTTTTTATATTAATAAAAAAAATTCTATTGTTTTCCCACCACAAATATGTTAGCATTAATCTAAATTAAACCTATTTTCAACTGGCACAAAAGGGTTTTAAAATGCACCCATGCAGAAATCTCAACACTGTTAGTTTGTCATGAAGGACAACTGTTAGTTTGTTGTGAAGAGCAGAATTAATTTTTCATGACCCGTAAAACCCCAGTTTTCCTATCTAGTAGCAATATGATGAATGCCCTCATTTCCCACAACACAGGCAACAAAGAGGTATCTGGTTTATTGTACTTGTCATCACACTTTTCCTATCTAATTTTCTTAAACACATGGATCATTTTTTCATATTTCTGCTTCATCCTCCAATACATCAATAGAAAATTTTTTAAAAAATAAAGTGTAAAGGGAAGTGAAAGAAACTGAAATGGTTTCTAGACCTACGTTTTAGGGCAAACATGCTGCCCTTTTTCTGGCATGTTCTATCACATGAATGAGGAACTGGATGAGGCAAGTCATAATGAAACAGTGCTTTTTTTAATTTACACTTCCCAAGCTACTATCTCAAAGATGCAGAGATTTCTAGCTAGCATTTTAAAGGCCAGATCTCTTATGTCTTCCACAAATAAAATTCCTATCGACTTAAAACATATCCAATGGCTGTTAAACTATTACAGGAATGGGCTTTGAACAACACTTAAGAATAGAGGCATATATGTACTGACCCTGACCTAGCCAGAAGCTAAATTAGATGGCATGACTTATCTAGAGGAATAGTCTAAACATGAATGTTTTTCTTCTAGCATGTAAAATCCTTTCCAAGTACCCCATGTAAGGTACAGTTTGGTGAGGAATTGTTATAATCTTACTACTCACACAAGTTGGAGACAAGAGAAATTCTTGATATTTAAATCCACATGCCTCTAGAGTTTGTACAAATTCGTTTCTGGAAATGAGAAGAAACAAAAGCCAATTATTTTCCATAAGCAGTTAGCTATATAATGCATATGCTTTCCATTTCCATTTTTTCCTTAAACAAAGTTCCATTAAATGAAGATCTGTAGGTGTTAGACAATTAGCAGTCACACAACAAAGACTAAATATAGCTTGTACATATCCAGCTAGTTACACGCTTCTGAGACTCAGAAAAGGGTATATAAAGATCAGTGTTATTCCAGCCAAGTGAAGGATGATTGCAGACACGCATGGGAACCCCACTTCTATTTAGGGACACACATTCCTCCAGAAAAGTATCCCATTGCTAGAAAAAGTACTTGCAACATGTCAGAAGCAAAGATAACAAGTAGAAAACATATTTTCCTGAGATGTGGATTACCAAATAGTTTACAGTGGGTTAGAAGCAAGATATTAAACTCCTACAGGTGGCCATTCTTTATCTGATCACCCAGGATCTGCCTCTCTTTACTGCCAGTTTGTTTATTTAGGTGCTATGCCAGCACAGTACTGTGTAGCAAAGCCTGTTCAAAGTGATCACTTCAGAGAATGGCAAACGTTGTTTGCTTAACCGGGGAACTCTCCTAATCAAAGTGAAGTAGAAATGTTCTCTGTGTATTTCGGCAAGCCCATTACAATGGAAAATTGCTTACTAAGGATCTCTGAATAAAAGCTTAACTGTACCCTACAGTCTACTTGCAGACGTCAGCTCCACAGAAAGTACTAGCTATGATTTAAATCATTCCCTAGGGAGTGTCACATAGAAAAGGAGAAGTGCTTTCTGGTGTATCCATTGACATATAGATCATTCTGTCTTTAGGACAGGATTCAAGGCAGGCTTGGGGGCATATGTGGGCAGTATGCAGCTCTTATGTGCAAAGGCAGTGTATGTTTCTAATTGGAAAGCTGGAAATGCCTCCTAACAGACAAGAATATCCTCATTAAGGACAGTGGCAATGCACAGGCTGGCGCATTAACCAGTTACCCCATATGTTCTAATGCAGGGGTTTTCAATCTTTTCCATTTGTAGACCCCTAAACATTTTTGAATGGAGGTGCATACCCCTTTGAATTGTAAGTGTGACTATTTGCATACTTCTAATTGACCATAGTCATTTTTGCAGATCCCTTAGACATAATCTGCAGGCCTCCAGGGGTCTACAGAGCACATGTTAAAAACCACTGCTCTAATGGAAAGATCCCACCCCATCAGCACAAGGCATGAGGAGGATAACTATACTAAAACCTCTTCCCTACCTGCAAGAAGAAATTATGCTTCTGTTTTAGGGTTAGGTGCCTATTACCCCCCAGTAACAAATTTCACAATTAAAAGTTATACACGCTTTCCTAAACTTCTCTTTGGACAGTTAGCTGCTGCCATCACGTCAGTGGACAATCAATGACTGGTTCTCAGAGTCTGTAGTCAATCAACTGATTTAAGGATAAAAAACCATCAGCTAACCCTTACACCGCTACTATGGAAGGCAGGGTTGAGCTGCACCTTATGGAATAACTGAAGAAAAAATGTATAAGCTTTCATGCACAAGAGCTCCCTTCATCAGATGTTATGAAAGGACATGCAGGGAACAAGCTGTCAAATACAGCGACTCATTACTTGGATTAGCTTTTTTGATCCCTATGTGTCTCTATAGGTTTATTACTTTCTTATTTATTTGATTCTCTTCGCACCGCCCCCATTCCCTGTCTTCAGTATTCAATTCACTTTCTCTGCTTGATAGCCTGCTCTCTGCATGTCCTTTCAGATAATCCGGGGAAATGAACTATTGCTCATAAAAGCGTATGCATTTCTGCTTTGGATAGTTTAAAGAGGTACTTCTCTACCCTGCTTTCTGAGTGATTTAGGACTAACATGGCTCTCCATCTACCTCCACTATGATCACTACAAAGGAACCCTGAAGTTTCTACCATCAGTAAAAACGCTGAAAGCTGCACATCTATGGTGCACGTTATTACTGAAAATTAGCATACATCCTTTCCCAAATGCAGTAAGACAACAGATCAGGTGGGCAGGCAGGCATGTTAACTTGTTCAAGTTAGAAAAAAAAAACTTAACAAGCAGGTGACATCAACAATTTCCTTTCAAACTTAAACATTTTCATTGTAAACTTAAAGTTGCACTTATAACAGTGAAGCAATCTGTAATAATAAAACGAGAATAAAAAGGAACTAATCATTGATCATACAATACCTGGCAGAAGAGATTTCAAATCCTTTGACATTTTCTAAAAGTATGAATTTTGGCAGTCTTTGTAGCCTGTAAGAAAAGTCAGTTTAGTGTATTAAGATGCAAACCATATTAAATAAACACCACAAATTTGTTTGGCAACAGGAAACAGTTAAGTGATGCAATTTAAATCACATATAGCAGGTTAATTTGGCAATCAGACAACTGCCTCTGGGTGTCATAGGTGGTTAATCCAAGAAGTCCATCTCAACTACTGATAGTAGGCACCTATAGACGTGCTCCGGGGTGGGGGGTGTTTTAATTAGAGCAGCTCTTGGGATTGAGTCTGCTGAAGCATTCTAATTAGACACCTGTTTGACGAGCTTTAGTTAAAGCACCCCTGTTACCATTTTAAAATGTGGGGATGGTGAATACATGTGACAGGAAATACTTCAGCAGACTTCATAGATTTCATAGACATTAGGGCTGGAAGGGACCTCAAGTCCAGACCCCTGCCCCAGGAGCAGGAAGTCAGTTAGGGTCAAAGGATCCCAGCAAGATAAGCATCCAAACGTTTCTTGAATGAATCCAGAGTAGGTGCCTGCACCACTTCTGAAGGGAGTCTATTCCAGGATTTGGGGGCTCAGACAGTAAAGAAGTTTTGCTTTATATCCAGACTAAAACAGTCACGGGGGAGTTTATGACTGTTGGTCTTTGTTATCCCTTGGGGTACTATGGTGAACAGATGTTCCCCCAGAGCCTGATGCACACCCCTGATTAATCAAGTCTGCTTGCTCCAGCACGTTCTAATTAGAATGTGTCAGAGCAAATGTCCCACACGTGCACAGGCACCCGGTGCCACTAGGAAAAGACTAGGTCTTGTCAATTTCAAGACTACTAGCAGAAATGTAAAGCCTCAGAGTAAGATAAGGAGCCTTAATGAAGTGTAAATAGCTGTGCAAGTGGTGAGTATGTCCTCTGTAAAAAGATCACAAACCTTGATGAAATGCAAACAGCTGAGCATACACTGTTCCTGTATGAATCAGCAGTCACTTAATTTGGATTAAGCAGTGCCTTAAATATCAAAATCAATGGGATCTGGCAAATGGCTAGTGTCAAGTAAATGGTATCATAAGTGATTCCACTCTTCTCACATTCGGTGCCCCAATTTAGTCACATTTGATCGAGGGCTAGTTTCTGATTTCAGAGCCAAATTAACCCCAAGCATAAATTGAAAATGCTACTTTTATTGATTTACTGAAGCATAACATTGTCATTCAAAAGATAATAAGGCACACTTAAGGCACTCATTCTATGCGCTGGAAAATTGTAATAAAACAAGTCACATTATTGATCTCAACATCAAAACTCCCACCAACTTGAGTGAGAGGAGGAACAACAAGTCTAGTGTTCATCTAATTGGTTTTGTTTTAGTAACTTCTTTGTCTTCAGAAAGTTTTGCTTTCAGACATTTCCCATTATAGCTAATTAACTTTCAGAGAAATGTGCTATATATATGGTTTCAGTGGGGTAAGTCTGAAGCCTAATGACATCAGTGCAAAAAGAAACAAGCTTATTCCATGATCACCAACCCCCTGGAGGTGGCCACATCTCCATTTTGCTCTGGCTGACATCACACATATGAGCTTTGTAGTGTTCTCCTAAGCTAGTAAAATAGATATTTACAAACATGAGAGGAAAAAGGAGGCAAAGGATCTGCATCAGAAAATACACCTAAACTACAATAACACAAACGCTGTTAATATTTAGTCTATGATTCTTGCCATGACAAGAAATGCAAAACCTGCCAACATATCTCCACCACCCCCACAATTACTACACCTCACAACAGAGCCATCAGCATTCCTGGATCTTACAACTGCACCTCCAGAAATGTAATATCTCTCATCCAGTGCACCAAATGCCCAGATGGAAAATACGTAGGACAGACCAAACAACAAATGTGCACCAAATGAATGCACACCGGAAATCTATCAAAGACAGGAATACCCAGTGACCTGTGGGGGCACATTTCTCACAAGAAAACCACTCTCTCGCCAATCTCTCAGTCCTGATCCTCAAAGGAAACTTACAAAACACTTCCCAGAGACGAGCCTATGACTCCACTTCATCGACCTCCTGGACACTAAAAATCATGGACTAAATATAGACATTGGATTTCTAACACTTTATAACCTGTCTGACAGCTGACTTCCCAGGTACTTCTCCACTATTCATCCCCCTTCTCTCCCCGACACCCAGCCTCTCTCTCACCCATTGACTTCTCAATCTACATTTTCACTGACAGCCTGTCTTGTATGCATACCAGCTGAGTCTCTGGCTACTTTACTTTTCATTCCATCCAGGAAGAGCACACATCAACTGCTGAAACTTCCTCAGCCTTATGGAGGGTTTTTGAACCTGAAAGCTTGCTTAAAAATTGTTCTCCAACTATTTAGTTGGTCTAATAAAAGAGATCAGATTCACCCAAAGAACCTTGGCTGCCTATGTCCTTAGACCAACATGGCTACAACCTACACCCCTGTATTGTTCTGAAGCATTTCACTTTTTGTTACATGTGTGCAGGGACAGGAGACTCATAGGTCCTCCAAATCCCAGTGCTCCGCTCTCCCACTTCTTCCATGGGGGAGGGAGGGAGAGCATGGTGGACAGCCTGGAAGGGGCCTTTGCACTCTCCACTGAAACCCTATTCCTCCTGAAAACCTCTGTTTACCTCCCCCCACAACCACAACCAGAACCAGGCTCCCCAAACCTCAATCCTTCCCTCTACGTTTCTACCCAAGGAAGACTGGGAGAAAAAAGATTTGGGGCCTTGGGGCTAAGAAGCTGTGATCATGACAGTGAGGGGTCCCTGTTACCATTGCAGACTTCCAGACCTCCCACTCCGCTTTACCACTTTCCAGGCCTTCACCACCACCAGAAATGGGCTCATGTCTACTTTTCCACCCTGCAAGAAGTTGAGGATATTTGGAGCCAGAGTGTTAGAATCTTGGCAGCAGAAAGATCCTGCCAGGCCCTCCCCGGCTAGTGCCCCCCTGCCCCACCCCAATCTGAAGCCTGCTGTAATACTCCCTGGCTGGAGAGCTATGGCTGCCACTTATTACACTTGAAAACATTTCAGAAATTACTTCTGTCTGAACCCAGTCAGTTAAAGTAAGACCACCAATTGATACAAACTTCTTAGAGACTGTGTAAAAATAAAAGCAAATAAAAAAGAAAGAAGAGACCACCAGACAGTGACTTGCTAAGTTTACCCCAAATCAAAAGAAATCCAGCTTCTATCACAGAGCTCAAATCTAGAGTCACAAATGCATAGTTCAGCCTGAGACTTTACAGCTGCACTCTCAGAAGGCAATATAGCTTGAGGATACCTGCCAAACACAACACTTAAAATATGTCTACAAAATGAGCAGCACTGTTCTTCCTTAAGGTAAACACAAACTTTGATAAGCTTGCAGTAGGTTGTATGAGGTTATGCTCATAGACATAGGGCACCAAGAATATTCTGTGGCTAGACTACATGTCCACTGGCTGAAGACCACAGTTTCCGCCCACATTCAGCTCTCAAATTCTCCCTGCCCTGGACTTCATATCTCAGCCACTTTCAGCCACACCTAAAGTCGCACTTCATTTGTTTTTCTTTATAAGAGGCTGGAAAAGGTAGAATCAGGCAAGAAAGACAGAATTGTATTATGATACTTTGCATGAAATTTGTGCAAATCACAATGAAGAATGTAAAATAACAACTCCTACATTTTACCACATAGAATGGCATCAATCATTTCCCATTTTAAACTCTAATTCTCTGGGCTTAGTCTCCACTGAAGTTGTAATTTCCAAAACTCGTGTGAGCGCTATCTTTGTAAAACATAACCTGTTGGAGCTGGGAAACTGCAGAAACAGCTCTCCTCATTTGTTGTGGTGTCTGTAGAAACTGCTACTTCATGGGAACAACGTGCCTAAGGGAGATAAGGGAGGCTGAAAGCATCTCGTGAGACTTCCAGATAAAGTCTGTAAGCCAAGCCTAACTCCTTTGCGTCGTCAAGAGGGAGGAGCACCCTGGAGTGTCTGAGAGTTTGCTTCTGAAAACGAAAAATTTCTGTCATATTAATGGTTTATCACTACGGTGACCAGGATGTTTGCACAAGACAGTAACTACTGTTTCCAAAGAAGAGTTTTCCTCTTTTACATTCCCTTGTAAATCTACCTGGAATCTACAGAATCCAACTGGAATCCAGTATTACCTCTCTAATGGGCTATTACCTCAATCCTAATGTTTCCCTTTTCATAGTTTCATAGTTTCTAGGGTCAGAAGGGACCTGAGCAGATCATCTAGTCCGACCCCCTGCCATGGCAGGAAAGAGTACTGGGGTCAAACGACCCCAGCAAGATGTTCATCCAACCTCCTCTTAAACACCCCCAGGGTAGGAGCCTGCACCACTTCTCTTGGAAGCTGGTTCCAGATCCTAGCCGCCCTGACTGTGAAGTAGCGCCTCCTGGTATCTAATCTAAACCTACCCTCTGCCAGCTTGTGACCGTTATTCCTGGTCACTCCTGGCAGTGCACAGGGGAATAGTGACTCCCCCAATGCCGGCTGATCCCACCCCCGACTAGTTTGTAACAGGCCACAAGATCCCCCCTCAGCCTTCTCTTTTGGAGGCTGAACGGGTTCAGGTCCCCTAGCCTCTCCTCATAGGGCCTGCCCTGTTGTCCCCTGATCATGTGAGTGGCCCTCCTCTGGACCCTCTCCATGCTGTCCACATCCTTCTTGAAGTGCGGCGCCTAGAACTGGACGCAGTACTCCAGCTGCGGCCTGACCACTGCCGCATAGAGGGGGAGGATCACCTCTTTGGACCTGCTCGAGATGCAATATGTAGTATCATGGAAGGATGACCTTACAGTTATAGTGCATGGAATTTAGGATCACTGTTCAGTTCCCAGCCTAACCAGAGATTTCCTTTGGACGATGGGTTTGGACCAGTAACCTAATCTTCTTACTTTAAAACCCAGTTCATAAAAGGAGGAAAATAATATGTTTACCTATCATTTCTCTGAGTTACCAATTTTGATCACAAAATAATTTCACTATATGTTTATATAGCACCTAACCAATCTCACTGAGGTCTCTAAGTCCTACATAATGCAAATGACTGTTCACATTCATACTTGTTTGAGCATATTAAATATGTGTGACTTAGGAAAATGAAAAAGCATTAGAAGTCCATGTTGGACAGACCTGTGACCCTGCCATTGTCCCACCAAGTTTTCAGTAAAACCTTGGCTTAATACAGCCTCAACTTCTAGTAGGTTTCCCTTGCTCTTCAGCTCTTTCTCCTTAGTTTAACAAGGTATCAACTTCTAAACAGTTTCCCTGCTTTTTTCTTCCTTCCTGAAATGTGATCAGGCTTAGTTGGACTTACTAAAACATATAATAAGCAGGGCATTTCAAGCCCCTTTCACATCTGGATGATAAGTAAAGTAACATATTTTCCAGGAAGATTGGAAAAGAGGTTCAACGATAAGGGGACAACCAACTGGAACATATACCAAACCAGTGAAACAGGGTACCCTGCATGTGTCTACGTTAGAATTTGACTGGCTCTTATAGTTATTCAATGTAGAAAAATGGTAAAAAGATATAACTGTATTATCACACTTTGGACATGCAAACCCTTATGCATTTCCCATCTGCCAGATGGTTTAACTGTCCAGCTAAGAGTGATTAAAAGCTCTCTACTTAAATTCACTGTGTCATTTCTTTAAGCTCAATATGTACTGTGTGCAGCAAACCAGGAACCAAGCTGAATTGTGTGGGGCTTGGGTTCAGCCAGCTCAGCCACCCACAACAGACCATCCTTTAGAGAATTTCATTCACATTTTGATAAGGGGTGGCAAAATACTGTATTTTCTCACATACAACTTGTACCTTTTTTTCTACAGTTCAGCTGCTGAAAAGTAGGACATACTTTATAAGTGAAGAAATATGGGTATAACAAAATGCCTGTGCTGGGAAAAAATAATGATGCAGTGTTTCCGGTGGGATTCTCTAGTCACTGGATACGGACACTTTCTCCTTCTTCCTGGCAGAGGTCCCTATACATAAACTATTACTCAGTTACTTACTACTACTTACCAATATTTTCAAGGAAAAGCCCTTCTTTCTTCATTCTGCCTTTCAAAAACAAAGTGTGTATCTTATTCAGGGACATGAATGTAAGAAAGTATGGTATTTAGTAACTTGGTGCTGATTTTACTCACTACCATCAAAGAGATAAAGAACCATTCATTGGTCATAAGTTTCATGTTAGATGAATGCTTTAATATGTTTCCCTTTTCTACCCTGAAAAAGGTGGGGATGGGGGGAAAGAGGGGAGGGAGTCTAGGTTTGCTGCTCTGTACATTCCAACGCAGCTTTACTGTGTGACCTCAAACAAGTCATTTAGCTTTACTGTACCTCAGCTTGCAACTGTAAAATGGGGATGAGACCGCTTGCCCCTTAGACAGACTTCTTGGATATTACTGATATTAGCAGACAGATCAGTGGTTCTCAACTATGAGAACCTGCCAGGGGGCTGCAATGCTGCCACTGCTACCTCCACTGCTACAGGGTGAAATTACCTCACACACCTGTTTTCAGGAGGGATATCAGAGACAAACTGACAAGCAGCTGCAGCAGAAAGGCATGCCTACCCTCATTACATTATATAGTATAGGCTGGGAACTGACTGGCTAAGCAGCAGCTGTGCAGAACAGGACTTGGGGTTACAGTGGACAGTAAGCTTAACATGAGCCAACAGTGTGCCCTCGCTGCCAAGAAGGCTAATGGCATACTAGGCTGCATTAGTAGGAACATTGCCAGAAGATCAAGGAATGTGTCCTTCCCCTCTATTCAGCACTGGTGAGGTCACATCTGGAGTACTGTGTTCAGTTTGGGGACCCCAAATACAGAAAGAATGTGGACAGATTGGAGACAGCCCAGCAGAGGGCAACAAAAATGGTTAGGAGACTGGGGCACATGACTTAAGCTGAGGGAACCGGGCTTATTCAGTCTGGAGAAAAGACTGAAGGGGGATTTAATAGCAGTTGTCAACTACCTAAATGGTGGTTCCAAAGAGGATGAAGCTAAACTGTTCTCAGTCGTGGCAGATGACAGAACAAGGAGCAATGGTCTCAAGTTGCAGCAAGGGAAGCTTAGATTAGATATTACAAAGAACTTTATCACCAGGAGTGTAGCAAAGCACTGGAACAGGTTATCCAGAGAGGCTGGCAAATCTCCATCCTTGAAGGTCTTTAAGGCCCAGCTAGACAAAAGCCTTGGCTGGAATCATATAGTTGGAGATGGCCCTGCTTTTGAGCTGGGGGGTGAATTAGATGACCTCCTGAAGTCCCTTCCAACTCTAATTTTATGTGATTCTATGCTATTTCTGCTGCAGCTGTTCCCAGTTTGGCTCCACCATGTCTCCTGAAAATGGAAGTGCATGGGGCAGTTCTGCCTGGTGGTAGGGGCAGCCTGGAGAGAGATGCCACTGCCGCCAGACAGAACGGCCTGCACACCCATTTTCAGGAGGCACATTGAAGCTAAACTAGGAACGGCTGCAGCAGAAATGGTGCACCTGCCTGGACAATGTAGCCACTTGTCAGTTTGGCTCTGACGTGTCTCCTGAAAACAGAGCTGCGTGGGAGACTTGCATCTGCCCCACACACCTCTGTTTCTGGGAGGCACCCTGAAGGATCAAACCAGGAAGGGCTATGGCAAGAGTGTGCACTTTCTGATCTGGTTCTGCAGGGTGTGAGCCACATAGTGGGTGAATATAATGTATCTAGAATCAATTACAAATTATCATAACAGAAATATGCAAAATATTAATTCATAACAAAAACATAATGTTTATATTACACTATGCATAAATCAGTTGTTTGAAAATGGAGTGCTGCTTAATTTTGAAAAGATTTGGAAGGAGGTTTTGAGTCTAAAAAGGTTGAGAATCACTAAGAGTAACGCATGGGGGCTCTGACTACCCAGTACACTATCTTCCATCACAAGACAATACAGTAGATGTATATGTTGCAGGACATATGAATGTCAGCCCCAGGCGAAGTGACACAATATCAGGGTCAGAGAATATGAAATAAAGTAAGTTCCCTTAACTGATGCTGCCTTGACATGCCAAGAACTTTCAAACTACTAGGAAAGTTTTGACACAGAGACCTCTGCAACAGCCAGGATCCCTGGGATCACCTCCTTGCCTGATCAGGATTTTATCTGGAAGAAAGATGAAGAGCATGATCTCTCAAGAGCAACAGAATTGTTAGATTTCTGACTGCCCAAAATTTCAAATCACTGCTCTTCCTCTGCTAGTAAGATTATCAAATAGAAGAGGTCATGAGCAGTCTGTCTCAATCTCCTGAATAAGCAGGATCCTCAAGGAATGGTTGGTTAATGGATGGCTGATCCCACACCATGGCAACACTTAAATCCTTAGGTTGGTATCCAGTTCTATTCAGCAATAGGGATTTCACAAGAGATTTCACTAACTCTATAAATTAGTTAGTTTCTAAGGTACCCCCTAACTTCAGGCTAAGATGGCTGACTACCTTTACGGAGACATATGAAAGAGATAAAAATGAAACACAGAAGACTAAAACAATGCTAAGTGTTTTAGTGCTATAAGTAAATGTGTTCATACAGTGGAAACTGCATGGGTTAGGTTCCTTACCCCTCTGCAAAGATAAAGTATAGGGCTGTCAAATGATTTAAAAATTTGATCATGATTAGTTGCACAATTAAAAAATTAGTTACAATTCACTACAATTTTAATCACACCGCTAAAAACTCAAAATTATGCAGGTACTTAGTATGGGTGGGGGGTGGGTGGAGGGTGTGTGCGTGTGTTGGGGGGGAATTTGTGAAGCACTGCCTCTGCTGCCCTACTGGGCAGCCCAGGGGTGGTGGTGATGGTGTGGGTTCCAGAACAAGGCGTGGTAATTGCATTAAAAAAAATGAACACAGGAACCAACTGACAGCCCTAATAAGGTTTTGTGAAGTACCTGGAGTATACAGAGCTGCGTAAACAGTTGTGCCATGCCATTGAGGTAGTCTGGTTGTTCGCTGGGGTTTTCATTATTTCAGAGGGCAGAGCTGTGTGAGACCACTGCTGAATTCCTGCTGAGTTGGAAGCAACACCCTTGGAAGTAAAAACCACACCAAACCTGCAAGCAACTCAATTTAGCAACCTGCTGTGAACTCAACAGGCTACAAGCCACCCAGATATAAATGAGCTGTATTCTACTGCATTTACAGCTTATATAAAAATCATACAAAAACAACTACATGAACACAAGACAAATATCTATATAATCTGATACAGACAGTTTGCAATTCAATAATATCTGTAACTGCATAATAAACTAAAAAGATTGAGAAGGGCTCCACTAGAAATTAATTTATACCTTGGGAGAATGTCAAGGATATAAATAAAACTCTTTGTCCTTGGATCAGATACATCACCTTGCAGGCCAATTCTAAGAGAAAATAAAAATAAAGAAATAAAATACATGTACTGAATACAATGATCCGCTTGCCTTCTCAGAGTCTCTTACAAAACATAAGCGTTTTCCTCTAGACCAATATGGCTACAACCTGGATACTTTACAAAACACATCTTTGATTAATGTTTTTTCAAAGTTCTGCAAAGGTATCAAACACATATTTTAGCTTCCTTGACAGAGGAGCAAGAGCTGCTGCTTAAAAGCATGCAGCAGCAACTATCTATCTGCATGATCCTACAGTGATACAAGCTAACTAAATCTATTTAACCCTGAACAAGGCAGAGTTACCACTGAAGTGATTTTGCTACACTTGTATAAACTACAGAATCATGCAGACTTAACAGCTAAATGGTAACAGCTTATCCCAGTCTCCTTTGATATCAAAACAAATGTTATGTCTGCCTGTACACAAAGTCCATCACCCTGGACCTGCCTTCAGGGTCATAGCCTTATCATCTCTCTAAAGAATGAAAATGCACTCCCAGAGTATGTTAGTGCTCAATCTTTTCAGCACACATACAAGGGCAAATCCTGCCTGTGGTCTTTCTGTTCTAAACCTGAAAGTAACTTCAGCAGAAATTATTAGCATCTGACCATTAGCACAGAGAGGGAGCTCTCTTAAAAGGGAGACCCTCCAAATTTTACTTTTAGAACAAAAGTACAGGATGTAAAATAAGTGGGACACCAAGCTTAATAATTCAGCCAAAATTACTTAGTATAATCACATGCCTGACTCGCTATCATTCTTGCATGCTGGTAAATACAGAACTAAATATTATAATCTCTGTTTTTTGAAAAGCAGTAGCTCTCAGGGAAGATGCAGACAAATACGAATCACATGTTGTATCACTGCTGAAAACTCTTTTCTTTTGTTCTAATAGTGGTATGACACACTGTATCACACTGTATTTTCTCCAAAACTGGAAGATTTGTTCTACATACCTTGTAAATGGCTGACAGGGAGGACTCATCAAAATCATATCAAAAGATAATCTGTTGAACTCCTTCAGTGTTATGCCCTGCAAAATGAAGAAATATGAACATAGCTATTGAACTGGTACTTTTCATAGACTTGAAATAACTGAATTACGGGTGCAAAAACGTTCAGGTTGTTTCCTCTATGTATAGTTACAAGGCGTGCATCTAGGGCGCTGTAGTGGTGCAGTTGCACCACACTAATTCCTGCTCCACCCAAACTTTAAAACCGACTGCTTTGGAGAGGCAGCACCATTTCTATTTAGGCAGTACAGAGACAGTCAATACATTTCATAGCTTATTATAATGGATCTGATTCCTGCTAATCTCTCCACAGATGTTAACAACCTGCTCTCCTTTTTAAGGGTCTTGATGTTCCTTTAATCAAGCTAGTCTTTTTTCTGCAATCCTGCTGCCTGTTAGCTATTTCTGGTATTAGCTCTCTTCTATGTCACAGTCCTGCACACTGTTGTTAATTCTAGTTAAAAACCTTTACTTTGGTCTGGTAATATTAATTCAGGTGAGCAGTAACTCAGGTGTGGAAACGATTTACAGGGAAGTGCTGGATGCACTGTCAAGAAGCTCAAGAAGGATAGCTTTTGTTTTACAAATCTGAAGACAAGATACACATTTAACCGTAACTGCAGGACTAATAAGAAAAATCTGTGGGCAATTTTTGCCTTGTTTGTCGTGTTTTTTAAACTCAATATATAAACTAGCAAATTAGTACACATTCCAATTAAGTTTTATCTTCAATGGGAAAATATAGCATGGGGCCACTAGATTATTAGTAAATCTTCTAGCTTCTTTTTAACCCGAGAAAAAATATTTTGGGCTGTATGTGGTGATGTAATACTCTATCTGCACCCACCCCCACTTTTCAAAATCTTAGAGTCACCCATTGTATCAACTTAGTAAACACTTTTTAATACATTCATTTCTTCTAATAGCTTTGCCCTTCTTTAATGCTTGGCAAATGCTGTGCAGTTAGATCGGCATTTACTACTTTAACAAGGAATTGGCAACGGCAGCAGACACACACAGTCTTGGGTTTGTGGTTAATTACCCAGAGCAATACGGATAGCTCTCATTTCTTTCAATGGGTCGCATCAAAATGATGGCTATAATTATTCAGTCCAAAATAAAGCACTTTTATTCAGATAGTAAGCCTTTTCTGGCTAGATAATATTTCAAAACATAACTTCATAGGTAAGCATTATTCAAATTCTAAAAAGCATGTTATTCTTTCTAGTCATTTGCTTTTATAAACATCTCAAATAATTGCTTTATTTGAAAACATGACATGTTCCTTACACAGACCAAATTCTGATCCTCTCATCAAAGTCTACATAAAGGGGTTCACAGAGAAGACCTCTGGAAAGCTTGGGAGAAAACAGATGTCACAACCTAGGCCCCAAAATATTAATGCAGATGGTCTGTAGCCACTACAACAACTAGAGGTGCACCAATGAAGAATTTTTGGGCTGAAACAGATGGCCAATAATTAACGACATAGTGGGGATCACAGAAACGTGGTGGGACTCATCGCATGACTGGGCGGTGAGTGTCAAGGGCTATAGGCTATACAGGAGGGACAGGATAGGAAGGAAAGGTGGAGGAGTAGCACTCTACATCAAGGAGGAATATACTTCCTCGTTAATTAGCAAGGGGGTAGAGGGGGGGCACTCTGAGGTGCTCTGGGTTAGAGTAAAAGGCAGTCCAGGGGGTAGAGACTTAACGGTGGGAGTCTACTATAGACCTCCCAACCAGGGAGAAGAGCTCGACCAGGAATTCTTAGGTCAGCTCGCAGAGGCAGTGAGGGCTAAGGATGTGGTCATCATGGGGGACCTGAACTTCCCAGACATCTGCTGGGAAGAGCTGTCAGCCAAGTCTGATCGCTCACGTCGGTTCTTAGCCAGAGTGCAGGACCTCCATCTAACCCAGGAGGTGCACAGCCCCACCAGGGGAGATGCCTTGTTGGACCTGGTGCTGGCCACGGGTGATGACCTGGTGAGGGGGCTGTGGGTGATGGGCCACCTGGGAGACAGTGATCATCGCTTGCTGGAATTCACCATCCAGCGTAAGGTGGCAAAGAGCTGCAGCAAGGCAACAGCCCTAGACTTTAGGAGGGCTGACTTCAACAAGCTAAGGAGGATCGTTGGGGAAGCGCTGAGGATCCAGAGGGGAAGGGAACCAGATGTCGAAGGTGAGTGGTTGCTCCTTAAGGAGACGATCCTCCATGCCCAAAGGGAGGTAATCCCAACAAGGGTCAAAGGGAGCAGGAGGGCACATAAACCCCCATGGCTCACTAGGAGCATCCGGGAATGTCTCCTTGCTAAAAGGGAGGCATACACCCAATGGAGGGATGGGGTCATCACCAAGAAGGACTATGTTACAGTCGCCCGAGGATGTAGGGGGGCAGTCAGGAAGGCCAAGGCAGAGATGGAGATAGGACTAGCTTCCCGGATTAAGGACAATAAGAAGTCCTTCTTCAAATACATAGGGGGTAAAAAGAGGGTCCCGGGTAATGTGGGGCCCCTGCAGGACACGATGGGCAACTTAGTTGTCACGCCAGATGACAAAGCTAACATATTTAACGATTTCTTTGCCTCTGTCTTCCTAAGTAGGGACCAGTTCAGCCACCTCCCTGCTGGGCCCCCCTCGGGCCCCGGGAGAGACACGCCTGGGCCAGGGGTTAGCGAGGAGTTAGTTAGGGTACTTCTGGAGAGGCTGGACGTGTTCAAGTCCGCTGGTCCGGACGATCTTCACCCTAGGGTTCTACAGGAACTGGCCGAGGTCATTGCGGGACCCCTGGCACGGCTCTATGAGCACTCGTGGGGCTCTGGTGAGGTGCCGGAAGACTGGAAGAGGGCCAGCGTGGTCCCTATCTTCAAAAAGGGAAAAAAAGAGGACCCAGGAAATTACAGGCCAGTTAGTCTTACCTCAATCCCGGGTAAGCTCTTTGAAAAAATTATCCTGGCACACCTCCAGGAGGGCCTTGCAGGGGAATGCATGCTCAGGGGCAACCAACATGGGTTCATCAGTGGCAGGTCTTGTCAGACCAACCTGGTGGCCTTTTACGATCAGGTCACCAAATCATTAGACGCAGGGGTTGCTGTGGATGTAGTCTTTCTGGACTTCCGGAAGGCTTTCGACACTGTCTCTCACCCTGTCCTCATCAAAAAGCTGGGAGACTGTGGTGTCGATGCCCACACAGTCAAATGGGTCGCCAACTGGTTGGAGGGCCGCACCCAGAGGGTGGTAGTGGATGGGTTCTTCTCGACCTGGAAGGACGTGGGCAGTGGGGTTCCGCAGGGCTCGGTCCTCGGGCCCGCACTGTTCAACATCTTCATCAGTGACTTGGATGAGGGGGTAGAAAGCACCCTGTTCAAGTTTGCTGATGACACTAAGATGTGGGGGGATGTGGGTGCACTAGAAGGGTGCAATAGGCTACAAGCTGACCTTGACAGGTTGCAACGGTGGGCGGATGAGAATAGGATGGGGTTTAACACTGAGAAGTGCAAGGTGTTGCACATGGGGAGGAAGAACCGGCACCACACTTACAGGATGGGGAACTCCCCTCTTGCCAGCACGGAGACGGAAAAGGATCTTGGAGTCGTCATTGACTCCATGATGAACATGGGCCGGCAGCGTGGGGAGGCAGTCAAGAAGGCCAACCGTACCCTGTCATGCATCCACAGATGCATCTCGAGCAGGTCCAGGGAGGTGATCCTCCCCCTCTATGCGGCACTGGTCAGGCCGCAGCTGGAGTAGTGCGTCCAGTTCTGGGCGCCGCACTTCAAGAGGGACGTGGACGATATGGAAAGAGTTCAGAGGAGGGCCACTCGTATGATCAGGGGTCAGCAGGGCAGGCCTTATGAGGAGAGGCTACGGGACCTGAACCTGTTTAGCCTCCACAAGAGAAGGTTAAGGGGGGACCTTGTGGCCTGCTACAAACTGGTCAGGGGGGATCAGCAGGTATTGGGGGAGTCCCTGTTCCCCCGTGCGCTGCCAGGAGTGACCAGGAATAACGGTCACAAGCTGGCGGAGGGTAAGTTTAGATTAGATATTAGGAGGCGCTACTTCACAGTCAGGGCGGCTAGGGCCTGGAACCGGCTTCCAGGGGAAGTGGTGCAGGCTCCTAGCCTGGGGATTTTTAAAAGGAAGTTAGATGAGCACCTTGCCGGGGTCATCTGACCCCGGTGCTCTTTCCTGCCAAGGCAGGGGGTCGGACTAGATGATCTACCTAGGTCCCTTCCGACTCTAGCTACTATGAAACTATGAAACTATGAAACGAGCCATATTGGCCAATAACAATCTGACTGCTGGTATGTAGCCAGTGTCCAGCTGGTAAGTCTGGGGGGGGGAGGGGTGGCAGAGAAGAGGGGGGACAGATTGAGGCCCCTGCAGTGAGGGAGGGAGTGGGGCTGAGGTAGGAGCAAGGGGTTGGGCAGGCAGCAGCAGTGCTGGGGGGGGCCTACAGGGTGGACTATAGCCACCCCAAAATTTGCTGTAGTCCCCCCCCACCCAACCCCTGCTTGCAGTGCCGCAGCTGCCCACCCTGAGCACAGCCCTGGCCCAGCCCTCACCCCCACTGGAAAGAGCCCAGCGCTGCCCCTAGCCCCAGCCTGCAGTGGCAGCCCACTATCACCCCTCACACAGATCCAGGGGACACATGCCCCCCATGACTCCCCCAGGGGTGTGCACAGCAGTGGAATCTGCCCCCACCCCCCCACACTCCCTGGATGAGTGGCTCACAGCTCTGTCCCACACCCCACACTGGCTGGGCAGTGCGTACCACACTCCCAGCCCCAATCCCTCCAGCCTCAATCTGTCTCCCCCCACACACACACACCCCGCTTCCCTACAACAGACTTACCAGCTGGATGCTGCTCTGCAAGCTGCATTTATTAGCCACATCAGCCAAAAAAACCCAATTGCTGATAATGTCAATTTCCTTTTATTGATGCCAATACAATATGAACCAATGTATCAGTGCACCTCTAACAGCAACCTATAAATTATTAATACACAGTTATTCTCAACCAAGGTGCTTTGGCACCTTAGGGTGCTGTGAGATCCTTTTATAGATGATGCAAAATATTAGCACTATTAGGCATGCAAATACTGACATGAGAGTCACAAAATAAACCCAGAAATTTCAAATAAGAATCCACAGTGTCAGAAACATTTTGACCTGGTGTAGTCTTTTAGTTCTCTGCAACAGAAAATTGCTGTATAGTTTTTCCATAGTCAAAAAGCAATTACAAGTTTAGACTTGAAAGTCTCTGGGTTAGGGGTAGAGGGGAGAACAACAAGGGTGATGTCATGGTGGGGGTCTGCTATAGACCACCAGACCAGGAGGACAAGATGGATGAGGCTTTCTTCAAACAGCTCAGGGAAATTCCCTGATCACAGGCCCTAATTCTCATGGGAGACTTCAGTCACCCTGACATCTGCTGGGAGGGCAATACAGCAGCACACAGGCAATCCAGGAAATTTCTGGAGCGTGTTGAGGACAACTCCCTGGTGCAAGTGCTGGAAAAGCGAATTAGGGGCTTCTTGACCTGCTGCTCACAAACAGGGAAGAATTGGTGGGGAATGTAGTAGTGAATGGCAACTGAGGCAGCAGTGACCACGAGATGACTGAGTTCAAGATCCTGAGGAAAGGAAGGATGGAGAGCAGCAGGGTATGGACCCAGAACTTCAGAAAAGATGACTTTGACTCAGGGAACTCATCAGCAGAATCCCCTGAGAAGCCGATCTGAGGGGAGAAGAGTCCAGGAGAGTTGGCTATACTTTAAAGAAACCTTTCTGTAGGAACGAACGAGTGCGATGTGCAGGAAAACTAGCAAGTACAGCAGAAGACCAACTTAGCTTAGCAGGGAATGCTTCAGTAAACTAAAACGCATAAAGGAAGCTGATAAGCAGAAACTTGGACAAACAACTAGGGAGAAGTATAACAGCACTGCTTGGGCATGCAGGGATGAAATCAGGAACACAAAAGTGCAATTGGAATTGCAGCTAGCAAGGGATATAAAGGGTAACGAGAAGGGTTTCTGCAAGTATGTCAGCAACAAGAGGAAAGTCAGAGAGGGTGGGTCCCTTACTGAATGGGGGAGGCAATCTAGTGACAGAGGATGCGGAAAAGCCTGAAGTACTCAATGCCTTTCTCACCTCAGTCTTCACAGGCAAGGTCAGCTTCCAAACTACTGCACCAGGCAGCACAGTTTGGGGAGAAGGTGAGCAGCCCTCAGTGGTGACAGAACAGGTTAGGGACTATTTAGAGAAGCTGGATGTGTACAAGTCTATGGGGTAGGACACAATGCACCCAAAGGTGCTGAGGGAGTTGGCTGTTGTCACTGTAGAGCTGCTGGCCATCATCTTTGAACACTCATGGCAATTGGGAGAGGTCCTGGATGATTGGAAAACACCAAATATAGTGCCCATCTTTAAGAAAGGGAAGAAGCAGCAGTGAGGGAACTACAGACCAGTCAGCCTCACCTCAGTTCCTCAAAAAATCACAGAGCAGATCCTCAAGGAATCCATTTTTAAACGCTTGGGAGTAGGAACAGCCAGCATGGATTCACCAAGGGCAAGTCAGACTGCATGAGTGCCTTCTATGATGGGATCCATGATCCTTCTATGATCCACAGACTAGCTCTGTAGATGTGGGAAGAGCAATGGGGGCTGGACGATGATCCTCCGGGGTCTCTTCCAGCTCAAGTGTCTATGAAATCTATGAAATGGATGTGATATACAGTACTTTGACTTTAGCAAAGCTTTTGACAGTCTCCCACAACATTCTACCAAGCAAGCTAAGGAAGTACAGGTTGGATGAATGGAGTGTAAGGGGGACAAAAAACTGTTTACAGCATATCTGTGAGGAAGAAACATCTTTAGCAGAATAATAAAACCCTTCCTGTTAGGGTTTCCCCAGAGTTAACTTATACTTTGTGACATGGAAAGAGATTTTCTGTTTGTAGTGGTATGCCTGGGTGAAGTGGAACTGAAGTATCTTATAAGTGCTGCTTAAACATACAGTTTTAAATCTGGTGATGGTTTAAAAGCATCTTTCTTTCACTTAGAACTACTATAGCTTCACCCCAACTTTGGGAAAAATACTTTTATAGTATCCCATTTTATCCAAAACATTTATAACACATCATGGTAGAGAAACAACACAGTAATGTCATTACCATCAACATCCTTTTGCTGAACAAGGCAGGGAAGCCATAGGAAAAACAGCCCTTGGGGACTGTGCATCCTTTGCAGAATGTAGAGCAGCAGTCTTTCTTAGTATGGTAATGTTTGTTCCAGAATGGGGTAATTCTCCTGGTCAAAAGGACCATGGTAGGCAGAGTGCCATGGCACCATCTTCCTGATAGCACTGGTTCTCAACCTCATGAGATTGAAGACACCTCTTAGAAAATCAGTCATAGAAAATTAGGGTTGGAAGAGACTTCAAGAGGTAATCTAATCCAGCCCCCCAATCAAAGCAAGGCCATCCCAACCTAGATTGTCCCAGCCTAGGCTTTGTCTAACTGGGTCTTAAAAAACTCCAAGAATGGAGAGTCTACAACCTCTCTGGGTAACCTGTTATTAAATCCCCATTCAATCTTCTCTTCTCCAGACTAAATTAGCCCACTTCCCTCATCCTCTCCTCCTAAGTCATGTACCCCAGCCCTCTAACCATTTTTGTTGTCCTCCACTGGACTCTTCCCAATTTGTCCACATCCTTAGCCAGTTGGTTCCCAGTCTGTACTGGTGCACAGCACTGTTCCATCCTAAGTGCAAGACTTTGCAGTTCTCCTTATTGAACCTCATGATATTTTTTTTTGGTCTAATCCTCCAACTTTTCAAGGTCTCTTTGAATACTAGCCCTACTCTCCAGTATATTTACTACACACCCCCAGCTTGGTGTTAATTGCAAACTTGCTGAGGGTGCACTTCATCCCATCTTCCAGGTAAATCATGAACATACTGAACAAAATCCATGCAACAGATTCATTACCAGAGCTACAAGTTCATTCATGTTAAAATTTAATTCAGAGGGAGAGGGAAAGGGAGAGAGAGAGGGAGTGTGTGTGTGTGTGTGTGTGTGCGCGCGTGCGCGCGCGCGTGTCTGTGTGTGCGCGCGCATCTGTGTGTAAAAGGAAATTTCATGATTGGCCAAGCTGCAACACCAGACAGAAAGAAAACTGGAGGTACTTCACGGGTGAGCTATATAACAATAATTCCATAACAGGGCAAGAAAAATATTGCCATTTCCCCCCAGTGCTTCAGGAAGACCTTATGGACTTCAGCCTTCTCACATGCCATGAAGGGTAAAGAAAGTAATTCCTCTTCTTCCTCCCTCCCCCATCAAAGAACCTCTGAGCTGACACTAGTCAGCTAATACCACGTGCTAAATAAGCAGCTAACCTTTAGTCAGCTACTCTGCTTTTTCTTTAAACTGGTACATACCAGTAGCTCAGAATTGTTTATCAAGCCATAAAGCTGTAAAAGAAGATTTAAAAGCACTCTGTAATTTCTAACTACTCTGAAGAAGACAGAAAATAATGGAAAGCACATGGTAATTTTGCATTCTCCTGGTGTATTATAAAAACTAAAAACATTGCCAATTTTGTTGTAATGAACTCATAAAATGTCAAGCCTTTTTATAGGCACTGGAATTGATTTTCAAGTTTCTTTTTTTCAGTGAAGTTAAAGAAGGAAGAGAACTACTATGTTGCCTGATCTATCTACTCCCCTAACAATGCAGTATTGTCCTCCACAGTATATTCTCTAACACTTTATCCAGCCCAGTTCTGAAAATGGCCCCTTACTGATTTAACAAAACCCTTATAATGTATAATGTCAATATCAGATCGGTACCAATATAAAGAAAATGGTCTATAGCAGATATAGGCCCAATGGAGCCGATAATTTGGCCGATAACTGCCCGTGCTACAGCAAAATTTGGGGTGGATGCAGCCTACTCCCAGTGCTACAAGAATCTGCTCCAAGCCCAGCCCCAGTAAGGAAAGTCCTGCACAGCGCCAGCTCCGGCTCCACCCCACAGCTACAGCCTGTCCTGAGCCATGCAGATCCAGTGGTACACGGCCCTCGTACCCTCCCAGGGTGCAAGCAGAGGCGGGAGTTGCCCTCACTCCACAAGCTGCGGCTCTGTCCCACGCCACACCCCCAGCCCTGGTTGGGCAGCACCCGCCACCCCCCCCAGCCCTGGTTAGGCAGCACCCATGCCCCTTCCCTTCCCCACCCCCTTCCACCACAACAGACTTACCACATGATGGCAGCTGTATCGGATATTGGATCGGTATCAGCCGATATGCGTCCTTAAATATCAGCTATTGATATTGGCCCCCCAAATCTCTATCAGTGCACCCCTTAAAAAATCCCTTCCAGTACCCTAGAATCCATATGAAATCTCTCTGTACTCTTTTTCTCTCTGCTTCAAGCAGCAAGCAAACCATGAGGATTCAAGCAATCAGTAGAAAAAGTAACACACTGAAGTCATCTTGTTAAATTACTGTCTCTCAATTTAAAGTGTTCTGATTCTACATTTTTTATGAAATGTGACCAGTTGGGACATTAACCTCTCAGCATGAGCACAAAGCAAAACATCCATTACTCACCTCAATTGTCTTTGCCCACAAAGGTGTACTTGGAAAATTGTGTTTGTAGACTTCGTTGGCAGTAGTGTTCACATCAACAGCAGCAACAACTTCTGCGGGTATGCAACTTCCTAGAATTAAAAGACAGAAATCTGCACAACTACCAGACTCCAGTAATCTTCACATTTGCTTATTCTAGTGATAGCCTCCTTAAAATAACATGCTACAAGGGGTCCAGATTGATCTTATGAATTATTGCTAATCATTAAATTCACAATTTCAGAGCATGAAACAAATTACAATGTCCTAACAGCAATACCTAGTGCATTTAAAAATAAATTCTAAAGTAATTATACTTGGTGTTTTTTTCAAGCCTCTTCTGTCCAGAACTAAGAAGAAAGACAAATCACGTATGTGAAAAGCTGCAATATGAAACATACAGGTATTTTCATTCAGAAAATACCAGAAAAGTCTTATTTATTTATTTAATTTCACCAACAGCAAAAACAGTCTAAGCTTTATGGGAAAAATGTACAGGTGAATTCAGCGACCTCCTATTAAAGGCCCAGTATATAACACCTTCTCTAGTCTCCTTGACATTCTGAACAATCACTGTAACTACAAAGTATTTTGCACAGGTACGTTCACAGCACAGCAAGCACCTGAAACTGCAGATCAGGTATGTTAACACTGACATCTAGTGTGAAAAGCATGTCAGCCTAACAGATTAACTACCTGCATTTAAAATCTGATACCATGTCTTCCTGTTATACAAGCACAGCATCTAAGTGATAAAGGCACATTTCAAACACAGGTAAAGGGATACCTCTTTCATTTATTGTTTCTATTTGTTACATATAGACTGGTAATTCCCAGAAGTTTTCTCTGTGTTCTCAGCACCCTGGTAAAAATATAAATTAACTATCTCAAATAGTTATCCCATTAAGCAAATAAAAAGGGAAAATAATACTGGCAAAACTGACATGGTCAGATGTCCCTTTCAGCAGCACTGCCTCATTTCCTCAAAAAATAATCAGGGACTTCACTCAACCACCCTAAATGCTGGTCCATGATTCAACTGAAAAAAAGGTTAATGTCCATGATTTGTTGGGTCCCCTACTGTTTTCTAGGAAAGTAACTGAGACACCCTTTCAACCCAAACCATGAAGGCTATTCTGCAAGGAAAAGGAATAGAAACTTTACCTTAATGCTCCCTATTCATCACCCATTCTCTTAACCCCATGATGATGGGATTTTCTCAAGTTACACGAGATAAGCCTTTCTAAACTGCAATTGCCACAAACAAAATTATTAATAAACCTTCATGGTGTGCTCAAGTTCTAAGATGCAGAAGCAAGCGATGTTATAGAAAAATACTGCCCTTCTAAATCTTGCTTTTCTTAAATTGGCTATTTAAATAGAAGTTGGAAAAACAACACACAGTAAAACAGTCCTGAAAACACAATGTAGGCAAAATTGTGTTGTTTCCTTTAGTACAAAACTGTATGTTATGGCAGCATCATTTTCACTGGAGAACGATGTATGGCAGGGTTTCTCAAACTGTGTCATGCATATTGTATGCAAGACATCTCTGGGGGTATGCAGAAGAAATTGTATAATGGTGGATTTAATTTTCATTACAATAATAATTGGCATGTAAGGGGTTAAAATATAAAACATATGCATAATATGCACATAAAATATATGCTGGTAAGGTACGCAGGAGGCAGGTAAATCTAGAAAGGGGTATACAATAAGAAAAAGTTTGGGAACCTCTGATGTGGGATACTGTCCCATGAAAAAATATATATATTATCGTAATCACTGAACATGTATCTTCCAATCAGGCTTTTCTCTGTCATTGGAGAAACATACAGCATGTTAATATTAAACAAAATTTAATTCTGTTATCTTCAGTTTTTGTCCAAAAGTAGTTCAACATGGTTTTAAGCACCTTGCAACCAGGCAGTAACTTATTTAGTATAACACAGTTATACAAATACATAAAAGAAGACATAAATGTTTCAGTGCATAAACCCCAGGTAAACTATAAGAGCATTGCATATCTTACAGAAACCACAAGCTCTGAGTTTGAAGAATACTATCAATATATCCTAGGTCAGAAACTCTAAAGCAACCAAGCTGAGATCACCAAGGGAACAAAAAGAAGGGAGGTTATTTTTATATCCAGTGACCCTGGGGTCCCTCTGTAGGGGTGGGCAATTATTTGGGCTGGAGGGCCACTTAAGGAGTTTTGGTGAGCTCTTGAAGGCCAGATTAGGTGGGTAGTGGTGGGGGTGCTGACTTGGCCTTGGCCCTATGTCATAGGCTATCTGGCCCCAGGCCCATCTGCCCTGCACCCACCACAAAGGTGCTAGATGGAGTGGGCCAGGTCTCCACAGAGACTGTCCTGGGACCCCTGCAGGTAGGGTGCTCTGGGCCGGACAGGCGGGATGGGGCTGCGGATGGGCAGGGAGTGGCATCCAGGAGCGTGATGGGTGGGTGGGGCTGGGATCACAGGGTGGTGACAGTTAAGAGCCAGAGCCAAAGGCAAAGCCATGATCTGCTCCCTGTATGTCCCTGCAAAAGGTGCCAGTTCCCTGCCCTGCGGTTCCCTGAAGAACCAATGCCCATCCCAGAGACATGAGGGGGAGCAGATCACAGCTCTGTCCCAAGCCCTGGCCCTGTACAGTCACCACCCTGCTATCCTGGATGCTGTTCTCTGCTTACTTGTGGCCCCATCCCATCCACCTGGCCCAGTTCACCATGCCCACTAGGGTAAGAGGCCAGTCTCCATACAGACTCTACCTACCTGCCCGCTCTGTCCGGTGCCCCTGATAGACAGTGCAGGGCAGATGGGCCCGGGGTCTGGCAGCAACAGCGGGGGCTCCTGGGAAGCCAAATCCAGCTACCACATCACCCCTGCTGCCCAGCCCCACAGACTACAGTGCCCAAGAGCCACATGCGGGGACAGCAGGATGCACCAGGCAGTACCTCTATGCTCAGAGGCATCAAAACCAACCCACATACCACAGCTCAGGCTGTCCCTCATGCTTGGGCCAGGTGGGGCCGAGGAACAGGCCATATTTTGCCCACCCCTGCCTTACAGTTACCAGCATAAGCCATAGGAGCCTTTAAACTACTGTGACTTATTTCCAGCTGCCCAAGGGACCATTATGGTACCTGGAATTGCCAAGGCTTAGGAAAAACCTCTCTACCAAAAATGTCATGGCTGTTGGGTACCAGAATAGGATGTTGCATAAAGGTATTATATAAGCTCTGGTTTGCTTGGGAATTCTTCTTACAAGCTGATTTAACAGCTTTCTGATAGCTTTGTAACCCTGGAACAACACAAAGCAGCTGGACCAGTGACAAGAATCTGGCCCACTTCATCTAGTAAAGAACAATCTGGGTTCTCTTCTCTCCTTTGCTGCCAGATTTCCAGACCAGTGAGGAACCCCGTGGGCCAGAGAGCATGACCCTACAGACAGGCCCCAGGTCCTGATCCTGGTGCACTAGGACCTGACCCCAGTATGAGGGTAGCACAGAGTCCCAGTGTATGGGGCTAGGCAGGAGGCCGGGGCAGGACACAGGGAAGCACAGGACTCTGATTCCCTGATCTCAGCACAGGGGGCCAGATGGAGGCAGCATGGGGCCCTGGGCTTGATCCCAGTGTGGCACAGGGCTGGCACAGGGCTCCAATTCCTGTACCCAGGGCCTGACCCCAGCATTCAGGGGTAGTGCAAGGCTCCCAGGGCAGATCCTCACATTCAGGGATGCCACAGTGCCTAATCCTGGTGGTACAGGCCAAAAGGTTGAGCAGCACTGAACTAACTCATTGGCCATTAGTTATTCTTCATTTGTACAGAAGTATGTCTCAACAGAACAGGCGCTGGAAGATGGAGCCAAGAGAAGATTCATGCTTTATTTTATTTAATCATCCCCATGGGCAACAGGCACAAGATCTATTTACCAGTCTAAAAATATGGAAATGCTCATGTCATATGAACAGCCTGCAAACTAAACTCCCCCCAAAACCATGGCAAAGCACTAAGAGAGACATACATTGCCCTGCAGAATTTTTTTGAAAAAGTAAATGCCAGTTTTCAAGACTTGGCAATTCCATTGAGCTATAGCCATGTAGAAAACAACTTAATTTTAGATAGAAGAAAGACGCATACGTTTTCACAGTGAGTGTAATTAACCACTGGAGCAGTTTGCCTAGAGATGTTCTCCACAACCTGGAGTTTTCAGAGCAAGACTGGGTATCTTTCTAAAAGACACAGTACAGCTCAAACTGAAACGATAGGCTTAATACAGAACTTACTGGTAAGGCTTTATGGCCTATGCTGTACAGCTCAGATGAGCAATTATTTTAGCTGGAGGGCCACTTAACGAGTTCTGGTGAGCTGTCAAGAGCCACACAAAAAATTTTAACAAATTAAAAATAAAAAAGCAAATCATATACTAAAAATCCAAGATCTATTATAACATTTAATGTTATTTCAAAAAATATTTCTGTCCTGTTGTATGGTTTTTTGAGTAGTGTATATACAGGCAAGTGCATAATATCTCAAAATAAAGTCTTACTCTTGTATACTGTGGGGGGTGGTGTTTGTGTTGGGGACTTGGTGTACATGTGTGGGGAAGAGGGTGCCCACACACCAGGTCCTGGGAGCCAGGCGGGGATGGGGGGATGAGGGCCGGCTCGGGTTGTGTACAGCAGGACTTCCCCGGGCAATGTGGTGCAGGTGTGTCCTGCCCCCCACACAGCCCACAGCTGCCCCCACGGCACTCTGCATGGGGCCGAGCCCTGCTTGTTCCTGCCCGGGATAAACTGTGCCTGCACCCACTCTGGCTCCAGCCAATACACACAGCTTCCTAACAAGGCTGTTGCTGTTGCTGTTGCTGCTGCAGCCAACCAGGTACAGCTCAGCTGCTCCTCCTCCTGCCCCTGCTGCTCTGCTCTGGGAGGGAGGGAAGCTGCAGCCAGGCGGCTCCTGCCCCAGCACATGGGGCTCCCAACTCCTGGCCAGCCTGCTGTGATGATCAGCCACCTGAGAGTGCTGGAGCTGGAGACCTGTGTGCTGAGGAAGGAGCCACCCAGCTGCAATTTTCCCCCCAACTGGAGCCTCTAGTTGGATGCAATTTATGCTCTTTTGCATAAAACATACTTAAAGGAACATTTTCTTTTTTCATGAAAAGCAAACATGTTAGCTTCACTGGCTTTTACATTGTGCCTTTAAAAGGATAAACTTCATGAGAAGAAGTAAACCCAGATGGTTACAAGAAGACTCATTTTACAAAAATGGGGACAAAAGTAACAGAAGTGCTCAACTGATTGATTTACCACAACTTGGAACTCACAAACATCCAGATAATCTAAACCAACTTTATGCACATCCCCAAACCACAAAACCCTTTACTTAATGTAAATTATAATCCCTTTTATTCAGATTCCCTAATTCTTAGTCTTAACAAGGCTTTAGCCTAGAAGTATAGTTTAAAAGAACTATGGAAATCAGGCATGTCAGTGCTTAGAGGCTGCATTTTCTACTTCTTATCACACACTTCCCATAAAAAGAAATATCCAGATTTAAAAAAAGGAATGGCAACTCCACGCAAATAGTATTGTATCCAGCCGATATGTAAATTTCAATTGATATTTAACTCTTCAAGGCTACACAGGGTCATTCAAAAAAGTAAAGGGGAGGTTTGAATCCTATACAGAGCCCTCTTCATCTGTTCTGGCTGGAACCGCTACAAAAGAACCACAGCCTTACTATTTATAAGTATTGTCATTTCTTCCTTCAAAAGTAAGCCCAAAAGAACAGAAATGCAAATTACAACACACAGTGGCACTGCTGCAACTGTTCAGCAATTCTAGTTGTGATTGTATGCTATAAAAGAAAGTTTTAGCAATAAACTGAACCTTTTCAATGACAGTAGCAGGAACTCCCTGAAAACTGAAAATGCCCAGAATATAAATAAAATGATTTGTTACATACTCCCAGCCTTTTCAAGCCCAGCTTTATCTAACATGGTATGATAAAAAACAGTAAACCTGTTACATACTTCTTTGCAATATTCTGATATTTCCCAAAGGCTACATCTTAGGCATGAACAGCTGTCATAGGTTGTTGCCTTTATGCTGTGGTATATTATATTTCAAATGGATATCAGCAGGAGCTCCCCAACTTTCTCTCGCACTGGTGTTAGTCACTGGAGGCTGGTCCAAGACATTTACAGTATGTCTAGTATAATATATGGTATAAAATTAGGAAGAATTCCATATAACATTTGGTGGCAATTATGCCACGTATATGAACAGTAACAAATGGCTGGGCTGAAAACAGTGACATAGACCAAATTTCAGGGCAAAAATATCTTATACAGAATCCCTTTATTGATAGTAAAATAAAATATTGACCCTACTGCTTTTAGAAATAAGGCTATTTTAAAAAGAAATAGGGGGGAAAGAACATCTATTACTCTTATTTTGACAATGACTTCAGAGTCCCTATAATTGTGATCAAAGATGTGTTTTGTTCATACTCTCTCCCAGAAATTGAAGAATTGGTATGGGGCTAAATCCTAAAAACTGTTATACAGGCTTACTCATTATTCCTCATCATTTCTCTTCCTTAGGATTATACGAAAGCAGAGCTGGAAGGGGCCTCATGAAGTCATCTAGTCCAGCCTCCTACTCAAGGCAGGACCATCCCTCACTAAACCATCCCAGCCAAGTGTATGTCTAACCTGCTTTTGAAAATTTCCAGGGATAGAAATTTCACAACCCCTGTAGGTAGCCTGTTCCAATGTTTGACTACCCCCATATTCAGAAAGTTCCTCCTAATCTCCGATTTAAGTTTCCTCTGAAGTAGTTTGAGGCCATTGCCCCTTGTCCTGTTTTCTATAGCCAAAAAGAAAAGTATTATCTTTATTCTTTTTACAATTGCCTTCCAGATATTTGAAGAATATAATCAAATGCCTCCTCAGTCTTACCTTCTCCTGACTAAATAATCCTAGTTCTTTCAGCCTTCCCTGATAAATCATACTGGCCAGGCCTCTAACCATTTTTGTTACTCCCTGCTGGACTCTACCCAACTAGTCCACATCTTTCTTGAAGCGCAGGGCCCAAAACTGGACACAATACTCTACGTGAGGCCTCACAAGTGCAGAACAAAGCAAAAGAATCACTTCCCTTGACTTGCAACCCAGGATGCCATTGGCCTTTTCTGCAACAAGAAAACAATGTTGGCTCATACACAATTTAGGGTCCACTGTAACTCCCAGGTCTTTCTCTACAGCCACCCATTCCTCAATCTGTAACTATGCATGCATTCTTCACCCCAAATGCAGGACTTTGAACTTGTCTTTGTTTAATTTCATCAGATTGACCTGGAGAAATGGTCCACAGTCATTCTGGATCCTAGCCCTACCTCCAGAGTGTCTCCAACTCCTTCCAACTTAATGTCATCAACAATTTTCCTAAGTGTGCACTCAATCCCATCCTCCAAATAATTAATGAAAATGTTAAACAATACTGAACTCAGGACAGACCCCTGGGGAACACCACTTGATACCTCCTCTCAATTAAACATTTGAGCCATTGGCAACTATTCGCTGAGCACAATGATTTAGCTAGTTGTGTTATGTATCCTCTTACAGTACATTCATCCAGTTTGTATTCCTTTAGCTTGTTAATGAGGCTATTGTGGGTGACAATGCCAAAGCCTTCCTAAAGTTTATAACACCCACTGCTTCGCCCCACCCCACCACCACATCAACAGATCCTGTCACTCTATCATAGAAGGAAATCAAGTTGGTCATGACTGCCTCGTTTTGCATGCTTACATATTTAGCTACCTTGCTTGTTTGTTACTCTAACACAGGGGTGTCAAACTTATGGCCCACAGAGCCATGCTGTGTGGGCCTGGCAGAGGGGCCTGCCACTGAAATCTAAGGCACAGAGCACCATTTGTGATGTGTGGGTAGCCGGGGGTGAGTGATGGCTGTGAGCCCCCGCAACTGCCACTATCAGGTCCCAGATCAGGTGAGCTCCAAGGTCCGGATACCGCCTGGCAGGCAGAGTGAATGTAACACCCCTCTCACGTGTGCACAGAGGTTATAAAGCATGACTTAAAACCAATGTGGCCCTTATAATTAATCCTAGTTTACAAAAATATATATGCTATACCCCCCTTGTAAATTGGGATTATATAGAAATAAATAAAAGCAGGAAGCAACTGTGACCAGCTGAAACCTGAGATCCTGCTCCTGCCTTTGTTTCAAGGTAATTCGCATCATCACAGATCCTCACAGGACGTGAGGGACTTCATACCAGCTATGAATTGCCTGCCCACGGGAGTTTTCCATCCCTGACTCCTCTGTGAAATCCTATAAAATATGAACCTTCATTTCTACCCAGGAGGATTTTTACACTCTTTTCTCCATTGCCCGATGAAGGGGGTTTGTGGCCGAAAGCTTGCAATTCAAATAATTTTTTTTGCAAAAATCTTGTTGATCTAATAGAAGACACACCTCTACCACAAGTCTCGATTACCTTTTCCTCTAGACCAATACAGCTACAACCCGGATACCTGATAACTACACACACACGCACGCACGCACACAGAGCACATACAAACACACTCCCCGACACACACGCGCTTGCTTGCAATGTACTGTATAGGTGCGCGTGTGCACGGAGCCGCGCGCGACACTGAAGCAGGAGCGAGGGGGGCTGGCGCGGCGGCTGCCCTACAAGGTCCAAAGCCCCCACGGGGCAGGGCGCCCGCCCGCCCGCGGCTCCCACGGGGCGCGCGACACAGGCGCGCACCTGCCGCCTGAGGGGGCCGGGGAAGAGCACTCCCATTTTACAGCTGGGATCGCTGAGGCTCGGGGAAGCCAGGAGGCCGCCCTGGCCGCTCACGGGGCGGGCCTCGGAGCTCCCCGCCCTGCCGTGCAGTGCCTTGCTGCAGCGCGACCCAGGCCAGCCCCCCTCCCGGCGGCGGCGGCGGCGGCCGGTACCTCTGAGCGCTTGGTGCATGCCGCCCAGGCCGCTGAACAGCTCGAGCACCCGCAGCGGCTCCATCCCCGCGCGCCGGCGCCGGTGCCGCCGCCGCCGCCCGTCCGGGTCGCCCCGCCGAGCCGGCGCCTCAGTTCCGCCGCCGCCCGGTCCCCGGGGACTCCGCTCCGGCAGCCGCAGCGCCCCGGGCTCCGCACCCCCGCCCCGGGGATGGGGCGCAGCTGCTCTGGCCCACTTGGAGCTCGAGCCAGGCTCCGGGCAGCACCCTGCGGCGCCCACGCGGGGTTTGCGATGGGGAAGTCGGTTCCTCTCTGTGGGGCTTGCGGGGAGCGGCGATCCCGCGGGCCACCCCGGCCCACGGCTCCGGGCAGCCCGTGGCTCGCTTCTGCAGCCGCAGTTTTGTTGTGCAACCTCCTTTAAAAACCACCATTTCAAACCGTGTACCCTGGCAAGGCAGGGAGGAAGGAAGTCAGTGATGATGAAACTGTCCTCGCTTGTCTAAGGCAGCTAAATTGCCTCGGCCAAACAAAGGAAAAGGAAGAGATAGCTCAAAGGCATTCCCTTACCGCACCAAAGAGCACGTTTGCAGTAGGGCATGTTGTACAGAAAACTCTGGCAAGCTCATAAACACCATCCTTCAGACATGTGCAGGGGGGTGTAATGGGACTATTTACCTGGTGTGGGTCAAGTTACTTACAAGTGTAGGTGCTTGCAACATTGGGCCGGAAACTAGTTTCGGAGAACATAAATTAACTTTTTAAAAATGTTCATAGATTTCATAGACATTAGGGCTGGAAGAGACCTTTTCAAAATGTTTCTTGCACAGTTTCATATGTCAGTTGTGTTTTCTTTGAACCCCCTAGAGACCTGTCATGACCAGGGTGAATTTGATAAGAAGCTCTCAGTCCTTCAAAAATGGATTGTACGGCCAAGACAGCATATTGCCTCTAACTATTTAATACCACTTGTCTTCTTATGGGAGTGTACAGGGGCAAGGCCCCAACATCATTCCTTATTTTAAGAGATTATGCGATAGTTGGACGTTTTGTCAAAGGAATTCAGGTGTGGCTGGTTCCAGCCACTCTGGAAAGCCTGAGCTATGGGACTTTGATGAGCAATGACCCATTTTCCAGTCTCGAGCATGCATGACATGCCCATGTTTTGGGTGGGAAAGCATGTGAGGGGAAGGTAACCATAGCGAGTGAGTGACAGGTAGGGTGCTGGATGTGATGGTGGAGTAGCATGTGCATGTGTGTGACTGGTTAAAGTGAGAGTGATGTTTGTTGCTGGCATATCAAAACTAAGGCTGTGCGAAGCTTCACAGGTTGTTTCATTTCGATGCTGTTTCAACTCATTTCAAGCATGAAACAGCAAAACTGAAACAAAATGAAGGGCTTCAAAACAGCCTCGAAACAAAATGAGGCCAGTCAAAACATTTTGAAAGTTTCGAAACATTTTGAATTATGAAGCAGCCTGACGGTGAGAGGCAGGGGAGAGCCAGGGCTGCGCTCCAAGTGGGGGGGAGCACAGCCCTGGCTCTCCCTGCCTCCTCGGATCGGCTCTGGTGCAGGGCCTAGGGCAAATCAGCTCATACGTGGACTTGCTACTGCCCTGATCCTGAGGTGGTGGCGGGTCCCCACACAAGCTGATTTGCCCAGGGCCCTACACCGGAGCCAATCAGAGGAGGGTGTGGGGCCCAAGGCAAATCACCTTGTGCAGGAACCCGCTGCTGCCCTGATCCCAGGGTGCTGGCGGGTCCCCACATGAGCTGATTTGCCCCAGACCCATCTGCCACTGGCCCCAGGCAGCAGCACCAGCCTCCTGTCATATGGCAGACAGATCAGAGGCTCACCCACATCCCTGGGAGGGCTGCAGGGACTGTGCTGGACAGTTCCCGGGGGTGCAGGTCCCAAATCTGCCTTCCAGATCACTGGAGGCTGGTGCTGCCAGCTGAGGCCAGCGGCAGCACCTATCTTCCGGGTGCTGGCTATGGGCAAAACATTGAAACAGCATCAAAACAAAATGGAGCAGTGCTCTCAAAACGAAACAAAATTCAAAACGAAACACTGTTCCTTTGAAACAGAGGTCGAAGCGGAACGATGCTGTTTCACACAGCCCTAATAAAAACCCACTTGCATGAGAGAGTTTGGATTCTTGTTGGTTGGATTGGCGTGTGGGTTCCATTGGCTTGTTGGTGTTGATCCTGCAGAAGAGGATAAAGAATCACCAAGAGATTTCTGCTACCTTTGTAGTAAAGTGGTAAAGTATTACCGCACCCTTATATTTCAGGAATACCAGTAACTACACTGACCTGGGGGTATCTGGCCAGGATAGTTCTAAAGATTCCCAAGTGAGTGAAGGTGGGTGGGTGGGTGTATGTGTGTGTGTGTGTTTGTGTACTTACCCAAGTTGTGTTTGTGAGTTTGAGATTGATTTGTTTGATTTATGACTTACTGATTTATGAAATTCTAAGAATATTTGTATGTGTGTCTTAACTTAGTGAGTGGCTTATAATTTATGCTTGGCTGCATAGAACAGCCCATTGGCTTGTTTCTGCAAATTGAGCAATCGCAGGCAACTGAGCTTGGCAGAGCAATCCTTCGAAGTTTACCTACTCGCTTGCTTTAACATTGTGATACTGCTACTAAAGTGATCCTGTTGATAGTGCATGAAAATAGTTCCTGTTTAACCCTGTTTTATGGTGTTTGCCTTTTCTTATATATATAGCATGTACTTTGTTTTAGTTCTATGTGGTGTGCTGTGTCTTTCTTACACATATCTTAAATTACTTACCTTCACAGAAGCCCACTGGACACCCAGCCTCAGTGCTTAAGTGACCTGTAGTGCTGAGGCTAGCTGACTCAAACCCTAGCAATTATTAAGTACCCCTTTCAATGCTTTAATCACAGATTATACAAGAGCCTTCCTAATTATAAATGTAATCTGTTTGAATTGGCTAATTTGTATAATTGGCAGTTGGTGCTCCAATGGAGGCAGTGTTTGCAAGTAAAGAATGGTGTGGAAGGCGAACAACCGGTGCTTTATAAACAGACTGCTCCAGTCAAGTAGGGCTCACCAACCATGACACTCAGTACCCTCAGGAGAAGGAAAATTCCAGTTCAAACAAAGTCCAGTTCAGGTTCACACAGCCAAGTTGTAGAAGCTTTGCTGGTCTTGCATCCTATGGATCTCTACATAGCAGGCTGTGTCCCTGGGAATGTTGCATAACCACTTTGCCTGAGAGCTGTGGAAAGTGGGGAAAAGCCTGCTGCATTCTGGGGCACACAGAACTACATCTGGTTTCTATGAAGGTGGGAAGAATGAATGGGAAGCTCCAAGTAACTGAGAAGCTAAACAGAAGAGTACACATTGCCTATAACAAGCCATGGAGTTGGTAACCCCTCATCTCAGAAAGCGGTGAGGGAGTTTGAAGGTGAGATGGCTAGGTCATGCAAAAATGAGATATGAGATATGGTGGCTGGATGTACAGGACCTTATAGCCTAATAGGATAAGGATGATGAGGAAGATACAGGAAAAAAAAGTTGGTTTGCGAGAATATGAAAAAGGTCAGTCAGCCTGCAACATGAATTCAGTAGGAACACTGGGAAATGAAGAACAAGAGCAACTAACAGGATGAAGGGAAGGCAAAGATGTCATTTTTTTATTTGATCAAATTCATCATTTATTCCATTGGTTTTAGTAAAACTGTAGCTGGGTTGAATTTGGCCCCGTATCTTTATGTTGCCAAAATGCCACATGCAGCTGGATATACTGCAGAATAGTGGCTGTACAGACCCAGTGGGGAGAAGCAGCCCTGATGCATGCCAGAGGAGACCCCAGGACAGTAAAGCCCCACTTTACTTCCCCTCCTGTCCTACTTGTGTCCATACCTTACACTCAGAACCCTCTCTACTGCTCCTGAGGCCAGATGCAGAGTCTACCATAGGAGACTGCTGTCCCCTCTGCCAGGTTTATGCCATTGGAAGGATTTTCCATTGGCATTGTCCAGACACTTCAGGACCACTTTACTCTGTTTAGTGGACTGGAGAGTATGATTCATAGTATTTATATGCTATAATAATAAAAAAGCTCATAAAACAGAATGGGACTTTATTAGTCTCCTGCTGAAATGTATGGAAAGCACCACTGTCTCCATACTACTCATAACCGAATCACTTTTTAGTATAAAGAATATAATAAGCTTATCTAACTTTATTCCAACCGTGTAGTTGGTCCAATATGAGGTATCACCCCCACAAAATCCTAACTTTTTAGTAGTCAGTCCTGTAGTTGATATCAGTCTAACATGGTTTAAGCTCCTTTATTTATAGTAAAAAGGAGCAAAATGCAAGTGAGGAATTTGAATGCAACCTTCTTTCATAGATTTGCTCATATGGACTACATTGCCTTGAAATAAATGTGAAGCTTTGCAATTAATTATGTCAACGGGCTTTGAATCAGGCCCTCTGTCATAGTGTTTAATGGACAAATGAGAACCATGGTTAAGTGCCATTTCAGTATTCATTTTCATATTTCTTCTTCCAAGAAAGATATATTGGGGGGAGGGGGGCATGTGGTGTGTCCATTGCCATTCAGGCACTGCTATTCGAGTCAGTACACTTCATGGCTCATTATAATGGACCTGATTCCTGATATCTCTTCATCCCACAGCTATTAATGACCCCCTATGCTTTTTAAGGGTCTTGATAGTCCATTAATCAAGCTAGCCTTTTTCTTCAATTTTACTGTCTGCTAACTATTCTGGTAACATCTCTGTCCTATTTCAAAGCCCTGCACACAATACTTAGTTCTACCTAAAAAACCTAGCTCAGGTGTGGTTATATCAATTCAAGTGAATAGTAACTCAGGTACGGAAATGATTTACAAAGAAGTGTTGGATGTACCACCAAGATTCTCAGAAAGGCTAGATTTTGTTTTATGAATCTGAAGAAGAAATGTACATTTAGCTATAATGACTACAGGACTAATAAAATAATATATGTGGATAATTTTTTTCTAGTTTGTTGTGTTTTTAAGTTATATTTATAAACTAGCAAATTAGTACACATTCCAATAAGTTTATATTTATTTTTGCTTTGATCTTAAATGGAATAATATAGCACTGGGTCCCCATCATCTTCTAGCTTCTCTTTAGCTTAAGAAAAATATGTTTTGTGCTGTATGCGATGATGTACCACAGCGCCTGCACCTCCCCTTTGAAAATCCTAGATCTGCCCATGGATATATCATTCTACATGTGAAATGCACTCTGAGGAAGGAATCATTCATAATAACATAAGTGCCATACTGTATCAGACCAGTAGTCCATCTAGCCCAGTATCCTATTTGCAATTCATCTTAACTTCTAATACCTGACAATGTATGAAGACTGTGGAAAGAGTCTTCTTGCCATATCAGGTGATGGAATAAATTAATTACAGCACATTTCAGGTTCTAAGTAGACTTCCATGATAAAACTCCCACTGATTTCAAGACAGAAGAATTTTAGCCCATTGGAAGGCAAGACTCCTTAGTGCCCTTGCAGGACTGAGCATTTAACATTTCCTTGGGGCATAGGCAGGATGGTCTTGATAAACTAGTCTTAACATTATGCATTACTTTCATATAAATTGATAGAGTTGCTTGAAAAATATTAACATTTATTGTAAGTGAATGCATCATTTAAAATTTAATAATTTATTCATGAATCGGCAATTTTCCTGAACTGTGTGCGTGTACTATTAAAAACAGCAAAAGTAACCTTAGCACTTAAATTATACTATCAGAAGTGTAGGGAGGAATGTATCATACCAATATTTCCACCCAGATGGCTTTTTAAAACTTTCCTCCTAGCAACTGGCAGTATTTCCTCATTTCATCTCCTGTTTTGAGAAGTTTGCCCACAACTCTGATAATTGGTCTGATACAACACTTAACCACATTAGATCTGAGAACTGTTGCCCTGGTAACCAAAACATATATCCAATGAAATAATTTTTTGATGTGAATGGGAACGTGCCAACAAAACCACTACAGCATTTCCACTTTTTACAGGGCTTTTTTAAAATTGTTAAACATGTCAAAGGTATTAAATGTTATCACTTAATGAATATACAAAAATGGTAGCAGAAGGACAGTGCATTTCACTGTTTCTGAAAGGAAGAATCACAAACTGGAAAATACACCACAGACTCTTATCACAGAGAGGATAGAAAACTAGGATCATAGGAAAGGAGGACTGGTAGGGCTCTTACAAAGTCATGGAGTCCAGCTCCCTACTCAAGGTAGGATTACTCCTGACTAAACCATTGCAGCCAAGTCTATCCAACCTGCTGTATCTGATAGCAAGCTACACTTTTTTTTTTTGCAGTGCTCAACACAAACATGCACACACCATTTTTTCAGCACTTTATGGGGTTACATTAATGTTCCTTATACCCTCTGTACCCTTCCTACTATATATAAATCCAGATGATCACCATCAAACCAGCTGTCCCCTCTGTTTGCAGCTGTTTTCATTCCCATCATATTCATGAAAAAAATTCTTTTCAGGTAAATAATAATACATAATACATCCATTGAAATGACAATGTTATTGTGATTTGATTGTTTCAGACTTCATTCTGGAGTAAATACCTAAAGCTGAACCCTCTAAAATAAGGATTTATAATAAAATCCCTGGTAGACTTCTAACTATGAAGTGCCTGTAAATTATGGTTTTATATACATAGAAAGAGAAAAAAAGAGATTTAGATATTACCATTCAGCCTATAGGACTTGTAGAATGGTATAAAATGGTAAAAATGAAAAAAACAAAAATGCATTTAAAATGACCATTTAAACCTGGAAGGTAAATAAAATGTTAATGCTGAAGACAAAATATTTAGTTTTAATGTGTACCCAGATATAGCTTACTGTGTACCTAAGTGCAGACTGGCAATTGTATGTAGACTTCTCAGCAGGCTAGAAATAAATCTCATAATTTGGATCAGAAATCTCTGTGGTTCAGAAAGAATGTTTGGTATCTGCATGTCATAACCTTGCTATGTAATCTTCTGGGTATAAAAAAGTTGTAATATCCTCTCAACAGCAAGATTGCAGGCCATTATTTTTTCCTGTTATTTATTACAGTATAGCAGCCCTAAAACAGCTACAATGTATCTACTATGGACAGATTTTAACCTGAAATATTTGTCACACCACTTATCCCAATATATAACCTTTCAAAAATGGAAAGATTTTGCAGCATATCAAAACTGAATTTTGTTTAATTGTGTTCAAAATGCACAAGGACTTTGCATTCAAAATGCACTAGGCTGCAGCCAGCAAACTGCCAGAGGGTTTCACATCCACTCCACCTAGTTGCTAGCTGCTCTACATAGCTTCTGGTAGATTTCTGCTTCCATTGCTGTGCCAACAGGGGTGAAGTGCATCCTGGAAAAGCATATGACACTGAATGGGTGGAGATGGTCACCAGGAGACATAGGAGACTGGTAGTGGGCGCACAGGGGTGCATTTGCCCCACCTTACAGGGCTTGTGCCCGCCCTGACAGGGTCAGTGACTTCTGCAGGTGCCCCTCCAGATTCAGGAGGCACTAGTCACTCATGCCAGGAGATGTAGGTTTGTCTATATGTGCCTTCTGCAGAAGCCTACTTTCATTCAGAGTGTGGTTACTCTCCTGACAGAAAGAAAGGGTTCCAGCCACCAGTGTGGTATTTCTAGGAACCCATCTGTACCCATTATGACTATTGAGACCCAAGGTGTTCATTTACAGACCTTGAGTCTATCATGCAAGAAATGAAAACCACATCAGACTAAGTTTGTCTATCTCACCCACTCCTTTTCTAAGAACTCAGAGGAAGTTCTGTAAGTATAGCGTGTATTTGGAGGAGGAGTCAGGTACAAAAATGTTTAATGATTCCTCATTTCATGCTTTTTAAATGTTTGGATTGCCCAGTTCAGTACAGAATTTAATCTTGTGGGTGTTGGGACCATGGAGGAGTTTTCCAGGCAATAAGGATAAATGGTAATTGATACTGCTTCTTTAATTAAGGCTTTTTGGATTTCTGTTATTTACCAGGCCCATGCTGTTCAATCTTTTTATCAGTGATTTGGACAACGGGGTGAAAAGCACCCTGTTTAAATTCGCTGATGATACCAAAATTTGGGGTGAGGTGAGCACACTAGTAGGGAGGGAAAGACTGCAGTAAGACTTGGATAGGTTACAGGGGTGGGCTAGCAGAAACAGGATGCACTTCAACACTGACAAGTGCAGGGTGCTGCACTTGGGCCGTAGTAACCAGCAGCACACTTATAAGATGGGAAACTCCCTTCTTGAGAGCACAGAGGCAGAAAGGGATCTTGGAGTTATTATCGACTCCAAGATGAACATGAGCCGACAATCCGAGGTCACGGCTGGCAGAGCTAACGGGACCTTGTCGTGCATCCACAGGTGCATCTGTAGCAGGGCCAAGGAGGTGATCCTCCCCTTCTACGCGACACTGGTCAGGCCACAGCTGGAGTACTGCGTCCAGTTCTGTGCACCCCACTTCAGGAGGGATGTGGACAACATTGAGAGGGTCCAGAGGAGGGCCACCCGCATGATCCAGGGACTACAGGGCAGACCCAACAATGAGAGACGGCGGGACCTGAACCTGTTCAGCCTTCACAAGAGAAGGCTGAGGGGAGACCTGGTGACAATCTATAAACTCACTATGGGGGACCAGAAGGGTTTGGGAGAGACTTTGTTTCCCCTAGCGCCCCCTGGTATAACAAGGAATAACGGCCACAAGTTGTTGGAGAGGGGGTTTAGATTAGACATCCATAAGAACTACTTCACGGTCAGGGCGGCTAGGATCTGGAACCAATTTCCAAGGGAAGTGGTGCTGGCTCCTACCCTGGGGGTCTTTAAGAGGAGGCTTGATGCCTACCTAGCTGGGATCATTTGAGCCCAGTTTTTTTTTCTCCTTCCCTGGCAGGGGGTCGGACTTGAAGATCTATAAGGTCCCTTCCGACCCGACTTCTATGATTCTGTGATTCTATGATACCAGGCAATTTCAGCTGATTGGTTCAATTTGGCTGGCAGCAGTAACCCTGGACAGATTGTGACTGTATGCTTCCATTATATTATTGGTATTTTTTTGTTGTCATTGCACATTCCAGTACTTCATCAAAAAGAAAGGGATAAAAAAAAAATAGTCCTCTATTGAGTAAAATGGGCTGTATACTTAACCACTGAAATCAGTAAAACATAAAATAAAAATGCTCCCATTGAAAGCAGTGGGTATGGAAAAAAAGCCTCAAGTTTTTCAAAGTTTGGAAACAAACTAGCAACAGCTGCAAAAAAATTGTAAATATATTTCAGGACTGGCTATAAGTTTTTGCTGACATGCTCATCAAATATCACCTAAAGTGACTGTTTGTCCAGTTGTTTCAGGATGAACTTGCATTTCAAGGGATTTCCGTCTGGCCTTAGCTATGGCTTGTGGCTTGTTCTCCAGTCCCAGGTGATGAGTTTGGGCTTGGGTTTTAGCCTGTGGTTAGGTCAGGTGACCAGGCATCGCATGATGGTAACCAGGATGGGTAGACTTTCCTGTAAAATAGTGGCTGCACTCTGAGGGACAGGAAGGATATGTCTACACTGTAGCCACTTGTGTAACTGTAGCTGTTGTAGACATACTGACCTAGCTTTAAATGAACTAGATTAGGTTTTGTTAGCAGTGTAGTTTTACTGCAGCCAGTAGTTCAGTGGGAGCTATAAAACCCATCCAGTAAAATGGGTAAATAAATATTTGGGCAATTATCTCAGGCTAAGTCCTTGGTATTGTTCCTATACTGCTATCAATATCTAAATTAGCAGTTCAAAGCTTGCTGAGATATGTCTACAAAATCTTCAATTACCGTGACTACGGTCCAGATGTACGGAAAGATAATAAGCCGGGAAAGACCAAGGGAAGGTCTTACTAAAAAGGCCCAAAATGTGAGAGGTTGTCAGGGATGGGATTGTGTAAGAGTAAGTGGAAATATTTTTTAAAGCTTTGTAAAAGATGCTAAGTGAAATAAAATTTGCCAAAGTTGTCACATCTGGCTGCTGCTGTTTTACATAGCAAGTGTTGCATGCACTAAGCATTTTCTTATAACTAAATAAAAAAAAGTAGGGCTAGCAATTTTGATGTCCTTTTCCTGAGGTAGTTAGAAAAGAGAGAAACTGTGTGCCCTGATCAACATTATGTAATGAGAGAGATTTCAGACAATTGAAATCTTCCATTGCAGAGTTTGGTATAGCACTGTTCTCCAAATAACAGCACAGACAGTACAAAAGTTCACAACTTGGAAACAAACAACAAATAAATCCATATAATTCATTCGAACCTGAAGTGTAGATAAATCTGATTTCTAGTGCATGTGATACCAGCTCAAATAATATGCATATTATAACACTATAGCTAGCAGCAACATCTCCAGAAAACAACAGGAAAATAATAGGAAAGAACAGGCAGAGCACAGCTAATTATTGACCCTACTATTAGGGAGCACTGTTGTAGTCTCAGTTACATCAACAGCCCACTCAGACTTGTCAGACTTAAATGAAAGCTCTATATCCTAAACATTACCAAATCCCTAACCCAGCTAGCCTGCCTTAGCTAGAAGGCTGCCTCTCCTTGACATGCTTCAAGGCTACACACTGGGGTCAGTAATTTCTACTGCAGAGCCTCAGAAAATGCACATCCCATCTTGCCCTTCATAGAAATTGGCAAAAACCATGAGTGACTAGTGCCTCCTGAATCTGGGGAGGCATCCACAGAAGCCACTGATGGCAGCCGCCCTGTTGGGGGTGGGGGGCACCAGCCCAACTGACAGTATTAGTGTCAGCCATCACGGGGGGCACCGGTCCCATGGGGGCGGGGCACGTGCACCCCCCGTGCACTCCCAACCAGTTGCTTATGGCAAAAATCATAGAGAGATAGTTAGCTTTGTTAGAAGTCAGGCAGAATGCAGGGTAGCGGTGCACCTTACAGACTAACTAAATTAGAAACATAGTATAAGCTTGTGTGAGCCTGAGCTCCCTTCATCAGTGAAATGAGATCAGGCTCACAAAAGCTAACTAGAGGTATACAAGAAGGCCTCGCAAAAGCGCTCGAACTTTTGAGCTTTACTCTGAACACCCACAGTTTGGTCAGGAGGAAGCAGAATGCACAAAAACCCTTGTGGTGGTGGGGAGGCTTGGAGCCTGCCAACATGGCCTGAGTGCAGCAGGGGGTGGGGCTCTCACAGGCCTCTCAATATGCCCTGCAGGCTCCCAGGCTGTTGAAGCCTCCTAAGCAGAGATAAATGGCTGAGCTGCCACTGATTGGCTGGTGGGGACATCACAGATGCCCACCTGGATGGCCACCATCTCCACACACAGAGCCCAGACATCTTGCGTGCGTGTGCGCGCGCACACACACACACACACACACACACACACACACAGAGCCCAGGCATCCTGGACACTCACATGCTTGCTGAAACACATGCACACACACTAGACATCTGGGGCACAATTGAGTCACTGGCTTTCATGATGGTACCTCTCTTTTGTGCAACTCCCCTTTTCCTGGGGTGATGACAGGTGGGCATTATGCTCCTCATGTCCTTGATTTCATCTTCTATGATGTCTTCACCCTTCCCCGCCCCCAGTCCTCATTGGGAACCCAGCTTACCCCCTCCTGCCCTGGCTCATGAGGCCCATGGTGGGATAGCTGGATCATTTAAAGAGGCACTTCAGCTATGGACAGGGCCTGGTACTGTGAGCACGTGACACAGGCATGGAGGGGAGAGAGAGAGTCCCCCACTAATGTGTGTGGCAGGCTGTCTGGATCTGAGAAGACCTGGCCAACTGCCTCCTCACCCACATAGACCTGGATCCCTTCCCAGATGAGTAGGACTGAAGGGCTTTGAGTGCTCATGCCCTAGCACTATGCCATGGGTCTCCTGCCATGGGCTCCTCTGGCCTTGCATCATGGACATTGCTAGCCATAACCCATGCTGCCTGGGCACCGTCCACTTTCCTCTCTCCCTCCTCAATGCCCTCTTGAGGGACACACCAGAGTCTCGGGGAATGCCATGTGAGGAAAAGACATGCTTCATTTTAATCAAATGTTGAAGCTGCTAAACTGTTAAAAATGTGCAGTGTTGCCTGCTCCAGAACTTGGAAGTTTCTTCTTAGTTAAGAAGAAGAGGGGAAAGACCCTGCCTGCACCTGGGCTAGGGACAGAAGTTGTACATAAACTGGTTTAAGTGATCAGAAAGTGGTTTAAACCTGTAACAGAACAGAAGGTCAGTGCACATAAATGAATTTCAAAATGGCAGAAACTGGTTTACGATAAACCTGGCTGAATGTAGTATCAGACTTATCTGGCTCAAACCTGTTTATGAAATTTCTGTCCCAGACCCCTTCTAGGTTCAAGTTAAATCACAGTCTCTCAGCATCCCAGCATGCTTTCCAGCCCTGGGTGGGGTGGGGTGGGCTGTGCTGTCTGCTCCAATATGCCCTAACTGGGGCAGTGAACCCTGGCTGACACGGGGGTGGAGTGGGCAAGCCTGGCTGGGGATGCAGCCTGTCTGTGGTGGGGAGGGGGGGGACTACCTCCAGGCAAACCCCAGCTGGAATCTGGGGCCAGAGAAGGGAGTTAAACACCCCTTCCTCTCCTCAAACGTACTGCTGGCTGCAGCTGTGGACTACAAATCTCACAGACACCTGGAAGCAGGAAGAAGTGAGGAATAACTCTGCAGAGTCCTGTTGCTGTGCTTCTAGATTGCAAATCCCAGAGACCTCAAGGGCAAAAGGAAGAGGAAGTGAACATACAGCCAAAGAGCCCTGCTCTAGCATCCCCTGGCTTTTGGCTTGAGCCACTGCAGGGATGTGGCTGCATTTCTTGAATCAAAGGTAAATGTCTGTTCACTTCTCATTCAATTTAATCTCTGCATCTTAGACTAACCTGCAAAGACTGAATCAACTTAGCCTCGCACTTTTTGACTGCCTGTACCTATGTGGTTATGCTGTTGAGCGGGTAGGGTATTGGCAGCCTTGGGGGGCTCAACTTAAACACAAAACCTTGGGGCACCAGGGAGAATACTGTGTGTGAAACTGCCACTTTTCAGTTTAATTAGATATTGCAGTTGCCAAACTTTTTGTGTGCCCAGAGCCCAGGGGGCTGTCATTCCCCACAGTAAGATTTGGGCCTAGGTTGGTGGGCTGGTGGGAAAGCCCCTCGAACTCCCTTTTCTCTTTGTGGCCTTGCACCTATACCAGCAACTGCCAGTGGCTGGACATAGTGAGTTGGGCATGGAAGGCAGGGTGAGTAGATGCTGACCTTGGTATCAAATCTTGGGAAGCCTGGTCCCCACCCCTCCTGCACTGCTGCTCCCTGGAGCGGACCTCCCCAGATTCCTTCCTGACTCCTCAGAACATGGGTCAGTGGCTCCCACATGCCATATCTCCTGTTCCAGGGACCTCCTGCCCCCCAGCATCTCCTAATCAATGTGTGGTATGGACTGTTCCCCCACAACTACCACCCAGAGACTCCCATGGGACTCTCAGGCATGTTGCCCTAGGTGCAGTCTGTGAACGTGTCCGATTATGGCACTGTCTTTTCTCATCCTGTCCTCACCTCCGGCCGGAAGTGTGCTGTTCCCGGAGCGGCGTACGCCAGAACCGCCTGCCATGACTTGGATGGTTACTATGTTCAGTGAATTCTTTCTAGCGTGCGCCGGGCCAGAAATGAGACTTTCCGTCACCTCAGAGGGGTGGTCCTTGAGGGCTCCTTCCTCCCCTATACCCTCGCCCGGGCCTGCGTGCCAGTTCATAATCAGTCTCTCAACCCCGCCCCTTCCCTTAGGGTGGGAGTGCAGGCCAACGCCTGAGATACGCGAGTCCAAAAAATCACCCTGTCTAGTGTTACACTCAGTTCACTCGCAGGCACCAAATCCCGGCTTCCTATGGTCTGCCGGCCCGCGTAGAATTCCTCAAAGTCTGTATCACCGGGAACTCCTTTCGTTCCCCTAAGAGTCCTCTCCTCTCTGGAGGACTCTTCCCTTGCACAGGTATGCTGGGGTGCTACTAGCCACCCTGAAGGTTAAGCTACCTGCCGTGCCAAACCCGCCGCGGTCGGGTGCTCCCGACCACCACAGTCTCCACCACCAACTTCAGGGTCTACAGCCCTCGTCGTCTTGCCCCTTTCCAGGGCCTTACCCTTGCCCCAGAATGTACGGGACGGCCGCGTGTTGGAGCGTCTTCCCCACGTTGCGCTTCTGCCGGCAGTCTGCTCCCGCACCAGCTCTTCCGGTCTGCTGCTCCTTGGTCCCGGGCTCGCCTTTAAGCCCACCGGCTTCTCTTCACACCTGCAACAGGTGAGTAAGTGCTCTGCCTCCCGGGGCTGCTGGTAGGCGGTGGCCGCGGTGCCTTCTGCCCCGCGGGTCTCAGGGCTCGCCCGCCGCGCCTCCCGGGGTTGTGGGCGGACGGTAGCTGTGGAGCCTTCCGCTCTGTGGGTCTCAGGGCTTGACTGCCCCGCCATGCTCGCACACAGTCCCTGAAGTGGGGCTCTGTATGGGGGGGAAGGGGCTGGGCTTCAGCCTGCCCCATTGCCCTGGCTCAGGAGGGCGACTATCTCTCCACATGAGGCAGCAGGGGACTCACCATAGGTCCCTTGCTGTCTCCCTTGTCTGCAGACTTCATATTTCTGTATGGGAGGCCCGGTCATGGAGTGGGGTGTCATACTTGGATCCCAAGCAGTCTTTGACCCAGTGCATAAACTCCTTCTCCTGGTGCTGTGACTCTCTCAGCTCCATAGTGTCACATGCAACCTCCCTTACCGAGTAGCTGGACATCTGTAGACCTCGTTTTTGGACCTTCACAGCACGTTCCTAGTCCTGGATGGCTCGTTCTAGTGCTGCAGCACTGCAGATGTAAGCACTTGTTAACCTGTCCATTCCAACCCCATACAGTGATGGTCCCCTTTAGTCCTCATGTCTCTGGTGCCATCTACACACACATCTCTGGTTCTCTGCAGGTGTCCAGCTGACTTTCCTGATTCAGCATCTCAGACTCCATGATTGGGCCTCCCATATAGAAATGTGAAGTCTGCAGACAAGGGAGACTTGAGGTATAGGGTGGTCTGTTGACAATGCTCCAGATTAATGGCCCCACTCAATGTCACACAGACTGATAAATCCCCAAGAACAGCAGGGGGTAGTGGTCCTAGTGCCTCTGTGTCATTCCAGGCCAGTGGTGTGGGGGTTTTGGAGGGGGTGTTTCAGAGGCACAAGTTCAGGGGGAGCATCAATAAGTCAGTATCATCAGTCTTCCACGTGAACAATTGTTAAGCCAAGACCACACTGAATATCAGAGTAGGCAACCAATCTTTCCATATGAGCACACCCCAACTTACCAAGGAGTCACATTAGACCTGTCCTTCACCTATAAACATTACATTCAGAAGGTCATCAATAAAGTCTCTGCACAGGTAGCTGCCTTAAGACATTTAGCCAGTATGAGATGGGGTAGCTACTTCAAAGTGCTCAGAACCACTACACTTGCGATAGTATATGCCCCAGCAAATTACAGTGCTTCTGTATGGTCTACAAGTTGTCACAGTAAAGAGCTTGACACTACTTAATAGTGCACAGAGACTCATAGCAGGCTGTATAACTTGTACACACACAGATGTATTCCCTGCACTCTAGAGCATTAAATCAAGCAAGATAAGAAGACGGACCCTGACTGCTCCCCTGCTGCCAGATTTCTGGACCTGTGGAGAGCCCAGCAGGGTGCATACTGTGGCCTTGTGTGTTGTGCTAAGTTTAGGTAAGGGGTGGGTGAGATGAATGGAAATGAAGTGATAATTCAGAGTAATCTGGTCAGAATTTTTTTTCTACAGTAATTTATTTGAACACCAAATGAGTCTCCCCACTGGGCATGACCTTGATAGAGAAGAGTGGGTCAAGCTGAACAGACTGAGATCTGGATACAGATGCTTCATAAAAACTCTGTACAAGATGAACATCTAGGACAGCCCCCTGTTTGAATATGTTGTCCTCAATCAGCACAGCACTTCATCGTAAGCTGCAATCTTTACAAATGCCCAGACAGGGTAGTGAAATATGTACACTGAGTGATAATACCAGACAATGGCTTATAGATGGCTGGGGAGAATAAGAGGAGTGGGGGGTGGGGTAGAAACAGAGCCTTCAGTAACTTTTGGCAGTAACAGCTCGGGGCGAGGCTAGAGCGCCACCCTGTGAGGAGGGGTAAGCAGGGTGCTGCAATGCTCCCTGGGATGTTGGCAGAATGTGGCCTACTGTGAGTCGGGATGGGATGTGGTGCATATGTTTGTTATGGTGCTCTAACTACAATGCTGAAGTCTGATACTAAATCCATCCAGGGTTATCTTAGAGAGGGATCTGCCATTTTTACAGCACTCTATTGGCCCTGACTGTCTCTTCAGTTACGGCTGTAGAGCACTTTCTGCATGCCTACTGCACAATAAGTTTAACTCCTGTAGCTGGCCAAAAGTGCTATACATCTCTGATTTAGTTAGGTTTTTACCTTATAAACTTTCCTGCCAAAAACCATGGGGCCAGCTTACATCCCTTCCAACTCAACTGAGGCAACCAAAAAAAATGGGCGCTCAACTGTTCCTTCTCTCTAAACATGGGATCTCTCCTTATCCTGTTGGATAGAAATAAGACTTTTGAAGAGAAAGCCAACTAGATATGGAGCTTCTTCAGTATTTCTCTGGTCCCCTATTGAGGGAAACAAGGCCTGCTTCCAAATGACAAACATAGACTGTCTGCCACTGAGCTGAGACAGAACCAACTACACCAAAGAATTTCCATCTGTTCCTGATTTGATGTGTATCTGCTGTATCACTTTCCCAGCAAATACATATACCATCTGACATTTTTGTTCCTCGCTCTACCCCTACTCTAGTTGCATGGGATTTACTTTCTCTTTGCATCTGGGCCATTTCCCCAGCCCCAGCAGTGAGGGAGAGTTGGTCAGGATACTTTCATACCTGCAGGGTAGGCATGGAATCACTGAATTACCTACATTACCTTGTGAGCAATTTCCAAGTTTCTAAATGTATGACACTTTTGCTTTCTCCTCCTCCCTTTAGGTAACATGCCAACCCAAATAGCTAGTCCAATGTACAGTCAGTTAATGAGACAAATTGGAACCACAAGATTTGGTGTGGGGACATGAATTTAAGAATTTTGGCCTTCAATTATTGTTGTTCACTCTGTCCTGAGTATCTCAACAGAAGAGGCACTTATTGCAGATAATTAAGTAATTTTCCTGGTCAGTCCTGCCTCACCCTCAGAAACAACGTAATCATTTCCTGGTATACCATCAGTTAAAAATATTGTATTATTTATGCTTAGTATATATGATAGATTGAAAGGAAAGAGAGGGACTAAGATACCTCCTCCAAATCTTTTAGATTTCTGGCAAGACGCTCCTTTTTAAACAGTTTATGAACATGTACAAAGTGAAAAATTAACTGCCTGGAAGCCAGCACTCATTATTGGTACATATGGCACTAGAATTTGGCTCTTTCAGAATAATTAACCCAGAGAACATAGAGGATGGATAACATGACTCATGGCCTTTGTAAGAGTTTTCCAGCCTCACAATTGAAACAGGAAATACAGATGAAGTGAAACAACCACAGTTCAGAAATGGCAGTTTCTGGTTTGATTATGTACAGGAACAAAAGTATGTGCATCCCCCAACTATTGTAGTTTTCATAGGCTGCAACAGCATACTGCAGACAAAGCAATTGAGGGTTGTTACGGACATGCAGAAGCCAGGGAGTAACTGGTGGGTGGGTGGAGGTTGGACGGAGTCCCATGCATCTTGAAGTATTTTGCAAAGGAGTTGACTAAACCTGAGCCAGCCCTAAATTGGTGGATTGTGACTTAAAATTAATTTATTGGATACTGTGTTGATCAGAGCCATACAAGTGTCTAACATAGTAGAGGAAAGGTCCTGGAACAGCTTCCTGGGAAAGAATGGCCATACAGCTCACAGAATGTACCATGAAACTGTTTGGTAGTGAAAAGAAAGATCCTTCTTAGAAAAATGAAGTACTCTGCAGAAAGCCAGCTAGACACACATTGCATTGTAAATATTTTATACTATTTATATATTTATCCTATATCACTGACATTACCTTGGGGCCAATTTTGATTCCTACTTTAATTTCTCCCCACACATCCAAGTTGCCACAGTATGTCGCTATTGCTTCTTCTATAGCATATCAAAGTCCATCACCTTCTTCAGCATCCTATCAGCTAAAATACATTGGTTATCTCCTATTGTAATTAACACATCCTCTTCCTCTCTGTCTTCCCTTTTACTGTTCCAGCCCACACAGAATGCAAAGACAAAATAATCACCCTCATTCTTCACTCTGACCATATGACTCTACCACTCCTCTTCCTTTACCAAATCAAGTTTATGGTTCTTGTCTTCACAATCAAGACTCTGCCCCTGCCTACAGCTCTGTTCCTTTCTTGTCACATCCTCCTCATGCTCCTACACTCTACCAATTTTAGAAACCTTTCCATTCCTTTAATCTCATTTTTAATCTCATTTTTCTTAGTCTTGTATTGTACTTTCTCCTGTGCTACCTCCAATACATAAAACAAACATTGAAGGATGCAACCTCCTATCCTCTCTCTCTTTAAGCCTTTACTAAAAATCTGTTTTTCCCTAGAAGTGCCAATGCATGCCAGAATCATGTATGCAACCCTCCTAGCTCCTTTACAAATATTATATATCCTTACTGTTCTTTGGACCTCCAAGTATGATTTATGTCTAATATCTGTTTGGTTCATGTAATCTAAACTGCATAAAGCAAAAAACATGTCAAAATTTTTGATGCACCCAATTTATTAGATGTTCACTTTGAGACATGGGTCCTCAGTACAGTATAACAATAAAGCCCCCTTAAGAGGTCTCACATTGACCATCCAAAAATTGATGCACCCCAAAAATGATTAGCCAGTTTTGAAAATCTTGGTCTGTATCTGCAATTATGTCAGAAGTTAAAATCCAGTGATATGTTACTATTAAACTGAGTTATACAAGGGAGTACAGTACTTTTATAAAGAGGTTGGGTTCTATTTGTACAACATAAATGGTATAGCTTAGGAATATTTCCTTTCTTCTTTCCCAGCTCTGGAATACATGGTTGCATATTCTCTGAGGCTAGAACAGGTCTCTTACTGTAGCATGTTAAGACTGCAACTTTTTAGTTTGCATTATAGTGGGTTTAGGAGGCCTTTAGGCTGTGTTAGGTTTAGTTAGCATAGTCCAGGCTAGGGGAAGTAATTTAAAAGGAACTGAGTCACAGGTAAAAGAACTTCCTTGGAAAGGTTAGCATGGGTTTGAACATCTAGAGTTTGATAAAGGGTGCAGGTCAGCATGGTCCAGCCCAACCACAATGGGATATGAAGCATTTTTTTTTACCATAATTGTCTTGGTTTTGATCAAGTAATGCTGTAAGCCTTTGGTGAGTGGTGTAAAAAGGAAGCCAGTACTCTAACTTGTATTCTTTTAGTATCCTTTGCTGAAGATCCCATCTCTAGTTGTTCTGAGAAGCCAAGCCTCTTAAAACTTAGCCTCCAAATTTGGGGACTCTTGGCAGGCTGTCCAACTGTTAGATGCTTTTAGGATGTAATGGTGCTAAACTGTAAGACTGCTTATATTTGTTAAAGTGATAATGATTCCATTATGTAAGTATATTTAGATATATCCATGTGATGCATTATCTGTATTTTACTAGCTTTTATTTGCTAGCAGTTTTCATATTTGGAGTTTCCTAATAAAGTTTGCTGTGTACTTATTCCACTGGAGAATTCTTTTTGCTTGGAATGGGGGATCTTAAAAATAACTTTTATGCCCTTAGGTCTTTTGGGAAGGGGACGAATCAACATTACACGTTGTCCTCTGAAAACTATTACCTGATTCAGAAACAGGGTCCAAAAGATTTCATAGATTTCATAGACATTAGGGCTGGAAGGGACCTCGGGAGATCATCGAGTCCAGCCCCCTGCCCAAAGGGCAGGAAGTCAGCTGGGGTCATAGGATCTCAGCAAGATAAGCATCCAAGAGATGGGAAACTTTCAGAAGTGGTGACTCTTTGCAACTAAAACTGGCAACTAGAAATCATAAGCAGAGGCAAAATAAATGCAAGTATGCCAATTACATTCATTTTGGAAATACATGTCTTATGATCTGGTGGCATGAGTCACAATTAGAGCACTTCCTTAGCAATAAAATCCCCTTGGCTTCATACATTTCATGCTACAGTAAAAGAAAATGTTGCAGATACAGTCAGTAGGTTTTGAAAACCCTACTAGTCATTTCCTTGACTAAATCACTATCTGTTAATGCCCGTTGTGTATATTGCCTTGGTAACATGGCAACTAGCATGAGTTGTATACATTTCTGATGCAGTTTATAAAATAAATTGGTAATTTTGAACCAAGTCCTAACATCTTTACTCCAGCAAGGATTAGATTCAGAAGGGGGATTTAGATACTACAGCTTTAGATGCCTTGTCAGCTAGTGAAAACCATGACCCAAATTAAGTACCTTGGTAAGCAGGTACAATTCATGGGGAGAACTAAGCTCTTGAGAATCGGATTCATAAAAGCCAACACACTGAACCTGGAGCTACCTTAGCTAACTGGTAAGTAATACCAAGTAAGAGGTGTAACTTAAGCTGCAACCCTTTATCTCAGGAACATAGGTGTCTAATTCTGAGCCACTGACCCACGTCAGTTCAGAATTCACAGCCATGAACGCTGTTCTTGAATTAGATGCCTAAGCTGTTTCTTTTTTCACAAAGCAAAGGAGCCAGTTCTTTAAAGCAAAGAAACCAGTTCTTTCATAACTAAGCTGGAAGAAAAAGTGTTCCTTTACGCAGTGGTTAGATCAGTCACCTAGGATGAGGGTATTCAGATTCAAATTCCTCCTTTGCATAAGAAGATTTGAACCCGCATTTCCAATCTCACAGAAAAGAATTACCAGGACATAGATTATTTTAGAATAGGATTCTCTCAGTTCCTCTTTTTATACTACTTAGTGCTGTTTCACTTTCCATGGCATAACTGAATAGGAAGAAGGAAGAGAAATCAGGAAAGAGAGAGAGAGAAAAATGGATAATGACTCCACAGCCCAGTGATTAGGGCCCTTACCTTGGGAGTGAGTAATGTGGCTTCTAGCCTCTGCTCCAGAAATAAACAGCAATGCTTCATGGTATTCTTTGGCAACAAAAGTGACTACGGTATACTTGCACAACATAAGTTAAATTCATTATTTTTTCTGAATTTTGAACATTGGTAAGTAAATATGCACTGCCTTTGAAGAATAAATGGTCCTTATTTAAAAAATGGAAAATGTCCCAGTCATACTAGTCTGTCTAGTAAAAATACACAACTAAGATATTAATCTAAAAGCCTGTTTAATATTTGGGTAAAGACACAGTAGTCTTTAAAGCATGGGTTCACAAAGGGATAACCTACTGCAGTGCTTCTCACCCTCTTTAGACTCCAGGCACCCCTTATGAGACTCATTTTCCCTTTGGAAAATGCCAACTCTTAGTTTTTACTTGTTTTTTGACTACAGAAAAATACTAGAACAACTTTTCTGTTGCAAAGAACTCAGAAAGACAGCAACAAGTCAGAATGTTTACAACAGTATAGATTCCTGTTTGAAATCTCTGGGTATATTTTGCGAATCATGTTTCACACCTAACAATGCTAACATTATGTAGCACCCTGCACTACCCCTGAAAGCATCTAAAGGCACCTCAGGATGCTCTGACATCCTTGTTCAGGGTCACTAGGCTAATGATTAGAAGACTTCTGCAGAAATGGGGAAACTAGATTGCACCTCCTCATCCTGAAGGGGTTCAAAGCCACATCTTCCACTTCCTAAGGGGGTGTTCTAACATAAAGCTAGGCTGGATGTGGGAGGGGGTACTCTCCACCCCTTCTGCTGAATCCTTGCCATGGCTCAGCCAGGAGCACAAGATTTATGAGACCAGAGTGAAAGAGTACAAGTGAGAGGGAAAATGATTTTAGACATCAGTAACGAGGGCATTCACCTGGGTTCCAGTCCCTGCTTCCAAGACAGTTACTACAGTGGTCAGAGTATTATGTCAATGTATTTTATCCATTGAGGGATTAATGTAAGAGTTCTGGGAGCAGACACTGGAAGCGAAGAAGCCCAGGTATATTTTCTAATGTGTTGTTGTTCATGATCCCTGTGTCATTTAAATACCCTCATCTTAATGAGAACTGAAGGTAGCCTCCTGACAGTTATGGTTATTAAAAATCCCAGGGTACTTTTCCTAAAAGTACATGTGTTAGCCATGGTACTGTGGTAAAATTCCAGATCTGGCCATTGTGCCCTAACTACCTAAAATCCTTGTCTACTTCTAATGGGATAGAATAGTTCCTCACTACCATTGTTTTTTTCTTGAAGTTTTCAGACTACTTCGAGAGTGCAACCCTTGTGCTCTTCTGAGTGTAGGAACTTCAAATGTAGATCCCCTGTTGTAATAGGGGAAAGATACCTTGTACCTTCTTTCACTTACATATCTGTGTAAGAGCATGGCAACAAATGGCTTAAAGGGTCCTACTATTTCCATTCCAGCTGACAACTTTGTAGCATTTCTAAGGAAATTTACAGTGGAAACAGCAAAGAAGGAATTGGCTGAGAACTGCATGTGTCAGGAATGCAAGAACATATGACAAATTATGTTTTAAAAATGGGGTTTTCAGATTTGTTGGAACAAACACCCCATGAGTTTGAGAGACAATAAATACTGACAACAGGATTCTCATTGCATGGAAGGATTTTGTGAAACAAATAAATACTGTTCTGCTAGCAATGGCAGAAGGCTGACTGGGTGTGGTGCGCTCTCTCTTCCCCTTTAAAAATTACAGTTAAACTATCAGTGTTTACCAAATAAAGTATCATTAGTCTATAAACTGTTTGATGCAAGCTGTCTTACTTTTGCCTTCTCACAGAAGGAGGGTGCACCAGAACTTCAAGACAACTCACAAAGGGTTCTGGTTGAAACTTGATGGGCTGAAATAAAGAGCTCTCAGAGAACTGGACAGCACAACTGAATACAGGCTAGGATGCCAGTACAGTTAGCCTCAGGAATGCCGTGTATGTGTGTGACCCCTGCCTCCTATTGAATGAGTGAATGAAGTGAGCTATAGTACAAGTCTTGTGTTGCAAGCACTTCTGCAGTTCAACCTTGTCAGCTTCATTTGTTTGACTAAGCTGCAGCGAATAAAAGAAAGGCAGGTCTGAAGATGGGTGGCAAGAGGTCCACAAGAAAACCTTTCATTTAGATCCAAACTATATGCTTGTATTTCCAGGTAGTATCAAGAATCAAAGCACAGCACAGTTTCCCTTATTTTACAAAAGCCTTTACAGAACATTCCAGGCTTGATTACTGCTCCACAGGGAACAAGTAACTCTGACTTTACCCTGTCCTCTGAGGGGAGAATGCTTTGCAGCTCCCTCATCAGCTGTCTATCAGCACTTCCAGTAGAAGTATTTGTTTTAATAGGATTGCAAATTAGAGAGAGGATGTAAAAACAAAATAAAACAAAACTGTGGCTCATTGTCTGTGATAGAGCACACTAGGCACTATGATAGTACATGTAATACATCACAATGGGATTACATGATGTCAATTATATTTTCACAGCAAACATGGAAACCCCCCCTCAGATCACTTAGCTGATCAGTCTTGCAAGGTTTCACTCCTTTGTGCTCAGGCCAGGCTGGGTTTTAATGATGGGGCAGGAGGGTGGGGGAGGGGTCCCCAAGTCTTCCCTTGGGAGACAATTTTACAAGCAAATACAGTCTGCCGGTAGGGAGTTTTCCCTGCCATTCAGTGTAAATTTGCATTCCTCCTAGTTCCTACTCCTTGTAGCACCTAAATAATTGTTCACAGTTGTGGAGAGCACAACTTTCTAAAGTCAAAATTCCCATTTGAAAGGATGAGAGTTTTGCCTGAGCATAAAGAATGCCTCCTGCTTGCTGTTTACACTCCTCAGTTTTCACAGCTCACCAGAGCACTCATTTAGAAAGGCTCAAGGCCTGGGCTGGTGCCCACTGGAGTCAGCGGCCAGGCTCCTATTGGGTCCCCAGTCACTGAGGGCAGTGGCAGGAAGCAAGAGCAAGATCTTGATCTCCTGATGTGCTGCCACAGTGATAACCATCTTCTTTTTCTGAGCATCATGTGCTGACTACTGTGCACACCTCTGGCTAGAACAACACTGAGCCAGACTAAAACTTGCATTTGCACCTTGCCAGGCCCTAGCAAATCCACCCTGTTCTTCACCCAGCTCAGGGGAAAGCCGCGCTGAAGAGCAGTTTCTGTTTGAGAATCCTGTGCTTCAGCCCTGGGAGAAACAGTGCCAGAGAAGCGACGGTTTTCACTGCTCAGCCTGGGGCCCGCAGCCCTTTCACACAGCTGAGGCCGAACCCTACCCTGGGCGTTCAGCCTCTACCTTGCTGAATAAGCAACCGCAGGGGGAAAGAAAGGGCAACACTTCAAGCAGACAAGGTCCTTTGGGTAAATCTGATATCTTTTATTAGACCAACTCCAATAGTTGGAAAAATTCTTCTTCCCAAGATTTCTTCCAACTATTTGAGTCAGTCTAATAAAAGATGTCGATTCACCCAAAAGACCTTGTCTGCCCGAGCCGTTAGACCAGCGCGGCTACGCCCAACCCTTCAAGCAGCCTTCATGTCTCCGGGGCGGCGCACGGGCATCGCGGCTGTGCCTCTGCCTCTGCCCCCGCGCCGGCCGGGGCCGGGGCCGCGCCGAGCAGGGCGGGCTGCGACGCCCCCTACCCGGCAAAGCGCCGCAGAGCCACCGCCCGCGCCCCGCCCCGCCGCGAGCAGAGGGGACACCCCCGCGGCAGCCAAAAGGCGCGAAGTCCCGCCGAGCCGGGCGGGGCGGGGCCGGGGGCTCCCCAGACCGCCACGTCCCGAGCCAGGCCCCCCCTGTCTGCGCCCCGCCCGGCGCCGCCGATTGGCTGGCAGCGGGCAGGGCGTGGCAGGCTATAAAGCCCGCGCCGCGCCGCAGCGAGCGCCCCGCTCGCCCTGCCAGGCTCTCTCGACGCCGCAGCCATGAGCTTCACGTCCAAGACCTCCTCGTACCGCAGGATGTTCGGCAGCAGCAGCGGCGGCGGCGGCACTGCCCGGCCCGGCGGCAGCACCCGCTATGTCACGTCGTCCAGCCGCTACTCGCTGGGCAGCGCCCGGCCCAGCGGCAGCGTGCGCCTCTCGTCCACGCCCGGCGGCTACGCCACCAAGAGCACGTCGGTGCGGCTGCGGAGCAGCCTGCCGCCCGCGCGCCTGCTGCACGACACCGTGGACTTCTCGCTGGCCGACGCCATCAACACGGAGTTCAAGGCGAACCGCACCAACGAGAAGGTGGAGCTGCAGGAGCTCAACGACCGCTTCGCCAACTACATCGACAAGGTGCGCTTCCTGGAGCAGCAGAACAAGATCCTGGTGGCCGAGCTCGAGCAGCTCAAGGGCAAGGGCACGTCCCGCCTGGGCGACCTCTACGAGGAGGAGATGCGCGAGCTGCGCCGCCAGGTGGACGAGCTCACCAACGACAAGGCCCGCGTCGAGGTGGAGCGCGACAACCTGGCCGACGACATCATGAAGCTCCGCGAGAAGTAAGTGCCCGGGGGGCGGCGCAGCCTGGACCCCCTGGCGGCGGGCCGGGGCCGGGCGGCGGGGAGCTGAGCTCGGACATCAGGAAAACTTTCTCCCCTGGATGGTGGGGGAAGCACTGGAGCGGTTCTGAGGTCTCCGTCCTCGGCCCCGGCTGCACAGCAAGCGGCTGCAGATCAGCGCTTCTCAACCTCTCTTGTACAAGGGCACGGGTGCCCAGCCCCGACCCAGTGCCCCTCACCCCGCAGTGTGTGGGGTGGATGGGGCGGGGCGCTCTGCCAGCTTGGAGGGTGAAGTCGTGGTTTCATGCGGTTTCTCCTTTAAAAGAGAATCCATTTTTAAAGTTTGCACCCTGACCCTTTCATATATTCGTGCTGGGTTGCATCCCATGGGTTAAGAAACACTGGACTAGACCTCCCGAGGTCCCTTTCAACTCTAATGTTCTGTGACTAGCCCTGCCTCCAGAGAGGTTTCCCTGGGGCTGTGGGGTGAGACCTGGGACACCCGATCTTGGGTCTTCAGCCCCACCCTGAAGGGGGAGGCATGGGCTGGTGGGCACGCTAGTCTGTTTCCTTCCTTTGCCAAAGGAAAGTCACTCCTCCACAGCTTGAGTTTCCCCACAAGGCAGCTTTCAAGCAGTGCAAATTGGGGTCAGCCACTCGCTGCATCCCTTGAATGAGTTGTGATGGTCGTGTCTGGCCCTGGAACAGTTGCATCAACTGGAAGCATGAAAAGCCTAGTCAGGCTGACTTGGAAAGGCTCTGCTCCCCAGGGAAGTATAGGCATGGGATGCTTCTTGGCAAATGAGCCATCTTTCCCTCTGAATGGGTGTGGCTCCACTTGGGTTTTACACTAGCTGCTGGTGGCTTCCTCCTTGCATGGCTTTACTCCTTGTTTATGCTCCTGCTTTCAGGTTGCAGGATGAGATGGAGCAGCGAGAAGAAGCTGAAACTACCTTGCAGTCTTTCAGACAGGTTTGTCTCTCTTTCCCCTCCCCCCCACACTTAAATATGAGGCCCAGCCAACCTAAATTGAAGTGTATAAAGCTTGCGTAATACATAAGTTGGATAAAAAGCCACCTAGTGGTAAAAAAGAAGACTGGAAACATTGTAGAAATGCATATGGATTTTTTTTGTTTAGTTAGTCTTTTATTTAGGGGGTTTTTCGGGGGAATTTTGGTTTGTTTTTTTTTTTTTATCCAGGATACCAACATGTGGCTTTCAGGGTTAAAACTCAGTTCTACAATAATAAACTTCCAAGGTTACTTAAAAAAAATGTAGGGTATTTTTGGAATATTTTGCAAATGATACAGCTTAATTAAATTGAGTGGGGTGTTTTTTTTGTTTGTATGTTTTTATTAAATAAATCGGATTAGTAGAAGTCATCTGCATGACTAGGTATGGCATGCCTGATGTATCATAGGTGAAATGTTAGTGTATAAATGAGAACCCAGGACTTTGCAGAGGCTTTTGTTAATGCACAGAGGAATTCTGTCAGTAATCATGTAGATTCTGCTTGTTTTCTTTGGGCCGATGCTGTCGTCTCAGGGGGAGGGGAGAAACTATTGTTTTTTTTTTGCTTTATCCAAGTCTAGCCTATCTTACAAAAGTGCGCTGACGTGGAATCACTTTCTGATCCAATAAGGGTGAAAGGGAGCCATCTGCTTGCTTGGCTGAAGGGTATTAATGGTTTCTATGGGATTCACCGTGGAATGCAGATGCAGGCATTATGGCAAGTGTAGTGGCAGCAGATTGAAATAATAGAAGTCTTTGTATTCAGGGGGACTTTCAACAGGCTGCATTCTTATCAGATGTGTAATGATGCAAGCATATTTTAGAGGCTAGTGTTATATGGCATCAACTATTTTCTGTGTTTCCCAGTCTCAAAGTATATAATACAGGACTCCTTCAGAAGACTTGACTGACCTCATTTCAAACTTCCAAAGCTTGTTCCAAGTTAAAATTTCCTATCTGCTTCACAATCTTGTTTTTCTTTCTTTTTCTTTAAGGGAAGGGTTATCATATCAGGAGCAGACTAACTGATTACTATGTTGAAACTGAATTTTCTATTTAGTGCAGAGATTCTCAAAGATGGGGGGGTGAGCTGGGGATCTGAGATGGGAGGTAGTCAGCTAAGCTTTAGAGTGAAGTAATGAGTTACCTGGATGCCTTTTAATTACTTGAGCAAGAAACTAGCCTTTAATTGACCTACAATTTTGAACTTTTCAAATAGTGCAGGCATTTTGAAGTAGCAAGCTTGCAAATAGTAGCTTGCAAGCTCAGCCTTTCTGGTGGTTATTTTAAATTTAGTTCATTTAAGATTAAAGTGCTTACTTTCTTTACACGACTTCCCAAAGAAGGTGAGGAGGAAAGGTAAAGTTTGTAATAGTTAAATACAATCCTGTAACGGGGACTGGAATCTGGCTGGAGGCAAAGCAGTTAGGAACTGCTAGTAGGTGCTATCTGTATGGCGGCAGTTTTTTGATCAAGGTGAACGGTGCCAGTTGATGTTTAGGGCTTATTTTAGAGCATAGATGCCAAAGCCTCAGTTCTTTCATAAGACAACTGGGAGTAACTAAGCTGAAACTGGCCAGAGAATTGTCACAAACTTCAGGGGAAGTACTTTGTGTCTGAATTGGATTCTTCATAACCTAGAACCTAATGTATGTGAATGTAAAGACCTATGTGACACACATGTACTTGGTTTGTATTGCTGAACTAGAGTTCTTGCCAAATTTGGTTAACTAAACCAGGCTTACATCAGTTAAATCAGTTAAAAGCAAAGTGCTTTTTTTATTTCTACCAATCTGTTTAAGACTCACTTAGCTAACTCAATTGTAGCTCAAGTTTCTCCTAATACACTTGGAGTTCTAGACATGCAGCATTCTGGTGAATCTCATAACTTCTATTATACTATAGTTGGTAATATTCTGTCAGATCTCATCTTTGCCATAAATACAAGTACAATGTTACCAGTAAGACTAAAGTGGCATGCATGTATATCCTTGCAATACAAAGGGTCAATCTTCACAAAATGTTACCACTCTTTTTAAAAGTAGTCAGATGCCAGTAGTTTAACTGAGATTAATCAGGATTTGAATTGCATTTAATGTGTTATACATGAATCAAACCAGAGCCATTAATGTATTTTACAAACTATATTTTATTTATGTTCTGGTCATGATCGAAAAACTGTTGGATTCATGCCTTTATCAGAGGAACCAAAAGCCTGAACAGTTTAACATAGTCCTGTCACTACATGTTGACTGTTCTCACATTGATGCTAAGGCTGAGCTTGTTTCGTGAAGGAAAATTTTAAAGAGGAATAGCCTATTGCTTCCTAGTAGAATATGCATGCTTCAATTGTTTGCATGGTTTCAGCAGTTCTGACACTTAATTTGCCACACTTATGGCTCAAAGCTGTTTCTGGGAACACAGTGCTGCCCCATCTTCCAAGAGCTGTTCTGGAGACAAAGGGCATTTATACATGTGTTCAGGGAGTTGGGGGGTGCGCTTTAATTAGAAAAGCTCTGAGTTGCTCAGATTAAAGCACCTGGAGTGTCACACACATCCTTGTCCCTGCACTGCAAAATGGCAGTTCATAGATTTCATGGACATCAGGGCTGGAAGGGACCTCGCGAGATCATTGAGGAAGTCAGCTGGGGTCATAGGATCCCAGCAAGATAAGCATCCAGTTTACTCTTGAAGGTGTTCAATGTAGGTGCTTGAACCACCTCCGCTGGCAGACTGTTCCAGACCTTGGGGGCTTGGACAGTAAAGAAATTCTTCCTTATGTCCAGCCTGAAACAGTCTTGCAGGAGTTTGTGAGCGTTCAACCTAGTCATCCCTTGGGGCGCTCTGGTGAACAAACGTTCCCCCAGATCCTGGTGGTCACCCCTGATAAGCTTAAAAGTGGCCATCAGATCACCCTTGAGCCTGCGCTTTTCCAGGCTAAAGAGTCCCATGGCTCTCAGCCTATCATCGTAAGTCTGTTGGGGGCATTTTAAAGCTCATCGAATGAACTTTAGTTCAAGTGCCCCCACTGCCACTTTTCAGTGCAGGGATACTGATACACTTGATGCTGGAGCGCAGTAATTACCACACTTCAGCAAACTGGATTATTCAAGTTTGCTCAGGCGTGCTGTAATTACAGCACATTGGAGCAGCTTCTCTGCATGTGTATAGGTGCCGAAAAAACTTCATAATGTTAACTTCTTAATGGGTACTTGTGCTTCAAAATGGGAAGCAAGCGTGTTTAATTACATTCAAACTTAATCAAAATCAATTTAAGGAATGATAAGACACATACCACAAATTTTCAAAATGATGATGGGATGATTGGATAAAATGAACTCTGTACCCTAGATTCTGGGGGTCAAAAGTGTGGCAATATTAGTGCAGTATTGCCCCAGAGTGTCACTGGGGAGTAAGTGTTATTGGAAGCCTCTGGGCAGCTTTCTTCCCTTGTTCTGAAGAACGATCTGATTAAACACAGACATATCCAGTCATTTAGGCTACTAGTGTTTTGCCTTATTTTGTATTATTCATGCATAGATTTTTTTTTTTTAAAAGTGTGTGTGTGTGTGTGTATGTATGTATGTGTGTGTGTGTATATACATACACACTTGAAATGCTACAAGTCATCTGCATATCTGGGTTTAGCGTGCTGTTTAAAAAGAGTTGACTCCATATCTCTAGCATCACAGGTGTGCAGTGGAAGAACAGTTAGTGTTTGTGCTTTAGAGCAGTGGTTGGCAACATGTTTAGCCTGTGGACCAGAGTACTCAACCTTGACCCTGAAATGAGTCAGATGAGTGGGTGTTAGGATCCAGCCCCTGCTTTCTCTGTAGTGGCATGCGGAGAACATGGGTGTTATCACTAGGCTCCTCCTCTCTCCCTCCCTCCCCACCCATGGCAACACAGAAAAGTGATTGTGGTCAAAGCCCTTTACTGTCAAATGGCGCTGAAGATATTGGTGGGTGGGTGCAGGCCATAGGTTGCTACTCCTGCTCTAGAGGCCTTGCTTTGTTCAGGAATTGTCAGGCTTCTCCCAGTTGACCCTGCTGGGAATAGGTCTCTTCATTTGAGCAGAGCTGAGAGAGTTTAGTTTGAGTTGTGAAGTTTGCTATTGGCAATAGAAACTGAAATGCCTTAAAAACATGTCAGGCCAACGGGCTGCTGGGCTCAAGTGGCTTTTTTTTTTACCTTGATTTTTAGATGCACCTGTCTTTTAAACAGATGCAATCATATAAATTTGTTTTCTGTTGGTGGAGATGCAAGTAGCTAGAGCCAGAACATCTTCAGGTAAAACATAATGTCAGCTCCTCTGCTGTAAGCTGCTATTACATCTGGACCACCTGTGACATTTTGTGGAAGCCTGTAAAATGTTTGCACTTAAATGCTCGTTAAGTATGTTCCTCTGAAAATGGCTAAATGACAGAAATGTTAACCATAATTTAACTTTGTAGGACAGCTGATAGCTAACATTAAAGTTTGCCTAAGTGTCTCTGTTGAAGGGCACTGTTTTATAAGATCTCTCATTGTGTGAATAGCTGCGCATTGCGCAGGTTAAATTACAGTTGTACAGTTTCCTTCCAGAAGGAGATAATTACCTTGTGACGTAGAATACAGCCTCATATGAAATGCTAGCAGTACTCTTCTGAGAGTACAAAGAAGCATTAAACAAGTGCTAGAGGGTAAAAGTGACCAACAAATTCTGTTAGTACTATAACTTTGGCCCAAGAGAGGATAATACACAGTCTTCTAGCACTTGGCAAGGGAGTCTGCTTTATGACATATTCAGGATAAAAGCATGTTTTTAAGTTTCAGACACTTTCCCTTTCTTCTTCCCTCTTTTACCCCTTCCTCCCCCCACTTAATGCTTTGTAAAATTAAAACATTAAGCAATGTTTCACAGGTTAATTTATTTGAAATATGTGCAATTGTGCATGCACATAACATGCTTCCTGTTTGCCCATCTAAACGGAGACAGGTTTACTAGGCAACGATTTATCTTGAAGAATGTTATGTGGCAGTTTGCACTGGTTCATCAGCTCAATGCACTTGAGATTTTATAACATGACTTATACATGTTTGCTGTTGATTAGAATTATCTTAGTGCAGCAAAAGGTAGAGTATTTACCAAAGAATGCAGGGACTTGGCAATGGTTAACCTAATTAACTTGCATCAAAATGACAAGAGACTGCACTTTGAGGGAGGCAAAGGAGAAATGTAAAAGCCGTTTAGGCTCGGGTCTCTTTGTTCCCATTCTCCACATCCTGTGCAAGGTAGACAAACCAGTGTGTCCTCCTTACTCTCCTTCTCCCATGCCATCTGCTTTACCTAGTATTTCCTTTCTAATTGGGTCTGTCATACTGATCTTTTCAGAAGGACTTTAAAGTATAGAAGTTGTAGTCACTTAGTCCTGCCACTGCTGACAGAGATGCTACTTTTTCAGGGTGTTTTTTTTAAAGATCCCCAGGTTTAGAATTTCTTGAAAATGGGGTGTTTTTATGACCATGATGTGTGCTGCTCCCCCATCCTCCTCCCCCCTGTTTCCAGGTATTGATTTCAGCACTGGAGGTTGCAGTTATTCAAAGACTCCCTTTACGCTGTCTTTCTCTAAGGTCCCTGACAGATGTTCATTTAAAGATGCAAAGGGATCTGATCTGTGATTCCTAACAGTCACGCCTCCTACCATGCCACATGCATGGCACAAGGCACAGTTGTGGGATTGGGGATCAGTTCCTAATTGCACCCTGATGCCAGTGCAGGGAGAGCCTGGGATTGCATCCAAGGCTCCTCTGCACTGACAAGTAGCATGCTGAGTTTCCAGCTTGGAGGGTCAGTCAGCTGACTGGTGCTCCCAGGTTTAAGAGCACACTGTGGAGAAGGGCTCTGGGTGCTCCTGAGGCTGGGTGTGCTGATAAGCATGGTCACATTTTCTAAGGCGCGAAGAGCACTATTTTGTGTAATAACTTTTTGTGGCTTATTCCATGTTTTATTGTGCCATTAATTGCATAAATGTGTGACTGGGTAACTACAAAAAACATGATTAATTGGTTAATTGCATCTGAAGTGTAACATCTGCCAGAGACTTGAAACCAGTGTGGTTCTTCTCTGTTGTCATGAAGCTAAGCAGTGTGCAGTTACCCAAATTCCATGCCCACACCCAGAACAATCCCACAGTGCTGCTAGTGTATTTTACATACCATCTACGCTGCAGACTTCTACTGTGGAGACTTAAGGTAATGAATGGACCTGTGTTTGTTCAGCCTTGTATGTGTACAGAGACATGCAATAATACTGTATTTATCTGAGGTGTATGAATCATGTTAAAGCAAGGGCTGCTAGTAACTGGCTAGGTCAGTATTTATGTTTTGTATGAACTGCGGAGACCTAAGTTTTTTTTCTGTTGGGTAGTCTTAAATGTTCACAACATGGGAAATAAACCACCAGAACTAAACTTGAGGAGAAGATTTGTGGGAGACAGAATGGTGTCACACCCCAGGAGTCCACTCAGTCTCCTGGAATTGGAGGCAGAGTCCCTGCATTTGTGGTGACTTACCAGTTTCTTGCACCCCTACCACAGCCCTTAAGTACCTCACAGGATTAAGCCTGTAAGGCCATAGATGATCAGTTGGATCATAGCTATAAACCATGACGTCAAGTTAGACTTCTGCCTCTTTTCCTTTCTTTTTATATATGGAACACATCTATAACTTAGATTTTGGCTGAGGTCTTCATTCTGTACAAAAAAAGTATTCAGTCAAAATCAAACTGGGCATGAGGTCCTGTTTTGTTGCATGTTGTATTGCATTGCATCCCATGTATTTCTTTTTCTTTAGTATCTAGTACAGTATATATTTAGTTCTATATAAATGTGCTCTTTTGCTGTATAATGTGGAAATAACTTTTTAGTTCACCTTTAAATTAAAGTTCTTATCTACTTCCATGAAAACTGCTTTCTGAAAGCACAATAAAGGTGCTGATTCTTACTCCCAAGAAAGATGAGGCAGCTCAATGCCTCTAAATGTTGCGGGGCCACATTTTCAAATTAAAACTGGCCTTGAAATTGCAGGTTGCCTGCTGCTTGCCTTCTGAATCTGTTTTAATGGCACAAATGTCTTTTAGATGCACTTTTCCTATTGATGTTGCTAAACAGACTTTTCTTGGCTTCAGGATGTTGACAATGCATCTCTGGCGCGTCTTGACCTGGAGCGCAAAGTTGAGTCTTTGCAGGAGGAGATTGTATTCTTGAAGAAGCTTCATGACGAGGTAAGTGGAATAGCTCTTGTGCTCAGAGTAGTAATCTGTATCACTGTCTATTGAATAGTTCTTGACTATCTACTTCTGTTTAAGGAAATTCGGGAGCTGCAGGCCCAGATTCAGGATCAACACATTCAGATTGATATGGATGTTTCTAAACCAGATCTTACTGCTGCCCTGCGTGATGTTCGTCAGCAGTATGAAAGTGTTGCTGCTAAGAATCTTCATGAAGCTGAAGAGTGGTACAAGTCCAAAGTAAGTCTGTTCACCAGAGCACCCCAAGAGATGACAAGGTTGAATGGTCACAAACTCATCCAAGACCGTTTCAGGCTGGACATAAGGAAAAACCTCTTTACTTTCCGAGCCCCCAAGGTCTGGAATAGATTGCCGCTGGAGGTGGTTCAAGCACCTACTCTGAATGCCTTCAGAAGACATCTGGATGTTTATCTTGCTGGGATCCTATGATCCCTGCTGACTTCCTGCCCCTGGGGCAGGTGACTGGACTCGATGATCTCCCGAGGTCCCTTCCAGCCCTGTCTATGAAATCTGTGAAGTCTATATAAACAGCTGTTACATTATCTACCATCTAGATTCTAGAATATGGTAATCCCACAAATGGGGATCAGAATTGTACCAATATAGTGAAGCCTTAACTAAGTCTTCCCAAATGGTGTAGTTCTGCTTTCTAGGGATGTAGGCTGTTATGAAATCTGAAGTAGGCACTAGCCCCCCCAGTTAGTTTAGGCTTCTTAATTTTCTTCTTGAAGTGTTCTTCGTGTTCATGGAGTATCTGAAAATATTCTAGGATGCTTTAGAGAGTGTTGGTTATAGCCATGTTGGTCTAAGGACATAGGCAGACAAGGTTCTTTGGGTAAATGTGAACTTTTATTAGACCAGCTAAATAGTTGGAAAATTGTTCTTTTATTTTAGATGCATACACATAATGTCAATCTCTACTCCATTTGAGCAGTTTAACTGAAGGCTGTTAACACTGTTTTAATCATTAAATGAAAAGATAATCTCTTGGCTCTTTTATTTCACACTTTTTAAGTCTTGGTGCTGGCTCTTGATTGATCATTTTTAAAACCCTCTTAAGCCTGTGTCTACATGGTATGACAGATCCTTAAAGTGTTTTTTGCTAACTGAAATTGTAAATCTGTTTGTAATAGTTTGCAGATCTCTCTGAAGCTGCTAACAGGAACAATGATGCCCTCCGTCAGGCCAAGCAAGAAGCTAATGAATATCGCAGACAAATCCAGTCCCTCACCTGCGAAGTTGATGCGCTTAAAGGAACTGTAAGTGAAAGGCAATAGTTAAGGAGAAAAAGCTACAACTGTCAGTACTGAAAGGATGTATAATGAAATGCTAAAATGGCTGTGAATGGTCTGAGCTGGTGAGCAAAGGTGTAGCATAGTTGCACCCCAGGGAATTGTGCACAGAAAAATTCAGGTATGACTTTGAATTTTTCTGTGCAGAAGAATCCTGGGATTCTGAACATTTTCCTACAAATTTCTGAATATAACACTATATGAACCTTTAGAAATCTATGCAGGTACTTTGTATTTATACATCTGTATAACATTTTTTTATAACCCAGTCTGTGCAGGGGGTTGTGAAGGGATGTAGGGGTTTGTGTGTTTGGTTGTGGGCCCCCTGCCACACATTCCCCACCCTCCACCCCATGATACACAGCCCTTGCCACTGGCAGCTCAGCAGCAGCAGGCAGCTGGGTTGAGAGGGCGGGTAGGGAGTTGGAATTCATGGCCACAGCAGACCGAGCCCCATGCACATGGTGGCACAGAGACATCTTGGTCCACTGGCATGTGCCTGCGGACCAGACCAGGCTGGCTCTGCCAACACATGGGGCTTTTGGTGCTTCAGGTGTGAGCTGTTCACCATTGGGCCAGATGGGCTGTGCGTGTCCATGGGGCTTCCAGCACTCCAGTGGGAAGCTGTACATGGAAGCACGAAGTCAAACGCCATCAGGCCAAGCAGGCTTCTTGCTTCCACATGCAGGTTCCCACTAGAGTGCTGGAAGCCCCAAGTGTAGGCACAGAGCCAGCTGGTCTGATCTGATGGTGAATAGCCGACTCCTGCCTGCCCACCAACAAACCCCACACTCGCCCCACCCCCTCTTGCAGGAAGGAGCTCTTCTCTACTTACCCAGCTGTCCAGTCGCATGGATCTGTTCCTCTACATGGGGCTCACAGTTGGAGTATTGGGAGCCCTGCATCAGTAGAGGCACAGAGCCTGCTGGGATTACATTTTGCAAAAATTATGCAATTTTGCATGACCATGCCTTTTATGCGCCCAATTGTGTGGGTGCATAATTGCACAAAACTCCAGGGTTTACACAACATCTACACTGTATGAGATCATAAAATAGATGCTGAAGGATCTTTTTATAAACTTGTTGCTTTCCTGCAGCATACTACTTATGACTTGGAAACTGAACCTCAGAGGGAGTGGGAGGAGTGTGTGGTTATTAGCAAGCTAAGTGAATTAACATAAAGACTTCTTACCTACTTTTAATCCAAAACTTACATTCCACACATCAGTTATGGAAAGAACTGTGGCGTGGCTCACTGGTAGAAAAATTGATGCTGCAATTCCAGAGGTCCCTCTAGTCTTATGGTTCTCTAACGGGGTTAGAAGAAAAATAACTTCTGTATACACCTATAAAATATAGTAAGACTTAAGACAGCTTTGAGTACTCTTCCTATAGTTGCCAGATTCTAGTTATAAAGGTTGTTTAAAACTGAAGTAGTCTTAACTATGTATTACATAGATCTACTGTAAAAACAAATCACTTTGAAAATAAGTCATTAACCTAACTTTTGTACTGTAGGCAAGATGGAAGAATTCAAGGGCAGTCTTGAAACAAACTTTTTGGAGAATTGAGGACTATTAAACTTGACTGTCTGTCTTTTAACAGTATATTATTTCCACTATCAGTCACCTGTGTGTGTAAACGTTAATTAGCGTGATTAAAGAATTGTAGTGGAGGGAATGCTGAAAGTTTAACTACAGCCAACCATGTTTAAAACATTTTCAGAACGAGTCCCTGGAGCGCCAGATGCGTGAGATGGAGGAGAACTTTAACGTTGAAGCTGCTAACTACCAAGACACTATTGCCCGTCTGCAAGATGAAATTCAAAACATGAAGGAAGAAATGGCTCGCCACCTTCGCGAGTATCAGGATCTGCTGAATGTCAAGATGGCTCTTGATATTGAGATTGCTACCTACAGAAAACTGCTGGAGGGAGAGGAGAGCAGGTACAAGATGAAACTGGAGACAAGGAGTTAACTCCTGTCTGCTGTAACAAATGGCACATTCCATTAGTTAGTTGGTTATTAAACTAAGACTTCTTTTCCTCTTTCCAGGATTAACATGCCTATTCCAACTTTTGCTTCCTTGAACCTGAGAGGTAAGCAGTCTCAGATGATTTCTGCACTACTTATAAATCTATTTTAATCTTATCAATATGCTAAAGATGTTTCTTTAGTGTAATTTTAATCAAAGTCTTGTTCCTTGAACCTGTTTGGATACTTGGGCCCTGAACACCAGCTTGTTAATCTCTCTCTCTTTTTTTTTTTAACTGTAATATTTTTAGCACCTACATCACTTCTGTCTTATTATGGAGTAACATTCTGATAATGCTACCTTTTTATAAGAGTAAAAGCTTGCAGCCAAGATTGAACTGGCAAGCTGAGTATCAGAGCTCACTAAAGGCAAATTTCATGGGAGTCTGGTCTTCAAAGGGCAGAGACTCCTTTGTCAAAAAGGGATCCCACTTTCAATTTGACCACTTGAGAACTGAGACCGAGTCAATCCAAAACACTTTTTTGTGTACACTTAGGCAAAAATGAGCAATGAACAGCTGTCAAATTCAGATGAATTGCTTCACAATACTCCAAACAGGAGCGCTTACTTAGAAATCTTTAATATATACTGAATTTTTGTAAGTTCAGAAGTCTCTTATTTTTGTGGGGGGGGAGAGAGAGAGAGACCAGATTTAAACAGGTTTACTTATAAAATCTGAACTTCTTAGTGCCTGTTGCTCATGTCTAGCTGTTGTCCTGAAGGATGTTTCTTATAAATTCATTCATTACTAATAAACTACAGGAGCAAATGAGTAGTTTTTAATATTCTGTACAATTAACTAATTTTTAATACTTTAACTTGCAGAAACTAACATTGAGTCTCAACCTATGGTTGATACTCACTCAAAGAGGACACTCCTAATTAAGACTGTTGAAACCAGAGATGGACAGGTTGGTGGTCATTTCATTTGTTTTAGGTGGTGGGAGGAAATCATCTTGGGCATTTTTACACATGCAAGCTCCACACCACTGGGTGCCTTGAAAAGTACCTGGCACTGCGAAGCTTGCAGTTGTATAAGTGGCAAAATGCACATCAGTGTACAGAAAATAGTGGTGGTGTGCTTTTGAATTAAAACACCTAGAAGGGGATTTAGTTCAAAAGTGCACTGTCACCATTTTCTGCGAGCTGACATGCATTTCGCTGCTTGTACAACTGTATGCGATGCTGAGAGTCTGCTCTAAAGTAGTGGATCTCCAGCATGTTGTGGGGCAAATAGTATGTGTATAAATGCCCCTTCGTCACAAGTATAACATGATGTAGACCTAACTAATCTGTGTAGTCTCTTTGCTTACCAAACAAGGTGGGCTTCAAAATAATGCATCTATTCATATTTGCCCATGAGCCCAGGGTGCAGTAGCCTGCATTTTCTGGATATTTTATACAATTTAAGACATGTTTACTGTAACCTCTGGGAGATCACTCTTCAGCAGTGTTGCAGAGAATTCTGTAACCTTTATGTAAAAGTACATGCAGAGAGGCTGTTTCTAAGTCTAAAATATCTGAAAATACAGCTATCCAGGGCTGCTAGCTAGTTCTGAAGTAGTGTTGCTAAAAGCCATTTTCTGGAATTTTAGAAAAATTGTCTAATGTGGCAGGCAAGCAATGCTTGTAAACTGCATTCTTGTTGCTTAATTTAATCAAAACAGAGATCTCCAAATTAATAACTAGTGATTTTGTATTTATGCCAGAGTAAAAGAAGCTGTGAAAAGTCATAAATTGGGCTTGAAAGCCAGTTTTCTAATAGATGCATCTAGTATTGAAGTTCAGACTTAAGTTGTTGTCTTTTTTTTCTTTTTTTGATAGGTTATTAATGAAACCTCCCAGCATCATGATGATCTGGAGTGAAAACCATGAAGGAATCTGCATCCTAATTAGTGCAGGAAAAATTCTTACCAGCAAGATTTCAAAAAGTCCAAGTCTTAAAGGAAGAAACAGCTTTCAAGTGCCTTTCTGCAGTTTTTTTTTATAAGAGCGCAAGATTGTAATGCTAGAGAATAGGTTTTAGATCTTGCAAACTGGTTCTCCCTGAAGGTTTAGCATTTACAATGGAGTCTAGTTTACAAATAGCAATATCTTGTGCTGCAATACTGTTTTTTAAGTATCCAAATTTAATAAAACTGCTTTTTTTCAGCACAGTATGAGCAACCTGTCGCTGCATCAATAAATAATTGGAAAATAGCTTTTTAATGTGTCCTTAGTAGCTGTTTTATTTTGACCTTTTAGTCCCAGAGGACAGATTAGTAGGTCACATTCATCTGCTTGTCCCCTGGACTCTGCCCCACACCTGGTCCCCCCACTCTCCTGCTGCCAAATTTCTAGACGTGAGGGGCCCTGCAGGCCAAATGACATGGCTCTACAGATCAGATCTTGCTTGCAGGCTAGGGGTTGAGCACCCTGGCTTTGACCAATACAATAGGAATTCAATTTTGAATTGAATTGTGCAGACTGAGGTTTATTAAGTGAAGCTGCATGGAATACACTTAAATGAGTATACATTCATTCATTCTTACATGGACTATACCAAAAATAGCTTGTAACAATGTTGTGTCTAATTCTCTGACCACCTGAAGAGCAATGGACCAAATTAAATGGACAACAACAACACATAGATGACAAAGTATAATTTTATGACTATTACCAACAGCTACTAGTAGCCTTTTTGGCAAGAGGATGGCTCGGGTACTTTGAGCACCTACAGCTTTTTCTTATGTTCTGCATAAATGCATATGCATGCTTTCTTAGTTTTTTAAAAGAGGGGCAGTACTTTAAAGTGAGTGCAAGCTGTTTAATTTTTTAAATAATAGCATGCCCATTATAAATACATGAGTAGACAGGAAGGCATCCTTCATTTCAGAAACAAACACTTACCTAGTTGAAATGTAGCAATAACTGGCTAATACATCTCTTGGAACTATGGGCCATGTTTAGGGAAGTCGGGGCAGGAAGCAAGGGGCCTTCAGGATGATGACATTACTGCTTTCAGCATCTAAAGTCTGCCTAAGTCCTAATTATGCAGTCAAGTTTAAATCTATAAAGGGTCTTGGCATTACCTTGTAGGTACTCTCTTCTACCTAAAATAAAAGTCTACCTGAATTTGGTAATTACATTTTGTAGTGAGGTGGAGTTGAATGCATAATCTACCAAAGCAGAGTGAGGTAGAAATGGAGAGATCACCACTTCATTTGTTTAAAGTGATCTGGTGAGGGGCACAACCCCACACTGCCACTCCCACGGATGTTGTGCATGCAGGAGACATGTCGCCAGGGCAGCGCGGTGCTTGCAGCAGCAAGCAGCTTCCCCATGTGGCCCTGATGTGCCCTGCAGTGCTGGATCACATCTGCTGGGCTGTGGAGGCCATGGGGGAGGGCAGGGAGCCTGCAGCAGGCAGCCTGCCCCTGCTGCCACCCCATGCACAGAGCTGGTGGGCATAGGTCCCCTGTGCCTCCCTGGGAGTGTGCACAGCAATGGGGAGCTGGATCCTTGCTCCTGACCCCCAGATGAGCTACCTGTGGCTCCATCATGCTCCCTGCTGGGGCCCTACAGCTCTGAATTGTGGCCCCAGACCCAAGTCCCATGTACTGCCCAGCTGGGAAGCAGCCCCAGCTCCATCCCTGCCCAACTCTCTCCTTAAGGGGGCCTCAATTCCCCTCTCACTTATCTGTGAGAGCTGCTTTCCAGGCTGCCTGGCAGCCATGTGCACATACATGCACTGGGCACCCCCTGCCTAACCACGCTCCTTCTGTTCCCCCAGCTTCCTGCAGGTTGGAACTCTGCCAGCCCACAGAGCTTTTTGCAAAACTTCAAAATCTGTGGGTTTCCCCACAAAAATGGGAAAAACGCAGTTTTCTTCTGGTAAAGAGGGAAATCTGTGTTTTACTCCGTTGTCTGTGGGAAATAGCCCAGATCCGGGATCATTAGGCTACTCCCTTTTCCTCTTTAATCTTACAAGCTATGGGTACTAGTCCCTCATCACACTTTCCTCCCTCCACTTTCCACTGCCCTGCCACTTTCCTGTTTCTGAGGCACTGTGCTGCTTCCCTTCCCCATCAGACTGTGCTCCACACTAACCATTAACTGGTAATGCATTACCAGGCTAAATGTACTTGCTGTTTAAATGTTTAACCTCTCACATCCCAAGTTCAAGCCTGTATCTTCCATGTCTTAGGAGAGTGTCCAAATGCCCACGGTTACCTAGATAACAGGTAACCAGGGGTAGGCTATGGATAAAGGAGGCAGAAACAGATCTGCAACCCAGCCTTTTATTTGCTTGCACTTGAAATATAAAAACAAATATTTATCCCAAAGTCTATCCGGCTACACATGACAGCACAATGTAGATTCTCACCTATACTAGCTGGGTGACTTGAAAAATGGGAAGACGGTGATACACAGTTTGGCAGCATGTCTTTTTGAATTTATTGAGTTCTCCAAATTTCCCTCCAGCCTGTAGACATAGGACATGCATGGGGGGGGGCACAGGGGGCATGTGCTCCCTCCAAGATTGGCTGCTGCCGCTGGCTTCTGTGGGCACTTGCAGCGTTTCCCCCCCTCCCTGCTGACGACAATGCTGGTGGCTGCGGGCAGTCCCTGCTTGCCACCACAGTGCACCCCCTCCCCCACAGTCTTGGGAGGTACCAGTTATTCATGCCTGTACCCGATATTTAGAGATGGCTGGTACTAAAATGTGATGTCTGATTTGGGGGTTTTTTGTTTGCTTTTTTTATTGAAACTTCTGGAACTGGACTGAGCTGGATTTCATGTGGACTTGAAAGGTGTCAATTAGTTGGGATTTATACCCTTGGGAAAGAAAAGGGAGGGTTTCTTATCTTCTTTCCTCCCCTGTTGTGGAATGCTGTTCAACACCAGCCTGTCTCTTCTTTTCTTTAGTTTATGGTCTTCTTTGACAAGGCTGTTTTGTTTTTATGAATTATCTAAGCATCTTAGCAAAAATATATATATCATAGAAAAATAACATCTAATATTTTTGGTTACATCATTCATATTTTAAGATAAAACTATGGAATAGTGTGTGTTGGATTATTTAATGCATGGTCTTCTATTAATGTCTTGGGTCAGGTCCTGTGCTTTGTTTAATTGTAGTTAATTACTGGATTAGTAACACATGGATGGCTTCCTTTACTTTGCTGACCAAGCTAGTTGTCACATCTGCAAAGGTTCCTGCTATGCTCATTCAGAAACAGGCTTTGGGACCTTCTGCTTAGCCACACTTCTGCAGCTTGGCCTGGGTCCCTTGAAAATGGCCAAGACTGGCAACACCATTCTATATGTTTGTGCTCTTTGCCCTTGTTCAGCTTCTTTCACGGCCACAATGCATGAAGCTTGCACGGTTTTAAATAAAGCATTTTTTCTCATCTAATGGTAGAACCTACCCTGTACCTGGGACAAATTATCTAAGCATCTTAGCAAAAATATATATATCATAGAAAAATAACATCTAATATTTTTGGTTACATCATTCATCATTCAGGACTATCTTACATAATGACTGTTTAATGCAAAGGAAGTGGAATGAATGCTTGTCTTCTGCCCTGAGTGCTCTCAAGTGCTATGAAGATTGCATGCTTTGCTGCACAAACTCCTTTGGAGATATGGAGAGCCCCTCACTCTGCCAAGCAGAGAGCTTGAGGGGTAAGGTACTCTCACTTTGGCAAGTACCCCAACCACTAAGCAAATATCAAAAGTGGGTGGCAGCTCCTCTTTCAGGGTCTCTGAAAATAGCAACAGCTACGTTTTGAGTTGAACTCAATGTGGAGTGCATTACACAGGTTCATAATGTGTTTATCTGATTGGACAGCTTAGCTTTGTTGGGGAGCTTAGCTGCGAGAGGAGCTCAGGTGCACAGCCCTGCCTCTGGGCATGTGCACTAACAAAATGCTAGAACCCGAAGGGAATTCACTGTCCGTGCTTTTGGCACGTATGTCCTTTCAGGCACTTAAGGGGTCAGGTAAGAATTAAGTAGGTCACACGCTTGGATTTGGGCCTCTAAATTCTGCCTAGTTTTCCACTTTCACTCTGAAGTCCTTTTGTGGACCTAAGTGCTCATTGACAACACAGTTGTTTTAACAGGACTAAATGAAACTCTGCACTTTTTTTTAGCAGTTGTTGGACTTTTAGGGGGAAAGTCCAACATCATCTCATCTCAGCCCTTATATAGGTGGGGTGCTAGATCAGTTCACTGAGGAGAACTGCATTTTCTGAGAGGGACAGGAGAGGAGAGGAAAGCTGCCATTGCTGCTTTGCTGAAGAAGGGAAAATGAAGGAGATGGTACCTTGAAGGAGATGGTACCGCACTGAAAATGATTTGAACTGCAACTGTGCACTGAAACTGGTGTGAACTGCATCAGTGCGTTCAGGAGCAGTCCGCTCCTAACAATGTATAGCAGGCTGTTAGATTTCCTCCTCCAGCTATCCAGGTTGATTGTGTTCTCGTCTGTTATTTCTTTGGCAACAAGATGAAAAGAAGTGGCTACCAAACACTTCCAGTAAATCAAGTGATTTATCCCTGCTCCTTTTATGTCCAGTGTTACTCATAGTTTAAAGGATAAGCAGACCATCCAACCCTGGATGAAGACAAAACAAAAACAAAAAAACCAGTTTCCAGGGGGACAGCAAGATAACTGCAAATTATTCTAAAGCAAAAGCTTGCTGAGTATTCTCACAGCACTGCAAACGGGGGGCGCAGGAGGGGATGACGGCTGTGTAAACTTCAGGTTGTTTAATCCGGGCACACTAGGCTTATGCTGGGGTATAACTGCTATAAGCTACTTAAGTGCTGATCCAACAGCTAACCTCAGAACTACATTTCACATCCTAATAACCTGAGTAGATGCCATGGGAGACTGCAGATTTGTTCTGTCTTCTGGCAAGAACAAAGTATCTATGAAGTGGTCTCCGTTGTCACGGGCTTACTGCTGAAAGCTTCAATGTCCTTTCTTAACAAGTAACTGTCCCAGTTTAAAATCCCCGTGTGGAAACCAGTGCTGTAAAAGGCAATGCTGTTTTTCCTAAAGGTTACTCAGAGACTGGTTCCTAATGAGAGAGCTACTAGAAACTGGAATTTTTCTGGTTCAGTCTTGCCACATCATATAATCTCTTGAAAAGTGACTAATACCAACACTGGTGCTCTGTGCTTACTGTAAACATTACAGCTTAATGACAGACTCAGGGTTTTAAGCCTCTGGTTCACTGTTTCATGTAATCAAAGACCTCCTTTTTATAGTAAAAGTAATATGAACATTTTTGACAGAGTTCAGGGTTTCCACATGACTGATGAGTTACTTGATCAGCCCTAATGTTTGCTGTTGCTACCTACAGTTCAAAAAACAACTCTTAAAAGTATGTGTAACATTTAAGAAAGGTTTTACTATTAATAGGGAAGAAATAGTACTTCCTAGCTGAAATAGAGAAGTGTAAATTGGTAAATGTGGCTTCTGTTCAGAGCTCTGCTACAGATCTGTTGTCTGAACTTCTCCCACATGCCTCAGCTTCCCCGTCTATAAAACTGGGATCTCACACAGACATTGAACCACAGAGCTGGTGGTTCAATCTCTTACATCAGTTGCAAAACACTTTGGGGTGTAACAGGGATCGCACAGAAGGATAACATTACAGACCATTGACCTGCAGCAAGCTGTTCCTGTTCCTTTTTAACCTTGGGAGATACAATTTATGAGACAAAAAGGGGAAAATATCTTGGGATTAATTTGCTTTTTGGGGCAGTGGTTGTTCTTCCCTGATCAAAAAGGATTCTTCATTCATCTTCCATTGCATTCTGCTAGCTTTCTAGTGACACTACCTTTATAAATGGCATTAGTGTACTCAGTGTTCAGGTTTGATGCCCACATTTTCAAAACTGGTTGGAAAAAACAGGAGCTTTAAAGAAAAAGCTGTGGGAATCACTAGAGGCCTGGAAAAGCATGTGCTTTAAAACAAGAGATGTGAGAAGTACAAATGTGCTATTATTACTCAGGAGAAGGTATTTTGTCATTACTCTATAGCAATGATTCACAAGCTTTGTAGGATCAAGTCAGGCCTCCATAATTTTTCTGACTTTAGCAACACTATGAGCAGGTCTAGGATTTTCTAAGGGGAGGAGGGGGTGTGCAGCAGAGCAACTGGTGTTGCAGTAACAGCTACACGCACACTCTCAGCTGCCCCCTCATACCTCCCACCTGAATGGGAGGTATGCAAACCTTGCTGCAGGAGCAGTAGCTGGGGACTTTTTCCACCTGTGAATCAGGTAAGAACAGGGGTGGGCAAACTACCGCCTATGGGCCACATCCAGCCCACCAGGCCATTCTATCCAGCTTGGGGGGGCACTAAAAAATTTGGAAAATTAATTATCATCTGTGCATGTCTGCCTGTGAAAGATGATAAGGTGCCAGCAGCAGCAGGACTCAGGAGAAGCTGGGGGCAGGAGCCAGCAGCTGAGCAGCAAGGCCCACCCAGCCCCAACCGGAAGACCTGTGGCTTCGGGGCTGCTGATTCTTTAGCTGTTCTCCACCCTCCCTCCATCTCAGTGGAAATTCAGATAAGATCGGACACAGGGAGGGGGGAAACTGCAGCAATCAGCCCATGGTGCAGGACCAGGGCCAGCTGAATCCATATAGTGCCATGCTGCAGGGAGTCAGCAGGGCCCGGCCATGTGGGGCAGGGGAGGGAAACTCCTGCGATCAGCCCCTGTCATGGAGCCCATGCTGGCCCAGGTTGGTTCCATGCTGTCCCAGCCCTGCAGCTGGGAAGCACATGGTGTTGGCTGAGGCAGGCTGGAGCAGTGGGTGTACAGGTTGGGGGTGAAGGGCGAAGCAGTGGCGGGTGGGTGGAGGGGCAGTGGTGGCAGCAGCTGGGAAGCAGTGGCAGGTGGGCATGCAGGAGGGAAAGTAGGGAAACGATGGGGGAGCAGCTGCAGCAGGTGGGAGCGCAGAGCCCGTGCTACAGGGCCAGTGGGGACCAGAGTTAGGCAGCAGGAGCACAGAGCCTGGGTGCAGGGTCTACCTGGCTGCATCACACGAGGCTCACATACAGCTCATGAAAGCCACATGCAATGGAGCCATCAGCTTGGCCCCAGAGGTAGGCAGGGAGCTCCACGCTATGGAGCTGGGCCGGCTCCACCCTTCTCCCTGTTGCCCCAGCCGAGTCCTATGACCTGCACCACCAGCTTCATTGCACAGGGCTCTATCTGGCTGGCTGTACCCGCTGTCACCAGCTGCTGTTGGAGATTGGGGTGAGAGCACAGGGAGTTGCATGCTATTGGGGGTCAGGCGGGGCTGGCCTTGCTCACTGCCAACACAGGCATCTCCAAGGACTCGCCCACTTCAGGGACTCTAAGGACCCACCCCTACACACACACATTCACACTCACACTGTCACACCCACTTCCACCTCACACACCATAACCCAATATTTACCCACAGCAACCACCTCAACCACATACCTCATACCCATCCACACCCACCCACCATACCCACACCCCCACACACTACCACACACACACACACACACGCACTCCCCAACCACACACTCCACATATATCCCCTTATTCCCCCGCACACAATACACAAAAGTAGGCATAGGCAGTGGAAGGCCAGGGCTAATGGGGCTTATTCCCCACAACTCATTTTGCAGCAGGTGACAGCAGCAGCACTACAGCGCCACCACCCCACAGCTCCTAGTGCCACCTGGTGTGCAGCCAGGCCAGCACCCCAGACACAAGGGAGCTCAGCTGTGCATGGTTCCATTGCTTCAGCACCACTGCCACACCCTGCTACAGTGTCACCCAGCACCCCGGCCTGTGTGCCAGTCCTGCAATGATGCAAGCACACATAAATTGGGACAAATATATTTTAAAATACAATTAAAATAATTTATAGTATTTGCTTTATTTTTTGGTATATGGGGGTTTTTGGGGGTTTTTTTTTGGTTTTAAGATGACAGCACCCTCCTTTCCAAAAGGAGTACTTCCATGGCAAGGAGAGGGATTTCCAGTGGCAAAGGTCAGGAGATAGAAGTAGGACTTCCAGTTTCAATATGGTGATCAAGGGGTGGGGCACCTGTCAAGGGGTGGGGCTAACTTTATGGCCCTCAACAGCTCAGCTAAACTCATTAAGCGGCCCTCCAGGTGAAATAATTGCCCACCTCTGGACTAGGGCCAGGGGCAAGGCAGCAGGTGGCATGAAGGTGACTGTCAGGCCCAGGACAATATCTAGCATATAGTGGTCCTCCTCCTTGGCCTCCACTGCCCTGAACACCAGGACAGCCTGCTGCTGCAAGTCCTCCCCGTGCTGCTCCTCCAGGGTCAGCAGCCTCTTCCTTAACTCCTGGTCAGCCCAGTCCCTGGTCTCTTTGTGCCAGTCCCATGTGTCCTTGTGGGTGATGTCCTCTGTCCACCAACCCTGTGAGTCTGCCAGATACTGCTAGACCACTGCGGTCCAAGTGGTCCAGCAGCTGGGTGTGGTCCTGGGTCCTGTGCTGCCAGAGCCGGTGGATATGCAGGGCCCTGGCCGAGGCTGGCAGCAACCCTGAAGCTGCATCCTGACTGCTAACTGGTGCCTTTGCCTCACATGCAGCTGCAGGACCTGCAGAGCCAGGAGAAAGAGGCTGTTTGTGAGAATTTGCAACATTTCTGAGATAAGATACTCTGTACCAGGGGGCCGTATGTTGCTTAGCCTCAGATCGGGAGTCATACATGCACAGGTGCCTAGGGACCATGGTAAGTTGGCTGGGCAGGCCCCGGCCCAGGAGACCACTGTTCAAGCCTCCCATCCCTGCGTATCCACGGGGGTACATGGGCCACTGGGTGCTGCCTGCAGGCACCCTACCTCACTCATCCTGTTCCCAGGCTGGGACAGGCCTGTCTCCTGTGCTGCCACCAAGCCCATGGTGCCCTGGCTTGGGGGTCATGGGGTTCCTAGATGACTAGGACATGAAGTGGCTGGCACCCGTACCCTACCTGCCAGCCCCACCACAGAGTGGATCTGTACCCTGAGTGGGCCCCTGCTGAGTGTGTCCTGGATGTGGTGTGAGGAGCTGTTTGTGCAGACCAAGGGGTGCCCGACCCACTATGCCTTGATACTGCTAATGGCCATGGTGCCCCAGGCACACCTACAAACTTGGCATAGGACCCTGAGCTTTGATGGTGTGGCAGGCAAGCTCACACTGCCCTGCGACCTTTGCTGCCACCTGTGCAGCTACCTGAGACTACACTACATGTCCCTGCCCCCCACAGTTGAGGAGAACATCACCACCAGCATTGATATCCTCCGCCTCCTTGGTGTGTAACAGGTCTGTGTTCACTCAGCTGCAAGGGCACAGGCTGCTTAATAAAGTTTTGCAATGTCTCCCACCTCTCGGGTGGGGGTGGGGAAGGGAACTCAGGGCCAAGGGAGTGTCACTGGGCTGGGTGGGGAGGAGGTGCAGGGAGGGGCCTCTCTACATGACCCAGTGCAGGCCTTACCATGTGGGTGAGGCTGGCATTCCTGGAAGCCCAAGTCGGTCCCCACTAGTGGTGAGGACATGTGACTCCTGGTGGTGTCCTACAGCACGGGGGCATGGAGTTCAGCAGGGGCCTCCTTCAGGGAGGAACTGGAGCTGCTGAAGACTGGCAGTGCCATGGCTGGCCTGGCCTTGTGGGTGGGAATGAGCCTGCAGAGCTGTCAAGGCAGGCGTTGGTCCGGGCTCCAAGAGCTACTGGATGATGAAATGGGCAGGGATTGCAGTGGGATGGGCTCCTGGTGGGTTGAGAGGCTCTCCCCTGATGACATATCGCCATGGTTGTGAGGCTGCAGCAGAGGCTTGGGGAGGCTGCTCTTGCTGAAATAGATGGCATGGCTGCAACCAGGGTCCCAGTGCATAATGATCTCATCCAGCTGCCACATAAAGGTCATGGACTTGTGGGTAGCCCCCAACTGGCAGTTATGGTTGGTAACTGTGACCCATTGTGCCTGCAAGGCTTGACCTTTATGCAGCACTGGTGCACCCACTGGTCATGCCTGTGCTCCCTCATGTAGCCTGACAGCTCCTCCTCATAGATGTGTGTGTTGGAGCACCCAATCTGTGCATACTGCTGCCCCACAACACCATGAGGTCCACAATCTTTTCCTGGGACCAGCTGAGACCCTGGGAGGTGGTGTGTGGCATCAGGGAGGATGCTAGCATGGCTCCCGTGGTGGCTTGCTGGGCCTCTGTGCGGCAGTCCTGGTGCTGGCAGGCCTGGCCAAGTGCCTGCAGAGCCCAACAAAGGCGCATGGCATGGGGCAGCCAGGTGCATGGGGATGTAGTGCCAGGCACCAGCTGCAGGGCCAGGCAGGCTGTTGTGGGTAGCCTGGGGCCAGATGGAGTGGGACCCAGTGGCCACAAGCTGACTGTAGGTGGCAAGAGGTGCTTGGCAGGTATCTGCAGGACCCTGCATAGCTGGACAGTGTGGCTCTGGCAGCTGTGAAGCAACACAGTGCCAGGTAATGGTGCAGGCAGGCTGCTGCAGCTGCCCTGGTGCATGTCCTGGGGGATGCGGTGGCCAACAGCAGCCACAGGCTGCCCGCAAGTGCCCCAGGGCCCTGACATCCCTGCAGGTTTTTAAGGGCCTGGGGCTGGAGCAGGCATAGAGCCAGCCAAGCCCTGGGACAGGAGAGGCTCCCAGCCCCAGGGCCCTGGGCCTAGCCTGAGGATGACCCTCTAGTGGTGAGGCTGACTGGGAGCAAATTTGCTTCTGTTCAGCTTCTACACGTGCGCTACTGTGAAGTAAATAAATTTGCTGCTTGAATTAACAGGTAGCAAATTTAGTTATGATTAGGGCAAGTTACTGTGCAGTAAGCATCTGCACGTGTAGATGGTGATGCTTACTGAGCAGTAATTTGTGCTAATCTTGAGTCAAGCATCCCATGTAGATGTACCCTGTAAGTCTGAAATGCGTGTACTTTGACTGGATCTGTTTTTAAGTGTGGATAACATAACTTTTAGCTTGTATAATCTTACTTTCACTATTTCATTATTTTGTTCTATTTTATTAAGCAATGTCTTTTTATTTGTCTCTTGTCCACGCCTGTTTATAGGCTGGGTGTTAAAAATCCAGCGGGCATGTCTAAACGTACTATTATTTTGCATTAGGCTTACTCCGTAGTAAGCCTTTCCCAGGAGCATCTCTACATGTGCTTCCTGTTGGGGGCAGATTTGCTCCCAATTAGAGCAGCTTAGTACAGTGCTACTCCCACCCTGCTCTGCCTCCTTGCAGCAGCCAAGGGGAGTTCCAGGCTCCCCTGGGTGCTATCCCAGGGGCTGGCAAGGGGTACAGGGCCAGTCCCAATGTCCATAGGGCTAGGGAAGCTCTGCTGGCTCCAGTAGCAGCTATCTCCTGGCCCCATGACTATCAGAACACACAGCTGCCAGTAAGCCCCCTGCTGGGTGGGGTTTCCATGCCTGGCACGTGATTCTCTAGCGGCTAGTGAGCCTCCTGCTGGGTGAGGGGGGGCATGGGGCTTGCCAGAAGCTGCCCTGCTTGGTGCAGACCTGGCTGCTTTGGGGGCCAGGTTGGGGCTAGGAATCCAGCCCTTGCTCATTGCCTGGAGCAGCTCTGCACTCAGAGTAGCTAGCTCCACGCTGCCCAGATCTGCTCAGGGGGGCAGGTAGGGGCTTGGTTCCCAGTCCTCACCCCTGATGCAGCCAGCTCTGTGCCATGTAGAGCTGCTCTGGGGGTAGCTGTGGGCTGGGTTCCCAACCCCTGCTTACCCTCTGGAGCTGCCAGCTCTGCACAGGGAGCGTGGAGCCATGACAGGGTGCAGAGAGCTCCTCAGTCTCAGCACTGATCCACTCCTGGCTGCTAGGGGGAGCCAGGAACTGAGCAGCACCAGGACTGGAGCAGAGCTCTCTGTCCCCTGTGGCTCCCTGCTGTCTAGGCTGCCTGGAAGCAAATTTGCTCCTGGTCAGCATTTATACAAGTGCTACTATGCAGTAGCTATTGCATAGTTAATCTAGTACCTGTATTTCCAGGTACTAGCTAACTGTATAGTAGCCTAATTTATTGCACAGTAAATGCCCCACACTTATAGAAGGTGACACTTTACTGAACAGTAGTCTACTGCACAGTAAAGCATCTCATGTAGACACACCCAGTGCCCTAAGTAAGGAATTACTTCATTTGGGTGACAGGTTTTATAACAAAAAACACTTGTCATTGTAATTATGATTTTTATTCCAGCCAGTATGGAAGCACCTCTTTATCTCAGTAAACAGAGATCTGTCTGCACAGCTGAAAATTACAAAATTTATTGTTAAAAGTTTTTAAAAGAACCTCTTCCTTTTCCTAAAAAGATCACTGATGAAGAAAACTTCACTTCAACATTACCAACTATAGGCATTGTGAATAAAGTAAATTTTAATGTAGATTTATCAAGCCCACAAGTATCATTTACCCTTGACTTCAATTTGAGTAAGAGTTTAAATTCTTTGCTTGTCTCCATCCTCCCAGGAGATAAGACTTGCATACCTGATATAGCTCTACAATAGGAAAGTGAGGGGTATGAGGATGCTATAGGCTATCAAACCCACCAAGCATCTCTTGTGTCCTCAATATTTGTTATGCTTAAAGAAAATGAAAAAAGAAATATCCTTCTTTGAAATGAATTAACAGCAATTAAGAAATTAATATGTGATTTCAAATTACATCTAGAAGCATACAGTATTTACTTAAGGCAACTGATGACAAGCAATGACATCTTAAGAAATGGGCTTAATAACACTAAAATCCCTGAACAATGAGGATTTTATTACACTTGATGAAGTGTAACAGATGCGAAAGTAACAGATTTCAAATTTGATCAACTGGAAACATCTTCTGTTTTTATTAATCATAGCTCTACTGTAAACAGAAGCAAAAGATTGAGAGCAAAATATTTTATTATTCAATTTTTATTCACATGAGAAAGACCTTTTTTGATATGAAACAGAGAATTGCATGGTTCTTAGACAAAAGATTTAGAATCTCTCTTCACCTGTTTGAAAATAATATTATTTATGCATCCAGAATTCAATCCATAGAAGGCTGAGTCAGATATACCCCTGTGAAAGTTGGTTTTAAGAGTTTGTATGTTAGGCACCTAGTGATAACTGGGGTAGCCAATCACCCTCTCAATGGGGCAGAAATCCAGGAAGATATCGTACTTTCCAGAGTAGGGAATATAATAGACAATTAAGGGCCTCAGTTGCCACCAATGACTGTACTGTATCTTTGGACTCAACGGATAGAATAGATCCTAAAGAGAATCAAATTGCTCTACCCTTAGGTGATATTGGTCTCTTGATTTGGAACACAGTTGGGTTATCAAATAAATTATATGGTCCGTTGTAGAGAACTTTTATTAACTATTTTGAATTTAAAAATGGAAAATGTTTTAAAATGATTATTTTCCAGAAATTTAGTTTCATATTAAAAAGGTCAGAGAGTTTGCAATGAAAGGTTCTGACCATCTCCATTAGTGACGAAATATAGAACCAAAGATGCAAACAGCAAAGGAAAATAGAGAATTACAAGGTAAGAAAGTACAAAGTCTGTTCTTCACACTGCCCCCCCCCCACTCCTCCCAGGTGCTGTGACACCTTTAAAATGATTTAGACTCATTGCTCTACACAGAGTTTCAGTATTCAGAGGTGTGCTCTGAGCATGCCAGCAAGATGGACTTGCACTGGTAAGCTACGTGAGCGAACAGCTAGCTTGAGAATCCTGGTTCTGGGGTACAGGCTTAACAGTCCATTAGCTATGGGGTAGAGTCAGTGCTTAAATTACACATGCCCCCTGGGGGAAATATAGGTCTCAAAGGGGTTAAGGCAGCAGTTGCATGGTAACTTTGAGCATTTCTTTCATCAGTCACACGGGATGCCCATGCCTGCTATGGGACAGGGAAATCTGGGTGAGGGGGATCCCCTACCCTCCATCAATGCTGACCTCGTGAAGGAACACCTTGAGAAGCTGGATACCTTCAAGTCAGCTGGCCCTGACAACCTGCACCCCAGGGTACTCAAGGAGCTGGCGAGCGTCATAGCCCAGCCCCTGGCACGGATCTTTGAAAACTCCTGGTGCTCTGGTGTAGTGCCCGAAGACTGGAAGAAGGCCAATGTGGTGCCGATCTTCAAGAAAGGGAGGAGAGTGGATCCGGCTAACTACAGGCCCATTAGCCTGACTTCTATCCTGGGGAAGATCTTAGAAAAGTTTATTAAGGAGGCCATCCTTGATGGGCTGGCCCAGACTAACATTCTAAGGGATAGTCAGCATGGGTTTGTTGCGGGTAGGTCTTGTTTGACCAATCTCATTTCCTTCTATGACCAGGTGACCTATCACCTGGACAAGGGAGAAGAGATTGATGTCATATATCTTGACTTCAAAAAAGCTTTTGATCTGGTATCCCATGATCACCTCTTGGCCAAACTGCCCAGTTGTGGCTTTGGCTCCACCACGATCCGCTGGCTGGGAAATTGGCTTCGTGGTCAGACCCAGAGGGTTGTGATTGATGGCAGTCACTCATCATGGTGCCCTGTAACCAGTGGGGTCCCTCAAGGCTCTGTCCTGGGACCCATACTGTTCAACATCTTCATTAACGATGTGGACATTGGAGTCAGGAGTGGACTGGCCAAGTTCGCCGATGACACCAAACTTTGGGGCAAAGCATCCACGCCAGAAGATAGGCGGGTGATCCAGGCTGACCTGGACAAGCTCAGCAAATGGGCAGACGAGAACCTCATGGTGCTTAACATCAAAAAATGCAAGGTTCTCCACCTTGGGAGGAAAAACCTGCAGCACCCTTATAGGCTCGGCTGTGCTACGTTGGTTAGCACTACAGAAGAAAAAGACTTGGGGGTCATCATTGACCACAAGATGAACATGAGCCTCCAATGCGATGCTGCAGGTAGTAAAGCGACCAAAATGCTGGCGTGCATCCATAGATGCTTCTTGAGCAAATCCCGGGACATCATTCTCCCCTTGTACTCGGCCTTAGTGAGGCCGCAGCTGGAGTACTGTGTCCAGTTTTGGGCTCCACAATTCAAAAAGGATGTGGAGAAGCTTGAGAGAGTCCAGAGAAGAGCCACGTGCATGATCAGAGGTCAGGAAAACAGATCTTACGATGACAGGCTGAGAGCCATGGGACTCTTTAGCCTGGAAAAGCGCAGGCTCAGGGGTGATCTGATGGCCACCTACAAGTTTATCAGGGGTGACCACCAGGATCTGGGGGAACATCTGTTCACCAGAGCGCCCCATGGGATGATGAGGTCGAACGGTCACAAACTCCTGCAAGACCGTTTCAGGCTGGACATAAGGAAGAATTTCTTTACTGTCCGAGCCCCCAAGGTCTGGAACAGTCTGCCAGCGGAGGTGGTTCAAGCACCTGTATTGAACACCTTCAAGAGTAAATTGGATGCTTATCTTGCTGGGATCCTATGACCCCAGCTGACTTCCTGCCCTTTGGGCAGGGGGCTGGACTCGATGATCTCCCGAGGTCCCTTCCAGCCCTAATGTCTATGAAATCTATGAAATGAAATCTATGAAATATCTGTGATGCCTATCGGTAGACCTGGATAGCCAGATCACTTCGAGTTTCTAGTCACAAGCCCCTACACAAAGAGTGTCACAAAGGTTATTAATCTTTTACATACCAAAGAATTCAGTAAACCAATAGCTGCTTGACTGCAATCAAGCATTTGGATGTTAGGAAATGCTCAGAATAAGACTGCCTCTTCAACTTTAGTATAGGCTCCTTTGCACATACGCATTGTGAGACAGCTTTGGATGACATACAGAATCACTACTTTTTTCCTATAGACCCTACCCTAATTCAGTATAGAGAATGTATGGTTTCACTTAAAGAGCCTCTATTTAAGGTTTGGTTTTAGCTTTGTTCTGTATGTAGTAATTCATACTGTGTGCTAGGCAAACCCTGCTCTGGTGTTCATCACTGCTGTATTTGAATGCCTCACAAACATTATTACTGTATTTCAGCAATAACCATATGAGATGAAAGGCTCTGATTATTCCCTTTTACACCTGGGGTTAAGTGTTTAGTAATTTTAGGTGTGCAGATTCAGCTGCCAATGGTCTGCTTTTCGACTGCATATTTTGTGTTGTAATGCTCTTTGCACATTCCTCTCCATTTTAGTTACAGCTCTAAGTGCTCAGCACATCAAGCTGTTAGGGTGTCAAGTCACTCAGAAAAAGAGGAAAACAGAATTAGTGCCTAGTTGTGAGACATTTGGGTTAGGTGACTTGGCCAGCACCATGTGGGAGCTGTGCCGTAGAGGCAGGGATAGAATCCACTTCTCTAGGGCTGCTGTTCTATTGCAATAACCATACTACTCTTCTCTCTCCCTGCCATCCCTTGCCTCAGTCACTCCACAACTTCCAACAACCATGTTATCAAGAGCCAGCTCCTTCAATACACAACTCTGATTTTATCCCTGAGTTCAGGCTATCCTGTGCATTACTTACCAGGACATAAACGCTGTTTAAGGGTCAATTAAACATGAATGACATAATATGGAGCTCACACTGATTACTGATACAAAGGTGTGTGTCCTCACTAGGGAACTTCTAGCTGTTAAGATCAAGGCATAAGGAGTCTGGTAGAGTGGGAAGCTAGCATCAAAGTCAGGAGCTGACGGTGGGGCTAGGAACCAGGAAAAGGTCCAAGCTGGTGTCTAAGATCCATGTGCAGAGACCGGAAGTCAGGCAGGAACAGAAACTGCATTAGGGTAGGAGGGAAAAACAAACAAACAATGCCAGATCTAAAGCAGGACTTTTAGACGTAGCTAAGGCAGGAGCCAGGGCAGGAACTGGAAACTGGGCAGGAATGTAAGGATGAGACTGAAGCAAGATTTGAGCCTTGAACTAGAGACAAAAAAGAAACTTGGGAACAAGGAATGAAGATATGAAAAGTCAGGAACTTGCTTTAGAAATGGGGTACACAGGGCAGCTATTCAGGCAGTCTCTAAATCTGCCCAGCGGGAGTCAGGCAGCCTGAAAAGCCCCAGGTGGGGCTGGCTAGTTGTCAAGGTGCTGTATTGACTGGTCTCCAAGGCAGCTGGGAAGACTTACTCTAAGCACACTAACTACACACAAGTCTTCTGTATCTTTCCAGGAGTGTAACTAGCTGAAGTAAGTAAGTACTAGCATTTGAGTGTCAATTTAGAGGGCATGTGGTGGTGGTGGCAGCTGCCACCTCTTTGGGGGAGAGCCTGCACTGGCAACAACAGCAATTAGGGTGCTAGTTGTAATGCTGTTAATTTACCCTGTGTTCTGTGGATTGCCTTCATTTTCTTCAATATCTTGCATCAGGTGGAGTTCAAAAGGGGGATTAGTTGGGTCCACACACCGTATGGCATGGGATTCTGAGCAAGGGGACTGCCTCCAGCTGTTTGTTCCTGCTGTGCTGTGCAAAACAGGACTCCATATGTTCTTGTGTATAAACAGAATTGCACCAAATCAAGACCTGATTTGTATCATTATTTTCTCCTAACAGAAACAATCCAGAAAGGCCCCAAATATTAGCTAACCTTTTAGATTGTCATTGTCACAAGCCCTTTTGAGCTGAAGATGACAGTGCTGTGGTGGAAATGGCTGAGTCAAGCATGGAGACTCAGAGATGACTGTGCAGGCCTGTACATGATTTCTGGCACATAACTGACAATGCTACTGTTTCCATCAGTCTGCTGCTGCTGACATGTTCTTCACCTGGACTGCTTTTCTTGTTCAAGGGTTTGCTGCTCCTGTTCAAAAAATGTTATACCTTCTTGCACCTTGATTCTCCTATTGCTGTCTATGTATGGCTAAGAGCCCAAAAGAAATAGCCAGCAGGATGATTACCTACAGCACTGTCCTGGGCAACCCCATGTTCTCTTCCTGTGCTCTAGCTCAACATATAGGAGCTGATTGGCTATTTCAGTGTTGTCCATCTGAACTACACATCCAGCCTGTTGTATCTGGACCTCTGTTATCAATGCATTGATGAACGTGCATTCAGCATGTTGCAGGATATTATCATTTATAGTCTGACATCCTGTCTCACTCTCAGCAAGGTGGAAAGGTGCTTCTGGTGGTATTCTCCAGGTGTTGGATCTATCTTTGGTATAATGGACAAGTCTCACACCAGTACAACCGTGTGATAAGACTAACAGCTTTGTGCATGTTTAATTTGGGAAAGAACTTGATCTCATGCTTACTTCATATTTGCTTTGTAAGTCTGCCAGAGGCCATGCTAGTTTTCTGGCTACCACAGACTGCTGCTCTATCAATGCCAGTACTATTATCCAAGACTTCCAAGATAAGTGACTTTGTAAATGACTGGGAGTTCAGTTACGCTAATGAGTATAGAAGAATCCCTGTGGTTGGTTTAGGTGGAATCTTTTTTTTCCTTTCTTCAGATTGACAGTGAGTCAAAACTGGTTGAAGAAGCATCAAAACAGTTGGCAGCAGCCAAGATCTTGCCTGGAATAGGCTAACAGTACACAGTCATTGGCATCCAAGACTTCCTGGATAGTGTATTTGATGGGCATAACAAAGAGGCCCATATACTGTATTTGGCAACCTTAGTCCAATGCAGTCTGGAGGGGTTAAACAACTGTCCTGTCATTTTGAAGTGAATCCTGATACTATCTGTAGATGCTAGTTTCTGTGTTTTGATGGTCCCATACTTAGTATGTAATATTATAATAAATGTAGTAATGCCCAACAACCAGGCACAATGTCTTAGGAAATACTAATATTCACAACTACTGAATCATTGAGAAACAATTTTAAGTGTTTCTTACATGAAAAAGTCAAAATTCAAAACTTCTATTATTCTTTCCTTCCCTGCATCTTGCTGAGAGCTAGTTCTAGACATGTATATCAGCTGTCCCCATGTGGCAGAGAGGATGTACTACAAGACAAATTACATCAACTTTTCTTCTATATCACCTGCCTTTGACTGTGGGGTTTTGATATAGGAGGATCTAGCATCAGCGTGTGTACACAACATATGCACTTTTCTTTCCCCCACAGGAATTGTATTGCAGTTGGCTTTTCTTTGCCTGCCTTATAATTATCTTGGCTTGGTGTCTGACATGAATGTTTGGTTGTATGTGGGTGTGAGAGAAAGAACTAAGAGATAATATATATCATTAATCAAATGACGATTTATTTAAAATGTTGCATTTTTTTTTTTAAATGGACCTTCTAGTTCTAACAGCGAAGGCAGAAAATAAAAGTTACTTCTGTGGTTTAAGCAGATATCCAACGTTCATAAGATGCTAGAAAAGTTTCTAGGCAAGACAGTCTGGTGAGTGGTCCTTATGATTCAGCAGAGTTGGAAATAAGTTAGTTGTGTTGTTGTATCATGCAACTAGAGGAAGGCTGCAAGTTAGCACTTGGGCACAAGGTTCAGATCTCTTGTCCACTCGAGCTAGAGTTGGGTTTTTAACCTGGCTTTTCCTGGGGGTTGTCCTATCTCGGGGGCTATTCTGGGCGTGGTCTTTTCTGTTGAAGCAAGACTTTGTGTAAAATATTTAAATTCATTAGGAGGGAGAGGGGGAGAGAATGACTGCACATTGTTGTTAGGGTCCTCCCCTGGGGGACACTGATGTCAGTCTCTGCTCCAATTACTACTAAAATACTTAAAACTACATTGGCTGATATTTTGTTTAAAATACTGGAAATGTTTCAAGTAAAGTAATATGATTACATGCTTTTGAAAATCTTAAAAATAGCAAGTTTTAAAAGTCTTAATGTTGGAAAAACTGGGAAGTTTACCACAGACTTCAGTAGAGCTTGGTCGAGCCGGGAAACTTTTGTAGATTCATACAAGCATTTCAGTGAATAGTAGTACCCTATGTGTTTTTCTTTTAAATCTGTCTCGAGCTTTATAAAACAATATTTTTCTTTGATTCATTGATATGTGAAACTTAACATTTAAGTCTATTAATTCTCTGGAATATATTGGAATCACAAAAACACACTGGGCACATCTACATGTAAAATTAACACACCTGAATAAACTCCAGTGCAGTTTGTGCTGGAGTTTATTGCTCCTGGGTGCTGTGTTTACATGTGTGCCTGGGACTGCAGCATGTTGAACTGGGCTGGAACAGCCTTGGCTTGCAGGAGGCTCAGGGGGTCAGCCTGTTGTCCTGGGGTTGCTCTGACGTGGCTCAACATGCTGTAGAGGGGCTGGCCGGGGCACAAGAGTGCTCCAGTACAAGGCTAACCAGTAGGCAGATCCTACACAAGCACCCTTGTGCCCTAGTCAGCCCCGTCGGTGTCTACATGTGCACTGCAGTGCTCTAAAGAATGCCACTGCAGGATAGTACTTGTGTTTACAAGTACTATCCTATGGTGGTGTTTACTAGTTTACAGCGGCCTATAGACATGCCCACTACATCTTGTAAGTAAGCAGCCTGAGATGTCTGATGTATACAGGCTATAAAGGTCATATCGGGCTATATCCAGAGATATTCTAAGAAGTCATAACTCTTTGATTGCAGAGGGAATTCAATAAACTTAATACTTCTCACATTCAAATTCTTCTAACCTCTTAGGTATTTAGGTCCGTAATTAAACCAGTACACCACTAGATGCTACTGTTCCTATACATAAAGTACAGTTTGACTGACTGTCTTTTTTGCAATGGAAAATAGACTATTCTGAATGAAGTCAAATAACTTACTAGTTAAATTTTAATACAACATTTTAAAGTGAAATTACTAATAATATTTAGTAAAAATAAATTAGCATCTTCCTCATCAGGAAAAAAGATGTACTGTGCTGTTGGGAAATGACATTGCAACTAACACAGAGATTCTCAAGGCTACCTAGAGTTGAATTCAGTGGGCGTTAACTCCTATTTAGATGCCTAAATACCTTTGAGGATGTAGACCTAAGTCTAAGAACACTAATTGTACATGCATCTGAGCTAGTAAAATAGAATAGCAATACCATTTCTTGA